>NW_027526385.1:204655797-205855797 GCF_048455015.1 Haemaphysalis longicornis
TCTATCTATCTATCTATCTATCTATCTATCTATCTATCTATCTATCTATCTATCTATCTATCTATCTATCTATCTATCTATCAGTCGGTACAACCACGTATGAATCCAAGCTAGCCTGAGAGCTGTTCAACAAACCCGTTAGTGAACGTGTAGGTAGCAATTTAGCATTGTTGGGAAAAAGCTTATTAAAGGGTAGAGAAACAGGGACAGCTTCCCAGAACATCTGCATAACAGACGGAATGTTAATATTAAGGTTTGAAAGTAATGTGTGGCATTAAGGGCGGTATTGTTGGGGTCACCACGATTGAAAAATAACACAGGTCGAGCCACCATCAGGGCAAAGTTTTTCTGCGGGGCGATTGAAAAATCCTAAGCAACGTTAGCGCAGTTAAAAGCTTTAACCAAGACTCTAGTGCAGGCAGCCGAGATTCTAAATACAGGATGTTATTAGCTACGTAATTCGGAAGGCCGAGGCACAAACTCACGGCACGTCGCTCCAGCAGTTTGATCCTTCTGCACGCTCCGCGCGCTCCTCAGCCCTCTTGTTTCTTCTTCATGGCCATCTCATCATACTGCCACCATCGGTAAAAATCTTCATGAACAGTTGCTTGCGGTAACCGCATCATCTGCTGCGCATACTCTTCATCACCTGCACAATCTCTTCTTCGGGTGATCATCCCAAGCAGTAACGCTACATTGGTGAGCAGCAAAAAAATAGAAAAGTGGTAGAGGAAAAAAAGAATAACAAGAAACTACAGACACGCGGAACGAACATAAGAAACCAGAACAACAAAAAAATATAAAAAATATATATTACAAGGTAATTTTTCCTTTCCCCGGTGGCCACAGGGGTGAGAGAGGGGCGAGAACTAGGTAAGCCCATGCACGCATTTGAATCGGCAAAAAATCAGCGTCATGCGGTAGGAGCAGGGGAAAAAAACTGAAAAAAGAATAAACACAACGAAAAAAAATTCAAAACGGCAATTACCCTTTCCCACTTTGGAAAAAGGGGGTAAGAGAGGGGTGCAAACAAGATATGCCCTTGCACGCATTTGGCGTGGGCGTAAAAAAATAAAAATAAAAAAAGTTACAGTCCCCTGGTAGGAATTTAAGAAAGAAGTTCGAAGAAAAAGAAAAATAACGAAGGTAATTGGTATTTCCAGTGTTTCGTGGCAACGGCGAAAAGCGAGGGACTCAAAAAAGATATACCCATGCACGCAAAAGGCGCACATCTGCACATACACATCCGCTCTAAGAATCAGAGTCAAGCGATTTGCATTGATGAAAACGGGACCATGAGTTTTCAGAACTCGGCTGGTGTGCCGTTGGAATACTTCATTTCGTTGTTTGAGTTCTAGTTAAAGTATAGTTTTACCTCCTTAGAAATAGGCGTTTCCTCAAAGACAAAACATTTGTAAAGGTTTCTTGTCGCCCCTGGACTCTGTAATGTGCTTTTAGTCGCAGTTTACTGCAACTTGTACAAAGAATTATACGACAAGTTTGTTTTTAAAGTTTATATATAAACGGAGGACGTTTTATTGGTTTAAAACAAACTTAATACTATGACGCACAGAGAATATGTAAAATTATTTTGGCCGCTTTTCGTCGTCATGGTAAGGGTTTAGTTTTTACGCAAGGTATTCCTTTACAGAACTCGTTGCAGTTTTTAGATATTAACAATAATTTAGTTACCAAGCATGACTGCTGGCGTTATTCCCCACGGGCACAAAAAGAGCTCCTCCCTTTTGACTCTGCACACTCCAAGAGGGTGAAAGGATCAATCACTCACTCATGTCTGGTATCGGCTCTATCCAAGTCGTGTGCCCACGTCATGCAGGCTAGCAGGAATAGCATAATGGCTAGTGCACCGCCCGCGATATTCGTGGATGGGGGTTCGACTCCCACCTCTAGAAAAAACGGCTGTTTTTTTTCTCGATTTGTATTTTCTCCTTTTTATCACTATATCAAAGTAACATGACAAACCCGTCGTCTGGCAGTGATAAATATCTCGGAAAAAGCCGAATAGCACCCGAAATGACGATTGCAACGTTTATATGTGTCCTTACCGAGTCCCTCGTCCCGTATCTTTCTCTTCTTATACATGCATTACGAGGGCTCTGAATCCACCAGTCCGGAAATGCCAATTGGTAACCCCGACCTCCAACCATGTCTTACGTGCAGCCGTTGAGAAAAAATACGTTCTACGTCTTCCGCGGTGTTTCAGGGGCGGCGCTAGTTACCGGCCTCATAGCAGTTGTAAATATAAACCCCGCGGCGGTGAAGTCGAGAGAGGAGCTGTGCGACATAGCATAAAGGTCAGTGCACCGCACGCGTTATGCGGTGATGTGATTTCGACTCCCGCTTTCGGAAAAAATGGCGGATTTTTTCTCAACTTTTATTTTCGCTTGTTTATCAGTGTCAAGCAAACATGAGAAACACACGTCATTCAGCGCTATTGAATATTTCAGATGAAGCCGAATAGCACTGGCAATGACGACTGCAACCTTGATATGTGTTTTTAAAAGGTCCTTCGTGTCTTATCCTTCTACACATATATATATATATATATATATATATATATATATATATATATATATATATATATATATCGCCTATAATGTATTTTCATGTGTTGTTATGCGTGTTATTTTAGTTTTTTTCTTTCTTTATTTCTTGTAATCAGTGTGTACCTTCATATTGTTACCTTGTTATGAAACTTCCAACTTCGATGTACGCCCCCCCTTATGTAATGCCTTCGGGCCCTTAAGCTTGAATAAATGAAATGAAATGAAATATATATACGTATATATATATGTATATACAAGAGAAGAAAAACTTCGAACAAGGTAAAAGTACGATTGTGGCGTACGTTTCAGCAAAGAGAACTTGCTTTCCTGAGGGCGCCCTGAGGAAAGCAAGGTTCTCTTTGCTGAAACGTAGGCCACAATCGTGCTTTTACCTTCTTCGAAGTTTTTCTTCTCTTGTGTTCTCTACCATCTTCAAAGTTCTACTACTCTCTCTCTCTCTCTCTCTCTCTCTATATATATATATATATATATATATATATATATATATATATATATATAGAGAGAGAGAGAGAGAGAGAGAGATCTTGAGGTTCGATGGGCCAGAATAAAAACAGTGAAAGTAGTCGACTCACACGTTTCCTGTTTTTGTTGCCACCAGTTTCGGAGTTAGAAACGCCTCCTTCACGGCTGTATATTTATTTCTCACATTTCGCCTTTATACAAAAACTTCTGTGAGGGAGAGTTATTTCCCTCATCCCTGCAGGAGAGGTCGCTGGTGAGGGGTTTTTCAAACAGTTTGAGCAAGTGAAGAATGAGAGGCGGCCCGGATCTTCATTCCAGGCATTGGTGAATGCCTGGAATTTGTGTGTAAAGTAGGACTCACTCTGTTCGCGTTCGAGGGAAGTGCGGAAGCCGGACTGCAGGAGAGTGATTCTGATATGCTCAATGGAATGGTCCGGCAGGCGCATATGTTTGAAAAATGGTAGATCCGGCTGTGAGGTGACGTTGGATGTGTCGTTGTTGAATTTGAGTCAGAATGCATTCTCGGTCTGGCCAATATAGTCCTTGCCACACATTTCGCAGTGCAGTCTGTGTATACGACGTTACTGGAATTACAGCCGAGGCTTTCTTTTATTCGGAAGGAAAATTTGGAAAAGTTAGATTTTGCCGTGTCAGTTGGTGTGGTGAGAGGACAAATTTTTCAGCGCGTTTTCCCGCACGGGAGGCAGCCTGAGTGTTGTTTTATGACTACCTTTTAGCCTTAACAAGCATATCTCTTAAGTTCTTGTCTTTATGATACACTACACAGGGCGGTTCGGGGAAGATAGCTGACAGGTGGTCACATTGTCTGATCATGTTGAAATGCCTGCTCAGTATGTTGCTCACCCATGGCTTGTTAGCACCGCATGTTAATACCAGGTTAGTCTAAGGTGTTTTCTTTTTTTGTGAAATGATTTTTGACAATGCTGACTGGTGGTCTGTTCGGCGGGCCGGGTTGATGGCGTCATCAAATATATTTTCTGGGTAATTTTGATTCAGAAGGTTGTTCTTTAGATTTTGCGAGTTTCTGTCAAATTCTTCGACATCAGAACAAATTCGGTGGTATCTGTATGCCTGCGATTATGGTATTCCAGCTTTGTAACGTGGTGGATGGTTGCTGTCAAAATGCAGGTACTGTTGGCGATCCGTGGTCGCGAGGGAGTCCATGTACCTGAAGGTTTACATCCAAAAAGTTGATAGTATCTTGAGATATGTCATGGGTGAAGTTGATTGATTGATGGAGGGAGTTAAATTTTGAAATGTAGTCGAGAAGGCTCGCTTTGCCGTGGTTCCATATCATGAATATGTCATCCAGAAAACGCCTTTAAAACAATGGTTTCGTTTGTTGCTTCTCAATAAAAGGAGTTTCCAATGATGCTATAAAAATATTCGCGTAATTTGGAGCCATCTTGGTTCTCATCGCTGTGCCACTGATCTGAAGGAAGTGCTTTTCGTTGAATTCGAAGTGGTTAAAATTTAGTACAATGGTTAGAAGCGTTGCGAGAGTTTCGCTCTCTATGTGTATTGATGGGTTGTTTAAGCCGGTAAATGCTGCCACGGTCGCGGCGATGCCTTCCGAGTGGGGAATATTTGTGTACAATGAACACACGTCCAGCGTCACCAGAAAACACCCTGGTGAGATGACGATACCAGCAATTTCCTGTAGAAAATGGCTGGTATCTTTGATGTAGGACGGGAACGTAGGGGGGATGTCCCTAATTATGTGAATAATGAAGTTTCAAATTTTTTCGGTCACCGTCCATTACTGGATACAATGGGTCTGACGGGGTGGTTGCTCCTATGTATTTTAGGTAACAAGTAAAATCGACCAGGGACAGCATGTTCCGGTGACATACTTTTAACCATCGCGACAGTTATATTACCTTCCGTGATAAGAGATTTGAGGGTGTTGTGAATTTCACTTTCATAGAATTTTGTGGGGTCATTTAGTAGCTCATTAAAGAATTGTCTGTCGCTCAGTTGTCGCATTCCCTCTTCCATGTATTCAGACCCCTCAAGTATAACAACGGATCCCCCCTTGTCCGCTGGTTTGATAATTATGCTGGTGTCCGCTTGAAGGGAATTTAAAGCTGCTCGCTCTTCTACTGACAGGTTGTTGCGCACGGGTTGGTGCTGTGCATAAGCCCGGATTACCTCCTTCTGTACAGCAGCTATATACATATCTAAGTGCTGGTCTCGTCTGTCTTTTGATGTTCAGGATTTGTTTCAGGCACCAGGCAGTTGTGTTTTGGTGTTGGGGTGGTCGTGGAAGTATTCCCGGAGACGCAGATTACGTGCGAATGTGTCCAGATCCTGATATAGTTGGAACTCATTGAAATTTTCGGAGGCTGGGCAAAATGTTAAACCTTTTGAGAGAGGTTTTTCTTGAACCGCGGATATTGTTTTGCTTGAGATATATATCACGTTCATTTGTTGTGTGTTCACGGGGCGAGATTTAGCATCGGGACCTGGGGTGACGCCTTGGGGATGGGTTGATTGCACGGGGTTGACTAAAACCAAGGGGTAAATGTTATCGGATTGCAATTTCTTGATCTTTTGTTGTGATATTTCTTTCCTGTTTGTCGTCTCAAAGTTTTAAGTTCCTTACGTTCTAAGTGGGATAGACTCGGTTGCGACCTTTCTAGAATTTCTTCATCTAGTAGCTCCTTGGCCCGTCTTCGGTTGTGCTATGAAGCAATCTCCGTGACACCTTCCGACGAATCGGACAGCACTTTTTCCCATTTCGTAATTTCCTCCGGATTAAATGTGCACGTCGAGGGTGTGCAGGCTAGACGAAGGCCTTTTGGTGCGGCGTTCTGGTTGACGTATCTTTCCAAGTGAGCAGCATGCAAATCAAAACGAACACTCTTGTCGATTAATTTCCTAATTGACAAAAAAGAGGGGGACCATGCATGATCAGGGCGAGCCGTACTTGTCTCCACTGCAAGTCAATTCTCAGGCTCCCGGCTTGGTGGCGACGCCGCCTGCGTGGCCAGGTGTGTCATGTAGCGGCGTTGTGGGACGGGCGGGGCTCGGGAAGGCGTGGGACGGGGCGGACATTGTGGACCCGGCGGGCACGGTGGGCACGGAGGACAGGGGGGCAGGCCGGCCGGAGGAGGCGCTTGGTCATGGGTGTCCGTTTCTTCTGTGCTTCGAGGTTTGGAGGCCTAACGCGGGCAATGATAGCGCAGGCGCTCCTTGAAGTGTTGCACCAGGACCGCGACGCAATCGAAAATCGCGTCCAGCCCGTCGGCGGCGCGGAACCGCCAAGATGGAAGCGTCAGGAACCCATGATCTATGCAGAAAATCTGGGGCCCCAGTACCCCTCCACGGCACAGCTGTCGAACCTCCCGGGCGTAGCGCTGGGCCTCCGCGTTATGACCGCCGCACCACTGACAGACACAGGGCCGAAGAATGAAACCCAATCCTAGTGTTACTTGTTCAGCGGCTCGCTGTCTGCGCGGCAAAGCTTTGCTGCACCACTCGGTTTCATCGAAGTTGCGCCAAGACCAGAGCTCCTATCGGTTTAACCAGCAGTAAAACAAAACCGACTCAGATTCCACCACCACAAATCCAACCTCACCTCACAGCCGGTTCTACCATTTTCCAAACATATGCGCCTGCCGGACCATTCCATTGAGCATATCAGAATCACTCTC
Source organism: Haemaphysalis longicornis (assembly GCF_048455015.1). NCBI lineage: Eukaryota > Metazoa > Arthropoda > Arachnida > Ixodida > Ixodidae > Haemaphysalis > Haemaphysalis longicornis. Next base: position 204,662,525 of record NW_027526385.1, read on the forward strand.
CTGACATCCGGTTTCCGCTCTTCCCTCGAACGCGAGCAGAGGGAGTCCTACTTTATACATAAATTCCAGGCATTCACCCATGGCATAAATAAAGTCCCGGGCCGCCTCTCATTCTTGCGACAAAAAGCTACAAAAAGCTAAGCCTTAGACGGAAATATCGGGACCTTGCTGGCGATGAAGGGGGTGAGCGCGCAACCGGGAGCGTGCATACAATTTAGAAAAGAAAGCATCAAGGAAAAAAGGAAACCCCGCTTATGGACTAAGACAAGCAAAACAAACGTGAAAAACGCCCCCTCCGCCCCCCCTACCCCGCCCGAGCGGCAACCACACACCCGTCTCATCAGTCACCTTGAACAGCTGTGAGCGCGCCCCGCGGGCCCGCCGACGCACAGCGGCCGGAATTATGACCGCCGTAACACTGACAGACAAACGGCTGAGGAATGCGCCGGAAAAAAAACCAAATCCTAGTGTTACTTGTTCCGCGGCTCGCTGTCCGCGCAGCAAAGCTTTGCTGCAGCACTCAGTTTCTTCGAAGTTGCGCCAAGACGAGAGCTGCTGTAGGTTTACCCTGGAGAAAAACAAAACTGTAAATGGGACAGGAAATTCTGAGTATAACGCGGGGACCATTTGCGGACTGGGCGGGCCGTGCAAGCAAGCGGCATTGCAGTTTGAGCGAATCGAAAATCTATGCCTGTGCCGCCGTCTTATGTCCGTCTCTCTTCACCCCCCCTTTTTTTGCCCCTTTTCCCTTCCCGCTGACTACTTTTACACCACTTGCGGAGCGCGCACGACTCACTCTTATTTTTGATTTTGTGTTTGCTTGTGTGCCTCTTGTTACGTGTTTTCGTGCTACCTGCTCGTCCGTTTTATTTCCCCTTCCCTCACATTCCACCTTTCTAGTCAATCGGAGTGCCTCACTTGCTCAAACTGTTTGAAACACCCCTCACTCGCGACCTCTCCTGCAGGGATGAAGGAAGTAACCCCCCTCACAGAAGTTTTTGTGCAAAGCCGAAATGTCAGAAATATTAAATACAGCCCCGAAGAAGGAGTTTCTAACTACGAAACTGTTGGCAACAAAAACGGGAAACGTGTCAGTCGACTTCTTCCACTATATATATATACATATATATATATATAATTACAGTGCAGGGCTTCGCAGCTTAATAGTATATTAAATTAGAGTCCCCACGAAAAACATAACAATATTTATTACGACGTTTCGGATGGGAACCAGCCTTTTTCAAGTGAAGTACATATGTCGAATACAGGGTATATGTAGGCTCGCAGGGAGCGCTGTGAGCACGAGGACACATTATTTCAAAACTGTTCATGAAGGAGGTACAGCAAGAAACAAGTGGAAAGAAACGTACTGCACGAGTGGGCGCGCAGGTAATCCATCGCAATATAGAACGCGGCGAAAAGCAAAAGCGAGGCACTTAGGAAGCGTGTTTCCTTCAGCCACCACCCACCCACGCACAGCAATATTAAGAAAAGTAAACAAATAAGGAAGGGGTACTGGGCCTTTCACTCCAAAGGAGCGGAAACAACCTGCCGCATAAGGCGGAAGCGTAGAATCGACAATTATTCATCCAGACACTGGGGAACGCAACATGGCAGAAGGCGACGTTGAAGTTCAAGAATGCAGGTGGGAGGATTAGCGATGGGGCCCCGTCCTCAAAGGAAAATCCCGCCGCTTCCCCACGAGACCAGATAATAGCCAGAAATGGCTTATCCGCGGCCCGCGGCCCGGGCACAAGGCGGTCAATGACGACCCCTCGAAGGGCCCCGACGCCGACTCAGGTGTGCGTAATCCACCGAAGAAGAGCGCAGGTCGTTTAAGGATTTAGAGAAATGACACACAAGCAGGAAATAAACAAAGTAACAGCACACAGAAAAAAAGCAGTTGAACGATCCCCCGCTCATGACAACAAATGGATAGATACAACAAATTGTTAGCTTACGTTTGATATTTTTGCAAGTAACAAGGGCTTGCACATTACGACTAAAGTAAAACAAAGATGTGACGCACGTACGAGAACAAATCTCCAGTGATCAAGGAAAAAAATGACACTTCGTAGCTAGCTATCAATGGCAGTATGAATTCGCACACAGCATTCTTTTAACAAACTGACAAACGAAAGAACAAAGAATACACGCGTACAAATCGTAGAACACGGGGAACCATAGCAGTGAACAAAAAAAGCTTACAAAGGGACATTTCGGGTAAAACAGCAATGAAGCACACAGAGAAAATAAGTTATCCACAACACTAGACCGAATAGTGCTTGGAAAGTGTCATGATGGAATACAGCAAGATTTTGTGCAGAAGAAGCATTAAAGCATACGTAAAAGTAACCTGTTGACAACGATGAACCAAGAAACGGTTAAGAAGTGGAAACGTGCGATTCGTGCCGCTACAAGGTCTAGGTTTGAAGGCAGGACAGCCTTCTTTGAGACTCATTGATACCTCTTGTGAGAGTGTTATATTTGTGGATCAGATAAGATTCGCAGGCTTCCCTGTCGAAATGGGTTTTAAATCCTGATTGGGGCACTGTGGCCTTAAATTGGTAGAACGGGTGTTTCAAAGAGTTGATAGGTTTGGAAAAGGGGAGATAAGGTTTTGTTTTTGCATCAGATTTGTGATTATTGATGCGAGTTCTAAAAGAATTTTCAGTCTGTCCAATAAATTGCGCACCACAATCACCACATTCTAGGAGGTAAAATATATTTGCAGTGTCACAATTAATGTTGCCCGTGATCTGCTTGGAAAATTCAGATACCCTGCTCTGAGCGCCTGTTGTTGTTGTCATCATTAGAGACAATTTGCACCCACTACCACTCATTGAAGATTCAATCAGGAAGGCATCAGAACAGGACCGTTCTAGCCTTATTAGTGGCAATAAAACCTCCACTTCGAGGTCACAAACCAATCTGATTCTGACATATTCGGCATCAGGCCCAAACGTCAATGAAATTTTAAGAAGACACCCCCACATCTTGTTCCAGAGTGAAAGAATGATCCATGTCATTCTAGACCCACCACGCGTGGTGTACCGCCGGGCAAGAAACATCAGAGACATTGTAACATCATCTCGATCAAGAGAAACTAGTTTCACAGGTTCCACATCATGTGGTAAACCCTGGTGCAACTTGTGTTTAATGATGACACCAACAAGCGCTCAGAGCGGGGAATCTGACTTTTCCATGCAGGTCAGGGAGAACTTTAGTTGTGACACTGCAAATATAGTTTAGCCCCTAGAATGTGGTGATTGTGGTGCGCAATATATTGGACAGATTGAAAATTCTTTTAGAACTCGCATCAATATTCACAGATCCGATGCAAAAACAAAACCTTATCTCCCCCTTTCCAAACCTATCAACTCTTTGAAACACCCGTTCGACAAATTTAAGGCCTCAGTGCTCCAATCAGGATTTAAAACCCATTTCGACAGGGAAGCCAGCGAATCTTATCTGATTCACAAATATACCACTCTCACAAGAGGTATCAATGAGTCTCAGGGAAGGCTTTCATGCCTTAAAACCTAGATCTTGTAGCGGCACGTATCGCACGTTACCACTTCTCAACCGTTGGATGGTTCATCGTTGTCAGCAGGTTACTTTTCCGTATGGTTTATTGCTTCTTCTGCACGAAATCTTGCTGTATCCCATAACTACACTTTCCAAGCACTATTCCGTCTAGTGTTGTGAATAACTTATTTCCTCCGTATGCTTCATTGCTCTTTTGCCCGAAATGTCACTTTGTAAGCTATTTTTGTTCACTGCTATGGTTCCCTGTGTTTTACGATTTGCACGTGTGTATTTTTTGTTCTTTCGTTTGCCAGTTTGTTAAAATAATGCTGTGTGCGAATTCATACTGCCATTGATGACTAGCTACGAAGTGTCATTTTTTCCACGATCACTGAAGATTTGTTTTCGTACATGCGTCACATCTTTGTTTTACTTTTTTCATAATGTGCAAGCCCTTCTACTTGCAAAAACATCAAACGTAACCTAACAATTTGTTGTAACTATCCATTTCATGTCATAAGCCGGTTGCTCGTTCAACTGCTTTTTTCTGTGTGTTGTTTTTTTGTTTATTTCCTGCCTTGTTTGTCATTTCTCAAAATCCTCAAACGACCTGCGCTCTTCTTGGGTGGCTCACGCACACCTCTGTTGGCGTCGGGGCCCTTCGAGGGGTCGGCATTGTCCGTCTTGTGCCCGGGACGCGGGCCGCGGATAAGCCATTTGTGGCTATAATCTGGTCTCCTCCGGAAGCGGCGGCATTTTCCTTTGAGGACGCGGCCCCCTCGTTAATCCTCCCGCCTGCATTCTTGAACTTCAACGTCGCCTTCTGCCATTTTGCGTTACCCAGTGTCTGGATGACCAATTGTCGATTCTACGCTTCCGCCTTATGCGGCAGGTTGTTTCCGCTCCTTTGGAGTGAAATTCTCAGTACCCCTTCCTTATTTGTTTACTTTTCTTAATATTGCTGTGCGTGGGTGGGCGGTGGCTGAAGGAAATACGCTTCCTAAGTGCCTCGCTTTTACTTTTCGCAGCGTTGTATATTGAGATGGATTACCTGCACGCCCAGTCATGTAGTACGTTGCTTTCCACTTGTTTCTTGCTGTACTTCCTTCTTTTACACTTTTGAAGTAATGTGTCCACGTGCTCACAGCATCCGTGCGAGCCAAAATATACCCTGTATTCGACCTATGTACTTCACTTGAAAAAGCCTGATTCCCAGCCGAAACGGCGTAGTAAATATTTTTATGTGTTTCATGGTGACTAATTGTATAAATATATATATTTATATATATATATATATATATATATATATATATATGTGTGTGTGTGTGTGTGTGTGTGTGTGTGTGTGTGTGTGTGTGTGTGTGTGTGTGTGTGTGTGTGTGTTTGTAGATATTAATGATTCTTTTAAAATTATTTTAACATATTTTTTGTATATAGTTTACTAATAAACGCATTGTCCAGTTTTATTGTTCAGTGTGCAGGTTAAATAGTGTGTAATCGTAATTGTTACTTGTAGATTGAATTTTCCACTGACTACTTCTGTCGCTTCTTGTACAAGTATTGTTTTATCGACTGCATTTTCTGGTCTTTTCCGAGGCTTTTGATAGGGCGGCCGCAGCTTCTTGCGTTTCATGCTGCATTAACCTAAACGTGAAATTACACATTTGTCTCGTAGTTAATTTTGTCTTGTCAACCCCTCGCATGGGTGTCGTTTGATCTTTACACTGTCCGTACACCTGCTTACTACGTTGTGTCACTGGCCCCAGTGGTGAGTTTATCTCATCGATTATCTATATTGCAGTTCTTGCGAAATCGTTTCCACTCACATGAAATAATTTGTGAAAGATGTGTACTACACCGGCGCAATGATGCCTTGCAATATGAGAAATACAAGGTATGTCAAATTTATTGCTAACAATTTGAAAAACATGTGAATCAAAATATTCCCGTGTTGGTTACTCAATAATTTCAAGCTTTACAATAAATACATCTTTAGCACTCCCTTTCAGAGCGCGTGCCATTTAAAAAAAAACAATGTTCTCCTTTCAGCCAATCTACCATGTAGTACTAACACCGATCTTAATTTCCAAAGATCCCCGTTGGATATCACCCATGCGACACAGAGTCAAAGGTGAAGTCTCACTGAGGTCAGTAATCTTCCAACATGCCGAAACAGAGCGAGATCGAAGACTTCAAGGACTGCAATAACACTCCGCGCATTTCATTCTTTTGAAATGCTATCGCAATGCTACCCCGATATCAACGAACTGTAGCTTCGACTACGAACTTTTTTTTTCGACGCCGAATGTTTGTCATATTTTATATTGTTCGATAAGGCTTCCGGATGTCGTTTTGGCGCTGTTAGCGGCGCTTAGGTGTGTTCCTTGTGCCACCGGAAGTATTACGGGGAATTGTGCACACACTTTTAAAGTACCCTTCGCGCTTTTTGGTTTGCCCGGAGGTGTTTTGATTTGGGGTAAGTGACTTTTGGGCTAAGGTAATGCTTGCATTGATGAGAAGGCGGTGTATTTTTACTCCCTTGTTTTCAAACAAAACGTGCGCGGGTGTGTCTATTGATATGTGAGGAGGAAGCAGTGGTGGCAGAGAAGGCTTGCTTACCGGTGGCGTTGGGGCAAACGAAATTTCTTGGCTGAAACCCTCTCAGTGGGGGCGACGCCTAAACCATTTTGAATAAATTTGTAGAAGAGTAACTGTTTTTCACGTACGTGATGGCAGTTTCTTTTTCTGTCATGGTCTGTAGAGCCGGCTGCTTTTGCCTTGAGTATAAGAGAAGAAAATAACACATTATTTCTTTGAATATTGCGGTAAGAACGGAGCGATAGTTCTCGTCTTCTATCGAAAGGGTCCGGGCACAAGGAAGCGTATTCAAGTTTTCTTTCTTTTTAATAAAACAGACCATAAATGGTAAGGTGTTGTTCGCCTCTCCTTTTATTGTGAAATTACGTACTGGTTCAGCCACGTAGAGGAACAGCCGTAAATTATCTCCGGTTGTTTTCTTGATAAAAAACATCTGTTGAGCGATAATTTCCGGTTCCTAAAAAAGTTTCTAAGTGGTGCTTTCGAGATCCTCTATAACGAGATCCGCTGCTGTTACAGCAATATATCTCTTGCGCAGGTGTTTTGTAGGCTTTCACTGCCCTCTAATGCACTGAACCCTGGGCAGCACCATCCGGTATGCGCCACTGATAGTTCCATTTTCAGTAGGTTTGCTATAAAGTTTCGTTGATTTGTAACAGAGTTTAAAGAGCATTATCGGCCAGGCCTGTCAATATTGGTAATAAACTTAAAAACAACGAATAATTTTTTCTCCCGAATGCATCTAGGAGAGCTCAAGCGTGCGCTAAATTCATAAAGGGGGGCCATTTGACGACCCCACATAGCTACAAAAGGCCTTCAGAACCCGTAATTTCTGGCACGGCACCACAGCGATTATGCACCGCTCACGTGCCCGGTTGTTGCTGGCTACAGAGCCCTCGATTAGCTCCGCTTATCTTCCCGCACGTGCGACAGGTATCAGAATTAGGAGCTTTTTACCTCTTTCGGTGCTGCATGTGCCGATTGGGGAGCCCACCAGTCCAGCAACCTGGAAAGTCAACGACTATGCTCGGCACGCAACCCGAGTGTTACAAAAGGCCTTCAGAACCAGTCCACTTCGGACACAGCACCGCAGCGAATATGCACGGCTTACGTTCTCTTGTTGCTGCAGGATATTTACCTAAAATGTGCTGCCAAAGTATCATTTCGAAATTATCGCATGATTTTGGTGTCGTGCCATCCACACTGGTTTGAAGCACTTAACCGGCTACTGTTGTGCTCGCATAACGTGTGGTCATGCTTGTTCAGCTTTTTACTGAAGCTTGAGATCGAGTCAAACCCCGGGCCTATAACGAGAGCTGAGCCCGAGGCTTTTTCTCGGCTTTGGAAACAATGCCTAATCTTGAGACGTCGAACGAGACATTGATGGCCAAACTTAAGTGCATCAACGATAGAGAGGCAGGCTACCTAGATGAAATTTCGGCACTGAAAGCGGCATTTGTGACAGTGGAAACGAACTATACGTCCGAAATTGGAGCTGACACTAACACTGCTGATAAAGCCATTCTTGATCTCTCCAAACGAATACCCACAATCGCATCAAGGTGCAATGACACAGAAAATCGGCAGCGGTGGTTCAACTTGCTGTTTTTTAGAAAAGCATATGATCTTGAGGAAGATTGGCCAAATTTGGGCGAAAAAACAATGAACTTCTGCTCCAAAAAACTGGGATTACACAAAAACAGTTTGTCGATTTGAATGCGCACTTAGGAAAGGCAGGTACAAAGGAGAAACAAACAGACCCATTCTTGCTAAATTCACTTTCTTGGAGTATAAACAGGAAGTTCTTTCGTGTGCGCAAAAACCTAAAGGGACAACGTTTTCAATCGGCGAAGATTTCTCATTCACTACCATACAATTAAGAAAAAAGTACGACTTCGCAAAGACCAAAATGCCAAATTTTATCTAGCCGTCAACACTCTGCGCATCAACAAGAAAGCCTACGTCATCAATAGCATTACTAACGAAATCCCTCTGTCAACGAGATAGCTCCAAAATGGTGCATGAACTGCGAAATGCCATGTCACGAAGCTAACCGGTGAACAAAATACCGTAATGAAAAGAACCCGTTTCAAACACCATTTCACTATGTTTTACTTTTACAATCATCTATAGCCTGATGCCTAAGCGAGAAGAAGTTGGTTCTCCAATAATAACCAATCAGACATTCAAATGCACACTGAGACTTAGCTGCACCCTGATATTACGATTCCAAAATCTTGCTGACATTAAGACCTTTAATATTTACTGTAAAGGTCGCACTGATGAACGGTGAGGTTGGTTACTTCTGGGCAGTAGAAAATACTATCATTCTAAATTATTGACAACAGGTGCGCACTGGGGATTTTCTGGGTAGCATGCAAACCTAGCCCTACTGATATTGTGCTACTCGGAAACAGGTACCGTCGTCCTAACGCAAACAGTTCTTTCACCATTGAACTGTGAAAACCTGTTGCCCACGCAATGTGCTTTTGCAAAACAGATTTTTTCTTTAGGGTGATTTTTATCTGCGCAGAAAGACTGGAAGCTCTTGCACCCCTCTTGTTACATATCTAACAATAGTATCAGCCCAATGCTCGACTTAAACCTTGTACAGGTAGTCCCTGAACCTACCCGAGAAAGAAACACTTTACCCCTAATATTAACCAATCCACCTAAAACTGTCCCAGAGGTTCAACACGTATAAAGGAGTAGTGACCACAGACTGCTTGAATAACTAAAATCATTCTTAACTTTTTTTACTTTCGTGGGTAAACTACCAAAAATTTTAGAGAATACAGAAAGGGTAACTACGCAGAAGTAAACAAATTTGAAATGTTCTTCGATCAGATATTTTAGCCCTCCGTTATTACCCGTTTTTTAGAGTTTACCTTGGAACTTTGTCGAGCACAAATGATCGCCCTGATACACCACAATGTTCCCTTGATTTCTAGTTCTAACGACAAATATAAGCCATGGTTCACTAAGTCAATCAGCCGGGTAAGAAATCGAAAAAAAAACGTTTGTGTAAAAAAGCTAGACACCTTCGCACGCTACCTTCCGAGAACAGTTAAAAGCATAGTTTGGTGGAGTACTTCATTGCAATACGCTCTTTTAACTCAAAGTACTTTTCAATAAATCTGGGTTCTTTTCGAAAAACTAATCCGAAAAAGTTGTATACGGTGATAGCCCGTAGTCATGACACAAACCGTATAATGCTCTATGATCACCACGAACCTCGTCCAAACCGTGAATGCCATTCTCCTTTCAAAACCTTTTCACTGCCCTATTCATTCAAATGATCAATCTTCTCTTCCTGAGGTACCGGAATATGACTACAACTCCATGCAACCCATCGATATCAGCATCGAAGGAATTGCATGCCTGATATATAAGTTGAAACTGTCCAGCTCAGCCGTCGATGAAGATAAAAATTCACAAAGACTAAAAATTACCATTCCCCTAAAAAGTAAAATAGTGTGCCTCTTTGTCAGCAATTATTAACGTCGGTTAAATACCCAAATGACTGAAATATTGCAGAAAGTTACACTTATTTTTAAATCTGGAGACAAGCGTATGCCCCAGAATTTTCGCACCATTTCACTTAAATCGATTTGTTGCAAATTTCTGGTGCACAACGTGACTTCCCCTATACTTAACCACGTTGAATCAATCAATTTTTTCTCGGAACAAGCATGGGTGCAGGAAGGGTTGATCTTGCGAAACGCAATTGCTTGAATTCACAAGTGACCTTCAGACTAATAATAATAACCATCTTCAGAAAGACTGCATGTATTTAGACTTTTCAAAAGTATTTTATCACGTATCTTATTGCCGCGTAATTTACAAATTTTCTGCCATCCACATATTCGATAACCTCTTCATAGATTTGAAATTTTCAGTCACTCCGTAGACAATTTACTGTCATCTATGAGGACTCATCGAGTGTGTCCTTGATAACCTTAGGGGTGCTGCAGGGCAGCATCGTTGCTCAATTCTGTTTCTCATCTATAATTATAACTTGGCAAAACGTGAAACATCCTGCATACGCATATTCGCCAATGATTGCCTAATGTATCAACCTACTAAAAACTTCTTTCATCATTATGTCTCGCAGAAAAACCTTGACCTAGTTACCAAAAGGTGTGATGCATGGCAAATCATGTAAACGCATCCAGATGTAAAACTATGTTCCTTAGTCGTAGTCTGAACCCGTACGTGTTCTCCCACCGGATAATTAATTGTTTTCACAGTCTCTGCCTAAACGTACCTCGGAGTTCATCTCAAATATACCGTTTCATGAGCCATTCACATCACTACCATGGGCCCCAGTGCCTCAAGATCAAGATCAATATTCTACGAAATATTTGTCTGCCCTCAAACTTGAATTTACTTGGCTTGTCTGGTAACCTCTCCCCAACTACCTTAAAAGTATGGTCATAGCAATTCAAAACAGCTCAGCTCACAGCACAAATGGAAAAAGCTCACTTTAGTTGCTACAAAGATCTGTTGTAATATGCACCTTTAACAACCAACAGTGCTGGCGGCAGCATTGATTAGGCACAAAATAGTGATTCACAATGGGTATCAAGCAGTGAGTCATGACAGATAAAAACGTTTGCAGACACAGCCACCCTGAATGCATCCCACGATTATACCCACTTGTCTGATTCGGCGTCAGCAGTGGTTGGCTACACAGCACGTACCACAATCGATAAACCTATAACTATTTTTACTGCAGCGACTACATGACAACATTTCCTGCGAGAAAGAGTAGTAACGGTGGTTGCCGTAGAAGCCCCAAAAGCTGAGTACGCATCTGCAAACAAAGTCGACGACAACCTTAGGTTAGGACATACGGCTGTAACCTGTAGCTACACAGCTTCTTCCGCAGGCTTTGTAGTTGAACAAGAATTCATCCCTATTTAGGATTCAACCCCGGCACCAACACATACTTTCCGATGCCGCTCTTCAAAATTGCTTAGCCCGAAGCTAGCCCTTTGTAGCACAAAAAAAAACGATTTTGCCATTTTACCAACAATGAAATAAGCGTGTTATGTAGAGTGGCCTGCATGCCAAAAACCTTTGAGCTTTTCCGATCAGTCGGCAAGGCTTCTGTATGAAAGCAGAGAGGGGTTTTGTTCAGTGAGCAACCGTTCGTACATGCATTTTCTCTAATAATTTTCCCGACAACGAGGTTTTATCAAATATCAAATTTTATTTTTTATAACTAAGTGGCATGTGTTAGTCGGCAAGCTTAAGGAAATAGCAAGTTCCCCTAATCAATACCCTCATTCACCATCAAATTTCGTGCCACATAAGGCAAGCTTACTGCATAGCTCTGTACTTACACCGACTGCGGAATTTCTCGTTAGCAAAAGGGGGAATTCTCGAGCCAAAATATTTTTACAAGAGCAGTTCTCAAAAGAAGCTTCGTTGGATCCCTTGAGATGCATTTAGCCAAATCTCAAGGAGATTTAAATATTTTCTTCCAGCACCAGGAGCTGTTTTATGTCTCATGATCTGGGTGTTCTCACCTGAACTTAACTTATAAGAAACCTGCACACCTTTTCAGCTGTCCGGTTCAAAACTAATTACTAACCAAAAATACACAAAAAATGTAACAATACAATAACAAAAGCCAGAGTTTGAGATACAAACTCTGATAAATTTGGTCGTCGCTACGTTAGGCGGTACATCAGTGGCATAGAAAACTTCTGCGCAATAAAAAAATTGATTGTGCCTTGGTTAAGAAATTTTAATCACGCTCCTCCGGCTTTTTATGGCTGCGTCTTTTTTACTCACTTATACCCTTATCCTCCGTTGCATCCGGAAAGTAGAACACCCTCACCATGACCCCCTAGCAGTTTCTTAACATTCAGAACTGTAGACGTCCAGTGATGTGGTTTTACTCAACAGGTGGGGGCCCTACACACAGTGCTGCACTTAGGTGACACAAAAGTTGTGAGTTCAAGATAGCGAACATTGTTATGGCACAGTTTTCTGGTTGCAAAAAATAAATTAGAATATTTTATTGGGTACGTTTTTTAAAGAACAATTACGACAAAATATAACTTTGTGTAATTTGAAGAAGCTGCATTGCGTTTAGTACCTGCTTTGTCTCCAGTGAAGCTGTGAAAGTCTCAGTAAAAGGAAAAAAACCAGACAAACTAAAGAAGCAATATCTGCGGAAATACAATACAATCGGTCAACTACATGTACGATCGAAAGGCTATGAACAAATAAAATTAAACGACACACTACAATCATACAAATGTTTTTCTTGCTGGCGGCACAGGGCAGCTATCCCCAAATGTACAAACCAGACGGTGCGAAAACAACATAAATCACAAAAAAATATCTGGGAACCTGACTCTGCTATGTGTGTTTTCTTAATATGTAGAAAATTTGGAAATATTAGATATCAAGACAAACGGATCTTTATATAAAACCAAACTTTTAGTTTGTCCTCAAGGCCTCTTGATGAAAAAGGGAGGGCATGACTGAAAAAACCCCACTATGCAACCTATGTTAACGATATAAAATCCAAACGCAAAACGTTAGGCTTCTATGTGGCATAAAAGGCCGCGTCAGAACCTCTCCTTAAATCTATTCTCTCAGGAAGAAAAACCGTAGTTGTATTATAGGTGCAAGTACGGGGGTGAAACTCACCGAAAGTACCATGCGGGTGTTTCAATTTTACCCATTCTTCTGAATCCCACTCTTTGACGCGAATGGAACCCGCGTAATTGGCTTAAGCAGAGGAATGCTGTAACCACTTAACCACTGTGGGGGGTTCTGCTTCGTTTTTCATTTCTATCACATGTTTCGCACTGTTTGATAGATAGATGCGAAAAACTCTTGGTACTTCAATTATTACAACCATTGGTGTTTACTTCTTGCACATGCTTCACAAAGCACAGTGAAAATGTTTCATTAGTTTTTGCAAAATTATGTCATAGCAACCACCTCGTTGTACATTTTTTGCTCTCTTATTCTCCATTAGGGATATCCACACAAAACGTATCGTACTATCTTTCTTCTTGACGCAGTATCCTAATGTAACATCCCTTTAAGAACTGTACCCTGTAATGCTCTTTTCTCGCTGCCAACCGCTGTCCTTAGAATTATCCTAACGATTTCACTTTGTGTAGTCCCCCGCATGCGGTACCTTGAGTAATCTTGCTCACGGTATTGGCGAGACCGCGGACACCGAGCCCCCATACACATGCTGTAACCAACCGTGGTAATGGGTTTTATGGTGAAGGGTACAAACCTCAACCGGTGGGCGTAGGAGTCCAGGTCATGATCCTGTGGATGGGATCCCTGTCGGTTCACGAGGCAGGCACCTCCGAAACCGCTTCAGCTACCAGCTTGAAGACTGACACTGAAAGTACCTCCTCTCCTTGCTTTTTCCTATGCAGTATGAATCAATCAAAACTACCCTCAAAACGTGACGGGTCCCTGAAAAGGGGCCACAACAAAGTTTTTCTCCCATCCCTACCAACCATCAACATCGAGAAACCTGAACTCTATCCCCGTTTTTTGGTTCTTGAATCAGTAGCTAAATCTAAACCCGTCTCCTCCCTGTCTTCCACGTCTCCAGGTTACTTGAAGAAATCAATGGCCAATATTTCAATGCCAAAAACTACAAACAGGCGAAATATTGGTTTAAGTCAAGGTATTATTTCAAGTCAAGACGCAGCAGCAAGCCACAAATCTCCAAACCCGCGTCAGATCTCGACACCCGTTCTCTGCCACAGCCCATCGCAGCCCCAACAGCTCGCAGGGTGTGATATCTGAGCCAGATCTGCTAAGTGAATCAGAGGCCGACTTTCTGGGAAGCCAGAAGAATCAAGGCGTTACAGCGGTCAGGAGAATCACAATCCGAAGTGACAATGTAGAAATACCAACAAAGAAGGTAATCTTGACGTTCAGCAGATCAAATCTTCCTGAAACATAATTGCTGGTTTCTGTGGTGTGCGTCCGTACATACCTAACCCACGCCGCTGCTACAAGTGCCAGTGGTTCGCGCACGGTACAACTTCTTTCTGCGGCAAACCAACCTACGCGAAATGCCCCGCTCATAACCAGGCCACCCAATACTGTGTCTCAACCACCTTCAACTGTGCAAACTGTCAGGAGCCACACGCAGCATAGTTTTGCAGCAGTGAAAAGTTTCAACAGGAAAATAAGATTACCAATCTGAAACTCACTGAGAACATCTTGTAGCGTCACAATCATCATTACCAGATTGGCTAGCTGGCACACAAGACAATCAGTACCCGGCACACAGTCTGGAAAGGCACCCCGGTTCTACTCGCCTCGTCCTGAGCATGGCATGGCCAGCGCAACCTCAATAAACGTGGGCTCGGCCACACCACATAATCGCCTGCCTACAATTTGGAAACGCGGCTTCGCCATGGCTTTGCAACGTTGTTTGCAAAACCACAGCGCTGACGACGGCATGCGAAGAATGTTGCCTGCCCTCCTAGTCTCTACCTTGCTGATTCTGTTTGACTCCATCTCAAACCACGCTGCATTGTTCGTTATCCTGAAGAGCCATTTCTATGTAAACGACATCTGGTCCCCCGAAATGAGGTACCTCGTGACATTACAGAAGCTTTTTGCTGACATCATTGGATAGATCCATCTACTGACCCCAGCTACAGTGCGCATGACGACCTTAAAGACCCTGTCTTCAACCACTATGGCATGAAAACCTAGCAGACGACAATCCCAACAGAACCTGCAGCCGTTACCACCATCAGTCCTCCTGCGACACTGCCGTTTGCCCATGCACCCAAACCCTTACTAGGTGACAGGTCTGCAATCATGGGCGCCTATCTATAGCTCCCACACCTCTTGGGTCATCCGGACGTCTACTCCACTCGATGCGACAATTCGTTTGTTCTGCTCGGAATCGAATTTTTTATCAACAATGTATGAGCCAACCACTACGCTACCACCTCGCAGCGACACGGCTACCTGACGGGCTCCTCACACAGCTCCGGTGACCACCACCTGGCCCAGAGACCTACGAAGACTTCAAAACGCCTGCTCTTAAACACTACGCCGCAACCCGCAATGCGTCCGTGGCCGCACTCCTAGCCTGGACCACCGGAGGCAGCCCCTTACCCGGACGCTACCTCGCTGATGACCAGGACCATGCCATTTACTCATCGTCTGCCACTGAATTACTGACGGCCCACGGACTCTCGCTGGCTGTTAACAAACGTTACACGTGCCTGTGAACTTCCACAAATGCTTCTGCGACCGCCCCCCACCGCTTCAACGCATAGTCAAGCGCAAAACAACACCCAGCTCAGTATTCTCTGTCACATACGCACTAGATGGGGGGCCCTGTAGCGCCACCATCATCATCATCTTCAGGCCACCATCATCATTACCAGATTGACCAGCTGGCACGGAAGACACTCAACACCTGGCACCTAGTCTGGAGCGAAACCCCGGTTCTACTCGCCTCGCCCTGACTATGACATGGCCATAGCAACTTCAATAAACGTGGGCTCGGACACATCGCTTCATCGGCAGCCTACAATGCAGATACGCGGAAAAGGTTCGCCCCTTTTCCTTTGGCGAGGTACACCGACGCAGCTCCACGGAGGGAGGATAGGCGTCTGGTTTCAGAGGCAGCCCAGTACCGCGACCGCAAGTCGGACTTGGTTTTGCCTCTCCTCCGCTCCTACGGCTGTGTCTGGCAGCCCAACCCGTCACCACAGCGCTCGGTGAGGCAGCAGCGGCCTTGTGCCAACAGTCACTGTTCAGACCGATGGCCCTTCGGCCCCTCCTTCCTTACCCACTCTCCATCCTTTGGAGGCTGCGGAGGGGATGGACACCAGGGATGCCGCATAGGCTCCCTCGTCTGCAGCACCACCCGAGCCACCTTTGGTGCTACCGACACCTTTGGCGGTAGTAGCTCAGAAAACAAAAGGCACTCGAATGGGTGCTAAGTCCAAGAGTCCTGGTACATCGGGAACACCTAGGACGTACGAGGATGGGATGGACCTGGAAGCGTTCCTCTTTGCGTCGAGCGAAAGGAACGGGTCCCGTTATCCAATCCTCTAGAGAGGCCAAAAATCCCTTCCGAGAGTCGAAGCCCCGAAAGGCGATACATAAACAACACACTCCAGTAGAGTCGAACACTTCATAATAGGAAGACAAAACATCATCATCATCATCACCAGCCTATCTACGCCCACTGCAGGGCAAAGGCCTCTCCCATTATTCTCCAATTACCACGGTCCTGTGCCAACTGTGACCAATTTATCCCCGCAAACGTCTTGATCTCATCTGCCCATCTAACTTTCTGCCACTCCCAGCAACGCTTGCCTTCACTAGGGATCCACCAGTTACCCTTAATGACCAGTGGTTATCTTGCCTTCGCATTACATGCCCTGCCCACGTCCATTTCTTCTCCTTAATTTCTACTAATATGTCTTCAACACCAGTTTGCTCCCTGACCCACTCCGCTCTCTTCTTGTCCCTTAATGTTGCACCTATCATTTTCCGCTCCATTGCCCGCTGAGTCGTTCTTAAATTAAGTTGAACCCTCTTAGTGAGCCTCCAAGTTTCTGCCCCGTAGGTGAGTACCAGTAAGATGCAGCTGTCATACACTTTTTTCTTCAGCGACAATGGTAGGCTGCTATTCATTATCTGAGAATGTCTGCCATATGCACCCCACCCTATTCTAATCCTTCTAATTATCTCTGCCTCATGGTTGCGATCTGGGGTCACAGCTTGGCCTAAGTAGATATATTTGCTTACCATTTCCACTGCCTCGCCACCTTTCTCAAATCGCTATGCTGTCTCGAGGCTATTGATCATTACCTTAGTTTTCTGCATATTAATTTTCAGACCCACGGTTCTAGTCTGTTCGCCCAGTGCGGAAAGCTTGTGTTGCAATTCGTCCCCCGAGTTTCTTAGCAAGGCAACGTCATCAGCAAATCTGAGGTTACTCAGGTATTCTCCATTAACCCTTACTCCAACCTGTTCCCAATCCAACGTTCCTAATACTTCTTGTAAACATGCGGTGAATAACATAGGAGAGATTGTGTCTCATTGTCTGACACCCTTCCTTATATGTATTTAACTGCTCTCCCTGTGAAGGATGATGGCAGCTGTAGACCTATTGTGGATATCCTCTAGTATTCTTACATAATGCTCATCTACCCCCTGGTTCCCTAATGCCTGAATGACTGCTAGGGTTTCGACCCAGTCAAATGCTTTCTCATAATCTATGAAGGCTATATATAGGGGTTAAGTGTAATCAGCGCAATTCTCTATCACCTGATTGATCGTGTGAATATGGTCCAGTGTTGAATAACCTTTACGGAACCCTGCTTGTTCTTTAGGTTGACTGAAATCTGAGGTTGCAGAAATTCGGTTAGCGATTACCTTGGTAAATACCTTGTAGACGACTGACAGTAAGGTGATCGGCCTGTAATTTTTCAAGTTCTTCATGTCGCCTTTCTTATAGGTTAGGATGATGTTCGCGTTCTTCGAAGATTCCGGTACCATTGCGGTCATTAGACATTGCGTATACAGGTTTGGGAGTTTTTCAAGTATAATTTCTTCGCCATCATTCAGGAGGTCTGCTGTTATCTGATCCTAACCAGGTGCTTTGCTCCCTTTCATTTCTTTCAAAGCCTTCCTTACTTCTTTGGTCGTTACAGGTGGAATGTCTATCTCCTCTGAACTACGGTCTCGTTCGGCAATATCCTGTATGTCCCGGCTACTGTACAGATCCCTATAGAACTCCTCGGCCACTGTGACTATTTAACCCTATTTGTGATGACATTGCCTTGCATATCCTTAAGTGCTTACATCTGATTTTTTCCCACACCAACACGTCTCTGCACTGCTTTCAGGCTACCTCCGTTTTTACAGCGTATTCGATCCTCTCCATATTATACTTCCGCATGTCAGCTGTCTTACGCTTAGTGATTAACTTCGAGAACTCCGCTAGGTCTATTCTGTCAGCTGCGGTGGAGATTCTTGTGGTTTGCCGTTTCCTGATTAGATTTTTCGTCTCCTGTGAAAGTTTACCAGTATTCTGTCTAGCCATAGTGCCCCCGACTTTTTCTGCACACTCCGTGATAATGCGTGTAGGGTTGTCGCTGGATTCCTGTGTCGTAAGCTCGGCTTCCTCGTTAAGAGCGGAATATCGGTTCTGCAGCGCGATCGTGGATTCTACTTTTCGTCTTATGGTTAGCTCATTTATGGGCTTCTTTTGTGCTAGTTTCTTGCGGTCCCTCCTCAAATCTAGCCTAATTCGGGATCTTACCATATGGTGGTCACTACATCTTACCCTTCCGAGTACTTTCACATCCTGCACGACGCCAGGGTTATCGCATAATATGAAGTTTATTTATTTTTGTGCTCCCCATTCGAACTCCCCCAGGGCCACTTCTGACTCTCCCGTTTACAGAAGAAGGTATTCTTTATGCGTAGGTTATTCCATTCTGACAAAACATAATGCAATGTAACTCCAGAGGCCTTCATAGAAATCTTGACGACTGATACGAAATAAAGCAGGCTAATAAGCCAAGTGTATTGTGTGTACAGGAAACCCATTTGGATCCCAATCAGACAAACTTTTTGAATACCCATGCAGCACGAGCTTGTGCTGCCAATCTTTGCCCAAAGAACAATGGCCAGCCCATTTTCTCCCAGCCAATATTCGGCCAAAGTGTTTGGCACTTATCCCAAAATGGCCCTTGGCCATGTAAGGCTGGAGATTGGCGGTCATTCATTGGTCATTCTCCTTTGGCTGCTAATACCATTGGCTGACCGACCATTGGCCGAATACGTATGGCCTACAATTGGCCAATGAAGTATGGCCTACTATTGGATAAGCATATATGGCCTACCATTGCCCAAGCATGTATGGCCTACCATTGGCCAATTAGGCATGGCCTACCATTGTCCAGATTCAGATTATTCTGTGCAGGCCACAGAAAGCCCGCCCAAGTCTGCTGCCATGCATGCCCTACAGTAGGCCGTTAACCTTGGCCCTGTTAATGGCAGAGAGGTGTTAGATAACTGAAATACAAACCAAAGTGAGTTTATGTATTTATTTGTCATACGCAATGCATGCAATTTCTTTTTGGTGGCTTTCAGTGCACCTAGATGGCATTCGCACAGTATATTGATCAATTTCTTCATAATCAGCATCGTCTAGCTTCGTGCTTGTTTATGTTGCCTTTCCATCTCTGTCTTCATCTTTGCTTGCATTGTTTTCCATGAATTCTTCGGAATGACGTCCCCAATTCCCGTGTCGGCTTCTTGGGCTGCCTTTGATGGTCCTGGAAATAAAAAATGAAATAATTAGAAAACAAACAAATGAAATCAAAGCAATAAGCAGACGTGCCAACTTTCCTCACTGTTCGGGGAACCCGTGAATTTCAAACCCCATCACCATTGTGCGAATGGTATCCCAAATTTCCCGAAAAGTGGCCGCCACAGCACACAGGTTTTTTTTTATATATATATATATATATAGCGCGTTTACGTTGTTTTGAAAAAAAAATTGGCCGCAACAGAATAACTCACTCAACTCAATTCCAATCGCGAAAAACATTTTTACAACAAAAACCAAGAAATTTTCAAGCACTGTCAAATTAGGAGCTAGAGTGATATAAGAGATGCTATAGTTATGAGATTATAAACTGCACATTAGCATGTAAGTGATATGACCAAACAGAACTAGAGGATCCACTAAAATTGCCCATCATGTTTCCGTGCTTTGGCGGTGGCTTTTGGTGGATTGTGCGATTGGCGGCCAGCAATTGCACTAACAAGATTCTGTGATATCAAAAAAAAAACTGAAAGAAGCGACTGGACTTGCCAGTGCTTCACGTATTTTGTTCAAATCCTGATTGGATTGTTTAAAATTTGCGAAAAATATTATGTAGTTGCATCAAGGCAAAGCAGTCTTTTTATTGAACCAATGTTGTATTTTGTCTTCGAGGCCCCTTTAATGCAAGTCATTGCAGTGAAGGCAGGATATTTGAGTTTTACGTAATAGCTCTTGTTCACTTACACGAAGTCACTTTCGAATCTTTTTGATAAATGATGTCAGGAAGAGGTAAATTTTCCTCCAAATTGCTGAATCAATGCTAGTATTGATACTTATGTCAAAGGGAAATTTACAAGCGAATTTTGAGTATTACAATTCTTTTCATAGATAACCTGAGGTCATTCTGACAGAACGATGGCCGATGGGACATTGTTCTTTGTCATCGCGTCACAAACACGAAAACAAACAATGATCATGCAATTATTTATTAATTTTTCCATGTGAAGAAACCACCAATTACAGATTAACCCAATGTGATGAAAAAGACAGGCTAAAAACGTACGTACCAAATGCCAACTCAACACAAGAGCTAATTGGTTGTTTTAAAGAAAGCAAAAATAGGCTGCGATGAAAACATTTACCAGCGACTGGCAAGGAGTAAAGTAAGAACAAAATATTTCGAGACAACAGTTTATACCTAATCGAATATTCTCACTCTCAACTCTCGAAGAACATCTGGTGAAGCAGATAAGTAATGAACATGCACTGGCTCTGCTCTCGCTTACCGTCTAGACGACGGAAGCGAGTGCGGACGAGTAGACGGTCTACTAATTACGACGTGACAACGCACATTAGGAACAGTCGCAAATGCAATATGTTATTACAACTAAAAAGAAAACACGTCATTACTCCCCAAAAACTGTGCAAACCGACATTTATTCCAGTGTTTTACATAAACACCGCGGATTTATGGCGTTCCTAGTTCTTCCTGTCCAGCGGTATATATATGACAGCTACCTCAGTCCAAAGAACCCATCTGAAAATTCGCTTGGTTGTAGAAGTGACGTGTGCTCCTCCATTCCGGCCGATCTTTCACCTAAAAAAAACACAAAGTGCTGCATAGGTATTACAGATGGGTCACACAAAAAACACAACCATTAAACACAAATGTGTATAAGGGTCCAAGTTTACTTACATAATAAAGGGAACCGAAGTGGGAACTCATAAACGCACAACTTCAATCCTAGCCTTTCTCAGCACTCAAAAGAGTTGTTTTACATGTTTTAATACATGCCTGGAACAGGCTAGAGGAAGAAAAGAGGAAGGATTTGAGCATTTTACAACAACCCGGGCATTGTTTTTTTTTTTCACGAATGCAGGAGGATTCAGTTTTTCGATCAAAGTCATGCGTATGATTGCATTCACTAAAGTTGTTAGCGTTCACTTGAACCATGGTTTTCATTTTCACGCTGGGCGTTGTTAACTCATCATACGAAACCCACCCTGTTATTTATCACTGCTAAACATTTGCATAATTTTAAAAGTTGGGAAGTGCGCCTAGAACCACGGAACAAAAAGCCTTTGATTCAAGCTGTTACAAATCGCACCACTGATACACAGTACTAGAACTAGCCCTTTTGCTCGAAGCATGTCGGTTTTATTTCGGCGAACGGCGGCTGTGCATAATCGATGGGGCCACAATGAAAGCAACCTGGTTCCAAACTTCTGATAACATGCGCGCAGTGGGCAAGATTCTGTATCCATAGTGACCTCTCTTGGGCGGAACGGTTCCCTTTAGAAGGAGTGGGTGATCCCTAGCATGATCAAGTACCTCCACACGTCCTACCCCCAATTCCCTCCTTCGGATCTTTATCGGCTTAGTCGAAGGTGACACCTGCGCTGGTGATTACAGCTTTTGTTGTGCTCTGCGTTATCTATTCATTTCGCTTTTACATTTTGATTCCCTAAACCCGCTAGCCATTTACACAATTGAGAAATATTTACTTACCAATTGCTATGGTCTCGGGATTGGATCTCATCGTCGATGAACTCAGCGGCTTTCCCGGTTTGAGGGTATCTTGAAAACCATAGCCTGCAATGAAAGTGACTTCGACTCTCTACCAGCTTCTATTCACGAACTTTTTGGGTTGCATTTGTCACAACTCAAGAACGCGCTTTGCTGCATAATGCATTTCAAAAATGTGCGTCGCAAACGAACACATCTGCTCGAACAGCGCACTTTTTCACATCCTCTGTGACACCTTCAGCCCTCAAATTGCCCCTTTCTAAAAACGTTGGCTATATAGTCACGCAGGTTTCTGGTTGCTTATGGCCAGCGAAGAGAGCTACGACAAAAGGTTCAGATTTGCAGCTTTTAACAACAGCCCAGAAGTTTGACAAACTTTTTGCGATAGGTACACCGTCCTACCGTCTACGTTAACCACCAGAAAAATAGGTTACCTAGGGCTGCATTCTGACCTGTTCATTTGCATTATATATTCCAAAGAAGCTTGCTCCCCGTCTTTTTTCACGTTAAAGAACCTAGGCGTTACCAACATGATTATCGCATCGCCAGGCAATTTAGTGCAAACGTAATGCTTGTTTCAAACTTTCGCACAGTGAACTAACGTGAGGCGCACATTTTTTTGTTTCGCGTGCCAAGCCGCTACCTCACTTGCCAGACTCAAAAGAAAAGTTTTCCAATTTCACTTTGCTCACGGCGCGCAAAAACCGTTTCCATGCAACGAACCCGTAACATCGATTCTTCCATCAATACTGCCTAGTATAAATCCCCAAACATATTTTGCCCGTTTACACTTGCGACGAAGCCATGCGATTTCAAAAGCCTTTGCCGCCCGGCTATCAGTTTTGTCGTTAGGTCTCGGCCAATTTGTCGCCACGTTGGCTCGTCGCAAAAATACTCTACTAGATGCTCCTGCACACCCTCTGCAATTATTGTTTTCCTCGTATATTGCTGACATTGCCCAAATGCCCCATCTGGCGTTTTTAAACGGGTCTCGGTTGGACGGACTATGGGGAAAGATATAACTCCGTCGAAGAAACTACGACTGAGAAGTCTGTGCGTGCGCATATACTTACGTCTACAACTGCGGTGTGCCTGTTAAACGATCCGGTGCAACGACTGGAGCTGGGTACGCACGGGGCCCTCTCTGTAGTGGCAAGAAAATACCCATTGTCCCCTTGCCCTTTTTTCTTTTCCTCTCATAATCAGCGAGAAGACAGTGGATCTCCAAGCAACTTTCTGCAGCTGCTGTCTGCGGCTGAAACCTGTCTGCATGAACAAAAAGTCGTGGGGGGATGCTACACAAAAAAACGTCGCCCAATGCGACGGGACACTTCTCCACAAGCCCTAAGGGACAGCACCGCGGGGTTCACCTATTACATTCCAAAGTAAAAACAGCCTTACCTGCTCGTCTCGAAAAACAGAATCAGGAGGACTCGCGAATAAGATTTAACATTATTTTATAAGGAATGACTCAACGAGACTGCTCGTGATGCACGAATCTAGGAACCCTTCATAACCAAATATGAAATACGAGTGGCTACACGTCCAGTTTTATAATAGTCCGAGGTGTAGAGAGAAAGTGTCAAAAACACCAGTGACAATTTTTTTTGTAAACTAGAACTTGAACGTTTTGATTGACTAGTCAGAAATATGCAGCTTTGAAGAAAAAAAAAATTGTGGGCAACCTAACCAGTCCGGCTGGTGCGTACCGAATAACTACTGCTGTGTGGTCATATAAATTCAAAGTTTTTTTTCGTACATGTATGCTATAAACAAACGAGTTGCCCTTGCAGCCTTGAGCGCTGTTAGCGAACACGATTACGTAGTTTCTCGCCTGATCGCCGATAAAGAAATGCCTTCGCCAAGAACGCCTTCGCACAAGGAGTCTAACTCCACGGTCCCTCCACGCTAAACGAATTCGAAAATTGCATAGTCTCACGATTCAAAATAACAAAATATCATTTAACAGTAAATCACGGGACATTACGTTACACGGCTAGAAACTGCTCTGTGTAATGTTTTCTAAAACGTTTTCTGAGTGAATCTAGAGCAATCTCTTCCCTACCCAAATAACCACAACCTAAGAGGAAATAAGCCACGAGTAAAATCACTCGGCTTTTTAATAGGTGTTGCTTGAAGTGTAATAAAGGAAAACAACAATGGACACAAATCGTAAAAAAACTTTTGAAACGCGGTTATAATAAAAACATTCACTAAGTGCAGCAACTAGTCATTCACGACATATTGTTACGTCCGGGAGGGGTTTATTAAGGCAAGAGCGTAGGCTCCGAAGGCACGGAAAAGTCGAGCACCGTTGAGCACGACGCCAGCAGCAGTCCGGCTTCTTCTTCCTCTAGTCCAGAGAGCCCAGCTCCCACATCCTCTTTCTCCTCTTCAGCTAATCAAATCCACTTGGCCAAGCCAATGTTGCAGAATTGGTTTACCGTTACACTTCCCCCGTCGCAGACGAAGCCCTCTTGGCGAGTCACAGTGTGGTACGGGAGTTGTAGCGTTTAAGACGCGCCATATGTACACCTTGGGTCGTCTTCGACGGTCGACCAGTGGTGGTTAGGCGTGACAGCACGTAATTAACTTCGCCAATGAGCTTCACAACAAGAAAGGGACCAGTGTAATGGACGAGAAGTTTTTCGCATAGGCCGTGTCGGCGCTGTGGGGTCCAGAGCCAGACTAGATCACCTGAGGCGTAAGAGAGGTCCCGGTGACGACAGTCATATCGCTGTTTACAGCGGTCTTGGGAGGCTAACGTGCGTAGGCGCGCAAGCCTACGGGCCTCTTCGGCAAGGGAAAGCGTCTTAGCCACTGAAGGCTCGTCGTGTTCAGCAAAAGGACAGATGGTGTCCAGGCAGCAGCGAGGTGGGTGTGCATAGAGAAGAAAGAAAGGGCTGTATCCGATGGTTTCATGCTTGGCGGTGTTGTTGTCATACGTAAGAAAAGGCAAGATGCCGTCCCAGTTTTTGTGGTCGGAGGCTACGTATATTGCTAGCATATTGGACAGTGTTAGATTCGTTCGCTCGGTGAGACCATTCGTTTGAGGATGGTATGGGGTAGAGTTCCGGAACTCAACTTGAGAGACGCGAAGGAGCTCTTCAATGACGTCCGCTGTAAACTGATGGCCACAGTCACTTATGATGACGCGGGGAGGTCCATGACGAAGAAGTATATTGCGGAGCAGGAACAGACACTTCCGCAGCAGTAGCAGATGGTAGCGCGGTGGTCTCAGAGTAACGTGAAAGGTAGTCCACACACAGGATAATCCAACGATTACCCTTCGATGAGCGCGGAAATGGGCCCAGTAATTCGATGCCGACCTTTTCGAAAGGGGCAGTGGGCGGATTCAGAGGGTGAAGCCTTCCTGCCGGAGCGGCAGTGGGTAGCTTGTGCCGCTGGCATTCTATACAAGAGGCAACATACTTTTCTGTGGTTTTGCGCATATTTGGCCAGTAAAAACGTTGTTTGGCGCGGTGAAGTGTACGGGCGAATCCCATACGTCCAGACGTTAGATTGTCGTGCATGAAATTTAGAATGCTGTTGCGCAGGCTTTGCGGTACCACAAACAAAAGGCGGGAACCAATTGCAGAGTAGTTCTTTTTGTATAGTAGGCCGTCGCGAACGCAGAAGCGGGTATCACACTTATCGGCACGGGCGCGATTGAAGAAGGGCTGCAAAATCTTGTCCCGGCGCTGTTCTATCCTGAAAGTGGAGATATCGGGGAATGGTGTTGACAAAGAAGCAAGGCAGTCGTCGAAACTGCCGTCATCACAGCTGGTGGTTTCCAGTGGCAGACGAGAAAGGCAGTCCGCGTCCGCATGCTTGCGGCCGCTCTTGTACGCCACGGTGAAGGTATACTCTTGCAGACGCAGGGCCCAGCGTGCAAGGCGGCCGCAAGGATCCCGAAGGTTGACGAGCCAGGATAGCGAATGGTGATCAGTTACGATGGTAAACGGGTGTCCATAGAGGTAGGAGCGGAATCTCTGCGTGGCAAAGACGACAGCGAGACACTCCTGTTCTGTAACTGTGTAGTTCCTTTCTGACTTACTCAGTGCCCGACTGGCGTAGGCAATGACATGTTCATTAGGACCATGGCGTTGAATTAGCACGGCCCCTATTCCTATACCGCTGGCGTCGGTATGAACCTCTGTAGGAGCCGAGGGGTCAAAGTGTTGAAGTATGGGGCCCGACGTCAAAAGGCGCTTGAGCTGCCGAAACGCGGCGTCACACTCAGAAGTCCACGTGAATGGAACATTTTTCTGCAGGAGTGATATCAAGGGATAGGCTGTGTCTGCAAATCGAGGTATGAAGCGGCGAAAATAGGAGCACAGGCCAAGAAAACTTCGTAGCTCCTTGACAGAATGCGGCTCTTTGAAATCACTGACTGCTTGGATTTTGCGTGGGTCTGGTCTGACACCGTCCTTATCGACCAAGAGGGCCAGCACAAGCGTTTGACGATCTTCAAATCGGCACTTCTTCGAATTTAAGACTAAACCAGCCTTTGCCAAGCAGTCCAGGACAGTAACCAAGCGACTGTTGTGCTCACTGAACTTTCGGCCAAAAATTACAACATTGTCGAGGTAGCACATGCAGATTTCCCACTTGAGGCCTCGCAAAACACTGTCCATAAAACGCTCGAAGGTGGCCGGAGCATTGCAAAGCCCAATGGTCATTACATTGAATTCAAACAATCCATCATGCGTTACGAAAGCCGTTTTTCTCTTATCACTGGTGTTCATGAGAATTTGCCAATATCCTGATCTCAAGTCAACGGAGTAAAAATAGGAAGCTGAATGGAGGCAATCAATGGCGTCGTCGATTCGGGGTAACGGGTAGACATCTTTCTTAGTTACAGCATTTAGGCGTCGATAGTCGACGCAAAATCTCCATGAGTCGTCCTTCTTCTTCACGAGTATGACAGGTGCTGCCCAAGGACTGCATGATTCTCGAATTACGCCATTCCTTAGCATTTCCTGGACTTGGTCGTTGATGAGTCGAGCTCTGGCGCGGAAACACGGTAAGGCTTCTGACGAATTGGTCTTGCTCCCCCAGTATGGATTGAATGCTGAGTGCGATTTGGCGGAATTGGAAAATGCCGTTGGTTCTGACAGAAGTCGAAAACACTTGCATGCTTGGACAGAAGATCGGCTAGGGAACGGTGTTCAGCTGGTTGATATGACTCGCTAATTATGTGTAGGAACTTGGAGGGGTCCACTGGGCAAGTATTAACGAATGCGTTCAACTCGTCGTTCAGAACTGCGATTAAAGGGGGCCCATACGGAATCTCGTGGGCTAGTTTGAGACCTCTTGGCAACACGACGGGCTCACTGGTGTAGTTGACAGTCCACAACGTAGAGTGAGCATGGACAACGGTAACAACCGCGCGAGGAACGACGATGTTTTTCTTGGCACCATTCTCGGAAATGGGCTCCACTAAAGCTTCAATTTCACGATTTGGGGCTCCTGAGGACCATACTGGGACAAATAGGGCGCATCGTGCTGGCATGATGGTGTCCTCCAACACGCAAATTGTGTCCAATGCAGCGGTCTGGCGGCCAGCAGCGTTTTCAACAAGCGCCGATAAGGCAGTGCCGTCTATAAAAATTTCTCCACTTCTACAGTCAACCGTAGCACCACACTGCTTCAGAAAGTCGATCCCTAAGATGACGTCATGCGTAGTCCTCGGGAGCACAGTAAACTCTGTTCTGAAAAGTAGCCGCTGAAGGAGATATTCACTGAACATACTCCAAGAGGGTGCAGCCACTCACCAGCCACACCACGAAATGTGACCACCTTGTCTCACGTAAACATCACCTTACGTCCAAGCCTGTTTTTAAAATCAACGCTCATCACAGACACTGTTGCTCCCGTATCTACTAAGGCCATTGTTCGAACATTATCAACCACAATTTCAACTTTGTTTTTTAGCATGAGGACAGGCGAAGGTAAATCCGTTGAAGGTAGTCTGGTGAGAGGAATGTTAGACGCAGTTTCCTTAGCGACCTCACTTCCATTGGTCGCGCCATCTAGTTTTCCGGCGGCGGTGACCTGCGCCGAGGCGATGGCGAACGTCGCTGGCGGAATGTAGGAGGTGTAAGACTCCGGTCCGAAGCGGGCGAATGATGACGTGCAGGCGGCTGTCTTCTAGGAATAGAGCCGCTCGGCCAGTGCCCATTGTAGTGTGAATCGTCAGCCTCCGAGCGGTAGAACGTGAGTGGTTGTTCGTACCTTGTCGCCTGGCGTCGGCAGCGGCAGTAGCGGGAGATGTGGCCGGTAATGACGCAGAAGTAGCCAACGGGGCCCTCGCGGATGCGCTCCGTGAGGTATTCATCATTTGCGCCGCAGAAACGTGGGGTATAATGGTAGCGTTGGGAACGGCGAATGAAGTTCTCCGGAGGATATATCCCGCGGACTCGCGGCTACCACCCCGTCTAGGACTATCAATCCGGGAGGCAAAGTTTTGGTCGTTGAGAACAGCGCTGTAGGGCTGAAGAGCGTTCGTTTGCACCTGTTCTGTCAATGAGTCTTCGCGCTTACGGCCGCGGTGGGAACTTTCCCGATATTCTTGATGTCGCAACAGTTCTTCGCGCACCATGTGGCGAATGGTGTCGGCCAAGTCAGACGGTGGGCAGTCGTCAACACTGGCGACGGTAGTCACGTTAGCTAAGCGACCACATTTTGGCATAATGCGACGCAGCTTCAATGCCTCGAATGTGCGGCATTGCCTAATGACGTCCGATGCTGACTCCAGTTTCTCTCTTCCAATCAGAAAATGATAGACGTCTTCTGCGATTCCTTTCAAGAGGTGGCCTACCTTGTGTTCCTCCGACATTTGCGGGTTGACAACTCGACAGAGCTTCAATATTTCCTCGATGTAGGTGGGACACGTCTCTCCAGGAATTTGTGCCCGCTGAAGCAGCGTCTGTTCGGCCCTTTTCTTTTTTGCGGTGGGGTCGCCGAAGCGTCCGGTGATTTCTTCGACGAAGCGGTCCCAAGTTGTGAACTTGCTTTCGTTGTTTTCGAACCAAGTGAGCGCTGTTTCATCCAGGGAAAACACGACGTTAGCGAGCTGAGCAGGTGTGTCCCAGCGATTGTATCGGCTCACCCGCCTGTAATGGGTAAGGCATTCCTCAACGTCTTCCTCAGCGTACCCACAGAAATTTCGCGGTTCTCGTGGCGGAGACCAGCTGGCCATTGGCGGAGAGTTGGGAAGACGGCTGTCCGCACCAGGTGGCATGGTATCTGGCGCTAGTAGGAGGCCCGCAACGCGTCGGCTTCGGCGCAAATCTGGGAGTTCCGTCGTCGATACGTACCCCGCACCTAACCAAACTGTTACGTCCGGGAGGGGTTCATTAAGGCAAGAGCGCAGGCTCCGATGGCAAGGAAAAGTCGAGCACCGTTGAACACGACGCGAGCAGCAGTCTGGCTTCTTCTTCCTCTAGTCCAGAGCCCAGCTCCCACATCCTCTTTCGCCTCTTCAGCTAATCCAATCCACTTGGCCAAGCCAATGTTGCAGAATTGGTTTACCGTTACAATATGATTTACCAAAATGAAAATGCAACAATACGTTCAAAGCAAATAAGGCATACAAGAACCAGACAGAAGTCGGTGGCTGCTACCGACAAATATATTTTACATGACCTCCTCGAGACAGCGCACCGCTGGCGTTGTCTTTTTACCGCTGTTTCCAAAAAATTGCACGCCCACTGCTTGCATACTTAAACGCTTCGTCGCCGTTTTCGACCATCGTTTTCTTCTTTCATCATGCCACGTTTGTAGCACAATACGAGTAGCCATATGTGCTCTTCAAAATGTTTTCTGACCGAAATGACTGTGAAACGAGAAGTCCCTGCATCAAAAAGCCTGTGCGCCTATACGTGCTTCACCGAAATGTCCCAGAACCCGTCAGCAGTAACACGGAGACAATGTGATCGGATTATTCGTTTCAAATCAGCTCGATGGCATAGGCGCACACAAAGTGGACGCTGAAAGGCTCGATCTCCGCCACCCCTTTCCGCTGCCTCCCCATTTTTCGAGGGCTTCTTGTCTTTGGGTCGCACATGGGGATGGGAAAAATATGGGGACGCAGATTTTGAACAACAAGCGCAACACAAGGTGCTAAATGAAGTTCGTGTTATTCGAGGTGAAATATTGCCCTTCGGCTAGTTATCAGGAACGAAGACTTCCTATTTGTCTAGCTCTTGCCTGCCTGAAGAATTCCGGCTTTGAGTTAGCACAATGGCTGCAAGGCACAAAATGGGAAAAAAATGAGTCAGTTTAATCACATTTGAACCAAGATGTAACGAACTTCCATGTGACGAATTCCTGGATTTAACAACGTTTTTCAAATACCCATTGCCAGCCCCATTGAAAACGATGCGTTTTTGAACTCATCTCTATATGACGAAGGCAGGGCAGCAGTTACCCCTCGATGTAACGAATTCCCTTCGCTGAGGAGATATTGTCTTTTGCACTGTTCCTAAAAAATGGCTTAAGATATGCACTAATTTAGCGAACATTGCCCGCGACGCAATCTACTGTGCGTTGCCAATGTGTGTTGTGTCGGTTAGGTGATAGGCCCAAGTGTCGGTGTGTATAGTCTCACATCTCCACTGCTTTCTGAGGTGTAGGTTCGTTGTTCATGAGCTCTGCTACTACAAAACGAAAAGCTTTCTTTTCCAGAAAAGCCCGCAATTTCAGGTGCGGTGCCGTCTCCGCCGGAAAGTAGGGTTAACGTTGTCATCCGGTAATGTATCCGAGCTAGCACCTTCTGAAAAAATTTGAGTGCAGCAACTAAATAGCATCAAGTTTGCGAAAAGGGGCGCTTTCAGTATACGTTAGCTTCTTGAAACTGTTTAAGACAGTAAAAGGTGTCAAAAGCCAAGATTGATACTGAAGTGGTAACCACATGCACGCGCCTGCGCGTTAGATATTACGCGCTCGCGCGTTCACGCGCTACCTCACACCGGTCGGAGACGGCGCGCCTGGCGAAGCGCGTCGCGTTGTCGAAGATCTGGCTTTGCCAGATATTTCGCGCGCTTTTCTGCGCGCCTACCGGCCGGCACCAATCAGAGCCGCCGCTCGACGCGCTTGCGTTTCCCGGGCCGGGCGGGCTGCGGCGGCCGCGGGTGAATCCGCCGGTGGCCGCAGCCGACGACGTCGCTGCTTCAAAGTTCCCGTCTCCGCGTTGTGATAAATAGGCGTAGTTGCTTCGTTAGCCGCAATGGTTTATTGGGTGTACGCGCTTCCTCCGTTTCGCACCAGCAAAATACACCATCGGCGAATAACCACGCACGCGAACAAACTTCGTCGCCCATCAGCCGGAGGCAAACATGGCTTTCCGCCGTCGTGTGTGCCTAGCGACGCGGCGATGCTGTTTTGTTTTAGTCCGAAGCTGGCGTTAAAGGTAATGTTGCTTTGTTGTAAGACGAAAATCCGACGTTTGTGTGTGTTACGATGACAGTGTAACAGAGTTAGGAGCTGTACAGTTGGGCCATATCAACAAGACGGTCCCGTCAAGCGCGGGGCGGAGCATGCTCACGCGCCTACGTCGCCTCCGTGTGGCTGCGTGCCCTCGCCCTCTTCAAGCGCTTGGGCGCGTAGACACGAGAACGCGTGTGGAATCGAGCGCGCGGCCTCGTGCGTGTGGTTACCGCTTTACGTTACGCTTGCGAATACAGGGGTATAAGTGACGTTGATTCTTCGGACTGCCATGTACTAAAAAACTTCGTGGGAAAGCAAAAGCTGCAACTTGCGCATTTTTTTATTGTGAGATAAATTCTTGAAGGGAGAGGTCACTATCCGTAATGTGAATTATTTTGGTTATTTTTTCTGCTTCATTCACGGGTGCCTTAAATCGAAACTTGCATATAATAAAAACCTACATGTAACGAAAAATTTGAAGTTTCATCAACTTCTTTACATCCAGTAGGTGTACGCGTAACTGTTTTACCAGGTGGTGCTTGCTTTTACACGGCGAATAAACCTAGACTTGCATCAAAATTGACGAATTGATTTTGGATGTTCTAAAATGTTTCAAGTTGTCAAGTTGTCAAAGTTTTCAACGTTTTCGATTGATTTCCAAGACTTCGAAAACGATATTTAGAATTGTATTCAAGTACTACCCTATTGATAGCCTCACGAGAAACGTTTGAGCAAGTAATTATTCATAATGATCAAGTAATAATCCATTTCGAAGACAGATTGATCACCTCGGCTACGTAAAAATGGCGGCAGTAAAAATCGTGAAGAAGTGTTGAAATGCGCTAGATTCGCTGCTTTGAAAAAAAAAAGACGTGATGCATACGTTACCTGGGTGAGAATGTGTGGTAAGGACATAAACAAGGCTATTAAAGCGATAATTGAGAGTATGCTATGACGATGCAGGGAAACAGCGTAGCATTCCCTTATATCCCCATGTTATACCACGTGTACGCGTTTCATCACACCCACAGAATACATTATTTCTAAATTCAGGACGCGCCCAGCACGTGATGTAGTACAATGAGGGTGTTCACAATCGTCGTAGGTATAGCTTGGTTTCAACAACCTGCATGCAACCTCACAGCGCTTGTATTCGCTTTGCATGTCAGGAGAGTTCTTGTTTCCTGGGTGCCAGAAATATAGAGCTTCGAAACATCCGTGGTTCCCGCCATTTGTGATGAATAACGCACGTCATTTGAGAGCGTTCTCGTTTTATATAAATATACATTAGAGCGTAAAACCTTCGCATGTCCTGCAGCTATCGTAAAATACATATTTGGAATCCTTGAAGGGTTCTTTTTGTCCAGGTACTGAATTTTACAGGAAATATAACCGAAATGAAGCGTCAATGATGTTCCACTGACCAATGAAACATTGTATTTTCGGCGATGCAGCTGGGTCACAAGACATTGTGGCCCAGCGAAGTATGCAGTCCAGCATGACAGGGCTAAGGGGTATGTTGTTATTACTACGCAAATTTAATATTACTTATAAACACAGCACATGTCTCTAATGAAAGGCTGATGTGAATCAGTGGCGCCACGTGTATCACGGGCAATTACCTGTAAGGTAGGAGCATACGCATGTGCGTGCTGGCTGGGAAAATGAAAATTAAATTACTGCTCTACATGCTCATTGCCTGTTTTTGCTTTTATTTATGAGTATCACTCCTAAAGTAACCAAATTGGCGCGGTGCTTTGAAACACAACACGAATGCTACTTAGATCCATTGCAACAGCTGCCGTTTCTTCATTTTTGAAAAAAAAAGAATGCCCTTATGTCGCTTTGAGGCGCTCGCCTAATATCTTCGTATGATGCAAATAAAGGTCTTAGGTGTACGTTTTTGTTTAGGCCAGCTTTGGCGCAAAAAAATGCTTGAAGTTTAAGTTAGATATCCCACAAACTAATATTTCAGTTAAAGCAAGTCTGATGTAAGCAGCCAAACCTTCTTTATCAGAGCTTGTTACTAAATGAGATATCTTTCTGCCTATAATGGCCATAATTAGCTGACTCAGAGAGAGGTAGATTCGCGGCAGAGGTGACTGCCCCCGCCAGGCGCTCGCGAAGCTACATATAATGCTACTGCATGCCATATAGTCCACGCAGATAAGGGGCTGTTTCCACCGCACCATTGTATTTCCCGCCCACCGCGATCCCTCCTTCCAGAAGTCGACAAGTGCATGCGCGCAATTCTCTGTCCGGAAATATTTCCACATGGGTGGCCGCAGAGAAAACAAGTATTCTGCGGCCAGATGCTTGTCGGTCGTCTTCGGACATTTGTTGGCCAAACACCAAAGAAGTAATTTGTGGCAGGATTGTTGCCGTTTGTGTTCCGCCTTCCGCTGGCCGAATGGGAAACGATTAGTACGTGGCCAGACGCTCTTTGTTCGTCATCAGACGTATGGCGGCCATGGAGAAAGGGTGAATTCCACGGGCAGATGCTTGCTGTTCGTCTGGCGACCTAGACTGAGCAAACAGACAACGCGGTCCCTAGACCGGACACTTGCAGTTTGTCTTCCAACCTCACCTGGCCAAAAAGGAAACAAGTAATCTTGCGCCGGACGCGTGCTGTTCGTCGTCGGACGTATGGTTACCAATGAAAAAAACATAATCTCCTTGGCCAGACGCTTGCCTTTGGTTTAAAGACCTCGGCTGGCCAAAAAGACAAGGTATTCCGTGACCAAATACATGCCAGAGAACAAAATTTCCCTGGTAGTCCAAACTTTGCCAATGGCCAAAAATGCCAAGCATCGACCAAAAATAGGCCACAGGCTGGCCATGTTTTCTGTGCTACCTGGGTAGTTACAGGTTATTCAGAAAGGACAGGGGTGGCTGCACACACTTTTCTGGCGGTGTGGCAATCATCGCCCAGAAATACTTTGTGTGGAAGAATGGTCAGGGAGGCAAAGAAAGAGGCCGTCGTCTAGGAAACGGCAATATATTTACACTATTTACAGAGAGCCGTCTATAAAGCGCCCATCTTGTAGCCGCGCCTGTTTTTCTTCGTCTTAATCTCCTATGCGTCTGCTGCGTGCGCTGCTTGCGTTTTCTCATCGTCGTCGAAAGTTGCAACATCTTCCCGGCTCACAAGGGTTCGTACCAGCTGCAGCGGTGCCTAGTTATTTTGCCCTTCATGTCCACTCAATATGTGAATTCCTTTTTTTTCTGATTTTCGGCCTTCTAGTTCTTCGGCACTTCGCTTCCGTTTGTCTTTCGACCTGTGTTTATTCATGATGAGGTTTCCAGGAGTTGCGTCAGAGGCATATTTTCTTGCATAGT
The DNA here is from genome assembly GCF_048455015.1 of Haemaphysalis longicornis. Lineage (NCBI taxonomy): Eukaryota > Metazoa > Arthropoda > Arachnida > Ixodida > Ixodidae > Haemaphysalis > Haemaphysalis longicornis. The sequence goes on from NW_027526385.1 coordinate 204,697,267, forward strand.
TCTGTGTGCGCTCTTAATTTGGAAATAATCGCTTTATCTTGGTCTTCTGTTTGTGTCTGAAAACTCGGTTTGTATCTTGAATATTAACGTCTTGTGTTCTGAGAAATGTCGTGCCAACACCTATCCCTCCCCGTTTTTTTTTATTTCCGAACACGTTTGGTGGCTTGGATGATATTCGATGTCCTCAAGCGGCAGCGATATTCTTCGATGATCTCTTTCTAGGCGACGACATGTAGCCTTTTCCTGTGTGCATCAGGTTGACGTGAAGCTGCTGGGTCGCCGTTGAGTGGTCAGTAGCTTTATGGGCAGTGTATTTAACCAGTTTGTTTCTCTCAGGCGCTGGCCTCGTAGTAGGGTAGCTGCTCCATTTTCGATGTCTCTGTCATAGCTGAGAGCACAGCCTCGGTTCTGGGCGCAGCTTCCTTTGATATACCCGATAATTTTTTGCTTGCATCGGTGAGTATTCTGCGTTGAATCATGCCGTGCAGTCTCGCCAAGGCCCCACCTTTCGCAAAAACGATCAGACGTGCCCCTCAGGGGCGACTATGTATTGTCCGGTGCAGTTTTCCTTACTTTTCCGCGGGGTTCAACGTCGTCTAGATGTACATTCCCTCTCTTGTGAAAGCCAAATTGCATGCCGCCTGGAGGAGATATCATGGCCACATGCCGACATGAAGAGAAGGTTCGAGTGCTTTAGTCGTGGGTTCCTCGACGGTGACACATGCTGAAGCCAGCTCCTCATCCATGGTGGATTGTTCTGATGCAGCTGGATCTGGAATAGATGGCGTAAGCTTTTCAGGGTCTCCGTTCTGTCCTTCACGTGGCGTATCCGGAATTTTGGTGATTTGAGGTCTGTGCGAAAGATGCACAGTTGCCTGGATTTCCTCAAGCGCTGTCTCGGCGGAGTTGTCTTTCATACAGGCGCATGTCGTCGGGGTAGGTGATGTAGCCCAGCTTGAAGGTTTGGAGGATTGGCAAAAGACTATGCGAATTCCCACCGAGGTAATTGAATTCGTTGACTTCATGTAGGTTCCCGTCACCTCCTAAGGTTCAATACTCTCCCTTGTGAGACAATTATTATTTTGGTATGTGTTGCCTTCTGCTTTGTCTATCGAGGTGTGGCTCCAGAGGGACAAGTGCTTTTCGTCCGTCAAGTCTTCGTCGAAGTGATCCAATGATTCTTTGTGCTTTGTTGACCGACTCTAGAGCGTCGTCGTGTTGGACGCCGACTGCGGTTCCGTAAGTAAGGGCATCAAGCTTCTCGCTAAGAGCAGCAAGTCGGTCGGCACTTTGCTGGAGCCTCGCCTTAGAAACAGCGGCCTCAACGTCTTTTGCTTCCTCAATAGCGGGCGTCAATTTAGCGATAAGCATCCCATTGAAGTTGAGAATGCTTCTCTGTGCAATCACCACCCGATTCATCTGCCTCGACACCTCTTCCTCGCCTCTCGGTGAGCAATGTGGTTGAAAAGTAGATTTCTGCTCCATGGCTCATCCCGTCGTGTCGCTTGACGCCCGGCGTTTCTGCACCATGTGGAAGAACTTCCAGGGAGGAATAGGGAGGAGGACATCGTCTAGGAAAAGCTCATATATTTACACTATTTACAGAGAACCGTCTAGAAAGCGCCCATCTTATAGCCGCGCCTGCTCGTCTTCGGTTTCATCTCCTATGCGTCTGCTGCGCGCGCTGCTTGCGTCATCCTCATCGTCATCGGAAGTTCCAACACTTAGTATTACACCTCGTCACTTTGAACACTTTCCTTGAGGCTCTAGCAATTCGAAGAGTGATATTTAATAGGTTGATAACGGTATGCTTTATATACATTCCTTCTTATCCTGCACTTTGATGCGCTGGCTTCGAGGCACTGGTTAACCAGCTGCCGAACCAATTATCCTACCAGCGACCTGAATGCACACAATTCTCTTTGGGGATTTTCTCGCACGGTTTCCCGAAGTCGCCTGATAGTGAAGTTGTTAACGTCATCAGGAGCATGCCTTTTCGATAAGAAACAGCCTATAAACCATATTCTAGGGCACAATACATACTCAAATCTTGACAAAGAACTGGTTCTGCAATTTTCTTTCCATTTCTTGAGTGGGATGCGGGACCTGACCCACATAGTAGTTACCACATCCCCACCTCAATAACATATATAGGCAAACGCCCGTGCAGTCCATCTTCCGAGCACAGCTTCAAAGAAGCACGAGCTAACTGGAATACATTTACAGAGACATCCAAACTACACTACACAACCATAAGACACCTACACATTGAAAAACCTACCAAACTCCTGACGGAACACATCCTCAATGCGGCCGAAAAATCCAATCCCCACGCCTCTGGTGTCCCGCGCCATGAGAGGAGGCCGTGGTGGAATGAAGACTGTAGGCGTACGCGAGACGCCCCGAACACGGCGTGCGGTATCCTCCGTTGGTTCCCCACGTCGGGAAACCTTTTATTGTTCAAACGGGCAAAGGTGATGGGAGACCGTGTGCGCTATGAGGGAACACGAGATGGTTGGCGCTGATTTACAACATCCAAACCCCTATAGTTGGCACTAATTTATAACATAAATTAAATTATACACCGACAGACGAAAAGTATGGACGCGAATACACAAACTGAAGTAACAACAAACACCCAGCCTGCCTCTGGTCATCACAACAGAGGGCATACTCGAAGACCAGGCTGACACACTCGCACAACACTTCCAACCCGTGTCTAGTTCAGCACACTACAGAACCACTTCGATAAAACACAAAAAATCGGCGGAAAGAAGCCTAAAGTAGAGAACAATAGCTCAACATCTTCTTATAACTCAGAGTATTCACTGCATGAGCTGAGATCTGCTTTGAGCTCGTGTAAACCCTCAGGTCCAGGCCCAGACACTATCACATATACAATAATGCAACACCTACACGCAAACACACGGGGAACACTTGTTTATTTATATGATAAAATATGGCTTTCTAGGCACATTTCACAATCTTGGATGGAGGCCATGAGAGTGGCTTTTTTGAAGAAAGGTCATGTTGTGCCCTTCAAGCTACCGTCCTACAGCCCTGACGAGCAGCCTGTGCAAGATTCTGGAGAAGATGATCATTCGGAGGCTCGTGTACTTCTTTGAGTACAGCGGTATTCTCAAGAGTACCCAGTCAGGCGTCAGGGTAAGGCGATCGACAAACGATCAAGTCGTCGCACTTCACTCGAACATCGAGGACACCTTCATGCATAAGGGGTATTTTTAACGGTTTTTCGACCTCGAGAAGGCCTACGACACCGCTTGGCGTTACGAGATCTTTAGCGACCTGAAGTCATTCGGGGTTTCTGGTTTACATGTTAAACACTCTTGTTAGTTACTAGTCGGAGAGAGCGTTTCCAGGGTTATTCGGTAGTTTAGTCTTCAAGGTTCACGTGCATGTAAATGGCGTGCTGCAAGGTGGCGTGTTGAGCTGCACTCTCTTCATACTAAAGATGAACTCTCTTGGAAAGGCGCTGCCACATATGTACACTGCCTTATTTCTGGTATCTAAACGAAGCTTACATATCTTTTAAATATTATAATATTTCAATCTTTGATCGTCCAGTCAAGCTTGGTGTAAAGGAACTTGCCAGCTGAGAGGAAAATAATGGTTTTAAATTGAATCCTGCAAAACGTTTCTGTGTTGTGTTCTCCAGGAAGTGCGGGTTCATCCGGACCCAGACATTACTCATTATGGCGTATCGCTTCCTGTGAACAAGGAGCAGAGGTTTCTAGGTGTTGTGTTTGACCACAAACTCAAATTCATTCCCAACACCAAGAAACTTAAGCATAAATGTCTCCAAACAATGAATATCCTTAACGTCCTCTCACACCACTCGTACGGTTCCGACAGAGAACTCCTGCGACGCCTATATACTATTTTTGGTTGGTTATTGTTTGGGCTATGGTAGCATGGTGTATGGGTCGGCGACTAAACCCGGGTTGTGAATGCTTGACCCAGTGCCAGACTTGGGGCTTCGTCTTGAATCGGGTGCTTTTCGAACTCGCCCAGTCGAGAGTATGTATTTCGAGTCTAACAAGCGGTGCCTTAATAACCAACAGACGTACATGGACTTTATTTATTTTTTTAAAGAGTCATCACTGAAAAACCATCATTTTTAAACTGTCTTTGACGACACATTAACATCTATGCTGTTGGTGAATCGCCCATCATTTCCACTGCCCTTTTCACTTAGAGTGAGAGAGTGAGCCTCCCATCTAAGCGCTTCGTTTTTAGACGTGTACATATCCTTTTCAGACATTTTACCGCCTTGGAAATTTTGTCCTGTGTCCTGCGGCCTTTATTTTAAAAACTTGACAAAAATCGGGCACCGCGAGCAGCAGTACTGCAGCACGTTCTTTTTTTGCAGTTTAAATAGCCATGTGCAGAATTTTACAGTGACGCTTCTAAAACCTTCACTATGGTGTCCAGCGCTTATCATGGTCCGAATTTTAATGCAGCCAAAACAATGGGGGTACACAAAACCATTTTTCAGCAAAAGCATATTAAACTTTACCGAACTAACGACACATTCTTAAGTTAAATTCCCAATTCCATCATCTATACAGAATATTTGAGTGTTGTTCGTGCAGTATCATTGTACAAGCCCACCACAAACCACATTGTTATTTGTGTATTCAACACTATCATGTCTGTGTATGTTGAAAAGTATGAGCTGCAACTCTGCTGGGTCCCAGGACCTGCTGATATTGTTGGCAACGAGTTGGCAGACGAGAGGGCCGCTGCTGCCGCACGCAGGAACACTGTAGTTATTACAACATTAACCTATACAGACCTCAAGCCATACATATTACAACACTTGCGTAGAACGTTACAAACACACTGGAGTGAACAAACAGACAACAAACTACATGGTATAAAACCACACATGGGACGGTACAAAGCGCTCTCGCACTCGCACAACAGACACACGGAAGTTTCCTTGGGTAAGCTGCGTACAGGGCAAACCCAAGCAATGCCTTCGTATCTGTTGATGGGATATTCAAGACCTTCGTGCCGCAGGTGCGGAGGGGCCCTATTCATAGTCCACGTACTCATTAATGCAATGCGTTTGACACAACACGACGCAAACACTTCCCACAATTGTACAAACACATCCTATTTCACCAACGTACCTATTTGGAGACAACGCCGTGTTTTCCATCCAGCGTGTTTTTAAGTGTTTCACTGATGTCAAGGTTTTACATCTGATTTCTTACCATGCGTCATTACAACCTGGCCCTTTACACCACCCATATTCATGAATTCACTTAACTTGTGTTTTTAATGGGACGATTTAGTATTTATTTGCGCATCTGTCCTTATCTAATAACTTTGTGTTTGGCGCCCTTTGCCCTTCTCGGCCTTGCGCCATTAAACTCAAAGCATTATCATCAACAATATTTGTGTTTTGACACTTCTTTCTGCCGTTCTTTTCTGACGATGTTTTGTGGTTTCTTGAGGCCTTGTTGGCTTCAGCTTCCAATATGTGACCATCATCGCTTTTGCATTCTCCATCATGCAGCAGCTTCTAAATGCACTGCCAAAAGCAGAGTATATGCTTGGTCGCAAGACCACGAAAGCTACAGTTTCAAATGCAAAAAACCAGGGCATTCGTGGTACTTCTAACGTGGCTTTAAATTAAAATAAATAGACATCGGTGCGAGCAGAAGCGGCACTCCTGCATGCTGCTTGCCTTCTACATTTTTTTTCTTTGCCATTTCACACCGCTTGTAAAGAAAACATTGCAAATGCAAACGTAAATTTGACTGGCACATGCTTCTTTGCGATTTCGCACAGCTTGAAAGCAAAACACTGCTAATGAAAAAGCAAATTAGAATGGAAAGGCACGTGTGTTTCCTTTGTGCTTTAAGGGCAGCACAACGCGAGATCTACGCACTAGAAAACTTTTGCAGGCCTTGAGAATGGTGTTTATTTTTTTGCTGTTAGTTTGTCTTTTCCTGTTTTTTTCCTTTCTGTGCTAGGCTACTGAGTGCGCCAACAATTAAAGAGTGCAACTTTCGCAGCGATTCATATTTCACCTCTAAAGCACAAGCTTCACCTCTTCTGAAACGGCAATCGTCTATCGCGATCTACCAATTGACTTTTATGCTGCTCCTTTTGCATTGTGGTTTGCTGACACAACATTTCAGTGCATGATTCACATATTTCTGTAGGATATGAAGTTGCAACTGTGCATAAAGTGTGTAGATAATGGTGTCCTGCGCTCCAAGACAGTCCATGGACGCCTAGATATACTCAATCGAGTACTTCAGGCTACAAAATCTGCATAGCTCACATTCAAGAAGAGAAATCTGATCATAATTGCTTTTCGGCAGTATCTGATGTTTTCCTTTCTCGGGCACGTCGTTATCAGTTGCGGCATATGCCATGACCCTGGCAGGCATGCAGCCTCTCGCACCTCCCAACTGTTTAGAAGGTCATTTCACTTTTCCTGTTTCTGCGCTTGTAATAACGAGAACTGATTTCGAACTGCTTCCGCATTGTAGCCCCTTGCACGTACCTTATTTCCAATTAGGTAACGTTTCGTAGTTTAAGAAACAACAAGAATTTTTCGATGACCATCGGTGTTGCCCACATATAACACCCATTGTAGGCCGATTTTACGAAGAGGCAGCCAGTGTAGTCGATGCTGATATCAGCACTGGGGGTCATGCGCTGTTCTGTCCCATGGCAATATATTGCCGAAAGAACAAATAATTCTATAAAAAATCGCTCTCCCGAGCGAAAAGCAAAAATTTCGCAATAGAAATGAAGTGCAGGAGCGTAGCGTTGGCGTATCAACGTTTGACACTATCTTCGTGGCCATACGTTCAACCTGGTAACCAACCCCGACTCCCTCTGATGGCTTCGGAACCGCAAAAACTTGTCTGTCCGCGTGGCACGCTGGATTCTGGAAATCAATAGTTCGGCATGAACACAACCTAAAACTCTGAAAAGTGTCATGGTGAAGCGGATGGCGTGTTGAGTGCGTAGGTACGTTATCCTCCCACAGTTTGTCATGACAACGACAAGGCACTATTTCTAGAATTCTCAGCGGTACCCCCATTTCGGAAGAGCAGCGTGGCAACTACCAACCACTACCACTAATTCAAGTTTCCCAAGGCAACACTGCCAGCCCGCCTAAGGTGTTAAAGGCCTGCCCGCGTTCTTTGTTAGCGGGGGCATGTTGAACAAAATAAACTCTGCATCGGCTTGCACACAACCCATGCTTGTCGTCTGCTTTATTCTCCGGAACGACTTTGTGTAGGCTGAAATGAGCAGCCGAGATCTGGACGCATACATTGCTCGCGAATGTTTATAATAATCGACAAAATAGATTACTGGCCTAGGATATCAAATACGTAAGAGTCTGCATCCGCACTTGCCGCAACTTGCAGAATGTGAAGCCCGGACTCGCATACCAGCCAGCTTTCACTAACCGGTTGAAATGACCTTGACACCTTTCAAATCAAACAATTCGGCATAAAAGGTTTTATTTATAATGGTTAACATTGGGCTAGTTGTTGAAAATGACAACATAGGTAAGTACGAGGAAACAAGGCCACTTCCAAAGGCCCGGGTGCTAGGAATAGCAGATGTTTTTATTACGCGGATAGGTCTCCAACATGGCGATCCTAATGTTCTGAAGGCGGACCTCGAAACCACATTCACCGTACAACTGCAACTGCACGTCATCACTCTGAGCATCACGTTTTCGAAAAGCCGGTGTCCACCACCCTTGGTTTTACGACGTGGTGGAAAGGGTGAAGAAACCATAGCCACAAGCTCAGAGTACACGTCGAAGTTAAACACCGTGACAGGGAAGGAGTTCTTTCGTATGCAACGTTTGCTTATAACAAGCCCCAACAAGTGACTCCTCAAAAGACCCAGGTAAATCTTCTTTTAGAAGATTATATTCTACTATGCTAAAAGCCATGTTCCTTTGCAATTTCAACGACAGGTATGAAAACACAGCCTAGAATTTTTACAGCACGATAAACAATAGCGGAACCTTGGCCGCCTCCGTTGCATCGTAGCTCCTGGGCCCCTCTAGCTAGGAGCTTCACCTCCTTCAATCAACCTTTAAACAGAGTGAAGTACTTTGGCATTAGATGTTTTTCCAAACTCGAGAACTTTTGGACAACCTTCTAAGCAAATATTTAGGAAGGCACAAGGTACCTAATCTACAGTGAAAAGTCGCAAGCCATTACCCGACACTGCTGGTGTTGCAACAGGTTGTGGAAAGCTGCCCGAGAAGGTTTACGGCATATGAATAATTTTTTTCCTTTCGCGATACACCTACCCCAAGACCATTTCATTTCCGGCACTTTAAACACATGTAGGGTTCACCATTGGGACGATGCCGCTCGGGGAAAGGAATCTTGTCCGTAATCCGTGCAAAAGCGACTGTGATTCCGAAGCAATATTCTGCGCTAGCCGGGGTAGCGCCAGAAAAACGGGCGTGCACCTTTTTTGCGGCCTTCTATCATTCTCAGCATCGTTATTGTAATGACCGCCCTTATCATCAGGGCTTAAGTGGGGAACCAGGCGATCACTTGCCCCTTTCATTTCTGCGTAATAGTAACATGCAAAGCTTCGCGGCATCTGAACCAAATGTTCTAGCCAGATCCTGGGCCTTCTTTGTTCTTCTGGCCTAGGTGAGTTGTTGAACCATGTGAATTTTGAAGGCGTGTGTAGAAAAACATGACGACGTAGTAATGAAAGATGTAGTAGCAGCTCGGAACGCCGGCCTGCTGCCTCTTTTGTCTTTGCGCGTCGTTTCTTAAATGCAATAAACATTGCGTCTTACATTTTGTTGGGACTGTTTTTAAGCTCATAACCAATGCATGAAGGCTTATTTAAATTATCTAGATGTTTAGAATAAAATTGGCATTCTAAACATCTCATGCACGGTAACTAAGTTGACAGGTTATTCAGCTCTTGCATTTTTGTTGTTGTGTTCGGGTATACCAAATGTGGACGATGTGCTGCAGAATTTTACAAGTAAAATGCGTGTAATGTATGTCTTATAATTGTACTTCGAATACCATATTATTTTGGTAGAAAGAAAAAATAGCCGCGTACCTGTTCCTTTCTTTGCATTTGTCGACGAAGATGATAGTCGTCTGGTGCGCGTGGCAAGTAAATTACTTTCTTTTCTTTCACGCTCCCCTCTTGCAGTTCCTCTCCCGTGTCGTTACTCTCAAGATAGCACACTAAAGGCTTTCTCAAGTCCATTTAAAATTACCGCGTTCCAATGCTTCAAGTAGGGGGCCTTGATTCTAGCGCTGCCGTACGGCGGAGACCCGACTACAACCTTAATAGAAACTGTTTGCCCTACTCCACGAGCGTTTCAAGTGGACCGTGGATCCTATCCAGTGGAAGGTTTTGTTGTTATTGCCGTTTGATTTTTAAATGCCGCCGGGTACCACGTTCTACAACGGGCAACAGATTTGTGCATTTGATGTACCAATTCTTTTACCTTGGAAAAAACCCGGCATCTATAAATTTTCTCGAAAGATAACACAGCAAATATCACTGACGTATTAGCTTTCTACCTTATATTTGCGTAATGTCTGGTTCTTGTTCACTAATGTTGACATGTATAAACATTAAGACCGGAGTTAGACGTTTGGATTTGACTTTGGGCATAAAAGACTATTGCAGAGTTGGTTTAACATAGGTCGAGTGGCTGAATCGAGTCACACACAGACCGAAAGACTGAGAGACATACAGATAGACCAATATTTCTGCATTCAACTAGCCCAAGGAAGACTGTCATCCCTAAAAATGCAGTCGTTTGCACTACTAGCAATGGTAGGAATTGCCGGCTTCACAGTTGCGTAACACGTACGACGATGACAACCGACTCGCCACCAGTCGATCCTTTTAATTCACTGTTTCACCCTGGTAGTATTTTGGGTTTCATTGTTCGGCAGATGAATGGGCCTCCTAGTTACGATCGGTGAATGACTGCAATAAAAATCAGAGGTGGCTTACGCAATAACCAAATAGTCGCAGGTACTTTCAGCTAGAAAAGAAATTTGTGGCGTTTTTCTACATTGTATAATGTCAGAAAAAATGTGTTATATTTTCCTGGTATGTCACCGTTGTCTGCCAAAGATATTTATCAAAAATCTTGCAACAACAACCGAGCTCGTAGTGAACCAGGCCTGGGTATTTCTCGCGGTATTTCTAGGAGTTGAATGGAAAATCTCTTCTTCACCTAAACTTCCGATAAACTAGTGTGACGTGTTTGGTGCTCACCACACAAAGCCATTTATTATATGCTCATCCACTCAAATTGCCGAAACCAACTGTAACGTTTCAATATTTTGGGACTCCTTACTTTCAAATAACTTTTATGTTTTAGAAAAGTATTTCTGAAATGTCGGCACGAGGATCTGAGCTCTTGTTATACTCCCACTACAATGAAGATATTCTTGCATTTGGTTGACCGTAGCAGGTGCGTTGTCATAGGGTTTGTAAGGTTCCGCTACTAGAAGCGATCAGGTATCTCGAATTTAAAAGCATATTATCACATAGCCATGAACGACGCAAATGCCCAGGAGGAAAAGCAAGTCTACTGTGCGAAGTTGTCGCCCCTAACAATTTAAAACATACACATACCTCGATGTAGTTATCACCAAACGAAAGTGCTAAGCCAAGAGTTGGCGAATCAAATTTCGAGGCGTATGCCATACGAATGATTTTTCTTTCACGGTTATTCCTTCTCGAAGCGGCGAATTACATGGTGAACAGTGGAGATCAAAGATTATGCGAGTACCCTCACGACCGGGCGAAACACTGTAGCTATGAAATAACATAACCCGAGTTTCCAAAAAAAAAAGATGAAACGCGTTTTCTTTTGAACACAGATCAGAGACGGGCGCATGGGAATGGCAAAATAAAATGAAGTTAAAACGCAATGCAGAATACGTGGCAATAACCGCTTTGAGAGTGCATCAACCACAAGTGGAAAACAAAGCAAACGTCCAAACGAAACAAAAAACGTCCATCATCTTCCTTAGCATAGGAGACAACCTCATTGAGAAATTGGCCAATGGGTCTTTGAATTCTGTAGGATTCGAAAAACCATTGATGGAGCTTTTTGCTGAGCTTGCGTCAACAAATCGGGAACGAAACCCACACAAGATCCCCTGGGTGATGTTCGGCGTCTCGTCGGACCTCCACTATCAGCTGGTTCAATATAGGAACTCTAGCAAGCTGACACGAGTTGTCCACACATTTAGGTGTGCTTAAACGTTGGTGGTGAGGTTGTAGTCATCCATTAGCGGCAGCATGGCGTCGAGCGTCGTAGTCAGTGGTCTTCAATAGACAAGCTCGGATAAAGTCATCTGGGTAGTTTTCTGACGTATAGTGACTCCATATCCGCATTTGTTTCATTCAGACGTTCGGTTGGTCTCTTAGTTTGGGGGTGGTAGGGCGTCACTACCCAGTGAGCCATGCGGCAGTAGCGTTCGACGCCTTGCATGAGCTCTGCCGTGGAAACTATCCCGCGTCCACGATTACTATTGCAGCACAACTGGAAGGATAAAAACTGTGACTTATTGAGTAGCCCCGTCCTGAGGCTGGCAGTTTCGGCATAGCGCGTAAAAGAGTATGTAGCTATGACAATCCACTTAATCTCAGATGATGACGCAGGGAACGGGCCAAGAAGGTGCATTCAAATTTTTTGAAAAGGGTTGAAAAAGACGGCGATCGGCTTTCGAAGACCTGTGGGTCTCCTCCTTGCGTTCGTTGAGGGTGGCAGTCCCAGCAGCTGCCGCAGTAGTAAGAGAAATTGGATCCAAGGCGGAGACAGTGCTACTTCGCGTTAGTATTTTTATTAGTGCGTACTGTGTATAGATGTCCGGAAGACCGGTCGCCATGGCACGCTTACATAATTTCGTGATGGTGGCCGGTGGCCATGACAAGAAGATACTTTGTTTCCCATTCGGGGTTAAACTTTTTCTTTACAAGGTCGAATTTTTTTCGGTTTAATGCAAATAAGTTGCGTTTGCAGGCCCCTCGCTTGACGACGTTCCGTATTTCGAGGTAGTCGTTCATAATGCGTAAATTCTGGTCTCCAGGCACTTGGCGGCTAGGTCAATCTCCGTCACTACTTCGAAGAACGCGCAGTTTTTATTGAAGGTTTTGGTGGTTGGTACACGAGGCACGAGGCAGACTCTCGGCGAGGAATGTTTCCGGCCGGATCTATAGAAAAACGTAATGTCGAAATCTTGCAGGCGCAAGTTCCACCTCACGAGACGACCACAGACGTCCTACCAATGGGCCAGCTATCCCAGTGCATTGTTGTCTGTCACAGCCTTGAACGGTCTACTATACACGTATGAGGAAATTTTTAAACAGCCCTCTTATATATAGACACTGTTTATAAGACGCTGAGTAGTTTTCTATCCCTTCAGCCGACGGCGCCTGGCATAGGCGATTCATTATTCGCAACAGATTTGCATTTCAACGAGGAAAGCACACAAGTTTCTATCAGTTGCGGGAGTGTCCATATCCGTGTCGGCGTTCTCGTAGCAATGAACAAGCAGAGCTGTGCTTTGCAGGCGTGGTAGCAGCACGCAGAATGCTTTGTTTGGCATTTGTGCAGCTCAAAAGGGGTGATAACTTTAGTCAAGAGCGTGCGGGGCTCTGCAATGCATGGGAAGTCTGCGACGAAGTTCTGGCACAAGCATAGTCTTAATCTTTCGCCCCTTTCTTGCCTTTCGGCCTTCGGAAGCTCGGTATGAATGACATTTTGGCGTGGTCAAAATTTACTCTGGGAGCATTGACAACGTGGCCAATTTCTTGAGTTCCTCGTACGCGAAGCAGCACTTTTAAGTCTTCAACGCTACCCAGTACTTACGAATCACCTCGAGTACAGGCTCCAACCGTCAAAATTTCGGGCGAATACCACAACGTCGTCTAGATATACAAGGCAGATGTGGTACTTTAGGCCAGCTAGCACTGTGTCCATGAGACTGTGTCCATGACTCATGGCTCGGCAGCTGCTATGATATGCCATAATGCCTAACCCCGCGACTATTCGTTCTGCAGGTACTTTCTACAATTTCACTGCTGCCACGAGAATCTCGGTCAAGTTATCGCCCCAACACCGACCCAACGACAGTGTCTACTGTGGATCTCGTACCGGCAAGACATCCCTTTCCACCAAAAGATGACCCCATCGTCAGTACTCTCTTGGTGGTGAAAGAATTGATGCCGCTTCCAGCTACATCGACATCGACGTTGCTGCTTGGTGTAAAAGCGCGCGCATCTGGATCGACACTCCGTGGGCTCTGCAGCTGCTCTGGCATGCTAGAACGCCTAAGCCCGCTACTGTTCGTTCTGCAGGTGCGTACACACGAACCCTTATTGGCACAATAGTTTAGCCGTCGATGTTTATTGCAACTGCCGAGACACAGTGTGCCACGAGATGAAAGAAAATCCTGCTCCCGCAACATGTAGTGCAACTAATGACCCTTTTTGAACCCAACCTACAATTCAGAAAATTTTAGTTAAGTTGGAAACCGGCCATGGTTCAATGATTTCTGAATTAGAAGCTATCAGCAGCCGCCTAGCCTCTACACAATATACACCTAATGATTGTATGACTCGCATTGCAAAAACAAAAGCTGGATGTTCTTCCTTCCAGAAATTCAAACCAACGTAGCAAACTTTATTTCAACTATGACAGAACCACCGAAGCCATAACTAATATCGATGACAGAATCAATGATGCGGAAGATAGTGCTTGCCGCCACAATTTACTTTTCGGCATCGAAAAGAAGTAATCAGATAAATAGATTGACAGTGAGAAAGCCGAGATCCAACTTTGTGAGACCAATCCTAATTTAACCATCGACCCAAAATAATAGCAACGCCACACCGTCTGGGTAAAATTGTGCCCGGAAAGAAACGGTCCTATACTTGTTAATTTTACATTTTTCAAGACACTAGAAACTGGATTTCATTAGATTCCTAAACGATACAATAAAATATTTGCAGAAAACGTATATCTGTGCAGATTTTACACTGTTCGGAGTGTTTTATTACTCCAATATAAATTGCACAAAAGCCTGAGAAACTTGCTCGAGGGAAAGCTGGCAATTGGTTAATTGCATTGAGAATTACTAGCTACACAAGTGATCTTCAGTGGTACAAGGGAAACTGAACAATCAGCTAACATATTTGTCACAACCCTCCTGGCACGCTCGCGAAACAATGGAGGTGCAACAACAGGAATTCATATTTGCAGGTTGGCAGGCCTGTGCGTGTGCAAAGCTGATGGAGTGAGTGCGAGTTCCCAGGGGTGCACAATTACGTGGTAAACTAAAAATATTTTACGGCAAAATTAAGATGAGAGTACATTGGGAGAGACAGCGTTTTACTAAAAAAACCTTTACGCAGACACCCCGTTCTGCTCGCAGGGACTAAGTGGGGGATGCCGTACATAATGCGCTCTTGGCGGCTAACGCAGGGCGTTAACTAGACAAGCAACCACTAACAAAAAAACAAATACACAATCGTAGAATACAGAGACACACTCCTTGTGGAGACTTAGATGATAGCACTATGCAACAACAACAAAAAAAAACATAGCAGGTTTGAAAGCTGTACGCGACACAGGATAATCTAGGAGGAGGCATACGTCTTAACCGAAGGCCTGGCTATGGTTAACCACGAGCTGAATGGCGGAAAATCATAGCGAAGACGAGTTGGCATCGCCGCACAGCCGCTTACCTTTTTCTGGGATCCGGGGTGCGGAGTGTGGTCGGCCTTGAGACCCGGGACGACGAGGGCAACTCGATCCCGTGGATGAAGCGCTGGTTGTTCCGCCGCGGGCCTACCGACGGGTTTCGATAAAGCCGCGTAACCCCCGGACTTTTCCCAGCGCCTTGTACGTTGAAACATTTCCAGTCGACTGCCCCAAGGCGCCACTCGCACCCCCTTCATTTAACTTCGCCCGGTCACTCGAGTGTGCCGCACATTTGTTCTCGCTTTCCCTAGGCCCCCACCAGCATGCCTCATCTCCAAGTGCGGGGCCTTTCGTGTGATTGGGACGTCGCCTTCCCGTAATCAGAGACGCCTGAGTTGGACTATACTGCTTCCTCTGGCGCACTGACCTCGCCGCCCAAGAAATCGGGACAGCTGCGAGCGAGCCAAACTGCCGTTCCTCCACCACGTGCCTTCTTTTGAGAAGCGACGCCGAAAGGCAGGAGAAAAAAGAAGCACGGGAAAGTGGATGGGCTGACTGAGGTTGCGAGGCGCGAACAAAAGGGTCGTTTCCTTTTGGGGAGGTTGTCATTGCGGCCGCCGGAATGAAAAAATTGATTGCGGGGCCGGCCGTTTTTGACAGTGCTCCCTTAAGTAAAATTCTACCCGAATATTCAATCTACACAAATGACAGGCCACCACACTTCCACACTGCTCTCAACAGGCGACACACTAAACAGGTAATCAGAAAACGAAACAAAAAGTATGTAACGAGGGTCAGCGTTCCTGTGGTCGACAGCTCCGACGCGTTTATGAAACGCGCACAAACGGACCCAGGCACGGTCCTTCCGTAGCACTTTTATTCTGCTGTACTGCGCACATTGACGCGCTACCACCTCGCACACGGATCTGTTCCAGGTTTTCGCGGAAAGTTGGTGCTCACCACTGGCACACCCTAGGCCCAGTTACGCGAAAACACGCAAAACGAGAAACATCGCGCACTTCATTCTCGGGCAAATGCTTAGAAGACACACGTGCACTCCACTACTTACGAAACGAATGAAGGCGCCCCAAACTCGAAAATTCATCAACGTGCACACCAAAAAAATTACTTTCAGCCAAAACTTCATTCAGGTGCTATGATGACAGAGTCAGCGTAACTCTCGCAAAGAAAAGACTTCAGCATTCCCCATTATGCAAAATGTGTTCGACTCTCCAAACACACAAGCTACAGCAAGCTAACTGCATGCTTGGTCACAGTACACTTCTCGTCAAACGGTTTGCGTGACCAGTCCACCAATTGGGAAAACCGACAATCGCCGAGATGATTCCTGAATGCCACATGCGACTGTGTGGCCAGCATGAAAGACAGCCCCTGGCCCTTATCTCTCTCTCTCCCGCGAGAGTGTGAACTCCGCGATAGGTTGCACCAGGGTGCCTCGCGCATACCGAGCGACACTCTCTCATGCGCACCTACCAACTGGTAGCGAAAACCTTCGGTTGCCGGAACGGAGAGGGTGACTTATTAGGGGCACAGGGTAAGGCGAAATTTTGAAAAAATACCTTTTTGTTTTTCTTCGCAATTAGGGAAGTTCAATTCCTTGTGCACATTTTCTATACTCACACTTGCCTTTAAAAGTCTTATTTCTTGCTAAAAAGCAGTTTTCCCATAAGCCAGTAGTAAGTGCCCCCTTCCTCTTAAGAATGTTCCCAGGGTTTATTGTCATTTTTTTCATCAAAAAACTTCCAGTTCTATATCAAAACGCTCTTCTGGAACCAGCAGCATGAAGAAATTGCATAGCAATCATTGCATAGCTGATTTTTTAGCGAGGGCAATCCAAAGACCCTGTTGCACATTTTTTCCACATTTGCCCTTCAAAGCTGCGCACAAAAAACATCTTTTTTTTTAGATTCACACTCTAATTATTGGTATATTGGATGCTGTTCTTTCATTAAATGATGATAGCAACGCATGAGCCTGCATTTTGAAATCATTCGGACCAAAACCTGGGCGCAACACCACCATCAAGTGGCTTAAAGAGGTTGATCACAAGCAAAATACTTTGTGAACAAATCTGTACGATGGTGCGCAACATAGTCAAGGAAGGACGTACGACCGGGTGAAAAGCAAAAAAATGACTTTGACAGTGATTATGAAGCTGGTGCTTTTTAAATAAATGGCTCCAGGTGTGTTTTTGGCAAAGAAGTATTGTTTTTCACCTCTTTTTCTACTTTAAACTTAATTATCTGATAACAGTGTTTTTTCTTACATAGGTACCATTATTTCCTGTATCTTTCAGGTCAACCAGCTGATTTTTTTGCCCCCTGTCATCTACATAACTTGTCACACCTGCTGTACTAGAATTGAAAACATGCACGTAACCGTTTTTGGTACACAAATTTTAATACTAAAATCATGCTAAAAATTAGGTACCAACGGACAAAAAATATAAAAAACTGAATTTTTAAGGACGTTTATAATTCTAGTACAGCTATAAGAGCACAAAATTTGAAAGAAAATAATATATACATTATGTAGATACCTTTATTAGATGCCGACCCCGCACGGGGCACCTTGAGCAATCTTGGTGACGGTACTGGCGATACCGCGGACCCCGAGCCCCCAAACATAAGCTGGATCCAACCGTGGCGATGTGTTAATAGGTGGAGGGTTAGAAACCACGAACGGTGGCCGTCGGAGCCTTGGTCAAGCTCCGGCCGATGGGCTCCCTGCCTGTCTACCAGGCAGGGAGCTCCGGGACCTCTTTGGCTACCAGGGTAAGGTCAAAGAAGAAAGTACCCCAGTCTCCCTGCTTTTATACTATGCTATATGGCATTTTCAAACCCCCCCCCCCCAAACGTGATCGGTCCCTGAAAAGGGGCCGCACCGAAGTTTCATTCCCACCCCTTCAAACAACTGTCTTTTCAAGAACCGTGAATAACTATGCTCGTTTCCTTGTGATAGAGTCAGCTGACTCAGCAAGACGTGGCGCTTACCTGTCTGTATTCCTGGTTTCGAAATTCCTGCAAAACACAATAGGTGGAAAGTATCAAGCTAAAAAGCTTAGGACGGGAAAAATCCTTGTAGAACTCCATGCCGAACAACAAGCCCGCACTCTTCTTGAACAAACCCGCATCCATGATGTGGACATCAGGGTCACACCCCACCGGAGCCTCAACAGCTCCCAGTGTGTGATTTCTGAGGCAGATCTTCTTACGGAAACAGATGCCGACTTGCTTGAAGGTTTAAATGATCAGGGCGTCACAGCTGTGCGCCGCATCACGATGCGCAGGGAGGATAACATAATCCCCGCGAAACACATTATCCTGACCTTTAACCGCTCCTCACTTCTTGAACATATTAACGCAGACTTCGTTCGATGCTCCATTCGTCCTTACATTCCGAACCCGCGCCGCTGCTTCAAGTGCCAGCGGTTCGGGCACAGTACAACCTCTTGCCGCGGCAAAACAACGTGTGCGAAATGCGCCGCGCAGGACCACCCTACCGACAACTGTAATTCTGACATCCTCACTTGTGCAAACTGCAGGGGCCCACATGCGGCCTACTCCAGAAAATGCGAAAAGTTTCAAATAGAAAAGAAAATAATAAATCTCAAGTAAATAACAGAAAACATCACTTTCCCAGAGGCGCGGAAGAGGTTCGCCTATTTCCCTCTAGGGAGGAGTTACGCCGACGCAGCCCGCCGGGGGGCGGAGCGGCGTCTGGTTTCCACAGGGACCCAGTTCAGCGAGTCTGACCTGGTCCCTCTCCCGCCCCCCCCCCCCCCTGGGTTGCCTCTGGCAGCCCAATTCTCGCCACCACGCCGCTTGCTGAGGCAGCAGCGGTTGTGGTGGCAACGTCTTCCGTCGGGACCGGTGCCGCTCCCGCCTCTGTCTCCCCATCCTCCAGTGCGTTGGAGGGTACCGAGGTGATGGACACCACGGGCCCCGCATCGGCTCCCACCACCACCGCACCGCCCGTGACACTTTTGGCGTCGCCGACGCCCGCGGCGGTGGTGGCTCAGACGAAGGGCTCCCAAAAGGGGGCCAAGTCCGGGGGGCGCGGTCCGTCGGGCACCCCTCGGACATCCGACGACGAGATGGATGTCGGGCCGTTCCTGCCTGCAACGCAGCGCAAGGAGCGTCCTCCGACGCCCAAGCCAGCAGCAGATAGGCCCAAAAAGCCAAATCCTAGAGTAACAGCCCCGAAAGGCACATGAACACACATACACACATTCTTGAGTAGCTTCTAAATCTGCATGATGGGAAGAGAAAATATTACTCAGTGGAACTGTAGAAGCCTCATTAAAAATCTTGATGATGTTCATGAGATATTGCATTCGAACCAGCCAAGTGTGATGTGTCTTCAGGAGACGCATTTGAATCCCAATCAAAGGAATTTTTTTAATAGGTACATGGTATTCAGGAAGGCTCGGGTTGGCCGCACACACTCTTCGGGCGGTGTAGCCATAATAGCCCGGAAATCCCTAGCATGCCACCCTATTGCTTTTAACACCGTCCTTGAGGCTGTAGCAATACGAACAATAATTTTTAATAGGTTGATAACAGTATGCTCAATTTACATCCGTCCTGATTTTGCACTTTCCAGCTCTGACTTCGAGGAGCTGGTCGACCAGCTGCCCGAACCGTACATCCTAACAGGCTACCTTAATGCACACAACTATATTTGGGGCTCCTCCAGAACGGATGCCCAAGGTCGCCTGATAGACAAATTTCTTACATCTTCAGGAGCATGCCTTTTCAACAAAAAGCAGCCTACATACCATACTTAGGACTTAATACATACTCACATCTCGACTTGGCTATTGGTTCTGCAATTCTCTTTCCATGTGTTGAGTGGGGCGTGGGCACTGACCCATATGGTAGTGAACATTTCCCCACTTCCATAACATATATAGGTAAAGGCCCATGCAGTTCATCTTCTCATGGCAGGTTTAACGAATCAAAAGCCAACTGGAGTATATTCACAGAAACATATAAACTACACCACACAACCATAAAACACCTACACGTGGAGGAAGCATCCCAACTGGTCACGGCACACATCCGCGACGCTGCCGAAAAGTCCATTCCCCACGCCTCCAGCGCTCCGCGCAACCAAAGGAGGCCGTGGTGGAATGAGGACTGTAGGCGGGCGCGAGAGGCCCAGAATAAGGCGTGGGGTGTCCTTCGCCAGTACCCCACATCAGATAACCTGATTTCTTTTAACCGGGCAAAGGCTTTTGGGAAGCGAGTGGGTCGTGAGGCGAAAAGGGAGAGTTGGCGCACCTTCCTCACTTCCATGAACTCATACACTGACACGCGAAAAGTATGGACACGAATACGTAAACTAAAAGGACAACAGACACACAGCCTGCCCCTGGTTAGTACAACAGGGGACACTCTGGAAGACCAGGCTAACACACTCGCACAACACTTCCAACTTGTGTCTAGTTCAGCGCACTACACCAACACTTTCATAAAACACAAAACATCTTGTGAGAAGAAGTCCTTGCGAGACTGTGATAAGTCGAAGTCATTTATAACACCCCCTTCTCACTGCATGAGCTGAAGATCGCACTTAGTACATGTAAACCTTCAGCTCCAGGCTCCGACAACATTACATACACTATGCCCCAACACTTGCACACAGACACACTTGAAACCCTCCTTCACATCTACAACAAAATATTTCTTTTGGGGCACCTCCCAAGGTCATGGAGGGAGGCCATCGTAGTGGCCTTTCTAAAAGAGGGGAATGACCCTTCCTCTCCCGCAAGTTTTCGTCCCATCGCCCTCACAAGCTGCCTGTGTAAGCTGTTCGAGAAGATGATCAATAGGAGACTCATGTGCTTCTTAAAGAACAATGTTCTTCTCGACAGCTGCCAGGCTGGCTTCAGGGCTGGGACATCCACCAACGATCAACTGGTTGCGTTGAAATCGTATGTAAAAGATGCCTTTATCCATAATCAGTTTTGCATAACAGTCTTCTTCGATATCAAAAAGGCCTATGACACTGCCTGGCGGTACGGCATCTTGAGTGACCTCAAGTCGTTTGGTGTCTCCGGCAACATGCTTAACACCCTCGCTAGCTACATGTCGGAAAGGACCTTTCGAG
The DNA here is from genome assembly GCF_048455015.1 of Haemaphysalis longicornis. NCBI lineage: Eukaryota > Metazoa > Arthropoda > Arachnida > Ixodida > Ixodidae > Haemaphysalis > Haemaphysalis longicornis. The sequence goes on from NW_027526385.1 coordinate 204,718,133, forward strand.
TGAGGGTTGGCAGTGCACTTTCCAATGTATACGTGCAGGAAAATGGCGTGCCTCAAGGCGGTGTCCTGAGCTGCACACTATTCATTGTTAAGATGAACTCGCTCTGGAAGGCATTGCCACCAACTATTTCTTGTTCTGTATATGTAGATGACGTCCAAATATCTTTTAAGTCCTGTAACGTTTCAGTTTGTGAACGCCAAGTCCAGCTTGGAGTGAACCAACTTGCTGGCTGGGCGGACACAAACGGTTTTAAACTGAATCCTGGAAAGAGTACTTGTGTTGTGTTCTCCCGCAAGCGCGGGATAAAGGCAGACACTGAGATTACCCTTCATCGCGCTTCTATCCCTGAAAAAAAGGAGCACAAGTTTTTAGGTGTCATATTTGATGAAAAACTCACGTTCGTTCCACACATCAAAGAACTGAAACATAAATGCCTGAAAACAATAAACATTCTCAAAGTCCTCTCCCACCAGTCCTATGGTGCAGACAAAAAACTCCTTCTTCGCGTCTTTACCGCCTTAGTCGGGTCTCGGCTAGACTGCGGTAGTGTTCTGTATGGGTCGTCATCAAAAACAGCACTAAAAATGCTTGACCCAGTTCTTCATTTGGGCCTGCGCCTTGCGTGTGGTGCGTTCCGCACTAGCCCGGCCCAGAGTCTGTACGCTGAAAGTATTAAATGGTGCCTGGAAAATCAACGAATGTACATAGATTTATTATATGCTTTTAGGGTCTCATCATTCAATAGCCATAGTTTTAAACCTGTCCTCAACGATACATCTATCACCCAGCTATTCTCAAATCGTCCATCTGTTCCTTTGCCCTACTCTCTGAGGGTGAGAGAGGAAGCTTCGGGTATTTCCGTTGGGTTTTTAGATGTCTGTACATCATCATTATTTTCGGACGTTATACCACCATGGCACCTGCAGCCTCTTTGTTGTGATGTTTCATTTATGAAAATAGATAAAAACAGGGTTCCGAGAGCTGCGATTCTGCAGCATTTCTTGTCGCTTCAGGATAAATATAAATGTGCCGAATTCTATAGCGATGCCTCGAAAACTTCAACTACAGTGTCGTGCGCCGCTCATGGTCCCACTTTTATTGCTTGCAGAACCATGAGTGTACACACCACTATCTTCTCTGCAGAAGCATATGGCATTTTCCTCATCGTTCAGCACATTCTTAAAAAACGAATTCCTAAGTCCGTCATCTTCAGAGACTTTTTGAGCGTTTTGCGTTCATTGTCTTCACACAGACCCAGGAAAAACCACATTGTCAATCGTGTCGTTACCTTCCTAATGTCTATATATGCAAATAATTTTCAACTATTCCTCTGCGGGGTTCCAGGCCATGCTGGAATCGCGGGAAATGAGACCGCAGATGAAATGGCCGCCACTGCTGCATTTGCAGACACAGTGGACATAACAACAATACTCTACACTGACCTCAAGCCACACATCCGACAACACCTTCGCAAAACATGGCAAGCCGACTGGAATACACAGACAGACAAGTTACACATAATAAAGCCACACTTAGGACAGTACACTAGTGACTCACACAACAGAATCATCGAAGTTGCCCTAGCTAGATTACGGATAGGCCACACACACGCGACACACTCCCATCTACTCACTGGATCTCCAAGACCCCTGTGTAGCAGGTGTGGGGAGGGCCTATCCGTACTTCACATCCTCATTACATTCAAAGCAGTCCAGACAACAAGACGCAAGCACTTCCCTCAACTTTACAGACAACACATTCCACTACACCCAGCACTCTTTCTAGGGGATGATCCCGTGATTCCTGTGCAACGCACTTTTAAGTTTCTCAGTGACATCAAGTTTTGACATCTCATTTCCTATCATGCGTAGTTTTTTAAAGCCTTATTTCATGCCATGCACCATCACAACCTGGCCTTTTACACCAGCCATCCTCACTGTCTTTTTTGATTTGACTTTTGTTCGTGCTTACTGATTTTAGTGTCTACGTTCTCACCTCTCATATTTACAGTTGTGTTTTTGCGCTCTTTGCCCCAGTTGGCCTCGCGCCATTAACATCCAACCATCATCATCATCATCATCACTATTAGATGCCGAGAATAATGTACCTCAAAATGGCCAAAAATGCATGGAAAATATAGTGCGCCCTTATAGTGTGCCGTATAGTGTGCCCTTAAAGTATAGTGTACCCTGTGTCCTTAAGCAAGCAGGGAAGAGAAAAGAACTGGGGACATTACTGAACTCAGTCGGGAAGTTCACTTTGATACAACCCATTCCAGGGAAGACAAGGGGGGTTTAGGTGAACGGAAGAAAGAAAGAGGAAAGAAGGAAGAGAGTGGGGCACAGTCTAGGTAGCGTTCATCTCGTCCAAGGCTCGACGGCTACAAACGCTGCAATAGTCCTGTCACAGCTAGGAAGTTTAGGATGATCAGGAATACCCACCGTCGTAAGGCGTCCGATTACGTGGGCAACAGTAAGTCTTCAATGTTGTGGCTTGGTGCATTGAGTCTCTGGAATGCGGCCTGTAGTTCCTCCCTTGCGGTATGTTGCTAGTGGGAAGAGCACAGTAAGTGGTCGTCGTCTCGGGCTCTGGGCAGTCGGACAGGTGCGGGACGCCCGGCGGCCCTGGTGGGGCAGGCGGGCACCTACATTGCAGCAATTTAGCCGCAGGCGAAGCAGGAGCGACCGGTGGTCTCTCCTGATGCGTCCGTCCCGTACCCGTGCAGCTGACCACTCGAGCATATGGGTGTAGAGTCTCCACGACTCGGGCCAGAAGAGTCCTTGCAGCTTCGATTGGCACCACATCCCGAGAGGTTGGTACCCCTGCCTGGCGAGCAGCACCCTAGGCCTCTGCAACCTCATTGCCCATGATGCCCACGTGCAACGGTAGCCAGTGAAGTCGCAGTGAACACCCCTGGACATCTAGTGCATGAAGCTTGGCCGCAAGCGACCGCTCTTCGTAGCCGCTGGAGCTGGATGGCTGGTCAGAAGCTCTTAGAAGGAGGAGGGCAGACCGAGAGTCAGTCAGGATGATGGCCCCACGTACCTGAGCACCCAGCTCAAGGAGAACATCCGCGGCCAATCAGAGTCCAGCCAGCTCTGCGTAGGTGGATGAGGCTGGGAAGGAGAGGCTGTACACCTGGCTGGTGCCAAGTTCCATTGCCGTGCGGGCAGCTGAGCCTCTGCCAACCGATTGTTGCATGGAGCCATTCGTTTACGGAGCTGAAAATATTCAGCACCTCCCCACTCCCGCGAGAGCTCAGGGCGTCAGCCCACTCTCCTCGACGACGTTTCTGACCCTTATGGTCTTCTTTTTGGCCCTCTTGATCAGACTTTCCACGGCTTGTTAACTGCGCCTTAGTCTTGTTTCTTTCCCCCGCACGGGGCACCTTGAGTATTCATGGTGACGATACTGGCGATACCGTGGACCCCGAGCCCCCAAACATAAGCTGGATCCAACCGTGGCGACGTGTTTATAGGTGGAGGGTTAGAAACCACGAAAGGTGGCCGTCGGAGCCCAGGTCAAGCTCCGGCGGATGGGCTCTCTGTCTGTTCACCAGGCAGGGAGCTCCGGGACCTCTCAAGCTATTAGGGTAAGGTTTGAGACGAAAGTACCCCCGTCCCCTACTTTTTTCCAATGCCACATGGATAAATCAAAACCCCCCCGCAAACCCGATCGGTCCCTGAAAAGGGGCCGCACCGATGTTACGTACCCACCCCTTCCAACTCTCACTCTCCCGAAACCTGATAACTATCCCCGATTCTTAATTATCGAATCCCTTGAAAAAGACAAGCCAGTTGCCTCAATGTCCGTTTTTCTGACTACAAAATTCATAGAAGGAATAATAGGTAAACACTACAAAGCCAAAAAGCAAAGAACTGGAGAGTAGCTGGTAGAAGTCACCACCCAGCAACAGGCCACAAGCCTCCTGAGCCAGACCCGTATTGCCAATCTTGGCATGAAGGTCACGCCCCACCGCAGCCTCAACAGCTCACAGGGCGTGATCTCAGAGTCAGATCTGGCAAACGAGACGGAAGCCGATCTTCTAGAAGGCCTGAGAAATCAGGGTGTGACGGCAGTCAGGCGGATAAACATAAGACGAGACAATAAGGAAATACCTACCAGGCACATAATTCTCACTTTCGACCGTGCAACTCTTCCAGACCATATCAATGCAGGATTCATCCGGTGCTCTGTCCGAGCGTACATCCCGAATCCGCGCGCTGTTACAAGTGCCAGCGGTTCGGGCATGGTACCAACTCGTGTCGGGGCCAACTAACCTGCGCCAAGTGCGCGCAACAAGGTCATCACTCTGATAATTGTCCCTCTAACCAATTGCTTTGTGTGAATTGCAAAGGACCTCACGGCGCGTATTCGCGAGCCTGCGAGACATTCAAAATTGAAAAGAAAATCATCAACGTCAAAGTCACGGAAAACATCACCTTCCCGGAGGCGCGAAAGAGGTTCGCCTCTTTCCCCCTGGGGAGGTACGCCGACGCAGCTCGCCGGGGGGCGGAGCGGCGTCTAGTTTCGGCGGGGACCCAGTACCGAGAGTCGGACTTGGTCCCGCCGCCGCCCCCCCCAGGGTTGCCCCAGGCAGCCCAACCAGCCTCTGCACCGCTAGCTCACCCAGCAGCGGCTGTGGAGGCAACAACGTCTGTTGGGGATGCCGCTGCATCCACTGCTTCCTCTCCACCGGCCCAAAGCACATGCAAGGGCACGGAGATGGAGACGGAGGCAGTCGCAGCGACCCCCTCCCCCGCCTCACTGCCCGTGCCACCTGTGGTGCTCCCCACGCCTTCGGCACTGGCAGCGCAGGCAAAGAACACCCGAAAGGGTACCACGCCAAGGGGGCCCAGTCCGCTGGGCACCCCCTTGCCTTCAGATGACGACATGGACGTCGAGCCCTTCCGGCTTCCATCGCAGCGCAAGGAACGGGCTGCGACGTCCAGGTCAGTAGAGAAGGCTAGAAAACCCCTTCCAAGAGTGCAAGCCCCGAAAGACCCTACATAAATAATCACACTCCAGTAGCTCTGAACACATAATAATGGGAAGAGAAAATATTGTTCAATGAAACTGCAGAGGCCTTCTGAATAATCTTGACGACGTTTATGAGATTCTGCATGCCAATCAGCCAAGTATAATGTGTGTCCAGGAAACACATCTGAATTCCAAACACACAAATTTCTTGAATAGTTACATGGTATACAGGAAAGACAGGGATGGCTGCACACACTCTTCTGGCGGTGTTGCCATAATCACCCGCAAATCCTTAGCATGCCACCCTGTCACCTTGAACACCGTCCTTGAGGCTGTAGCAATACGCTTAATAATATTTAATAGGTTGATAACGGTATGCTCCATATACATTCCTCCTGATGTCTCACTTTCGAGCTCTGACTTCGAGGCGCTGGTTGACCAGCTGCCCGAACCATACATCCTGTCAGGCGACCTTAATGCTCACAACACTCTTTGGGGCTCTTCTCGCACGGATGCCCGAGGTCGCCTTATAGAGAAATTCCTTACATCTTCAGGAGCATGCCTTTTCAACAATAAACAGCCTACATACCATAACATAGGACACAACACATACTCATGTCTTGACTTGTCGATTGGCTCCGCAGTTCTCTTTCCTCTTCTCGAGTGGGGTGTGGGCACTGACCCATATGGTAGTGACCACTTCCCCACCTCACTCACATACATAGGTAAATGCCCATGCAGTCCATCTTCCCATAATAGGTTCAATGAAGCACGAGCTAACTGGAATACATTTACAGAGACATCCCAACTACACCACACATCCATAGGACACCTACACGTCGAAGAAGCTACCCAACTCCTCACGGCGCACATCCTCGACGCCGCCGAAAAGTCCATTCCCCACGCCTCTGGTGCCCCGCGCAACCAGCGGAGGCCGTGGTGGAATGAGGACTGTAGGCTGGCGCGAGAGGCCCAGAACAAGGCGTGGGGTATCCTGCGCAGGTACCCCACGTCGGGAAACCTTTTATTGTTCAAAAGGGCTAAGGCGATGGGAAAACGTGTGCGCCGTGAGGCAAAACGAGAGAGTTGGCGCTCATCCGTAACATCCATAAACTCTTACACTGACTCTCGCAAAGTCTGGACACGAATACGCAAACTAAAAGGACAACAGACACACAGCCTGCCCCTGGTCAGTACAACAGGGGACAAACTGGAAGACCAGGCTAACGCACTCGCACAACACTTCCAACACGTGTCCAGTTCAGCACACTACACTAGCACGTTCATGAAACACAAACAATTGGCTGAAAAGAAGTCTTTACGTGATAATGATAAGTCAACCTCCTCTTATAACTCGGAGTTTTCACTCCATGAGCTGAGGACCGCTCTGAGCACTTGTAAACCCTCAGCTCCAGGCCCAGACAACATTACATATACAATGATACAGCACCTACACTCAGACACTCTTCTAACACTCCTCCACCTATATAACAAGATTTGGCTTTCGGGGCACATTCCTCGCTCTTGGAGGGAGGCCATAGTAGTGGCTATCCTAAAGGAAGGGAAGGACCCTTCCTCTTCATCCAGTTACCGGCCCATTGCTTTGACAAGCTGCCTGTGCAAGCTCCTCGAGAAGATGATAAACTGTAGGCTCGTGTACTTTCTTGAGTACAATGGTCTTCTCGAGGGCTGCCAGGCAGGCTTCCGGGCGGGGCGATGCACAAATGATCAACTGGTTTCTCTAGAGGCCTACATAAAGGATGCATTCATTCATAAGCAATACTGTATGACAGTATTTTTTGACATTGAAAAGGCATATGATACAGCATGGCGCTACGGCATTCTTAGAGACCTAAAAGCTTTTGGTATCTCGGGTAACATGCTGAACACTCTTTGTAGTTTCATGTCTTCACGAACATTTCGTGTCAGGGTCGGTTCGGCACTTTCAAATGTACACGTGCAGGAGAATGGCGTGCCTCAAGGTGGCGTATTGAGCTGCACCTTGTTTATAGCTAAGATGAACTCTCTCCGAAAGGCACTGCCGCCAACCATATCCTGCTTGATGTGTGTAGATGACGTTCAAATATCTTTCAAATCGTGTAACATATCCATTTGTGAACGTCAGGTCCAGCTTGGGGTAAATAAACTTTCTCGCTGGGCAGATTAAAATGGATTTAAACTTAATCCTTCTAAAAGTACCTGCGTTGTATTCTCAAAAAGGCGGGGCATCCTGCCCGATCCCGACGTAAAACTCTTTGGTGACTCGATTCCAGTAAAAAGAGAACACAAGTTTTTGGGTGTGGTGTTTGACGAGAAACTCTCATTCATACCCCACATAAAACGACTTAAACAAAAATGCCTAAAAACAATGAATATTCTAAAAGTCCTGTCTCACCAATCGTACGGTGCAGACAAACAACTCCTGCTTCGACTTTATGCCGCGTTGGTAGGGTCAGGGTTGGACTACGGAAGCGTTGTGTATGGGTCAGCCACAAAAACAGCACTTAAAATGCTCGACCCAGTGCTTCACTTAGGGCTTCGCCTGTCTTGTGGGGCGTTCCGTACCAGTCCGGTCCACAGTCTTTATGCAGAGTGCGACAAATGGTGCTTAGCGTACCAGCGAACTTATGTTGACCTCCTATATGCCTCCAAAATCTCATCAATGAATAACCATCCCTTTAAACCGGTTTTCAATGATACGTCCACAACTAAACTCTTTTTAAACCGCCCATCTATTGCTGTTCCTTTCTCGCAGAGAGTGAAGGACGAGATGACTATTCATGACGTCTCCCTCTTAGACACATTCAAATCATCTCACACTGATCTTGTAGCACCATGGCATCTTCGTCCTGTGGCATGTGACTTGTCTTTCGTACAATACAACAAGAACAGGACACCAAGAAGTGGGATTTTGCAGCATTTCATGCATCTACAGAATAAATACAGGGCTGCAGAGTTTTTCAGCGATGCATCTAAAACGTCCACTGCGGTGTCTTGTGCTGCGCATGGGCCTAATTTTGAAGCATGTAAAACAATGAATGTTAATACAAGTATTTTTACAGCAGAGGCATATGGCATATTTCTAGTTGTAAGTCACATAGTTGAACATCATATTCCTACATCCGTCATTTATACAGATTCGTTGAGCGTCGTCCGTGCATTATCATCCGGAAAGTCATCAAAAAACCATGTCATTAATGTTATCTTCAAAACGATTATGGTAGCTTATTCTTCAAACCTTGGGTTGACTGTGTGTTGGGTGCGAGGCCACTCTGGCATTGGCGGTAATGAAGTGGCGGATGAAATGGCCGCCAATGCTGCACTCCGAAACACAGTCGACATGGCAACACTACCTTACACAGACCTCAAGCCACACATTAGACACCAACTCCGTAAAACTTGGCAAGCAGACTGGAGCGAACAGACAGACAACAAACTACACGTAATAAAACCACACTTGGGACAATACATTACTGACTCACACAACAGGCACATTGAAGTTACCTTAGCTAGGTTACGGATAGGCCATACGCATGTAACGCACTCGCACCTGCTCACGGGATCTCCAAGACCCCTGTGTAGCAGGTGTGGGGAGGGCCTATCCGTAGTCCACATACTCATACAATGCAAGGCACTTGATACAACACGACACAAACACTTCAGAGAACTCTGCAGACAACATATTCCCCTACACCCATCTCTGTTTCTAGGTGACGATGCCATGGTTTCTGTGAAACGCGTTTTTAAATATTTGTCAGATGTTAAGTTTTTAAACCTCATTTCCTATCATGCGTAATCATATCTGGCCCTATACACCAGCCATCACCATTATCTTTATTGATCTTACTATGTCCAGCTTACACATTTTATACATAGCTTTTGTGGTAATCACTTGTTTTCATTAAATAACTTCTCTGGCGCTCTTTGCCCTCGTCGGCCTTGCGCCATTAAACACCAACCATCATCATAGTCTTGTTTCTTTCGAGCCACGAATCGAACTCTCTTTGGCTCCTTGAGTGCACCTCAGAGTCTTCTCTTTAGAGCCTCAGCTCAAACTCCTCTTTTCTTCTGAACTGCTCCTCAATGTTATTTCTGGAGATCTCCAGCTCAAACCTTGGCTGCGTATTCCCACCTCCTGTTCCAACCTTATCTCCTTCCTTCGACTCGCTAGTTCTGCCTATTTCATCTCCCTTTGCAGTCTTCGTTAAATTTCTGCAGAACGTCTCCTCTCACACTCTTTGTATTCCTCCCCGCAAATTTGCCTTTGACGCTCGAGCATATTCATGTCACCCTTGGCGCATAGGCCGACTCCTTTATCAACTCCTGTTCGATCCACATATCTAGCTCAATATCGAATAAATTTTTTTCTCTACGTCGCTAGTCTGTCGCCTCTTGTATTCGTTATCTACATATCGCCACTAGCGCTGACGTGCAATTTCACTATCCAAATATGCCAACAAGAGCACTCTTTCCAAATCAAACAAATTTCGCATGGATAGCTAAATATCTAAAATTGCCTGTGACATGACGACAACGGTCCGTTGACCTTCTAGGTCTTCCTCTCTGCTCCCAGAGATTTCTCTGCTCCTCTTCACCTACCACGAATTTCTGCCTTTGCTGCTGGAGAACATGCGTGTGGCCCTTGATACCTAGTCAGAGCTTTTTCCTGAATTCCTGCTTCATCCAACTTTTCAATGCTAGTCTGCCGTCCCTCGTACTCGTAATCCTCACCAAGCCACTCGCGCTTACGTGGTATTTCTCTTCCCGCCATGCAAGCCATACACTTCCTTCAAGTTCAACAACCGTCCCACGGAGAGCAACCTGTCCAGCTTTACCTCCGCCATGTGGGCCAAAACAAAGCACAGAGTCCGTGGCAACTAAGGTATGAATAAACATCTCTGGCCCAAGCAACATCGACACACGGCCAACCTATCCTGCACAGGACACCACTTATTGTCACAATCTTCTTCGCCAGGTCGCTCAAAGAAAGAAAGAGCGACAAAATGTATTTATATTCGCAAAGTGGCCGGCCCGAGCGTGAGCACGTGTGCCGAATTTGCATGAGTTGCTGAGAGTTCACAGGCGTGCACGAGTACGTTCTACATTAAATATAATTCATGAACAAGATGAGATTACATGGGGGCAGACAGCGCTTGACAAAACAAAAAAAAAACGTTTACAAGGAAAGCCCTTGTTGCGCGCAGGAACTAAGAGGGGTATGCCATACAATGTGCGCCCTGGGCAGCTAACGCATGGCGTAACTAGACATGCAACAACAAATGAAAAAAAAAAATAAATACACAATGGGGTAATACAAAGTTACACTCTTTGTGAAGGGTTACAACGTAACAATAAGTAACAACAACGACAAAAACATAGCAGGTACGAAAGCTGTACGCGCCAGAGGAAAAACTTGGAGGAGGCTGGTAAACTTCGTGCATAGCAGGAGGCTTATGTCTTAACCCTAGGCGTGGCTTTGTGTAACCTCGAGGTGAATGACGGAAAGTCACGGCGAAGTCGAGGCGGCTTCGTCGCGCCGCCGCTTACGTTTTTCGCGGATCCGTGGTGTGGAATATCGTCAGCCTTGAGGCCCGCGACAACGACGTGTACTCGATCCCGTGGATGAGCCGCCGGTCGTACCGCCGTGGGCCTACCGACGGACTTCGCTAACGCAGCGTCACCCCCGAACCCTTAACAGCGTCTTGCACTTTGAAAACTTTATAGACGTCTGAAAGTAAGCTGCCGCCTGCACCCCGTTAAATAAACTTCGCCCGATCACTCGACTGTCCTCCTATTTGTTTTCTCTTTCCCTGGGCCACCGCGATCACGCCGCATCTGCGAGTGCGGGACTTCTCGAGTGATTGTGACGTCGCCTTCCCGTAATCAGAGACGCCCGAGCTGGACTGTTCTGGTTCCCCGTGGCGCACCCACCTCGCCTCCCAAGAAATCGGGAAACATGCGAGTGAGGCGAAATGCCGCCACGCGCCGCCACGTACCTTCTTTGAGCAGCGACAACAAAAGGCAGGAGAAAAAACAAACACGGGCAGAGTGGATGAGGGGACTCAGGTGGCAAACCGCGGCAAAAATGACCGTCCCCTGAGGCTGTCATGTCGGACGCCGGAATGAAAAATTTGAGTGCCTGGCCAGCCGTTTGGGACAATATTAGATCTCATCCTCATGTCTGACCCCAGTAGCCTTCAATCCCTATACCACCATAAAGAATTAGGTGACCACAAAAAATTCTAGCCTAGTTTCGCTGATTGTTGAAAATTCAATAAGCCAGGACCAAAAAAAATATTTGTATGACCGGTGAAACTGCGAAGCATTTGCAATTCAACTTGGCAAATTTTCACTCTATACAAAGACACATTTTAAAGCCGAACGTGGAAATAAAATGGGAAATTCTTCGCGACAAACTAGATGAATAATGAACAAATTCATCCCGTCAATTACAATGAAACACAAAAAGTCTGGGCCATTGTTTAACACTGCTCTAAAGAAACCTATCAGTAGAAGACAGGTCTTTTGAGCAAAGCCAAACAAAGAAATAGAGCGGACACTAGGCAAGCCTAATATTGTGCTTATAAAGAAGAGAATAACGCCATTCATTCTGCTAAAATAAGAAAGCGTTTTATAAAACTATACTTCCCAACATGCTCAATATAAACCCGAAGCAGTTCTGAAAAACCAGAAATCCATCCGTCGTTCCCCAGGTAGTTTGACCAGACAGCTCTGGCAAACAACTGACAGATAGTGAAGCTTCTTAACTATTTAACGAAGTTTGTTCTGCAGTATTTACCAAAAACAACACTTCTCTTTTCCAACAACTACTGAAACAGCTCAAGGTGATCTCATGCCGCCCATGGCAATAGCTGTGAATGTAATATCACCCATCATCAATAATGTGAAATTTTCTTCAGCTGCTGTTATAGACCGCATCACCAGCAAAATGTAGAAAAAAACAGAAATAATTAACAAGTGATATTCTAGCTTTGCTATTTACGCAATCCCTTTTCTCGGCTTACCTCCCCATTATTGGAAAAATCGGAAAAATCATCCGTCTTCAAAGGCTGCAGTCGGGCATCCCCACTCAATTATCAACCCATATTATTAACGAGCGTCCGATAGAAAATTATGGAATTTTTTTTATTCATAATATATCATATATACATATATATATATATACAAACATCATCAACCACCTTGAACGAAACCATTACTTACACACTGCGCAACATGAATTTTGAAAAGGTCTATCGTGTTAAAATAAACTTGCCGCATTCACACACGATCGTCCCATCAACGTCGACAACAATACACAAACAGATGCCATATTCTCAGATTTTGAAAAGACGTTGAAAACGGTTTGACTCACTACTAATGGCTAAACTTGCACAGCTCAATCTCGACCCTGACGTGTTATCATCGCTTATCGACTTCGTTACCAACAGAAAACACTTTGTGTTAGTTTACAGGGCCCCTCACACACACCCCGTTCTTCTAGGTGTACCACAAAGCACAGTCCTGGGCGCTCTCTTTTTATATATATCAATGATCTCCAATTTGGCTACTCACAAATAATTGTGTCTTGCACACTAAAACCAATAACCCTGAAGACCTAATATTATTACAAGCAGAGCATTTATTACTAGAAAAACGGTACAGAAATGGGACATATCCCTTAGTGTCCTAAAAGCAAAGTCGTTTCCTTCCGCAGGCGTAACCAACCACTAGGTTGCAACTATACGCTTAATAAATCAATCTTACAACAGCTAACACATACAAGTATTTGGGCAGTCACCTGACCCGTGACCTTTCCTGGTCTACTCATATCGCTCACCACGCTCGTCCGCCCCAAATTAGAGTACGCTTCAGCAATCTAGGACACTTACCAAACTTACCTCATAGATCCACTGGAAGCAATTCAATGTCATGGCGTTAGGGTTATACATTCTGGCTTCTCTTCATTCACAAGTGTAACAGAACTAAAACAACGCCTCAATGTTCCTCTCCTTAGTCACCGCTGTAACCTCGCCAAAATGGCCCCATTTCATAGATACTAAACTTCCGTCCCACCCAGTAAGTACAAGACCCCCCGCGCACAAAATTCTTGCCGCAGTAAAAATTCAATGTCTATCATAACCTCGCCCTAGAACCACCACATTGCAAACTCGTTTTTTAACCCCTGCGCAAAACTTTGGAATAAAACGCCTGGTTTGTTGTATAAAACAAGTGACCCTGAAATTTTCAAATTCACATTCCTTGCAACGAATTGATTCTAGGTTATAGGTAGAGTTCTGCGTTTTTCGGAGTTTATTTTTGAGCGAATTCGGAGGGCGTTTTCGGTAATTTATTTTTGCAAATTCAGAGTTTTTTGGAGCGTCCTTTCAGAATTCTCCAAATTCGGTGTTTTTCAAAATTTTAGGGCCTTAGAGTATTGTTCATTAGGAAATAGCATGCACAATAAAAGAAATCAACGAGCACAAGCATTTTTATTGCGGAGTCAATATTTGGAACATTTCTGGTGACACCAATTCACAACTTGTATTATATGCAGGCATAGTTTCCAAGGTTAGTGTTTGTCACCGCAGCACGCTCCTGCCTACTGACCACGGGAAACATTAGGAATGCTCTTGCGCCACTCGCACTAGATATGAGAATACCCTGCTAATCCAGTGCGCAAAATGAAAGGGTGGACCAACCTCGGGCATGCGTCTGCCAAAACTGTAGCGGCTCCGCAGTTTCGTTCACAACGTAGGCCTTATACACCAGGAACTGTCTTTCTAGCTGGGTAATTTCATGGCCTCGCTGCACGACCAGTGTGAAGAAGTGCTTGTAGATTTCGAAGATGTTAGGTAGTTCTACCTTCACGTTTAGGTTGACGGTCTGCACCCAATACCAAAACAAATCGCTGGTGTATTGCAAGTCGTCCGCTATATTTCTTTAAACGGTCTGGCTACACTTCTCAGCTACAGCACCGTAGTACTCATGGAATCTGTTAACAGCGTACAAGCGCTTCTCCTTTGTCAAAAAGGTCGAGCATCCAGTCGACTTCCCCGCCAAAACTCGTCACTGAGGCGTCGGCCCATTCGCTTAACAGTGCCTTCAGGCGCGCAACATGTAGGGAATAGGCCTCATGAACCAGTGTATATATAGAGCTTCTAGATGGTTGATTATTGAGAACACTTCTTTCGAGTTTTTTTAACAATCTGAGCTTAACAAGCAGGTCATGCAGAGAGCCAGGTGTCATCACAAACACTTTTAGCTTGTCAAACTTCTTGCCTTTTGCATCATCACTCTTCAAAAATGGCACAATACACGCCAGTAGTCGAGGACGTCAACAGGAGCTTCATGAAACGAAAACCACCGAGATGGGTTGAAAGTCGATAGTTATACTTGTAGGTATTTTCTGTATATTTGAGTGCTTGATGGTATTTTTTGTGCAGCTGGGCACTTGTCCCAGAACAGACTGCTAAGCCGCCCATCTGTCTGATGGAGCGGCAGCCCTGCTTGCCAATGTGCTAGTTAGAACTTGTGCTTAATGTCATCAGCGTCCTCCCTGCGAGTCTTGTTTCTTGTCAAGCAATCCTCTATCGAGCTTTGGTGAGACGACTGACCTAAATATAGAACCATATTTTTTTATATTTAACAAAACAGCCTTTCATAAGTATCACATTGATAATAGGCCTCACAGTGAAAATCTTGGGCATCACATAGGCGTTACAGTGAAAATAAACTAATTGATAGCAGCGCCGTGTCTTGTGCACTTCGTTAACAATACAATAATTTGTCAAATATAAGCACACTTACATTAAATTCACTCACCTGTCTCGAGTTGGGGTTTTTTTCAGCTGCATATGCCGCTTTGAACTATGGTGCACCGCGATGCAGATGGCTCTTTTTTCATTAGCCGTACTAGCTTCCACGCGGAAAGTCTTGCAGAAGACGAGGTCATGGCTGGAACTTACTTTAATATGTAAATATTCTTTGGTGTAATCAGCCGGGGGCTTTCGCTTCCTGCCCATGCCTCGGTTATGCAGGTATAAACTGACCTTTTCACGGTGACGCCTAATTTGATATGGGACGGTACACTGCGAACGAAAGAAAACAGCGAAAAGGGAGGAGAACAAGCAAATGCAATAAAAACTAGAAACAAAAGTGGAGAATGAAAATTCAACACCCGCTTAGAAAAAAGCCCTTTAAGAAGGCAAAACCCAGTGATCGAATAAGAATTTCCGTTCTTTCTTTGTCAGCGTTATGCAAGCTGTGTTAACGCATTTTTCTTTCAATCAAACAATCTGGTAGGAATCGATGATTTCTCTTGTTAGCTGATCCTAGTGTTGGCCTACAATGCTGGTCTTACCAAAATGGGGCCTACGTTCACAATATCTGCAATGTATGCACAGATGCTCATTAGTCGTCTTTTCTACAGTGTTCCTATGCTCTCTTAGTCGACCATTACGGCCACGACCTGACGGACCAACCTACTGTCTGCCGTGCACTTAAGGAATAGGATAAAGGAAGCAAATATCGAACACAACCGAATAAGATTGTGAATGTAGGCCACATTTTGATAAGACCAGCATTGTAGGCCGACACGAGGATAAGCTACCAGGAGAAATCATCGAGGCCTACCAGATTCATTTAAAGACAAATGCATTAGCACAGCATGCATAACACTGACAAAGAAAGAACTGAAATTCTTATTCAAACACTAGTTTTTGCCTTCCTAAAGTGCCGTTTTTAGGGCGGGCGTTTGAACTCTGATTCTCCACTTTTCAGGTTTTAGATTTATTGTATTGCTTGTGCTCCTCTCCTATCCCTCCTTTCTCTCGTTCGCAGAGGACCGTCCAGTCGGGCGTCACAGTGGAAATAAACGAATTGATAGCAGTGCCGTTTCCCGTCCACTTCGTTTACTTACTTGTTTCATTGCAGTTACTCAAACGTTAAATCTTTAGCGAAATGATGTCAGAGAAGGGCGAATGAAATTCTAGGAAAAGAACATATCCGGGAATAATGCCCGCAGTGGAGTGGCAGGAAAGGTGAGAGGTGGTTGACCTTGGTTCGATTATTGTTGTGGGAAGAGATCTTGTTTTTCATGATAAGGGTCCAAAAGAACTCTGTTTGTGATGCTTGTGAACGTAAGTGGAACGAACAAAAGTGGAAACATGAAAACAGAATAGGAAAAGTTTTCCGAGAATGCCAGGAAAAGATAAAGGGTAGTCTGGTTATAACAGGCGGCGGTCCCTGAATTGGGAGTTTCTCTGCTAAGTCCGAATTCCTAAAAAATTTACCGGCGAGTGTTTTTCGGATTTCATCGCATTTATTCGAAAACGCAGAACGGTAGTTATAGGAAACTGCGCTATATTGACCTCGGTGCTATATCATCTATCAATTCTCAACTTGTACATTGCTTTGAAACTCATGTCCTGTATTTTTTTTTATTAATTGTACTGCAGTTTCTTTTTTATATGTGCCTTGCACACCCCTCATGTAATCCCCGTTTTTTATAGGGCGAGCAAAGTAACCAAAATAAATAAATAAATACAATGTTTCTGGTACCGCGCACAGCAAAAAATGCATTACCTAAAACTTGTACCCGCTGTACGGTGCTACGAATGCAGATTTTTGTGGGTACCTATAGTCTATTTTTATTTTCCAGTACCCTGTGTTTAGATCGACTGAGGAGAATTGCTTCGCATGGCAGAGATGGTAGAGGGCGTCGTTAATTCGTGGGAGGGGATACATGTCGCTTTTGCTGTTTCGTGCGGTCACCGCGAGACGACGCAGAACCTCAATGAGCTATTGTTTTCTTCACAACTACAACCGCTGAAACCCAGGCGCTTGTTGATTGCTTGACAAAGTCGTTATTGAGCATGTCTTCGACTTATGTTCCTATGGCTTCCCGCTCATGTGAAGGCGCGCAGTATGGTTACTGTAAGGTACGTCGCGCTCAATATTCTGTTATACTTCGGTGCTCCGCTAGAGGTGTCGGTCGTAATTGTGATTAGCAAAACGCACTGGCTGTAGCGGCCCATCAAAGCCAATAATGTCTTACGTTTTACTAGCGGTAGCTTCAGGTTCCAGCCGAAGGGTTGCATAACAAGTTTGAAGACATTTTACTGTCTGCGTTCGAAGTCGGACCGCGATCACGTCGTTTCTATATTAATTTCTTCGAGTGAATTCATTGCAGCGCCAGTGAATCAATGCTGTACTTTTTGGGTAAGTAATAAGCAAACCGTTGTATTTCTTTTGCTTGAATTCCGTAATTCCTCGTGCACCGGAGACACGACGGCCAAGACAAACTTTGGCCAATCTATGATAGCATCGACGTCAGAAACAGCATCTTGTCAGTGGACTGTTATCCTCAGGCTTGGTCGGGGTAGCAGCGTCAAGTGATTATCGACGATTCTTACAGGAGCCGGGTTTTTGGGCTTTTGTTTCGTCTTAATGGAGTGATCGGTAAAACAAGTTATAGAAATTGTGTTCGACTAAGTTTTTTGCGAGGATGGAGAATTGAACGTCCAACGCAACTTTCCACGAGTTGCTTGTGCGTTGGTTCGTCGTATATTGGCGTGTGCACAGACAGATGGTGAGATACGACGAACCGTCGCTCAAGTCGGGAACTATGTGTCGTAATGTCGTCCACCTCTTTGCTTCCAGCTCGTTGATGTCGGGAACGCGTCGCGCCGTATGACTATTGCCATGGTTTCGAGTCACATCAGAGTTATATCGGTTGGTTATGTTGAAGAAATGGCATGCACCAGGGTCTGTGGTGCTTATTTTTGCAGCTGGAGAGTTTTCTGTTGTTCGCCGTAGAGGAACTCCACCACCAGAAGATGTTCGTTTTCGATTGCCCTACGTGGGGTCTGTAATCTCCTACACGTAGTCTCGGTTTCTTCGAATTCTTGGTGACCTATATGGGTAGTGTGGCAGAAAACGGTTGAAGCGCCCCAGACCTCGGTTGGGGTTCAAATGCACTTTTGATTTAGGTAGTGCGCAGGTTGTTTAAGGGGCGATGTGTGTCGGAGGAGAACTTTCGCAAACCGAGTCTCTTGTTGGAGCAACGACGGTAGATGCAGCTGGCCTCTCCGGAGTGGTAGCACACCGACCACTATCGCGCGCTTTCTCCCTGTTTTTTGGTCTAGACGTGTACCCCTCCGTGTCTAGTTTTGAACTACAGGGGGTCAGGCGGGCGACAGAGGACGGTGGTGCATCGGGGCCTCCTGAAGACGAGATTTAGCTTAGCGGGTACAACGAGCATCTTCGGCATAACCCATAGCTTCTAGAACACAGGGTGATTCCGACGGCATAAAATTTTCAATGCGTGATGAACCTTTCAGATCGCGTCGGTCAGGAAGGCGACTTCGGGTTGCGCCGTCTTTGAGAAACGTTTTTGTAGCTCCTCCCTTACTACTGCGCGGATGGTCTCACGCAGGAGCTGACAGCCCCGCCTCCAATCGTCTGCAAAGAAAGCTCATTCATTTGGCAGTCGTATTACTTCCATATCGCGGCCGCCTCAGATGCGAATTTGCACACCATCTTCGGGGGGTGGCGCGCATGGCATGCCAAGACCTCTTGCCTAATCCTTCACTTAAGAAACCTTATTCTCTTGTACTTTAAAATTTCTGGATCCTCCCGGCGAAAAGATTGCTTCATCCACAACAAATACGAACAGGGTTTTTTTTGTGGAGCTGCTTATGTGTCTGCAACAACTACTCGCCCTGAATCGTACGAACCAGGATGAGTCAACGTTTTTGCAAAGCTCAGTCATGAATAACTTTCAGTTCGTCAGCGTACGTCCTTTGTTTTCGAAGAAAATGCCTGCAGTCAATATACAAAAACACTTTCCTCAGTGTTTTGTCGTCATCCCATTGAACAAACGTCCGGACACTTTATAGATATCCATATCATTTATTAGGATCTTGGCTCCGAAATGGTGGCTCCTAGTTTTGCTGCCGAACTCCAAGTATGACGGTGGCGTGGACATCTTGGATTCGTTGTTCATTGCACCGTTTGTGATATCTTGCATCTGCAATTTAGCCGGCAGTAGTTAAATCTATGGTTTGAGGGTGTAGCGTGAGCGGCTGGCACGACTTGGGCTTGGTTGACTACTTGAAGATGTTTTAGCATGCATGTACCCCTACCTACCACAGATGTCAGGTAGCCAAAGACAACACAGCTGCCTTGAAGGAAAAACAAGTTTATTCATCAGAACCTCTTCCCCCAAAAAACAAATAAAAGAATACACAGACAGCTAAGCCACAGTCTAAAAAACGACATACGCAGGCGAGTGTCGGCAAATCAAATTCCGCGGCGTTTGCTCTGCTAGTATTCATCTTTAAGCGTGAATGTTTTCAGACCGTCGAATCAAATCGACAGCACTGGGGAACAAACAAGTATATTCGAGTATAGCGACGACAGCGCAAAGAACTTTCACTATCAACGCATGCGGCACAAAAGAAATTTCAAACGTGCACTTCACTTTGAACACAAATAACGTTGAGGAATGGCAAAACAAAATACAAGCTGAGCAAGTACGCAGCATATTTTGCAGGAAGTAGTTTTCTTTTTCATCGACGGAATAACTCGGAGTCCTCACGCGTTATAACCGGCCCTGCCATTCTTGAAGATCGTTTTTACGCCACATACGACATATTCGGGCCACCCTCTGTGGCTGAAAAATTATGGACGATCGGGAAGTGGAGATCGGCTTGTAGAGTGCGACATTTGTGGGGCCGGTAAGGCCACCGCATACAGTTTAGCTATACTGTGTTTTATCCAGATTGAAGATGTTACAGTTGGTGTGTGGAATGTGAGTACAGCCATGATTGTAAACACGAGTATCTTTGCTGTGGAAGCGTATGCCATTTTTCTTGTTACAAACCATATTATTGAACATAACATCGTATGCCATTTCCCTTGTTGCAAACCATAATATTGAACATAACATCCCTAAGTTTGTCATTTGTAACGACTCGTTGAGTGTGGTGCAAGCATTGTCATCCCCAAAGTCACCAAAAAAAAATTCCCCGCATTTCCCCGAGGGGAAGAATGTGAAAGTGCGAATGCACGAGTTGAATTTGCGCGGTTCGGTAATGTTCGCGACAGAGAGATCACACACATACACACAACTACAAAGAAAGAAAGATGCATTTATTCACAGACACCTATTTGTGTTGTAGTTGTACTTGATTGCTGGAGCGGGTCTCAGCTTTGAAATTTCGTGTCAGTACTCCTTTAAGCGGGTGCATTAGCCCTTCTCACACCCGATTCCTGGCCAATCCCCCACGTGGGTATGTGCCATGTCAGCGGCCAGGCAGCGCGCGCCCATCTCCCCCCGTTGCTAGGGAATACGAGGAGCGCGCGCACCCGCAGCTGCTGCTATGCGGACTACGGCGGCGGACGATTCAGGCTCGCTTAAGAAGTGCATTTGCACATAAAACAATGCATTATTCTCGTCCTAAAGACCATTATCTCTGCATATGCTTCGAATCTTTTATTGACTCGGTGTTGGGTGCCTGGCCACTCTGAGATAGCCGGTTATTAGACCGCGGATCAGATGGCCGCTGCTGCTGTACTAACAAATACACTGCACACAGCAACAGTGCCCTACACTGAGCTCAAAACACACATCAGAAAGCACCTTCGCATTATATTTCAAGTAGACTGGAATACACATGCAGCCAACAAGTCACAACTAAAAGCACACCTGGGACCGTACGCTACGGACACACGCAACAGACACACGGAAGCCGCCTTGGTGAGGTTACGGATGGGCCACACGCATGCGACGCACTTGCACCTCCTGACTAGCTCTCCAAGACCCGTGCGTAGCAGGTGTGGGGTGGGGGCCATCAGTAGTCAACATCCTAATCCCATGCAAGGCACTCGACCCAACAAGACACGGACAATACAAGGAACTATACAGACAACACATTCCGCTAAACCTATTCCTGTTTTTGTGTGATAATGCCAGGGTTTTTGTACAATGCATTTTTAAATGTTGATCTGATGTTATCTTTGTACGCCTCATTTCCTATCATGTGTAATAGAAACTGGCCCTATACACCCACTATCACCATTGCCGGCAATTGATTTTATTGTTATTCTGGCTTTAGTAGTCACTACTGTCCGTTACGTACTTTTGTTTGGCGCTATTTTTTAGCTGCCCTTGAACCAACATTACACAACGATCATCATCATTCTCTATAAAAGCTTCAGGGATGAGAGAGCGAACTGGAGTACATTCGCACAAACATCTAAACTGCAATACACATTCATAAAACCCCTACACCTAGATATGCGACCCAACTACTCGCGAGGCCCATTCTCGACGGCACCGAAAAGTCCATTCCAGAGACCTTCGGTGACCCGTGAAACCAAAGGTGGCCCTGATGCAACGAGGATGACAGGCGAGTGCGAAAGGCCCAGAACAAGGTGAGGGTATCCTTAGCCGGCACCCCACTTCCGATAGCCTTGTATTTTTAAACGGACAAAAGCACTCGCGAAGCGTGTGCACCGTTTGGCCAAAACGGAGAGTTTGCATGCTATTTTCACATTCTTGAATTCATACACAGACACACGCAAAGTATAAACACGTATACGTATACTCAATAAACAACAGGCCAAAGCTTGCCCTGGTTAGCACAACAGTGTACACGAAGATCACGCTAGCACACTTGAACAACACTTCGAACACCTGTCCAGTTCTGCACACTGTGTAAACATTTTCGTAAAATACACAAAACTAGAGAAAATTAGTACGTGTGGGAAAATAACAATTCGAGGACCTCCTATAACACCTTATTTTACTTCATGAGCGGAACCTGGATCTCGGTACCTGTAAGCTTTCAGCTCCAGGTGAAGACCACATCACATACACTATCATACAACACTTACATGCAGACACGCTAAAACTCTTGCACCTGTACAACAAAAAATGGCAGCATCTTGACTCCATGGATGATGGCAAGGGTGCGGAGTACAGGAGCCCCAAATGACATCAAGGTTGCGCACCGAGTGACAGTCGATTTGCCCTCCGACCGTCATTTCATTTGAGCCCTGAGTTGCCCCTTTGTTATTCCCCAGATAAAACTGGCACTCTTGATTTTCGCTTGATCATGGTGTGCGCATGTGTGGACGCGGATGAAAATTGGGAGGTCTAAAGGTACTACGCACCGTTACAGAAGAGGGAGTAAGCTGTTTGACTGGCGTGTGCTAACTCACGTTGGTAGCCCACTGGGTAAGACGACTGACACTAACTCTTTCTGGTCCACCTGAGACAGGCTCAAATCCTGCCGGTGCCTGCGTGATTTTTGCGATTGTAAATACTATGCTCACAGACGCGCACGGCCATTGTGCACTCCTCGGGTACTCTGCACCTAATATTGTTTTCGTGGAGATTTCCAGGGTACTGTAGGAAGGCCAGCGTAGTGGCTTTTGGCTTTTCTGATGGAGGGAACGGATCTGTCTGCACCTGCTAGTTATCATCCACCTCCCCTGACGAGCTGACTGTGCAAGATTCTCGAAAACATGATCACTACAAGATTCGTGTACTTTCTTGATTGCAATAGTCTTCTTGAGACCAACCAGGCAGCCTGCTGGTGGGCGGTGTGATCCACAAATGATCAACTATTTGCTGTAGAGACATACATGAAACTTTCATACATACATGGGCAATACTGCATGATGATATCTTTTTATTTTAAAATGGTATATGATATTGCATGGCGCTACGGTATTCTTAGAGATTTAAAATCTTTTGGTATTTCCGGTATCATGCTGAACACTCTTTGTTATTAAATGTCTAGAGGAACATTC
The DNA here is from genome assembly GCF_048455015.1 of Haemaphysalis longicornis. Classification (NCBI taxonomy): domain Eukaryota; kingdom Metazoa; phylum Arthropoda; class Arachnida; order Ixodida; family Ixodidae; genus Haemaphysalis; species Haemaphysalis longicornis. The sequence continues at coordinate 204,740,936 of NW_027526385.1, forward strand.
CGTGTCAGAGCTGGGTCGGCACAATGAAACCTTCACTTGAAGAAGAATTGCGTGCCTCAAGGTGTCGCTTTCACCTGCACACTATCTATCCTTAAGATGACCTCAGTCCAAATGGCACTGCCTCCCTCCATTTCTTGCCTGGTTTATGTGGATGATGAAATATCTTATTATTATGTAACATGTTCTTAGTGAACTTCACGTCCAGCTTGGGGTAAAAAAAACTTTCTCACTGGGCAGATGAAAATTGTTTCAAACTCAATCCTGCAAAAAGTACTTTTGTTGCATTAACAAAGGCACAGAATCGGGCCCAATCCTGACATAAAACCCCATAATGACGCGATTCCTATAAAAAGAGAACAGAGGTTTTTTGGTATGTTGTATGACAAAACACTCACGTTCATCCCTCACATAAAAAGACTGAAACAAAAATACATAAAAATAATTATGTGAGTCTTATCTCACCGATTACACCGTGCGGACAAACAACTGCTACCTCGCCTTTATGGCGGGTTGGCAGGGTCTCGGCTGTACTACGGAAGTGTTGTGTATGAGTCAGCCATGAAAACAGTGCTTAAAATGCTCCACCTATTGCTGAACCTGGGGCTTCGCCTGTATTGTGGCACATTCCGTACTAGTCATGCCCAGTCTATGCAGTGGGCCACAAATGGTGGTTACGCAACCAGCGCGCGTATGTTCACCTTCAATATGCCTCTCAAATCCCATAAGAAACCATCCCGTTAAACCGGTTTTTAAAAATACATTCAAAACCTAAACTCTGTTAGAATGACCTATCGATTTCATCTTCCTTCTCGCAGAGGGTGAGGGACGAAGATACTATTCTTGTGGTCTTTTTAAACGCATTCAAACCATCTCACAGTGATAATACAGCCCACTGGCAGCTTTGCCCGGTGTCATGCGACTTGTCTTTCACAAAATTCAATAAAAAGAGGACACCAAAAACTACGATTTCGCAGAACATTATGTATTAGCAGGATAAACATGCGGCTCCGGAGTTTTTCAGTGATACATCAAAAACATTCACTACGGTGACTTGTGCTGCACACTCACGTAATTTACAAGCAGGTGGAATCATAAATCTAAACTCAAGTATTTTTATAGCACAAGCAAAAGACATTTTTCTTGTTTTACGACACATTCTTGAACATCACTTTCCTAAGTCCATCACATATGAAGATTGGCTTAGTGTCGCCCGTAAACTGTCATCCGGAAAGTCATAAAAACCACGTTGTTACCCTTGTTTTCAAAGAGATGATGCTAGCCTATTCTTCAAACCTTGAAGTGACAGTGTGCTGGGTGCCAGGTCATTGAGGCAATGCCGCAAACTAGCTGACGATTGAAATCACCGCCAGCACTGCACTCCAAAATACGTTCAACATAGCCACACTACCTTAGAGACACCAGACAACTCCGTAAAACATTGCAAGCAGAAATGGAGCGAAAAGATGGGTAACAAAATGCACGTCATCAAACAACACCTTGGACCACACGCTACAAGCTCTCACAGCAGACACTTTGAAGTTACCTTAACTACGTTGCAGATAGGCCACACATATGCAACACACTTTAAACTTGCTCACTGGATCTCGAAGACCCCTGTGTAGCAGGCGTGGGGAGAGCCTATCTATAATCCACGGACTCATTCAATGCAAGCCACTTGACACAACATGATGCAAACCCTTGCGAGTACTGTACAGACATAATATTATTTTATTTCCTATATACTTTTAGGAGACGATGCCATGTTTTCTGTAAACCAATCTTTTGGCTTCTGTCATAGGTTTAACTTCTTACAGCTCATCTTACACCACCCATATGTTTACCCGTGGTCCTATTCACCAGTGACGATGCGATAGGATGAGGTTTTTGGGCGGGTGAGTGGAGAAAAGGCACCTTATTTATGTTTTAACCTCTCTCTGCCTTTATCCTGACCCTGTAAACCAGCCGTCTTTATCGTATTTAATTGATTCTATTCCGGCTTATTTTAACCTATTTTAGTAGTCACCTGTTCATCAAAGCACTTTGCTGGCACTATTTGCCTACTTTGCCTTGGGCCATTAACACTAAAATCATCATCAAAATTGATATCTTGATTTTAGGGTTTAATGATCCGGCGCAACGCAGGCGATGATGCGCGCCATAGTGGAGGGCTCCGGATTAATTTAGAGCACCTGGGGATCTTTAACGTGCGCAGAAATCTCGTAGAGACGGGCATGTCTGTTTTTGCTTCCATCAGAAAAGCGGCGGCCGCGGCCGGGAATCGAACCCGCGACCTCGTGCTCCGCAGCGTAACGCCTTAGCCACTGAGCCACCGGGGCGGGTAAATCATAATCAAGAAGCAGTTAACCAAGAAATGCGCACTGTCTAGGATTGGCAAAATGCATGCTTCGGCCTGTTCTATCATAGCTCCATAGTATTCAACGCAGATGCGGCTGTATGAAGTTAAAAAAAAAAACAATCCAAATATTTTTAAATTGCAATGTACCATTTTTTTGAAATAATCAAAACCTTTTTTTTTCTCTCCCCTCACACTGTTTCTCTCACCCCTCAAAAATCACATGATCAATAGAAAGGAGAGTAGTTCGGTTCAATTCAAATTTTCCCATTTGCACACCTCGCGCTCCATGTGCTCAGAAAACTCCAATGCTTTCTGTAGGCGTACGCCTCTAGTTATGGTGCACTTCCATAGGACCTTGTTCCTGTGTGGCTGGGGCTTTTCGCTACCCCTGAAACAAATATCGCCGATAGAACCTTGCTGTTTTCTATGGTTATTACCGGTAGCACGGGAGTTGGATGCAACGTGCACCGTGTTCAGTGAACGTTCCAGCGACGGTTTCTGGCGCATTTACGATTTGCTACTTTGTGAAAACTTCTGAATATTCTGCTGATACCAAGGACGCTAGTTGCACACGGCGTAGGTTTTTGCTGCGAGAGTGAAAACGTTTACCATGTCAATGTTTGCCCCGCTGTTTCAAAAATGCACTTTGTTTTTATTTGGGCAGTGACTTTTTGTAAAACTGAACACCCTTAAAGCGCGTCTAATATTCGGTTAGGCAAAAAAAGACGTTTCTTGTTCTTTTCTTGTTCTATGCCCCCGATTTCATCTTGCAGGCCATCGAAAACCGCAATATTTTTCCATATTCGTGGGAACTCTCGTCGTTTTTGAAGAACACCGTGGACAGGAATACCGTAGTGACAACGATAGCTTTAGGCGCCTTTTACGGAAGCGCTTTAACGTCTCATTACGCAAGCGCCTCATTATACAAGCGCATAAAGCCCTCAAGACGCAAAACTAGCGAAGTAAAGAACGGCCTAAATATTTGAATAGTATAGAATGTTGAGTTATCCTATATATTTCTTCGAAGTATTGTAGTCTGCGGGTAACAGGGTGAGGCAAGGTGAAATTATTCCTTGAAACGCTGTAGTGAATACACAAAAACCACCTCCTTTCAAACAGAAAAGGAGCGCAGGCGAAGTAAGTTTATACCACCTCAGATGCTTTTTACAGTTCTTGTGCATGTGAAGCTCGGATAAGGGGCTTTTAAATGGTTAAAGATGAGTCATATACAGTTATAAGAGGTTATTTTACATAAAATTTAGCGAGAACTTTGAGGCTTTATCAAGAGTTAACCAAGGTTGCCCTTCAGATGAGTTTCTGTTTTCTACATACCTGAAGTCATTTTGTTGAAACGGGTAAAGATAAATTAGATAAGAGGTTTCTACGTTGCATTCGAGTCATGTAGTTTTTGTTACAGTGACGAACTGTCGTCTACTGTGATAATTTATCACTGTACACGATCACAGCGGCAGAGAACCAGTCTGAGTAGCGACTGTATTGTTTGAGCAAACACGACGAGCTAACAATTGGAGCGAGGTATGAGGCATTTGGCAAGGATACTGGAAACGAAAGCCAGAGAAATTAGTGAGTGTCAGCTGGGGCACTTCACTCAGAGCGTATTTTGGTGTGCAATTTGAGTCGTACCAGGACCCATCTGTGTTGTGGTCTGCATAAACTGAGAGTTTTAGGGAAAAATTAGAGTTATGAGGTTCATAATATGTTCATTTTTTGCGCGCTTGGGTCTTTAAGTACTTTTGTTGCTGAAATTTGTATGGGCCCCTCGGCTTGAACAACGTTACCACAATTCGCAGGTTTTTTTCTGGGTATATTTATCGGTGCTGATGGCACTGAAATTGTAATAATTGCCGCTATACCATTTCCCTTTATTTCCCTTAACAAGACTTCCCCGGAATGGTGTACGTATTACTGAGTAGGTTACCTCAAGGCCTAGTTTCTGGCCTGCAAACAATAGGCCGGAAACTCGTTTGCTCCGAACAGTGGACCGAACGACGTCTGGAAAATTTTTCAGATGATTTTGAGGGATAGTCCGGTACGTTTAACCCAACATCCCGGCAAAGGAAGTGGTCTGGGATTGTTACTTTCTGAAGGCCATGTTTTTGTAAGAATACCTTGAGCGAGTACCTCGAAATATATTGCACAAGAATGTGACTGACGTGGAATTACCGGTACCCCTCTATCGTTCTTTCTACTGGGCAAGTTTACACAAACTTGAGTTGAACACGTTAAGATCAAGGCATTACGCATGACATGTTTATGCCCTTGAGCCTCAACAATCCCTGAAAATTCATTATTCCCGTGCGACAAATATACCCATATGCATGACCGCCAAGGGAATTCTTTTTGAAAGCATTGCATATATTCCGAATGTCCCCAATATGCGAACTAATTTTTTGAGCATGCTCCAAGAATTATTATACCTAAAATGTTTTTGTAGGCGGATTTGTAGGCGGTTTTGCACGCGGTTTTGTAGGCGGCAGATACCACAGCCGCTGATAGAGGTTTTATCAAAATATTATTGTTAAATCATGTGTTGTAGTTTTTACTCTTCACAATAAGAAGGCGGTATAAAAACAGTGGTAAACGTAGCAATTTGATAGGCGTTGCGTGCATTGTTCAAGATAAGCCAGTTTGATTCCGACGTCTATACATGTCCTTTTTACGGACCGGTTTATGGGCTCTTATTAAACCTTTTGTTTAAGTGTGCTTTCCTGTGTTGCTTATTATGGTTAACGATAGATCGCACCATTGACTTATACACAGATTAGTTATGTTATTATTTTAAATGTGTATTTGTTCTGGGAACTGTACTAACTTCTTGAGATACAAGTGAAATAAATGAGAAAAATATATAAGGACTTTGACTTTGTTTTCGCACGTATACATCCAGAAAGTACTATTAGATAACGCTCACTAATTGATGTGTATTACTCCTGCTTTACATTAAAAGTGCGGCTCTTTTCCGAGAGGAAATATAAATTAATTCCAAAACTGAAGTTAAGAAATATTTTACGAGCAACTGCCAGTTTTTGATAGAGTGCAGGTACATTGCAATTCATTTCTAGATATGCTTCTTTAATTGTATATGCACCTTTTCCAAAAACAAGAATACGTGAGATCTTGTGCCGGAAAAAGAAAACTTTATTACCACTTTCGATAGCAATAAAACATATTTTTTTGATTTCAGGTTCCTGAATTGGTAAACGTTTGTTACCAATGCGTCTTTTAATGTTAACTTGCAGTCTTGAAAGCATGCTTCTATTTGAAAACTTCCAACCAAAACAATTGCAACGATGCCTTGTCCAATTTAAATTAGGTCAATACTGGTTTAAAAGGGTCCAGTAGGGCATTTTAGGCACACTTAATGAACTAGCGTAATCGTTAGTGCTGATAGGTCAACGTGATATATGGAAAATATAAAATTCTTACGAGCATCGGGAAGCTCACACATTTGTTGGAATTTTGTTGTCGTGTTCCTACCCTTTTTTTGTGTTTTTTGGGCTCCGCCGTCTTCTCTCATTCATGCCGTCGTGTGCGCAACGAAGCTGGAACGTTGCAATTGGACAGCATTTCTTTCTCCCTGCCAGAAAAGGGAAGCGTCTTGTGCTCAGCATCGAGAGTTCGCGGAGGCGTCGTTGGTTAATATGCGCTTCCTGGAGTAGCCCTAACCGTGTCGTGCTTTTTCATATTTTTCTCGTTTTCTCGATTACCGCGCTTCTCGGTAAGGCGTGCTGGCGAGGCCGACACGACGCTGACACCAGGTGACGAGGACTTCCGAGTTGTCACACTGCCTTTTCACACAACACCTACTGCAGCACGAGCACTTCGGCCGATCGAAGTCCGTGTGGTGGAACTGGCTCTCTGGCTGAAGACGCTGATAATGCCTATAGGTCGAACTGTCGCCGGGAATCAATTGAGGATTGACATCTGTGCCCCGGAACCCTTCGTACAGTAATGAAGGCGGCTCTGTCGTGTAAGTTACTACAGTGCAACTAACATAGTAATGTTAATTAGGTTGATACAGCAGAACATATGCGATGCGTACATTCACTTACGAGGCTTCAGAAGTTCGCTGTAAGAACAATTGGTTTCTCGGAGTGTAAAAGTGAACATTCGTGTGACACCAGAAACGCTTGCAGAACAGGCGGGTTACGCTGGCCCTCAAAGCTGCGTAAACAAGGGTGCTGCCCTGATGCCACGCTCGCGTTGCAAGATCAGAAGTTGAAGATATAGTTAACAATTTTCGACCAACCAGTCTCAATTTAAGGGCCCTAAGCTAAACGTAGGCAACTTTTATGACAATACCCGAGTATCTTTACTAGGCATTGTATGCTTTTTATCAGGTTTCTCAACGCATTCATGTTTTATGAACAAAATATATGTTAAATTCAACGTTGGCGAGAAAAATGTTGCGTAGGAGAACAGCCACTCGCTTGCCGATACACACGACCGACCAAAGTTCAACGCTGTCTTGAGGGAGAGCTGTACGGTTTAGCCATTCAAGTTTTTTTGTTACTTAGACGACTACCTGGTTATTTGTTAGGATTCTTCCAGCCTTAGAGCAACCGTGGATATTGTAAAAGCATATAGGCAAAGGGGCTTGATACTCAATTTTAGGATTGAAACCACGAAACAGAATGGTATCCACTATTTAGGTTTGATTATTCGGTTTAAGAAGGAGTATTTCTGGGTATGTATGTGCCACGGTCGGTCAATCCTTTGATGAACTACTCATCGGGCCATACCAAGCTTGTTTAAAACGATATCGCCTGATGTTTTCGGTTAGCACTTTCGAAATCGGCCAACACTTGATGACAAACAGTTTCAATGAGCGAGTTAAAAGTTAAGGCTGGCAGGATTACCACAGGACCTCTTGTTATGGTCCTGTGAAAAACTTCTCAAAATCACAAAAACAAAGTCCATCTGCCGGGATGTTGCAGAGGACATAAAAAAGCCCGGAAAAGTGGCAGTCATCACATACTATCATATATTCACGCACCGCCCAAAGAAAGTGGGCCATCACTATTGAGTGCAAGTAGGGATCACGGCTCGTAACAAGTTGCGTTCTGTATGTGGCAGGCCTGACAGAAAGATTGAGTTGGGAAGTTATAAGAAAGAGGTGGGTTGCGGTATTAACCACAAGAACCGGTATCTCGCCGCCGCCACGGGTGATGTGTACAGTATTCCTTTACACTGTGGTCGCACTGGCCGCTGTGTCAACGTGCGTTTGAGAGAACACGTATTTTCATTCAATTCCCTCTATCATCTCATCTTTCTTCGCTTTGTGATACGTGCAGCGAATGCAAACCTTATTTTCCTGCCACTAACATTTTATTTAGGCACCGTGATCAAACAACCCTGGAAATCATTGAGAGATTCAACATAGCAACACTAGGTGATAAGTATGTAGCCCAAGCAAGCGTGTGTCTCCTGCAGTGCTGCCAGGATGCAACGTCTCAAACCATTTGTTTATCTATCGTAGACATTTGGCGTCGTGCTGCTTATGCAAGCAGGAAGGGAAGACCCGGCTTTGCTATTTTGATTCGATGGAGAACAAATTTCCTGCTGCCAAGGGCATCATGTGTGCAATGTGCACTTAGAATATACGCTCGGCGACTTGCCTGAAACAGGCATTCTTCAGGGACTTCATGCGCTGATGCAGATGGCCACAACGTGGACACGGCGCTTCTCGCAGACTAGAGTGGTGTAAAGAATCGAAAACCCCTCACCTCAAGCCACAGGGCAGGGCAGCGCTGCCAGGATGCAACGTCACAACCCGTTTCCTTATCTACCACAGGTGAGCAAGCGTTATGGCATAAGTATTTGTTAAAATTAAATAGACCTAATAGTGCTGCGGTGCCCTAAGCAGATGTGGGCACAATTGAGTGACATGTGTGCCTGTATTAAGGAGTTAGTGTTGCTCAGTGGCGACATTGAAACAAACGCGAGACCCGATTCGGTCCAGATCATGAATGAGCGTCAAGTAATTGCAGATGACATAAAATAAATTAACCAAGAATGATTGAAATCGATCCAAGCTAAACTTGAACCAGTAGCGTTACGGGAACACAAGAATACGTCTTGAGTCTCCCAAGTAAGCAATCTTGAAAAAAGAGTTACTATTTGCATCAAAAAGTACGCAACTTAGAAAACCGGTTTACATGGTAAAATTTACTTTTGTACATTGTGCTAGAGGAGTAAGACGAACAACCCGAAACCCTCGAACCAATTTTAGGTGAGTAGATAATTAAAAACATACCGAATAGAAAACCCGTTCTAATATAAAGAATTCACAGGATAGGAATTCTAACGATGCTAAAACAAGACGATGGACGATGCTAAAAAACACGATGCTAAAAAACACGATGCTAAAAAACACGATGCTAAAAAACAAGATCAGTCATACAAAAACTCCTCGACTTCCGAAACGAAGCAACCCTTCAAGGAAACTGCACGAAAGTAAAAGGGATTGCTTTCTCTGTTGGAGAGGAGTTCTCGAAGAGACTCAGAAACACCAGAAAAAAGCTTTGGCAAGTTGCCAAAACAAAAAAGAAGAAGCTGAAGAGAAAGGAATTCTGGTCTGTGACAAGTTAACAGTGGATCAAGATCTGTACTGATGAGATGTTGAAACAAATGGTTTTCGGGTCATAACTGCTCGCGGTTACACCATCAACCACAAAATTATGGCAAAGCCGAAACACCAGGGAGTTACAACGCCGCAGTCAACCAAATAAGTAATATTTCTCAGCATAAACACCCGCAGCATGCTTCAAAAATTAATAAAGGTTAAATTCTTAGTTCTTGGAATTCGACCAGTCTTTGTAGCTTTGAAAGAAACGCGGCTTACAAGAGAGATAAAGGATTTTTAGGTTACACCCCACCACTATGTCCTCCCTCATAAATATAGGCAGACACGTGGGCGAGGCGGGGCCATACTAACAAAAAAAGTCCTTCCCTTTAAAATGCTCTGAAGAGTTATCTTAGTCGAGGCAAAATTTTGCAAACTTCTCTTCACTTCTCGCCCAGTATTTGTTGGCTGACTTAAACCCAGCCCATCTGCAGATAAGAATACCTTGCAAGCATTGGACACGTATTCGCCTCGGCATATACTCGGAGCCAGGCTAATCTTGCTCGGCGAATTTCAATTTGCCCGATAAAAACTGGCAAACAATGCAACCCCACAGCACCTGCTCGGATTTGCTCATTGACATCATGTTGATATTTATACTCTCCCAAATCGTAAAAAGCCTACACGTATTCAAGGGTGCTGTTCTAAAGTACTCGACTTAGGTTTTTTATTGTCATTTTCCTGCAGATCAACTACAGGTCGAAATTCTTGAAGGCATGAAGTTATTCAAGAATATGCTTCTATATTTGACATCCCAATACCGTTCAACTTTTTTTCTGCATGTCTTCCCTTTAACCACGCCGATGACACCAGCATACTTGATCATTTTACCCACGAACCTGCTTCGTTTGAATAACTTGGGAATGATTCAAACACAACTTTCAAAAAATATGGGAAGGGTTCAAAGCTGTCGTAACACACGGCGATCTTAACTATGTGTTGTCTAGCAAAAAGAAAACAAGAAAACAAAATCCCTGGATAACGCGTGGAATTATTCATTCCTAGCGTAAAGTGAAGCATCTCGGAAAAACTTTCAATGCGAAACATGCGCCACAAATTCGGTAGAAGTTCAGTCAAGCTGTTACTAACATAAAAGCAAAATAAAAATGTTCCAAGCAAAATATTTTAGAAGTCGCTCCCCAACTTGATAAAAACATCTCCTCAGATGTTCTGGAACTACCTTAATACCAAAAACTGTTATAGGCCTGCGGCCCCGAGAGAAATCAAAAATAAAGTGAACTCGCTAATTAACTATTTCCAATCTGTTTTCACGACTCATGCCGGAAATATGCCTCATGTTGACCTTTGCAACAGCCGACATATTGAACCACTTGTTGGGACCGAGTCCGGAGCGTCTCTTGTGTTGTTAAAAAATGATACTAAAAAGGGTGCAAGTATGGACAACTTGCCAAAAACATTTCTAAGGGAACATGCTAAAAGAATAGCCAAAATACTTGTGTGTACTTTTCAATAGGTCGCTGTCAACCTGTTCTCTTCCCGAAGAATTGAAAATCGCCGAGGTAAACCCATTTCATAAATCTGATAGTGAAGCTGACCCTTCAAACTTCAGACCCATCTCACTAACCAGCCCAACCGGCAGACTATTGAAACACATTACTCTTAAACATGTAACTTTGTACCTTGACCAGAAGCACACTTTATTGCCATTACAACACGGTTACCGTGAAGGGCTAACCGCAGTTACCCAAGTGGGGAACTAATCATGACATCTCTCTCACTGTTGACTGCAAAAGAGAAACTGGTTTATTCCTATTAGATTTCTCAAAGGCTTTCGATCGCATGCCACATAAAAACAGTTATTCAAATCAGAAGCAATAACAGACAGAGGTCCACTTACTGACTGGATCGACAATTATCTGGGTAACCGACCGCAGTATGTGCAATTCAATCCCGAAAGTTCTACCATAGCCAATGTTACGTCAGGCGTACCACAAGGAAGTGTTTCGGCGCCCGTTTTATTTCTCACCTTCATTACTGATTTACCTTCTGGCATTGGTGTTTATGTAAAGCTTTTCGCCGGTGACTGTATACTTTACCAAGAAGGTAATGTTCCAGAATATCATGTGAAATTAAACAACGCCTTCCAGTACATATTAAAGGGCTGTGCTCTCGGCGAAATAACCCCTTATGTAACAACGCTGCTCTCTTAAGGATCACCAGAAAAAATCCATGTATCTCGATAATTTTGCATAATAAATAACTCACCACTTACCGCAGTGTTTGAACAGAAATGTCTAGTTTTAGCTTCGTCACAAGATCTTAGATGGGATATCCACGTGAACCATCTCATATCAGCTGCTTAAAACACGTGTTTTTCCTTCGTATAAGTCTTAGTTTCGCGCCACAAGAAAAACATTTTCTCGTCTACAAAGCATTCGTCACACCCGTGTTAAACTATGCAAACGTCGTGTGGTTTCCCCCTACAAACAATGTAATATATGCCCTAGAACAAACACAACAAAAAGCGATATGTCTACAACAAGATCATGTACCAAGTATATGTAACAAGTACAGAGTAACAGACTCACCCACAGAGCTTTTAAAAAAAGCAAGTCTTTTATCCATAAAAAAACAGCGTTAAAGTTGCGCGTGAGAAATTCCTGCATCAATTAGTTCACGAACCGCTGAAAACAGACCATTCAAAGTACATTTCATACAAATAAACAAGACAAACACAACAAAATCATTCACAGACAATGAATGAATATCTGTTCCAAACTGACTGTCTGAAATATTCTTTTTTCACTAGCAATTAGAAAGTGGAATATTTTGCCAATAAGTATAGCAACACGTCAATCAATGCAAACTTTTTCATCCCTTCTCGAATGTTAATAATGGCCTTGGGAAGGACGAACTGATTTCTTGTCCACTGTGTAAGTGCTCACTATTCTTTTTAGTACAAGTTGGTATTGACGTCCTGTAGTATTGATGTAGTTATAATTGGTATGGTACTAATGTAGTCAATAAATGTATTGCTGGGAGTTTTGTCTCATGCGGTAATGTAATATTACACATGTGATGTGAGTACCCGTTTTATGAACGTTGTCCTTTCACAATGTATGTGCCCGTCGGCAATATTCTATATTGGAATGGGAGTAGATGTAAATAAAATTAAAATATATGAAGATATTTTATATTGGCTAGTGCCTTGACTGTAGCATGTGTATGTGTAGTTGCGTCGTCACTGTGACCTTTGTACACATGTTGCTATCATGCTCAGTGTCTTTTTGTTTCTTTTATTGTTTGTGTCGAGTGTTTATATTCGCCATTCTTGATATTTAAGTTCAGAGAGATCGGCAGCTGTCCATGTGTTGCACTGCATTCGTCGCTTTCTGAGTTCGCGCTGGTTTTATGAAATAATGTCCCTTCAAATTAGCCCAGCTTGCAACCCACGGGGGCATTCATCCTGTGTGTGCTATGACGTGCTAGCACACGCCTGAAAGCTCTCCTGCTTCCTTTTCACAGAGCGGAATTACGGGCCGTTACGACACACCAGCCCGTTAGCGAAGACGCAGCCCCTACGGAACGGAGAGCTGAGGATGATCCGCCAATCTGTTTTTGGTGTTCTCGCGTTGGCCATGATTTCGGCTAGTCCCGGTATCGCCCAGTTTTCCTCAGACACGTTACTCCAGCGATAAGCCCCAAGAATTCATGTCTGGTTCCCAGCAATGTGACTGCTCAGTCAGTACCCGCAGGCACCGTTTCAGCTGCTCACCGACCACACAGCATGGCCAGACTCGCTTACACAACATCGCCACCAATTACCGCCGGCTTCTTATGCAACTACCCTCTTAGTGAAACTAGTCCATGCACCTACCAGAGGTGATTCTGCATTTCCAACTTGGCCTGAAGTAGGTCCCTTAACTGTGACAACGAAACATATAATTTTGGAAGTTGATATTGGTGGCCTTCGTGTGGACGCATTAAAAGACGCGGTGCAAATTTTTCGGTTATGAGCTCGCACCTTCGGCGTCGCCTTGACAAAGATATGATGCATGCTTCGTCCAACATCGTAAGAGTCGTTGACGGCTGGACGCTCAGCATAGAAGGTCTGTGCACCACTAGAGTTCGCTTTGGCGGACATAAAATTCCAGTTCTTTCGGCATTATAGACGCGTTCGACCATCACGTTATTCCTAGCTTTCGCTTTCTTTCTGACCACGCCACCCTCATCGTCTGTGCATCCGGCATCCTTCGTCTACACCGGCCAATTGCATCTGTTGCCGACACTGAACCACGTCCCCGTCTGTGCAGAAGCTGAACATTCACTACCACGTCACAAAAAAATGACAAGACACAAATAAAAATTATCGACCAATATCTGTACCCCCTCTTTATTAGAGCGTGCGAAAAATTGGTCCAACCGCGTTTTTGTGGGAATCTCGTCAAGTAGAAGTATCTTAACTTCAGACAAAGACAGTTTTTCACCCAGGGTTGTCGAAAGCCGTAGCGACATCAACACTTATTAATAGACGACGTTACCCTCGTTTGACGGTTTTTGTAGACCCTACTAAAGCACTTGATTGCCTTTATTACCCCAACCTTTTCAGCAACCTGCGCCGTAAGGCATAATGGCAGCACCTTTATATCTTTTCCTAATTACCGGTTCAATTGGGTATTGGTAGTACTGTTGATGGTATGCGTTAAGCCAAAGATATTACCGTTGGCATACTCCGAGAGCCGTATTCAGCTCTTCATTATTTTTATTTTTCATAAACGAACCTCTGACTGTCGTTCCTCCTACAGAAAGTCTCGTATAAGCACATTATACGACTAATATATAAATATAAATAAACAGTGACAAGGCAATTGTCCCACTAACTCTCGTATGAATGGCCAGGGTTATAGAACTACATTAGTCATCGATCCCTTCCAACAAAATTCGTGGCCTTCTGTACTTGGTACCAAAGCAACTACCGGCAACTTTTTTACATCGACATGCACCTTGCAAACAATGCCTATTCCTCTGTGTCCTGCTAGACAACCACGATAAATTCCCTGTCCATATGCCTCTACTGAGAAAAACGTTGAACAAAGCCATAAGAGTACTTGTTAAGAGCCCACTGTTAAATTCACCCACAGACACTGATTACACGCTATGATTTCATTCACAGCCATCTGATATACTGCAGCATAGCTTGGTTACTTACCCAATTCATTTAGACGGTGTTCGACATATCCACATCCAAGCACTGGGCGGTATCACTGGGATCCCATTCAATGCCCATGCCACACCTCTGGATCAAGAACTCGGAATTTTTGATCTGGAGAGGGTCATAAGTGTTATGCCATCCCACCCGTTCAACAACCAAACTTTCAGGCATGTAATACATCGATGGGATCTGGGTAACCCTATTCACACTTAATTTTAAGAAACAAGTATTATTATTCAAAAAATAGGTACCAATTACGGAAAGCACGCGTTTGTATTCGCCAATATTTGGCATTCAAATAACGCTGCCCTCACCTCAAAAACCTCTCGATATCTCAACTCATTTAAGCGGTTGTTGTTTTCGACACTTCAATCGTCATTAAACGTCGCGTTTCTTGACCTTACAATAACCTAGACCATAGGAAAGTGTGTGCATAAGCATACTGACATGTATTTTAGAAGAATTGCATAAGTTTATGTGGATACCTAGGATGATAAATTTATAGACATGTGCATTTCTATAAATGAGCATAGAACCACTTGTTTAGATATATCCGAAAGTAGACTAGCGCTCTTAACAGTTGGTTCCCTTTGATTCCTGTATTAGTTTCCCCTAAGTATATGCATTTCCATACTCCTTATTTTCTATGGCATGTTACACTGTTTTGGGATTTTATGGTTAAATAATTTATTTCTCAATGATGTACTCCTTATTCATTGTTGGTTCGCAGTGACTGCGCTTATTACTAATTTTGTTCTATTCGTCAGGAGGCTAACTGGCGGTCTTCTTCTCCTGGGGCCCTCCCGTAATACCAATGTCATTTTATTAGCCCTGTTTTTGTTCTAAACTGAAAGTGAAACTTCAGCTGAGGGGTTCAGCATCTATTTTTAAGTAGAGCTTTCGGACTCCATCGGCTGCAGGACGCTAGCTGAAATTCTCTCGTACTATCAAATTCCTGAAGAATTTATCTGTCATTAAAAAGTTGAATTTTTCGAAGCGTTCTTTCCTGCGCCGCAGTTTATACTTTTTATGAAGGTGCTCATCTGAGTTGGCGAGAGGGTAATACTTCAGAGGTTCATCACAACCCCAGTAAGATTTTTGTTCGCAAAGAAGAATGGGGACATTTGAAAGTAAGGGAGTGAAACTTCACATTAGAAGCCTGAGAAGATAACTTGATATCAGCTATAATCTCAGCGTCCGAGAGGTCAGTATATCACACGTTAATTGTGTTAAGGTTCTGATTGTTTATCGCGTTCCCGAACTAGTAACAACCACCAGTATTTTTGCAAACTTTATTGTTGCGTGCGTAGTCTTTGCTAGGAATAACATCACCATAAAACATGCAGAGTTAGGTTAGGGATCATGTGGCATCTTTATTGCTAAGCAGCTTCGTAAAAAGTCTGTCACGCTTTCGCATAGCTCCTGGCTGACACTGCTCTTCCTAGTACAGGGAATGAGATATAGTCTCGTAGTTATTGACAAATTTGCCAGTACGTTGAAAGTAGGCATTATCTACAACTTGAAGCCACGTTATCATGTTAGATGAGGAAAGTCGGGTGGTGGCTGGCTTAAGTGAAGCCTTCAAACCCGTGAGGGATGCTACTTTTGCAGGCAAATACCGCACAATGGCATAAACAATCAATATGGAACCCATTCGGGTTTTTCCACAAACTCGTAATTTTGCGAATAAATTTATACTGAGCTGTTGAATTTTGAAGACAGTCTTCAATTAAAACACATACAATATATATATATATATATATATATATATATATATATATATATATATTTATAGCGAAGCGAGTCGAGAGGTGTTGTTCCAAGAAAAAAACGGGCATTAAATTGGATGTAATGGGATTAGTAAGGTTAGGTGGACGGGTGAAGCTTTTACGGTGCTAAAAATGAACACGTTTATGTTACCGTGGTTTAAATTACTAGTCAATAAAACATAGCTGCAACATAGAAAAATACTATACCACAACCGAAAGGGCAGCTCTTCTTGTAATTAGGCTGAACAAGAGGTACAAGCTCAAGGTAGTACAGGGCTAGGCGCCCACATCCACTGACGACGACCAGGTTGTAGAATGCTTCTTTGAAGATGTGGAATGGGCAATGGCTAAAACAGAGTATAACGTAGTTATTTCAGACTTCGGGGATAAAGTAGGCAAGGATCAGGCTTGAGACAAGGCAATTGGGAACTATGGTCTCGTCTGTAAAAATAGCATGGGGGACCTAGACGAGTTTGTAGAACGAAATAACCTACGCATAATGAATACCTTCTTCTGTAAACGGGAAGCCGGAAGTGGACGTGGAGGATCCCAAATGGGGAGCATAGTCATGAATTGGACTTCATATGTTGCGATAACCCTGACGTCATAAAGGATGTGGAAGTGCTCGGTAGGGTAAGGTATAGTCACCAACGGATGGTAAGATCTCGAATTAGGCTAGATTTGAGGAAGGCCAGTAACAAGCTAGTACGAAAGAAGCCGATTGTTGAGCAAACAGTAAGACGTAAAGTAGAATTCAGGATCGCTCTGCAGAGCCGATATTCAGCTCTTACCGAGGGAGCTGAGTTTATGACAGAGGAAGCCAGCGACAACCATACAAGCATTATCATGGAGTGGGTAATACAAGTCGGGAGAACGATGGCTACAATTGATAGTGGTAAACTTTCCCAGGAGTCGAAATGTCTCATTAGGAAATGCCAAACCATGACAATCTCCACCCAAGCTGACAAAATAGAACTAGCGGTGCTTTCAAAGTTAATCCATAAAATAAGATAGCTGATGTACGGAAGTATAATACCGACATGATCGAATACGCTGTAAAAAACACAGGTAGCCAGAAAGCAGCGAAGAGGCGTCTTGGTGTAGGGAAAAAGCAGATGTATGCACTTAAAGACAAGCAAGGCAAGGTAATCACAAAAAAGGAATAAAATAGTCACACCAGCCGAGGAGTTCAATAGGTATCTGTACCGTAGCCAGGACATCCAGGATAATGCCGAATGAGAAAGTAGTTCAGACTAGAAAGACCTCCCACAAGTAGCAATCGAAGAAGAAAGGAAGGCTTTGAAAAAAATGACAGTGGGCAAATCACCTGGTGAGGATCAGATAAGAGCAGACGTCTTTAAGGTTGGCGGAAAAATTGTACATGCAAAACTAGCAAATCTGTATACGCAATGCCTAATGATCGCAAGTGTACCGGAATCTTGGAGAACGCGAACATCAACTTAATCCATAAAAAAGGGGACATGAAGGACTTGTAATTGTACAGGATGATCAGCTTACTGTCAGTCGTCTACAATGTGCTTACCAAGGTAATGTGTACCAGAATTTCTGCAACCTTAGATTTGAGTCAACCTAAAGAACAGGCAGGGTTTCCTAAAGGCTATTGAACAATAGAGCAAATTCACAGGATCAATCATTTGATAGAGAAGTGCGCTAGGTATACTGAACCCCTATATATAGCCTTTGATTATCAGAAAGCGTATGGTTCGGTCAAAACGTGAGCAGTCATTCAGGCATTACAGAACGACAAGGTAGACGAGGATTATGTCACAATACTAGAGGATATCTACAATGGGTCCACAGTTACCATCACCGTTCATAAGGACAGCAGTAAAATTCCTATAAGGGTGGGCATCAGACGAGAATAGACAATCTTTCCACGGTTATTCACATCTTGTTTACAAGAAATATTCAGAACCTTGCATTGGGAACAGGTGGGAGTAAGGGTAAATAGAGAATACCTCAGTAACCTCAGATTTGCTGATGACGTTGCCTTTGTAAGTTACTCGGGGGAAAAATTTCCAAACAAGGTTTCCGGACACGACGGAGGAGAACCGTGAGCCTCAAAATTAATATGCAGAAAACCAAAGTAATGATCAAAAACCTCGGGACACCACAGTGGTTTGAGATAGGTTGAGAGGCAGTGGAAGTGGTAAGTAAATATATCTACTTAGGCCAAGTTGTGACCCTGGTTATTAACCATGAGGCGGAGATAATTAGAAGTATATTAATGGGGTGGAGTGAAGGATTGGAGGAAGAAACCTTTATTAGGAAAGAATGGCCCGAAGCCGCAGAGGAAGAGGGAAGGCAGGAAGGACTCTAGTAATGTCGAGCCATCGAGGCCGCACAGAAGAAGCTTCAGAGTGCTGTCAAAGTGTCCTTGACGCGCCAAGAGGGCCGAATCCAATATTCGTATGAGTGAACCCATGCCGGGCGGTGTTGGGCACAAAGCACAGCAAGGCCCGGGTAAGACCAGACGAGATGCAAAAGGTCAGGTTTCTATGTGCCATGGCATGCGTAGTGGAGCACCGGAGCGTCCAAGAGAGAAGGGGAGGAACTGGGACCAGATCCGGTCTGTGGAAGTCCTGCAAGGTCTACAGAAATGAAGTTTCCCGCCGAGGTTGACATCAGAAAACCTGCGGTGGTCTGTTGTTGCCTTGTTGGGGTTCGTTGCCCGAAGGATCAAAGTGAATGTGCCGTCCTCGACACCATGCGACGATGTCGGCGGTTATGGCGTGCCTCAACGGGCCCGGTTGAGAAAAACATGGGATAAGCCAGGAAACTGATGATTGGGGATCTGGGGTGCTGACGACTGGAGTTAAAGGCGAGGGGCATGTCGGCGACGCTGGCGCTCCTTCTCAGGATGAAAGTGGGCTCCACTGGCAATGGTCTTCCCGTGCTGACGGCGGTACGACAAAGATGCCTCGCACTCTAGTATGTGGGAGCTTTCATTACCGGGATGCCCGCCTAGGCGAGGGATCCACCGTACTGTTTCGAATCTTGGAGGCTCACAAAGGCGGGTCAACTTAAATTGAGAACAACTCAGTGGACGATGAAGCGCAAGATGACAGGTTTATGTTTAAGTTACAAGAAAAGAGTGGAGTGGGTTAGAAAACAAACGCGTGTTAAGGATATATTGGTAGACATTAAGAACCAAAATAGACGTAGGCGGGGCGTGTAATGCGAAGGCAAGATAAGCATTGCTCAGAAAAGGTAGCAGACTGAATCCCTAGAAAAGTCAAGCAGTGGGCGGCAGAAACTCAGATAGGCAGATGAGATGAAGATGTTTGCGGCGATAAATTGGTCGTAGTTAGCAGAGGACGAGGTAATTCGAGAATAATGGGGCAGACCTTTGCCCTGCAGTGGGCGTTGTTAAGACATTCTTGATTGAAGAATGTCTTAGGATTCCCTAAAAAGTAGTAAAAAGTTGTATATGGCTCTAAAAAATTTTATGTGTTGACGGCTTGGTCGGATCCAAATCTCCCTCAATGCCGGCAAAAAAGAAGTTTTAGTAGAAGCATATACCACATTATATATATAGAAATACATATAAACATATAAATGTTTATATAAATTTATATATATATATATATATATATATATAAATATATATATATATATATATATATATATATATATATATATATATATATATATATATATATAAATATATATATATCAGGTAACAGCATGGTAACAGCAATAGCGGAAGGTTTATTTTCGATGTTTTGACTTCTAGACGAGTCTTCTACGAAAATGATGGGTTCGGTCGCTTCAGAACAGCATACATGTCGAAAGTGGAAAGCGGGTTTACGAATGGCCAACGATACCACACAGAAACACACGTGATTAACACAAACACGAAGCGGAAAACTTCCTAACAGAAGAATGACACAAAAATGGACAACGAAGAGAGAGACCCCAAGATAGTTGGGGGAGAAAAGGAAGAAAGGATGGGAGTGGAAAGAGCGCTGAACAGGAATTTGAGTAATGGCTAAAAAGGGGAAAAGCTCAACAGCATCCGAAAGTGGAGTTGTAGAACAAAGGAGAGAAGGCAATATATATTCCGCAGCTAGCCATCAGTAGGAAAACGCCCAGACGCTCGAAGGGATCCCGTTTCCGTTGATTGAAAGCCAGTGTTCGGCCAACTGTTCGGAATGTGAAAACAATAAATTTTACAGCCCATTTATGTGCCCGTTACTGAAGCTGAGGCAATTAAAGGACATTTTGTGGTCGTGCAGAAGGGAATGGTCCGCGACAAATTCCAATATTTCCCCGCCAAACGAATGCCTTCCGAGAACGGGGTGCTAGGCCGAGTTTTCAAGTCTTTGTTAGGAGCTGCCACTCAGACGCTCAACGACAACCCGTGGGTCGCTGGTGTCTCCCTTTCGCTGAGTGGGGGTTGGCAGGGGGAAACAGCCAAACCAGAACGCAAGCTGCTCAATAGCTTGAAGAGGAAAACGGAGAAAATAAACCCCGATGGTTCAGTAGCCGGCTTAGAAGACGACTGTAGGTGCAAGGGAAGGAAAATATATGTGCAAAGCATTAAAAATACAACCAGTCTGCGGGGGCGAAAAGTGATAACCGCAGCATAGATGTGTAGCTCGAGTAATAACGCAGACCCTAGACTTGTAATGCTTATTTTATGGGTTATATGTAATATCCCAATATCCAAATCTCCCAATCAATTATAACACAAGTTTTAGGGAGAAGGTAGACAGACGTTTTTCGGAGACCATCGGTGCCGCAACTGGAAGCTCCTATACATTGCGCGAGACCATCCGAGCAGGGGTAAGGGAGGAGCTTCAGAATGTTTTTTTTAATGACGCCATAACATCCACTAGCTTCCCTGAACGACGCAATCAGAGAATAAGTCTAAAACGCACTGGGAACTGCTAAGCCGTCGGAAGCACCCCCCGAACCACAAGCCATGACCTACTCGCGGCTGTTCGTCAACCCCGCCACGATCCAATTCGTCGTCAAGAAGCCCCACCTTACATCCGTCCACTGTCGCCCGCACGACATGCTGCAGCCCAAAACCATAACCAGAGGAAAATAGACGCCTAGCGAACCCCCGATAATTGTCCACTGTGCTACCACTGCGAAGAGGCCCACCACATCTACAATCTCTGCCCCTACAAGAGGCTCGGATTGCGAGGGTTCTCTATCGACGAACCACGCCCCCGACCCGGTCAGCGCCCATCGGAGGTGGTAGAATAGCTGTCCAACACCACCTGTGGACTAGCCCGTTTCAACCGATCGCCGTCGCCCTACCCATACCAGTCGCCCAAACGCCGTAGCAATGCTAATTTCGCACGTGGAATGTCCCCCAGCCCACGTGGAGGAAACTATAAGCAGCAAATTCTGCAGGTAAAGTTTATCTATGCAGAAAAACCCGGAAACCCTGCAACGACGAAGGACGCGCCGAAGACAGTGATTCACGACATGCCCTCATCCCGACGACCCTACCTATTCCTGACTAGACTCCTGAACACGACGACCGCAACACGGTGCGACGCATACCCGACATGACCGAGACTGCCGCCCGGAAGACGACGACAACGACGACCCACAGTGCATGACCGTCAACGCGCATAAGCCGAGATGCGACACCCCCACACCCGAAACTCGAGGAAGGCGGCATCCGATGTCAAGGTGTCTATCGGCGGCTTTGACGTAGTCGCCCTCCTAGCCACGGGAGCCGACTACTCAGTAATGAGCGGACCATTTGCGTCTAAGCTGAAGAAAGTTATGGCCAGATGGGATGGGCCGCACATACGCGCAGCGGGAGGCCACTTGGCGATGCCAAAAGGAGCGTGCACAATCCGCGTCACCATAGACGGCTCGAAGTACCCTGCCGCGTTTGTTATCTTGCCTAACTGCTCCCGCGACGTGACTCTCGGAATTAACTTTTGGATGGACAACGGCGCAATATTTGATCTGTAGACAAAGCCGATAACGTTTTCCTCCGAACACTTTATTACGCAGGAACCGAACCCCGAAAACCATGAAGCTGTAAGGATCGCCGATGATCATGTCAGCCTGCCACCCCGAGCAAGCTTGGTGATCCCAGTCTACTGTGAAGGTGCTGCTCCCGACGTCGACGCTATCGTGGAGGGTGACCAAAGGCTGCTTCTCGACCACGGTGTGTCGGTCGCAAGAGGCATTGCACGGTTTAGGCAACGCAAATACCACGTTTTGGTCACCAATTTCACCTAGAACTACCAGCATTTAAACAAGGGCCCTGCAATTGCGTTCTTCGAAGGAACGCAAGAAGCTAGCGACGTGATCGTAGTCGCCGACATTGAACGCGCACCCGAAGATACCTTCAGGCTTCCGCATCACTTCGACGTGAATCCAGGGCTATCGCAAGAAGAAAGGAACAAGCTATTGGCTTTGCTGCGTCGCTTCAGCGAGTCGAACTCAAAGTTACGTCAGACACTTCTGGCGAAGCACCGGATAATAACTGAGGATGGAGCCCGACCTACCCGACAGTCACCTTACCGCGTCTCTTCCCACGAGCTCGAAGCCATCTGGTCTTAAGTCGATGACATGCTCAGCGGCGACATTATACAGCCATCGAAAAGCCCGTGGGCTGCGCCGGCCGTACCCGTAAAGAAGACGGCCCACTAAGGTTCTGCGGTGACTGCCGGTGATTGAACAAGATCATCAAAAAGAACGTGTACCCCCTGCCACGAATCGAAGACGCCCTCGACCACCTCTGCAACGCGAAGTACTTCTCATCGATGGTTCTGAAGACAGGCTACTGGAAAAATTAAGTGGACGAGATAGATCGAAAGAAGACTGCATTCATAACCCCGGACGGCCTATACGAGTTCAAGGTGATGCCGTTTGGGCTAAGCACGGTGACAGCAACGTTTCAGAGGGTCATGGACCCTCTGCTAGCTGGCCTGCAGTGGCACACCTGTCTCGTATACCTCGACGACATAGTAGTATTCTCCCGGACTATCGACGAACACCCTGCAAGGTTATAGTCTGTACTTGAGGCCATTCGTACTTCGGGCTTAGCGCTGACGCCCGAAAAGTGCCGTTTCGCGTACGAGGAAATCAAGTTTTTGGGCCATGTCGTCAATGCCGCGGGAGTCCTGCCTGATTCGGCGAAAACATCAGCCATAGTAAACTTCCCAAGACCGAAAGATAAAAAAAGCGTGGGATGTTTACTCGGACTGCGTGCATACTACCGGCACATCGTCGCAAGCTTTGCACGCATTGCAGAGCCACTCAGGCGCCTGACAAAAGATAACACCCATTTCGCCTGGGAAAACGTCCAGGAAAAAGCATTCTGCGAGCTACAACAACGCCTGCAAAACCCGCTCGCCCTCGCTCATTTCGACGAAAACGCTGAAACGGAAATGCCCCCGGATGCCAGTGATATAGGTATGGGTTCTGCGCTCGTCCAAAAGCAAAGCGGTTGCGAAAACATAATCGGATATGCAAGCCGTGGCCTGTCGAAGGAGGAGAGAAAATTCTCTGCCTCCGAAAAAGCGTGCCTGGCTATCATATGGATCGTTACAAAATTTAGCCCATACGTGTATGGTAGACCGTCCATGGTTGTGACAGACCACCATGCACTGTGTTGGCTCCCCAATTTGAACGACCCCTCTGGCAATCTTCGGCAAAGGAGTTTGAGCCCACAAAGTTCGACGTTACAATCATATATAAATCCGGCAGGAAACACTCCGGCGCCAACTGCCCGTCCCGCGCCCCCTCGACCCACCACCACAACAGTCCGATGAAGACAGCGCGTTTTTCGGAGTCGTTACGTAGAGCGACCTAGGCGAGCAGCAGCGTGCCGACCCCGACTTGCGCGTCATGATCAACTACCTCGAAGGACGCAACGTCGCCGTGCCTAGGGCATTCAAGCGGAACTCACCAGCATTCACTTAAAAAACTCTGTCCTCGTGAAGAATTTCAGCACCGGAATGAGAACGAAGTATTTATTTGCCATCCCCGCAGACCGCTGTGACGAAATGTTTGAAGCGTGCCACGACGACACGTCTTCCGGACATCTTGGCATAGCTGGCACTATTTCAAAAATTTAGGCGAAGTACTTCTGGCCCCGCCTTACATCCGACGTCACCCACTACGTTCGGAGTTGCCTTGACTGCCAGCGACAAAAAACGCCGCCGCCAAGACCCACCGCACGTCTGCAACCGCTCGCCATCCCATTGAAGCCCTTTCAACAGATTATATTGGACCTTCTAGGCCCGTTCCCTACGTCACGATAAGCGAAAAGTGGATTGTCGTAGCGACAGACAACATGACGCGCTACGCCGAGACCGCCGCTCTTCCGAGGGGGACTGCACATAAGTCGCCAAGTTCTTTAAAAACCAAGTTTGGCTGCGACATGGAGCCCGTGAAGTCCAAATTACGGACCACGGAGCTGCCTTCACTGCGGAACTGATGCAAGGGATCTTACGCTACAGCAACAGGGATCACCGAATAACGACGGCGTACCACCCCAAAACGAACGGACTAACGGAACGTCGGAACAAGATGATTGTGGTTATGCTGTCCATGTACGTCGAAGTTGAGCATAAGACTTGAAGTCCTCCCGTATGTCACGTTTGCGTAAAATACAGCGATGCACGAAACTACGCAGATGACACCGTTCGAGCTTGTCTACGGAAGACGGCCGAATACGATGTTTAACGCCATGCTTCCGCACTTAGAAGACGACGACCTCAACGCCGACGTCCAAGGAGACCTTCAACGTGCGGAGTAGGCCCGCCAGCTCCCTCTAGTTGATATAACGTACCAGCAGCTGGTGGATGCCGGACGCTATAATCTTCGACGCCGACACGCCGATTACCACCCTGGGGATCGTGTGTGGGTTTGTACTCCCACCCGAAGCCGTGGACTCCGTGAGAAGCTTCTGCGACGGTATTTCGGACCCTACAAGATTCTACGACGCGTCGGCCAACTTACCTGCGAGGTAATCCCCGATGGTGATTCTAGAACATCACTACGACGCATGCGGCCCGAAGTCGTCCACGTGGTTCGCTTGAAACCTTGCTATGGAAGATGACGGACATTTTTTTGTTTGTTCTGACTGTCCTTTGTTTCATGAACGAGTCGATGTACTCTTGAAGGGGGGTATTGCCGCGAACCATGTATGCGTTTTTTTGTTTATTTATTGTTCGTTTCTAGTGCCCGGCCACGCGCGGCCCTGTTATCTGTGTAAAGCATAGCGTGTCTGGGATTTTTTTTTGTGTAGCACGGGCTATCTCATTCAGATACGGAGACTGTTTTTTCGTCTTAACGTCACTAGCCCAGAATTATCTTCTCTGATCTACAATGTTGTGGCTGGAAATCGACGGTTCCAGAAACACTCGCGCTGAAATATAAAAGCCTGCAGAGGAGACGCGATGGCATTCCGATCGTCGACGCTCACTCGCACACGTCACTTTGTTGACTGCTGCATCGCCGCCTGTGCATTCTTTGACAGGTTAGGGGAGCACGACTTCGCTTCAATAAACGTGTTTTCCTTCAATACAACTGAATCGTCTCTGGCTTCGTGACAATATATATATACAGTACTCAGGAAGGGCGGGAGCAGAGATCATTGCTGGTGCGCAGCAAAAAAAAAATATTAGACAATTGGAATTGGGGAAAAAGGATAACAAGAATCACAGTGATATAGTAAGAACATCATAAGAAAAAAAGAACAATAAATAGCTATTTTACCCCCGTGGCAACAGGAGAAAGAGAGGTGTAACAACAAGATATCACCATGCACAAGTTTGGCATGGGCATAAAAATTAATAACGAAATCCATCATTTGGTACGAACATGAGAAATAAGTACGAAGATAATATAAAAAGTTAATTTCTCTTTTCAGTGTTCCCAGGACACTGGGGAGAATGTGTGTGTTCAAACGAAGACATGTCTATGCACACATAGGGCGCACATCTGGACATACACATCCGTTCAAAGAATCAGAGTTAGGAGATCTAAACATAAAGTTGGCTTATGTGGGTGGGAGGAAACGATAGTGTGCACAAAAGCAGTCAGGCCGGGAGTTTCCACAGAAAATGAGTGTACATTTCTATTTCAAAGACCAGAAAAAAGCAGGGGAATAGTGAAAACAAAGAGAGAGAGAGAGAGAGAGAGAGAGAGAGAGAGAGAGAAGATAAATAGGTCATCAAAAGAAAATAAAGAAAACGTAAGGTAGGTGCACGCAAATGACTCGCACCTGGAGGTACACATCCGATCGGCACGTGGTACCATTTCAGAGAACGCCGAGGCGGTCAACAGTGAATCGTAAAAATAAAAAAAGGAAGGGGAACGGAAAGCATTTGCACACGCTATTTGCACAGTATACTACAAGGTTATAGTATCAAAGCTAACAATTGTACCGCAGTCTTCTACTTAAAACATGGTGTCCAGAAATGTTGGTAAGATTTGTTTTAGTGACGCCACTCTGCTAGAAAACACGGTGCAAGCATGCAGCTACCAACGTATACGGGTGGTCCCCAACTGATCGGAGAGTATTGAGGAAAAGAAATGAACAGGCATACCACTATTCTCAGAAATGCAGAATTACAGCATATGAACAAAAAGGAAAGTCGGAGAAGACGAAAGCGGAAATATTTATCGGAGGAAAGAAAACTTAGTTTCCCAAAACTTGGATTCATTCCAAGCGATGCTCGCTTGCACTTATAGATAAGGCATGTCTCAGGAACTTCGCAATCGCGATGCGTCTTAAAACATGATTCGATAATTGCGGCCTTCTGCTGTTCAAAAGAATGACCAGGAGTATTAATCCTTGCTAAAGGCAAAGAAGAGCAGCTTTTGACAGAGAGGGGTGATTGGTAAACCTCTAATGGAAGGGTGTTTCAGTCTGCCCGATGTATTGTTTGCTGAAGAGGGCGCATTCAAGCAGGTATACGACGTTGGTTGAGTCACAGTTAAAGTTACCTTTCAAATTACCATAATAGTATGAAGCCGTGCTGGCGGCGCTCTGTGTGGTAGTTATTTGTGGGCATTCCTTACACCGTGGCTTGTTACAGGGCATGCGAGCTGTAGCGTGCGGTAGGCTGATGCTGACACAAACGGCTGATACAGGGGCTTCAAATGTTCGTTGCGAGGAAACGTTACTCTAGATCACATAAAGATATTCGCGTAGTTGAACTCTATTTTGGTTCCCATTAACGTTCTGCTGTGTTGCACGTAATTGACACCATCAAACTAGAAATGGTTAGGCTCAAAGGGAACATCAAGGAAAGTTGAAAAGGTTAGAGAACCGATAGGGTTAACACCTGCCGACTGATTATACGACATATTACAGCGGTGATCCCATCTGCATGCGGAATGTTGGTGTATAGCGACACAACATCCAGGATGGCAAGAAAACAGTTGTTAGGAATTGCAATCTTCTTGATATCTGCGAGAAATCATTCGTATCCTGAATGAAGGAAGGAAAGCTGTGGGAATATCACAAATAAGAGAATCGACAAAGAGGTAGACGTTCTTGGTGACAACACCAATTCCTGAAACAATTGGGCGACCTGGGTTGTTACATTTGTAATACTTAGGCAGAAGATAAAATATACCTGCTACTCGGCCCAAATGGATTAGAGAACGGGCAGTTGTTTATTCAATTTTCTGATTTTGAATAATCTCATTGGGTTTATCTTTGACAATTAGATTATAATTATTTGTGGGATCAGCTGCGAGTACTTTGTAGAACGTCGATTGTGGTATTTTTCTGTGAGTCTAGTTGACACAGCCAGCTTTGTCGAGGATAACGATGACACTTCCGTTATCAGCGGTTTGATCACTATTTCAGGGCAACTTTCGAGTTCCTCCAGGACTTTCTTTTTCATGCTAGTGATGTTACGGCGGAAAGAGATTTGCTTTTGGGAAGCTGCTCGTACAATACGATGAACGGGTTTAATGCACACGTGGAGGCATGCGTTTCGTTGTGTGGGAGGGGTTCAGTGCTTATGGCTAGGTAATGCAGCGGCCTTCGTTGGCTGGAGGACGGCCATGGAAGTATTCTCGCAGTCTCATATTCCTGCCGAAGTTATCTATGTCCTTGAAAGTTTGAAACTGCCAGTTGCCGGGCAAAAGTTCAGACCTTTTGACAGGGCACTCATCTGATCTGGTGACATGGTAATACTAGAGAGGTTCATGACGTTTCCAGTGAGATTTTCGTTACCGCTGATTGACCGGGGACAGTTGACCGAAGGGGATAAAAATATGGGATTGCTTTGGAAGACTGATTAGTACCGGCACTAATGCGAGATGGTGAGCAGTCAGTATTTCAGGCGTTAATCGCGTTTAAGGGCAATTTTCATGTGCATTTCTAGATAATGCACAGCCATTAGTATTGAGACGAACTTTATTCTTACGTGTTTAGGCATTGCTAGGAGTATTATCTCGGGGAAATTTACGGAATTGTTTTATATATGTTGGAGGCCTTTTAGAATTTCTAGGTGCGTAGAAGACCTGATTCTCTTTCGCTTAGCTCCTAATAAAAATATCCTCTTTGGGGGGTGGAACAGAACGTAGTCTCGTTTTGTTTTAGTATAATCAGTGGTTCTTTGCAAGCAGGCGTTGTCTAGTAACTGTTGCCACTTCCTGGTATTGGATGGGGATAGTTCGGCAGTTGCTGGTCTCAGCGTAACCCACAAGCCCATGGGGGCCACCTCGGCAGTCAGATACTGGGCAAGTGCAGAAACGCGCAATTCGGAACGGATACGTTTTTAAGTAATCATTCTTAAACTTGAGAACTGTTTTGACACTGGGTAGGAGTCTGCGTAACAGAGTTTACTAGGTCGTAGTCAGTTTGTTGGCCTAGAATACAGTTTCTTTCGGAGTTTGTAGGGAACAGGGGCTGTCTACGGGGCGTCCGAATGCCGTGCGGTTTGGGTGCTGGCATTTTCCAGGGACTCAGTGGTCGTCGGGGCTCCCGTGGCTACTGTAGATCCTGAGGGCGGGCGCGGCAGGCTCTGGGCCTTGCACACTCTTGGGGTTAGACTACAGGTGGTGCCTAGGATCTTTGTGGCCGTGGCTCAGGAGCACGCAAGGGCGTCAGGCTGGGGCAGGCGTCCGGGGACTCTGGGAGCGGGTCAGTAGCCCTCAGTAGCCCTCAGGCTGGCCGGGTGGCAAGAGCGACCTGGGTGGTCGTGGAGGACGTTGTGCTGGAAGGGAGCAGAGGCACCGGCGTGATGTTACTGTCGTATGAGGACATAGCGGCAGCTTGGTTGGCGGTGCATGAAGCTTCGCGCCATCCAGTAGTGTCGCAGCGTTGTTGCATTAACCAAAGGTCGCGCATCTGGCTAACAAGAAGAGCACACCCTCAAAGCAAGGGTGCATGTCCGGGAATTAAAAAGAATGTCCCCTTCACGCCGAGCACTCCGACTGGCGCTGGCTACCACCCGCAAGCGCATGGAACAGAAATACCTCAACATAAATACCCCAGAAAGTGGAGGGGAAAATATCCTCGCCAGTAGAACAGTGGTCATCATTGGAGACCGGCATACTGCAGGTGGTAGGATCGGATCCCACCGGGCGGGCATTTTTTCTCCCCTTTCTTTCTTTCTTTCTTTCTCTCGTTCTTTCTTTCTTTCTTTCTTTCTTTCTTTCTTTCTTTCTTTCTTTCTTTCTTTCTTCCTTTCTTTCTTTCTTTCTTTCTTTCTTTCTTTCTTTCTTTCAAAATTCTTTATCTGTTTCCATGACCTATCACATCCTCCTCTTTGCTTTAAGAGGATTTCTTCACTGCTAACCCTTATTTCTGTCGTATTTCGACGAGCCCCTCATTTCCCATTCTGATTCGCTAAATTTACATATATATATTTATATATCTATATAGATCATGAGATTCGATGGGCCAGTATAAAATTAGTGACAGAAGTCGACTGACACGTTTCCCGTGTTTTGTTGCCAACAGTTTCGGTTTTAGAAACTTCTTCTTCAGGGCATTATTTTATTATCTCACATTTCGCCTTAATACAAAAACGTCTGCGAGAAGTGTCACTTCCCTCATCCCTTGAAGAGAGGTCGATTGTGACTGGTGTTTCAAACAGTTGCACTACGATCGACTAGAAAAGTGGAAGGGGAGGGAAGGGGAAAGAACACGGACGAAGAGGTAGCACGAAAACACTATAACAAGAAGCGCTAAAGCGGACACGAAATCAACAACAACAGTGTGTCCTGCGTGCTCGGTAAATGGTGTAAAAATAGTCAGCGGGAAGGGAGCAATAAAGGGCGGTGAAGGCAGACGGACATAAGATGGCGGCTCAGGCATACATTTTCAAATCGGTCAAACTGCACGGCCGCATGCATGCACGGCCCGCCCAGTCGACGCATGGTCCCCGCGCCATACTCGGAATTTCCTGTCCCATTTTCGGTTTCGTTTTACTCCTGGTTAAGCCTACACCACCTCTCGTCTTGACTCCACTTGGACGAAACCGAGTTGTGTAGCGAATCTATGCTGCGAGACCATGGAGCCGCGGGGCATGTAACACTAAGATTCGGTTTCGTTTGCGGCGCCTTCTTCGGCCGTTTGTGTGTCACGGGTGCGGCGGTCATAGTTTAGGCCACTGTGCGTCGGCGGGTCTGCGGGACGCGTTCAAGGTCACTGATGAGACGGGTGATTGTTGCCGAACAGGCGGTGGAGGATGGCGGTGGTGTCTAAGACGTTTGTTTTGCTTGACTGAGTCCCTAAAACGGGGTTTCTATTTTCATTTCTTGCTTTCTTTTTTTTAGTTGTATGCACGATCCCGGTTGCGCGCTCACCCTCTCCACGACCCGTAAGGGCAGTTAGTTACGCCTAAGACGCAGCTTTTTGCCGCAAGAATGAGAGGCGGTCCGGATCCTCATTGATCACCTAGGTGAATGCCTGGAATTTATGTATAAAGTAGGACTCCCTCTGCTGGCGTTCGAGGGAAGAGTGGAAGCCGGACTGCCAGAGAGTAATACTGATATGCCTAATGAAATGGTCCGGCAGCCGCCTATGTTTGAAAAATGGTAGATCCCGCTGTGAGGTGACGTGGGATTTGTGGTTGTTGAATCTGAGCCGGAATGCATTTTTGGTCTGGCCAACATAGTCTTTGAAACACATTTAGCAGTGTAGTCTGTATACGACGTTACTAGAATCACAGTCGAGGCTTTCGTTTATTCGGAAGGAAAATTGGGAAATTTAGATTTTGCCTGTCAGTTGGGGTGATGAGAGGACAAATCTTGCAGCACGTTTTCCAGCATGGGCGTCAGCCTGAGTGTTGTTTCGTGAATACAATTGTAGCCTTAACAAGCATATCTCTTAAGTTCTTGACTTTATGATACGGTACAAGGCGTTGTTCCGGGAGGATAGCTGACAGGTGCTCACTTTGTCTGATCGTGTAAATTCCTGCTCAGTAAGTTGTTCACTCGTGGCATGTTCGCACCGTATGGTAATGCCAGGTTAGTCTGGGGTGTTTTCTTTTTTGTGAAGTGGTTTTGAAAAAGCTGACGGGGGGTTATTTCGGCGGGCCTGTTTGATTGCGTGATAAATTATATTTTTTGGGTTTTTTTTTCAAAAGGATGTTCTTTAGGTTTTGCGAATTTTTGTCAAATTGTTGGACATCATAGAAGATTCGGCAGTATCTGTATGCCTGCGATTATGGTATTCCAACTTTGCAATGTCGTGGGTGGTTGCTGTAAAAATGCAGTTACTGTTGGCGATCCGCGGGTTTTTGGTAGACTGTTGTCGCGAGGGAGTTGCCATGTACCGGAAGGGTTACACCCAGAAAGTTTATAGTATCATGAGAAATGTCGCTGGTGAAATTGTTTGATTAATGGAGGCGGTTAAATTTTGAAATAAAGTTGAGAAGGCTCGCTTTGTTTTGGTACCGTATCGTTGTTATATCATTAAAAATGCCTGTAAAACAGTAGTTTCTTTTGTTGCTTCTCAATGAAAGGAGTTTCCAATGATGCCATAAACATTTTGCCGTAATTTGGAGCCATCTTGGTTCCGATCGCCGTGCCACTAATCTCAAAAAAGTGCTTTTTGTTGAATTCGAAAGAGTATAATTTAGTACAATGGTTAGAAGCGTTGCGAGATTTTCGCTCTTTATGTCTATTGATGGGTAGTTTAAGCCAGTAAATGCTGCCAAGGTCGGGGCGATGCCTTCCGAGTGGGGAATATTTCTGTACAAAGAACACACGTCCAGCGTCACCAGAAAATACCCTGGGGAGCTGTAGAAAATAGCTGGTATCTTTGATGTTGGACGGGAACGTAGTGGGGATGTCGTTAATTATGTGATTATTGAAGCTTGAAATGTTTTCTGTCACCGTCTCGTTACGGGATACAATGGGTCTGCCCGGGTGGTTGCTCTTATGTATTTTGGGTAGCCAGTAAAATCGACGAGAGACAGGATGTTCGGGTGACATAATTTTAACCATCGCGGCAGTTGTATTTTCTTCCGTGACAAGAGATTTGAGCGTGTTGTGAATTTCACTTTCATAGCATTTTGTGGGGTTATTTGGTAGCCGAATATAAAATTGTCTGTCGGTCAGTTGTTGCATTCCCTCTTCCAGGTATTCAGACCTGTGAAGTATAACAATGCCCCCCCCCCCCTTGTCCGCTGGTTTGATAATTATGCAGGTCTGTGTTTGAAGGGAATTTAAAGCTGCTCGCTCTTCTACTGACAGAATATTGCGCCATTGTTTATGCTGTGCATTAGCCAGGTCAACATCCCTCTGTACAGCCGCTATATTCATATCTAAGTGCTGGTCACCTCGGTCTTTTTGTGTGCAAGAATTGTTTGACGCACAAGGCAGTTGTGTTTTTGTGTTTGGGTGATCATGCAAGTATTCCCGGAGATGCAGATTACGTGCGAATGTGTCCAGGTCCTGATATAGTTGGACCACATTGAAATTGCCAGAGGCTGGGTAAAATGTCAAACCTTTTGAGAGAGGTTATGCTTGAGCCGGGGATAATGTTTTGCTTGAGAGATTTACCCCGTTCGTTTGCTGTGTGTTCACGGGGCTAGATATAGCATCGGGACCTGGGGTGACGGATACGTGATGGGTTGGTTGCCCGGGGTTGACTGAAAACTGCCGGGAAATGCTATCGCGTTGCAATTTCTTGCTATTTGTTGTGATATTTCTTTCCTCTTTGTCGTCTCAAAGGTTTTAGGTTCTTGCATTCTAAGTCGGATAGATTCGATTGCGACCTCTCCAGAATTTCGGCATGTAGAAGCTCCGTGGCCCGTCTTCGGCTGTGCTGTGAAACAATCTCCGTAAGACCCCCCGACACATCGGACAGCACTTTTTCCCATTTCGTCATTTCCTTCAGATGTGCACATTGATGGTGTGCAGGCTAGACGAAGGCCATCAGGTGCGGCGTTCTAGTTGAGCAGCAGGCAAATCAAAGCGAACACGCTTGTCGAAATATTTCCTAAGTGACAAAAAGAGGGGGACCATGCATAATAAGGGCGAGCCGTGCGTGTCTCCACTGCAAGTCCATTCTCAGCCTCCCGGCATGGTTGCGACGTCGCCTGCGTGGCCAGGAGCTTCATGTAGGGGCGTTCTGTGACGGGTGTGGCTCGGGAAGGCGTGGGATGGTGCAACCGTTGTGGACACGGTGGGCACAGTGGGCACGGAGGACAGGGGGGCAGGCATGCCGGAGGAGACGCTTGACCATGGGTGTCCGTTTCCTCTGTGCGTCGGGGCTTAGAGGCCCAACACGAGGATGATAGCGGAGGTGTTCCTTGAAGTGTTTCGTCAGGACTGCGACACCCTCGAAACTCGCGTGCAGAGGGTCGGCGGCGGAGAAGCGCCAAGAGAGAAGTTTCAGAAACCCATGATCTATGTAGAAAATCCGGGGCCCCAGTACCCCTCCACGGCAGAGCTGTCGAACTTCCTGGGCTTTGCATGAGAAAAATATGGTGTTTTTTTTAAGAATTGAAGTAACTTTTGGGGCTGAGGCTTCATAACTTAGAATCAGATTATTAGTTGGTTGGGCAAGGGGCAGCCTTGTAAGGACCAATAGTTCATTCCGATCAAGTTTGCTAGCGCGTTTTACTGCGTCATCAATATTCTGTGCAGGGTATTTCTGCTTTGTAAGGGAGTCACGGAGTACTCCACATTTTCTGGTAAATTCGGCTTCTTGCGAGCATACTCTTTTAAAGAGAACTGCCTGACTGCAAAGTATGCTGGTCTTGTTATGCTTTACGTGGCTGCTTTCAAAGTGTAAATATTGATGGCGACCTGTGGTCTTTCTGTAAAGCTTGGTGGTTAATGTTTCCGTCATGCAATGACACTCAGACGTCAATAAAGGTCATTGTTTCAGCCGAATATTGGTGGGAGAAAGAAATTTGTGGGTGGCAGTTGTTTAAATCTCTAATGAAAGAAAGAAGTTCTTGTTCATTGTGTTGCCAAATCAGAAAGATATCATCGATAAAGCGTCAGTAATAAAAAGGTTTAAGAGAACGTTTGTCGAGAAATGCGGTTTCAAGTTAGCACATAAAAATGTTGGCGTAGCTTGGTCCGACCCTCGTGCCCATTGACGTTCCATTTGTCTGAATATAGTGCATTTCATCAAATTTTAAGTTATTAAGCTCTACAAATATTTTAAGCAACGTTGCCAGTTATTCACTGTCGATGGTATTAGATTCGTGCAAGGCGTCATACGTTTCGATGACAGCTCGGACCCAATCGTCGTGAGGGATATTGGTGTACAGAGAAGTGACGTCCAAAGTGACGAGTAGTGAGTCGGGCGGGACGCGAAGTTCAATATTATCACTCAAGAAATGGTTTGTCTTTTACAAACGAAGAAAATTTAGTTGGCATTCTGTTTATCAGCGAGTCCACATAACAAGAGTTTTTCCGTTACCGTGCCGATGCCAGCTACGTTAGGACGACCTGGATTATTCTGCTTATGTATTTTCGACAATAAATAAAACCTACGGGCGACAAGACTAAGAGGGACAAGTGATTTTACTGCATGAGCTGCCATTTTTATTCTTTCCGCCAAGGTTTGAAGGGTTTCCTTTATTAGAGTTTCAAACTGTTCCGTCGGATTATTATGAACACGTCTATAAAAAGAGCTGTCGATCAGTTGTCGTATGGCTTTATTGGCATATTCACTTCTATTCATAACTACTATTGCGCCTCCCTTATCAGCCTGTTTAATAACGATGTCACTTCGCGTCGCAAGACTTTTAGGTCCTTTGGTTTCCTCTGCCGAAAGGTTTTGGTTTCCTCTGCCGAAAGGCATTGGTTTCCTCTGGCACGGAGGACGGATACCACTTGAAGTTTAGGGATGGGTGGCCCGAGAATGCTGAGACGGGTCGACAGTTCGCGGGATGTCTCTCAGGGTACTCCGACCATTGGCAAGAGCTGGCGAAGACTCCGAAGACTTACGACGCACTAGGAGACAAGATGACCTCCGAGCAATTTCTCAGGCGGTGCGACGAGAGGTTGGCGATCTTCCTGAAGGAGCGGGGAAGTGATAACTTGGACATGTTGGCGACAACAGCAGATCAGTACTTGGAAGCCCATTGAATCGTGAATCTCGCTCGAGAAAAGGAAGAAAAGGGGAAACCAGCGATGGTTGCTGCCAAAGCTGGCACCGCGAACGAATGCAAAGGAAAGCCGCTTGGCTTTCTGTGCAACAAGCCGGGGCACCAAGCTTCGGATTGTTGGTCAAAATCACGAGCACAAAAGTAACCACCGTGCTGGAAGTGTAAGAGGACAGGACACCGACCAGCAAATTGCCTTGCAAATTCAGGAAAACGTGGGTAAGCATCATGCTCCGTCTTAGGACCCCAGAAAGCGCAGTATGACGAAACGATGGAACCTAAAGATGACAGGCAACAGGTAAATTATAGTAAGGGCATGTGCGATAGTACCCAAAACAGTACAACTTGCGATGGAGGTTCGAAGCCGTTACCGAGAGTAGAGGGCTATCTAGAGGGAAAACCTGGTACTGTGTTACGGGATACCGGATGTAATACAGTAGTAGTCAAAAGGTCAGTCGTACCAGACTGCAAACTGACTGGTAGCACCCGTACCATCCGCTTACTACACCGGTCTGCAAAGAGCCTACCCCAGGCTAGGGTGTACGTCGATTCGCCGCTCTTTAGGTGACAGGTGCTTGCTGTTCGAATGGAGAACCCGTTGTATGAAGTACTGTTGGGAAACGTTCCGAGTGTACGTGCAGAACCGGACCATATTGCAAAGCGGGAACAACGACCGAGTCTCTCTCAGACTGACCGTGAGCATGTTGGCCGTAAAAAAACCTAAAGGCACCACTCTTTTGAATAGAGAACGGCAAGGGAACGTGTCAGCAGCTGCAGGGAAAGAAGGGAAAAAGCCAAGAGAACTGCTTGTGCAACAGATCAACCCCTTAGATATCAGCCCGGAAGAATTACGGAAATTGCAGCGCGCAGACCCCACGCTGGAAACTTGTTTCACGGCTGTGGGAAGGAAAATCACGTCCAAAAATTCGGCTGTCACTGAGTTTGTGCTGATACGTGACGTTCTTTTCCGACGCCACCACACGGCAGAACGGCGAGAATTGGAGCAACTTGTAGCCCCCAAGAATCTCTGGAACAGCGTGATGAAGATGGCTCATGAAGGTCTTCTGGCTGGTCACCAGGGGCAACGAAGGACTGCAGACCGGGTCATTGAAGAATTTTATTGGCCGGGTGTACAAGCCAATGTTATACGTTTTGTAAAGTCGTGCGAAATCTGCCAAAGGACGGTATCAAAACATATCGTCGGTAGAGTTCCTTTGGGAAGTATCCCCATAATTGACACGCCATTTCAGCGGGTCGCAATTGACATTAACGGCCCTCTGTCCCTAACTTCATCTAAGGGAAACCGATACATATTAACGATGGTAGACTTCGCTACGCGTTACCTGGATGCGGCAGCACTACCTAGTATTGAGACCGAGCGGGTAGCGGAAGCGCTTGTAGAAATGTTTTCCCGTGTCGGAGTTCTGCGAGAAATAGTGAGCGACCGTGGGAAGTCGTTCACCTCGAACCTTATGCAGGAACTTGGACGACTGCTCTCGTTTCGGCAACTACCCACAACTCCCTATCACCTCATGGCCAACAGACTGGTGGAAAGGTTTAATGGAACTCTAAAACAAATGGTCCGCCGTATCTGTCAGGTAAAGCCGAAACAATGGGGCAGATACCTAGCTCAATTGCTCTTCGCATACCGTGAAGTTCCACAAAGGAGCCTGGGATTCTCCCCATTCGATCTCCTCTATGGTCGCTTCGTAGGGGGCCCGATGTCAATTCTTAAGGAAATGTGGACAGGGGCCAACATTGATTGCGATACGAAGACAACATACGGATATGTCATAGAGCTTATGGAGGGACTGCAGAACCCGTGCAAGGTGGCGCATGAAGAACTCCAGAAGGCGAAAATGACACAAAAGAAGTATTACGACAGACGAACAAAAGCTCGACCACTAACACCAGGGGACAAGGTACTGCTGCTTCTACCTCTAGATACGAACAAGCTGATATTAACATAGAAGGGACCCTCCACAATCGACGCCAAACACAGTAAATATGACTACCTGATAGACCTTGCAGCCCGAAGGAGCCTATTTATTATTAACCTTCTAAAGAAGTACGAGGAAAGAGAGTCCGAGACTGCAGTACCGCAACACGCCACCGTTACTGTTCACACGGACACTTCTGATGGCCAGGACATACCCTTTGCTGCTCTACATCAACGAGAAACGTATCGAAATGTAGAAGTAGCAACGACCTTGAGCGATCAGCAGAAAAACCAGATCAATAAACTGCTGGAAGAGTTTTCCGACCTTTTTTCGGATGTACCGGGAAAACAAACGTCGAGTGCAAGTTGAGCCTAACCACTTTCGCTGAAATGACATTTTTGGGGCACATTGTAGGGAACAATCTTCTGGGGCCCCGGATTGAGACGTTAGAGAAAATCCAGGCTGCAAAAAGACTACAGACGAAGCAAGAAGTTCGCTCTTTTTTTTTGCTTAACTGGATATTACCAGGAATTCGTACCCAATAACTCCACTGTGTTCGCCCCTCTGACGGAACTCACCAAAAAACGAGGTACTAACAAAATCACCTTGGAAGAATCTCACGAACGAGCGTTTGTAGCACTACAACGGCTCCTATCAACCAGCCCAGTATTACGGTCACCGCACCTTCAGGAGCCTTTCATCCTACGCACGGATGCATCATCCTCTAGTATTGGAGCTGTTTTAATGCAGCACCACGAAGGGGTCTTACATCCAGTACCCTACGTAAGTCGAAAGCTCCTCGAGCGAGAAGCTCGCTACTCCACGATCGAAAGAGAAGCGCTGGCACTTGTGTGGGCCATTCAAAACGTTGATGTTTATCTGTTTTGAAAGAAATTCGTGCTGCAAACTGACCATCAGCCTATTGCTTACATAAACTCTGCGAAACAAACAAATAGCCGGGTGCTCCGCTGGAGTCTGTTACTCACTGAGTATGACTTCGTGGTGGAATACATCAAGGGCTCCGACAACGTAGGGGCTGACTACATCAGCCGCATTTGACTTCCACATACCCTCTCATCGCTTCGTTCCACCGTTTCAAAGCAAACTCGAGTTCACAATTTTGGTTTCATGGATTGGTCACCTTTTCCCTGAACTGAACGGACATCTGTGAGCAACGATTTTTTTAATCTACTTCTTAACGTGTGTGTGCATTCGTACTCCGTGCGCTTGTGGAGAAGTTGTTTTTTTTTCAAACAACTTTCTTGAGCAGGGGCATAATGAGAGGAACAGACCCAAGTTTCGTTTTTTTTCCTCGTGTGTTGTGTTTTTTTTTTTAATTATTACACTCTGACATGGGCCGTGGGTGACCTCGAGCTACCATTGCAACACGGAAGAGAAGACGACAGGCTGTGGGCAGGTGGCGCGACAGCTGGGCATAAATCGAGGGGAGAAGAGAACGAAGCCAGAAGGGCTACGAGTGGGACGTGCGAAGATGCTCGTGCAATAGAACGACGGGCTAGGCGAGGTTCCAGAGGAAGAGCTCCTGCCATCGTTCCTGTTGCGGGCCTTCACCCAGGGTGTGCCTACCTCATCCGGTACTGGTGGCTTGTTCAAGGACAAAGGGGTGGCCTCTTGAGCGGCTCCTGCCTGGGCGCAGCTGCCGAGTGCGGGCCTTTGCCGACGCTACCGAGGCGACCATCTCCGGGCTCGTTCGTGAGACGTGGTCCTCGCGAGCTCAGCTGGGATCAGACATCGGTGCGCTGTCCCGTGTCAAGCACCGCACACGTAGAGCAGCTGTGTGCCGGCGACGACCCAGTTGCAGCAGTCGTGCCACGCCTGCTCTCGCTCACTTCGATGGCCACATCAACGGCCGAAGACAAACCTGAGAAGGCGTCGGGACCTGTCCGTGAGACGACGCCTTTAATATTCTGAACCATAATCGCGAGGAACGTTGGTGTGGGGTAGAATAGACAGTAGCTCTAGCATTGCCGAACTTTATTTTGTGGTCAATTGTCATGTGAGACTGACGCGAAATGCCGATGTATTTTGTTTTTTCCCACCCGTAACTCAGGACTAGTGGGACAGATAAACGTATTTTTTTTTCCGTTCACAATGTCTCTGTCGCCTCCTTTCTCGTCCGACAGCACATGAAAGCGTGACGAACGTCCATTCACCATCACAACGGCTTTTACGTAGTCGCCCTAATTGACACGGGAGCCGACTACTCGGTAATGAGCGGCTTATTCGCATCGAAGCTGAACAAAGTTACAACATGGGACGGTCCGCATATACGCACAGCAAGAGGCCATCTCGTAACGCCAAGTGGAACGTGCACATTACGCGTCACCATAGTCGGCCCCACGTACCCTGCTGAGTTCATTATTTTGCCTAACTGCTCCCGCGACGTAATTCTCGGAATTGACTTTTTGACGGACAACGCCGCAATAATTGATCTGCAGACCAAGTCGATAAATTTTTCCTCTGATCACTCCACCACGCCGCAGCCGAACCCCGATCACTGTGACGCTGTACGGATCGCCGACGATCACGTTACCCTACCACCCTGCGCAAGCTTGATGATCGCCGTGTACTGTGAGGATGATGCTCCTGACATCGACGCTATCGTAGAGAGTGATCAAAGGTTGCTTCTCGACCACGGTGTCTCGGTCGCAAGAGGCATTGCGCACTTTAGGCAACGCAATCTCACGTTTTGGTCACTAATTTCACCGAAGAGTACCAAGGGAGCTGCAAATGCGTTCCTCGTAGAAACGAAATAAGCAAGTGACATGATCGCGGTTGCAAAGCACACCCGAAGATACCTTCAAGCTTCCGCAGCCCCTCGACATAAATCCGGCGCTAACTCAAGAACAACGGCACAAAGTATTGGCTTTGCTGCGTCGCTACAGCGAGTGTTTTTTGATGAGTTCAAAATTACGTCAGACAACCCTAGCGAAGCCCCGTATTATAACCGAAGATAGAGCCCGACCTACCCGACAGTCACCCTAACGCGTCTCTTTACACGAGCGGGAAGCCATCCGGACTCAAGTCAACGACATGCCCAACGACGATATTATACATCCATCAAAAAACCCCTGTGCTGCGCCAGTCTTACTCGTAAAGAAAAAAGACGGCACACTAAGGTTCTGCGTTGACTTCCGGTGACTGAACAAAACCACTAAAAAGGACGTCTACCCCTGTTTCGAATAGACGACCCCTCGACAACCTATGCCATGCCAAGTACTTCTCATCGATGGATCTGAAGAGCGGCTACTGGCAAATTGAAGTGGATGAGGAAGACCGAGAGAAGACTGCATTTATAACCCCGGACGGCATATACGATTTCAAGGTGATGCCTTTTCGGCTGTGCACGGTGCCAGCAACGTTTCAGAGAGGCATGGACAGTGTGCTAGTTGGTCTGAAGTGGCACAGTTGCCTCGTATACCTCGACCACGTTGTGGTATTCGCCCGGAATTTCGACGAACACCTTCCAAGGTTCGAGTCTGTACTCAAGGCCATTCTTACGTCGGGGTTAACGCTGAAGCCTGAAAAGTGTCGTTTCGGCTATGAGGAGCTGAAGTTCTTGGCCACGTCGTCAACGCCGCGGGATTCCTACCTGACCCGGCAAAAACCTTAGCCATTTCGAACTGCCCAAGGCCGAAAGACAAGAAGGGCGTGCGAAGATTACTCGAACTGTGCGCACACTACCGGCGCTGCGTCGCAAACTTCGCCCGCACTGCAGAGCCACTCAGACGATTGACGAAAGATAGCACGCTTTTTAGCCGGGAAAACTACCAAGAAAAGGCGTTCTGCGAGCTGCAAAAACGCCTGCAAAACCCGCCCGTGGTCGCTCATTTGGACGAAAACGCCGAAACAGAAATGCACATGGAAGCCCGTGGTATAGGTTCGGGTGCCGTCCTCGTCAAAAGCAAAGCGGTTGCGAAAATGTAATCGCCTATGCCAACCGTGGTCTGTCGAAGGAGGAGAAAAATGTTTCTGCCTCGGTGAAAGAGTCCTGGCTATCATAAGGACCATTTCAAAAGTCCGCCCATACGTGCATGGTCGACCATTCAAGGTTGTAACAGACCACCACGCGCTGTGTTGGCACACCAAATTGAAGGACCCCTCTGGCCGCCTTGGGCGATGGAGCTTGCACATGCAGAAATTCGTCCTTACAATTGTCCATAAATCCGGAGGGAAACACCCCCTGTCAATCCACCACCGCAAAACTCCGTTGCCGACAGCACGTTCTTCGGAGTCGTGACTGAGAGCGATCTAGCTGTTCAACAGCGTCCGACCCATAGTTACGCGTCATGATCGACAACCTGGAAGGACGCAGTATCGCCGGGCCTAGGGCCTTCATACGAAACGTACCAGCATTCAGCCTCAAAAACTTTGTCCTTATGAAGAAAAATTTTAGCCCCGGAACAAGATCGAATTACCTCCTTGTCATCCCTGCAGATCTTCGTGACAAAGTTTTGGAAGCGCGCCACGACGACCCGTCTTCCGGACATCTCGGCAATGCTCGCACAATTGAAAAAATCAAGGTGAGGTACTACTGGCCCAGCCTTACATCCGACGTCACCTAGTACGTCCGGAGCTGCCGTGACTGCCAGCGACGAAAAACGCCACCGACGAGAGCCGCTGGACCTCTGCAGCCGGTCGCCGTCCCGTCAAAGCCCTCCAACAGATTGGAATGGACCTTCTGGTCCCGGTCCCTACATCCCGATCCGAGAACAAGTGGATTGTCGTAGCGACGGACTACATGACGCGCTACGCAGAGACCGCCGTTCTACCGAGGGGGACTGCACAAGAAGTAGCGAAGTTCTTCATGAACCAAGTTGTGCTGTGACATGGACCGCGGAAGTCCTA
Source organism: Haemaphysalis longicornis (assembly GCF_048455015.1). NCBI lineage: Eukaryota > Metazoa > Arthropoda > Arachnida > Ixodida > Ixodidae > Haemaphysalis > Haemaphysalis longicornis. The sequence continues at coordinate 204,783,239 of NW_027526385.1, forward strand.
ATTACAGACCGCGGAATGGCCTCACTGCGGAGCTTATGCAAGGAATCATACGCTATAGCAACAAGGACCACCGAAGAACGACGGCGTACCACCCCCAAACGAATGGAATAACGGAACGTCTCAAAAAGACGATCGCGGAGATGCTGTGAATGTACGTCGATGTTGAACATAGGACTTTGGACGAAGTGCTCCTGTATGTCACGTTTGCGTACAACACGGCTACCCAGAAAACCACGCAAATGAAGCCGTTCGAACTTGTCTAAGGAATACTGCCGACTACGATGCTTGACGCCATGCTTCCGCATGTAGAAGACGACGACCTCAACCCCGACGTCCAAGGATACCTTAAGCGTGCGGAGGAGGCCCGCCAGCTCTCTCGAGTTCGTACAACGGACCAGCAGCTGGTGGATGCCGGGCGCTACAACCTCTGACACCGAGACGTCGAGAACCACCCACGGGACCGTGATTGGGTTTCGACTCCCATCCGACGACGCGGATTCAGTGAGAAGCTTCTGCGACGGTATTTCGGACCCTACCAGATTCTAATACGTGTCGGCCAGCTTACCTGCGAGGTGATTCCCGATGGCGATTCCGGAACACCACTACGACGCACGCGGTCCGAAGTCATCCAAGTAGTTCGCTTCGAACCTTACTGTGCAAGATGACGGACGTTTTTTTCTTGTTTTTTGGGACTGCCTTTGATTTTAGCATCGAGTCTATGCTCTGTTAGAGGGGGGTAATGCCGCAAAATATGTATGGGTTTGTTTATTTATTGTTTGTTTTTACTGCCGTGCCACGCCCGGCTGTGTTATCTGCGTTCCAAGCTAGGCGCGGCTTCCATTCTTTATTTTTCTTCTACAGGGGCTATCACATTCAGATAAGCAGACTGTTTTGCCCTAACGTCGCTAGCCCAGAATAATCTTCCGTGATCTACAATGTTCTGCATGTGAATCGACGGTTCCAGAAACAATTGCGCCGAAAGATAAAAGCCTGCAGATCAGACGCCGCGGCATTCGAATCGCTGGAGCTCACCTGCACACGTCGCTTTGTTGAATGCCGCTTTGACGCATCTGTACTTTTTGAGTTGTTAGGGGAGCACAAGTTCGCTCCAATAAACTTGTTTTCCTTGAAGACAACGGCTTCGTCTTTGACTTCGTGACAATATGTGTATATATATATTTATATATAGCCTAACAGGGTTTAACGCTGGTCATCCACTCTCGACATGTCTTGGACACTCGAGGCACGGCCCGGGGGTTAACAAGAAGCATCACGCCGAATAGTCCGACTGGCGCTGACTACCACACCCAAGTGCACGAAAAAAAACCTCAACATAAATGCGCAAGAAAGTAGTAAAGAAAAAGCCCCGCCGGTAGCGTAGTGGTCATCAAACCAGACCAGTATTCTTGAGGTGGTGGTTTTGGATCCCACCCGGCGGGCGTTTTTCACCACTTTTTTTGTGACTCAAAAAGTATTCATCTCTTTCTGTGACCTACCGCATTCCCCCCTCGGCTTTTCGAGGTTTTCTTAACTGCTAACCCTTATTTTGTCTTCATCCACAGAATCCCTCATTTGCGATTTGTGTTTCAGTAAATGCATAGCGAGGGCCTCTGTTCTGGCAGTCTTGGTGCCTCAGGTAGCTTAAGAGGATTTAACGCTGGTCAACCTTTCTCGACATGTTGTACACACTCGAGTCACGGCCCCGGGGTTAAAAAGAAGCTCCCCTTCACCACAAGTAGTCCCAGCGGCGCTGGCTACCATCCACCGAAACAGAAAAAAACACAGAAAAAACGCTATATCCTCAACATAAAACCCAAGAAAGTGGTTGGGAAGCAGCCCCCCCCGGTAGCGTGGTGGTCATTGCACCAGACCAGCATACTGGAGGTCGTGGGTTATGATCCCACCCGGCGGGCATTTTTTCACCTCATTGTTTATACTAAAAAAATATAAATCTGTTTGTATGACCTATCGCATTCCTACAAATACATGACTGCCAACTTTTATTATATATATATATATAAATCTATATATATATATATATGTATATATATGCATATATAATCTTTGGTGGCGTAGTGCAAATTTGTGAGTGATTTATTATTTACTTTCTGGTATAGTTCATTGTTTTATTGCTTTCTCAGTCACGTCTTCTTTTCCACTCAGTTGCCTTTTGGTTTCCATATTGTCGTTTTTTTTCCACTCTTGTAAAAACTCAACCGAATTTTAAAATAGGAATAAACAAAACAATTTCGACGAGACTTCATTGCGTGGTTTCTAATCCTATTGCCTATCCATAAAAGATATATTACACAATTACATGACTGAAGGCCCGTACACGGACCGGTATATACAAAGGCACAATTACAGAAAGTGATGCCACATCAGATTCTACCAATTTTTTGTATATTTAGTCATATCTTCCGCACAGGGATGCATGTGTGTGAGAAGGAAACGGGGCAGCAGAAACTGGTTTTGTTTCCTTCTTTATTCGCGTCGGCTGATTTTTTTCATCTATCCGAAAACCTCATAGCAAGAGCGGCTGTTGCTGGTAAAGCAAAAACCTAGAATTGCACGTGCCTATGAAAAACATGTATTCCTCATGTGCGTTTGCGTCTCCCCCTACCCTTCACCGCTGCCGGTGACAATTCAATGCTCTCCCCAAAGACGCTTTCATTGATCGCCCTCAAAAACAGCACATGCGCTCGCTGCCACTCTCTCTATGAGGGAGTCACGCAGCGCTACTGGGTCCAAAGTATTTCTTCCACGAACACCACTCGCGGTCATGCCACACATACTCGCCCGCTCTAACTGCTGTTCATTCAAGTACACTAACCCAAAATTTAGAATATTTCCGCAAATTCTCTGAAATCGTTTTTTAGGTCACCCTTATTCAAGCATTACCAAGAGCCATCTCCAATATCAACGGGCCGATCAGGCGCAAGTGTTTCACAAAACAGCCGTGCCACGCTGCTCATTACAGGCCTGTAATAGCTGTGACTAACCCGTCTTGGTGATATATTTCTAGATATTGTGCCTTTAGTAAAAGCTTGCCCCCTTTACTCGTGCGCAGTTTGGCAAAACATATTTGGCTTGGCAAACGTTTGGCAAAACAACGCAAAAACATATTTGGGTTGCTTGCTGCGTGTATCATTTGATTTGAAGGCAACTACATGCCCTAACAGTTAATGAACCCACTTACTCAAACATACGTTTTTAGTAGCCACAACAGGTTGTGGGCTTCGTTCTCTGAAAACACATCTATAACAGGTAGGCAAACATCGAGCGTAAGCTTTATAGACTCATCCGATTGGCGCTTTGCGTGGAACAAAGAGAAAAAGATTGCGGATTGGTTAAAACACCATTTTCCTGCCCTCTCGGCGTGTGCATTTCTATGTTGTTATCATTTGCCTTTCTTTTACGTTTTCTGTTTCCTTTCTTTTCTTCGTTCTTTTTGTCTTGTTCTTTTTGTGGCTTTCATTTTACTGTCATCACGTGGCTCCCAGAGCGCAACTGACGCAGGTGAAGGTGGCTGCCTGCTGCGGCATGTACCCATAGCCCCGGACACGTAAGAAGCTGAACTAGACAGGTGCAACTCTGCTAGGAAGCCTCTCTGGTAAATCGACAGCACTCCGTCACCACAGAATAATTTTGCCGCCCTTGTGTAGTTGTTCGGCCCCACTTCTGATGACTGACCAACCTCCCTGACGGCAATCATTCCCCAGCAGCTGTTTTCTTAGCAGACAACGGCGCAAGTCAGGAAATAAATGCAGTGCTTGGTTCTGTAATCTCTATGTAATCCCTCTGTAACGTGAACCTGGAAACGTTCAATGTGTGCCCCCTGCCTAATAAAGGCTACCTCATCTGCTCCACGAAGAAAGTGTCCAATATCAACTAGTATAAAAGAGAGTTATGTGACGTTAGTAGACTAGAAGACCTAATGAATCTGACTAGCCGGTTTATTCTGTTCTGCCAAGAACCTTAGAAAGAAAGAAGCACAGAGTGTTTCTTAGTCCACACAGAAATACCGGGGAACTTGGAGGCATTCTTCCGCCTTAACGAAACAATAGCAGGTATTGCCACTAAGGTGAACAAGTGAATAGGTTATAAATAGTAAATGCCTACCCACCAACAGCTGCAATCGTAGATTGTTTCTACTCAAGATTTACAAGTAAATTGAAAGATGGATAATATCCACCCCATCAATTAGGCAAGAGAAAAATTACCATAGTATTCAAACCTCATTACATGGCGTTTAGAGAATATAAAAAAAGCTTTTGCTTCCGTACCCACCGCAACAGTGGTGGAAGTAATAAAATCGAGGGAATAGGAGCGACGTATCTCCGCATTCGAAAGGGCATATATAAGGAATATACAGGCGGGGTAATTCTTCGAAACCACAGCGAGAAATTTCTATTCATAAAGATAATTAGGAAGGAAAAAAAATATGCCAAAAAGATTGACGGTATGCATGGAGAAGGTTTTGAGGCAGACAGGGTGCAGAAAGACCAAATTACAGATACACGAGGAATACCAGTGCCATTTAAAGTTTGGCGATGACATAGTCTTGCTAAGTGAAACTGTAGCACACCTAGAACAAAATTGCTTGAGACCCCGCATGGGGCACCTCGAGTATTCATGGTGACGGTGAGCAGCGACACCGCGGACACCGAGCTCCCATACATAAGCCGTGTCCAGCCGTGGCGAGGTGTTTAAAGATGAAGGGTAGAAGCCGTAAACGGTGGCCGTCGGAGCCTTGGTCAAGCTCCAGTCGATGGGTTTGCTCCCTGTCTACCAGGCAGGGAGCTGTGGGACCTCTTTGTCTGCCAGGATAAGGTCAAAGGAGAACGCACCCCCGTTTCTCTGCTTCCGAATGTATCATATGGCATTTTCCACCCCCCCCCCCACAAACAACGTGATCGGCCACCGAAAAAAGGCCGCTCTGGAGCTTCATTCCCACCATTGCCCAACAATTGCACCCCAAAAGCCAGATAACTATCCGCGCTTCTTGATTGTTGAATCTCTTGACAAGTCAAATCCCATCTATTCCCAGTCAGTGATCCTTATTACCAAATTCCTTGAAGGCATTCTGGGCAAGGCTTTCCATGCCAAGTAACTGAGAACCGGCGAAATCCTGGTCGAGGCGAAATCCAGCAAGCCGGCGAAATCCAGCAGAACTGGCAGAACCGGCGAAATCCAGCAGAACCGGCGAAATCCAGGAAGCCACCTGCCTCCCGAATCAAAATCGCATGGGAGATCTGGACATCAGAGTGACACCCCAACGTAGCCTCAATAGCTCTGAGGGTGTGATTTCTGAGCCAGATCTGATAAATAAGACGGAAGCCGATCTGCTCGAAGGTGTGAAAGGCGAGGGCGTGACGGCAGTGAGGCGCATCACCATGCGGCGAGATTATAAGCAAATCATACAAAGCATATAATCTTGACATTTGACCGTTCCACACTCCCCGAATCCATCAAAGCAGGTTTCATTCATTGTTCTGTCCGGCCGTACATCCTGAACCAGTGGCGCTGTTTCAAGTGCCAACGGTTCGGGCAATGCACTGCCGCCTACTGTGGTCAACTAACATGCCCCAAGTGTGCACAACATGATCATGCATCTGACAACTGCCCATCGCAAACCCTCATCTGTGCTAACTGCCAGGGACCTCACGGGCCCTACTCTTGAACATGCGAGAAATTCAAGCAGGAGAAGGAAATCATCACGGTGAAAGTCACTGAGAAACTTACCTTCCCAGAGGTGCGAAAGAGGTTCTCCTCTTTCCCCCTAGGAAGGTACACCGACGCCACTCGCCGGGGGGCGGAGCGGCGTCTGGTGTCCACGGGGACCTAGTTCAGCTATTCTGACCTGGTCCCGATCCCGCTCCCTTCTGGGTTGCCTCACGCAGCCCAACCCGGCACCACGCAGCTTGCTGAGGAAGCAGCGGTTGTGGTGCAGAGCACTTCTGTCGGGACTGGTGCTGCACCCTTCTCTACCTGCTCGTCCTCCAGTGCGTTTGAGGGTGCCGAGGGAATGGACACCACGGGCCCCGCACCGGTTCCCATCGTGACCGCACCGCCCGTGCCACCTCTGGTGCCCCAGACGGTGGCCGCTCAAACAAAGGGCTCCCGGGCGGAGGCCAAGTTCCCCCGGACATCTGAGGACGAGATGAACGTCGCACCGTTCTTGCCTGCAACGCACCGCAAGGAGCGGCCTCCCACGACCAAGCCAGCAGAAAGGACCAAAAAGCCAAATCCTAGAGTAACAGCCCCGAAAGACGACACATGAACACACACACAAACACACTCCAGTCATTCTTAAATGTAAATAATGGGAAGAGAAAACATCATTCAATGAAACTGCAGAGGGCTCCTTACAAATCTTTATGATGTCCATCAGATATCGCAGTCCAACCAGCCAAGTGTGATGTGTCTTCAGGAGACACATTTGAATTCCAATCACACAAATTTCTTAAATAGGTACATGGTATTCAGAAAGGACAGGGTTGGCTGCACACACTCTTCAGGTGGTGTGGCCACTGTCGCCCGGAAATCATTGGCATGCCACCCTCTCTCTTTAAACACTGTCCTTGAGGCTGTAGCAATCCGCACAATAGTATTTAATACGTTGATAACGGAATGCTGTATACATTACTCCTGATCATACACTTTCGAGCTCTGACTTCGAGGCGCTGGTCGACCAGCTGCCCGGTCCACACATCCTATGAGGCGGCCTGAATGCACACAACTCTTTTTGGGGCTCCTCCAGAACGGATGCCCGAGGTCGCCTGATAAAGAAATTTATTAAATCTCCAGGAACATGCCTTTTCAACAAAAAAACAGCCCACATTTTATAACTTAGGACATAATACATACTCACAACTCGACTTGGCTATTGGTTCTGCAATTCTCTTTCCTTGTCCTGAGTAGGGCGCGGGCACTGACCCATATAGTAGTGACCACTTCCCCACTTTCCTAACAGATATAGGTAAAGGCCCATGCCGTCCATCTTCCCATAACAGGTTTAGAGAATCGAAAGCAAACTGGAGTATATTCACAGAAACATCTAAACTACACCACACAACCATAAAACACCTACAGGTCGAGGAAGCAGCCCAACTAATCACGGTGCACATCCTCGACACTTGCCAAAAGTCTATTCCTCAGTCCTCCAGTGCGTCCTGCAACCCAAGGAGGCCCTGGTGCAACGAGGACTGTAGACGGGCGGGAGAGGCACAGAACAAGGAGTGGGGCCTCCTTCGCCGGTACCCCACGTCGGATAGCCTGATCTCATTTAAACGGGCAAAGGCCTTTCGAAAGCTTGTGCGTCGTGAGGCGAACAGCGAGAGTTGGCGCGCTTTCCTTACATCCATTAACTCATACACAGACACTCACAAGGTATGGGCAATAATACATAAACTTAATGGACAACATACGCATAGCCTACCCCTGCTCAGTACAACAGGGGACACACTCGAAGACCACGCTAACACACTTGCACAACACTTCCAACACATTTCCAGCTCTGCACACTACACAAACACTTTCCTGAGACATAAAAACCACTTGTGAAAGGAAGTCCTTACATGATAATAACAGGTCAAAATCTGGTTAAAATTCTTATTTTACACTCTATGAGCTTAGGGCTGCCCTGAGCTTATGTAAACCTTCAGCTCCAGGCGCAGATCAGATTACATACACCATGATACAACACCTACACCCAGATACTCTTGAAACACTCCTACACTTATACAACAACATATGGCTTTCGGGGCACATTCCGAAATCTAGGAGGGAGTCTATTGTAGTGGCGTTCCTGAAGGAGGGTAAGGACCCTTCTTCTCCCGCCAGTTATCGACCCATCGCCCTCACAAGCTGCCTGTGCATGCTTCTCGAGCAGATGATTAACAGGAGACTCGTGTACTCTTAGAGTACAATGGTCTTCTCGGGAGTTGCCAGGCCGGATTCAGGGTGGGGCGATCCACAAACAACCTACTCGTCGCACTTGAGTCGTATATAAGGGATGCCTTTGTCCACAAACAGTTTTGTGCTACCGTCGTTTTTGATCTTGAGAAAGTATTCGACACCGCTTGGCGATACAGGATACTTAGCGACCTTAAATCATTTGGTGTAAGAGTTGGTACTGCCCTTTCAAATGTTTTTGTGCAGGAAAATGGTGTGCCTCACGTTGGCGTTTTGAGCTGCACGTTGTTCATAGTAAAGATGAACTCACTTGGAAAGGCGTTGCCACAAACCGTTTCCTGTTCAATGTATGTAGATGATGTCCAATTATCTTTTAGGTCGTTAATACGTCAATTTGCGAACGCCAAGTCCAGCTTGGTGTTAATAAGCTAGCTGGCTGGGCTTATCGGAACGGTTTTAAGCTAAACCCAGTTAAGAGAACTTGTGTTGTGTTCTCCAAAAGACGTGGGATCTGGCCAGATCCAGACATCAAACTGAATGGTGTCGCGATTCCAGTAAAAAAACACAACCTAATAGGAGTTGTCCTTGATGAAAAACTTTCCTTTATCCCTCATATCAAACAAAGAAAACAAAAATGTCTTAAAACAGTGAATATTCTCAAGGTCTTGTCACATCAGTCGTACGGTGCTGACAAACAACTGCTGCTGTGAGTGTTTACCAGCCTGGTAGGCTCGCGGTTAGGCTATGGGAGTGTTGTGTATGGTTCAGGAGGGGAAACTGCTTTGAAAATGCTCGACCCAGTGGAGCACTTCGGTCTTCGACTTGCGTCTGGTGCTTTCCGGACTAGCCCTGTGCAAAGTTTGTATGTCGAGTGTGACAAATGGAGCCTAGGGTACCAGCGCGAGTATGTCCATTTATTATATGCTTTTAAAGTTTGATCAATGTCTCAACACCCCATTAAATCAATAGTGAACAATACATCTACATCCCAACTGTTTTTAAATCGTCCATCTATTTCTGCGCCTTTCTCACTCAGGGGGAGGAAGGAGGCTTCTGAACTTTCGGTCTCGGTTTTAGACACTTTCCAAACATCTCTCATTGATTCTATAGCCCCATGGCATCTTCGTCCTGTATTGTGTGATTTGTCGTTTATGCAATTTAAGAAAAACACGGTGCCCACAACTGCTATTTCACAGAATTTCATGTATCTCCAGGCAAAATAGGGCGCGGCAGAATTTTTTAAGTGATGCATCTAAAACATCCACTGCGGTGTGTTCTGGTGCACACCGACCCAGTTTCAGTGCTTGCAAAACAATGAATGTGAATTCCAGCATCTTTACGGCGAATGCATGTGGTATATGCCATGTTTTATGTCAAATTATGCAACATAACATTGCTAAGTTCATCATTTTCACAGATTCACTTAGCGTCGTGCGCATATTATCATCGCAAAGGCCTTGTAAAATACGTTGTCAATCTCGTTTTTAAATACTTGATGTCAGCGTATGCGTCCGGTGTGAGTGTGACCGTCTGCTGGGTTCCAGGCCACGCTGGGATCGCTGGCAATGAGTTGGCTGATGAAATGGACGCAGCTGCTGCACTCAGGAACACTCTAGACATAGCAACAGTGCCCTACACTGACCTTAAGCCACTCATGAGACAACACCTGCGTAAAACATGGCAAACACACTGGAGTGAACAGACAGACAAGAAACTACACGTAATAAAGCCACACTTGGGACGATACACAACGGACTCACACAACAGACACACCGAAGTGACCTTGGCAAGATTACGGATAGGCCACACACATGCAACACACTCGCACCAGCTCACTGGATCTCGAAGCCCCATAAGCAGCGGGTGTGGAGAGGGCCTATCCGTAATCCACGTACTCATCCAATGCAAGTCACATGACACAACACGACGCAAACACTTCCGACAACTATACAGACAACACGTTCTGTTTCACCCATCGTACTTTTTAGGGGACGAGCCCCAGTTTCCCACCAAGCATGTTTTTAAGTTCCTCACCGATATCAATTTTTCATCTTATCTCTTATGCATCATGACAATCTGGCCCTTTACACCAGTCTTCTTCATTAGCTTGAATTTTACTTTGTTTATTTTTACTGAAATTGTCTACTTTGACTTTCACGTCGCTGTCATAAAATCACTTTTGTTTGGCGCTTTTTGCGCTTAGCTGGCCTTACGCCATAAATATCCAAATATCATCATCATCAAATTTGCTTGAGACACTAAAAAAATAAAGTACGGCCATGTGCCTAAAATTAAGTTTGAAAAATCGAGTAAAATGACGAACAGGCATGCCGAAACTGAGTTCCTAACCTTAGGAAATAAAACGCGAGTAGAAGTAAAAGATTATAACTAACTCGGACATGTATTTACATTCTTGGATGAAACCAGCGCGAACTCAGACGAAGACGAATTAGGTGTAACACAAGAACAGCCGCTGGTGCTTGTGTTCCAACTAGCCCAGCTTGCAACCCTCCATATATTCAGCACTGAACTTAACCACGTGACACAAATCAGTCTCATAATATGTAAGGGGTGAGAGGCACTCGACATGCACACCATAACATTACAAACTAAGCTACGACTACTACTGAGAAGAAATATCTACATCCAGTGGATACTGCTGGGCAGGACATATGGAGATGAAAGTTGGCGCGTACTAAACAACTAAAAAGAAACCTTAGGAACGGTCAACCGGCCAGGGAACGAATCAATATTGGGGCAAAATTTAGAGATAGAAAACAAGCGTCCCAGAAAAGAGAGCAAATTCGAGAAGAATATATGAAACTTGAAATAAAGAAAAACAAGTGGCGTTGGGAAGACAGGGTAGTTAGAGGAAATGAGAACCGCTGGATCCCAAGGGTCATGAGTGAATACCGCTAGAGGGGTGTAGACTGGGAAGACCAATAAATCGATTGAAGAACGAAATAAGGAATTTCGGGGACAGGGAACGGCTCGAGCAGGGTGGAAAACCAACGGTTGGAGGTCGATGGAAGATCCCTTTCCGCAGAAGTTTAGCAAAGTGGGTTGGTGATGATGATGATTTAAAGTTATAAAATGCAGAAATAAAATATATTAACCTTCAATTATTATTCTCGTCAACGTGCATGCATAAATGAAAAAGAAAATTACGCAGTTGTCTAACACTAAGCACATTTCAAAAAACAACTTACAATTTCTATCCCGCCATTTTTTTTTTGCTATCTTTGACATATATTATCAGCTGTTATTATTATATATATGTTTTTAAAGAAACCATTATATACTGAAAAGAGGCATAAGTATTTTCTAGTGTTTATGCTATTTTTGTATTGTTGTAGATAAAAAGGCAAACCGGTGAAAATTAGTGCTTTTTGCGTGTTTACAGATACTTTGGCTGGTACGTATTTTTTGCGTCTCCCCTAAAGAAAACATGTTAGCCTATTGTGTGTTGGTGCACCAAATTTGCCCATTCATAGCAAATTGGGCAAACCAAACGCCCTCTTGATTATCCCACTGGCCCTGAAGATAATGTATTGTAATCATATTTATCAGAATATTTACCAGATATTTTACTGCAAAATATTGTTGTGTGAAGAATTACGCCCTGACGGATTCGGATATCAAAGTAAACAGCTTATTACTGATGTACCAGAAAAGGCATTACAACAAAGCCCACCGAATGGGGTTGAAGCAAAGGCGGCATGGCACTGAGGTTGTGAGAAACCTGTTTCAGATTAAGAGGTCACGAACTAAATACTACCTGGACGGAACACAGCTGAAATGTTTACCAAACTTTTGTGGTTTGAAGTGAAAGTGAAATATTCAAGTTAGAATTTCTTAAGGCATGTTTGTCACAACTAAGCGTTTTGCAATCATAACTATACAGAACCTAAAACAATGACAGGAATGGTCGATCTCCTAGGGTAAACCTAGAGACTTCAACGAAATTGGTACCAGCCGGCACTATTTTACTGTTTCATGCAGTTTTGACGCACTAGGGTAAGGGGAAGTACAAGCTAGAAGGGTTCGTATTAGTGTCCAAATTTGAAGAAAACATCCTAAAGTTACCCATATATAGGCTGATATTATCGCTATTAACACTCCTCTAAAACCGTTTTTTCTGCATTTTTTCTGGAACTGGGACTGTTGTCCCGGGTATTGAATAAAAAAATGGAGCTGTTAAGTTTCTAGTCACCACGAAAGTTATGAAGTGCAACGCAGTGATTCGCCAGAGAAACTGCAGTTCCTTTCTGAAGATTTTGCTACCAACCCGCATTCTAATTCCCTGCCTGTTTACCTCCTCTCCTGATAAATTGAACAGACAAAAAAAAATTGAATTCAACTTTTTTGCATTCGCAGTGCAATGCCTTCACTTAGGACCACTCACATTACTCACTTTATCTGGTGTTTCTTATTATAAAAAGGACAGCACCACGGGATATCATTTTATTTAGTGCTTGCATTCAATTCGCCCATCCACGAGCATTTGTGGCGCAGTTTGAACTTGTGTTTCTATTCCCCTTTTACTTAGTTTGCCTGCTATTGTTAAAACTAATCCAACATGAGTTCGTTATAAATAAACGCGGGTGCGGCGGGCTAAGTACGTACATGTGGCCTGAAATGTATCTGCAGTTTTGCGTCCGCTAAACAATGGGCAGTTCTGCTAAAAACAATAGGACCGTTTCGAACAGTACTGCCTAGGCAAACCTCTTGTGTATGGTTACATTTACTTTTGGCTAGAAGGTTCAATCAAGTAACAAGCGGGTATCCTTTCGAAAGCCACATCACTCTGTGTGTGTGAAGTCGCCAGACTGTTGGCGTCCATGACGCCTTGTGACACCATGACCCCAGATGAGCTAAGAAAAGCCGGGCCCCTAAAGTGCTCGCAACGAAAAATTGTACACTTTGATAGTAGAATACTGCTCATTGTACAAATTGATATTATATTTTTTTTAATATTGGTTATCGCAGTTTAACGATGAATTTATTAAGATACAGACAAAACGTCCGGAACCTCTTAAGTGGTTCTCTTTATTAATATTTACTTGACATATAGGCTTACGATGAATGGTTGGCACGGTTTTAGCATATCTGTATGTATGTTTAGTACACAAACAATGTAGGCCTCAATGACTAAACCTTTAAAGGTCAGACTCTTTACATGCACACATTGTATGCGACGTTCTCTGCTTGTTTGTTTAGCGATGTACAGCTTTTCATGTACTTCCTTACTCTTATCATAAAGCATAAGGTTTTGTTCTTCTAAAAAGATAGGCGATAAAGATAAAAGGCCAGACAAGAAATCTTTGCTCGAATTTTTTACCACACCTGTCAGACACCATTGTTTATTATATGCAGAATAAAAGAAAGAAATCGCAAATATGTACCTCTATTCTTGTAATGAAGCTTTCCTAAACAAACATCTTGATCAGTGTGTTCTGTACACCGAGCTTTATTATGGAATAGCATTAATATACGTAGTTTGAAGAAGACTTCATCCAGAAAAACACAGCATACCAAATCGATATTTTTAAATCATCGTTTATGAAAAGAACCAAAAAAGGCCCAACCTCGCATATCTTTTCCATATATTGCTCCTTTTCTGCAGATGTCTGCTCATTAGAAAAAGCGAACGCAACATGCCATGCAATACATACCTTTCATTCAGATTAGAGGACGATTCTGTGTACCACTCCTCTCCTGACTCACTCCGAAGCGAAGAACAATTTGGAGCTACCTTTGACAGAAATTATATAATATGAGTCGACATTTTGTATTGCTTTTTCGGGACATTTTTTTGGTTGTTGCGTAATAGTCAGTGTATTACTCCTTGTTTTATTGCTTATGCGTTATTACAATTTCTTAGTGGAATACAGTCTTAGTTTTAGTACTGTACTTAAATTGATGTATCCCCTTTAACTCTGGCCTTTTGTACTCCTAAGAAATAGAAATAATCAATAAATGCAAAAAATAGATAGATAGATAGATAGATAGATAGATAGATAGATAGATAGATAGATAGATAGATAGATAGATAGATAGATAGATAGATAGATAGATAGATAGATAGATAGATAGATAGATAGATAGATAGATAGATAGATAGATAGATAGATAGATAGATAGATAGATAGATAGATAGATAGATAGATAGATAGATAGATAGATAGATAGATAGATAGATAGATAGATAGATAGATAGATAGATAGATAGATAGATAGATAGATAGATAGATAGATAGATAGATAGATAGATAGATAGATAGATAGATAGATAGATAGATAGATAGATAGATAGATAGATAGATAGATAGATAGATAGATAGATAGATAGATGGTTGGATGGATGGATGGATGGATGGATGGATGGATGGATGGATGGATGGATGGATGGATGGATGGATGGATGGATCGATGGATCGATGGATGGATGGATGGAAGGAAGGAAGGACGGATGGACGGATGGACGGACGGACGGACAGACAGACAGACATACAGATAGATAGATAGATAGATAGATAGATAGATAGATAGATAGATAGATAGATAGATAGATAGATAGATAGATAGATAGATAGATAGATAGATAGATAGATAGATAGATAGATAGATAGATAGATAGATAGATAGATAGATAGATAGATAGATAGATAGATAGATAGATAGATAGATAGATAGATAGATAGATAGATAGATAGATAGATAGATAGATAGGTAGATAGATAGATAGATAGATAGATAGATAGATAGATAGATAGATAGATAGATAGATAGATAGATAGATAGATAGATAGATAGATAGATAGATAGATAGATGGATGGATGGATGGATGGATGGATGGATGGATGGATGGATGGATGGATGGATGGATGGATGGATGGATGGATGGATGGATGGATGGATGGATGGATGGATGGGTGAATGAATGGATGGATGGATGGACGGACGGACGGACAGACGGACGGACGGATGGATGGATGGATGGATGGATGGATGGATGGATGGATGGATGGATGGATGGATGGATGGATGGATGGATGGATGGATGGATAGATAGATAGATAGATAGATAGATAGATAGATAGATAGATAGATAGATAGATAGATAGATAGATAGATAGATAGATAGATAGATAGATAGATAGATAGATAGATAGATAGATAGATAGATAGATAGATAGATAGATAGATAGATAGATAGATAGATAGATAGATAGATAGATAGATAGATAGATAGATAGATAGATAGATAGATAGATAGATAGATAGATAGATAGATAGATAGATAGATAGATAGATAGATAGATACATTGATAGATAGATAGATAGATAGATAGATAGATAGATAGATAGATAGATAGATAGATAGATAGATAGATAGATAGATAGATAGATAGATAGATAGATAGATAGATAGATAGATAGATAGATAGATAGATAGATAGATACATAGATACATAGATAGATAGATAGATAGATAGATAGATAGATAGATAGATAGATAGATAGATAGATAGATAGATAGATAGATAGATAGATAGATAGATAGATAGATAGATAGATAGATAGATAGATAGCACTCATCCTAATTATCATACTCACCAGCCTATTGAAGCCCACTGCAGAACAGAGGCCTCTCCCAATAATGTTACTTGGGATGGATAGCTCGATGAATGGACGGATGGATGAATCCCAGCAAAGCTAGTTGCGGGCTACACAGATCCTAGAGATCTAAGCTAGCGATGCTGCAGATGTACGGGGGACATACCGCTGTGATAAAAACACATATATCCCGGTGCTATAACCGCAAATGTATATAAAAAATAATGACAATATATTGTACTTTCCACCTTCAATGATATTTCATAAGCTTTTTACATGATGTTATCTTAGGGGCATATTTAATAATGTTATAAAGGTAGGTATGCCAGACATGCAGGTATGTGTACACTGCCTTGGTTTCTTGTTTTTTGTCCGAGCAATAATTTGTAAATCAATGTCTAGTCTAGGTTATTCGACAATACTGAGACGAACATGTTGGAAATAAACTGCGTTTAATGCATGTATTGCGATCTTCGCCAGTCCACTTGGCATGGTGGCCTTCGTGTCGTGGGCTGTCATACCTGAAAACACGTCTTGCTAGTTACTCAGCACTTTGATCTTATTTATGGCTGGTTTCTGTAGTATTGGGTTCAAATTTTGAAGTGTATGAAGTTTTATATCTATAAACTGCATAAAGTTTTATATCGGAAGAAGCAAAATGATCAGAGTGTTTCACACACAGACAAAACACACCTTCAAACAAGAAACGCCGCATTGAAAATATGTTGCATTAAGTAACAGCAAACCAGTCGTGAGTAGCGCAAGGGCCCAAGACACGTCGGCAGCGTCACTTGTTTGATCGGATTGTGAGAATGTATTGACCAACTCTCTGCAAATAAACAATAACAGAAAATTCTGCATAGTAAAGGTATCTTTTTGAAACGACAGTGCTCCCAAGCAAGGTAAGCGTATGCACATCTGTGCAGAGCTTTTTCAAAGCACATACAAAACACTAAACAACTTAGGTAAATCATTTATATTGACTTCAAAATGTTATGCACTTTCCCAAACAAAACAAGCACTTAAGTTTTCATCCCCATCCCTTTTTTGCTTAGAGGGTACAGCTTTCATATTTGTAGGAAGAGCAAGGAATATGACATTTAATAGTTTAAATGCAGCAGAGACTTTCGTTAGATATATGACTGAAAGTAAACATACCATTTTTTTTATTTATTTTTATTCATTTATTTATTTATTGATTGATTTATTACTGTAAGCCTTTCTAATGCTCATTCAGGGGGGTCGTAGAAATATATACACTCGCCTACAAACAAAGGATTATCGCACATACCGAAAGAAACAGAATCACAAGATGCTCATGAAAATGAAACGAACCATGAAAGCTAGTGCACTAAATACTGATCGAATGGTGGTTGCAATGTAGGTTCAAATTTACATGACCAAATATTTCTCACTTAGTGAAATGATTAAGCAGCAATAAACTAAAAGCAGATTGGAAACAGACATGATTGAGTGGTGGCCCCGGCGCAGTACAAATATAGCGATTTTTAGGGAAGTACACCTTGGGAAATAGTTTAGAACAATACAAAATGGGCATATAATTAAATGGTTGACTGGTGCTTACACAAAAAAAAGAAATTTATTTGACAATAAAATACACATTTCTGAAGTAGCGAGAAAAATATAAAACAAAAAAAAATACAAAACAGAAATGTTTGACTAGCGGTCATTAGTATAAGCAAAGCTACGCTACTTCAAAATTTCACAACACACGAATTGCTCTTGAAGAATAAAAATTTGGGGAAACAAAGAAATGATTGTATGGTGGTTACAAAAGACAAAGTCTTACTATCACACACCAGGTGATACGATTGAGGAATAACAAAACAAAATGTTCAGAAGCACACAGATGACGCACTGGTGTTGATATGAACCGCAGAAATTTACGCGAATTTAAATATTTCACATCAAGTCAACTCGTAGGAGAACAATAAAACCAAAAACTTGGATTAGGAGAAACGATTAAATTAGGGTCGTGAATAAAAAAACAAAGTTCCACTTTTTCAATATCTCACACAAAGTGAAAGGCTTCCGAACAAACAAAAAGCACGTTAAAACACAGCAATGATTGAAATCTAGTTAGAAGGAGACAAACTTACATGACAAAATATTTCACGCATTAAGATGTGATTGGGCCCCAATCATGAAAAAAGGAATGTTGGAATGCACAAGTGTTTCAATGGGGGTTGCAAGACCAGGAGAAATTTACGTGATCTAAACTGATTACCCCCGCCATGTAAACTCAGATGGAAAATCAAGCAAGAAGCTTTAAAACAGAGCAGGGAATAAAAGGTGGTTACGATTCTGCGCAAGGTTATTGAACCTAATAACTGGTAGGAAAATTTAAAAAAGGTTTTCACACAGAAATGATTCAAAGGTGATTACAAAGAGAGCCGAGATTTACATGACTATATATTTCACACCCTCTGAATTACTTAAACTGATTAGAGCAGCATGAAAAAAGTGTATACAAAGGAATCTATTTTTCCTGGAAGGCACAAGTGGACTGTCATGGGCTCTCTTTTCCCAATAAACATTGTGTCTGAAATGTGAGATCTTAGAACGGTTTATGAATATTTCGCCCGTACGTAAATAGATGTAACCTGTTTAGGCAACAGTCATTTTTTTCTGCGTTGCCAATAATTAGGCCGAGCAAAATAACATCAGCAGACTTCCTACCAAGCCACATGAAGTCTACCAATGAGGTTAACATTACACTCATCTCTTATTTTGAAGGGACCCACTGACATATGCGCCAATATATCCAGAAAAAGCAGAAGCCCTCGCCACCAAATTGTCTTAAAGGTGATCCTTACTTTCAATCGCAAACTTTCAGAAGAAAAAAACACATTATCCCACCTACACACGGAGTAACACATTTGATGCAAGGTGATTGACAAGCCAGAAATGGACGAATAATCACATATTCATCTAAAAAAGGCCACATTATCATTTCTTGTTGATTGTTTGATTGATTGGTTGGTTGATTGGTTCATTGGTTGATTGATTGATTGATTGATTGATTGATTGCCTGATTGATTGATTGATTGGTTGATTGATTGATTGATTGATTGATTGATTGATGGATTGATTGATTGATTGATTGATTTATTGATTGATTGATTGACTGACTGATTGACTTTACGTTTAGTCCGTGGATGGCACGCAAGCCATAAAGGGGGGCCGTAGTGGAGTGTCCTGGTATAATTTTTTCACTTGGAGATATTTAATGTGCGGCAAAACCTCGAACACACGTGGGTTTTCATTTTTCGCCTCCAATAAACCAGAGTATCGTTGTTGATTCTCTAACGAATTGGCCGCACGGGAATAAATCAGAAAAGCGTAGGCAGAGGTTTGCTGGCAGCTCGAGAAATACGGGCGCAAGCGGGAGCTCGCACGTTGACATCAACCAGAATCATTTGGGTCGACAAACTGGGAGAATTTCTTCTTTCGTCTGACATTTCGCCATTTTTTTCTGAAAAAAACTGTTTTACTACAAACAGAGCTCTTTTTCATGTTGTGAAGTTCACCCAGGCTTTCAAGTTGCCTAAATTTCTGAGTATTATATTTCATAGAGTGGTTCTTAAATTATGGCACAATTCTCGGAAGGTTTTGATACGCTTTCTAACACAGCTTTCAGCTGCTGAAAGTGTTCGTGCCGCTGGCACATGGGCCCTATATGTGATTGTATGTTCACCTTTGTCATGAGTGCGTAAAATGCCCAGAGGCTTCAGAGGAATCAGTTGAAGGAGTGGCCACCGAGGCTGATCAACTCAACTTACACCAATCGGTCTTCCCGCGCATTTGGTTAACTGGGTCCGTGAATACTTAAGAAATAAGAGTCAATTTGTTGATATCGGGGAATGCGTTTGTGATGGGCCGCCTGTTTCATTCAGAGTGTCTCAATGCCGTGTGTTTGGGAGCCATATATTTTTAATTTGCATCAATAATTTGACGAAAGTGGTTTTTAGTTGTCTTTTATTGACATTATTCCCTGATGATTTTGTAATGTTTATATATGTTCCTTCTGCAAGGAATCAGGCTATCCTACATGAATCTATAGACAGTTTTGAAGAATAGGGCAAAGATGGGGATATGAGAATTAATTTGCAAAGACATACCTTTTAAACCCAGCGCCTAAAAAGTATCCCAGTATTTTTGATTACTACTTCCATGGCTTCACAGTTTTAAAAGTTTCGTCTTAATATCTATGTCACTTATACTCAAACTTAAACATGGCCCAACCTATTTCTTACATATGCGCATCTGTCTTTAAAAAGCTATGTTTGATAACGACAAAGATAAAGATTGCTCAGAGTAATGTTCAGCTCTTAGCTTATCAGACGTTCATCAAATCAAAAGTTGAATATGCATCTCTTGTGTGGCAGCCCTGGCAACTAAAATTTTTTAACGAAAGGGAGATGCTCCAATAAAATGTGTTCACTTCATCTATGGTAATATAGACAAGACTCCCCACAAAGCTCAATATGGGCCATAATATTCCCATCCCAGAAACAAGAAGGAAACTAGAGTGTCTGTTGCTTCTTCACAATATACTTAATAATGTCTTGTTGCCTATGTGTGCATTCCTTAAGCAACTAACCACGCGAAGAACGCGTCCAATACGAGAGTATCTATTAGAGGCTACTTTAGAAGGAATAGTCCATTTCAAAATACATATTCTGTGTGTAATAAGGAAACTTTTTTCACACCATTAGTGCAGCGCTTGGCTTGTTGAACTGAGGGTATAATGTAATACAGTGATGATATCTAGTTTGATATCGGTGAGTTCGTATTTTTGATTTTGCATTCTGTTCAGCTTCGTGAATAATATTGTTCATGTGGCGTTTAGCCTTATGTTGTTTTCCACCGGGTGTTGCTTTTTCTTGTTCCTGGTTTTGCTGATACCAGCCAATGATTTATGTATTCTTCACTTGCCCGTCAAGCTAGTGCAGTTCTGGCCCGCAGTATATTGAAATAAATGAATAAAAATACATAAACGCATCAGAAAACCTGATCTCCACAAGAACAGCACGACGAGGATCGCCGAAAAGTTTTCTTTCGACTTGCGCAAAGGAGACGAAGCCCACGCAGAATCGCCACGAAGTTGATTTTCGAGTAGACATGTTTTGGCGCCTTGCATTTGTTACGTGCAAGCGACTTCAAAGCAGCAGCTGCGGATTAACCCCTTCCTGCCAAACAAAACTTTTTTAGAAATAAACGACCACATGTAATTCAGTTTTGTGTGTTTACCTCTACCTAATTATGCCTCCACAAGTGACAGTAGAAAGCTTAGAATATTTCACACAGAAAACAAACCCACCCTAATGTATGTGTGGGCTCGGCTTCTATTCCAATGATCTCCTGGTAAGGGATATCTTAAAAAAGCATGCACCGCAAAAAAAAAACTGCATTTTCAGGTAATATTTACGTGGTATATTGCTTTCAGGAGTATTTATATTAGCAATAGGATTCCGTGATAATAAGTTAAAATGAAGGTTAAAATATTATAATTTAAAACCTATAAATAATATTATTACCTTAGGGTAATAATAAACTAATGCAAGCTTAAGGCGCAAGAAAAATTCATCTCTAACGCTAAAGTGTACGATCCTACAACCCCGTAGAACCCAGAAAAATGTTCGTGATGACGAAAGCCCAGACGGTACAACTAAGTGGCTGCATTTTTCAAGCGTTATGACGGAATGCACACGAAGGGAACGGGTGCGATTTCAGCCGATCATGTATTTTCAAGTTCTACAAATCGTGTCTTATGCTTTTTATCAAAAAATTACGAGAATATCAAGAAGAAAGATTAGTTTGCATCCAGCGGGCGGAGGACGTGATCGCGGCAGCTGGGGCACCTTTTTTGATATTTGGAACCAGAATACTTATTACACCATGAGCTACACTGGCCGACGTTAAGCGATTTCGCGTGACTCCTGGGGAGCCGTGCTTGTCGTACACGAGGAGCAGCGACGTCACAAAGCGCACAGAACGTTGATCGCTGCCCGGCATCTTTCACACACTCCACGCGCCCAGCGTCTTCGCCAACCTCCGTTCCGCACGTGGCGTCCCGGTCCACTTCTTAACCATGCGAGTAGTGGCCGGATGTGGGACTGACGGCTCGTGTGTCGCAACAACACCAGCGTGCGCCTGTGGAACCAGGTTAGTTCTCGGGGCGATTGGTGGCACTGCGCCAGGGCCGCTTAATAAATATGCATGTGGCACATATTGCGTATACCATGTGCGTGTCGTTGAAGCCGCACTATGCATTATAATCAAGCTAATCCCAGACGACCGGGAAATCTAAGAAAAACCAGCTAAACGCTGGCTTAGCTACGTATGTCGTGGCATGGCCGAGCTAAGCCAATGCTCGTTTTTTCAATGTAGTTTTTAATGTGCGATTTTTCGCCCTATGGGACAGAGTTGAGTAAACCACTCAATCCAATGAAGTCTCAGAACCATTCGCAGCGACTACCAGGGTAGTGAAACCAAAACCGAAACAGGCCCCACTTAGTAAACGAGTTTGTTCACCTACAGTGAGCTGGGCCCTAAAGGGTTAGATTAAGCGCAAGCACGTTTAGCGCAGTTGTGTTCACCAAATGCGGTGGACCATTTTGCGTGAAAAAGAAACGCAACTGCTTCCTCGAATAATGATGACGATGTTTAGGGGTCACTGGAGCAAGGATGACCGGGGCAAAGAGCGTCAAAACAGTTACTACTAATGCTTCTTCGAATACCACAGGCCATGACACTGTAGCTAGCGAGGAGGTAGCAGAAAAGACCGCTTTCATATATGATACATTCAATAAACATTTAGTGATTTTACATTACATTTTTATTGTTGTATTACTGAAGTCATTTTATTTTTATATAAAGGTACACACTCATCTGAATTTTTTATTGTCCTATAACTATGTTTTGCTTTATGTTGTTTTACATGCACTTCAATCTGCCCCTTGAAGAGCAAGTTCTTGAGCTAGAGGTTTGCTAAATAGCTTTACAAAGCTAAACATTTTAAAGCTAGTGTAATAATTTCTTTAGTGAACGCCAGGCAGCACCTCACATTGGAGTCGAAGCTTCCGGCCAAAGTTATTTTAAAAATGTATGTAAAACAATTTCGTAGAGGACGTAATAACAAACCTACCAAAATACATCCAAATGGAAGGGTATACGTGGTTTATCATACTTGTAAGATCACATGGCAGCTGTAAGTATCGATCTGCTGAGATCTCCCTGGAAATATTTTTAATACTTGCAATCAGGTGTAAAAGCCAATGACACTGCTTGCATTATCCACTTACGACGCTACTGAGAAAAATGGTAATAAATCTCTGCATAAAATAGAAAGTTCCATGTATTGGTATTTCGCAACACTTGGATTCTGACAACTGCAGAAAATATTTCCGATGCCACAGAATACCCGGATAAGCTTCCACTGAATAGCCATTCAGCCCCCACCCTTAAATCCCCTATTAGATTTCGAAAATATCACATCAATGCCCTTCATGATGTTCTCTAGGTCGAGTCATCCTTGTTCTTTTTCCTTTCTTTGATTTCTTCGCAATGTCATTCATCTTATGTCGGCCTCCATTGTGTGCACCTTTGTTGCCAATCCCTCGTTTTAATGCGAATGCAGCAATGAACAATGCCGTAAATCATGCATCATAATAGGCCAAAGATGCACACAGAATGCCGAATGAAAAGATTATTACGTACATTAATCAATCCATGGATTGCCGGGGAATAGTTCAAGAAAACCACCCCCTACAAAAAATAAAGCAATGTATTTAATATAATTAAAATGGCTCAAAATGCAAATCGGTAACACTTATCTGACCAAACTTGAAATACATGTCTCTATTTTATTGCAGGTAGACCTATTTGTGCCGACTGTTACATAATTTGGGTTGTACTACAGAAAGTAATAATTTAGTTGTGCGCCTGACAGACCAGTGATACGACTTGCATTAAAACTGGTTGTACAAATGTGCTTGGAGAAGCCGGTAACCGCTGCCTTTCTTTAAAAGCTCCGCCATCTGGGGGTGAGACCCTAAGTAGTGGCTCCCGTGAGACAAGGCTTTTCCTTTCTCTCTGGTGTGCCGCAGGTTTGACGACAGTGCGCCTTTTTGGGAGACGTGTATTGCCGACATCGCAGATTTCTTACTATTGGGGTCATTACCCCGCTCTCTGAAACAGTTGCGGTAGGTGGAGGCATAACTTGTTGTCCGGCCGACTCCTGGCATTAGTCCTGGCGCCGTTGCCGTCTTCTATCTTGGGGGTGTTTTTTAACTCTCTCTTGAAGGAAGTAAAGGTTCCCCCTCTTTCCCTCATCGGGGAACGCGCTCAGCCTACGCATGTCTGGAAAATACTACAGAGTATTGTCTTGAAAATGCCAACCAGCTCAACGTCTGCTTTCTCGCCTCGTTCAGCAGCCGACATTCCAGGCTGCTACAGGCCTACCAGTTGCTAATTCGGTCTAAACTAGAATACGCGTCTCCCATCTGGCGCCCTGGGCTAGTTTATTTGACCAACCCAATCGTAGCACTTCAAAATCGCGCCGCTCGCTTCGTTCACTCTTCTTATTCTTACGAAGTCAGTTTTTCATCCTATAGGAATGATTTCAGTCTGTCATGTCTTTCCCTTCACCGCATATTTACTACCCTGTGGCTCTACAACCATTTTAACCACAGCTCAATCCACCAAACGCATTACACAGCTCCCGTCACACACATTTCCCGCCGCTCAGGCCATCTATTTTGTTTTCCCACCCGCTCAGGCACCCACACATTCTCTGCATCATTTCCTTGACGCACCACGAAAGAATAGAATGTCTTTCACCACGATATTCTTTAAATAACCTGTCCATCACGTTTTATTCAAATTGTGTGTATGAATCTGCAATGCTAACCTGTGGATTTTTATAAAGGTTTGTACAACCCACTTCTCATGTAACACGCCCTTGTGGGCTCTTGAAGAAAATAGGGTGAAGTGAAGCATTCAATAAACGCCTTTTGTATTGCTCCATTCGAACCGATTTCCTGTGCAAGACTTTTATTTTCGTGCGTGTAACTCTATTTGCACGTTTGAAACGCGGTATCCTGACTGCGCATTTTAAGTCCGAGGTTGCAAGCGCCATATGTGTAGCACTTGCAATAGACGACGAGCGACACACTTGCCGTTAAACACGCCTAGAACATATTTTTTATCTCCAGATAATCTGGTGCCTGTGGTGTTCACATTCATTTAACTTAAGGATTATCCGACCCCAGATATTAAGTTCAAAAAATGAAATGTAACGTTACTGTAACGACACATTACCATGATTGAACGGTAACTCAAACGAGTTCCTTTTTAAATATAGGAACTTGAAATATGCACTCCTTTCAAAATTAGGCAGCAACGATGAACGGGCTTTTATTCCTATTTTGGAGGAACGTGTACAGCATTGCTCTTACAGCGGTTAGGCCGTCGTTTATTTTGTCAACGCTACCCTTGCTCAGAACAGTTTAAGGCTTTTGGCCACTAGGTTTTAGGGGGCAAATTTTAAACTCCTGTGTCTTGGCTTTGAATACTTATGTGTTTCTTTCGCACCTAACCTTTCTTTTTTTTCCGTACCTAACGATCTCTGAAATTTGAATATCACCTCCACGTCCTGCATTTTCTTTCAATTCTTCTTTGAATCTGATGTTAGCATCACGGACCATGTTGATCCAATTGTATGCGACACCATCGTTTGCAATGCCTTCTTCTATGAGCACTCCTGGACATTACTGCTGTAAAACCACCGCACGGGGCATCTTGAGCAATCTTGGTGACGGTACTGGCGATACCGCGCACCCCGAGCCCCCAAACATAAGCTGGATCCAACCGTGGCCATGTGTTTATAGGTGGAGGGTTCGAAACCACGAACGGTGGCCATCGGAGCCCAGGTCAAGCTCCGGCGGATGGGCTCCCTGTCTGTTTACCAGGCAGGGAGCTCCGGGACCTCTTTGGCTACCAGGGTAAGGTCAAAGGAGAAAGTACCCCCGTCTCCCTGCTTTTATACTATGCTATATGGCATTTTTAAACCCCCCCCCCCCCCGACGTGATCGGCCCCCGAAAAGGGGCCGCACCGAAGTTTCTTTTCCACCACTTCCTGACTTGAGGCCTCCGAAACCGAACAACTATCCTCGCTTCATCGCGATGGAATCTGTACACCAATCAAAACCTCTTGCTTCACAGTCGGTATTTCTTATTTCAAAGTTTCTTGACGGTATTGTTGGAGGGTCGTATAAGGCCAAAAAACATCGAACCGGTGAAATTCTTGTCGAGGTCAGTAGCCAGGACCAGGCCAATAAACTTCTTGCACAAACCAGCATCGCCGATCTGCCAATCCTAGTCACGCCCCACCGCAGCCTAAACAGCTCCCAGGGCGTGATTTCCGAGTATGACCTACTAAATGAATCTGAAGCTGACCTGCTGGAAGGCCTTCGTAGTCAGGGCGTAACAGCGGTCAGGCATATACCCTTCCGCAGAGACGATAAACAAATACCGACAAAGCACCTCATTCTAACCTTTGACAACTCCACCCTTCCAGAATTCATCAACGCTGGTTACATCCGATGTTCAGTCCGGCCGTACATGCCGAACCCGTGGCGCTGTTTCAAGTGCCAACGGTTCGGGCACGGCACAAACTCCTTTCGCGGCCGACTTACCTGCGCAAAATGAGCCCAGCACGACCACCCGTCCGACAACTGTAATGTTCAACAATTTCTTTGCGTAAACTGACAGGGCCCACACGCAGCGTACTCCAGAAAATGTGAAAAGATTCAATTAGAGAAGAACATAATCAACATCAAAGTCACTGAAAACATCACCTTCCCAGAGGAGCGAAAGAGGTTCTCCTCTTTCCCCTTGGGGAGGTACGCCGACACAGCTCACCGGGGGGCGGAGCGGCGTCTGGTTTCGGCGGGGACCCAGTACCGCGAGTCGGACTTGGTCCCGCTCCCACCCCTCCCTGCCCCCCCCCAGGGTTGCCTCTGGCAGCCCAACCCGCCTCCGCCCTGCTCGCTGAGGCAGCAGCGGTTGTGGTGGTAACCTCTTCCGTTGGGACCGGTGCCGCTCCCGTCCCTGCCTCCGCGTCCTCCAGTGCGTTGGAGAGTGCCATGGACACCGGGGGCCCCGCACCGGCTTCCACCGCCACCGCACCGCCCGTGTTACTTCTGGTGCCTCCGACACCTGCGGCGGTGACGGGTCAAACGAAGGGCCCCCGAAGAGGGGCCAAGTCCGCTGGGCCCGGTTCGACGGGCACACCCAGGACATCGGACGACGAGATGGACGTCGTGCCGTTCTTGCCTGCAACGCAGCGCAAGGAGCGGCCTCCGACGTCCAAGCCCTCAGATAGGCCGCCCAAAAAGCCCAATCCAAGAGTCAAGGCCCCGAAAGACGACACATAAACATACACACTCCAGTAGCTCTCACACTAAATAATGGGAAGAGAAAATATTGTTCAATGGAACTGCAGAGGCCTTCTTAATAATCTTGACGAAGTGTATGAGATTCTGCATACCAATCAGCCAAGTGTAATGTGTGTTCAGGAAACAAATTTGAATTCTAAACACACAAATTTCTTGAATAGTTACCTGGTATACAGGAAAGACAGGGATGGCTGCACACACTCTTCTGGCGGTGTGGCCATAATCGTCCGTAAATCCTTAGCATGCCACCCTGTCACCTTGAACCCTATCCTTGAGGCTGTAGCAATACGGCTAATATATTTAATAGGTTGATAACGGTATGCTCCATATACATTCCTCCTGATGTTTCACTTACGAGCTCCGACTTCGAGGCGCTGGTTGACCGGCTGCCCGAACCATAGATCCTTACAGCGACCTTAATGCTCACAACTCTCTTTGGGGCTCTACCAGAACGGATGCCCGAGGTCGCCTGATAGAAAAATTCCTTACATCTTCTGGAGCATGCCTTTTCAACAATAAACAGCCTACATACCATAACATAGGTCACAACACATACTCATGTCTTGACTTCGCTATTGGCTCCGCAGTTCTCTTTCCTCTTGTCGAGTGGGGAGTGGGAACTGACCCATATGGCAGTGACCACTTCCCTACCTCACTCACACACATAGGTAAAGGCCCAAGCAGTCCATCTTCCCATAATAGTTTCAATGAAGCACGAGCTAACTGGAATACATTTACAGAGACATCCAAATTACACCACACATCCATAGGACACCTACACGTTGAAGACGCTACCCAACTCCTCACGGCGCACATCCTCGACGCCGCCGAAAAGTCCATTCCTCACGCCTCTAGAGCCCCGCGCAACCAGCGGAGGCCGTAGTGGAATGAGGACTGTAGGCGGGCGCGAGAGGCCAAGAACAAGGCGTGGGGTATACTTCGTCGGTACCCCACGTCGGGTAACCTTTTATTGTTCAAAAGGGATAAGGCGATGGGAAAACGTGTGCGTCGTGAGGCAAAACGAGAGTGTTGGCGCTCATTCGTAACATCCATAAACTCTTACACTGACTCCCGCAAAGGCTGGACACGAATACGCAAACTAAAAGGACAACAGACACACAGCCTGCCCCTGGTTAGTACAACAGGGGACAAACTGGAAGACCAGGCTAACACACTCGCACAACACTTCCAACACGTGTCCAGTTCAGCACACTACACTAGCACGTTCATTAAACACAAACAATTGGCTGAAAAGAAGTCTTTACTTGATAATGATAAGGCAACCTCCTCTTATAACTCGGAGTTTTCACTTTATGAGCTGCGGACCGCTTTGAGCACTTGTAAACCCTCAGCTCCAGGCCCAGGCAACATCACATATAGAATGATACAGCACCTACACTTAGACAGTCTTCTAACACTCCTCCACCTATATAACAAGATTTGGCTTTTGGGGCACATTCCTCGCTCTTGGAGGGAGGCCATAGTAGTGGCTTTCCGATAAGAAGGGAAGGACTCTTCCTCGCCTTCTAGTTACCGGCCCATTGCTCTGACAAGCTGCCTGTGCAAGCTCCTCGAGAAGATGATAAACCGTAGGCTCGTGTACTTCCTTGAGTACAATGGTCTTCTCGAGAGCTGCCAGGCAGGCTTCCGGGCAGGGCGATCCACAAATGATCAATTAGTTGCACTGGAATCTTACATTAAGGATGCCTTTATACACAGACAGTACTGCATGACCGTATTTTTTGATATCGAGAAAGCTTATGATACGGCATGGCGTTATGACATTCTTGAAGACCTAAAATGCTATGGTGTGACAGGTAACATGCTTAATACTCTTTCGAGTTACCGGTCTGAATGGACATTTCGTGTCAGGGTCGGTTCGGCATTTTCAAATGTTCACGTGCAGGAGAATGGCGTGCCTCAAGGTGGTCTATTGAGCAGCACCTTGTTTAGAGTTAGGATGAACTCTCTCCGAAAGGCACTGCCACCAACCATATCCTGCTTGATGTATGTAGATGACGTTCAAATATCTTTCAAATCATGTAACATATCCATTTGTGAACGTCAGGTCCAGCTTGGGGTAAATAAACTTTCTCGCTGGGCAGATGAAAATGAATTTAAACTTAATCCTTCTAAGAGTACCTGTGTTGTATTCTCAAAAAGGCGGGGCATCCTGCCCGATCCCGACGTAAAACTCTGTGGTGAGTCGATTCCAGTAAAAAGAGAACACAAGTTTTTGGGTGTGGTGTTTGACGAGAAACTCTCATTCATACCCCACATAAAACGACTTAAACAAAAATGCCTAAAACAATGAATATTCTAAAAGTCCCGTCTCACCAATCGTACGGTGCAGACAAACAACTCCTGCTTCGACTTTATGCCGCGTTGGTAGGGTCACGGTTAGACTACGGAAGCGCTGTGTATGGGTCAGCCACAAAAACAGCACTTAAAATGCTCGACACAGTGCTTCACTTAGGGCTTCGCCTGTCTTGTGGGGCGTTCCGTACCAGTCCTGTTCACAGTCTTTATGCAGAGTGCGACAAATGGTGCTTAGCGTACCAGCGAACCTATATTGACCTCCTATATGCCTCCAAAATCTCACCAATGAATAACCATCCCTTTAAACCGGTTTTTAATGATACGTCCACAACTAAACTCTTTTTAAACCGCCCATCTATTGCTGTTCCTTTCTCGCAGAGAGTGAGGGACGAGGTGACTATTCATGACGTCTCCCTGTTAGACACATTCAAATCATCTCACACTGATCTTGTAGCACCATGGCATCTTCGTCCTGTGGCATGTGACTTGTCTTTCGTAAAATACAATAAGAACAGGACGCCAAGAAGTGGGATTTTGCAGCATTTCATGCATATACAGAATAAATACAGGGCTGCAGAGTTTTTCAGCGATGCATCTAAAACGTCCACTGCGGTGTCTTGTGCTGCGCATGGGCCCAATTTTGAAGCATGTAGAACAATGAATGTTACTACAAGTATTTTTACGGCAGAGGCATATGGCATATTTCTAGTTGTAAGTCACATAGTTGAACATCATATTCCTACATCCGTCTTTTATACAGATTCGTTGAGCGTCGTCCGTGCATTATCATCCGCAAAGTCATCAAAAAACCATGTCATTAATCTTGTCTTCAAAACGATTATGGTAGCTTATTCTTCAAACCTTGGGGTGACTGTGTTGGGTGCTAGGCCACTCTGGCATTGGCGGTAATGAAGTGGCGGATGAAATGGCCGCCAATGCTGCACTCCGAAACACAGTCGACATGGCAACACCACCTTACACAGACCTCAAGCCACACATTAGACAACAACTCCGTTAACCCTGGCAAGCAGACTGGAGCGAACAGACACACAACAAACTACATGTAATGAAACCGCACCTGGGACAATACAGTACTGACTCACACAACAGGCACATTGAAGTTACCTTAGCTAGGTTACGGATAGGCCATACGCATGTAACGCACTCGCACCTGCTCACGGGATCTCCAAGACCCCTGTGTAGCAGGTGTGGGGAGGGCCTATCCGTAGTCCACATACTCATACAATGCAAGGCACTTGACACAACACGACACAAACACTTCAGAGAACTCTAAGACAACATATTCCCCTACACCCATCTCTGTTTCTAGGTGACGATGCCATGGTTTCTGTGAAACGCGTTTTTAAATATTTGTCATGTTAAGTTTTTAAACCTTATTTCCTATCATGTGTAATCACATCTGGCCCTATACATCAGCCATCACCATAATCTTTATTTATCCTACTATGTCCAGTTTACACATTTTATACCTACCTTTTGTGGTAATCACTTGTTTTCATTATATAACTTCCCTGGCGCTCTTTGCCCTCGTCGGCCTTGCGCCATTAAACACCAACCATCATCATCATCTGCTGTAAAAACTGCCAGCAAAGGAGGCGGCGAGCGAGATAAAATAAGAAATAAAAGGTGGTGTTCTTTTCCTAATGCCCCAACAGTATTAGCCAGGTGTTTTCTGATGTGTGTTACAGTCTTCAAACGTCGAAACACTGCAGATACTCTATTTAGTATCATTAAAATTTTCGAATGAAAGATGGATATCAACCTAAATGCAGCCAAACGGCTAGAAAGAATGGCTATAAAGCTTTCTCTGAAACTTCGCAGTTGAAGAAAAATTCGTCCTGGTACAGGATTCAAACTCGGGACCACACTTACCCGGAGCAGTCGCTCTACCAACCGGAACTAGCCAGGAGGTTTCTCGTTTGTAGCGCAAGAGCGAATCAATCGAAAACATGAAGTGACAGGTGTTAATAGACCAGCCTTAGGGTAAATCCTCAAGGTGGAGTAGGTTTCGGGGAATGAAAGTTTGATATCCACCTAAATGCAGCCATACAGCTACAAAGGAAAGCTAAACAGCTTTCTCAGAAACATCGCAATTGAAGAAAAATTCGTCCTGGTCCAGGATTCGAACCACGACCACTGCTTAACCGGAGCAGTCGTTCTACCAACTGATCTAACCAGGATTTTAGTCGTTTGTAGCGCCAGAGCGAATTGATCGACAACTCGAAGTGAAGAACCGGTGTTAATCGACCAGATTTAGGGGAAATCCCCAGGGTGGAGTAAGTTTCTGCGAATAAAAGTTTGAAATCAACCTAAATGCAGCCATAGGGCTACAAAGAAAAGCTATAATCCCAGTTGAAAAATTTGTCCTGCTCCAGGATTCGAATCCGGGACCACTGCTTAACTTGAGCAGTCGCTCTACCAACTGAGCTAACCAGGAGGTTAATCGTTTGTAGCGCAAGTGCGAATTGATGAACAACTGTAAGGGGAAGTCAGGTGTTGATCGCCGAGATTTAGAGGAACTCCCCAAGGTAGAGTAAGTTTCTGTGATTGAAAGTTTGACTTACTCCTCCTTAGGGATTTCCCCTAAATGTGGTCGAATATTATATATTGTAATATAAAATCTAAAAATGACGTTATGTACCCATCAAATATTTTCAATATCCGTGCAGCTGTGTCTGCTGCATGGAGGAAAGAGAAGCTAAGAAGAGGCCCACGAATCAAATTTTGTTGAAGCTGCTTTGTTATTTTCGAAGGGGGCGCCTCTATCTTGCAATTTGTGTGCACATGCCTCAAACTCCGCCTTTGCTCGCCCCGCTTTCATCTGTTTCACCTCGCCCTGCCGAAAACTGGCTACTTCCTGGGCCGCACTGTGAAGTTGGGCTTGGGCATGACGGCATGCCTTCTGAAATCACGTTGCCAGTTGCCTTCTATTAGCAAGAAAAACGACTTTCTTCCCCCACACTTCACCTAAACATCCAGTTGCAAGCAACGCCTTCCGTAAGCTGTTAGTCTTCTATTGGTTTCTGTGGAAATCAAATTTGCAGATAGGCGCAATGTGTATTTTTAGTGGCATTTTTGGGTACCTCACAAATGTTCCTTTCAAGCAAAAATGCTTGAAAACGCACGCCTTTAGGCGGCTTGATTTGCGCATGATTTGTGTATCTATGTGAAGTGCACAATTCAATTTACGTTGTTACTGGTTGGCCATTTATTACAAAAAACGACAGCTGTTTAGACAGCTTTGACATGAGAACAATGCAGAATATTTTCCGTAGGACATCTGCCCTCCACTAAGGAAATATCATTGTGCGTACTAAAAAGTTTTACTGCTTCAACGTGCCCTCACCACAAATTTGTGGTTTCATTACCCCCTGGAAGACACCTTTTCAGATGGAGGCAAAAGATAAAATATCCTTCTATTGAAATTTCGACGCACACCACGGTATCCAAATGCTCGGGGATAATCGAAAGGAAGCTAAACCACGGCGCGCCCCTTAGTCCATTTGGATATTTGGGGCGTTAAACCTCCTAACAAAAATATCTTAGCCTCTCTGTACCTCGCTCGTAGACAAGAAACCGTCAAATGAATGATAAAAATGGTGCTTTGTGTACAGAGAAGGCATGTTCACAAAATGTGGAATAAAACTATAAACTCTAGAGCCTAAAAAAATTGGGCGTCTTTCTCGTGAAGACCTCGTATATTTAGTGAACAAAAGTTATATAACTTGCGTTTTGAGGCTAATGCATATTAAACTTTGATACAAAAACAGTTCTGTTACAAGGAAGCCAGAGGTATTACTACGTTATATAATGTATCCTGCAGAATTTTTACTCCAATTTTAGTAATTCGAAGATTAATTATTAGGTTTAAATTTCGGAAGTTTCGGGTTCGCCTAAGCTGCAACGTTAAGCCGTGAAGTGACGTCATGCTAAGGGGGATTCACCTGCTAACACTCTTATGAGACCTTATATTGTTAGATTACCGACGGAAGGATGAGGGTGCTTGAAAATGCGCCGGAGGAAAAGGCTGGTGAGACGGCATGGGCGAAACTCCTTGGCTGGTCACAACTCGCCGGGTCTCGGCTCTGGATCGGCTTCTCACGGGCTGGGGAAACCGCACGGGGGTATCGTCTTGGGCTGATCACGGTGGGGCTGGGTTTGCCCGACACGGCCCGCATAATCTCCAGAATTGCGCCAGTGCCGACAGAAAGCGATAGGGGGGGGGGCAGGATGCGGAGAAGCGCAGGACATGAACGATGAGATGAGGACGATGTATTTCACACTATTTACATTTGGGCTATCGCAGAGATCGCACAGGGTGCACGTCAGCCACTCCCTCGTCGTCGTCGATGGTAAGGCACCGGGAATTGTCAACCTGTTCCGTAACGATATTCCAAAAAACATGAATAACAATCATTGTACCCCATAATAAAAACCTTTCTAAATAAGATTGTACACAGTTGCTTGATTTGCATTTTTTCGAGATATGGCAGTGCCATAATAATAAAAAAATAGGCGCGTGCTTCCTAGAGAATTTGCCCAAGCTATCAAAAACCAAATAGAGCAAAATGCATTTTTTGCTTATTCTTCTACTCTGAAAACAGGTGATACATCTTTAGCAGAAACAATCTAATCCAATAGAATCTTTTTATGCATGTATTAGGCATTTTGTGTCGCAGAACGATGCTTTTTGAGCCCATGCGTCAAAACTATTACGCTCCATAGGAATGCGATCAG
This sequence comes from Haemaphysalis longicornis, assembly GCF_048455015.1. Lineage (NCBI taxonomy): Eukaryota > Metazoa > Arthropoda > Arachnida > Ixodida > Ixodidae > Haemaphysalis > Haemaphysalis longicornis. The sequence goes on from NW_027526385.1 coordinate 204,817,337, forward strand.
GTCTGAAGCCAACCAGAACGCCTCCTTGTTAGCAAAAGGACTGTCGGTCTGGAGGAAACGAGCTGGTGCGAAAGCAATTCTAGATTGGCCCTCGCACAAATGGGGTGTGTGGTACAATTGCATGGAACCAAAGTGTGTTGTAGCTTGCATGTCCTGTACTGTTTTCATTGTTTTGTATTGGTCTACAACTATCGTTCTTGCTGATATTTGCACCCAAGCTGGCTAACCTCTTCAAAGTGAACTGCCTGCCATAACAAAACAAAACCATTGAAGCTCAAAGAACACCTTGCTGCACGACCTTGTTTATCGAAGGAACTTCAAGTGGACAGAAATTGCAACTTGTTTTATACTTTTGAAAGGCAATAACAAGCACCAAGCCTGGTCAGAGGGCTGCTCGGGTCCTTCCATCCCGCAGTTCCACTTTTTTGAAAGAAATATTACTGATAGGGTGATTTGGTTTATTTGGCATGCTGGCCTTTGGCTTACTGCTTAGACGCTCATAATTAGGTTGACAGTTGGAGCTCCGTGTAGATTGACTATTCTTCATAACAAAACCAGAGCGCTGCACTGCCAAGACCAATCATATCTAATTACTTTGGTGGTTCAGAGAGCAAGGTAACATAATCTAATGCAGGCTTGCCGGCAGTCACATTTTTGAATCACAGGCGGTGCAGTAAAGTTCGTTTAGCTTAGTTGGTTTTGCCCTGTGATACGATAAAAGTAAGATTTTGAGTTAAAGTTGGAAAAGGCGTTTACTTCAGGACTGAAACATTGTGCAAACAGGACGTACATCTATGTTCTGCAGGAGCAGTTTTTTGTCTTCGAAAGCGTGGCGCTTCTGGTTATGATGATATGAAACTGTAAATGGCAACCAATAAAGAATTCCTTGTACCTTAATTTGCCCGGTTAGAATTTCAAATCACGTAAAACCTAAAGAGCGCTTCTCTGCCAAACGTTATTAACATGTCGTCACAGCTAGTCGCGCTGCCGACCGACGGTGTTGCATGGTCGCCTAAGGTTAACCTTCTAAAGGCGCCTTCTAAATTCCGTAAGTATTGAATTGTGAAAATATTTCGGGAATATTTTGTTAGTAGGTTGTTACAGGCGAGAAAACTAAAAATTGCACATTCATTCTCTCTGCACGACGCTTCAATCCACAGATAGGTGGCAGCAAATATTCTAGTTCCTATAAATGTTCAACTTTTTAAAACTGCTCACTAGAGACACAATGAAATTGAAAAGCTCCTAAAACTAACTTGAAATTGGTTTGAAGAAAATATAGTTTTAAATATTGGTCAGAAAGTAACAAATATTACATATTACAAATAGTACACTAGCTAATAAAACACCAATTTTGATCTTACAAAAACAGTCCCGTGGTAGAAGTCTATTCTGTTAAATTAAAACGGTAGAATTTATCAATACAATTTGACTCTCCTGACGTGTTTAACTTTGAGTTTGACACTAATTTCCGACTGTGGGCTGTCTCCCTGAGAAAAAGGTCATGACCATGACACCATAAATATATGAAATGCCTTGCAAGTAAATCGAATCCTGAATGCAGCAAATTGTGGCAATAAAAGAAAATGTTCCATTCCGCCATTCCTCCCATTAATAGAACTTGAACACTAACTTTAAAAAGCTTGAAAATACCTCATACGTGTCTGTTGTCAGCAAGAACAAAGAAACTCAGAGGAGTATTAACCAGAATGTTGGCACCCTGCAGTTGTCAGGAATCTTGTATTCAGAAAATGAACTTTACCCTTTGTTCCACTGTTTATTTCACCCTTAACAAGACCCTGAACGCCTGCAGGATCTATCATCTGCATTATCATCAGCCTGTGTGCGTGGACTGCAGGGCCAAGGCCTCTTCTAAAGATCCCCAGTTATACCGGTCCGGTGATAACTGCCGATAATTAGACGTCCCAGCACCTTTAACTAATTTAACTAACGGTCCCAGCACGTAGCACCTTTAGTAATCTTGGTGACGGTATGCGCGACACCACGTAGTCAAGACCACCGCGTTGTTAGTTTCAAGTTTCTGCGATGTCATGTTTATAGGTTGAGGGTAAGAAACCACATATGCTGGCCCTCATAATCATGTTAAGGCTCCGACCGATGGGCTTCCTCTCTGTTTACCATGCAGAAAGCTCCTTGACCCCTTCAGCTATCAGAGTAAGGCTCAAGAACAATGTAACCCCGTCTCCCGGTTTCATTCTATGCTGTATGGTATGATGTTTTCCACCCCCGCCGAAAAAACATGATCGGTTCTTGTAAACGGGGGCACCGAAGTTCTCTTTCCACGTCTTCAAAACATCACTCTCCCGAAACCTGGCCATTATCCCCGTTTTTCTGTCATTGAATAAGTTGATACGTCAAAATCTGTCTCTTCCCATTCGGTATTCCACGTTTCCCTGCTCCTTGAAGGAATCCTCAGAAAAATCTTTTGATGACCAGTGTTGTGTTAGTCGAAATAAGCCCCCAGCAGCGAAAACTACTCTCCTCAAACAAACCTGCATTGTTCATCCAGACATGAGTGTCACACCACACCGCAGCCTCAACAGCTCACGGGATGTGACACTTGAGACAGATCTGCCAAACGAAACAGATGCCAACCTTATGGAAGTCCATAAAGATAAAGGTGTTACAGCCGTCAGGAAAATCGCAATCCGCCAAGAAACTGTAGAAATATAAACGAAACACATATTCTTAACCTAAAACAGATCAAACTTGCTTAAAGTACCAATGCTGGTTTCATTGGGTAAGGAGTATGTTCCTACATACATTACCAACGTCGCTGCTTCGAGTGCCAGTGGTTCGGTCACAGTAAACCTTCGTGCCGCGGCAAAAGAACCCGTGCAAAAATCGACACACAGGTCCACCCCCCGACAACTGCAACTCCACCACCCTTAGAGCTGTCCCATCTGCCAGGGACCCCAGGTTATATACTACCGGGTAAGCGAAAACTTTCAGCAACAAAAGCACATAATAAACGTCAAAGTAACCGAGAACATCACCTACTCATAAGGGCGGAGGGGGTTTGCCTCTTGCGCCCTGGGGAAATACACCGATGCATCTCGCTGGCGGCGGAGTTGGGTCTGGTGTCGGCAGGTACTCAGTAATGAACATCAAACTCTGTACCCTCCTAACACCCCCTGGGGTACCCCAGGCAGCCTAACCCGCCACCACACAGCTTGCTGAGGCAGCAGAGGCTGTGATGGCCACAGTAACCATCGGGAGCGATACCGGTCCGGCCCCTGCTTCCTCACCCTGTCCTCTTCAAACTGCAGTGTGCAGAGGAGATGGACAGGAGGTTCAGCATCAGCACCCAACACCACCGCTCGTCCCGTGCTACCTGTAGCGGTTCCGACACGTTCGACGGCAGCGTTCAAAAAAACAAATAACACCAAAACGGGTGGCAAGTCAAGGGGGCCCTCTGCATCGTGCCCCCCGAGGACACGTTCCGTGATATGGACGTCGGGTCGTACCTCTCTGCATCTCAGCGTTTGAACGGCCTCCGATGTTCACGCCAACAAAAAAACCAAAAACGCCCACTCCGACAGTACAAGCGACAAACAGCGAATATTGAATACACGCGTACTAAAGTACCTAATAAATGTTTATAATAAAGAAGCGAAAATATCTTCCAGTGAAACTTCAGAGGCCTCGTTAGAAATATTGATAATATCCATGACTTATTGCATTTTAATCATACAAGTTTGATATGCCTCCAAGAAACACAATTAAACTTCATACACAAATTTCTTGCATAGATGCATGGTATTTAGGAAGGACAGGGCTGGTGCGGTACATCCTCAGGTGGTGACGCCGTCATTGCCAGAAAATTCTTGGCGTGCTACACTCTCCAACTAAAGACCGTCCTTGAGGTGTTGACAATCGAACTATAATCTTAAATACGCTTATAACACTAAGGTCTCTTAACATACCTCCGGACTTCCAGTTCTTGAGCTCAGATTTGGATGGCCTGGTAGATCAGCTACGTGCACCTTTCATTCTTTTAGGCGATGTCAACGTAGATAATCCACTCCTGGGCTCTAATTGCACGGACACCCGAGGTTGATTAACAAAAAATTTATAATATGTTCAGGAGCAGGCCTGTTCAAAAGGATATATTCTACATACTACAATATATAGCATATCACTTGTTCACAGCTTGACTCGCCTCTACCTTCTGCAGTTCTGTTTCCATTTCTTTATTGGGGTGATGACATGGTCCCATATGCTAGTGACGAATTCTTCACCTGACTAACATATACAGGTAAAGGCCCAAGCAGTCCAAATTCCCAGAACAGGATCAATGAAGCAAGAGAAAACGGGAATACATTTAAGAGAAATCAAAACTACACTACACGTCCGTAAGACACCTACACGCTGAAAAGGCAACCAAACTCCTCACAGCGCCCATCGTCGACGCTACCGGTATGTCCATTCACTAAGCATCTGGTGCGCTGCGCAACCAGAGGAGGCCATGGTAGAATTAGGACTGTGGCCAGGCACTAGAGGTGAAGAACAAGGCATCGGGTTTCCTTCAAGGGTAACACACGTTCGATAACATCGTTTTGTTGAAATGGGGAAAGGTGTTTGGAAAATCGAGATAGTTGGTACACTTTCTTGACATACATAAACTCTCACATGCACAAACACAAAGTCTAGACACATATACAAAAACTCAAATGACATCAGACGCATAGCCTGCGCCTGGTTAGCACAACAGGGGACACACTGGAAGGCCAGACAAACACACTCGCACATCGTGTACTGCTCGGCACACTACACAAACACTTTCACGCACCACGACGGATATAATAGGTCCAACACATATTCAAACTCTTTCTTTTCATTTCACGAGCTTAAGCTACCTCTGTGCACTTTTAGGCTTTCAGCTCCAGGTGCAGACAGCATGACTTACGTAATGTTACAACTCTTTCATGAAGACACACTTAAACACTTCTACTTCCCTAAAACAAAATATGGCTGTCGGGGCACATTCCAAAATCCTGCAGGGAGGCCATAGTTGTCGCTTTTTTGAAGAAGGAGTAGAACCCAACATTTTCTGCCAGATATCGACCCATTATCCTTGCAAGCTGCTTGTGCAACCTATTCGATATGAGACCAATAGCAGGCTTACGCACTTGTTTGAGGACAATGGTCAGCATGATAGCTCCAAGCCTGGCTTCAGGGTGGGGTAGTCCACGAAGGACAAACTTCCTCCCATTATACGCACTTGAATGACGCTTTCATTCATAAACGGTTTGACAAAACGGGGTTTTCAACCCTTTGAAGACAAACGATGCCGCTTGCCTTTACGAGATCCTCGTGGACTTAGGTAATGAGTGTTTCGGGCCTGATGTTAAGCACCCTTGCTAGTTACACGCTTGAAAGATCGGTTGCTAAGAGTTGGTAGTGCGCTACAATGGTTCATGTGCAAGAAACAGCTTGCCACGATGCGGAGTTCTAATCTACAATCTGCTTATAAATAGAATGTTCTGTCCTCTTAAGGCATTGCCACGTACAATTTATTGCCCTATATATGTAGAGGACGCTCGTATACCTTTCAAATAACGAAATATGTCAATCTGTGACGTCAGGTCTAGTCTGGTCTCAACCAACGCGCAACCCAGGCAGACAAGGTTTTTTTAAAACTTGAAACAAAAAACATTTTTCGCGCTGTGTTCTCTATGAAGCGCGTTATGCCTCCTTGCTGTGACATTACCCTTTATCGCATTACTATATATGGTAAAAAAGAGCAAAAGTTTTTAGGCCTAATACACAATAACAAACTAACATTTGTTGCACACTTGAAATATCTTAAGGCAAAATGCCAAAAACCTGTTAACATTCTTAAGATCTCTCCCGCTAGTCCTATGGTGCTGACAAGCAACTCCTGCTGTATGTTTATAGCGCCCTCATTGGATCTCGCTTGGACTACGGCAGTGTCTGAAAAGGGTGTGCAACAAAAACGGCCAAATATGCTGGACCCAGTACTGCATTTGGGGCTACGCCTTCAATGTGGCGCTTTTGCACTAGCTCTCTCCAAAGTTTGTATGTAGAATGCGAGAAATGGTCCCTACATCGCCATAGGGTATACATAGAAAAGCTTCAAAAATTATGCATATAACAAATTTTCCTTTTAATTCCTTGATTATATTGCATCCATAAAGCAACTTTTTATATCCTTCTATTTCCATGCCGTTTCATTTCAGAGTGAGAGAAACAGCTTGTGATGTAGCAGTCCTGTTTTCGGACACCCATGATACAGCAATTATTGATTTTATTCCACTGCAGCCTCACCACCCTTTGTCACGCGACCTGTCTTTCGTCTAACCTGACAAAACGGGACATTGAGAATTGGGATTCTGAAAGTTTTCCTTTTACTTCAGGATGAGTAGGGTTGCGCTGACATTTAAAGCGACGCGTCTGAGACTGCAAATACTTTGTGCTGCGCAGGGGCCAAATTGCGATGTCAGTAAAACAGTGAAACTTTGTAACAGTATATTCACAGAGAAGCATACGGCATATAAATTGTCCTAACACACACATACCAACTGCAAATTTTAAAACCCATCCTGAACACGGACTCTCTTCACGTTGGGCGCGCACTAGCATACGAAAAGCGTTCTAAAAACGTTTTACTTGATTGTTTTTAAGGCCATCATGCCTGCATTTGCATCATACCTGGAAATAACTTTCTGCAAAACTCCAGGTGAGTGTGGGATTGCCGGAAATTAGGCTGCCCATCAAACGGCCACTGCATGCGACATTTTTTATTTAAAAGTAGTACATGTGTAACCCCCCCCCAGTTATCATTTCATTGTCATCGATTTACTTGGCGCCACTCCAGCGCTCCTCATCGCCCCCGCTGACACCTCTTTCAGAACTAATTTTCTTCTCCTCCGCCAATGACCCCTTTAGAAAGTTGCGCAGTCGGCAGCTAACGGCGATGGTGTGTTTATCAGATGATTGCGAAAAATAAACAGAAGCACGAATGGGCGATAAAAATGCTCTGCAGATTACAGTACTCCCTAATGTCAAATTTATGCGCAGCGCGAGCTGCAATCTTCTATGCCAGGCGAATTTCTACTGCATCTCGCGAAGTGTTCGCGTGATCAGCGAACGTTTTAAGGAAGAAGAAAACGTGGCGCGAACTAGACGTAGACGAAAGAAACAAGGTAAGACATTACAAGCGCCAACTTCCAACTGTTTATTTGAAGCAAACCACACAAAATTTATACAAGTCTTATCTAAGCAGAAACAACAATAACAACAAAACAAAAAAAAATAAATCAATCTAGGTATAATCATGTTAACAAGTGTAAAAGGTGATGACAGTGGCTGAAATGGAAAAGCACAACACTGCTGAAAGAATGACAACAAATCTACGCCAGCCTCACGAGTAATCGAGATTGTTCAAATGCGCCTGCGTGCAATCCCGGCGCAAACCAAACCGAAAAGAGGGATGGACAGCTGCGCGTGCAAAACTAGACACTGTGGTAAAAAAATGACATTTCTTTTTCATCTAACGCTAGTGATGGCGTGCGAACACACTTGTCACCGGCTCTTTTGATAAACACTGCCTCGATCACCTCCCTCTCCGTTTTGTTTCTTGCTCTCCTCAGAAAGGTCGTCTTATCCAGGAGTGGTTCACACCCACAACGCTTGCACTGGTCGGCAAGATGCCCTCCCCTCCCAAGTTTCTGCTGACTGCCAACCGGTGTTCTCTGGCACGTTCATTGATGCAACGTCCAGTCTGACCGATATAAACCCTTTTACATTTGAAGGGGTTGCTGCAAATGACGTTGCTAACACACTCGGTGTATAGCGTGGCGTGCTTTTTTGGGCATAATTCTGGTATCTTATTGGCCATCATAGGGCACACTTTAGCCAGTTTGCACGGGGCGGAACACACAATGCGCCCTTTATACCGGGACGCGACCATCTTGACGTTGTGCGAAAGCCTGTGGATGTACGGTATTACCTGAGTTTTCATTTTTTTCTTTCTCTTCCTGCACTTTTTTATCGTGTTTCGTGTTCTGGAGGATGCTTTCACACACACTTGTGATAACGGTGGGAGGAAATTGGGCGACTTCCAAGCTGCTGATCTGATTGTTTAAACTTGCAGTCAGATTGTGCTCGCAAGATTTCGTTAACGCCGAATTAAGACATGTAGTGGCTATACCCCTCTTTCTCATGTTGGAATTCGCGCTGTCGTAAGACCGAAGGCTTTTTTTGTTCTTTGGTAGTACATCCAGCATGTGTGGTTTTTTGCGAAAGTGAGTTTGAGGTCGAAAAATTGTATTGTATTCCCCTGAGGTATTTCTCTGGTGAACAGTAAGGTGCTTACGTAAGATGCTTACGACGAGGAAGGGTCCCTGCCAGCTTCATGTTTGTCTGCATGAACAAAGCTTGGATCCTTCAAATGTATATTCAGCTAATTAGCTAGGAAGTATGCTCCAACGACAATAAGAAAAAACGTGTTTTTTTCGTTGACTCTGTGGACTGTGTACAGCTTTGCAAGTCATCCTTCTTCACAGAGTGAAAGGGCACTACAGTGCCCTACGCTGACGTCAAGCCACACAAAAGAAAACTCTTTCGTAAGTCGACTCAAAAGGAGTGGTTGCATAGACCGACAACCAATTATACGTAATAAAACCTTACTTGGTACTATGCCCCGCTGACACACGCAACAGATACACAGAGGTTGCTTTGGATAGGCTACGCATAGGGCACAGACATGCAATGGTCTCACATCTGCTAACATGATCTTCAAGACCCCAGTGCGGAAGGTGCGAGAGGCCCAATCCGTAGTTCACAAACCTATTCAAAGCAAGGCACTCGACGACAGACGGCGCAAATATTTCCTGATCACTACTATCCACACTCACACTTGACGCGTAACATAAAAGACAGACGCTAACAAAAGAAAAGTTTAAGCACAGCTGACTACTAGTGGTGGCCTGTTTCACATCACAGTCAAGCAGACGCCCGCACCCAAAATATCCAGCACTTCTGTGAAACAACGGCAGCAATAGAACGAACGTTCTTTGCGCTTTTGCTTAATTCTTTGGGGACATACATCCATCGAAATAATCAAAGAATCTGCAGCTTTAGGGTGTCTTCACCCAAAGCGCAAATGTATAATTTTTAAGTGCCAAAAAGTAGCACCCTCCATTGTACGTGAAAATAAATACGACAAAAATCCCGCTTAGACAATTTGCGCCAAACGACACCGAAAAAAAATATAAAGTAAGAAGATCATAAAGGGTCTGTAAAAAAGGGTTTGGTAAGCATGCCAATGCTTTCGCCTAAAACCACAATGACGTATTTAGGTGCCCCTATGATATTTTTTTTTGTCATAACCACGATATAACTCCAAGTTTCTGTTTACTTGCTTGGTATCAGTATTTATTCCACGGACAAATTAAAACCCTCAAATATTGTAGTGCCGCGGCGGCCGCTTTTCTGATGGAGATGAAAAGCAAAAACGCCCATGTGTGCGAGATTTTGGTGCACGTTTAAGAACCCCAGGTGGTCAAAGTTTTTCCGGAGCCCTCCGCTAGGGCACGCCTCATCGCCTGCGTTGCGTCGGTACGTTAAACCTTACAATCAATAAATCAAATATTGTCGTAAGCTTCATATCTCTAAACAAGTCCGTCTTTGTACGTGTGTAAACAATGCTTGCAACTAACTGTAGCTTTTGTCTGTGGAACAGTTTTCAAGTGCGTAGTAATATTTCAAAGATGGAAACTTCAGACTATGTTCACGCTATTATGTACTCCTTTCAGGTGCGCAAAGTTTTTTCCAATTTTTTCAAGCCGTTTTTGTAAATTTACCCACAATATTTTAAAGAATTGAGGGCATCTTTTTTTTGTGTGTGCTAGGCGGACAGCGCTAAAATTGCCCAGACCTACGTATACACCAAGTTTAAAAAGTGTACTAAACCATTTTTGTGCCAGTCACAAAGTTACCAAGAACTGAAGATTGTGTGTGAGCCAAATGATATTTTTTGTTTAAAAACGGATGGAAGCAAAACCCCGGAGGACACTGCACATTTCGCAGCAATATGGGGAAGGCGCCAGGCGCCAACTATGAAGGCCTTTTTTAGTTACGTTGCCCGGATCAAATAGCTTCCCATGGTTTTGAGTATTATGTGAAAAAAAAAAGTATATACTCATTACACCATGTGCCATACGACGTAACGATTTGCGGCGGCGGAAACAGATCAAACAATGTAAACACAGTTATAAAAGCACGCTCGACTTGTGAAAAGTATGATTTGCTTGTAGGAGAATATTTTATGTACTCGGAATATCATAAAACGTTTTTTTTTTCAGTGTAAAATGGTAAATCTTACCCTGAATTGGTTTATTCAGTGTCTCGTCCCGTATGAAACATTTCGTAAGCAGAGCAGCAATTTTCGGTAGCAAAAGTCACTGCAACTTTTCCTGGGTTAGAAAAATAGATACCGCTTCTTCTGTGAGGCGGAAATATGCCTGGTATTATTAAGCAAACTCTAGTTGGTATCATGATCATGATACCAACTTGTCATGAACAATTTGTTTAAAATCACTGATAGCATAGGAATTAAAATTATTTGCTTTGCTGTACCGCGATGAAAGTGCTTGTATGCTTATGTACATTTTTGCTCCCCAGAAAATTTCAATACCGACATTCGCAACTCTACTCATTTATGTCTTGAGCACTACGGGCAGTTCAAATTTGTAAAAATGAGGCCACAGTAATGATCTTTTATGCAAATATTTTGGGTAACAATGAGATATGAAAGAATATGTTTGTACGCAATATTCTCAGCTTTATCATACAAGATGTATACGAGTTCTATACGGTTTTCTTTTAAACAAACCGAAGGCCGGAATGGATCTTAACCACCGTCATTTGGAGGAACCATTTGGGCTATGTATGGTCTTGACAAAAATAAACTAAATCCTGCATTGATGATTTTAGATGGAGTGTTTCACAACTGCTCCAAAGGCTACACTGAGTTTGGGCGTTACAAGTTGGCATAGCCAGAACACGCCCACGTGGCAGTCACAACGTACATATTCACCTAGACATGTTGAGGTTGTGAGAGAGTATCTGAACACTAGATTAGCAGTTTCCTGCTTTATCGAGGCAACGCAGATGGTGGTGTTTGTTACCTTTATAAAAGACGGTAAATATTTAAACTAGCAATTAAGAAAACACACACACATCAGAGCAATATCAGCTGCCAAAAATAAATTACAAATTTCCCTCTTCATTGCACGTACCGAACATAAAACTGGTGACTCATCCTTTGCGATACCAGTGGCAACATGATAACCCTGTGTGGGGAATTTTAGTTCACTGTGAGGAATACTTCTCTTGTGTGTAGTATTAGGCAATTTGTGGTGTTTTTACCTAAATAACCACACCTATATGGTCCTGTAGCCCGTTAAGGGCAACAGTCTTTCTCAGAATATTTACAATGTAAACTTCTTCTGTGTGCGTATGTCTGTATGTGCCTATCTCTAGCTCTAGTCAGCCTCCTGGCTAAAAGGTAAACTGACACTTCAAAGAGAGGTCTGCGCAAAACTATTTTTAAACCGCTAAACCTGGAAAAACAGTTCTGATTTTATAGCACTGTTGGCATAAGAACACATAAAGCATATTTGAGGCAGAACACCAAAGATTACGAGGTCTTTGTAAGAATTTTTAGTCAGAAAATATTGACCTCTTGTTTTTAGTGCTGACAAAAAGATGCTTTGAACAAAATAATTTTTCTAAAATACAAACTTGCGACTGCTAGCCACACATCCCGATGTAACGTTCCCAATACAATGTTGACGCAATACAACGATCTAGTAAATGGGTAGCAGTGAACATAGGGATGCTCAAATGACTTAAGGAAACACCCCTTGTCTAATAGTGAAACAGTGATACAGGGGAGGAACAACTTTAGAGGGTGGTGGGAAAGAAGCGAGAGACGTTTTGGCAATACGGGCAAGGACGTATCCCCTCTGGGAAACATTTTCAGCGATGTCAGTAGATACGCGGCCAAGTTTATTTACAATACCCTCTTGAATGCCAACTGCCTCCCCATTTGCAGACGAAATTGGCAGCTCAAGAAAAAGGGTGCAAGTGCTTTGTACGCAACCCTGCTTTTTTGATTAAAAATTGGAAGATCTTGTACAATTTTGAAGCGGCCAACTTTTTGATATTTTGAAGTAAAATACAGCAATAGTTATACCAAGAATATAAAAGTGTATGAAGTTTTTAGGCAGTTTCTCTTTCAACTTTGAAATTGAAAGAAGCTAATTTCGCACATGTCAGTAAAGTAATAGGTTTTATTCTTAGCCGTGCCATGGAAGCCTTGATCATTTGTTTCACATATGAAGACACCAACGTATAAGCAGAGCTCCCGCAAATGTACCTGAATGTGGAACCTCTCTCTGAATATCACGTCCATGTATAACTTTCGGAAACTAATAAACGGTTTTTATTGATTTATCTGAAGATCGGTCCCTTGACGAACATGTCGCCAGTTGATTGGTTCATTACCCAATGCGGGGAAACTATAGTAACTTTGCAATGATGTCTTCGGATAACATTGGCTTATTCTCAAATTTAGTGGATATTGGTGGTATCCGGAGCTCGATGGGCTCCTCAAATTCTAGAAACCAAAGTTTTTAGTTGTGTGTGAGGAGGGAAGGAAACCCCCTCTGCAGGTTCTTGAGCAGTGTGTATTCAGTGGCAACTGGGGCTAGCCACAGTCACCAGTTAATCAGACGAGGGCGCTTTGAGAGGTTACAAAGAAAACAAGTATTATAAAACAAAGCGCGATGCAGATAATAATACTATGATGAGAGACCACCAGAGAACTAACAACCCAAAAGGAATAACTGATATACTAATGCGACATCAAGAAACCCAAAACGCTAACTAATGTACAGAAAAGCCTATACATCTAAACAACAGAAAAGAGCAATAGAAAAGTTAATAAACAGTTCACCGTGACGCCGCGTAGTTCTCGGGGCGTAGGGGTGTCGCGTTGCGTTGCGCTGAGGTCGCGTCGGAAATCTTGCGTGCTGGCCCGTTGACGATGCAGCTCCGTCGCTGCTCTTCCACGAACGGCACTTGCAGGAGCGGTCGTGATCGAAACCTGGCCACCACCAGGTGGCACGTCAGGGAAGGCCGTGGCCACTCGGCACCCGGTAGCCGCCGGTGGACGATGATCTCCAGGCCGTGGTCGTTCAGGCCGGGGCACGCCGCAGCGCGTGTGCCTGCCATGGGCCAGGACACTGGGGAATAGGACGCTGGTCAGGAGAGGCCTTGGCGTCAGGTAGATCCCTCTCAGCTTGGGTTCCCGAGACCCAATGAGCTATCGATCTGCGCCTGGACGCCGCTCTCCTCGCACCGTCCTCTCCGAACTCCTCCACTCGAATGACCATCCTTCCTCGTTCCCCTCTGGCCTCGTCACCCCTCAATCGTGGCCGGCTCTCATTGGCCACTCGCGCCTGCCGTCATCGGCTGTGTGGCCTGCCAATTCTTTTTCCGCCCTGCCGAAACGAGGACAATCCCTTCATGGGCATGTGTTGGCGACGTCGTCGTCGTCGTCCCCGCCGATTGAGCGCTTCACCTTACATTGTGACAAATCGCCCGTTATAATACACAGTGCAGCATACTCTACACCACTTTGAGCGGTCGTCAGGAGCCACTCTTAAGAACATCACCTGTCAAACATCTAGCTTTGTGTGATCGTAACTTCACTGGCTACCACGGTAGGCTGTGCTAGAGTATTGCCGTCTCACCAAATGAGGGCCAATGCTAGAGAACTAAAGCTTGTGTCTGATGACGTACTGAAAATTGTGCATTCCGGCAATGCATCGTTCGAAAGCAAAAGGCCAATATACCGAAAGAAAGAGCGCAGCATCCAGTTTTCTAGGTGAATGGATCGAGGGCCGCGCATCGTGATGAACTGAAGGCGGAGGAGGAGGCTCGGTTGCATCGAAGTTGGAGTGGAAGGCCCAGTTGTTCCAGAGCATCCTCCATATGCTCCTAAGCGCGAACAAGATAAAAAGAGCCAGAGGCCAGAGTATATCCGGCGGTAAGGGTGAGGTCTCATGATGTAGTCGACAATTTGGAGATAGGTATAGGAACAAATATATTCTCTCTTAGTAGGCAGCGGCTAAAAGTGGTTTGTAGGGGTCACTTATGGCCTTCCTTGGGCTCTGAAAGTTCATTACTTTCACGCGGTGTTCGCCGCAAGAGAGGTGGCAATGCTCGGTAACCTTGTTTAACGAACGCAATTCGCCTTTAGTTGACAGGCATATATATATTACAAATTACAGGCCGATCAGCTTACTGTCACTCGTCTACAAGGTATTTACCAAGGTAATCACTAACCGAATCTCTGCAACCTTAGATTTCAGTCAACCTAAAGAACAAGCAGGGTTACGTAAAGGTTATTAAACAATGGACCCTATTCACACGATCAATCAGGTGATACAGAAGTGCGCTGAGTATACTGAACCCCTATATATAGCCTTCATAGATTATGAGAAAGCATTTGACTCGGGCGAAACCCCAGCAGTCATTCAGGCATTACGGAACCAGGGGGTAGATAAGCATTATATAAGAATACTAGAGGATATCTACAATGGGTCAACAGCTACCATTATCCTTCATAGGGAGAGCAGTAAAATACCTATAAGGAAGAGTGTCAGACAAGGAGACACAATCTCTCCAATGTTATTCACAGCCTGCTTACAAGAAGTATTCAGAACGTTGGATTGGCAACAGGTGGGAATAAGGGTTAATGGAGAATACCTCAGTAACCTCAGATTTGCTGATGACGTCGCCTTGCTAAGTAACTCGGGGGACGAATTGCACATGCTTTCCGCACTGGGCGAACAGAGTAGAAATGTGGGCCTGAAAATTAATATGCAGAAAACTAAAGTAATGATCAATAACCTTGGGAGAGCATAGCAGTTTGAGATAAGCGGCGAGGCAGCGATGTGGTAAGCGAATATATCTACTTAGGCCAAGTTGGAACCCCATATCCCAACCATGAGGCAGAGATAATTAGAAGGATCAGAATAGGGTGGGGTGCATATGGCAGACATTCTCAGATAATGAATAGCAGCCTACCATTGTCACTGAAGAAGAAAGCGTATGACAGCTGCATCTTACCGGTACTCACCTACGGGGCAGAAACTTGAAGGCTCACTAAGAGGGTTCAACTTAAACTGAGAACGACTCAGCGGGCAATGGAGCGGAAAATGATAGATGTATCATTAATAGACAAGAAGAGAGCCGAGTGGGTCAGGGAGCAAACTGGTGTAAACACATATTAGTAGAAATTAAGAAGAAGAAATGGACGTGGGCAGGGCATGTAATGCGAAGGCAAGATAACCGCTGGTCATTAGGGGAACAGAGTGGATCCCTAGAGAACGCAAGCGTTGCAGGTGGCGGCAGAAAGATGTGCAGATGAGATCAAGAAGTTTGCAGGGATAAATTGGTCACAGCTGGCATAGGACCAATGTAGTTTGAGAATATTGGGAGAGGCATTTGCCCTGCAGGGGGTGTAGATAGGCTGGTGATGGTGGTGACGATGAAGACAGTCTGGGGAATTCAAATAAAATAAACGCCAGATCACTCTAGCTACCCGGGGCACGAGGAAGTGTACCAGAACCCTCTACGCGCTCTCGTACTCTCACTATCGCATTTTCGCATCCTACCCTGTCTGACTGGGGGAGTTGGTCACCAACGGGATGTCGAAAAGCTCCATAGGCTGGAAAGGGCTACATCCTCTACAGCAGACACTAGAGGGTCCAGATGGCAGGCAGTTACGTGGTGCCTTCATCAAACAATAGGTCTTCCCAACACAGTGTAGTACAACGGCTGCTTCCGGGCAATATTCTGTGGTGTATGTAAACATTGGAAACTTGCACTTCCTGCAACGAATGGCCTAGGCTTGCGCAACAAAGAAAACACAAATCCCCTTAAAAATTGATTTGATTGACGGATTATTTGCTTAAACTTTCTATAGAATAAATTTGTTTGTTTATTTATTTATTTAAAATCTTTGTTTCCAATTTATTTTTCATTGGTTTTTAACAAGACTCTGAGCAACAGGAAAAGCACCAGTCTCCCCGAGCGGGTATGCGTTTGCATAAAGCAGAGGCTGACCTAGTGAGTGGAATCAATCCTCCAGCGAGTCTATGTCGGCCGTAGCGACAGAGCGGCAGCTCAATCGACAGTGCTTCGGCGCGAGACCTGCGCGAGGACTCCAGACCTCGTTTGAACTCGGAAACGGCCATACCTCCGTGGTACCTCTTGCCAGCCCTGCCAATACACCTTATTATATTTTGGCAAAGGTCCTATTCTAAACGTGATCACCAGCTTGGAACTAGGCAGCAAGCGAGTGCCCACGCCCCTGCATCAAGAAATCGACCACCAAATGGCGTCGCCATCACAGGCACCAACAGTGGGCTCCGGGTCTCTTCGCCAACGCCATCTAGGCTTTTTCAATGCCAACGACGACGCCGATGCCGAGGATTGGCTGCCTGTCTACGAATGGGTGAGCGCCTACAATCAATGGGATGATGAAATGAAGATGAGCTACATCGAGTTCTCCCTGACAGAAGACAGAGCTCGCACACGTGGCTTTATAAACACCAAGCGCCATGGAAACATGGTCTGACTTCAAGACGGAGTTAAATACTGTGTTCCTTCGCACCGCGGTGCGCAAGATTCGCGCTGGACCGCAGATTCCCGTGCATGCACAGCGAGACGACGAGGGTTACACCAATTACGTTGAGGACGTCGTGGACCTCTGCAAGCGGGTGGATACTGCAATGCTAAGTCCGACAAGATCAGGCACATCCTCAAGGGAATCGAGCATTATGCATTTGAGATGCTCCTGGGCAAGAGCCCACAGACTGTTGACGACGTCCTCAATTGGTGCCTCAGCTACGCCGAGCGGCGCAAACAGCGTGTTGTTACTCATCAACACACACTGCCCAACGAAGACGTTCAACGAGGGTCACTGTCGTCAGTGGCCATACCTTCTGACCTTTCTCCTCCTTTGGCGCACGTCGTGGTGTTCGCGCGTGCAGAAGTTTTGCGGCAGCTGGCCCAGCTTCCTAGAGCCCGAGAGCCTGTCTTTCCGCTGCCCCGGACTGTGCGGCGAGTTATTCAAGGCCACGTCTCCGAGGCGCTTCCCTCAGCCTGCCAAACGCCACATGGCCACTATCCAGCTTAACCATCGACCTCACATTTATTGTCACGAGTGGCACCGCGCTTTTCAACTACCACCGCAGCGGCTCTCCCACCACCAGTACCATCGCCCCAAATAGTACCAATATCACCGCACCTTGTTTTACCAGTGGCGGTGGCTTACGCTTCAGTCATACGACAACTGGAGCCTAGCACTGATAAGCCTTCCAGTCATTACAGTGCAACGCACCCCGGCGGCCGACACTGTATCCTCGACTGGCCCCTCAACAGCAGACAAGCGCCCCGTGTGTTACGCAGGCTGAATGCCCGGCCAGGTGGCGCGGATGTGTGGTCGGCGGCCACCACTTGCTAGTGATGTCCACCCAGTATCGGTAAACGGATCTCAGCGGTATTTCGCCCTTGGTGATTCACGACCGACACCAAGCTACTGCACTAGTGAGCGACCACCATTCTCCAGACGTCGCCCTGCTTCCCCTCGTTGCCGCTTTGTGTCGCCCATGCGCGCCCGATAAAAACCGACCGCCGAGGGAAACATACGGCTGCAGTTCATGAGGCAAAAACTGCACCTACGTCAAGATATGGTAGTCCACTTATCTCACCCGCCAACATTATAGGTGTGACTGTGGAAGGTGTCGCTGCACTCGCGCTGGTTGATAAGGGTGCCGCAGTGTGAGTGTTAAGATAACGTATCTGCCGCTCGTTGCGTAAAGTGACAACACCTGTCACTGGACTTACTCTTCGGACTGGAAGTGCACAAGCCGTTAAGCCGCAATCCATGTGCACCACTCGTGTCCTCATACAAGCCATCACGTACGTCATCGAGTTAATTGTGCACCCATCATGTTCTCACGATATCATTCTTGGGTGGGGCATTCTATCCCGTCATCATGCTATAATCTATTACGCGCGTGCGCAAGGTGAATTGTATCGTTGTGGGAGTCACCGCAGGATGAATTGTTGATCAAGTTGCTGGTTTCCTAAGATACCGATGCTCCCCCGAGATGCTCTGTGACTGTGCCTGTTTCCTGCAATGTCGCCTTCGACACAACAGTAATTTTCACACCATCGAGATTTTTTCCCGCAAGTTGCTCCCTTTGGCTTTCGCCGTCCTTGGTATTTGCTGTAGTTCAAGCCTAAAAGCGATATGCTACGCATCCTCTTTCCCTACAACACTGTTCCAATAGGAGTGTCTAGGATTAGCGGAAGCTGCTGATTCCTCGCACGTAAAGGCCGTTTCTCAGGAACCGTCATTCTTCCCTGTGATGGCACTTAGTCCCTAGTGTACAGCAAGTCCAGACGTGTTCCGACAGTACATCAACAAAGCATTCACCTAGGCTCAAATTGACCAACTCATTAGACATCTACAACGTTTTGGCGGGTCGTTTAATTGCCAGCAGGCCACCTTGGGAGGTTGTTACGTTTTGGCTGAGCTGGGGCCAGGTCGACGAAGAAAGTCGACGCCAGATGCCGAAGACGCCACGTTTATTGCGGCTCACTTGCCGACAGAAGAAAGAAAAAGAACCCAGCGGCGGAGCTCGCGTTTACTTTTAAGCATAGTTATTCCACGTGCGCTGCTCACGCGAGAATGCCGATCAATTCTGGCCGGCGTTTCCCGTTTCATACACGTGCGCTCGACTGCAGATGCTCTGGAACTGCTGGTCTTGCTTCGACGCTGGCTGAACGCACACACACGAACACACCTGCGCTCTAGCGCAACAGCTATTGGCCAGGATGGCTGGTTCTAACACGACCGTTCCAGTGCATACGCTTGGCCAGATTGAAGGTACGCTTGCGCTGCAGCGCAACAGCTCCTCCAGGCGGATGAATGCATTGGGGGGGGGGAGGGACGGAGCTCCCCTCCAAAAGTTTGCCAGATGAGCCGAAAGGATGCCGAACCGCGTCACTCGTGACTTCCGCCACTTCGGTTGAAAGGTCTTCGGAAGTGGCACCGGAGGAGCACCGCTGACGACTTGTAGCACGAAGCACGAAAGTGGTTGTCTTCGGGAATACCGGCGACCTTCTGGCGACTGACTACTTTTCAGTTGATGAGACGTTAACCCTTGTAGATAGAGGCTAAGAACTGCTGGCGTCGCAGGATTTCTGTAGGAGATGTTCTCAAGGCCAGAATCTTGGACTTAGGCAAGAAAGCAATCCCCCGCAAGCGATAAAAACCACCACCGAGCCCGGCCAGGCCAGACCATGATGCGCCGAATGTCCCAGCACCCTTCCAAGGGAAACAGAACTGGCGACCAATAAGGACCTCCCTTGTGAAAATTCAGGGGAATGAATTGAGGATCATTTTACTGCTGCATCATTGCCGTCTTACGCCAAGGACGAGAAAGCCCTGATCAAACCACGTGCGTTTGCGTGCACAAATCCTTCGGTATGTTTACCCGTAAATGCATACGGCTGCAAGATGAGGCTTCAACGCAGCAAGCTGCCGTTTTTATTTGACATCTGTTGAAGTCACAATTAGGGGGCGATGACGGGTAACAAAAAAAAATTCGGAACCACACAAATAACATGAAAGCTTCTCCACAGCCCATACCAGGCATGCGCACTCTTATTTGATGGCACTGTAGGTCGGCTCTCGAGCAGATAATGTTCGGCTCACGTAGAGCATTGGGTAGAGCTCATGTCACACTGCACAAGAAAAGGCTTCGAGTTGTGCGGGCTTGCTAGGACCGGCTGACGTATGAGCGCCGCCTTGAGAGAAGCAAAAGCAGCCTCTTTCTCTGCGTCCCATTTTACACGATTAGGCACGTCTTTCTTTAAGGCGTCTGTAAGTGGGCTGGCATTCATCGAGAAACCTTTAAAATGGTGCTGATATTAACCCACATTCCCTAAGAATGTGCGGAATTCTGTTTTCGTTCCTGAGCAGGGATTTCCCGTAACGGCAGAATTTTTATATCCAGTGGGCTGCGGTGTCCTTGGCCTAATCAGTGTCCCAGGTAGTAAACTTCGAAGCGACTCAACATGCATTTTTAAGCCTTCAATGTAGGGCCAGCCTTTTGGAGCCACTCGAACACATCGCGCAGGGGATTGATGTGCTCTGCCCAAGAGTTAGAAAATACTGCGATATCATCCAGATAGACAAGCGCGAACGCTTCCGCTCTCGTTTGTATTAGGATCATTAGCCTTGAAAAAGCAAATGGTGCACTTTT
Source organism: Haemaphysalis longicornis (assembly GCF_048455015.1). NCBI lineage: Eukaryota > Metazoa > Arthropoda > Arachnida > Ixodida > Ixodidae > Haemaphysalis > Haemaphysalis longicornis. Next base: position 204,837,739 of record NW_027526385.1, read on the forward strand.
CAGCCCGAGAGGGAGAACAGGAGGGCGCAAGGTGCCGAAAGGCGTCGAGAAAGCAGCTTTTTACTGGCTCGTACAGTTAGTGGAACTTGCCAGAACCCACGCACTAAGTCGATCGTTGAAATGTACCTTACCATGCTTACTCTTTCAAGGTAGTCCTCCACGTGTGGTACGGGATGCGCTTTTGTCACAGTCACTGCGTTAAGCTTATGGTAATCGATGCAATGGCGCGCTTCTTTACCGTTAGCTTCCACAATTATCATTGGTGACATGAACGCACCTTCACCCGGTTCGGCTATCTTCAACGATAACATCTGGTCGATGGCATCCCTCATTAGTTTTTTCTGGCCTTTGTGAACACCAGTACCCTCTACATCATGTGCTGCCTTGAGATGCTTACTCTACGTCATGTGTCATAAGACTGGTGCGACCGGGCACCTTCGATAACAACTGTGAGTGTTCTGTTATCAAAGCTGTGAGATCTGTAATATGGCTTTCGCTAAGAACTGCTCTTTTCACTGTCAGATCCGGAATTTGGTCTACCGATTGGCAAGTTAGGTCGTGAGGGATTTGCGGAAGTTTCGCTGCCACTTCCTCTGGTTGGTTTAACACTAGACTTACCACATGCTCTCGCTCCACATACGGCTTCATTAGGTTACAATGGTAGATGCGCACTTCCTTCCTACGACGATGCATTTTGACAACGTAATTCGTGTCTGACAGCTTTTGCTGTACATTCGCGGGGCCTTCCCACTGCACTTCCAACTTGTTCGCTTTCGAAGTGCGTAGCAAAATCACTTTCTGCCCTTCGTTAAACTTGCGGTGGTGGCTGTCCTTACCGTAACGCTTTTTCGCTTTCGCCTGTGCCTCGAACATGTTAGCTTCCACAAGAAGCTGTGTGTCGTACAAGCACTGCAATAAGTTACAAATGTACTCCACGGCCGTCGGATCACTGTCCTCCTCCTCCCATTTCTCACGAATTAGCTGAAGTGGAGAACGCAAAACCCTCCCGTACACGAGCTCTGCCGGGCTGAATTCGGTTGATTCATGTGCCACTGACCACAACACAAACAGCATGGCTGGCAATGCAGTGTCTCACTTTTTCTTTTGTTCATAACACAACGCCCTCAATATGCGCTTCATTACGCAATGGACCTTCTCTAAACCGTTGCTTTGGGAAAGGGGAAAAGAGCTGTGGTGTATTTGGATAACACACTTCTTCAGAAACGTAGTTGTCAGCTCGCTAGTGAAGACGCTACAGAGATCTGATTGGATATCACTCGAAAATCCAATGCGGGCGAAAACAGATAATAGCGCGTTAAGTATTTACAGAGACGTTTGAGCGTGCAGTGGCACTGCCTCTGGAAACTTGGTCGCCGGGCAGACCATGGTCAAAAGATACTTAAAACTTTACTTTCTCACAGGTAAAGGCCAACGACGTCGACTACGCCTTCGCCAAACGGTTCAGTATTAATGGGCACTTTTGCCATGGGTGCCGTTCGCTTCTCGTTCAGTCGACCTGTACGCTGACAAACGTCACAGCAACGAACAAATTGCTCAGTGGTATTTATTCAGCCCGGCCAGTAATACTAGCTTGGCAACCGCGCTTTTGTCTTGTTAATGCCGAGATGAGACGAACAACCTGCCCGAAAGGAAAGCTCCAAAATGTTCTCGCGATATTTTAAGGGTACCACGATTTTGTCAACGTTTATTCCTCTTTTCCATGGAAGGTACGGTACAAGATACCACTTCTTTCAAAAAACGAACCATTGCTTGTTCCTTGTTTGCCAACGCTTTCACGGCATTTTGACAAAGTGGTATCGTTTTGCTGTTTTTCATAAAAGATTCTCTATATACATCAGACACCACCTGAAAATCCCGGCTAATGGGCTTAATGTAACTTGTTTTGAGTTCTGCCTCTCCTTCGATGCATTCCGGTAGGCCTGAACGTAAGCCCTCTCTGTTACCCAGTACAGTGCGCTGTTCCTCTGCAGAGTCGCGAGTGATAACGCACGAAAGGGTGTCCGTGCGTGCGGTAAAGGCTTCCTTAGCCATCGACCTGGTGACAACCATTAAAGGATTCATTTCGAGTGTAATTCCCGACTTCATCAGCTGGTTTGCTGTTTTCTCCAATAACAGATACGGACACATGGGCAGTACGCTGTCTGAGACGGCTGCCTTGGTTTCGACTTTTGGTGCCAAAGGATGTTCAAGACTACTTTTTCTACTGACAGGCTCAGCGCAGCTTGTTCCAGTACCTGCCGTAGGCACACACAATCCCTTGTTAAAACTGTATCCGGAACTAGGTACGAATGCACTACGTCATACGTAGCACCCGTGTCACGCAAGACTGCATTTCTTTTTGTTAACATCCATATCGTGACGATACGGGCTAAGGAGGTCTTCGTCATGTTCCCCAATGAACTGAACTGGAGACACCTTTGGAACCCGGCAACCAGCTGTTACGTGTCTGGGCCTCTGACAATTATAACAGACCATTTGCTTGCGACGCTCAAACGACTTACTCTTTCCCAACTCCGACAATTCCTCCTGTAATTCACCGTCTTCTTCCTTTTCTGACTTGCGAAAGTATTTCGGCTTCATGGAAGGGACCCCTGGCACAAGTGTGTTTTTTCTGTGTTATCGAAACGGTGTTTCGCACAATACTCGTCTATAAACTCCGCTGCTTTTCGCGCTGTTTTCACGTCTGGCCTATCTAGAACCCAGTCCTTCATTTTATTTGGGAGCGTAGTAAAAACTGTTCTAGGCAAATTTCCTTGAACATTTTTACCTTGTCATCAAACCCACCAGCTTCTTTCCTCGAGTTTTCCAGAAAACATGCCAGCTTGTAAGCACACTCTGAGTAACTTTTATGTCGATGCTTCACTGCTGCTCGAAACTTCACGCAGAAAGCTTCTCGAGACAACCTGTACTTCGCTAGCAAGGCTCTTTTTACATCTGCATAATGCTCCGCTTCCTCGGGCCTAGCCTGGCCAACACATCGGCAGCCTCTGACAGCAACAAACTCAAAATTCTTTGTGGCCATGATGCCCGCAAAAGCCCATTCTCGTGCAAGTGCGTTCAAAATGTGTCAGAAACAGCCCTAATTCACTACCGATAGCGAAATGCTGAAGAAAACCTCTCATGACATAGTTTACCGGTTTCGGTACTGCTTCGGAAGCCAGAGTCCTCTTTAATTGCTCTTGTTCCCCGCACGGGGCACCTTGAGTATTCATGGTGACGGTGTGGGCGACACCGCGGACCCCGAGCCCCCAACATAAACTGTTACTTACCATGGTGATGTGTTTAAAGGTGAAGTGTAGAAGCCTCAAACGGTGGCCGTCGGAGGCCAGGTCAAGCTCCGGCGGATGGGCTCCCTGTTTGGTTACCAGGAAGGGAGCTCCGGGACTTTCACGCTATCAGGGTAAGGATTGAGAAGAAAGTACTCCCGTCCCCTGCTTTTTTTCTATGCTGTATGGAAAATTCAAAACCCCCCTCCAAACGTGATCGGTCCCCGAAAAGGGGCGGCACCGAAGTATCTTTTCGTCTATATCCAAGCTTGAACTTCCCAAAGCCAGACAAATACTGTCGTTTCCTTGTTATCAAATCTCTTGACAGAGCCCGCCCTCTTGCTTCGCAATCAGTATGTTTTATTAGAAAATACCTTGATGGAATAATTGGGAAAACCTATAATGCCAAAAAACAATGCACAGGTGAAGTCCTTGTTAAAGTAAAAAACCAGCAGCAGGCAACCACACTTCTTGGTCAGACTAAAATGGTCGATCTGGATATCAGGGTCACACCCCACCGCAGCCTGAATAGCTCGCATGGTGTGATCTCTGAGGCAGATCTTCTTAACGAGACAGATGCCGACTTTCTTGAAGGTTTAAAGGATCAAGGTGTCACACCCGTGCGCCGCATCATGATGCGTTGAGATGATAAGATAATCCCCAAGAAACATATTATCCTCACCTTCAACTGCTCTCAACTTCCTGACCATATCAACGCAGGGTTCATCCGATGCTCCATTCGTCCTTACATTCCTAACCCGCGCCGCTGCTTTAGGGGCCAGCGGTTCGGGAACGGAACCAACTCCTGCCATGGCAGTCTGACCTGAGCAAAGTGCTCTCAGCATGATCATTCATCTGACAATTGTCCATCATCAACCCTCACTTGCGCCAACTGCCAGGGAACCCACGCTGCCTACTCTCGAAAATGCGAGAAGTTTAATCAGGAGAAGGCGATCATAAATGTGAAGGTCACTGAGAACATCACCTTCCCAGAGGCGCGGAAGAGGCTCGCCGGGGGGCGGAGCGGCGTCTGGTGTCCACAGGGACCCAGTTCAGCCAGTCTGACCTGGTCCCGCCCCTGCCCACCCCTGGAGTGCGTCAGGCATCCCAATCCGTTGCCACGCCGCTTGCTGAGGCAGCAGGGGTTGTGGTCACAACCTCTTCTGTAGGGACCGGTGCCGCGCCCGCCTCAGCCTCCCCGTCCTCCAGTGCCTTGGAGGGTGCTGACTGGATGGACACCGGGGGCCCCGCATCGGCTCCCAACGCCACCGCAGCTCCCGTGCCACCTCAGGTTCCCCGGACGCCCTCGGCGGTGGCGGTTCAAACGAAGGGCTCCCGAAAGGGGACCAAGTCCGGGGGGCCTGGTCCGCCGGGCACCCTTCTGGCATCCGACGAGGAGTCTAAAGGTCCCAGCCTAAAAGTCCCAGAATACCAGCCCCGAAATATGACATATGAACAAACACACACACAGACACTCCAGTTATGCATAAATTTAAATAATGGGAATAGCAAACATCATCCAATGAAACTGCAGAGGCCTCCGAAAAAATCTTGACGGTGTCTATCAGAGTCTGCATGCCCATCAGCCAAGTATCGTGTGTCTCCATGAAACCCACCTCAGTTCTAAACACACACATTTCTTAAAAAGGTACATGGTATTCCGAAAGGACAAGGTTGGCCGCACACACTCTTCAGGAGGTGTGGCAAATGTCACCTGTAAATCCTTAGCCTGCCACCCAGTCACTCTGAACACCCTCCTTGAGGCTGTAGCAGTCCGTACGATAATATTTAATAGGCGGATAACGGTATGCTTCATTTACATTCCTCTTGATCATGCACTTTCAAACTCTGATTTCGAAGCGCTGGTCGACCAGCTGCCCGAACCATACATCCTAAAGGCGACGTTAATGCGCACAACTCTCTTTGGGGCTCCTCTACAATGGATGCCCGAGGTCGCCCGATAGAGAAATTCCTCACATCTTCAGGAGCATGCCTTTTCAACAAAAAACAGCCTACATACCATAACTTAGGACACAATACATACTCGCATCTTGACTTGGGTATTGGTTCTGCAATTCTCTTTCCATGTCTTGAGTGGGGCGTGGGCACGGACCCATTAGGTAGTGACCACTTCCCCACTTCCCTAACGTACATAGGTAAAGACCCATGCAGTCCATCTTCCCATAACGGGTTTAATGAATCAAAAGCAAACTGGGGTAAATTCACAGAAACATCTAAACTACACCTCAAAACCATAAAACACCTACATGTGGAGGAAGCAGCCCAACTCGTCACGGCACACATACTCGACGCCGCCAAAAAGTCCATGCCCCAGGCCTCCAGTTCGTCCCGGAATCCAAGGGGGCCCTGGTGGAACTAGGAATGTAGGCGGACGCGAGAGGCCCAGAACATGGCGTGGGGTGTCCTCCGCCGCTCTCCCACGTCAGATAACCTAATTTCTTTTAAACGGGCAAAGGCTTTTGGAAGCGAGTGAGTCGTGAGGAGAAAAGGGAGAGTTTGCGCAGCTTCCTCACTTCCATCAACTCATACACTGACACGCGCAGGGTCTGGACACGAATACGAAAGCTGAAAGCACAACAGACACAGCCTGCCCCTGGTTAGTGCAGCGGGAGATACACTGGAGGACCAGTCTGACACACTTGCGCAGCGCTTCGAATGCCTGTCCAGTTCGGCACACCACACAAACACTTTCATAAAACACAAAACATCTGTAGAAAAGAAGTCCCTGCGTGATAACACGAAGTCGCACACTTTTTGCAATTCTCGTTTTTTAATTCATGAGCTGAGGGTTGCTCTGAGCACATGTAGTCCTTCAGCTCCGGGGGCAGACAAAATCACATACACCATGATGCGGCACCTACACCGAGACACTCTTGAAACACTCCCACATCTATGCAACAACATATCGGTTTCGGGGCACATTCCTCGCTCTTGGAGGGTGGCCATAGTGGTAGCTTTCCTGAAGGAAGGAAGGGGCTCTTCGTCTCACGCTAGGTATCGGCCAATCGCCCTCACGAGCTGCCGGTGCAACCTCCTCGAGAAGATGATAAACAGAAGACTCGTGTACTTTTTTGAGTGCAATGGTCTTCTCGGGAGCTGCCAGGCAGGCTTCAGGGTGGGGCGGTCCACGAACGACACTCTCGTCGCGCTCGAGCCCTATATAAAGGATGCTTTCCTCCACAAACAATATTGTATGGCAGTGTTCTTTGATATGGAAAAAGCGTATGATACCGCGAGGCGGTGTGGAATCCTGAGTGACCTCAAGTCTTTTGGCATAACAGGTAAGATGATGAACACACTTGCCAGCTACTTGTCTCAAAGAACCTTTCGTGTGCGAGTTGGAAATGCACTCTCTTATGTTCATGTGCGGGAGAGTGGAGTGCCGCAGGGTGGAGTTTTGAGTTGCACCCTTTTTATTGTGAAAATGAATTCTCTTCGGAAACCGCTGCCACCATCGATTTCCTGTTCAATCTTTGTAGACGACGTTCTACTCTCCTTTAAATGCCTTAATTTGTCAGTCTGTGAACGCCGGTTCCAGCTTGGTGTTGACAAGCTGGCTGACTGGGCAGATAGCAATGGTTTTGAATTTATTCCTGGGAAGTGCACTTGTGTTTTGTTTTCCAGGAGGCGTGGCATCCGGCCGAATTCAGACATTCAAGTCAATGGTGTCTCGATTCCTGTCAAAAAGGAACACAAGTTTTTAGGTATAATCTTCGACCAAATGCTCACAATTATTCCACACATAAAACTAAAACATAAATGCCTAAAGACAATGACTATCCTGCAGGTTCTCTCGCACATTTCTTTTGGCGCTGACAAACAACTTCTTTTACGTGTTTTTACCAGCTTGATAGGTTCACGATTGGACTATGGTAGCGTTGTTTATGGGTCAGCAAGTAAAACATCCCTCAAAATGCTGGACCCACTGCTCCGTCTCGGGCTCCACTTGGCGTGTGGCGCCTTCCGCACTAGCCCGGTCGAAAGCCTGTATGTGGAGTGCAAAAAATGAAACGTACAACGTCAGCGGGCATACACAGATTTTCTTTACGCTTTTAAAATTTCATTCATGCCACCCAATCCTTTTAAATCAGTTTTTCATGATACATCCAAGACTGAACTCTTTGTAAAGTGACCATCGTTCTCAGCGCCCTTCTCTTACAGAGTTAGATAGGAAGTGTCATAGCTTGCTGTCTCTTTTTAGATACAATCCAAAGTTCACTAACGGATTTTATAGCACCATGGCATCTCCACCCTGTATAATGCGACACATCTTTAACACATGTAGATAAAAACCGAGCTCTCACAATTTCAGTTCTGCAACATTTCTTGTATTTGCAGCAGAAGTACCAATGTTCTGAATGTTATACGGACTCTTCTAGAACTGCCACCTCTGTGTCCTGCGCGGTGCATGGGCCCGGCCTTAGTGTCACGAGAATTCTTAACAGTAGTACAAGTATCTTTACTGCAGAGGCTTATGGTGTACTTCTTGTTGTTAATCATATACTTCAAAGCCACATCCCACAATTCATTATTTCTACAGATTCCCTCAGTGTTGTGCAGGCATTGTCGTCAACAAAGTCTCCAAAAGTCACGTTGTGAATCTTATCATGAAAGGTATTATGTCAGTGTATGTCCACAAATTTGAACTCTTCCTTTGCTGGGTCCCTGGCCACTGTGGTATAGGCGTGAATGAAGCAGCGGATCGAATGGCTGCTGCTGCTACTATCTTGAATACAGTAGACATAACCACATTACCCTACACAGACGTGAAACCACACATCAGACAACAACTTCGAAAAACATGGCAAACACACTGGAGCGAACAAACAGACAACAATTTACACGTAATAAAACCACTCTTAAGACCATACACCACCGACAAACGTAATAGATACACTAAAGTCGCCTTGGCTAGATTACGGATAGGGCACACACATGCAACGCACTCGCACCTGCTCACTGGATCTACAAGACCTCTGTGCAGCAGGTGCGGAGAGGCCCTATCCGTGATCCACATCCTCATACAATGTAAGGCACTCGACATTACACGACGCAAACATTTCTCACAACTACACACACGACATATTCCACCATACCCGTCATACTTGTTAGGAGATGATCCCATGTTCTCTGGTCAACGCACGTTTAAGTGCCTGTCTGAAGTTCATTTCTTACAACTCATCTCATACCACCCATAATTTTACCCCTGGGTCTATACACCAGCCACCTTATTTATCTTTTACCCACTCATGTTCTTCACCCGAGCCCTAAACGCCAGCTGTGCTCATAGTTATTAACTGATTTTATGTTTTCCCTTCTCATCCAATAACGTTGTATTTGGCTTTCTTTGTCCATGTCGGCCTTGCGCCAATAAACTTAAACCATCATCATCAATTGCTCTAGTTGGCAATTCTTCAGCTCCTTGCTCTTGCTGTCTCTCGGTGTTTCCTTTTGACTTCAATCACTGCTGCAGTGATTTCGCCATTTTGCGGCTCCACAGATTAAAATTTTGCCCACAATTTCAGGTTTCCGAAAAGCTTTGCTGCCCCCCACACCGATCTCTTCTGCTACGGCTAAAAACTCAAGTTTCAGCAAGCTGTTTAGATCCATTTAGGCCAGCTACCGTGATGCGGCAAGTACCCTCCAGTCGCCTTTACTATTTCCTGCCCCTGCAAAGAAATCACAACTGTGGGCGCACCAGAGTACAAAGCCAAAGCCTCACCGACCGTCTGACGCTGAACTCCCGGGGTCCTCAATCCGGCCGCTGCCACCAAGCTGTTACGTTTTGGATGAACTGGGCTCCAGGCCGACGCAGAAATGAAACGCCTGACGCCGAAGTCGCCACATTTAATGCGGCTCACTTGCCCACAGAAGAGCCAAAAGCAACCGAGCCAGGGAGATGAAACTCCGCCGTTTTTCTGTCCCGTGACTGCAGCGATCCTAACGTTTGGGGCTGTACTACATACGAGCATAAATGAACGTTGTTGCATTTTATATGTATTTTGCTTTTTACAAATTACCATAAACAGGTCCTCGGCAGGACCTCTCTATGGTAATTTGTGCTTCTATCCACCGGCTTCTGGCGAAGCGTGACGTCATTCCGTCAGTGCTTGTTCGTTTCTTATCGTTAGCGATTAAGGTAAAAAGGATGTCTTGCCGCAAAAAGACCTCATTACTTACCGAACAAGAGGTTATTCCCTTGAGAAGCTTTTTTGGGAAGCTGTGCAAAGAGAAAAGGAAAAAAAAACTACAAGTATGTCTGGGTGAAGCAAGGAAAAATTTTTGTGAAGATATCCGAAACCTACTGCGCCTTTTGTATCTACAGTAGCCTCGATGTAGACCGCATCATTTATATATAAATAGCTCTTTCTGTCAGTGCACTAACGTTGACGAGTTTTGTAGCTTGTCAACTAAAACCGGTGGACACCTACTTTCTGTTTTGCATGTAAACATTCGTAATATCAGGCAGCACTGGGACGCATTTTTGACTATTGTAGAAAATTCACGGTGTTTCATAGATTTAATAGTTCTAACAGAAATACATATACTCTCAGAGCTTCTTTCACTCTTTGAAATGAATAAATATTCTTCATTATCTGTTACATGTCCACTAGCCAGAGGTGGAGGGGTACTTATTTACCTACGCAAAGACAGGCCGGTGGTCTCTTTGCAGCCGCTGTTTAGCGCAGCAGAATGCATTGGCTTGAACATCGCTTCTGCTGCGCTCGACATTGCGCTTTTAGCCGTTTACAGGCCTCGGCACAAAATGCCAAGGTTTTTTTTCTGTACTTGAAATCTTTATCCCATCAGTTTCTGTGAATTTTAATCTTTCTTTAGTCGGGGATTTCAGTCTTGACACTTTGTCGCCCTCGAGGCCGATTGTGTTCGGTTATCCTAATACGTTGGCAAAATGGGGTATTCTACCTACCATATCTGCATCCACAAGGGCACAGTCCCTCGGTGACAATTTTGTAACATCATGTCTTGGCCATGTGAACATTAGAGCACCCATATCTGAAGTCACTCCTTCTGTTATCAAGCGTAAACTGGCCGACCATTATTTCGTCTCTCGTCATCTTTTCTTTCCGAACTCGAACAGGATACATGTTACTCCGCGGAAGCTGGTTATCATAGGCATAGTGAAATTTGATGAATTCGTAGCTGATTTTGTTTGGGAAGATTTTTACAGACGGCTACTTGTCAAGACGTGTATCAGGAATACTTATAAATATGGAAACAACCTAAAAGGCACATAAAACCGTGCTAATAAAGAAACACAGTATGAACAGCCCTTAGATAACAAATAAAATTTTGCAAGGTATAAAAGAAAAGGACGCGCTTTGGACGCGCTGTAAGCGCTCTTCTAATTCCGAGTTGGGGATGTTGTTTAATGTATGCGAAATAAAGTTACAGCTCGGTTGAGATCGACGAAACGTTCGTACTTTAACAAGACCTTCTACGAGAATCGATTCTGCCCCAGGAAAACTTCGACAACCATTAACCAGTTACTGGGACGGAAAACACAACTGTCGATCGATGTAACAATTTCAAAACACTTCCGTAATCTTGGTCACTCCTTGCAATACCTTAATTAAAACTTTTCGAAACTTTCAAATCGCTGACAGGTTCCCCCTCTGCAGCGCTGCGTTACTTGAATAGCAACGTCACTTTGGCATACTTGCCTCGCTTAACTTGCTCTGACTTCCATGACATAATATTTAGTTTGAAGCCTAAAAAAGCACCAGCAATGGACGGTGGTTTCGTGATTGAACTTCAGCGAAACTTCAGCATAATATGCGGCGTATTAATATTTTTGCTCAATTCTTTTATGAAACATGGTTTCATCCTTGATGAGCTTAAGATCGCCCTGGTCAAGCCACTCCATAAATGAGGAAGCTTTAAAACGATTGAGAAAAACACACCTTTACCAACCGCACCTTGTATCGCACAAATCTTAGAAAAGCATCCTTTTCGTACAATGAGTCTTTTTCTCAAAAATAATACCCTCTTTCAGATTCTTCGTTTTGATTTACGGCATTAAAGAGTACTACAACGCTTTTAGAAGAGTTCTGTGATCATATTTATTCCGCCTTCTATAATAATGAGGTCTCCTGTGCTCTTTTCCTGGATGCCAGAAAAGCATTTGACTCTGTTTCTCATTTATTATTGCTTCAAAAGCTTGAACTTGTAGGTTTTCGGGGGTCATTATCTTAAACTTTTAATAAACTAGTTCCACAACCGGGCTCAAATTGTGCAGATAAACTGTTTCTCGAGTTCCAAACTTTTTTTAATCAGGAGTGCTACAGGGGTCTTTTTTATCACCATTGTTGTTTAACGTGTACGTCAATGATTTGGGTTCTGTCACAACAAGGAATCTCTTGTATCAATATGCAGACGACACTGTTCTTCTGTCTACTCACTCTCTTTACAGTTCACCGATTCACTCGCTTCAAGCAGATGCAATTGCGGTTATGGATTGGTATTCCTAAAACGGTATTTGTATTACACACAAAAAACAAAACGTGTGTGTTTCCGTAATCCTCACAAAAAATTGACTGTACGCCGATTCTACTCAAGAACTCAAAATGTAAAGATTGCCATTGTATTCCTATTTCCTTCTCGACAAGCGTGAAGTACCTAGGTGTATATTTTCACAGCGACATTACGTGGAACACCCAGATTAACTACGTTTGTAACAAGCTTCGGGGGGTATCTTGCGTTTTATATAATGTTCGTTCCTTCGTGCCAGTCCCAATGCGCAAACTTATTGCGCACTCGCTCGGTTACAGCATTCTCAGATATGGGATATCTTTGTTTTATCATTGATTTTTCACTTGGAGTTCCAAAGTAAACTGTATATTAAAAACCTTGCCCTCAGCGTTGCCTACAATATAGATAACCCCGTTAACGTTGATTGCTTCACTTGTTTCAGCCTGCCTTCATTTGATGCCTTGTTTTTTCAAACAATATATTTAAAAATTTCAGGTGCAGCTCTTTTTTGTCCCCTAATGTGCCGGTGCGAGCGTTCAGACATACTCCCCGATTTGTTATACCGCGTTCCTACACACGTTTTGGATGCTATGTAAGACCTCGCTATGTCTCCAAAATTTTCAACTGCGTACCCGATGATATATTTTCTATTTCTTCTCTGCGTTGCCTAAGAACATATCTACGCAAACATTTTTCTATCTGCGGCTCAAAGAGAAGAAGCTCGGCAGTGTCGGGACCCCCCAGGGCTCAGACATCTCGCCCTTACTTTTTAACCTTTTTAACCTTACTTTTAACATTGGGGTGGCCGAGCGGCTCTCGCGATCCGCGGGGTTTCGACACACCATCTATGCCGATGACAAACGCTATTGGTCCCAGGTGGAAGCGACGGACACATCGAGGTTGCATTGCAAGAGGGAGTTGATGCTATCCAGGAGCAGCTTGTCGGGTCCGGGCTCGTTTGCTCTCCAAGCAAGTACGAACTGTTGGTGATTCCACCGAAAGGGGCAGCTAGGAAGGCCGAAGGCAACGACCCTGCGAGAGAGCAAGAGAAAATCAAGATCAGGACGAGCGGCGGTCACATGATCCCGGAGGTAGAGAAGATACGAGTGCTGGGTATGCTGATTGAGCGCAAACGATGAACGGCGAGATGGTGAACCGTCTTGTGGCCAAAGTCACCACGGCAATTCGCCTGATAAAGTGTGTGTCAAATAGAAAAGAAGGCATGAAGGATGAAAGCCTCACCCGGCTAGTGCAGTCTTTCGCTATAAGCCACATTACGTACGTTGCTGCTTTACACAACTGGAGGCAATGCGAGCGTACTAAGATCAACGAGCTGATACGCAAATCGTACAAGACGGCACTCGGACTTCTCGACTGCACAAGCACCGAAAAGTTCCTGGCCCTGGGACTGCATAACACCTTGGGAAAAATCGCCGAGGCACAGAGAACCACCCAGCTCATGCGGGTATCGGAAACAAGAACGGGCAGACGAGTGCTGCGTGAGCTAGGCCTGGAGCCAAAGGAAGGGGGACCCAAGAATACAGACGTGCACTGTAAGAGAAGCAATTAGCAGACGGTTGCGGGTATGTCCTGTGCCAAGAAGTATGAAACCCGAGTTCAACAAGGAGCGGTGGGTGGCGAGGGCCAAGGCGCTCATCGATATTCATGGCAAAGACAGGGGTGCTGTGTTTGTGGATGCGGCAGAGTATCCAGATGGCAGAAGAGCTTTTGACGCAGCAGCTGCAGGGGCTGACCGGTGCAACAAGGATGGCGGCGAGTGTGCAGACTTTAGCTGCGCATCGAGCAGAGGAAGTGGCCATTGCCCTAGCCATCACCGACCCCGAGTGCACGATTGTGCTCTGTGATTCTAGGACGGTAGTGAAACACTACGCCAGAGGAAGAGTGTGTGGTGAAGCCGCACGTGTGTGGCGTGCGGTCGATCTCGCGAGTGAAAGTAGGTGTGTTGGGATTAAGTGGTTTCCGGCGCACGTGGGCAGTGATGTCTCGGATCACGGCAACACAAACCACAACTAGACGGCGAACGCGGCGGCGCGAGGAATAACCACCCGTGCCGCTGCTACTGCGGTCGACCCGACGTGGTGGGGGGAAACCAAGGACAGGATGACATCTTACAATGAAATCATGAAGTGGTACAGAAGGACTACGCCACCACCTCAATCGGGCTTGACCCGTGAGGAAGCAGTAATATATCGACAACTACAGACAGCGTCGTTACTCACCCAGGTGCTGATGAAGCACATCATTCCGAGTGTTTATGTAAGTGACCTTTGTTGTGTGGGGCGAACGGAGAGACCCACGTCGGCTAACATCCGTTTGGACTGTCTTAAGAACCAGCACCAAGCTACAACGATAACAACGATCCCGCCTCGGCTCGAGGTCACAATGCGTTGCTACGATCAAGACGTCCAAGCCCAGGCCGTCCAGCAGATCTCGGCGGCCCTCGAAAGGCAACGAACGAGGGAAGCCGGAGGGAGGCTGCCACCCCAAGACGTGGGCGGGCGCAGTCGACCAAAGGAGTAGGGAGGCCACGGCCGGAGTAGAGGCGGCAACAGCGGGAAGACCTCATGGCCGCGTAACTGTGACGCATTCATGAAATGGTATGGCTAATCATTCTGCAGGCATTTTTTATAAAGTTGCTTCGCTGGCTCGCTGTTTTGTCTACCTCTAATACCATTTAATGCCTTTGCTGACTGCCGGGTACGGCCCGACAAGCCTTGCATGGCTTGGGCTGCTCCGAAGTTGAATTGTATATTTCAAGAGATGACAATAAAATATTACTATTACTAAAGCGGAGGCGGACCTTCCTAGTGGAATCAATCCCCCAGTGGGTATAAGTCACCCGTAGCGACACAGCGGCTCCTACATCGACAGTGCTTGGGCACGAGACCTGCGGGTGTACTACAGACCTCATTTGGACTCGCAACGGCCAGAATTTATTTATTGATGTTTGCTTTAGCTTACCGACGCTACACAGTCGATGAGCCGCACCACAGTGGAAGTGTTCTACAACGGCTACTTCCGGGGCATATGCTTTGGCATATGTAAACAGTGCGAGAACTGGCCCACCTGCAATGAACGGCCTTGACTTGCCCAAGCAACAAAACAAAAATCTAAATAAAAGTGATTTGATTGACGGAATAATGGAACAGGGGTAATAGAGTGGCCAAAGGGAGATAGGTGCAGAAGGGTAACGGGATTACCTCGAAGCAGACAACATTGCCTCGAAGCAAAAATACCAGGAATATTATTATAGGCCGATAGATAAAAACGGGAGTGGTTCGGGGTTTATAGAAGAGGTTTCCATCCAGCCCGGGACCTAAGTGCCTGGATTAACAAATTGCTCGTTGTGTAAAATTAGTCATACGGAACAAAAAAATACGTATGTGTGTTGGTTCTAAATTAGTGTTGTTAGAAGATACACTAGTATAGAGACATTTTTTTAACATTTTTAAATGCTGTTTTGTTTGTAGTACAAGAATTTTTTTTTTTGGATTTCAACTTTACTTTTTCTTTCCAGGCTTTAAAATGCGTAAGTGTTCTCCCGGTGGGAGTTCTGTAAGAGAAATATTCCGTAAATCATTGTAATTTAAAGTTGCGTTGCAACTGTGGTGACTAAACAAGACAAATTCTAAGAAAAGCAAATTTTTTAGGTGGATAGTTTTTTCGGGAGAGAACATTTACACGCGTCGCAATATGGCGGTAAGTGAAATACACACGCTTTTATTGACCAAAGAATGAAATTGATGGTGTCCTTTGAAGTGATCGGTAAGTCGGAAAAGAGAAATAGAGGAAGAAAAATTTTATATCGTTTTTATTATCAAGAAATCTGATGGAAATAACGCGGATGGCCGTAGCGACCGCTAGATTCTCGGCGGTGGTTAGGAGCTGTCCTGACTCTTCTGGGTTGGGCAACATATACACCCAGAGTAAGGGCAGGGAAGAAGGAGTGCTCGTCTGCGAGGCATTTGTTGTTGAAATAGTAGTGATTGTAGAGAGCCCCTCAGAATGGAGAGGTTCGGGCAGCAGAGGGGTGCCGTTTAGTGTGCATAAAGTGTGTTCTGTACAGCAAAGTGCATATTGGTAGTTTGCACAGCACATGGCCGAGCTCCCGCTAGGTGTGCTATTTAGAGGTAAGAATTTGTGGTCTAGGAAAAGGAAGTGGGGGTTTATTATAAATATATTGCAGGTTCAAGGCTGGCTTGCCTGCTGCGGCTTTTCGTGCTGGAGTGATTGATAGGGCTACTCCGTCGGAAAGTTCAAGAGCACGTTCGTGCAAAAACTCTATCACCTACAACTGTGTATGGTAGTGCCAACAATTTACCACGCCTTTTGAAAGGCTTTTGGTGAGAATTGGGAAGGTCATGAGATACATTTTCACATTTATAAGCGTGGAGGGCCGGCTGACAGTAAGTTATACCCAATTTTGTGGATGGGTTCTGCGTTGTCGCAATGGATTTGGCTGTCTCCTTGCAATTGTTGTGTTGCTAGGCGAGATGGTAGTCACACTGGCGCTTGAGCGTGTGCGTTGGCCAAAACGCGGACACAGAGTTCAGGCATGTGAGGATAGGGATGTCCTTGGGCATACTGTACATTGCCATGGTGGGTGATGTTTGGTATAGGTGTTGGCTCGTGCAATTACCCTGGCTTTGCGGAAAGGGGCTGCATTCGGAGCCTGATGCGCATGTGAGGTAGAAAGTGGAGAGTGAGGATTGCGATAGTCTTAGGAGTATGCTCATACAATATAAATATGGTGACCTCGTATGAACGGTTCTAGGTGTATGGGTTGGGAGAACAGGTGGGCATCCAGGTGTCCGTGTGCCGTGTTATTAAGGCTAAGATTGGTCAAACGATGGAATAGGACGTTAGGGGAAAGCAACAATGTATCCCCTTGTGCCTTCAGGGTGACGGCAACAAGACAGCCGAGATGGATAGAGGGAAGGTAAAGGCAGGCTTGGTGGTGCAGTTTACGGTTGGTGTGTACGACACGCAGGCGGTGCTGTTCCGTGATGCTATGATGTTTGGTGACAATCCATATCATGGCCTCAGTGGTTTGCGTTACATATGTGTTCACTTGTTACGACGATCGGTAGAGGTTGTCTTTTGTGTGTGAGTTTTAGCCCTGCAATCAATATGGCCGCCTGAGTGATACTAGTTCATTATGAACAATAGGATGGGTGGAAGTGTTTGGAGAGGGTGGTGGCAAGGGGCCATATAGGTGAGGAAAGCCGATATTCCTTGAGAGCACTGGAACACGAAAGAATTATTCTGGTGTTTTGGAGGTGTGGCGTGTGGTGTGTTTAATGTGGAGTGTTGGAAAGGTCTAAAGGCCGCCTTGACGTTGTTACAACGTTTTGTTCGGAACAATAGTGGAACCATGGGACAATGTCATGCGGACACACTGTGATCCGTAGTGTCGGAAGAGTAAGAAGAGTGAGTGCGAAGTAATATTAGTATGACGTTAAACAGCATAGCCAAAAACAGCACTATTTTGTGGTGTTCCGCGGTCTTATATGTGAAAAAGCTGAGACCAAACACCACCCAAACACATTGGAGCATTACTTTAAAAGTAATGAAAGTTCACAGTATGCGCGAAAAAGTCAGGCCAAGCAGAAGAGGAGGTACACCAGACGACCCGCTGCAATAAACTAAAATTTTTATTTAAAAAGAAAAATATGCAGTGCGACCGTACCCGTTGTCCTTAATTGAGTTCCGCCAACAAAATCATCAATAAAGGTGAAGAATATATAAATACGAACTATCAGGTGCACAGTTTCGGATGGCAGATCGAGTCGTCCCAGAAACGTTGATTGAGAATCCCGAGGGCCGAGTGAGTGTTTACTAACTAACCTCGAACCCTCTAGGCTGATTTTATAATCTTCCACAATGTCCATTTTGCGTCCTGCCCTTTTGCCTAAGCACCATAATTGCTTTTAAAAGGGCGTACACCTCTTGAAAAACACAATCAGAAAGTGTGCTTCCACGTGATTATCTTGCCGCGAGCCAATGTGTGGGTTTGTTTATTTGTGTTTTTGCTTGCACCACACGGTTGCACCGGGCTGTGTTCCCGAGTGAAGCGCATGTTCCATTGTTTCTTTCTTAGGCTGCACGGATTATCTCTTTTCATTGGAAAAATATGTATGGCCATAAAGCCAGTAGCTTAGAATATACTTCGCTAATCTTTATATTTCTCGATGTAATTTGACGGTTCGATAAAAACCCGCGCCAAAAGATAAATGCCAGCAGAGGTTTAGCCGCGACATTCTTTTCGCAATAACGTGCTTGCGCACGGCAATTGGTTGACTGCTGCTTCGCCGTCATGGTATTTTTTGACTTTTTCTAGGAGCACAAAGCAGTTTTGATTCCATATATTTGTTTTTCTTTCAAGCCAACTCCGCCATCTATGGCTTCGTCACCTTTAATAGAAGTGGTGGTTTCATAAACGCTGTGCCATAAGCAAGACGCCAAGCGAGCATCAAACGTGCAGCCGCCTACAGCAATTCCTCCCACTCAAGCTCGGTGTACTTCCGGAAAACTGAAGAAAGAAGTTGTGACCAACCCCATGGTCAACAAAGCCAATCCCCTATCATTCCGACCAACCCGTGGTTGGGACTGGAAGAGTGGCTGAAGACGCTGGAGCACCTCCGATCGTTGCAACTTATAAGACGACGAAGAAACCTTGAGACAAATGTTTTTCTACGCCAGCGACTCGGCTCGAGCCTGGTGTGAAAATCACTAGACGTCGCTAACAGCATAAGGCATCTTCAAAACGCGATTGTTGAACACGTTCACAATTGTCGTTCCTACAGAACCACCTGAGTTATTGTTAAAGACGTCAGTCTAACCACCCAACGATGGTGTTGTGTTTGTAAAAGAGATGACGATGCGTTCCGACAAGCTGACACTAAATGGCAGAAGAGAAGAAGCTGAAGCTGTTAAGGCGCGGTGTTAAACAAGAGCTCTTCTCTGGACTCATTCGCATCCCGCCAAAAACAATCGCTGAGTCCGTGACTGAGGTTTCTATGACCGCGGCTTCCATACGTTCATTGCAGCACGATAAACCAACTGAATGCACCTTTTGTTAACCCGGACAAAGCCCCTGGATTCGTGACAAAAGACTTACCGGAAACCATTTGCGCCGTTGTTCGCGAAAAACTGAGGAAAGGTTTTTCAATGACTCAACCCCAAGCTGCCTCCCTGACCGACGTTATCGAGCAAGTACAACTTCGCCGTCTGAAGATCTACGTGAGCCACAAGCTATGTCGTACGCCGAAACTGTTCTTAAACTCCGCCCTACTCCAACCGATCGTCAAGATTCCAAGCCGTACCTCATCTAAATGTTGCCTTCCCGGCCCTGAAGTAAAAAAACAGACGCCGAGGAAGGCGGTCATACGGCGAACTTCCGATAATCGTTCTCTGTGCTACCACTGCGGAGAGGCAGTCCGCATCAATCGACGATGACCTTGAAAGAGCATCGAACTGTTTGGTTTGTCCGTCGATACACCTCACCCTCTGCCAGGCCAATGACCACATGAGATCGGTGAGTGTCTATCTCGAACCAGCCCTGGCTCAAACCCGTTTCAACCGTTCACCGTCGCCCTACCCATACAATTCATCAAATCACCGCATCATTGCTGATTTCGCACGTGGAAGGACCCCCAGCCCACATGGCGGAATCTAAAAGCACCAACTTGTAGACGTAATTTTGCAGAACTGCGGAGAAACGAAAACGCTAAAACGACGCACGGGTGCACAGAACACCGATATTCACGGCATGCCCTCAGCCCGACTACCAGATCTATCTCTGCCGTCACTCCCCAACCCGACTACAGCCACACAGTGCGACGCGTACCCGACATGACCGAACCTGCTGATCAGAATACGAGGACAAGGACAACGACGCATAGATACCGACCGTCAACACGGACAAGGCGGGGTACGACGCCGCGACGGACCTGGAAATAGAGGAAAGCGCCGTTTGACGTGCAGTGTCCCAACGACAATTTTAAAGTAGTTGCTCTCATAGACGCGGAAGGCGACTACTCCGTAATGAGCGGATCATTTGTGTCTAAGCTGAAGAAACTTAAGACCAAATGGGACGGTCCGCACATACGCACAACAAGAAGACATCTCCCATTGCCAAGTGGATCATGCACTTCACGCGTCACCGCGTTTATCATTTTGCAAAGTGCTCAGGCGAAGTAATCCTTTTAATGGACTTGTTGATGGACAACGATGGAATCTTTGATTGAAAGAAGAAGTCGATAAATTTTTTCCTGCGATCGCACCATGACACCGGAAACCAACCCCGAACACCATGCTACTATAAAGGTCACCCATGATCATGACACCTTGCCTACCAGCGCAAACTGGATGATCGCCGTCTAATGTGAAGATGCTGGTACTGAGGTCGACTCTGTCGTTGAGAGTGGCAGAAGGTTCCTTCTCGACCGCTGGTTCTCTTTCGCCAGAGGCATTGCGTGCTTTCAGCAACGTTTATCCTACAGTTTGGTCATTATAATAAACTGAGGAGTACCAGCCTATTAACGTGGGCGCTGCATTTGCTTTCTAAAAAAAAAGAAGAAGCAAGTGACGTGAACACCGTTGCAGACTTTGAACGGGTAGCCGCAGATACCTTAAAGCTTCCGCACTATTTCGGCGCAAATCCGGCGCTACCACAAAAAAAACGGATCCAATAATTGCTTTCGCTGCGACGCAACAGCGAGTGTTTTTGTCCAACCTAAAAATACTTCAGACACTCAAGTGAAGCCCTGACTTATAACCGAAAACGAAAGCCGACCGGCTCGACTGTCACATAACCACGTGTCTTTACACAAGCGGGGAGCCATCCGGGAACAAGTGGGATACTTGCTCAGGGACGACAATAAACCGCCATTACTAGCCCCTTGGCTGCGCTGGTGGTACTCTTGAAGAACAAAAATGGCGCCGTAAGTTTTTGCGTTGACTGGCGGCGACCAGACAAAATTAAAAAAAAGTTACGAACGTTTACCCCATCCGACAAATCGACAACAATCCCGACCACCTTTTGCCACGCGAAGTAATTCTCATCGATGGATCTAGTGACTGGCTAAATAGAAGTTGTACGAGGGAGACCGAAAGAAGACTTCCTTCACAACACCGGAATGCCTTTACAAGTTCAAGGTGATGTTGTTCGGCCTGTGCACGGCAACAGCAACGTCTGAAAGAGTAATGGAAACGGTGCTAGCTCGCATGAAGTGGCACACCTACCCTGTATACCTCGACGAGGTTGGGGTGTTCACCCAAACATAACGTGAACACCTTGCGGGATTGGAGTCTGTACTCGAGCCTTTTCGCTCATTGTGGTTAACGCTGAAGCCTGAAAAAAAAATTGCCGCTTCGCGTACGAGGAACACAAGCTTTCGGGCCATGACGTCAACGCCGCAGAAGTCCTGCCTGGCCCGACAAAGCCTTCAGCCATAGAGGAATTGCCAAGACCGAAACGGAAGTAGGTTGTATGAAGATTTCTCGGACTGGGCGCACACTTCTGGTGTTTCGTCACAAACTTCAAAAGCAGTGCATAGTCACTGACGGACTTGACGAAAACCAGCATCACTTTCCGCAGAGAAAAAGCCGCATCATCCCCCCCAAAAAAAAACAATTCCCCGAGCTCCAACAACGCCTGCATAACCAGGGCGTTAGCAGGCAGATATTTATGTTTCCCCATCAACATTTCTGCAATAATTGAATGAGATAATTGAATGAGGTCTTCAATGGAACTGGCAAGGCGGTTACGAAAAACTTCGTTAACTCCAGGATTCCGTCTTATAGTAGTTCGTTACACACAGGCGCAACTGTATCCTTCAAGAATGGCTTAATGTGGCAAAACACAGCCGCATAAAAACGGTTAAAAAACAAAGAAGTGCGGCAACTCTTGCCTCTTAATACCGTACGTCTTATCAGCAGAACCACTGTTAAAATCTTATAAAATCTATTACATTAGATCTTCACGACACCGATCAATAAAACCAGTGCCGTACCGATATTAATATACTTTTATGCAGCCAACGTTGATTCGACCAGGTTTATAAGTACTAGGACACCTTCTTTTATGCTTAACCTTTGTTATTTTGTAAAACCTGCAATTTGCTGAGGCGGAATGCCATTTCAGCTGTTTTCTAATGCCATTTAATGAAAATAAAAACAGGAAAGCAAAGGCACAAATGGTAATTTGGTGAACACACACAGAGAGGAGCCTATTGATTTTACTGAGAAATTCTTGCCATAAAACCGTAAACACAGATTTTTTGTATTTAGAGGTCTATCTGATGGCAATTTTTTGCCTAATAAATGTGGGAAAGCCGGAGTCCAGGCACTTTCCCTATTCCTCGCCGCACGGCGCCGAGGCGGAAGTGAAGGCTCCCTCTCTCTCTCTTCGGCGACCGAGCGCTGCTCGTCAAAGCGCAGCTCTGTCCTTGCGGTGGAGCGACAGTCCTTGCTCGTATGACCGGTTTGTAGGTGGCCCAGGAAGCTGGCATGTACGGGACAAGAAAAGAGGCTTTTGGGTTCGAGCAGTCGGCAACCAGAGGTCTGGGTACCAGATTTCTATCTTTTTCTTCCTTTGTCTGCCCCAGTTACGCCTTTGTTCATGCTCCTCGCCTGTCGGCTGAATCAGGACAAGCAAAGAGTCTAACTACAGTAATTGAAGCACCCAGTAAATGCGGGTTTGGCCTTTTCGTTGTATCTTGTGTGTTCCTTGATGTTCTCTTCAGCTAGGACAGTAGGTGGTCCATGCGGAGTTCAGTAGAGCTAGCCTTGCGGCCGTGTCGTGTGGGAGATAGGTTGCTGTAACAGTCCTGGTCCACAACTTTTTGGAGCCCGAACCTGGAACTCGTCTTCAGGCAAATTCGAGGTTCGGTAGCTCAGGAAAGATACAAGGCTCACGACTATGTGTTGGCGGATTTGATGCTCTTGTCCAACCTTTCTTGTCATTCCCGGGAGTTACCGCGATGCCCTGTATCAACAGCGTGCTCCATAGCCGCAGAAGCGGATCTGGTCCCCCTTTTCAATGGCTCCTACGGAACGGCCGCCACAGCTTCCACGCCAGCGAGAATCCCGTAAGGCTCCGGATTCGTGGGCGCTTTACGTAAGGCGACAACGGGCATTCTAACCAGAGGCCCGGGCCCTACACAGATACCGAACCCCGCACAGCGCGCATCTCGTTCCAGTCGACCAGCAGACGCCCGCAATTGAAGAAATCTCTGCAGACACAGCTTCCATCGTGAGCGCTCTAGCAAGTGCCTTTAAGAAGGCGCTGCACGCGGCGCGCTCACCCACTCCAAGGTTGCAGCTACCGGCGCCGACGTACAGCGGTTGCGGTGGTCAGTCGGGCACCCACGCTTCCTGTTTGTTCTGAGCCGTTACGAGCAGGCGACCAGCATCAGCGAGAGCGAGGTGCTCTGGAGAATCCTGCACGGAGCCCTGGTCCACCGTGCCACCCGGTGGTATCGGAGGATAGGCAATACGAGGCGCACAATGGACGACTTTCGAAAGATGTTCGGAGAAGACTTCCTGCCCTTGGACTGCCTATCAAGGGTGCGTGGGGAGTTGCAAATGCACCCAAGCCCCATATCAATCGCTGGTCGAGTACGTTCTTGCAATGCAGGAGTTTTACGAGGCGGCGCCCCACATGCCCCGAGCTCGAAGTGGGTAGGTCGAGTCGTCAGGCAGTTCCCCCACCTTCGCTTTGAACTTTAAAGACTGCAGTTGCTGGGATCTCAACCAGCTGGCGCCTGAGGCTCGCCGTGTGGAAGCAGCAGTCGCAGCTGCATGGGCGTATTGGACACCACCGCTTCTGGTGGAATCATTGGAACGAAGCTTTGCGTGGCGTTATGGGCAGCGGGCTGGCCGAGCACAGCTCGGCTTCGATACCCAGCCAGCGAGCAACTCTTGATCTCAGGGACAGAGCGCTGGACCAGTACTGGTACGCTTTGCTATCAGGCCGCAGTTCATGGCAGGCCCGCGCGCAGAGAACCGAACAAAGCGGTCGGACGATTCGCCGGCGAGCGCGCACCAAGTCGACCTTTTCTACACGGGATCAGCGATGCCGGAGTTGCGTGCACCCACTCACAACTCACTCACGGATAACCGTATGCGTCCAGTGGGTCGTGTAGCGCCCGATCAGCCTCAAACATCGCGTCACGCAGCATGGACCCCCGTCCGTTCCAACATGTGTCGCCAGGTTGGTCACATGGCAGTATTCTGGAAAGTCGGGCAGGGAAACCGGGCCAGCCGTTGTTGAGTACACCGGTGGCAGACGGAAGCGCCCGAGAGTCAAGCATCGCCACCGCGCCGTCCGCGTACAAACTCGGAGTAGCGACAAATGTGCCGGAGGCTTTTCTCGACCTCGCAGTCGCAGGGCGGGATTTTGAGGCACTGCTGCACACCGAGCAAGCAGTCCGCTTATAGGGGACGAGATGGCGTGTGGTGTTGCAAAGTCAGGCAATGGTGTACGCCTTGTTTTGCACTGGGATGAGCGTGCGCCGCAAATGTGTTTCCTTCACTTGCCCGAAATCACTGTCCCAGCCATTTTGGGGAGAGACGTAACGTCCAACCCTGTGCTTATCGTCAACATCGCCAACGAAGGCTATCGCGAGAAACCGGACTTGCCGCTGAAACCCTTCCCCGAGCTGCCGCTCGCAGACATGCCGCAGTACGGTCAGGCAACCGAAACGCCCCCCCCCCCCCCCCCCGCCGAGGGAAGCAGTAACTGCCTGCGCAGGCTGTAGCCAGCGCACGCAGCAACCCCCGAGCATGGTCGTTGCTGATGCCGCCGCCGATGATTTCTCCTGTGCCGCACGCTCTCTAACCCGAGGCGAAACGGCGAATTTCGAGCAATCCTAGCAGACGCCAGTGTGCTGACCTTGGTGCAGCGTGACTGCGTCTTGTCGTTGTTATGGGACGTCGGCCAGATATTCACTTAGCAACCAGGTTGCACAAGGCTCGTGCAGAATGAATAAACACCGGCGATGCACAATGAAATTCCTGGCCCACCAGACCAGCGAACATGCAGGAAACTGATGAGGCTGTGGATGAACGGCTTAAATCAGGCATTATCGGCCACTCGACGAGTTATAGAGGTTTCCCCGTGGTTCTCCTTTTAAGGAAAGACGTCAGCTATCGTCTATGCGCGGACTATCGGTGGCTCAATGCGGTAACAAAGAAGTTGCGTTCCCCTTCACGAGCATAGACGAGATCGTCGCGAATCTTTGCGCCGCAAAGTACTCCTCTCTATTGGACGCCAACAAGGAATACGTTCAGGTCGAGATGCGTCCTTGTGGTGAAGAAAATACTTTGTTCACTTGCCATCAGGGGCTGTACGAGGTTGTACGTATGCCCATCGATTTATGCGTGTTTCGGCACATTTCAGTGCTTAATCGACCGGGTGTTCGTGGAGGCAGAGTGGCAGTACGCCCTCGGGTATTTGGAAGACATCGGCGTCGACACCTGCACCCCCGAAGCACCCCTGCCATCAAAGACGCCCTGGGAAAACTTAGGCCGGCTGGCGTCACCATCAATTCAGAAAACTGGCCAATATGCAGCGTTCAGGTCTCTCTGCTCAGCTGTCCGATCAAGCACGGACAGGTGTTTCCAGATCTTGAGAAACTTCGGCTGATACTCGAGTTTCCCAAGCCGAAGGATGTCGCTGAAGTCCGGCCCTTCCTAGAAATTATAGGCTGCTACGGGCATTTTATCCCCTCTTGCCTGCTCCCGCACACACCCTTGACATCCTTGACAAGGCTTCTGAGGATATTCTAACTTGGGAGTGGGGAGAGCAGCAGGAACGGAGCCTAGGCCAGTTGGTGGAAGCGGTTGCAGACACTGCATCACTGAAACTGCCAGATCTTGAGAGACCGTTCTTCATCCACACGGATAAGTGTGAGCTCGGCGTAGAGGGAGTTCTTTTCCACGTGGCATGAGAACAACTGCGACCCGTGGCTTTCGCGTGCTGTGCAGTAATATCGGCAGGGAGAAACAACTCGGTAACCGAGAAGAAGTGTCTGGCGATAATCTATGCACATCACAGGTTTAACGTGTTTAGAGAGGTTAAAATTCATGATCGGTATTCTTGACGTGACCCTGATATTACTTTCCTACCTCCGCGAGCCAAGCGGGAGGCTCGTGTGATGTGCCATGACACTGCAACGCTTTTAGTTGGAAGTTCGCTGACGCAAAGGCTCCAGAAACGTGGTTGCCGAGGAGCTGTCACGGGCGCCGGTAAACGACAACCAACCGGGCGGAGAAGCAAAGGAGCATGTTGACGGTGATGTTCAAAGCAGCATGTTGAAGCTTAGAGCACGTGCATCTCGTAGGGCGAGGACTTTCGCTCTGGGTTGAGTCGGGAAGAGGTGCTCGAGGCTCATGAGGAGGACTTGTTTCTCGTGAGGTGATTGCCAGTCTGAGTGAAGAGACGAACACTCATGCAAATGGAACACAGGAGAATGACGGGTGCCAGAGAGCTGCATGTTTAGCGGCTAGCGCGAGCTCTAATGCAGCTGGTATTGATGCGATTGAGCTGAAAGGTTGCATGCTTGACTCCGGATGGAACTTTGCTAAAATACGCGCCCGGCCAAGACAACTAGGGCGACTGTTGTAAGACCATGATCCCGCGCAAGCTCAGGTGTGCTGCTTTGCCCCACTACCCCGACGCAGACGGTCACGGTCGCGCGCCAAGGACATGGCAGAAAATTTTGTGGTAAGCTATCTGGCCTGGAATGAAGGGCAAGTATGTAATTACGTACACATA
The DNA here is from genome assembly GCF_048455015.1 of Haemaphysalis longicornis. Classification (NCBI taxonomy): domain Eukaryota; kingdom Metazoa; phylum Arthropoda; class Arachnida; order Ixodida; family Ixodidae; genus Haemaphysalis; species Haemaphysalis longicornis. The sequence continues at coordinate 204,864,340 of NW_027526385.1, forward strand.
CGCCACGTCTGCCAAGAGCGCAAACCGCGACGCGGCAAGGCGCTGGGCTTGCTGCACCCAATAGTTAGAAAAAAGCCATTGGAGATCCTGGTGTGGGGTCTGATTGGCCCGCTGCGGCGCAGAAAGAGAAGGTACCAAATTGTACTCCTTGTGACATGCAACTTCAGTAGGATCGTTGAACTGTATCCGCTGCGCAAAGCGACAGCACAGGAGCCCTCTGACCTCACCCGCCGCCGAGGCGAGAAGAGAATGCTCCCTCTCTCTGTGGCCGCTGGCCAGAGCTCGTTGCTGTGCACGCGTGTCGCCGCCGTGGCGTGCGCTCCTCACGTGAACGGTCTTGATGATGATGATGATTATGATGTGTTTTTTTTGCGCAAGGACGAGTAAGGGGTATGAGCGCCAAAAAAAAGTTTTATGAGGACTAAATGACAATAAGTGTAAAATATATAACTAAAATATCCGTGAAATGACATGAAAGGCAATAAAGATGACTGGTGTAAAGGGCCAGGGTTTCAATATGCATGGTAAGAAATGAGGTGTAAAAACTTGCCATCGCTAAAAAACTTAAAAGTACACTTGTGGGTGATTATTGGCGGTGAGATGTTTGAGTGGCGCCCTCTGGCTCTGACGTCGGCTTAGGGACTAGCGCCGCTGTCGTCTGCTACGCTCCGCTTGTGAGGGGCAGTAGTGCCCAGCAGTGCCTGCGCTAGAAATAGCCCGCTTTGATGCTTTAGTGCTATAAAAAGCCAATTTTAGTAATTCTGTTATTTGTGCCAGCTTCTGACACGCCTGAATAATTTCAGGCTGTATCCCCCACAAGTTTGCAACACACGAGGAGAAAGAACAAAGAGCATCGGTGAGCAGATCGTGTGTAACTCGTTCTTTCCAACTTATTAACGATTGTTCAGCGCCCAGAGCTCCCCGGTAAGCATTCAAAATGCGTAGGCTTCCCTACAGTATTTTTAACATGCTCTTATGAAGACTCAAGTCGAATGCAACGTACCAAGTAGCGGGCCCCTACACTCGCATCGCACAGCAGGAAATAAAGCGGCTGTCTTCTATTTCTTTCGTTGTTGTCGACTTGTATCAGATGAATGTTTTTTAATGTGCACAACGCATTATTTTTCTGCACCGTCCCAAACATCTTATTAATAGGGTAGGGCATGTTTGGGAAGCTCACAAAGGTAGCGTCGATATTTTCTTGAGGCTGTGTGGCATACGTTCCTATCTTCACAAATTGGCTTTCGTTATGGCTGCGTGCAAGAACATACATATCCGCAGCGTGCGTTGTTCATTCACATGCAAATACCAGGAGAAGGTTTGTGCTACGCCACCGCGATCTCGCCCCAGACAATGTTGTCCAGACAACTCGAAGGCTGCTTTCGTGCTCCAAATTTCTATTGTAATTAACCACCGTTACCATAACGAAGTGATCTCAACCCGAACAATTATGACATGATTACGGTAATAAAGGCTTTATATACTCGCTAACGCAGGTATTAAAAATTATACGCGCATATTTTACAAGAATCAAAACCGATAATTATTTCCAAGCAGCGCTTTATTGTTTTCCAACCCTTCCAGGCGTAAAGAACAAGTCCAGGTCTACTTGGGATGGCGTTTTATAAATTGAAGAAAATAACCTTTACTCCCTCGTCCTGGAGTGAGGACCCGGCGCGCTAATCAGCTCGATTGTAATATTCAATAAAATTTTATTCTCCTCCTGCACGTCCTCCTCTTAAGTGCACTTTTCTTATAACGCATATCCAGCCATTATGATGATATGGCTGTTAGAAATCAAACCGAAATATCACTGCAGCTCTGAACAAACATAGTGTTACTGTATCTTTACCGTAGACGTGACTCGTTTTGCTCAATAATCCTCCATACTGGTTAAAAGCCAGTTATAAAACGAGCACGCGCCTATGCACACATATTTGGAACTCAACCTACATTTTTTGCGCGCTATACTGCATGTCGGTATAATTTCATGCCATGACAACTTAAAGTGATGTGATGCATTACTTTCGAGCGTTAGGACAGGTTGTAAAAACTGTTTTACCTTAGAAATTATTACTGGGAATCGTAATGCCTTTTGCCAAAACCGACAGCCCCCAAGACCTTGAATTTGTTTTGGTCTTGTATTTTCGCTTTTGTGTGTTACTAGCAGCTGGCTGTTACCTTTGTTCGCAAGATTGCCTAAAACAGAATCTTACTCCCAGCTCTGACTCATCACGCTTCTCCCAGGACCGGCTCCGCAAGGAATGGAGTGACGCAGGCAATGTTGCTTCCGTAGCGGTATGCAAAACTACACTTCAAATCAAACCTTGAGCTAGTGTATGCAATTTTAAGTCTATTATTATTATAAATTTTACGCACACGCAAAATAATGTGCGGAGGAGCATCAGACGTGAACCGAGCGCAAAGAAACAGCAGGGAGAGTGAGCACGACGGAAGCAGACGACAAATGCGAGAATCCCTAAGCTGACGTCACGGTTGCGCGCTTTGCAGCGCCGCCCATGGTCGCGCTCACCGCCAATGGGGTCGTCCCCTATTAAGTACGATTGGTGTAGTGGATTCTGTTGTCAGTATAGTTGTGCAAAGTGTTTGTGTCGTGGTGTTTCTAGTGCTTTGAATTGTGTGAGCATATGGTATATGGATAGGCCCTTTTCACAACTGCTGCACGTTGGTCTTGGAGATCCAGTGAGCAGGTTCGAGTGTGTTGCATGTGTGTGACCTAAGCGGAACCTTGCTAAGGTCACTTAGGTGTGTGTGTTGTCTGAGTCAGTTGTGTATCGTCCCAAGTGTGGCTTTAATACATGTAGTTTGTTGTCTGTGTGTTCACTTCATGGTGCTTGCTATTTGCTACAGAGATGTTGTCGAATTTGTAGCTTAAGGTGGACTGTGTTGTAGTGTTATTAAGTCTACTCAGTACTGTGTTCCTGAGTGTGGTGGCAGCGGCCCTCTCATCAGCAACCGCATTTTTAGCGATTCGAGCGTGCCATCGAACCCAGCACAAGACCAGAAAGAGTTTTTGGGCATATAATCACATGATAGTGCGGAGGACCATATTGACAATTCTGTTTTTACACGGCTTTTGTGATGCCACTGCGGGCGATACGCTCAAGCAACCAATAAATATGATGTATTTTGGAATTCTGAGTTGAAGAATGTGTTGTGCAATGAGTAATGGGTTATATGCTTCAGCTGAGTAAATTGTGGTGTATGCACTCATGGTTCTGCATGCATCAAAGTTTGGCCCATAAGCAGCACAAGAGACAATAGATACACTTTTGAATGCGTAACTATAAAACTTCACATTGATACTTATACTGAAAGGACAAGAAGTGCTGCAAAATAGCAGTTTGTGGTACCCTGGCTTTAGCAATTTTTATGAAGGAAAAGTCACAAGATACACGTTGAAGCTGCCAGCGTGGTAAAACTTCAGTAAAAGAAGATGTGTAAATGTCTGGAAAGGACATGTTGAAACCCATAGCTTCCTGTCTCACTCTAAGTGAGAAGGGCAAAGAAATGGGCAGGCGATTTACACACGATAGAGACGCGGCTGTATCATTAAAATAGGTGTAAAAGGATGGTTATACAGCGATAAAATTGTAAAAGCGTAGAGAAAGTTCATATATGTTCGTTGGTCCTCAATTTCGTACACTCTTGTTGCACTCAGCATACAAACTATGGACGGGGCTAGTGTGCAAAGCCCCCGACGCAAGGCGAAGCCCCAAGTGTAGCACTGACTCGAGCATTCCTAATGCTGCTTTTCTCGCCTAACCATACACCACACTGCAATAGTCCAAACGAGACCCAACCAAACAAGTATACAGACGTAGCAGGAGTTCTTTGTCAGCACAATACAATTGGTGGGACAGGACGTGAAGGATATTCATTGTTATGAAATTCTTTTGCTTTAGTTGCTTTATCTGAGGAATGAATGTTAGTTTGTGCTCAAACAAAACTCCTGAAAACTCGTGCTCCTTGTTCACAGTAGGCGATAAACAACAGTGTAATGTCTGGGTTCGGGTAAACCCCACGCTACCTGGAGAGCACAATGGAAGAGATTTTTGTATCATTCAGCATAAAACCATTCTTGTCTGCCCAGCCAGCAAGTTTTTTGACGCCCAGCTGGACTTGACATTCCCAGATTGATATGTACATGATTTAAAGAATATTTGGACGTTGCCTAATACATGGAATAAGAAATTGTAGGTGACAATGCCTTCCAAAGAGACTTCATCTTAATTATGAAATGAGTACAGCTCAACACTCCATCATGCAGCACGGCATTTTCTTGCACGTGAACCTTTCAGAATTTTCTTCCGACTCTCACCTGAAAGGTTCTCTCATACAAGTCACTAATAAGGGTATTTAAATTGTTACCCGAGGCACGGAATGACTTGATGTCATTAGTATGCCGAAACCCATGCGGTGTCAAAGGTACTCTCTATTTAAAAAAAACACCGTAGTGCGAGCTGCGTGTGAACGAAGGCATCCTTTAAACATGATTCCAACGCAACCAGTTGATCTCTGGTGGATCTCCCTGGGCTAAAGCCATCCTGGCAGCTCTCGAGAAGACCATTGTACTCAAAGAAGTACAAGACTCACCTGTTGATCATCTTCTCGAGGGCCACTGGTCAGGCCAATGGGTTGAGAGCTAGTGGGAAAGGAAGAGTTCTTCCCTTCCTTCAGGAAAGCACCCACAATGGCCTCCCTTCAAGACCTTGGAAGCTGTCCCGAGAGCCATATTTTGTTGTATAGGTGTAGGAGTGTCTCAAGAGTGTCTGGGTGTAGGTGTTGTATCACGGTGTATGTAATCTTATCTGCGCCTGGAGCTGAAGGTTGCACGTGCTCAGGGCAACCCTGAACTGATAGAGTGTGAATCCAGAGTTGTAAAAAGTTTTTGATTTGTGTTTGTCATGTAAGCGCTTTTTCTGCAGGTGTTCCTTCTTGCGTGAGAGTGTTAGTGTATTGCGCTGAGATGGAGACGTGTTGGAAGTGTTGTGCGAGTGCGTCAGCCTGGTCTTCGAGTGTGTCGCCTGTTGTGCTGACCAAAGGCAGTCTGTGTGTTCGCTGTCCTTTAAGTTTCCGTATTCTTGCCAATACTTTTATTTGTCTCTGTAGGAATTTATTGATGCTTTGAAAGAACGCAACCTACCTCGTTTTGCCTCATGGCGCACACATTTTCCTAACCCCTTGGCCCGTTTCCACAAAATAATGTTACCGGACAATACCCCACGCCTTGTTCTGATCCTCTCGCGCTCGCCTACAGTCCTCATTCCACCACGTCCTCCTCTGGTTGTGCGGGGCACCAGAGGCACAGGGATTTGACTTATCGGCGGCGACGAGGATGTGCGCCGTGAGGAGTTGAGAGGCTTCTTCTACGTGTGCGTGTCTTATGGTTGTGTAGTGTAGTTTCGATGTCTCTGTAAATGTGTTCCAGTCAGCTCATGCTTCATTGAACCTCTTTTGGAAAGCTGGGCTGCGCGGGCCTTTGCCTATATACGTTAGTGAGGTGGGGAAGCGGTCACTACCATATTGGTTCATGCCCACACCGCACTCATGGCATGGAAAGATAATTTCACAACAAATAGCCAAATCAAGAATTTAGTACGTATTGTGTCCTAAGTTATGGTATCGGGACTGCTTCCGATTGAAAAGGAATGCTCCAGAGGGTGTTCAAAACTTCTCTATCAGGCGACCTCGGGCATCCTTGCGACAAGGGCCCCAAAGTGAATTGTGGTCATTAGGTTAGCCTGTCAGTATGTATGGCTCGGGCAGCCTATCAACCATTGCTTCGAAGTCAGAGCTGAAAAGTATAAAATAGGAGGAATGTATAAAGAGCATAGCGTTATCAACCCACTAAAAATACTTTTGGAATTGCTACCGTTTCAAGGCCAGTGTTCAGAGTTTCAGGGTGGCATGCTAAGGATTTCGGGGGGATTATGGCCACACCGCCAGGAGAGTGTGTGAGCCATCCCTGCCCTTTCTGAACACCATGAAACTATTGAAGAAATTTGTCAGATTTTTATTCAAATGTGTTTTATGTACACACAATACACTTGGCTAATAGCATGCAGGATCTCGTATACGTCTGCAAGAATATCAAGAAGGCCTCTGCAGTTCCATTGAACAATATTTTTACTTCCCATAATGATGTGTCAGAGCTACTGGAGTGTGAATATTTACGTAAGGTTTTTCGGTGCTTGCTCTCTTTGGGGGGGGGGGGCTTTTTACCTCATCGGGAGTCTTAAATAGAGGGACTCGCTCATTCCACTGCCAAGCGGACAGGAAAGGCACCATATCTATGTCATCGTCGCATTTGGATGGGGTACATCGAGGACCAGACCCCCCGGACTTGGCACCCTTTCCAGTGCCCTTTGATCGAGCCGCGACTGCCGAGGCCGTCATGAGCTTCCCCGGTGGCACAGGCGGTGTGGCGGGGGTGGGAACTGCCGCGGGTGCCTCCGTCTCCATCTCTCCCGTGCCGTCGCAGGTGTTTTGGTCTGGTGGAGAGGACGCAGTGGATGCAGCGGAATCCCCAACGCACGCGGTAGCCACCACAGCCACTGCTGTCTTAGCGAGTGGTGCTGAGACGGGTGGGGCTGCCCGGGGCAACCCTGTCGGGTTAAGCGCGGTACCAAGTCCTACTGGCGGTACTATGCCGCCCCCCCCCCCCCCCGAAACCAGACGCCGCTCCGAACCCCTGCGAGCTCCGTAGGCGTACCTCCACAGGGGAAAGAGGTGCACCTCTTTCGCGCCTCTGTGAAGGTGATGTTTTCTTTAGACCTTTATGTTTAATATTTTCTTTTCAAGTTGAAACTTCGCATTATCTGGAGTACGTCGCGTGTGGACCCTGACAGTTAATGCAGAGTAGTTGTTCTGAGCTACAGTTATATGTGGGATGATTATGTTGGTGCACTTGACACAGGATATTTGGCCCTGACACGAGATAGTGCCATGCCCAAACCGCTGGCACTTGAAACAGCACCATGGGTTTGGCCTGTACACTCGGGCGGAGCCCCAAATAAAATCAGCATTGATGTGGTCAGGAAGAATAGAACAGTCAAATGTCAAGATATGTCTAGTCAGTACTACCTTATCGTCTCTCCTTATGGTGATGCGCTTGACTGCCGTCACACCTGGACTTCTCAGACTTTCAAGAAGATCGCCCTCTGTCTCGTTTGCAAGACCTGGCTGCGACAACCCGCCCTGCATGCTGATGATGCTGCGGTGGGGCGTGACCTTGAATTCAAGATCGGCAATACGGGTATGCTTCAAGATAATTGTGGCATGCTGCTGAGCGTGTACCTCGACCAAGATTTCACCGTTTTTTTGTTACTTAGCTTATAGACAGACCTACAATACTTTCCACAAACTTCGAAATCAAGAAAACGGGCTGTGAAGAAATAGGGCTTGCTTGTTCAATAGATTCAATTACCAAGAAGTACGGGAAAAGTATCAGGTTTTCGGATTGTCATGGTAGGAAGGGGTGAAAGGATACTTAAGTGCGGCCCGTTTTTGTGGTCCGATCTTTGGGTTTGGGTACTTTAGAAAAAAAAAACATACAGCATGTATTAAAGCAGGGGACGCTGCAGATTCTTCGTCAGCCTTACCCTGATAGCCGAATATGTCCCTTACCTCCCTGTCTTGTAAACAGACAGGGAGCCCATCCGCCGGAGCTTCACCTGGGTTCCGACGGCCACCGTTTCAGGTTTCTACCCTTCACCCTAAAAACACATCGCCATGGTTGGTCCTAGCTTATGTTGGGGGCTCGCGGTCAGTGGTGTCGCCAATACAGTCACCAAAATTATTAGCCGCGCCGTGTGGGACGTGACCTGTTTTGTTGGGAACCTGGAAGTTGGGGCGCGCCGGACAAGAAGAGAGGCTTCTGGGTTCTAGCGGTCGGCCACCAAAGACGTGAGTAGCGCGGTTTCGGCTTTGCCGCTCTTTGGGTGCCCCCATTGTGCATTTCTACTTATCTTCCCCACGCGGCTGGCGCAGGACCAGAAAAGAGTCGAACTACGTTACTGGAGCACCCAATAAATGCGGGTTTTGCCATTTTGCGTATCGTGTGTGTATCTTGCGGTTGTCTGCCTCTCCGCCAGTAGGCGGTCCGTGGCGGAATTCAGTGGCGCTATCCTTGCGGCCGTCTCGAGTGCGAGTAAGGTCGGCGTAAGAACCCTCGTCCCAACATGAAGATATGTAAAGCTATTTGCATACTGCTTCTCTTATGAACTGGAACGCATCAATGGTGGCACCAGCTAATTTTCAAACCAAAGCTAACTCAGTGTTGCTTGAAAAGTGCAGTTTGTGGTTGTTTAAAACAAGACACTTCCTGATATGGGAGGGCAAGCTGCGTACTCTGTATTAGGGCAGACCTAATTGATGTTAAAACCTCTGCGCGGGTTCACTGTGAATGCGTTTGCATGCCATATATGCAGTAACTATTGCATCACACAACTGAAATACCGTCATGAAAGGGTAATTTCTGCCGTTATAATTTGCCATATAACTGCACTTACAACTGCAACTTTACCTTAAGTGGGGTAGTCTGGTTGCATGCATGAGGAACGCCACCTGGTTGCAGAGCTCAAGTAACGAACAGTACAACTAAAAAAGTAATAAATACAGCAACTCATTGGATTCAAAACTTTTCGTTCGGGTATTTCTTTACTAAGCTCAACGGTACTACTCGTACTCACAAAATACATAAAAGCAAAAAAGCCAATTTATTCATGTACTGTTGGCTGTCTGCGAAACATCACTTTCGAGTCGAACACTTCTACTGGAGACACAGGAAAAACACATCAAAGGCAGCAGCAGCGCATGACTTTTGTGGAGGTCGTGTACCCAGCTTAAAAATATTTGTATGGCGCTTGCCGGTTTGCAGGTAATGTAGGCGGGCAGATGTTCGTGAAGGCACAGCACGTCAACGCAATTTTATCTATAGAAGAAAACCCCTGTCCCTGTCGCATTCAACATAGTCAGATGGGTGTACAGCCTTCTGATGGTGTACTTATTCAGCACCAGGCTGATCACATTTTTCTACATGACTTCGTACAAAGGCAAGCCTACAGGCATTTTGACTTTCAATGCAGCGAGCTGCCTTTTGGCCTTAGTAGAGGCAGGCATACGCAGTTTTGTGCAGTTGAGCGACAAAGCATCAACTATACCAAAGCCTCTATGTGCAAGGACATCACCTTGTGGTAAAGTCTCCGAAATCCCGCAGTTTTCAGGTATGTGCTTACCCTATGTTGTGCCGTCCCAGCCTTCTTCAATCAACGGTGGGACACCTGTTGGGAAGTTTCAATGGGGTTCTTTTAGGTATTCCTCTCCTTGTAGTTGGACAATTTCTGACTTCTTGCCTCAAAGGATGATAACCTTTCAATTCTGATCGCAAACCAGTGTTTATATGACTGCAAAATGTGACGGAAATGATTCGAAGAATGCCTTTGGCATTTTCAATTTATTGTCCTGTCTCGAAGGCCACCTGATTTCTGTATTGAAACGCCATAAAACTGCATGCAGCACTTAGTCGAGAATTCTACTGACAGTCGAGTCGAAAACAGAGAAACGGTATGTAAGGTCTTCCAGAGAAATGGGTTTGCAAGAAGATCCACTTGAACTTGATGGGGAACACGAAACATTCCTCAAACCTGCCGAGACCATTTTGTGCACTATGTTTTATACAGGACTCAATAAGCTCAAGAACAGCAAACAGCACAGAAAAGTTCGCATGTCACTCGTAAAACAGAACCTTAGTGGCGTCATAACGAATTTATCAGCGGGACATCTCTAGCTTCCTTTTTCTGGCCTGGTCTCACGCAGCTCTGCAGCAGGTCTCTTGTTATCATCCCTAGCCGCAATCAGAACAGATCAGCGAATACTGCTACCTCTGTAACACGAAATTTAAAACCATTAGCTCTACTGGCTACAAAAATTGTATTATCTCGTCCATGGGAAAGGTATATAATTGCATTTTGTGTGGCAAACAGACTTGCCGGCTGTTGACTCAGCGCTGCCACTATCATGTGTTGTGTCATCTGCAGGCGTCGGCTGTAGATGACTTTGCCCTCCAATGACTAGCTACCCACGGTTTGGGTAATAGCCTCGCTGGCCAGTTTCTCCCGCCGCGTCTTCGACTATTCGATGACACATTCGCGTCTTCGACTTCAAGAGGAAAGAATATGACCGCCGGACGTTTTTCCCAGCGCTCGTAACATAGGGGCTGCGGCATCCCCCAATCCTGATTTCCGTCGGGCACCAGACTTGATGAGTTTCCTGCAAAGTATGAAGGCATGCAACGTTACACACCTCGCCTCATCTAGCTGCGAACACCACAGTTGCAACAAACACGTAGGCGATGGCTTGGCCTGTAGCACATTTCACTGTCAGCGGCAGCTGCCGTGCTAACAATCTGAAAAAACGACCGTAGGTTTGTCTCAACGCATGCAGTTGACTTTTTTCTTTTCGTGATGAAATGCCGACCGCATACGCGGATGTTGTCCCAGTTTTTAAACTCTCTGCGGTTGATACGTGCCAGGCCCAGTGATTGGCGCTTCATGGATAGCAGCTTCGTACACCAGCTGTACTGGAAAGAACACGTTCGGTAAACAGCGATGCCCAACACATGGTTCGTTTTTTTTCAGTGCAGAAGACTTGCTTTTCCGTGTACAGCCGAATATGGCGCATGTCGGCATGGTGACACCACAAAGAAACAACCGGCTTGTAACTCTGTACCGTGTGCACTGTGCTTGCGCCAGACAATTAGTATATGTATATGACAGCACGTATCATAGAAGTCCTCGCGTCCGACATCTGTGAAAGTGACATATTGCTACAAAAAATGACTGGTGGCTACAAAAAAACGAAAGTTTTTGAAAAGCAATGCCTCGACAGTGAGGTCAATTCGTTTTGTTCTCAGAAGCAAAATTCTAGAATTACTAAAGCAATTTGTTAGGACTCCAACAATATTGATATACTCTCGCCCTTCAAAACCCTAGCCGTGTGGTTCTCATATAAAAGGTTGTCATTTTTCCTTACATATAATAGAACTTCTTTTATTGAAAGTACTGATCATGCCACACCCAGATTACTGTAAGCTTGCCTGGGGTACAATGACAATTACTTAATTACAGAAAATTTATGTGCTTCAAGAAAGAGCCCTTTTGATTAGTATAAAGAAACTAGAAACTTTAAAATATATAACATACAGTTGACGATGTGGTACAAAAAAGAACTAATATACAATAGCAGAACTAATTTCATAGAAGCTTACCGCCTGGGGCGCAAAATAACACCGCTTGGTACTTACGCTTCGCACCAACTACCAAACGCAAAAGATCCGGTATTGTATTCGCGCCCTTCTGTGCAGGTTTTAGCGGGTTTGTGTAACTTTTTTCTCAAGTACCAATTAATTCTTTTGCACATTTCTTCATATTGAAGTTCCCAATTAAGTTCCTGTTTTATTTTTGCAAAAAAGCAGAAAACTGCTGTACATCGACAGTCAGTAAACTTTTTACTTATTGTAATGCTTCAAAGACCCTTAACACATCAATTAGGAAAAACAAGAAGGAAAATTGATCCCATCAAATATGGCTTCTAAAATGAAACCCAAACTTTGGGAAATGGATCACAAGAGATATATTGATTAAAAAGGATATTTTTGTGATGTGTACCTTTGTACATAATGTGCCTCTGGGCAGCAAAGCGTGTCAATGACTATTAAAACTAAACAGCTATTTTCATGTACTTCACAAGCCAGCAGTGATCAAGAAAACATTTTTATTGTGTCCGATATATACATTGATGCTGCTACTTTTGGACATTTAATTTAAATAAGAAATCATTTTTGTCACTCAGACCAAGGCAAACTTAACATTTGCGGCAGCAAACTCGTTACTTCGAAGCACGGCCTTCGTTTCAGCTCTTTTTAGGGTAGCTTAAACTGATGTGAACTGGCCAGGGGTTCGTTGCGCCACTTTTTGGTAAATTTGTTTCCGCGGTCGTGCCCACATTCTATTACCGGACAGGCCTTCAGAGTTCGTGCTTGGTATTCACCGCTTCGGTGACACAGCCCTGTTGCTGGCAGTAAACCTACGTACAATATCGGACTCAAATTACATGATATCTTTCACTTCGGGTATTTCCTCAGCTTTTCTACCTCGTTTTTATACCAGCCAGCTGTTCCCATCGGCAGTTGCGGTCAAAAGAGCTGGAGCCGACGTAGTCGCGGCTTTTTGCTGACTTAGTGAGACGGCAGTTATACCTATAAAAGCTACAATACTTGTATATAAACGGCAGTCGAAGTCAGTAAAATTAAATTGCAAAGTCAAGGGGATTTGGCCAGGCAGCATTGCGGCGCCATGTGTACAATTGTGAGCACTAGATTTTTCTAAGCGGCCTAGTGCCATCTTGTATAGAATTCACAGAAAATGTTTATTTGCGACAAGCCAGAGTCTTATATGTTAAGCTGATATGAACATCAATTTCGTGAAAGCATTATGACCCGTAAAACCGAAAGAATCACAATACAATGGAGTTCCTTTTGATATAAGCTGTTGGCTTGCTGCTTGAGTGTTTGTTTAGGCTTCAGCTTCGGTGCGAGAACGGTAAATGGCACTAATTGTCCGCTTCACAGGCATCCGACAGTGCGCATGTGCGTATCGATCAATTTGAATCAGAGGAGTTTGCCATTACGGCGCTATAATAGACGTGTACATCACTACACAACGCCGCTGAAGGAGATAGTTTCAACGTCACTTTTCTTGGTTTGTTTGTGTTGTTACCGCGGCTTTTAAACATACTTTTGCAAATATTTCGCATGGTGAGTAAGCTTCCAAAATTGTGTAGGCCAGAAATTCCCTGAAGATTTTGTGTATTGGCCGATTTGTTGCATCTCTTTGCCCACCCGCATGTCTTGTTCTACTCCTGCTGTGGAAATATGAAGGCCCCGAAGGCTAGTTAGGCTATGATTAAATTTTATTTTGCGGTGCCAAGTGCTTGTATAGGTCGAATTGAACTTAATTATTCTGAGTTGATTTGAAATCACCAAATATAAGATCCTGCAGTTTGGGAGAACAAGGAGCTGAAGTAATGATAAAACAGGTTTTCGGTTCCGCAATGTGGTCCCAAGGCCAGAATTAGGGCTATACTGTGTTTCGTTCCGCATAGTGATCCAATGTCTCCAAACGCAATTGGGTAGTGGGACAAAATATTACAAAAACCTGGTTTATATATAGGCATACAGCACCACCCCTTTTGTTCTGTCTGAATATCGAGATGTTCTCCTATCAAGCCACTTGTACGCTTGAGTTGATTAAGTCTGCCGTACATTCCTCGATTTTGTTTCTCATGCGTGCTGTATTTAAATGATCTGAAGAAACTACGTGTTGGGGGAAGAGATTGCGGGATGTTGGTAGGGTAATATAACAATTAGGTCAGTATTAAGATAACAGGAGCAAACACAATTTCAGAAGCAACAGCGAGCTCTCAAGATGTTACTAAGGTCGTCTTCTAAAGCAATCGTCATCGCACGAGAGTCTGACTCCTTCCTGAATAACACAATGCCCTCTGATCGTATGAACGAATGGCTAAAATCATGCAAAACGACTTGGCGAAAGACAGGCAAAGTCGTCTTTTTTGCTGCCCGGTTGTAAAAAAAATGAATGTTTTTTTAGTATATCTCAAAATGGCATGTTAAGCTAGCCAGGGTCCCTAAAAGCCTGCCCGGAAAATCTAAGCAAACGAATGGCTACTGTGTATCAGCGCACAGAGAGATGCCGAAGGCGTTCGACTGCAAAATCAAATAAAACGGACAGATCTACAAGTCCAGCATTGTCGTTGTTCTTCTCCAACATGTTTTCCTTTTTTGCTAAATTGTAGTCTATAAAGTATCTATCTTTTCCCTTGCTGTGTTCCCACAGGTTCCTTAGATCGCATTTTAGATTCCGAATGTACTCTTTGCATTGAGACCTTCCAACACATTCAACTCCCTTGCAGAGCTGCTCGATAGCTCTACCAGGAGTATCCGATAGTTAAAAGGTATCTAACAAGTGCTGAACAGATATATCATGTGCTGAAAGCTATATCATTACGAGCTTGCTTCAGGTCAGACAGGCCGGCATTTGGAAATGTGAAAGCAGTTAAGCTTTTGTTCATGTTCATTATGATTTTATGTATTATAAAAACTAAATCTGCAGGTGGCTCTGGCGTAGCATGCGAGTGGGCCAGGCAGAAGTCGGGCATCTCAGAGAAGCCTTTATTGTTTTATGTTTTTATTAAACATGCGCTTGCTAATCCTAGAACACTTTCCCCATTTGTAGCATTGGAATAATTGAAGAACATTGATGTATTTCTCGTCCCCCGCTGTCTTCGTAACAGGAAAGTCAAGATTCGAAGCCGAGGTCTGACAGATTGTCCATACGGTACACAAGTAACCACAAAGATCACAGAGGAGACTGCGGGGACAAATGGACATTGTATAAAGCAAACACAATCACAACTACCCCTTAGAATAGCTTAGTCAGGTAGGCACCGGGGATCAAGGTGCCAGCTTGAATGTGTCTGGTAGCTGCAGTGTCGTACATTTCATAGATTCCGGCGATGACACATATCCGCGAGTCTCCCCTATTCAGGGCGAGTAGAACAACAGTTATTAGGACGTGTATTCTATCAGATTTTTTTATTGCATGTAATATAATTTATGATAATGTTTATTTGTTTAACAAGATACTTGAAGCTAGCACCATCTAAAAGCTGCTGAAGGACGCTTGACAGTGGCCCGGAAACCCTCACATCGCTGGGATCATGAGGAAAAACACCACTCATTATGACGGCAAATGAAAGAGTACATTATTTGTACGTAGTTATACAACACAGTAAACTGAATTCGAAACGTTTTACAAGAATTACGGTTTCAAAATTCAGAATTCGTGTAAATAACCACAGCAAGACTGTTCTACATATAAGAAGGCACGAAACAAAAGCAATAGACATGAATACGTAGCAACAGCAATGATTATAACAGTGATAAAAACCACCCGTTTATAAGGTATTGCCAAAACTGTTTGCGCGAACAGAAAGCGGGAAAGAAGGGTGGGAATGTTTGAGTGCGGAGGGGGATATTTGTAATTCGTGCGGAATCTCGGCACTACCTCTTGTTCTGTGCTGTGCGTGCGTGAATCAGCATACCTGGCTGTTATCGATGACAGTGATACGAAAACGCTCTTTAGTGAGTTTGATGGACAAACAAATGCGCAAAAATACGAAACGTCTAGAAGTGGTTCACTTTTCATAATGTTATATTTTTGGAAAGCATTTTGTTTTGATGCAAAATACGAAATATTGGCGATATCTTGAACCATTCTATTTTGCAACAGCGAAATTTTCATTTCAATTTTTGATTTGTCGTTGCCCTCACAAGACCACAATTGTCAACATGCGATGCAAGTGTTCCGTTGTAAATTTCCAGTTTGAACAGTGCAGGAAGGAAATAGCGACATTGCGATAATACCCCTTGGAATGAGGACAGTTTATTACAAATGTTTACTATGTGTGTGTCCCAACCTAGGTATTCAGAAAATGTAACGCCTAGAATCTTGTGTTTATCTACTATGTCAATAACTTCATTCTGATCAATTATGTTACTTGGCATGTTAAGTGCTTTAATTTTAGGCCTGAAGATAACTAAGTTAGTGTTATTGTAACTAATGTAATGTGATTTGACAGCAACCTAAGGGATAGCTTCTGAAGCACGTCGTTTCATTTTGCATATAAATCATTGAAATCAGGACCGCAAATAAGTATAGGGCAGAATTCTGCCTAAATAATAAATTTGGCAGTTGTATCTATTTTTTCTATATTGTTGATATGCACATTAAAGAGCAATGGCGCCAAGTGCTTCCTTGCAGTATGCCTTTAGCACTAGAAAGAAACTGTCACTTGTGAATGTCTAGGCACACGCATTGCTGACGGTTGTGTAAGTACAAATTTAGCAACTTCGAAGTCTTTCCCCTAATGCCACATGTGGATACTTTATTATAAGAATATCATGGCCCAGGCAATCAAAAGCTCGACTCAAGTCAACAAAGAGACGTACAGTGTAGTGTTGTTCTAAATGTTATATATTGTGTTCTTTGGGACTGAGTAGCGCTTTTTACGTTGACCAACCACAAGGAAAGCCGAATTGTGTTTCATGATATTTTTGTCATAAAATAAATTTTCCATGCTATGATTGATTACTTTCTCTATGCCCTTAGATAAAAATTGAAGAACCGATATCGGCCTGTAGTTCGACAGTGCTGTTATATCACACCCTTTATGCCTTTATGTTTTACATATACTTTTCTATTCGTTATCTCAGTTGGAAATACAAATGATTCTAAGTCTACATTAAAAAAATGAACAACTGCAGGGGCAATGTGTTCTATGACGCATTTAGCTGATTTGATGTGCAGGTCATTGATGTTCAAAGCTTTGCTATTACTCAGGTTTAAAATGTTCGATGAATTTTATCTGTCGAATGTACAAAAGGGCTTCCAATATTATTATTAAATACCGATGCAAAGGGCTGTCGCATTACGACACTAATGGTCACACAAACTTTGATAAAAAAATTGTATACAAATGGGTTTCTGTTCGGGCTTTACAGCATAGAAGAGATGTCGTAAGGAAAACGTTCCAGTGTGGTGTTTTTGAGCAAATGTCTAAACACTTCGTTATTTTGAAGCGATTCCTGTCTTTTCAGATTGTTTATGGAGACGGATATTCCACACAAACAATTTCTTTCAGTTACTTTTAGTTTCGAGGCACGCAAGATGAAATTTTTTACCCTATTATACGCTATGCAAAACGCTACCATAGATTATTCCACTACAGTTTAAACACTTGCAGTTTTCCAGCTGCCGGTACGTTGATGCGTGGTTTACTTGGGTCGAGAGTGGTCACTGTCTGTTCTGAAGATCCGTCTATCACAATATACTGCTTATATACTAAAATTTCTGGCCTAAAGCACCATTCCAGCAGAGGTGCTGGACGGGGGAGCTAGCATTGTTTCCGCGATATATAGTGTGACGTAGGCGAGGGTACAATATATTGAGAGAGAGAAAAAAAATGGGGAGATATAAAAGTTTACAGTGTGCATTAGGCCCTCACTCAGACCAACAGAACAATGGCACTCCCAGTGAAATGACTTGCATTTATTTAAAAGGTGCCTCCTAGGGTGCTTTTTTGGTGTTTTCGGCCAACCATTTTATTTCAGTCATGGCTTATTCCGGCAAGATTCGGTTGTTAAATCGTATACACTAGTAGAGAAACTTCAGCCGCACAAACAACATCGCCAACAATTTTGAAAGCAGGTCGATGTCCGCTTCGAGTTCCGAATTGAACGAAAAATGCTCTTCAATAGACCCGCGGATCTAGAAAAACTCCAGTCCAGTTCGCCGACCAGAGAAATCTCAGCGCAGTATAATTCTTCGGTTGTCTTCCCCCCAAAATTGAAATTCATGAAGCGTTCGAATTTTCCGCTTTCTTTTCAATTGCCCGCTGTAGAGTCGTAAGCACAGGTTTGGGCCATTTTTATTCATTTTGGGGCGTTTTCAGGTGGCCCCAAATTAATTAATGTCTTTTCAATGTTTTGCTTGACGACGTCAAACGATGACAAAATGCCTCTTCAAATCCTCGTTGGAAAGAAACCTGAAAACTTCTGCTGGTAAGAATACATTAAATTTTACTCGAAGGGTAAAAATTTCAGCATACCTCATGCTATACTTGTAAAATATACATCGACCAGATTTAAGGAAAATCCCCAAGGTGGAGTAAGTTTCTGCAACCGTAAGTAAGACATCCACCTGAAGCACCAGTACCGTTTAAAGAAAAGCTATACAGCTTTCTCAGAAACTTCGCAGCTGAAGAAAAATTGTTCCAGGACTAGCTACCTGCTACAACTTTTGAACGCAGCAGTTAAACGGTGTTCCAGGGTTTGAATCCTGGGCCAGGACAACTTTTTCTTCAAGTGCAAACTGAGAAATCTGCATAGCTTTGCTTTGTAGCCGTACAGCTGCATTCAATAGGATGTCAAACTTCCCTTCTTAAAATATACGTGTATAGACTCGAAATTCATTTGAAACACCCGCTTTGGGCCAATTTTAAAACTGTGTAGTCCTGCCAAAACAGGACATGAATATGTATTGGGACAAAAAGATGGGAGAGCATATGCGGACCCCAAAAACGATACTCACAAGGCGAAAACGGGGTGTGTGGTCATGATAGCTACATTGCCATCTGCATTACTGTTTGCAATAAATTTCCGACTTTCGCTTTTGTGCACCTGCCTCCCTTCTTTTTGTTATCTTCAGGCTGTATACAATTTCAAAAAATGCTTGAACATCTAGTTAAAGCCACTCATTTTTGCCTCAGCGTCATAAGTGTTTTATGCGCCACCCTTCTCCAACCTATCACTCTTCTCCATCGTCAAGAACACTAGTGCACCTCGGAGAGCCGGCGACGCATTGACAACCACGCCCTAAATATTTATTCGTACTGAACGTTTCGGGATGAAATTATCATCTAAAGCGTCGTGACCTCATTGTAAAGCATTAAAAACCTAAATGCGTACATTTATTATTGGTCATGAGTGCTACACTTCCCAGTAGCATACGAAAGTTTCAAATAAAGCTGCCACTGGCATGGTGAGTGTCACAGAATAAAGAGTGCCTTTATAGTCGGAATTCACAGCACTTGCGTTGCTACGGCCGAAAACCCCTTTTTGGTTTTGCTGTAGGCTCTTTGTAAGAACCTGCGGACCTCACTGACTGTGCGTCCCTGTTCGAAACTTTGTTCTCTTTTTCACGGGATCCACAAAATTTCTTCTCGTTTCGTCTCGAGCTGCGACACGCTAACTTGCCAATCGATCGAAGCTGTAAACTGCGTTTCGTTTCCGGTCACGGACGCTGTGCTCACACATGCAATTACGTTTCGCGATGCCATAGTGAACGTCGACAGTAGCCAAATTTTTTTCCTGTTCCTTTTCTTACTTTCACTCTATTTGCCTAAATCCTAACACATGAGTTAGCTCCAGCAAACTTCATGTTGCTAAACTCTGGCATTTTGAGTTTTTCTGCTTCACATTCCATAATATTTTAAGAGTCACACATCGTTTAGGTTAACACAAAAACCAATTGCACGGCATGATAGCCGTTTCAGTTAGGCCTGCACAGGCAGAATACCATCGGCGTGTGTTGGCCACCTATTGTGGCATTTTCAATCTTACCAGACGCATCCTATGCCAGACCACTTACGTGTGACGTCGCATTCCTACCTGTGCTACTGCCCTTCCAACTCAGCAGACGACAGACGACCTGTTGCCTCGATGGCGGCATTTCTGGAACGAAAAAACAACCAAGGATGCCAACCTGAAAATTTCTGGCATCACGTATATGCTTGCCAAAGTTAAGAGGGTCCAGGAATTTGGAACATCGTCCGGTGTTAGCGGTGAAATAGGCGTGCTTCCCGCAAAACAGCGCCACTGCTGGATAATTTGCTAAGAGGACTAGATCAGCTCACACGTTTGACACAAGGACATGTAGGCAGCTTTGTGGTGTTACGTTTGCAGGCAGTAATGCCCTGCAAATAAACCTCAATCTTTCAACCCTGCGACATCCGGCCGCGAAGAGTCTTGAATATTCTGCCCGAAGTATTATTTAAACTCGGCAAAAACATTTCACCAAGGTTCGAAGGTGGTTATCCGCATCTGAAGTAACTGGAGAGTTTTCTTCAGATGCACCTAAATACACGTCTCAATTCTGGATACGCCTTTCCAACATTTCATTAGGAAGGCTGTAGTGCCATCGCCAGTCGGCTTCAATGATTGTCTGGCGCATGTCCAATATCAAAAGAATCAAACGAAAGGAACATATGAGCCTGATGTCAAGATTAATCGACGTTTGACTTTTGGTTCTTTTGTTCTATCTATTGATCGTGGTGATAGGAGGGAAGTCAAGGGGGCGGCGGCGATCAGCAAACGTTGGAAGAAGATCGCACATATTGACACCAGTGTCGGTGAGATAGCAAAATTGGTGACACATTCAGCGCCAGAGACGAGGCTAGATGATCTGGGGCAGAGAACACTGGATTTGCAGTCTTATGTCCGAAAATGCTTGTCCTAGAAGCATGGCTGGCAGCGCTGTAGGGCACGCGAGACATAGTGGTGAGGGTACAAGCAAAGTTTGCGACCGGAGAAGAAGGGTGACAAGCATGATTCGGCCGTTGATTGCTAGTTAGAATTGAATTGCACTCTGGCTAGTTTTTAGGGCAGCGGATCAGTTATATATTCCAAGACATGTATGGAGTGCTCTGTATGGGGTGACTTAGCTCTTCATCTAGGTCTAGTTTTCCGCGTTCTCAAGCGTTTCCATTTCATCGTCGCCTATCATGGCAAATAGGGAGCCCTCTCGCAAAGTATTATAACAAACACTAACTAATAAAATGAGGTGTGCTGTTACTTCAGTGAGCGATGATTCTTCTGCAGCCTGAGCTATCTGGGTAATGTTTTATATGCAACTATACAGTAAAACGCAAGTGCACAAGGTACACAGATGGGGAATACCTACCAATAAACACCAATTACGCTTGAATTTTTCTAAGCGCGCAGTTGGTTGATTGGCCGGTACCACTCAAATTTGCAGCGAAGTAAGTGTCAATGACTTGACATCACATACCGGGAGAATTTCCTTCCTTAGTGTCAATTATCCTTATTCAAGTAGTCTCCATTTAAAACGTAGTTCTTATGTAATGCTTTCTATGCATCCCAGGTTAATTATTGCTGCAGCAAACTGGAGAGAGCAGCTAGTTGGTGAACCTTACTGAGTGTAACCTAAGCCGATCTCGTGGCTGCCCAACTTTAAACCAGTTTTTACGACGGGTAATAACGGCCCAACCGGAGAGTCTGCAACTCGACGGTTTAATCTTTGTCAACAACATCATGGCACCGATAACGTTCGAAGTAATGAAAATCTGAGTGTTACAATTTGGGGCGATGGCATCATCACGTGGCTTGGATCGATTCAAGGCAAATATACCCTACAGCACAGCAACAATCATTTTGTCACAGTGTTCAGCAGTATTTCCAGTCTGCGGCCGAACTTGCATATAAACAGAAATATTCTGGATGTAAAAGGAGTACCTTTAATTCAAGTTACTACAACCACAATATTATTGACTTGTATTCGTTCGAAATTTAGTGAACATATCGTCAAATCGCTAACTGATAAATTTCTTGTTTCCCGCACATTCTTTTACAATCACCCACGAGCCTTTCAGAAAGGATATCTTGTTACTTAAAGTTTTCCCTGAATAATACACACCAATACAATGGTTTTTTTATAAACAAAAGAAGCCATAAATGGACCTGTACGCCAACGCGCAGACTTAAAGCTTGGTCGCTTCAATTTAGGCCACCCAATTTTGAATTGGGTAGTTTCATTATTTGCTAATGACAAGCAGTTTGTTTGCGGTAACTTCAATATGATCTTTTACCGTGGTCTTTGTGGTATTTTACAGGGAAGTGTTTTTATCGCCTACCTTTTTTGGTCGACTTTGACACTATTCCTACTAACGTTCAACTCAATATCAAACTGTTGGTCAAAGATTGTTTTTACCCCCTGTACCTCTTCCCGTTGATTCTGCAGTTCTAAAATATGCTATTCACCACATTAAATATGGCGAAAAAAATGGGTAATGGGTTTAGACGTAAAAACTTCGCACTAAGCCAGTTTTATTGAGCGAGTCGCACCGAAACTTCAGGTACACCTTTGCGGGGTTTAAAACTGTTTTATATGTGCCCCAATAAGTACACTGGCAATCCCTTCACCACCGATCTAGTTTGGTCAATAAACCAAGTAATTGTTTCTCAGGACCTTTACTGTGCCGTTGACCACCTGGAAATATTCAAAACTTTCTCAACCGTCTCTATTGATCAAAGATCCTCTCACAGCTTTTCCGACAAACCCAAAATCAGCATGTGCAAACTGGACCCTTTTAAATACAATTATATTGAAAAACGCGGATCCGCTCAAAGTAGTGCATTATCTTGTTTCGCTCGGACTATCCGTACAATACAAGAGTATAAGCTGTTTAATTCCAGGCCGATATTAATTATTGGCCCTGGTGACGCAAAATTTCTGTTGCCTTTTTCCCAATTTATATGGTGCGTCCCGTCTGCCACATGCTATTGGTCCCGCCACACGAAACGGTATGCCAGACACGCCAATGAGAAGCAGTTTAGCCCCTTACAGGCCTTACGAGCAGCCCGTATGTCACCTTATCCTAATTCTTTTGTGTGGAAACAATGAAAAATAACACCAATCTACATACTCATGCCATGCACCAACCATGGCTCCCAAAATTTATTTCGCAGGTTTCCTGAACAACTTTTTTACCCAAATTACGATCAATGCCTGTTGTATTAGCTCCCTCAGGTATTTAGGGTATTATAAATGAATATATAAAAAAAATAAATTATATATGTAACTTTATTATTAAAAGAACTGGCTCAGAGACCTGTAGCAATAGTAGAGAAGGAAAGGAGGGGGTCAAATGAGGACTTTTTCAGAATGTCAGCCTCACGTGCGAAGTGCGAAAGGGAACGCACGACTTGGGCTGCGTGCGTGTGCTGTGGATGCTTGGTGCAGAACTCGTATGTTTCAAGGTGGTTGCGATGGCGCGCGCGAGTACTGTCAAGGTGGGGGCACTCCCACACAAGATACTGCATAGTGGGGAGTACTCCCAGGTCACATGTTCGACAGGTGACGTCGAGATGGGAGGGCTCAACGTCTTCGGGTTAGTGGGAACAACGAGGGATATAGGTTTGGTGAGTGCCGCTCCAGCTCGAGCCTTATCGATAAAAACCTCGAAAGCACGCGGCCGTCCACTCGGTAACGGAAGTGGGCCCGAGTACTGATTCGAGAAGCACTTGCTGTCCGCGCTGCGGCAGGCAGTCACGCTAGTCGTCGGTGTCCCGGAGTGGACGGACGGTTGTGAATGCGTGGTTCAGCGGGGGCGAGCGGGAGTTCAGAATTTTGCTCGTGAAAGCGTGAGTGGCCTCATTTCCGAAGCCGCCCGTGTGCCCGGGAACCCAGGTCACGTGTACGTCCACATTATGTTGTACACAAAGTGCACGGCAACTGCTCCTAATTTCATCAGTTATGCAGCGGTGCCGTGAAATCTGCCGTAATTTTATGTGAACCTTAGGGGGATCATTGTAAGTGGCGAGGCGCTCACCAGATGAAAGGCGCCTAGAGGAAATTGCTGCTATAAAACTTCCAGGGCCATATAAATAGCCCCCATCTCCACTTCACTAGATGTGGGGCAAATCTGATCATCGTAGTATAGCACTAGGCTACGGCGCACGTCACATTGGCAGTGGTAGAAAGCAATGCCTGCGCGGTGGGTGGAATAAACCCAGGAGGCGTCTGTGAAAAGTTCCAAGGATTGGCATTGGCACGGGTAGCGTGAGCGGATCTTTAAGAAGCGTGGGTCGCTTAGGTAAGCCTTCGGGTAGTAGGATTGGTACGCAGACATTTTCATCCTTCAATGGTGGAATCTTTGCAGGAATGTTTGGCAGATCTGTATGCTACACAGAGTCCAGAAATATTAAACGTTGATCAGAAAGAGTTCATGTGGCCCCGCTTGAGGAGCTGCGCCTTCGCTCTTCGATAGTCGCAGCTATTGCAGGAAGGCGAGATAAAAGACGGATGTGTTCTATTCGTGCGTGAAGGCAAAGACCGGTAATAACACGTATGGACTATGGGTAAAACACCTCTTATTTGGTTTGTGCCTGTGTGAGGTCAAAACACAAAAATCCGTAGCAAGCGCGGGAAGTTGGGTGTGCTAGTACTACCTTCCGGGCAACCTCCGTGCCCGCACCCCAACTGTGATGAGAAATCCTGTTAATGAAGTGAAGTATCCTCATCCATGCCACGCTAACGCTTTTGGCCATGTGTCAGCACATCTGTTCCCATGAAGCCACACGCCCTAAACGCGAACCAGTCGGGTAGGTGGTCTTATTGTTAGCTAATCCCCGAGCCTTAGACAAACTTTAGCTCGTTCTTCCTGTGACCCTCCTGCATAATTAAGGGATAACTAAAAATAAATAAATAACGCAAAAAATTTATAACTAGATATATGAATAAAAAAAAAATAAACCATAAAACATGTTATTTTAAATACAAAAAAAACCATACTTCATACTAAAGACTTCCACGAGAAAGAGTTTCTGCAAGAATAAATTTAGGTAAATAATAATTATTTATCTAAACAAAAAACACATTTGAAATAATTTTATACAAGGCAGGACTAAGCAATATATATTCTACTGAGCTGCTCAGCCGGCGTCCTCTGAGCACACTCTTCTTCCGGAAGGTACGATGTGTTTTTTTAATCGTTGTTTGGCGCGTTTAAAATATTCAGTGTATTTCAAGTTGGTGTACAAGAGAAAATGAGAGCAAAAAAATATTCGTCCAAAAATAAAGTCTCAGCCTTTTTAAGCAAGGGCATGCTGCAATTTGAGTCACTTTATACGTGAAGAATACTACGCATAAAGAGAGAAGCAAATTTATTTTGAGCGTTTTTACAACGCTCACGGTAAAACTTGCATGTTTTATTTTAAATATTTGATTGGTTTTTAAAATCACTTAAGAAGACATCCGAATAACCATTTAAGAAAAAGACAAACTTTATGTATGTGTAGTGTCTCAAAATAGGGCTTGTTTTTTGAAGAGTGCGTCGAAAAATTGCCTCATTCGGAAGAGAAATAAGGAAAGTGAGCAGTACTGCTATTTTTGTAATTTAGGCCACAATCGCAGGTCATCATAACCCTGAACAGCCTGCTCAGGCCACTGCATGGCGAAGGCATGTCCCATTGACTTCCAACAGGTTCTGCCCAGCTCTGCTAGACACTACTGTTTGCTTCGGAATTTGCGTATTTCATCTCTTAATCGGGTTTGTGGCCTTTGCACTCTTGAAGAACCATCTCTTGGTATCCACACTACTGTCCGTAAAGTGTTGGTTCGTCTTACTACATGACCAGCCCAAGTGTATTTTTTTTATCTACTTGAACTAGGATATTGTTTGTTTCCTGAACTAGAAAGCACATTGACTGTCACTTGGTTGTACCCCTACCGTTACTCGCTTCATCGCCCGTTGCGCCGATCGATGGTGGCTTTCCAGTTTTTAGTAAGGCTCGACATAAGATCACCGGCAATATGAACTGGGTGTATGTTTTTTTGAATGATTGCGGTAGCACTAACCATCTGTCGGAGGCATTTATAATTTCGTAGTTCATTTGCATCGTCACCTAAGCTGAAGAGGGCGCTTTTGGCAAGGTCATTCCTCGTGCAGTTCTTAGCCGCTGTTAGCGTATGGAAGTGACAGAATCAGATGGTCCACGTGGTTGTTGCACGTGATGTGTAAAAGCGTGATATCGGTGATTATAGTTAGTAATCCGTGCAAAGAAATTTGATGCTCTAGAAAAGACTCGCCCATTGTGTTTTACATTTGTTTAGGTGAAGTGGGGAGAACTCGGTAAAGAAGTAAGTTAGGACAGGCAGTACTATGCCTCCGAAGAAGCGGGGTGTTGTGTTCATAGAGTGAGAGCACGAATACCTGCTTGAGGAGACGAAGTTCGAGTCTGTAGAGGACGCGGAAGGGTAGGACTTTAGGTGCAGAGTGTGAGCTAGCGCAGCGCCTCGACCGGCTACGTGAAAAACAGCAGCAGCTCAGCGCTCAAGGAGGACAGCTACAAGAAGAGCTAAAAATTAAGAAAAGCAGAGGAAGGCACCCGAAGCGAGGTTGGGGAAAATGGAGGTCACACTGGAGACGAGGGGAAGACATCTCGAGAAAGAACGACGTAGGTCACGATGCAGGTGTGTAGGCAAAGCTTGACCTACAAAAAGGAAAGCAGGAGGACAAACAGGCAACACCGGAAAACGATCATTGACAGGCGCTGACTCAGCCAGTGCGGGAGCAGGTGAACGCGCCGGGGGCAGGCAGGACAAGAAAAAAAGGCGCTGGGGATTATAGCAAGGGACTTGAACGTACGCTACACGGAGAGGGAGGTTAGAGGATGGGTGACAGGGGGCAGACGATGCGGGTAGTTCTCGAAAAGGCGAAATATAATAATTGGGAAAACATACTCGGGCAGAAATTCGAGGAGAAACCGGAGGAACGAATGATGTTCTCCAGGGAAGGGCTGCTGGATTGCGGCAGCAACTAGGAAAGGGGGTGAAGGACCTTTGGGTGCTGTGACAACAAGTGCAGGTCATCTTGAGTACAGTACCCGATATTGTTGAGAGAGGGGTGCATGTTGAAAGGCGAATTGTAGCGGCACACCGAGACATGCGG
This sequence comes from Haemaphysalis longicornis, assembly GCF_048455015.1. NCBI lineage: Eukaryota > Metazoa > Arthropoda > Arachnida > Ixodida > Ixodidae > Haemaphysalis > Haemaphysalis longicornis. The sequence continues at coordinate 204,890,749 of NW_027526385.1, forward strand.
GGGCTAATCAAGGAGCTGCGATTCGCCGTAGTAGATATAAAGAATGATGTATGATTGGTGTGTCGAAAAGGGCGTTACGCGTCACGCAGTTCACTTCAGCGGGCAGGTGCGAGCAGCCATCGAACGACGACACACCGCGCAAGCAGCGTCTTGTTTAAGCGGTCAAAGGCTTTTGTTAAAGTGGCATAGACAATTGCAAGGAGCTAATGAAAGAGCTGGGTCGGTGCAGATTGGTGCGGGCCGACGAAAGCGACGATGACGGCGTTTAAAGTAGAGACGAGGGGAACTGATGATCGCATGCATAAACATGCAGGGAGGCAGGAAAAAAGACAAGTGGATGGAGATAATGCGCATCTAGAAGAGGAAGATATCCGGGTATGTGACCGAGACGCACCTTCCCGATCTCAAAGTACCTCAGGTAATTGGAGAATATTTTTGGAAGGTTTTAACAGGACAGGTTGATGAGGAAAAGGTGGGGAGTAGGAATGCGTATATGACAGGGGTGAATTAGAAGAGTGAAATGATAACATGTCCGGATGAAAGGGATTGTTAAGGGTACCCAGATGGCTTTATGGGTGTCACACCTGTGGGCGGGTAAGAATGGTGGCACGTCTCAAAAAGAATACAGAGGTTTTGAAATGCTCGGGGGGTACTTTTGTAAGTGAATATGAACACCCAAAGTGAACATCTAAACTAGTACACAGCCTCCAATGTGTGAGTAGCAGAAGCTGATCATCGCCAATAGGGAACAAATTGCGAGGATGAAATCACGTGGGAGTGTGGTGGGAGATAGTCGAGCATTGACTACTGCATTCTTTGACAGGGACCTTATGAATGCTTGCATGGCAGCCACAGTCAAGGCTGTAAGCCACAGTCATGGTTGGAAGGCAGCCTTGTGTGGGCTGTGACCACAAGCGTATAAACTGGAGTTTTTGGTATATTGGGGTCAAATAAACGGACTGACCGGGCCAGTACATAGAGTTAAACAGCAAAAAAATTGCGATTATAGCCAAAAGATTCTTTAGAAGCGATTATAGCTAAAAGGTTCCTGAGATTATAGCCAAAGGCTTCCTTAGAAATAAATCATAAGGATACGAATCGCCAACAGCCTCCTTTTATTTTCGCCTGGAATAATTGCTGCACTTCCTGTAATACTTGCTTGTATAGCTCCAATATTTTGTCCACCTCCTGCTGATTTCGTCCTGTCCTTTCGGCCTACCTGTTCCCTCTAGACGCCTTTTAGCGCCACTCTTAGCCTCCTTGATTTCTTTGTTCAACCAGCTTCTTGGTATTTTCTTTCCTTTCCATAGATGGGCCCTCACCGGAATGACGATTTTTTTCGGTTTTGATGAGCCTGTCTGACGTGCCGAAAAAATCATGTGCACGCGTTATGGAAAGCCAAGAGTCGATCAGAAGGCAGTTATATACAAAATGAATAGGGCATATGCCAATGAAGAGGAAGCATTGGAATACCTTCGTAAAATCTTCATGGAGAAGTTCAGTAAGGTGGATGAAGAGGCCTCGCACCGGTACGATATAGCGACTGGTAGGCCGGTAGGGCTGCAGATAGATGCGGACAAGCTGAAATTTAAAAGAGCAGAGGAAAAGGCTCCCAAATTACCACGGTAGGCACGGATGGGATGCCAATTAGTTCATTAACCTCATTCGGACCGAAGAGGAACAAAAACCTTCTACAAGCAAGCTGTACGAAAAAAGATAGAAAACAAGCCGATACCGGCCACCTTCAAAATTAGCAGGATTAACTTATTGCACAAGGGCCAAGAAAACCGGACTACCACAGCTCGTATAGGCCAGAAGTTATCATGTCAGTGCTTTACAGGTTAGCAATTCATGCAGTGAAGTTCGAACTAGAGAAATGGTATAAGAAAATAAGATTTTCTGGGAACTTCAAAATGATCTTCGAAAAATACGACAACTTATATGTAATACGCCTTTGCATAGAAATGGCGAAGATGCAAAAGAAACCTTTCTAGATAGCCTTTATGGGCATTACACTGGCGTATGATAATGTAGACGAGGAGCGGCTATGAAGTATAATAGTGCGAAGGGACAGAGAGCAGAATTTATTAGCCTAGTCAGGAAGCTATTGGGAGAGAAATAAGTGCACATAGCGTGTGAGGGGATAACAGACAAAAGGTCTGTACATACCTAACGGGTTTGAACCACTGATGTTCTTCATATCAACTTTTGTTCATGATCTACATGGCGGTCCAAGAAAGGAAGCTAGTCGTCAGTAAGCTTGGGTCAACCTATCATGCACAACAAACGTGCAGGTGGTGGAACAACGGGTTAGAGGACTAATGTATGCAGATGATATGATGTTGATGGTGGACAACTGTATAAGTATGCAGAGTTTGGTGAATATATGCAGTGAAGAAACGACGCTCCTAGAGCCATCCTTTAGCCGAGGAAATCTGTGTTCATAGACTTCTACAGCCCGAAATTTTATTTTCATAAAAACTTGCTCTGTATTTGCGTGGTTAAGTACACCAGAATAAAACGCTGAGACAGGAAGTGATTCGGAAAGGCTAGTGGCGCAACCAAGAATATCAAGAAAAGAGTAAAACGTTTCCAGTTGTACTAAAAATATTATGCCCCAAAATTATTAAAATTCATGTTCGAAAAACAGAGGTATAAAATGCACACAAAGCAGTTTGTATGCGATAACGCCAGGAAATGGATGTGAAATAAAATACATTACAATCTCTATGGTTTTCGGAAAGTCGTGCTTGTAGTGAGAATAGGTGGTTAGGTAGTTTTAATGAACGCCGCAAGGGTAAAGCGATAGAGAAGAAAGACCTCGTGGCTTCAATTATTAATACGATAGTGTTCAATCGAGGTGAGGAATTTTTTGACGAGATCCAGAAGTACAAGAATAAGGAATAAAACTACCAAAGCCCTCATGCTATAGTTGTAAAATATACATCGACCAGATTTAAGGAAAATCCCCAAGGTGGAGTAAGTTTCTGCAACCGTTAGTTTGACATCCACCTGAAGCACCAGTACCGTTTAAAGAAAAGCTATACAGCTTTCTCAGAAACTTCGCAGCTGAAGAAAAATTGTTCCAGGACTAGCTACCTGGTACAACTTTTGAACGCAGCAGTTAAATGGTGTTCCAGGGTTTGAATCCTGGGCCAGGACAACTTTTTCTTCAAGTGCAAACTGAGAAATCTGCATACCTTTGCTTTGTAGCCGTACAGCTGCATTCAATAGGATGTCAAACTTCCCTTCTTAAAATATACGTGTATAGACTCGAAATTCATTTGAAACACCCGCTTTGGGCCAATTTTAAAACTGTGTAGTCCTGCCAAAACAGGACATGATTATGTATTGGGACAAAAAGATGGGAGAGCATATGCGGACCCCAAAAACGATACTCACAAGGCGAAAACGGGGTGTGTGGTCACGATAGCTACATTGCCATCTGCATTACTGTCTGCAATAAATTTCCGACTTTCGCTTTTGTGCACCTGCCTCCCTTCTTTTTGTTATGTTCAGGATGTATACAATTTCAAAAAATGCTTGAACATCTAGTAAAAGCCACTCATTTTTGCCTCAGTGTCATAAGTGTTCTATGCGCCACCCTTCTCCAACCTATCACTCTTCTCCATCGTCAAGAACACTAGTGCACCTCGGAGAGCCGGCGACGCATTGACAACCACGCCCTAAATATTTATTCGTACTGAACGTTTCGGGATGAAATTATCCTCTAAAGCGTCGTGACCTCATTGTAAAGCATTAAAAACCTAAATGCGTACATTTATTATTGGTCATGAGTGCTACACTTCCCAGTAGCATACGAAAGTTTCAAATAAAGCTGCCACTGGCATGGTGAGTGTCACAGAATAAAGAGTGCCTTTGTAGTCGGAATTCACAGCACTTGCGTTGCTACGGCCGAAAACCCCTTTTTGGTTTTGCTGTAGGCTCTTTGTAAGAACCTGCGGACCTCACTGACTGTGCGTCCCTGTTCGAAACTTTGTTCTCTTTTTCACGGGATCCACAAAATTTCTTCTCGTTTCGTCTCGAGCTGCGACACGCTAACTTGCCAATCGATCGAAGCTGTAAACTGCGTTTCGTTTCCGGTCACGGACGCTGTGCTCACACATGCAATTACGTTTCGCGATGCCATAGTGAACGTCGACAGTAGCCAAATTTTTTTCCTGTTCCTTTTCTTACTTTCACTCTATTTGCCTAAATCCTAACACATGAGTTAGCTCCAGCAAACTTCATGTTGCTAAACTCTGGCATTTTGAGTTTTTCTGCTTCACATTCCATAATATTTTAAGAGTCACACATCGTTTAAGTTAACACAAAAACCAATTGCACGGCATGATCGCCGTTTCAGTTAGGCCTGCACAGGCAGAATACCATCGGCGTGTGTTGGCCACCTATTGTGGCATTTTCAATCTTAGCAGACACATCCTATGCCAGACCACTTACGTGTGACGTCGCATTCCCACCTGTGCTACTGCCCTTCCAACTCAGCAGACGACAGACGACCTGTTGCCTCGATGGCGGCATTTCTGGAACGAAAAAACAACCAAGGATGCCAACCTGAAAATTTCTGGCATCACGTATATGCTTGCCAAAGTTAAGAGGGTCCAGGAATTTGGAACATCGTCCGGTGTTACCGGTGAAATAGGCGTGCTTCCCGCAAAACAGCGCCACTGCTGGATCATTTGCTAAGAGGACTAGATCAGCTCACACGGTCGACACAAGGACATGTAGGCAGCTTTGTGGTGTTACGTTTGCAGGCAGTAATGCCCTGCAAATAAACCTCAATCTTTCAACCCTGCGACATCCGGCCGCGAAGAGTCTTGTATATTCTGCCCGAAGTATTATTTAAACTCGGCAAAAACATTTCACCAAGGTTCGAAGGTGGTTATCCGCATCTGAAGTAACTGGAGAGTTTTCTTCAGATGCACCTAAATACACGTCTCAATTCTGGATACGCCTTTCCAACATTTCATTAGGAAGGCTGTAGTGCCATCGCCAGTCGGCTTCAATGATTGTCTGGCGCATGTCCAATATCAAAAGAATCAAACGAAAGGAACATATGAGCCTGATGTCAAGATTAATCGACGTTTGACTTTTGGTTCTTTTGTTCTATCTATTGATCGTGGTGATAGGAGGGAAGTCAAGGGGGCGGCGGCGATCAGCAAACGTTGGAAGAAGATCGCACATATTGACACCAGTGTCGGTGAGATAGCAAAATTGGTGACACATTCAGCGCCAGAGACGAGGCTAGATGATCTGGGGCAGAGAACACTGGATTTGCAGTCTTATGTCCGAAAATGCTTGTCCTAGAAGCATGGCTGGCAGCGCTGTAGGGCACGCGAGACATAGTGGTGATGGTACAAGCAAAGTTTGCGACCGGAGAAGAATGATGCCAAGCATGATTCGGCCGTTGATTGCTAGTTAGAATTGAATTGCACTCTGGCTAGTTTTTAGGGCAGCGGATCAGTTATATATTCCAAGACATGTATGGAGTGCTCTGTATGGGGTGACTTAGCGCTTCGTCTAGGTCTACCTTTCCGCGTTCTCAAGCGTTTCCATTTCATCGTCGCCTATCATGGCAAATAGGGAGCCCTCTCGCAAAGTATTATAACAAACACTAACTAATAAAATGAGGTGTGCTGTTACTTCAGTGAGCGATGATTCTTATGCAGCCTGAGCCATCTGGGTAATGTTTTATCTGCAACTATACAGTAAAACGCAAGTGCACAAGGTACACAGATGGGGAATACCTGCCAATAAACACCAATTACGCTTGAATTTTTCTATGCGGGCAGTTGGTTGATTGGCCGGTACCACTCAAATTTGTAGCGAAGTAAGTGTCAATGACTTGACATCACCTACCGGGAGAATTTCCTTCCTTAGTGTCAATTATCCTTATTCAAGTAGTTTCCATTTAAAACGTAGTTCTTATGTAATGCTTTCTATGCATCCCAGGTTAATTATTGCTGCAGCAAACTTGAGAGAACAGCTAGTTGGTGAACCTTACTGAGTGTAACCTAAGCAGCAAGTGACACAGTGACGCGAAAGGGTAACGAAATTACTGTTTGCTCAAGCCATATACTCGTGTTTAGTCACTTGTCTCCGTTTTGTTATATCTAGTTATAGGTAAATGCACTGTCTTGGTTGAACGAATATATTTCTTTCCTTATTGATGGATATATATTTATTTTGATTATATATATCTTGATGAACAAAAATAACATCAAGTGGCAAGTTTTTGTTACTCTAAAGTTGTGTGACTATCACAGCATCACTTCTTATGTAGCTACAGCTCCCAGTTGGCATGATCGCGGCACGATAGCTGCGTAAAACAATACCGTGGGCTACTGCGCAAATTTTGCGGGGTGTACGCCGCACGTCATCATTCCTGCAAGGTTGTGGGATTGTGTGGTTGTTGAATTTATAAATTATGCTAATTATAACCTATTAGCCACTGCAGTTGTTAATAAAAAAGCAAATATTCGGACCTGTGCAACTTGTACCTCTTCAAAGTGCTTTTGTTGAACAGCCTAAACAGTTATAAATATGCATGATATGGTATGACCCAAAGGTTCGTTGCCAATTCTGGTGGCGCCATCGCTGGTTAAGTAAACTCTAGTGAGCTGTTGTAAAAATCGTGCAGAATGACAGTCACCAACCATAAAATTGGATTTGACTGTCATCACGACAACGAATCGTTGTTACGATAGATCACTAAATAACGTGTCCGGCTGGGAGCGTTGCTATGTTTGGATGGAATATTCCCTGGCCCAGGTCATTAGCTAACGTACAATCGCCGTCAAATGAAACGGGAACACGAAAATATGAACCTGATCACACAAATAGCGCGATTTCTTTCCATGGAAGCCCAAATGACGCGTGGCTTAGTTACAAAAACAATGTTGGGAAAAGTGGATTTCCAACCTAACCAATAGCAAGGTATTATTTAAACACTGGTTCATCTTTCTGGTTATGGTTCATATTTCCGTGTTCGCGTTTCAATTGACGCCGATAGTACCTATACTGATTGGTCTTAGTTGGTGCTCTGTTTTATTTTTAAGTGTTTTATTTGTTCTTAACAAAACACACAATAGAATAGGCTGTGTACCTGTTGAAAAATTTCAATGCGTCTAAACATTTTAGACGCCCATTGAAGCCGTTGCATGTCGTACCCTGTGCTGGTCTGAGTTTTTTTAAATGCAGCGTGTCTGAGTCTGTTATGCGGATCAGTATTAGTGTGTAATGAGAAAAATATCTCTGGGTCTGATTTAAAGTTCAGGAAGGGTATTTCGTCTAGACATTGATTCTATATGTCCTAATACTCAACATGTAGCTACATATAAAATATAAAGAGACATGTTGTCGACTTGCTAAGTTGTGAATGAATCGTAACCCACGTTTTTGCATTAAATAAAGAATATTAATGTTTAATTTTGACGAAGCGCCCCAAACTAGTAAACACTATTGTAGCCTTGAGTGAACAGCGCAATGGTAAAGTTGTCGTTTTATGTTCTCGGCTAACAACATACGGAGCTTGTTAACTGCGATAATTTATGAACTACACTGCATTTTGCATAATTACAATAAACAGTCTAACGAACAGATTCATGAAAATAAACACCAAAAGATTTACATTCTGAAAATTGTTGTAACACTTCTGATTCGAACGATATGGCATTCAGACGTTGTACCGGTTTATTTATAGCAAAAAGATAGTCTACTGAGTTTTTTGTGTAAATAAAAGTAGCTGCTTTGCACTTAACCACTGCGATAAATTTTGGATGTAATTGTTAGCATCATGTACGAGGACTTTTATTTTTTGAGGAGAAAAACACATTTGTGTCGTCAGCATATACCATCATTTCAGGGGTCCCAGGAATGTTGACAATATCTTTAATATAAAAAAACGCCTTAATTATAAAAAAAACATTTGGGGTACACCAAAATTGAGGTATCGAGCATCTGACAATACGTAATCATATACAACAAAACTGTACTCGGTTTGTTTGAAAGATAGCTCTTCATTAGCTTATACGTTGTCGTGTTCTGTAATTTGGGAGGTTTCTGAAAAAAATATGATGCTTTATTGAATCAAAACTTATAATCAACAAAAATACCAATCTTAGAGAGGCTGTTTTTTATGTTGCAAAGAATTTTTTCCTAATGTGAAGTAATGCTGATTCTAATAATTTCCCCTTTTGAAACAAATATAGTTTTAGAGAGAACAGTTGATATTTTTAAAGATAATAGTTATTCAGCGATTAATTACTTTTTCAGCGATCTTTCAAAACAGTGGGAGTATATATGTTGGCCTGTAGTTAGAAATGTTTCTAACCGCACCACCCTTGTACAGGACACTAACTGTGACGATTTTTATTTTGACTTAGAACATGCCAGTTTCTAAGAATACTTTACATAAATGACAGAGCACATGACAAATTAGATCAGAAACTGCCCTAATGTGTGCCGCTTTGATACCATTACAACCACAAGCACAATTATTTTGAAGCTCGTGTATGAAATGCAGATTTTCAGAGGAGTTTAGGGACAAAAAAAAGGCTTGTACCTTTCGACTTCGTTGTTGGCATTTTCGTTGTAGACTCCGGAGGTTAAAAAATGACGAATAAATTCGTTTGCAAGATCTTTACCTCTTAACGTGTGATCCCCATTTTTTTATTTCTGTTGGAAAAGTAGTGGTTATTTTTCATAGTAGATCCTTTACGGTGCACCATGTCTTATTGAGATCGTAACAGATGTGGGACAATTTGTTCAAACGGTATCGCATACGAGATTTTTATTTCACTATAAAGTTTGTTCCCGAGCAAGTTGTATGCTTTTAGTAGTATTAATTCACGTGAAGTTATGAACTCGTTAAATATTTTTTGTTTCTAGCTTTTATTTTGTGGAGTACTTTTTTGGTTATCCAATGTTTTCTGATTTTTCTGCAGCTCCGCACGATAACTTCTGGAAAGGCGATATTGTACAACTCAATTTTTTGTTAATAAACGTATAATACGGAACGTTTGGATCCGTCTCTTTCAAGTACTCGGTCAAATTTGGAAACGCTATGAGTTAGCGAAAATGCTCCGTATTGACCGAAGCACCTTCCGAAGTATTGTTCTTTCACTGGTTTTATTCGCAGCGTTGTACAATTTTTTGAAGCAAAACACCAAATAGACAAATGATCACTCAAAGCAATCGTTAAAACACCCGCTCAATTATCATTTCTGTCAAAATGTGTTAAGCAGATGTCAATCATTGTCTAACTTGATGGTGTGGTACGAGTAGGAATATTGATTACGTTAGAAAAACCATTTCCAGACAGAATATCGCAAAATTTTCTATTTAAATCTGAAACGTGACGATTAACATTGAAGTCCCCAAGAATAACAGCTGGTGTCTTGGAATTTAATATAAATTAAAACACAGGGTAAATAAACAGATAAAATTGGCTCAAAGACCCAGAAGGTGGACGATAAATCACACCTATACTAAAGGCACTTGTCTTTATGAAAAGTGATTCAATGTTTAGATCAACAATACAGTATTCCGGAACAACGTCATAAAAGTATTTGTTCTGAAAATAAATAGCGACACAACAACCTTTCTTTTTCTTCCTGCAGATTTCTTCGCAATGATACCCGTCAATCACTGTTGTATCGCTGGTACTCGAAAACCACGTCTCAGTAAAGGCCAAGGCGTCGAATTGATTATCCAAAGAAGATAGCAACAAGTTCAATTCCTCCGCTTTATTGTTAAGGCTTCGAGCATTTAAATGAAAAAAGAAAAATTGTTGGACGGTTTGTGAACACTAGAGCCAAATACACGGAATGAATCCGTGTCATGATAAGCGCATTACGAGCCTGGGGTAGCCATTGAAGAAAGGAAACGCTAAAACGCTCTTCCGTTTCATGTTAGCGGATTACGTCATCTTAACAAGATCACTTTCGGCATGAATACGGAGGGCCTTCGCGCCCTCGTGCTTCCGAACAAAGATGTGGCTGTTTCTTTGCCATGTGAAGGCGTAGTTCATCTCTTCGGCTTTTGTGCGTGCGAGCCACAGAAGCCGTTAGTTTGCTGCCGTTAAGTTCTCCAAAAACCACAACTTCGGATCTATAATCTGCAGAAGAGAGCGACTCTGGGCCCATTCTTCTTTCAGAGCTAGTAACGAAAGTCGAAATTTTATCACAGGCTCTTTTCGGGGGTGCTCTGGCAGGCGATGTGATTCTGTATCACAAGAAGAATATGGTAGTATCATTAGGGTTTTGTCTTCCAAGTAAGTAAGTAGGCGTAAATATTGCAGAGATTTTGATGTATACATCCACTGGGGCAATCCCAACGTGCTTCCAACCGTCCTCGCACTTTGGTAAAAACCACTCCTTTACCACTGCTAGAAACAAGTCGGTGCACTTCCTAAAAAAGATAGTGAGTGTGATAACCACCGTTGCCCAGCAGACACTGTGCGAGTGTCACAGCATTTATTATTCTGTTACGGCGGCTGGAACAAAAAAAGAAACACTAGTAGAGGGCGATCTCTGGCATTATCAAAGGGTAGGCCACAAAATACCCCATATTGTTGGCTGCGTACCTAGGTGTGCTGTAATCGGGGCCCGTGCGAATAGCGCTCTGTAGTACTAGCATTATCTTTCTCCGCTTGTCACAATTTTTTAAAGGCAGCTATTACACCAATGATAACTAAAAATACCCCAGCATTTTTGCTTCCACTGCGCGAATTTACTGAGGGGTCTTACGCGTGGACTATTTCGCTGCACAGTGTTGCATTTAGAATATTGCCAGGAAAATTTAACCACGTACACTGCTGTTCCTGTGGTTTGAATATTACAAAAAATATATAAAAATATATAAGAAGGGTGCTAACAAGGATTTCAAAAAAATTGTACTTATATTATTGTTTTTTTTTTCAGGGCTTTATAACGGTGGGTTTTTCAACAATAAGTTTTAGAAGAACTTTGATTTGTCGGCTAGGAATATATTTTGTAAATTTTTTTCTAATACCACAGAGGGAGGCAGAAAATAATAATTATTGTCGAAGTACACGTATGTCAGCCAAATAAACAAGACAGGTGCGCTCAATTTATTCAATAAAAAGGTTGTAAAATCTCTGGGTGAACATTTCACTTGAGCAAAGCTGATATTTCACATTCTCTGGATGCAGTGTAAGCCAGTAGCCACTTCAAAACTATTACGTAGCCTACATTGGTAACAACACCGGCGTTTGAAATTTGAACCGCAAAAGCCTAGAGCCAGGACGTATATTTTCACTAGCGTGCAGAGTAGACGTCGTCGCTTTCGCTTGCTGTGCTTTAACCTCCACCTTCTTTTCTTGTCGCACTGTTCAACACATAGACGTAGCATGTCATACTTTGCATTGCTTGCCGTTCACACGTGTTCTACAGATCCATGCAGTGCTATTCGGGCGGGAGCTCCTGAAGCATGCTCTATTCTCTGTGAGACAGGCCTTCTTTTCGGTCATTGGAATGCTCCTACGACAGTCCTCAGTCGCATGGTTTTTCGGCTTGCAGAAAAGGAAAATTCTATTCGCTGAGGTGTAGAAGCTGCACGTTGTGCGGAGCTGCCTGATGTCATCTTTGGGTTTCACAGCTGTCTTCTCCTGTTCACGCTGTGTTTCTTCCCAAAGTCCTAAATTCTCATGTAGAAATGCCATCAGCCTACCCATCATTTCAGCGAACTCTTTTTCTGTTCAGTAGTTTTGTGCGTTAACTTCCTTGGCTGAGCTGCTTCTTATCGCTTCTTTCGACTTAAACTATACTGATAGCTCCGCTAGAATTACTCTTTTCAACACTGGCAACAACATCGATGCATAACTTTCGGGTTCCACCTTCAGTGATTTCATTACCAATGTGTTGATCTGCACTCTCTGCCCAAGCGTGCCGAAATCGTTCGTTTGTTGTGTCGAATTTACTTTCTCCAAGTTCAACAGCTAACTCATGTGCAGCTCCGCCAATTTTTCTTGATTTTCGAACGTTTCTTGCAGTATTCATATAGCTTCATCGTAAACGGCCTCTGCGGAATACTGATGCCCTTCTATAGCCGCTGCTGCTACTCCGGTGGTAGGTGCTTACAAATAATTGTATTTCTGTCGATTGGTCATAGTAGATCTAAGGTGCACCGCTGACTCACACTGAGCCCAGAAGCGGTGCCACTCCAAAGCTGTTAACCCAAACTTTATCATTTCAAGCTTCAGTAGTTTCACTAGCTCAGTTACGTCTTGCGCTGTACTTGGTGCTACCGCCTGACCTGTGCTGCTTTTCAACTGTATTTGTACAGGCTCTTAAGTTCTTAACTCGATAGTAGACACAATTGCTGGTATTTTTATGTCATACTCAATTACTCTTTCAAAGTCGGCATCGAATATTTCTTCAGTCAGATATTTCTCCATTTGCTCGTTGGCGTTCTTGAGGGTTTAGCTTATCACTCTAATCAATGCCTTAGTCGCGACTAGTTCTTCTCTACTGCCTCTTTCATTTCCCGGTCTTCGGCTCCGTTGATAAGCTTCATGATCTGGTAGCGAAGCGCCTTCCTTCTCTTCATTATCCCTTCTTTGATCACATCACGGCGGTTTAAAAGACGCCTTACTTGGTAGCCGTTCTGATCCGCTGGTGGCAACTCCGCTCTCGACGCGCGATGCAGGTGAGTCATCTGGTCTGCCGCGGTTTCCTTCTCTGATGCTGAGTCGCAGGTATACGTCCCTTCTTGGCGTGGAGGTACAGTCCTGGTCACGGCAACATTTGCTCTTCGGAGGAAGACCAGTGACGGAATGGAACAAAGAACGTTTAGAATAAAGTAGAAGTAGCACGCGCTCGCGCAAAGGAGCTGTTTTCTTGCTCCTCGTCTTCAAGCGTCTTGATATTTCATAGCGGTAGCTTCTCATAGGCGAGCGAGCACCACCCTTAAAGAAGACCACCAAAGACGTGAGTGGCAAAACCATAGCAGCATCTGTTTCCCGCCCGCAATCCAATCAATGATTTATGTACTTCTTGAGTGGGGCACATAAAGCGCAGAGCCTACAATTTGTTTGCCTCTAAATGCCACTAGTTTACAGATCTTTGCATATTTTATAACAAAATCTTAAAGCTATTACACCCTGAATCCGTTTGCCCCAACCTTGTGCTGAAGCGCGAAGTCATTCAAGCCGTTGAACTCATTCTATAGTTTTATAAAAAACACAGCTTCAGTGTTCCTTTCTGACAAAAAACACTTCCCTTGCTCACTTCAATTTTATAGTTTTAGAATTGACCGGAAAAAAATATGAGTGGTCGTAATCTTCCCCTTACCTGACTTGCTGCTATAGAAAAGCCAAAAAAGTTTATCCGCATGGTTAATGGTAGATTAGAACAAGGGCAGGTTGCAGCCCGACTGACGCTCATTTTTTTTCATAACAGAATTACCAATGCAGCGAATGTAGTTTCCATGCCCAATTCATGTATACGCATTATTACTAGTTTGGTTTATTTTCCTGTGTTAATCTGGCCCGACATGACCTTAACCACATCAAAATGTAAGGTTGGAAAGGATTTCCTCAACGCGCATATATTATTTGGCTTAGCAAATGTTGTTTCCACGCCAAGCTTAGAAACGAGTTATGGCACAAACACAGTACTCCTTTATGCGCTTTGCGTGCAGTATCATATCCCGCATTCCCAAAAAACCGCCTAAAAATAACGAATCAGCCCTCCCCGTAGGTCTACCCAAGTTGTCAAAGTCACAAAAAAAACAAACATTCCGCTTTTATAAATGAGCTAATGGCCCTTTAAAGGAACTAACAAGAACCTTAGATTGATTCATCACCAATTTCCGCAGCGCTCTATTGCAATCAATTCATACAATTCTACACCTAAATTGCTGAAGCTCATTCAAATATACGTCTGATATATTGCCATTACACAATATTCGCCATACCCCTCGTTTGAGGAAATTTATTTAACGTGTCAGTGACGAGCCGAAACGATGAACGCGGTCGGTGAGAAAGCGAGAGCCCAGGCGCGTACGCCGTATATGACGCGGCAGATAAACTGCGGAGCGGGCAATATAATCAAGCTGAACAATCTCCTACACTGCCACACTGCCAAAATATTGTGAAATGCTTTATTGAAATGTTAGAAGACACGTCACCCTATTCACGCGAAAGTGTTTTAATTAACAAAGAACAGTAACAGCCATATACCGATCTCGTGGCTGCCCAACTTTCAACCAGTTTTTACGACGGGTAATAACGGCACAACCGGAGAGTCTGCAACTCGACGGTTTAATCTTTGTCAACAACATCATGGCACCGATAATGTTCGAAGTAATGAAAATCTGAGTGTTAAAATTTGGGGCGATGGCATCATCAGGTGGCTTGGATCGATTCAAGGCAAATATACCCTACAGCACAGAAACAATCATTTTGTCACAGTGTTCAGCAGTATTTCCAGTGTGCGGCCGAACTTGCATATAAACAGAAATATTCTGGATGTAAAAGGAGTACCTTTAATTCAAGTTACTACAACCACAATAATATTGACTTGTATTCGTTCGAAATTTAGTGAACATATAATCAAATCGCTAACTGATAAATTTCTTGTTTCCCGCATATTCTTTTACAATCACCCACGAGCCTTTCAGAAAGAGGTATCTTGTTACGTAAACTTTTCCCTGAATAATACACACCAATACAATGGTTTTTTTATAAACAAAAGAAGCCATAAATGGACCTGCACGCCAACGCGCAGACTTAAAGCTTGGTCGCTTCAATCTAGGCTACCCAATTTTCAATTGGGTAGTTTCATTATTTGCTAATGACAAGCAGTTTGTTTGCGGTAACTTCAATATGATCTTTTACCGTGGTCTTTGTGGTATTTTACAGGGCAGTGTTTTTAGTCGCCTACCTTTTTTGGTCGACTTTGACACTATTCCTACTAACATTCAACTCAATATCAAACTGTTGGTCAAAGATTGTTTTTACCCCCTGTACCTCTTCCCGTTGATTCTGCAGTTTTAAAATATGCTATTCACCACATTAAATATGGCGAAAAAAATGGGTAATGGGTTTAGACGTAAAAACTTCGCACTAAGCCAGTTTTATTGAGCGAGTCGCACCGAAACTTGAGGTACACCTTTGCGGGGTTTAAAACTGTTTTATATGTGCAGCAATACGTACACTGGCAATCCCTTCACCACCGATCTAGTTTGGTCAATAAACCAAGTAATCGTTTCTCAGGACCTTTACGGTGCCGTTGACCACCTGGAAATATTCAAAACTTTCTCAAACGTCTCTATTGATCAAAGATCCTCTCACAGCATTTCCGACAAACCCAAAATCAGCATGTGCAAACTGGACCCTTTTAAATACATTTATATTGAAAAACTCGGATCCGCTTAAAGTAGTGCATTATCTTGTTTCGCTCGGACTATCCATACAATGCAAGAGTATAGGCTGTTTAATTCCAGGCGGATATTAATTATTGGCCCTGGTGACGCAAAATTTCTGTTGCCTTTTTCCCAATTTATATGGTGCGTCCCGTCTGCCACCTGCTATTGGTCCCGCCACACGAAACGGTATGCCAGACACGCCAATGAGAAGCAGTTTAGCCTCTTACAGGCCTTACGAGCAGCCCGTATGTCACCTTATCCTAATTCTTTTGTGTGGAAACAATGAAAAATAACACCAATCTACATACTCATGCCATGCTCCAACCATGGCTCACAAAATTTAATTCGCAGGTTTCCTGAACAACCTTTTTACCCAAAATTACGAGCAATGCCTGTTGTATTAGCTCCCTCAGGTATTTAGGGTATTATAAAGGAATATATAAAAAAACTTATATATGTAACTTTATTAATAAAAGAGCTGGCTCAGAGACCTGTACGAATAGTAGAGAAGGAAAGGAGGGGGTCAAATGAGGACTTTTTCAGAATGTCAGCCTCACGTGCGAAGTGCGAGAGGGAACACACGACTTGGGCTGCGTGCGTGTGCTGTGGATGCTTGGTGCAGAACTCGTATGTTGCAAGGTGGTTGCGATGGCGCGCGCGAGTACTGTCAAGGTGGGGGCACTCCCACACAAGATGCTGCATAGTGGGGAGTACTCCCAGGTCACATGTTCGACAGGTGACGTCGAGATGGGAGGGCTCGACGTCTTCGGGTTAGTGGGAACAACGAGGGATATAGATTTGGTGAGTGCCGCTCCAGCTCGAGCCTTCTCGATAAAAACCTCGAAAGCACGCGGCCGTCCAATCGGTAACGGAAGTGGGCCCGAGTACTGATTCGAGAAGCACTTGCTGTCCGCGCTGCTGCAGGCAGTCACGCTAGTCGTCGGTGTCCCGGAGTGGACGGACGGTTGTGAATGCGTGGTTCAGCGGGGGCGAGCGGGAGTTCAGAATTTTCCTCGTG
This sequence comes from Haemaphysalis longicornis, assembly GCF_048455015.1. Taxonomy (NCBI): domain Eukaryota; kingdom Metazoa; phylum Arthropoda; class Arachnida; order Ixodida; family Ixodidae; genus Haemaphysalis; species Haemaphysalis longicornis. The sequence goes on from NW_027526385.1 coordinate 204,907,178, forward strand.
AAAGCGTGAGTGGCCTCATTTCCGAAGCCGCCCGTGTGCCCGGGAACCCAGGTCACGTGTACGTCCACATTATGTTGTACACAAAGTGCACGGCAACTGCTCCTAATTTCATCAGTTATGCAGCGGTGCCTTGAAATCTGCCGTAATTTTATGTGAACCTTAGGGGGTCATTGTAAGTGGCGAGGCGCTCACCAGATGAAAGGCGCCTAGAGAAAATTGCTGCTATAAAACTTCCAGGGCCATATAAATAGCCCCCATCTCCACTTCACTAGATGTGGGGTAAATCTGATCATCGTAGTATAGCACTAGGCTACGGCGCACGTCACATTGGCAGTGGTAGAAAGCAATGCCTGCGCGGTGGGTGGAATAATCCCAGGAGGCGTCTGTGAAAAGTTCCAAGGATTGGCATTGGCACGGGTAGCGTGAGCGGATCTTTAAGAAGCGTGGGTCGCTTAGGTAAGCCTTCGGGTAGTAGGATTGGTACGCAGACATTTTCATCCTCCTATGGTGCAATCTTTGCAGGAATGTTTGGCAGGTCTGTATGCTACACAGTGTCCAGAAATATTAAACGTTGATCAGAAAGAGTTCATGTGGCCCCGCTTGAGGAGCTGCGCCTTCGCTCTTCGATAGTCGCAGCTATTGCAGGAAGGCGAGATAAAAGACGGATGTGTTCTATTCGTGCGTGAAGGCAAAGACCGGTAATAACACGTATGGACTATTGGTAAAACACCTCTTATTTGGTTTGTGCCTGTGTGAGGTCAAAACACAAAAATCTGTAGCAAGCGCGGGAAGTTGGGTGTGCTAGTACTACCTTCCGGGCAACTTCCGTGCCCGCACCCCAACTGTGATGAGAAATCCTGTTAATGAAGTGAAGTATCCTCATCCATGCCACGCTAACGCTTTCGGCCATGCGTCAGCACATCTGTTCCCATGAAACCACACGCTCTAAACGCGAACCAGTCGGGTAGGTGGTCTTATTGTAAGCTAATCCCCGAGCCTTAGACAAACTTTAGTTCGTTCTTCCTGTGACCCTGCTGCACAAGTAAGGGATAACTAAATAAATAAATAAATACCGCAAAAAATTTATAACTAGATATATGAATAAAGAAAAATAAACCATAAAACATGTTATTATAAATAGAAAAAAACCATACTTCATACTAAAGACTTCCACGAGAAAGAGTTTCTGCAAGAATAAATTTAGGTAAATATTAATTATTTATTTAAACAAAAAACACATTTGAAATAATTTTATACAAGGCAGGACTAAGCAATACATATTCTACTGAGCTGTTCAGCCGGCGTCCTCTGACCACACTCTTCTTCCGGGAGGTACGATGTGTTTTTTTTTAATCGTTGTTTGGCGCGTTTAAAATATTCAGTGTATTTCAAGTTGGTGTACAAGAGAAAATGAGAGCAAAAGAATATTCGTCCAAAAATAAAGTCTGAGCCTTTTTAAGCAAGGGCATGCTGCAATTTCAGTCACTTTATACGTGAAGAATACTACGCATAAAGAGAGAACCAAATTTATTTTGAGCGTTTTTACAAAGCTCATGGTAAAACTTGCATGTTTTATTTTAAATATTTGATTGGTTTTTAAAATCACTTAAGAAGACATCCGAATAACGCTTTAAGAAAAAAGACAAACTTTCGGTATGTGTAGTGTCTCAAAATAGGGCTTGTTTTTTGAAGAGTGCGTCGAAAAATTGCCTCATTCGGCAGAGAAATAAGGAAAGTAAGAAGTACTGCTATTTTTGTAATTTAGGCCACCATCGCAGGTCATCATAACCCTGAACAGCCTGCTCAGGCCACTGAATGGCGAAGGCATGTCCCAATGACTTCCAACAGGTTCTGCCCAGCGCTGCTAGACACTACTGTTTGCTTCGGAATTTGCGTATTTCATCTCTTAATCGGGTTCGTGGCCTTTGCACTCTTGAAGAACGATCTCTTGGTATCCACACTACTGTCCGTAAAGTGTTGGTTCGTCTTACTACATGGCCAGCCCAAGTGTATTTTTTTTTATCTACTTGAACTAGGATATTGTTTGTTTCCTGAACTAGAAAGCACATTGACTGTCACTTGGTTATACCCCTACCATTACTCGCTTCATCGCCCGTTGCGCCGATCGATGGTGGCTTTCCAGTTTTTAGTAAGGCTCGACATAAGATCACCGGCAATATGAACTGGGTGTATGTTTTTTTGAATGATTGCGGTAGCACTAACCATCTGTCGAAGGCATTTATAATATCGTAGTTTATTTGCATCGTCACCTAAGCTGAAGAGGGCGCTTTTGGCAAGGTCATTCCTCGGGCAGTTCTTAGCCGCTGTTAGGGTATGGGAGTGACAGAATCAGATGGTCCACGTGGTTGTTGCACGTGATGTGTAAAAGCGTGATATCGGTGATTATAGTTAGTAATCCATGCAAAGAAATTTGATGCTCTAGAAAAGACTCGCCCATTGTGTTTTACATTTGTTTAGGTGAAGTGGGGAGAACTCGGTAAACGACGTAGGTCACGATGCAGGTGTGTAGGCAAAGCTTGACCTATAAAAAGGAAAGCAGGAGGACAAACCGGCCACACTGGAAAACGATCATTGACTGGCGCTGACTCAGCCAGTGCGGGAGCAGGTGAACGCGCCGTGGGCATGCAGGACAAGAAAAAAAGGCGCTGGGGATCGTGGCAAGGGACTTGAACGTACGCTACACGGAGAGGGAGATTAGAGGATGGGTGACAGGGGGCAGACGGTGCGGGTAGTTCTCGAAAAGGTGAAATATAATAATTGGGAAAACATACTCGGGCAGAAATTCGAGGAGAAACCGGAGGAACGAATGACGTTCTCCAGGGAAGGGCTGCTGGATTGCGGCAGCATCTAGGAAAGGGGGTGAAGGACCTTTGGGTGCTGTGACAACAAGTGCAGGTCATCTTGAGTACAGTACCCGATATCGTTGAGAGAGGGGTGCATGTTGAAAGGCGAATTGTAGCGGCACACCGAGACATGCGGGGGCTAATCAAGGAGCTGAGATTCGCCGTAGTAGATATAAAGAATGATGTATGATTGGTGTGCCGAAAAGGGCGTTACGCGTCACGCAGTTCACTTCAGCGGGCAGGTGCGAGCAGCCATCGAACGACGACACACCGCGCAAGCAGCGTCTTGTTTAGGCGGTCCAAGGCTTTTGTTAAAGTGGCATAGACAATTGCAAGGAGGTAAGGAAAGAGCTGGGTCGGTGCAGATTGGTGCGGGCAGACGAAAGCGACGATGACGGCGTTTAAAGTAGAGACGGGGGGAACTGATGATCGCATGCATAAACATGCAGGGCGGCAGGAAAAAAGACAAGTGGATGGAGATAATGCGCATCTAGAAGAGGAAGATATCCGGGTATGTGACCGAGACGCACCTTCCCGATCTCAAAGTACCTCAGGTAATTGGAGAATATTTTTGGAAGGTTTTAACAGGACAGGTTGATGAGGAAAATACGGGGAGTAGGAATGCGTATATGACAGGGGTGAATTAGAAGAGTGAAAGGATAACATGTCCGGATGAAAGGGATTGTTAAGGGTACCCAGATGGCTTTATGGGTGTCACACCTGTGGACGGGTAAGAATGGTGGCACGTCTTAAAAAGAATACAGAGGTTTTGAAATGCTCGGGGGGTACTTTTGTTAGTGAACATGAACACCCAAAGTGAACATCTAAACTAGTACACAGCCTCCAATGTGTGAGTAGCAGAAGCTGATCATCGCCAATAGGGAACAAAATCCGAGGATGAAATCACGTGGGAGTGTGGTGGGAGATAGTCGAGTATTGACTACTGCATTCTTTGACAGGGACCTTATGAATGCTTGCATGGCAGCCACAGTCAAGGCTGGAAGCCACAGTCTGGGTTGGAAGGCAGCCACTGTGTGGGCTGTGACCACAAGCGTATAAACTGGAGTTTTTGGTATATTGGGGTCGAATAAGAGTTAAACAGCAAAAAAATTGCGATTATAGCCAAAAGCGTCTTTAGAAGCGATTACAGCCAAAAGGTTCCTGAGATTATAGCCAAAGGCTTCCTTAGAAATAAATCATAAGGATACGAATCGCCAAAAGCCTCCTTTTATTTTCGCCTGGAATAATTTCTGCACTTCCTGTAATACTTGCTTGTATAGCTCCAATATTTAGTCCACCTCCAGCTGATTTCCTCCTGTCCTTTCGGCCTGCCTGTTCCCTCTAGACTCCTTTTAGCACCACTCTTAGCCTCCTTGATTTCTTTGTTCAACCAGCTTCTTGGTGTTTTCTTTCCTTTCCATAGATGGGCCCTCACCGGATTGACGATTTTTTTCGGTTTTGATGACCCTGTCTGACGTGCCGAAAAAGGTAAGGAATCATGTGCAGGCGTTATGGAAATGCAAGAGTCGATCAGAAGGCGGTTATATACAAAATGAATAGGGCATATGCCAATGAAGAGGAAGCTTTGGAATACCTTCGTAAAATCTTCATGGAGAAGTTCGGTAAGGTGGATGAAGAGGCCTCGCACCGGTACGATATAGCGACTGGTAGGCCGGTAGGGCTGCAGATAGATGCGGACAAGCTGAAATTTAAAAGAGCAGAGGAAAAGGCTCCCAAATTACCACGGTAGGCACGGATGGGATGCCGATTAGTTGATTAACCGATTCGGACCGAAGAGGAACAAAAACCTCCTACAAGCAAGCTGTACGAAAAAAGATAGAAAACACGCCGATACCGGCCACCTTCAAAATTAGCAGGATTAACTTATTGCACAAGGGCAAAGGAAACAGGACTACCACAGCTCGTATATGCCAGAAGTTATCATGTCAGTGCTTTACAGGTTAGCAATTCATGCAGTGAAGTTCGAACTAGAGAAGTGGTATAGGAAAATGAGATTTTATGGGAACTTCAAAATGATCTTCGAAAAATACGACAACTTTTATGTAATACGCCTTTGCATAGAAATGGCGAAGATGCAAAAGAGACCTTTCTAGATAGCCTTTATGGGCATTACACTGGCGTACGATAATGTAGACGAGGAGCGGCTATGAAGTATAATAGAGCGAAGGGAGAGAGAGCAGAATTTATTAGCCTAGTCAGGAAGCTATTGGGAGAGAAATAAGTGCACATAGCTTGGGAGGGGATAACAGACAAAAGGTCTGTACATACCTAACGGGTTTGAACCACTGATGTCCTTCATATCAACTTTTGTTCATGATCTACATGGCGGTCCAAGAAAGGAAGCTAGTCGTCAGTAATCTTGGGTCAACCTATCATGCACAACAAACGTGCAGGTGGTGGAACAACGGGTTAGAGGACTAATGTATGCAGTTGATATGATGTTGATGGTGGACAACTGTATAAGTATGCAGAGTTTGGTGAATATATGCAGTGAAGAAACGAAGCTCCTAGAGCCATCCTTTAGCCGAGGAAATCTGTGTTCATAGACTTCTACAGCCCGAAATTTTATTTTCATAAAAACTTGCTCTGTATTTGCGTGATTAAGTACACCAGAATAAAACGCTCAGACAGGAAGTGATTCGGAAAGGCTAGTGGCGCAACCAAGAATATCAAGAAAAGAGTTGTACTAAAGTTGTACTAAAAATGTTGTACTAAAAATGTAAAACTCCAGTTGTACTAAAAATAGTAAAACTCCAGTTGTACTAAAAATGTTATGCCCCAAAATTATTAAAATTCATGTTCGAAAAACAGAGTTATAAAATGCACACAAAGCAGTTTGTATGCGATAACGTCAGGAAATGGATGTGAAATAAAATACATTACAATCTCTATGGTTTTCGCAAAGTCGTGCTTGTAGTGAGAATAGGTGGTTAGGTAGTTTTAATGAACGCCGCAAGGGTAAAGCGATAGAGAAGAAAGACCTCGTGGCTTCAATTATTATTACGATACTGTTCAATCAAGGTGACGAATTTTTTGACGAGATCCAGAAGTACAAGAATAAGGAATAAAACTACCAAAGCCCTTTCGGCTTGAGAGAAACGTATTACAGCGGGCTTTGACATCGCGCGCTTTTTACAGTACAACCTACGACGCATCGTGGTTCTTGTCAACGGCTCTGAAATGCACTTCACCCTTGTTTTTTTGTTCCCCTATATCGCACGGTTGTTTCGAAGTACTAAATATGTATGCTAAAAATATTTATTCAACTTTATATCCGAGTACCATAATGTTGTAGCGATGACAATTACCGAACATGAGTAGTCCTTCTGTTACCAAACAACTTGTTGCCTCGGTACAAAATACCACAATAAATATTGTACATATTGATACCAGTAAGAAAAATTTTTATTCTCTGATCGACTCGGAAGAGTAAAGCATGGTTCACGAATTTTCTCATGAGCCTCCTTGATTAGGAATTCTGTCCGGAGAACACCATCGTCAGTTACGCGCTCAAAAATAGTTTTTAAAAGAAAACTTGAGTGCCATTCCAAAGTGGCAATCTGGCGTAAAACGCTCAAGGTGGGACTCCTAAATTGTACAGAATGCTGCCACACCTAGAGAAGTGCAAAAGAAACAGTTATTAGGAAGCTGAGAAATATCAGATTTGCTTGTTGTAGAACGATCGCTTGCCTTAGGTCTGACGCATTTACCTAAGGCACGAGTTTATGCTCCTTATCAGTAACTGGTGGTGTGGTATCTATTTGAAAATTGAGGGACAGAATGGATATTCAAGACTGGTAATACATTCCAATGCAGAGAAAAAAAACTCGAAGACCCTGCTTACGTGTGCACAGGAACGACTGCAACATTTTCTTCGTTGCAACTTGCGTAAAGGATTCACTGAACAAATCAGCTCACCTTCAACGGAACAAACCAGTTCACCACTGTTCAGTTCGCAAATCACACATCAGTTCACAAATCACTGAGCGGAACAAATCAGTTCACCTTCATGGAAGCGACAGCGCTCAGATAAAATGGCAGACTTTATTCCTCTAAAAAAGGCCAAATCTTTGACAGCTCTCCAAAGAAAGTGGTTAGTGTACTCACGCTGCCGCTTCCCTTTGTCGCAGAGGAGCAAAATGCCATCGAACTCTTCAGTGAGGAGCATTCCGGAAGCGGCAATTGAAATACCACTTTAGTCAATTTAGCACGACTGTATGGTGAACGTTTCGAGAGACAATTAAAAGAGACAGGAACGCCACCTAACCGATGGCGTCCCCATACTCGCGTGTACACTATTGATGGACCGAAAAGGCACAATAAATTGTTCACAGAGACTCTCCTAAAGGCTACAACCCCAAATTCAAAAACTTCAGCTCAACGTCTGCATTACACTGCTGTTCAAATGTTTACATTAAACAAAAAAACTTTGCGGTGAATGAAAGGTTAAAAGAACAATAACCACTAATGAGTACGAGGTTCATGTTCACTTGCAGTAAATGTTTCTATTACGACGCTTTGGGAAATTTTAGGGACTTATCTAATATATACCAATTTGACTGCGGTATCCAAAATTCTCAATTTGTAGAATTGATAAGCGTTGTTAAAAAAAATTGCAGATAACATACAAACCTAAGCTTCATTTTAAACCCTCCTCGGAAAGTCGTCACTAGAGGGTTCAGTTGTCAGTCAGATGTGAAACAATGCGAAAAACGACTTAAGACAAATTATCCTGAACATTCAAAGTACCAGAAGCCGTGAACATACTGCGGGCGATTTCAACTAACAGTAGAGCAAATGCTCTAAAAAATAAGGCGTGTAATATATAATCATGTAATATATGACAAGCCAAAAATGAGGGTCCAAAAAACAATAAACTAAATGTTGTACATTGGTACATTCTCATACTTTGATACTCATTGCATGAATGGAAGAATTGACCACCGTATAATTCTTTACCCTTACGTTGTTAAAATATTTCAGAAACACTGGTTTATTTAGGTCATTAGGTCAACAATTTTTCGTTAAGCAAGGAGCAAAGATGACGATTATAATTTACATTTCTCGTGTTATGCTTGAGGTCACAAGGCGTGCTCAATAAAACCGCAATGTATAGCTTTCTTCTCGATCGTGTATTCGAGAATAAATCTCTCATTTTCCAAAAGAAGAAAGTGTTTGCGGTCTGGATTGCCGTAGCAGTACTTTCACTTCTTAATCTTTGTTGATAAATGTTGTGTTTTTTGTGCTGTTTTTACGTCTATTGTCGTTTGGCAGACTAATTTTGGGTGGAAGATGTTTTACATAATCAAAGCTTTGTCCAGAGCAAATGCTATTCCTCGGTAGTTCAAATAAACGACTCTCTTGTATAATTCATGCAGTAACTTTTACGGCACACTACTCTACTGGCTCAGGCTGTCTGAGAACAATGCTCTGAGGTTACAAGAAACACTTGCACAGTGACCAACCTTCGCAGGCCCCTAACACCGCCATTTAGTTTCGTAACAGCAATCATGAGCGCTAACAAGTTCACGAATGCGCAGAAATTGTAGACGGAAGATAATGATTGCTTCCGTAAATTTTTCTCGACAAACGCTATCGCGAACAGGACAATGATTTTTTAGTGTATTTCAAGAAGGGATTTTCTACTGCTCCCACCGTTTTTACGAATGCTCGTTTACATGCTCGTTTCTCTGGTGCAGCCAGATGGTGCAGCCTCGTTTCAGATGGTGCAGCCAGAGAAACGAATGCTCGTTTCTCTGGCTGCACCATCTTACACTTTTTTGGTCTTCAAAGTGGTTATTGCTGTCATTTATTAGGTTGTAGATAGCCGAAAGCACTATTACCCTAAGGGATACGCATAGAAGATATAGTATGAGAACGTCCTGGCTCACCCAGTATTTGTTCAGTGTTGTTCCTGAAAACGTATTATGTCTGTGTTAGTTTTCTCTTGTGGGTTACAAGCATCAAAATGAATTACTTTTGTGCTGGGTTTTGTAAGGTATACGTGATTTGCCCTTCATATAGAAAAACATGTAAACCTCTATTTTATGCTATAGTGTAGAATGGAGCTCTGTGAAAGTTTGTAAGATGTTTTGTTTGTTTTGCCGGCCAACTTGGCGTTCAAAAAACCAAAATACATCAAACTGTATTAAACCATTTTTCTATACCTGGGAAGAATTTTATGAGTAATTACCGCGAAGACAGTCTGAATGGCGTTGGTGCGTTTGCCGATTTATACACGTTCCTGTTAATTGATACGCCGTTAACGTATGCGTTAACACAGACCAAACTTTTTGTAATCCCGAGATGCGATGGCAATGTCATTATTTCGCCTTCGCTGCGTTGAGGGTCGTAAAGTCAGCATGACCTCATTGTGCAGTCGGAATCTTGTCCAGTCAGGTAGGAATGGTATAATCGTTGATTCTAGATGCGACTGCATCTCATTCACTCGTCTTGTCCATGCAGCGTCGTCGGCGTTGTTGTCGTCCGCCCCTCCCCCATTCCCGCCGCGCGAGCTGCGCTCTCCGCCACTCACCCCCTCTCCACTCCGATGCCCCACTCTCGCGAGGGGCATTGGATTGGATTCGAATGAATTGACTTGGCTTGGCTTGGCTTGACTTGGCTTGGCTTGGGTTGACTTGTCTTGGCTTGTCTTGGCTTGGCTTGGATTGGATTGAATTGGATTATTTTGGATTTGGATTGGATTAGAATAAAGTGGATTGTGTTGAATTGTGTTGCATCATAGGCGCGGCAGACACACTGGCGCCGGCGCATGTGCCGTACTCTCTCTTCCGCGGTCTCCTCTCCTTCGGGCGCACTGTGCATATAACCGGTGTGCCGCTGTCCGGTGGCCCTTCGGTCGACGGTTGCTCTCCGCTTGCACTTGAACCCCCTCAGCGTCGCATCACACCAGGGTTCCAGCGACGAGAGGTAGGCGTAATTTTTCTTTCTGATATCTGTCACCCAATGATCTGTGGAGGCCTTTTAGCCGGACAACGTGGACAGCGTATTAGGTTGATATTCCTGACAAATATTGCTTCGTTTAGAGGAGAATTTGTTACTGATGTGTCAGATGCTTCGGACGACGTCGTGTAAGCCAAAGATCCACTCGAACAGTTCTCTACACATGTCTGCGTAGATCTTCAATGTCACATATAAGCAAACCGCCACATTATATCACGGACCACACAGAGATATTCTGAAGTATCAGTATGCTCCCGCTGTTTATGGTGAAACTACGCGACCGCAAACATTGGAATCACGTCCGCACACTTAGAGATGACTCGTACATCTTCGGGAGTATTTGGGTATCCGGCATTCAGAGATTCTGCAGTTCTACCTCTGCTGTGTACTCTTTTATCTGACCGTGAAATAGCAGGACCACCTGTAAGACATTAGGGAAGATGCGATGATGATGATAGTTGGTGCTTATGGCGCAAGGCCAACAAACACAAAGAGCGCCAGAAAAAAACAGTCATTTGAAGGTTGATGAGACCGTAAATAGTAAAACCTGCGAGTAGAGGTAAAAGTGACGCAAAAGAAAAGACAATGGAGATGGCTTGTATATAGGTCTAGGATGAATACACATGATACAAGAGCTGCAAAAATTTCACCTCAGAGAAAAACCTACGAACACGTTGAATAGCAAATATTGGTTCGTCGGCTAAAAAGTATTATGGTTGCAGTGAAATCTGTCGTTTGTATATTTCAGGGAAATGTTTGTGTTGTGTTGTGTCAAGTGCCTTGCATGTGATTAGCATTTGAACTATGGATTCGTCCCTTTCACATCTGCTACTCATGGGTCGCGAAAATCCAGTGATCAGATGGGAATACGTTACATGTGTGGCCTATCCGCAGCCTGGCAAGGGAGACTTCAGTGTATCTATTGTGCCAGTCAGTTGGGTAGCACCCCAATTGTGGTTTTATTACGTGTACTTTGTTGTCTGTGTGTTGACTCGACTGCAATTACCATGTCTTACGAAGCTGTTGAGCTGTTGTCTAATGTGTGTCTTTTGGTCGGTGTAAATTGCTGTTGTTATGTCAACTGTGGTCATGAAAGCAGCAGCACCAGCTATGTCATCCGCGGTCTCATCGCCAGGGATCGCACAGTGAGCTGGTACTCAGCATATTGGTATTTCTAAATTTCAACCATATGCAGTCCTTATAACCTTCAAAGGAACATTGACAACATAGTTTTTAGACGACCTTCCTAATGACAGTGCCTGCACAACGCTAGCGTACCCTGTTACGTCAGTGAGCTGCAGAAAAAAAAACATACTTGTCACTTACGTACAGTATGTGGTGACCGCCTAGCTTTTACTATCGCATTTCGCACCATTTGAGCGAACATGGGCAAAATGTTAATTAGTCGGGATATCCTGCCATTCTTTTGGTTGTGTTATTCACAGCCTCATCAATTAAGCCCTTCGAGAAAAGCCTGGTTTTTGTACACTAAAAGGCAGATTCTCATTAAACATTTCTAAACACTCTTAGTTAACCTTATAATTTGTTTCGGGATTAAAAAAGAACAACGTTTTGTGACGTTTTTTTGCAACTTGTGGTGCATTGCGCAAAGTTCTCATTTATCGGCATTGCTAATCTGGAGGAGGTGTTCTCGTAGAAATGAAGCAATACTATTTTATCCACACATATGACTGTGGCGTGTAGAAAAGACTCTTTTTTGAAATGGGAGGACCCTAGTCAGGAAGATTAAAATCCATCAAGTTACTTAGCCGCATCAAACAGCACAAGAATATAAAAAGGCAGAACAATGGCGATAATACTTTCAGAAAGCATGTTTCGGATCACGCAAAGGTTTTTCCATTCAACCAGTTCTTTGCTATAGGACAGCTTTTCTGTACACATATAAAGACAACATTCCTGAAGTGAGACTTGCCACAACACCCATGTAGAGCAAGTTAACAGACAGGTTCCTGGAATAACTGATTGAACAAACCCATTACAATTCGAAAAACTGCCACATACGGAGAAGAAATATCCATTCACAATTTGTGTCGCTTTCCGAAGAGTGGTTCACTACATTCAGGAGACCTATATTCTTTATAAGGCGCAGTTCCAGAATGCTCTTTTCTATTTTTAATGCTAAAATTTCGATGAAGTATTTTTTCTCGCCAAGTTTTTGTGTTCTTTAAAACTTTTTTTCAAACAATTGTGGGAGATCGGAGGCTTTTATTTCAGGTATTTAGACAATACAACCAACCGAACCCGTGTACGTCAATGTTCCGCGACTATCATCATAACATGGCATACATTTTTATGATAAGAAACAATGCCAAATTGACAACTTTTTTGCATTCATTCTCGTTCCTTAAAATATAATAAACAAGATGTACATCGGCGTTCGCTGTTCTCATGTAGCTGGTGATAACCTGATATACTGAAGGTAGCGAATGACGAAAACACGGATGACAAATGACGAAAATATCTCTTTTCTCAGAGAAAATATTACCCATAGAGCATATGCCTGGATTGTTGTTAACCATCATATTTTGGTTACTTTGAGGACGCGGTACAAGGAGGCGTGTGTTCTCCTGCGCATATCGCTGGTATTTAAGAGAGTTATCTGCATGCAGCCTAGTTGCCGTATTGAAATACAAAAGTCTCGCTCACATATAGTGAATTCATGTTATTATGAAGCAAAAAACCTACTGGCCAATTATGTAAACAATACTTTGTGGCCCAAAATTTAACTAGCCTTTATTCCTGCACGCAATATTTGAACTCCCCAACTCCATTTTAAAATAAAAAAAAAACTGCTATTAGAGAACTGCATTATATTGTCGTTATATATATATACCTCTTTAATATTCAATTGTACCAGGACCAGTGCCGTCGACAATTCACTAAACGGGCCGAGGGTGCCAAGGGTGGCACAGGTAATAAGCTGGGGAGGGAGCCGCTGCAAGCCACTCCAAATGCATCTCCTCCGTGTATTCAAATTCCCTATGGGGGTCTTTAGATGATCCACGGCAGGAGAGGCGCAGTCCCTGAAAGAGAGGGTTGCCACCATCACCGCTCCAGGCCCAGCTAGCGGAGTGCGGACGCGTTGAGCTTGATGACAATCCCACCATGGGGATCTGCGGGGGCCATACCCGTCTCGCATACGTAGGTCATCGCCAAAACGAGATGACGGTTCCCCCGGTGAGCTGCTTCAATCTACGTTACCCGAGAAGAAAGACGATCTTGTCTGGTGCGTCAGAAAAGATGATATCGGGGCATTTGGACTCATAATTTTAACATCAATTTTTTTTCGAGCTGGAATTTAGGGTCAGGAACGTGTGGAAGAAAATCTTGCCGAGCTCGGACGTCATTGCCTGCGCCAGCAACAGCGTAGCTTTTCCTTGTCGCGCTTAGAAGGCTCGTGCCGCCACCTGTCGCAGTCACAGTACAGCTGGTGCAAGGACGGCTTAGGAAACCCCCCGTATGGCTTCCTCTCTACCCCGTTCCGAAGACTGTTGCAGTTAAGAAGAAGGTTGCAGTTTTGAAGGAGGAAACGGAAGAAATAATGCCGCATTAAAAAAAATGAAAAGAACGAGAAGTACTAACTGAATCATCATGATAGGCAACGTCCCATTAGCCAGCAAACGCAATCCGGATGTTGTCCACCGAATGAGTTGGAAAATTTCCTGCAAGCGATAGTCCCTCTTCGCCCTTCCCTAGTCAGGAGCGACACTGCGACGCATGTGGGTACGCTCAGATTGTTCGTGACGTTGTGTTCATTGTGCATGAAGGGCAGACGGCGACATCACGCAGAAACCTTCAGCGCATCAAGAAGAAGGGAAACGCAGTAATGCCGGCCCGGTCTCCTTAAAACCCAACGACCAAAGTCAGCCGAACTAGTAAGGCACGTAGAGCCACGAGCTTCATTTTTGTGCCCAGTTTACTTCTTAAGACTTCTTCCGAAGATGAAACTTTTGACCCCAGCGAGAGTAGGACAGTTGCAGACTCAGGCAGCTCAGGTAAGGCAATTTGGTCGCGTTACCAGTTTCAGTTTAATAAGTGCTTCCAGCAAAATTTTTACATGCGGTTCTCCCGGGAATGTAGATGGTGCCATCCCGGAACCATTGATAAAGCGGCGCGGGATCACTAAGTACGTCCAGGCAGCGCAATGCATAAAGCCGGACTTGATGTGTCGGGGAAGAATACATTCGTTTATTGCGAGAGCACATGCTTCATTATAATATAATTATATATTAAACAACAACAATATTTAATATTATAAAATAATATTATAATAACAATATTATTAACATAATAATAATACAATATTCATCATCAGCAGCCTCTCTTTGCCAATGCAGGACGAAGGGTGTGCCATATATCTTCAATTATCCCGTCGTGTGCTAACTGCGACCAATTTATCCCCGCAAATTCCTTGATTTTATCTTTCCACCTAACATTCTGCCTGCCCCCTGCAATGCATGCCTTCTCAAGGAATCCACTCTGTTACCCTTAATGACAAACGGTAATCTTGAGTTGGCCTTACATTTCCTACCTACGCCCATTTCTTAATTTCTGCTGATACGCCCTTACACGCCCTTGTTTCTAACACACTAAGCTGTTTCTTGTCTCTTAACATTACACTTACATCTTTCATTTTGTTGGTCGTTGAGTGGCCCTCAATATTAAGGGGCCCTCAAAGGCGTATTGAGCCAACTAAATAAACCAGAGTGACTGTTATGTTGGTAATGAACGTCGTCTGTGCCATGTATAACATTTTACGTGCATGGAAAGCTCATACTTTTGTCGCAAAGTTTGTTGTTGCGTTCACACCCTCATTAGCAGAAATCTTGCAATTGAACGGCTTTTTCTCTCACTTCCGCCCAAGGGAACCGTCGGCTGCTCAGCGTTTACGGATCGTGGCGGCACCTTTGGGTATTATGCGTTTCATGCAGCACGCTGAACGCTGTCTTCGCGCTGAATGCTTCTTAAGGCGCCTTGGCTAGGTTGACACGACGATGACACGGCGATGACGACGCCGAGTTCATAATTCGCAACCGCCTTGTCACACGACGCCGACATCGGCACAGACACGTGTGCCGATCAAAAGTCTGCGTGGTATGAGTGTCTTACAAACCGAAGACGCTGACTAGGACCGGTCGCCGAACGGTCGTCGGGAATATATCTAAAAGCGACCACTGCACCCCGACAGCAATAGTGCCGCAAAAAACACGGTTCTGTTTTATGACTTGCTAGAGTGTAATAAACATAATAAGGTCGATGAAGTTCATACAGCTCAACACATGCAATTCGTGTATACGCTTACGACGCTCATTTGTTTTGTTTGGCGAAAATTCGTTTCCGGGAGTTGCAAACTGGGCATTAGTGTGCGACAAGCAACGCTTCTAGAAAATATGAGCTGACTTAACAGCATAACAGCCATTAAAAATGTTTATTGGGTAAGAACTGAATATAGACCAAAGTTTTTAACGAAAAGCGTAAACCAAAAGCACG
The DNA here is from genome assembly GCF_048455015.1 of Haemaphysalis longicornis. Taxonomy (NCBI): domain Eukaryota; kingdom Metazoa; phylum Arthropoda; class Arachnida; order Ixodida; family Ixodidae; genus Haemaphysalis; species Haemaphysalis longicornis. Next base: position 204,922,537 of record NW_027526385.1, read on the forward strand.
CTGAGCACTGTTCCACGAGGGCGAAATTGCCGTCGCAGCCAGAACAGTGTGGTTGCCGGAGATCAGACATAGCGGGGGCTTTATGAAACCTTACTGCGCAACTGTCGTTCAAGAAAGGCTCGGTTAACCAGCCAGGAATCCTTGCAATCATGGACGAAACATTGATGTGACACCAAGGGTGGGCCATAATGTAGTGTACAGGTTATTTCAGCGCCATTACCGGTTATATTTTGGCACATTCGACTAATGCGTGGCTCCTGCTCAATCAAAGCCGCTGGTTCAAATCCCGGTATGGTGTCACCTTCTCTTTTTTTCTATACAAGTGGCATGGTTTGGGAATCGTACATGCGAATCCTAAAAAAAGACGTCTTGGTTGCACTGTGGAACTACCGTGTCTAATCTCAATGCATCATTTAGACCTTAGCTACAATTCATTGAGTTTTAAACTTGCACTTTAGATATATTTAAAGAGAATTCTTCTTCCAGACGACGAAATACTCCGCGGCCTGCAATAAAATAGGACCACGAAATAGGGCTGCGGCCTGCAACCACACTGACCACGTATCGCACCTGAAGCCCTGAGCATGTAAAAAATGAACAAAGGGCCTTTATAGAAAGAAAATGCATTCCAGGCCCTCACAAATAAAACCGAGGGTGAAATAATAGCTCTGTGTTTATATGCACAGCTGAAAAACGAGGCATGAACAAACGGCCCCTCAACTTTCACTGCTCTTCCAAGACCGTTCGCAATGACTGTGACGGTGTAATTGTTTAGCAGTTCGTCGACCCAAAATCGCCCAGCAGTTTCCCAGAACGCAAGGGAAGGGAGTTAAGAATGGACACCATGACGCACTCTGGAAAAGTGCTGAATCGCACCGCGCAACTCTCCCGCTGCTTTTTGTTACTGTTATATATTGCTACATAACTCGCGGAACACTTCACATAGCATTGGACTGCATCACCTAGTGGTCAACTCATCGTACACTTCATCTATGGGTACGTGATTTATAATTGGGCGCGCAAGGTAAGGCTAGATACGACGAAGAGATCGCCCAGAAACGGACTGGCACGAGGTGCATTGGGTTCCTTGGTTTTGGTCTCTTGGCCTTCAGCTATAAATATCTCAAAATAGTTTTTTTATTCGCATCTGACACGTAACATCTTTTTGGTGGAGGTTGCGGACTGCCCTCCCTGTGCCAGTCACCAGCGCAGCTACACCATACAACGGAGCTTTGGAGTGCGCGACACATTCGTCGATGAACGATGCCTCAACCCCCCGAAACCTCACCCACCACGCCACTCGGCATCGTTTCCCAGCCCCGTGACCCAGGCTTTTTTAACGGTGAGGATGAACCCGATGTGGAAGAACGGATCCGCATATTTGAACGTACCAGCGCCCATTCCGGGTGGGATGACACAATTGTGCTGGCTAATCTGGCTTATCGTCTTAAAAAAAACGCCCAACACCTGGTTTGAGACAAATGAGCACACATTGACCGGCTTGGACGTGTGGAAAGAGAAGTTGCGCGAAATATTTGGCCGACCCGTGGAACTCTAGCTCACCACAAAGCAACAACTAACGTCCCGAACACAGTGGACAACCGAATCCTCCATCACGTACATACAACATGTTTTGGCCATGTGTTCAAAGGTTGATTCGCGAATGTCGCAACCCAACAAGGTGGGTCACGTACTCACAAGGCATTGCAGATGACGCCTTCCATCTACTGAACTGTAAGGATTGCACTACCGTTGAAGCCATCTTTAAGGAATGCGGACGCTTTGAGGAGGCAAAATGTTATCGCATTGCCTACCAGTTTTCTTGAGTGCATCACACAGCGGCTACCTCGTCTTGTCAAGATGTGACGCTGCCACCGCGCACACCGCTGACGCCAAACACGGCGGCTCAGACTGGGAGCCTGACCATAATAGTGCCCGGGGAGATCAAAGCTATGACCGCAGTCGCCGCTTCTTCTTACACCCTTGCGCGGACCACCCCAAGATTTCCCCCATCCAAGCCGTCGTTAGAGATGAGATCGCTTTCCTGTGCCTTCTATCGGTTTGTGCCATGGAACGCTACCATCCCGTGAACGGCGCCCGCGCACCCTTTACAGGTAATGATGTCCCGCCACGTTACGATGTTCCACCGCCATTCCGAAGGCGCAGCACTGGCGAATGGAGAACAGCCGACGACAGTCCCATCTGTATCAACTGCCCTAGCGTCGGCCATGTCGCCCTTTACGGCAGTAGCAGCTGGTATCCATCTCCACTTCCACGGTTCTTCGACAACCGCTACTCCGACTACTACCCTCGACGATGTCCCTCCCGGTACTCAGCCGCCCTTCAAAGCCGACAGCAAACGACGCAACCGCACTGGCCGTTTGGCATCACCTCAGCGTCGCCAATCGCGTTCGCCGCAGCCCCGCCGCTAAATCCCGCCGTTTACTTTTTCAACCTCCATTTCGGAAAACTAGTCAGTGCAGCCCCCAGAGGTGATGCTGCATTAATGACCCGGATTGCAATTTTTTTTAATACGATTACAAATCCCAGTTTGATAGACGTTCACGTTGATGGTGTTCGTGTTAGCGCGTTAGTCGACACAGGCGCAAATATTACAGTTAAGATTTCGAACCTTCGCCGCAGTCTTCGGAAAGTTATGAAGCCTGCTTTGTGCCGCACCGTTAGAGTCGCCGATAGACGAATGACCGCAGTAGCCGGAATGTGCACCACCCGGGTCGTAATTGCGGACGGGACATTCCGGTCTTGTTCACCGTCTAGGACGCATGCCCTTACGACATTATATTCGGACTGTACTTTCTCACTTACCACGCCGCCCTAATTGATTGCGCTGCTGGTGTATTTCGTCTTGAGCTGGTCACCATGCCCCTTGATGATACATAGCCTATTTCCCGGCTTTGCTGCACCGAGCATGCTCAATTATTCCCCGGAGAGTACGACCTACGTGCCTTTATCGTCGCGCACGCCAGTCCCAGATGGTGAATACCTCGTCTCTCCCGTCACCGATGTAGTATTTGAACGAACGTGACCCTTCCTTATACAGTTGTGACGCTCACGACGAACGAAATAAACATCCCATTTTTGAACTTCGGTTTCTCCACCCAAGTTCTTCCTCGGAGAATGTCGCTGGCTACACTCATTCCCTCGCCCGAATGCGAGCTTTCTGTTGTGCCCACTGACTCCTCTATAGGCTAACGGGACCGCCAACGGGACATTTCGCCGACTACCGACGAGCTCCGATGTCTTTAAGCGTCCTATCGGGACATTTTTTACTTGAACAACCGTCCTTTGGGCCACACGTCTAGCGTTACACATAGCATTACACTGGTGACGCGACCCCTATTCGCCGACGTCCATATGGTGTGTTCCACGCAAAACGTAAAGTCGTTCAGCAGGAAGTAAAGATTGTGAAAGCGATGTTATTGAGCCATCTTCGAGTCCGTGGGCGTCACCGGTTGTGTTGGTTAAAAAGAAAGAATGCTAATGGCGATTCTGTCTTGAGAACAGACATTTGAAAAAAATAACCAAAATGTACGTTTACCCACTTCCTCGCATTGAAGAGGCCCTCGATTGCCTAAATGGACCGTACATTGACCTTATGGTCGGATACAGGCAAATCGCAGTTGATGCCACGGAGGACAAAAAGACCGCTTTTGTAAGACCAGACGGACTGTACCAATTCTAGGGCATGCCATTTGTTCTATGCAATGCGCCATTCACATTCGCAAGAATGATGGACTCATTTTTACATGGATTTAAATGGACGACAAGCCAATCTTATCGGAACGACGTTATCGTCTTTTCTCGCAGGTATGACACCCACCTACATGGCGTCTCTGACGTCCTGGCAGTTTTTTGTATAGCTGGGCTTCAGCTCAATTCATCTAAATGCCACTTCGGCGGCCGTCAAATCAAAATACTTGGGCTCCTTGTCGACACTACCGGAGTTCAACCTGATTCCTACAAAATCGGCGAAGTAAAAGACTTCCCTGCTCCTTGATCTCTGAAAGACGTTCCCAGTTTTGTAGGGCTCTGCTTCTACTTTCGCCGCTTCGTCATGAACTTCGCTGCAATTGCCATGCCACTCACGGATTTGCTAAAGCATGATACCCTGTTTTCTTAGAGCCGTGAGCAAGCTTCCGCTTTTTCAACCCTCGTTGACCGTCTCACGAATCCACCTATTCTGCCGCGCTTTGACGGTTCCGCTCCGACCGAAGTTCACAGAGACGCGAGTGCCCATGGCATAGGCGCCGTACTTGTTCAAAAGCACGCCGGCCTTGACCGAGTAATAGCGTACGCCAGTCGCCTTGTAACACCTTCCGAGCGAAACTATTCAATCACCTAACGGGAATGCCTGGTTCTTGTATGGGCCGTGAACAATTGCGGCCATATTTATACGGACGTCCTTTTTCCGCGGTCACTGACCACCATGCCATATGCTGGCTTGCTTCCTTAAAAGATCCTACAAGCCGTCTTGGTCGCTGGGCTTTTCGCCTTCAGAAGTATGACTACTCCGTGGCCTACATGTCTGGCAGGCTCCAGAGCGACGCCGACTGCTTGTCACGCCAACCAGTCGACCAACCGGACACAGCTCACCGGGACATCGTTTCTTGCGTCCTTGCAGTATCTGACTTTATCAACATCACCGACCACCATCGCCGCGACGAACCATTGCGGTCGATCATTGACCGTCCCACAAACTTACCGTCAGACCATGCACTGAACGCATTTTTGCTCCGGAACGGCGTGCTATTTCACCCGAACTTTTGCGCAGATGGCCTTGCCGAGCTTCTCGTTGTTCCTGAGCACCTCCGGCCTGACATCCTTCACCCGCTGCACGACGAGCCGACGGCTGGCCAACTTGGCATCGCTCAATCTTATGACCGTGTGCGTAAGCGCTTTTATTGGCATGGAGTTTACCGCTCAGTCCGCTGCTAAGTGACGGCATGTGACGTGTCCCAGCGCGGAAGTCGCCCATTTCTTGTGCTCAGCCGGAGCGCTCCAAACCAATCAGATTCCTTCCAAACCTTTCTTTCGTGTGGGTGTGCACCTACTTGGTCCCTTTCCTTGTCCTCTTCAGGAAACCGCTGGATAGCTGTCGCTACCGAATATGCGACCCGCTACGCTATTACGAGTGCCCTTTCCACCTGCTGTGAAACAGATATAGCTTATTTCCTTCTTTACGACGTTACCCGGCACCACGGTGCTCCTCGTCAGCTCTTCACCGACCGTGGCCGGTACGTTCTTTCTTGTGTTGTTGACGATCTCCTCCTTTCTTGTCGCACAAAGCACAAGCTAACCACCGCGTACCACCCTCAGACTAATGTATTGACAGAAACATTGAACAAGACCATCACCGACATGCTCGCAATGTACGTTTCCGCACATCATATGGATTGGGACGTCACTTTGCCTTATGTAACGTTCGCGTATAACTCATCCCGTCATGACACCGCCGGCTATTCTTCGTTCTTTCTTCTCTAAAACCGTGAACTCACTTTTCCATTGAATACCCTCCTTCCTGATGCGGCTCCTCTGGCTACAGAACATGCTCGTTATGCTATGCTCGTGATGATCGTGACCCCAACAGTAAGGGCAGATATCCTTAGCTGGCATTTAGGACAATTTGTTTAGTGTGTGCAGTTGGAGTAGTGTGTGTAATGAGTGTCTGCATAGTATTATGTGTATATTGGGTAATATTGTGATACGGGTTGTTATATAGATGTTTTGTGATGCGTCGTACAATGGTTGAGCCTGATATATTAGGCCGTTAGAAATGCCGGCATTTATTTCGTTGAGCACTGCTGACTCAGAGACGAGATCCTGCGAGCTGTTGAGGCTGCGGAGGGTATGAACTTCATGTCGACGTCGGCCCATAAGCTCGTGTGGCGCTAAAAAGGGGCAATCAACATCAACGGTACAGTAACGCGTATAAACCGGGATGAAAACCGATTGCGCGTTTTTGAAAAAGGCAATATTTTGAATTGCAGCCCATGTTCTTATCTAAATATGCTACTTCTTGCAGCGATAGTCCTAGGAACCTGCTGGTTGCGGCTTTTTGTCGCCTCGTTTTGTGTTGCGCGAAAAGCTGGAGTTTGTTTTGGGTTCAGTGTAGGACACGTTTTGAGAAGTATTTTTTGTAATTGTAAATACCGTAATCAGGGCGGCTGCTGGGACGATTACGAAGAATTTCCCGATGTCGACGACTATCTCGTAGTAGCACAAAACTGGAATGGTGACAATAGAGTGGAGTAAATCATGAGGCATTTTGAAAAGCGCGACCAAGATCTTTGCTTCACCGTGGACGTCGAACGCCGAAAGGAAAGACAATTACAGTTTTAGATGTGCTGCTGCGGATCGAGTCGCATCATGTGTGCTGGAGTTACCACCCCAGAACTACCAAGCTCTTTCAGAATAGGAACTCCGGCCTTCCAAAAGTATCAAATGTGGCGCAGCTCTGTCCTCTGTAAAGGCAGCGGTGTCCAAGACATGCCAGCACGGCGTGTTGGTCAGCCTTCCAGAGCAAATGGCATTTTTGTGTGGGTTTGGTTATCAAGAACACGCACTCACGCGAGCCTGTGAAAAGAAATGCCCAGAAGGTGAAAGCAGGGGCAGGAACGCCCAGCCCCGATCCCAAAAAAAAAAATGGGCGGACGTGTCGACTCCGTATGCATACAAATTTTCCCATGGTCTGAACTATGTTAAGGCGAGACATAGGATAAAGGTGACGATTAAGGCACCAGCCACCCGTTCCCAGCACTATCGCTGCAAGAAGCAGCGTATTGAGATAAGAACATGTGATGCAATTCATAGTATCTGGGTGTAACAAGCGCCGATGCCGTGTATATATGTTCCTTGTTTTCAAAATAAATTTCCGTTGTGAGTTGCGCCCTGTTTCTGTTTACCTCATGCCTTTGTCCGTGAGTTCTGGGCCCAGTAAAGTAGAATTTAAAACAACTCGCCCAGTTCTCTCTTTCGATGCAGTAATGATGTGGTTGGACCAGCTTATATCCAACCACTAATTAATGTCTACCACTTAGCAAGAGTTTATTGAACTCAATTTTTTCAGGCGATATGCGTCGTATTTTATTGAACCTAATGTATAAATTTAAGACAGAACTTTGTATAGTCATTTTTTGCAAAACGCAGACAGGTCAATACCTTTATTAACATAGTTACAACTATTTTCCGACCTAATAAACCATTTTTTGTATAGTTCGTATGCGAAGAAAAAAGTCGATCTCACTAAATCGAACCTTGTGCTACAAAATAGCAAATCTGCGTGTTTCATATTGGTTCTTATTATGTGGGCGTAAGGTATGTTTGGCAGATCACAGTTTCTACTAGTTTTATATCAGTCTATCAACAGGCCATAACAGATAACAGCTCGCTAGTCAGTGAACTTCCTGTTTCTTCTTTATGAGTCAGAATGTGGTTATTTATTGAATCTTTTTGTTGAAAAGTTCACCCATTTGGCCCCTCCCTTCCACATATCAGTTTGTGGCGAGTAAAGACCCACTATTCGCGCCGTCCTAGCTGTGTTGCCTTCCGGCTCACTGATGTGGCTGTGTATACCTGCAACAGTGTCTGGACCCTCTCAAAAACTAGTTTTAAGGTATCACGACCCCCATTACAAATCGACCGGTCGTCTCCCGTAAAGTACGTGCTGAACCGCTTACGACGCCTAACGAACAGTTGGTGGCGCGGGAGCTGAATTGTGGCCTTCAGAACCTTCTGCGGGAATTACAAAGCTTGTATGAGGGTGCTCAGCCCACACAGCACCTACTCAACTGCACCGGCAGTTGAAACCTGGAACTGGACAGTCACGTCAATGCGGCAGAACTGCATGCAGCAGCATGAGGGCTACGCGGCAAATCAACCCCATGCCCCTGAAAAAATTGCCAACTTCATTTCTTCGATTCTAGGCGACTCATTTCGTGAAGCTCTAACCGGCTATTGAACTATTGATGGAATGTAGAACATTCCCGCCGTAGTGGAAGGTAGGAAGACTACTCTCAACTACGACCCGCAAAAAGCATCCACGTAGACAACTTGAGGCCTATTTCACTGACATCCTGCATAGGGGAACTTATGGAGCACGTTGTCTGTGCCCATGTATTTTGGTAAATGGAATCTTCCCAACCTATTCCCCCATCTGTTTTATGATTTTGGTCTTGATTCTCCGGTAAAGATGCCATTCTCGAATTACAAAATGAGATCATTATCGCCGAGGCCTGCAAAGTAGTGGAGGCTAGACCCATTGTGGCCCTCATCCCAACTATAGCTTTTGATCACCTCCGACCTGGTGCGATTTTGAAAAATCTCATAGAACTCCATGTGAGGCTCAAAACGGGCAAATATATTAGGGCCTTCTTACGAACCGCACGACAAAACTTTTGGCTGTATGCATAGAATCGGCTTCCGTCTACATGCGTAGTCGTAGCACACTTCAGAGATCGGCCCTATCACCATTTTGTTCAATGTAGCACATTTACACCCCCCGCCTCTCTACTGTCGCGCAGCTGCATCAAAGTTGGTACGCTGATGACATCACGATATGGATGGCTGGAGGCAGCAGCGCGCAGATCGACGACCGCCTACAGCAAGCTGTCAACGTAGTGGAAGTTCAGGGCGGAAAACGCGGTCGGTTGTTTTATCCGGAGAAATTCGAACTTCTTCTCCACGGTTCCCCCGAATAACGACACCGTCCAGGTGCTTCCCTCCAGCCATTCAGCTCACACTACAAGATCGCGTTATACATACCCCTTGTACCGTGCATACATGTTCTTGGACTCCTCGTTCATCAGCCAGGCTCCAATAGAGACACCATAAAAGTCATATCTGCAAGTTTACAAAAAGAAGTCGCCTTATTTTACGAATTGCTCACCGCCACTATTGACTCAAGGAGCGTAACCTAATCCGGCTAGGGAAAGCCTTCATTATAAGCGGAATCACGTTCGTCACTCCATACCTCCCGCTCCGAAAAGCCGAACAAGGTAACATTGACAGAATATTACGCAATGCCTAGAAATAGGCCACCGGCGTTTCTATGACGCATCCACGTAAAGGTGCTTGGCAATAAGTATCTATAACACCCCCCTAGAACTTGTAGAATTGCAACGCACAGCCCAATACAAGTTACTATCCAGCAGTCACACAAGACGGCTTCTACAGCAGAACCTAAACACATTTCTGCATTACAAGTGCGGCACAGTGGGAGTCGTCCCCAATTTAATTTCAACCCTTTAGGCGATCGTCAAAATTTCTGCCCCGCAGGTGAGTACATGTAAGGTGCTGCTGCTATACAATGTCCCCCTTAGGGACAATGGTAGGCTGTCATTCATCATGTCAGAATGCCTGCCGAAAGCACTCCACCTCACTCTCACTCCGCAATATTTCAGCACCCATGCAGTGAAAAGGATTTGGCGCACAGTTTCTTTAGGCCTATAAAAATAGATGCTACCTGTTTGTCCAAGCTTGGGTATTTCCTTGATTGTCTCCATACATTGCACGCCATCACCGCTGGCCGAGGCGGCGTAACATTTGGTCTATCTGTGTACTCGCAACAAACCGGGTCGGCCCGGCATCAAATGCACCCAATGCGCCAAGGCGCTTGTTGCGGTTGCTTGCCGTTGTGGTTTTGAAGTAACGCTCGCTTGCGCTTTGGCGTCGTTTTTCCGCCAAAATCAACGGAAAAGCTGGCCTCACAGAAAAAGGGTATATAATACCATTTAGCACTCAGACATTCCGCCGACAACATCCAGCTATAGATCAAAGAACACGTCAAATATTTCCGCATCTCATAAATATGAAACAAATTTCTGCGGACCACTATCCCAAGATCCAAGAGTGAACTAATTATGCCGTACTATTATAGTATAAACGCCAAAGGTCCATCCCTTACATAGTTACGGCACTAAAACAATGATGCCACACCTTTCAAATACCTCACCCTACAATGCAATCTGTAACAAAAAACACACACCGGGCACTCCTTTTCCAACTCCTCGGCGTTGAACGCTTTCTGGATCAAATACACCAGATTTTAACGGCAAAGCTCTAAAAGAAATTCTGAATTCGGCACGATCTGCGACTTTGAAGTGCACGAGCTTCAGCTAACCAGGACCCTTATATCGTGCCAGAAGAACCGAAGAATTTCAATATACATATTAACGGGACTTACTTACGCAATTGGTAATTGCTTAGAATAAGTCTAAATGTGTATATACTTGTAGTAAAGTCGTCGACGGTCACGCAGTGCCCATGAGCAGCGATTTTACAGTTGGAAACACCGCCGCACACTGCACGCTCCATCCACCCTTACGGTTAACGTTACTGTAGATCCACAGTGATATTTTGATCAATTTATTTCATAAAATCCTAAAAACCTAATATTATATTTCGGCAGACGGGCATGCGGAAAACCACACAAGATTACATAAAAATATTTCTACCAAAAATTAAGAGCAGACCATGTGACTGTAACACTTTCATTTGTTCGTAATTTATATGCTATCCGTGCGTAACATTTTTAAAACGGTTTAAAATCACCTAGATTGTTAATCCCTTCTTAAAATCTGCTACAAATTGCATACACCTTTTATAATGTGAGGTTCCTGGATTCCGTGGGTATTATGGGCATCAATTGATCAATTGGAGAGCAGTGTACGATATGCAAAAAAGGCATCAAAGGCACATCTTCTAAATGAGATTGAACAAGCAAAGAACACCCTTTGCACGACAAAGAGTGCACGTTACTGACTCTATTCTTCTGTGTAAGAAGTACAATTTTCGTACACTAAAAGGCATCAGATGCTTTGAAATGCAAGGTGATAGCGACAAAGTATTTGCCACCAACGGTACCAGCTTGGGGCTGCAAATTTTACCTTTATATAACTCGCTCGAAAATCCTTTATAAGAGTGCTTTCTTGATACTGGCGACGATTTTTTTCTAAGAATAAAAAGATCTCGTTTTAAAGACCTTAAAACTTTTGGCACTAAAAGCATAAATATTCTGTATCGTTATCTCACACCCGTCGCGGTTGCACAGTGGCTAAGGCATTGCACTTCTGAGCAAGAGGTCGCGGGTTTAATTCGCAGTCGCGGTGGCCGCTTTTCTGATGGAGGCGAAACGGAAGAAACACCATTATGTACGAAATTTCTGGGCACGTGAACGATCCCCGGGTGGTGAAAATTATTCTGGAGCCTTCCACTTCGGCGCCCCTCATCTCCTGCATTGCGTCGGTGCGTTACACCCCAGAATCAATTATTTAATTGTTATTTGAGGAAAATAAAACAGGGTTGTTAGATCAGATTTGTGTCGAAATTAAACCTTGGAGTTCGGCAGATGTGGACTTCAGAAATAGGTGGTAGTTATGCGTAATATTACATCGTCTGGTGGCACCTTACCCTTGATTCATATACTTATCGACACAGAGTTCAAACTTGTTCGTTAAAATAAAACTTGTTCTTTATTCTTTTTTTTACAAAAAACGTCAGCATCATATCCACACTAAATAATTATCATTTTTAGTTTTTTACGGTAAGTAGATTTCTTTCCCAGGTCTTTAATATTATAGGTTGTTTTCACTGGTGTAACACGTAGCCACCAACCATGTGCGTCCGCCGTCCCTGTTGGCGTCGGGCTGGGTGAGATGGCGGTACTAGTCCTTGCTGGTGCATGAGAAATCACAACGCATGACCACAGCTCTCCAATATTACTCTACTGCAAGATGATTATTCCTCAACGCAATCAAACCTTTCGTGCAGCGCCCTACATTATACCTGTCGCCAGACTCGGTTGAAATGGTCGCGCGACTAGGTATAGCGGTAAACATTTCCTAACCTACTTACGCTTGCAACTTCGTTGTGATGACCCAATTAAAGCACGCGATTTCACTGCAAGCTGATGGCTCTTTCCTGGTCTGTCACCTGTTGAATGATAACAACAAAAATAACGTTGTAAAAACTTATGATCGCGGAAGCCAAACTAAGTTGATTTCTTCAAATAGCGCTTGCGATTTGCTATAGTTTGTGTCGACTGCTCAGTGCACGCACTGCTCCGGACACTGCCTCGCATGCCTTACCTGCTGCGCTACCACAGTGCCTAATTAGCGTGCACATGAAACATTTTCCAAAACCAGTATTTCGAACATCCATGGTTTCAGGCTACTACAGCATCGGTTTCTTGCGTGTCGTGTCACTTTCTTTCGCCGCTCGGGTTTCATTCTCTGGTGATGCGATGTTGTGCATGACAAGCAGAGAGCCGCCGCATAATGTGAGTGAAATAATCATATATCTTTTGACACCAACACCAAAAAGGGGGTTCCAACATGATGGACATTCCACGCCGGTGTTTATTTCTCGGCGAGGTGCGGGCACATCGGCCGAAGCCGTGCCATGTCTGCGATGAAGCGGCACAGTCCTTGCCGTTTCCAGTGTTTCCAAGTGAAGGAATCGCCCGCACAACCTATGAGTTAATACGTTCCATTGAACATACGAATACAAGAAAATACTTAGAATACATTATTTTACGGGTACCTTACTTTTGCCAAAACACAGGACTGAAATTTTACAGTTTTTCTACTTAAAGAAGCGGAGTGTTTGGCCTGTGCGCAATGAGTTGGTACTGCTATTTAAAGTTCAGGGAAGGTAGAATGGGTCGCCATTTGTTAAAACATAGCTGTGTTCCTGTGTGGCTTTTTAGATTGGAAAAAACATTTTCTTTATTCCCCTAAAAACCTTTAGTGCTGCTTTTGGGGTAAATACGTCGAATATAGCATGATCCTTGTCCTTCGTCATATGCAGGCAAATATATAGACCCCAATACCGTGACCTAGCCGTTATCCGCCCATGTTTTGTTTTCGCATTCAAGAGCATCGATAACAATATTTCAAAGATGGAGCGTTACAGTGTCACTTCATTTCTCATGTGCGAAAAGAGGCTTTTCTTAGCGAAGTCATTGAGAATGTGAGCCCCTCGGATGAATGCAAGGTATCTATTTGACAATGTAGCGCACCGAGCAATGATTCCCCCATAGGGCGTTTGCTGAGGTCTCCAAGAACCCCTATTACTTTGCACTTGTTGGGCAATTTGAAACAAAGCTACTCCTTCTGAGCAGATATAAAATAAATGATAATCATCTATTTTCACTGTGACTGCTTAAGAAAAAACACTGTACTATAAAGTGTATTTGGAATTTTTTTAAATAATGTATACAGAGTGTGCGTAACATTGCCAAGTGAAATATTGCCAAGTGAAAAACAAGTAAAAAGTGAAGTGAAAAAAAGTGCCAAGTGAAAAGTGCCAAGTGAAAAAAAAGTAACATTGCCAAGTGAAAAAAAAAACCCTTTTTGCCGTAGGCTACAATCAAGTACAACTTCATTAAAATCTGAAGTTATGTGTAAACCTTGTAAGAATAAAAGTTGGGAATGAAGTCTTGGGTCTGTACGTTTTGACCACTTTCGGGTTTTTAACGTTGATATGTATTACATTTACCAGAAAATGTAATTTAAAAAAATGTTACCCTTCCTGCATCGTCTTGCCGATTTTTTTTGACGTTTCCTCTGACGCTTGCATCTGTTGGTTGGCTGGCCTGAGCATAATGCTCGGTTCAAGAAACTGCTGTCCAGTCATGAGATGTCTACCGCGGACTGAAATGTAATCTGCAGCAATATATGTGCTGAGGCGAATGCGGCTGTATTTATTGTTTGGCAGAGCGAACAGTCCTAGTAAATTTTATGAATCCAATATAACTCCCCCTTAGGACCGAGAAAACTGCACACTGATCCTTAAGTGAACCTTAGTGCGTTCAATAACCTCGATGGGTATACTCCTGTTGCGTGATTGACTGGTTCTCGTTAAGAAATACAATGGCATAAAAGGTACAAAAAGGATGAGGCAATTTAGTGATGGTAAAAAAGAATTTAAATTAACAGAAGCTTCTACAACAAACCCTAAAACTAAGGTACACGATGCACTCCTTCACAACACACTTATTTACAAAATCAAACAACCTTCGGAAGCACTCTTCGCGCAAGCAAGAACGCAGTCTTTTGTGGGAAGATATTTGTGAGGGAAAGAAGGAAGCTTACTGATAAAGATAATATAACATTGCTTGGATTGCCAGCATGAAGTACTCTTATCCAACATGTAGGCAGCAATTTATAAGAGAAGGGGTTAGGCCTCAGCCTGCTATGTATATTTATTCTAGGCGGCCCTGCTTGTTGGCGCCGCTCAGTTGTATGGAGCACTACGAGCGTCACACTTGACAGTGGGTTGGAATTCCTGCTGCGTTTTTTATTCATTACCCACCTATTGACATTCTGTTCACGTAACTTCTGGGAGTCAGTGTGTAGCACCGAGCGAAAACTGTTTTATTCGGAAGGCTTGCTAAAAAGGAAATTCTGCGGGAGAAGCATTTCACAGGTGAGCATTTCCGATTACCAGAAGGACGTTTAGCAACTGCGTATGGGTTTGGTCGTCCTCAAGTATTGTGGATAAACAGCTATTTCTTGTAAAATGTAGTGCGAGAAACTTTATTTGACTCATATTTATAACCCACAACATCGAGGTAGCAGGTCTTCGCTATCCAAAATGCATCAGTAATGGGCGATCACGGATATCGTAGAAAACTATAAACGTGTTGCACAGCACAAAAATAAAAATTGGTTGGAAAAACTTTTCAACAACTAACCAGCAAAATATATCTCGAACATGTGCTGTGTACCAGTACTACTAGGGTTTCTCTAAACGAAACCAACAGCGTGCACACAACCTCAAATTTATATACCTGAAGTTCGAAATCCTCATTACATGCAATTACATCGACCAACCAAAACTACAACTAAAACATTGTCAAGACAAACTAAAATCTCTGTTATGACAAGATTCACCCTCCTATATTGCTTCAACCGGGAGGTTATAGCTAAATCTCTACACAGGCACGTGCCAAACAAATGTGTAAAAGGATTTGTGATCGTTTCCTTGACCGAAACAGTGCCTTTACATTATGTGGCCACTTGTGGAATAACTTGTGGAGTCTCCAACCACCACTGCCACAGAGCGAACATGGTACACACGTACAGCCTCAAGACGTATGATTACGTAGTTCAACGCTATCAAACGCTTCAGAAAACACTGCGCGAGGAGACCTTCAGATAAAGGCCGTCCTGGAATATCAGTCCTTCGTGGCCCGCAGACTGCCAGAGACGAGATCCGCCAATTGATTTTCACATGTTTTTCAATGGGACTTCTGGTTCGAACGCAGTCTTTGGGCCGCCCACGAACCATTCAGGACGAGTAAATCAGGATGCCAAATATGAGCACTTGATAATTCCTAATCCGTCCATCATGCACACTGGACATCAGCGGCTAACAGCCAGAAGAAAATACAATGATTTGCATTTCATTGTTCGACCACAAAAACTCAGCTTTATGTTATTGCGTCGGATTGGCCAGCAAGTTATGTAGTGAAAACACCCGATGTACCAAGCATCCACGTCTGCCCCCACTGCACGCAACACACACACACACACCTATAAATATATATATAATAATATATAAAGGTTGCCGTAGTCATTGCCAGTGCTATTCGTTTTTTTTTCCCAAATATTTAATATGGCCGAATTACGAGTGTTTGTCACGTTTCTTTGGGTACAGTGATAAATAAGCGAAAATATAGTTCGAGGAAAAATCCGCCGTTTTTTTTCGGGAGCGGTAGTCGAGCCCACATCTCCACATACCCGTGCGGTGCACTGACTATTATGCTATGCCGCAGCCGCTTCTCTCTCGACTTTGACGGGGGGAGGGGGGGTTATATTTACAAGTGCTCTGAGGCCGGTCCACTAGCGCCGCCCCTCGACCACCGCGGGAGACGTAAATTGTCTTTTTTCTCAGCGGCCGCCACGTAAAACGTGGTCGGAAGTCAGGGTTAGCAATTGGCATATCCGAACTGCTGGAGCCAGTGCCCTCGTAATGCATGTAGCAGAACAGAAAGATACGGAACGAGGGACTCGGTAAGGATACATCTCAAGGTTGCAGTCGCCATTGCCAGTGCTATTCGACTTTTTTCACGAATATTTATTAGGTTCAAATGACGTGTGTTTGTCATGTTACTTTGATACAGTGATAAATAAGCGAAAATGTAGGTCGAACAAAACGCGCCGTTTTTTTCTGGGAGCGGGAGTCGAACCCACATCTCAGCATAACCGGTGTGGTGCACTGACAGGAAAGATTGTTGTGGTTCATTTCCCCGACATCCGATGTCGATCAGAAACCCAATCGCCCGGGCTCCAGTTGATTTGGCAGTAGGCTGGCAGGGCGATCGTGTTGAAGTTCTTGGAGATGGCGGTCGAATCGACTAACTCGAGGCGTTGGGGTTGTATAAGTGAAACGAAGAGTTTATATAGAGCTATTTTCAATAAGACAACCGGGTACAAGAGTTATAAATAAATAACAATTCACGCTGCAGTTACAGGCTAGATCTAAGTGCGTACAAATCACTGGAGCTTCTCAAACTTCGTCTATACCTCCTATCCTCAGAGCGTACACAAAGTGCTCGAGAAACGACGGCCGAGACCATGCCTCGCCGCAGGATCCGTCTAGTTGCCTGGTACGGCGCTGTACCCTAAAATTCCGACGCGATCCTAACGTCTAGCCTAGGGGGCTCATATATCCCAACCTAGCTTTGACAGTCGAGGCTCCTTGTCCCGCCGAGAACTGCCCTCCTTAGCCCTCAGACGAGAACGATTTCTAACAGCCAAGTTTGGCCTTATAACACCTCGAGCTCCCACTCTTTTGGTAATGCCCCTGTAGCGTTCGCACACGCGTAAGGGAGTGCACAAATTCACATAGACAGCTTTCCCTCAATACGCCGCGGAATATTCAATGAGGCGCCACCATCTTTGGGTCAACGGCCCGCTCGCGGACGAGCGAGCGCGCGCGACCCCGCGGGGTGAGGCCGAAAGGCGGCGACAGTGCACTATGCCGACCGGAGCGCGTTAACACTGGAGGCTCGCGCGGCGGGCACTCCGACTTCGGTAAAACACCTCTCCGGCGGGCCACGCCGACAGTTCTCGGATCCCGTCGGCGCCGTCTTCGTTCTCAATGGTGGATTATCCCCACGGTATTCGGTCGGCCAGACAATCCGTCTCCCGTGCGTGACGTGACAAACTGGCGTCGACTGCTCTGGAGTGTTGGCACTGCTACGTTGCCAGACAGAGTTGCGAGTTCTCGCTCGCCACCCGGGCGCCTGGCCACTGACCTCATCAGTGGGTCTTACAAATCCGTCGACACTGACTCCGTCCTGAATGGGGGATTATCCAAGCAGAACTCCATTGGCCAGACTATCCGGCGCCCACGCTTGCCGTGGCGAATTAGCGACGCCTCCCGCGTAGAGTCCTCAGTGTTGAGCCACCAGGCAGAGTGGCCGGTGGTCACGCGCAGTATGCGGGCCTGGCCACTGACCTCATAAGTGTACCTTACAACTCCACCCTTTAAGAGGGTAACTGGACCTCTTGGTTCAGTCAATCCGAGAAGAATGTAAAAGTGCCACTCGTTTCATCTCTCCTTCAGCAATAACAGCGGAACCAAAAAAAAAAAACACGTGGAAACAGCTAGGTATAACCCCAAATGAACCCCCAATCATTTCTAGCGTTAAGCTCATCCGTACTCTCTTTCACCTAAGCTACAAACACAACCTATTTACTAACCGTTCAAAAGTGAGGGAATACCCTAGCGAACCTAAAAACACAAAACATGCTAAAAGCTGTAGGTGCGAGTAAAACAAAATTGGGTCGTGTCTCTGGGTCCCGTAAACACTACGAACAACAAGACAACTTAACCTATAGAACTGATGCGCGCTATAACTGCAAACACGGACAATCATTCCGGAACTCGACAACAAGAACAAATGGAAAAAGGACTGGCTAAGAACACGGGCAATTTTTCAGTCAACGAAATGAAAACGTTTGCGTTGTCACTATGCGCACGCACGCAAATGTTCTCCTTAATGGCGTATCATCATAAAATTCCTTCGAGAATGTTCAGCAGTGCTTGAGCTCACTTGCGGTGCAAATAAAGTGCAATTCGGAGCATGGATCAAGCAACCGAGGCATCTCGTCGCGCACAAACGCCGCACACACAGACACACACCACTGACGAAAAAGGACAGGTGAACGGGAACGTTCACGTCCATCATGGCAGTGTTAAGGCTCGGAGGCCATTCAATACTAGCGTCCCCACGCAACTTTCTGAAAGCAGGGGAGTGCATTCGCGTACTTCCAGCCCCCTCTGCAGATGAACAAGACCGTGTAGCTTGGCAATGCCAACGCAAGTCTCGTCGCTTTACCCCATGAGGTGAACACCACTTCGGGGAAGACGGAATGGTGTCGCCAAATGCGACTTCGCTTCCTGTCCCATTGGTCAAGTGGCCATGCCTCTCCAATACCCCAACGTAACGCACAGCTGCGTGCTGGCAGCGTGAGAAAGGGTTGATGTTGGATCGGAATGGCGGCCAGCGAACGCGACGACCTTCTCGGGATCATTCTTTCCCTTTCGCATAAATTGTCCCACATCAACAACCTCACAAACATCTGTTATTACCAAAAACCGCTCGTGCGCACTATGTGCATTCTGAGCGGCGGCCTGACCAAGACCGTTATTGGCTGTCCTAGTACGCACTCATCCTGGAAAAACTGAGAACTCGGGCCTGTGACACACGGCCAGGTCACAGAACGTAGTGCGTCAACCCTTTCATCGCGGCTCCCGACAAAATCTCGGTAATGGCTGCAACCGACACTAAAGCTACGAAGCTCTATCTGAGACACCGGTTTTGCGAGATCGCCGATTGCGTCTCCTTCCTCTGTTTCAACTGTAGCTACCTCCTTTTGTGGTGCAGGTCTGGAGTCCCTTCTCCATATCACAATCTGTAGCTGCCTCCTCACATGGTTTTTCCGTGCCATCGCAACCTCCTCTGGAGCTGTCATTTTTGGTTTTGCAGTCCCCGCGCATGGTTTTTGTGTTCTCCATCAGCCTCCCTGGTTACACTGTCACCATCAAGACTACCTAACCCACACGACCTCCCCTTGTAGTTCGTACCCTCGCCACACGCTTTCTCGTGTTCTATCTCCTTTATCTTCTGGGAGAGCTCCTGAACGCCCGACACGGAGTTCACTTTTTCGTGCAACTATCGAGAGCAGTTTGGAGCGCGGCGGGCCCCAAGACTTTCCTGCGTGAAGCAAATCTTCTCCGGTCCACCTATTAAAGTTTTGGTACTGGCCGTGCTAGCAAGTTCCGCATGCATTAGCTCAGTGTCTGGTGCAAACGTAACTTGCGGCCATACATTCGCAACAACCGGGCTACCCCTTGACTCTGCGTCTTATACAGGACGCGCTCGCTTGAAGAACACGCCTCATGCTCGCTTCCTGTGCACAGCCACGGCAGCTTATGTCGTTCCCACGCGGCTTCAAATTGAAAAACAGTCTGCCCCTGTTCAACTTTGCTGTCAATGCAAAACAGGGCCTGTTCAAAGGGTTCTGTCTCATGCGCTGCAGCTCCATCCCCAAATTTCGCCCGCGAGGCTGCGCGTCATGTTCGAGCATCGCTTCATTACGCCGCTCTACGGTATCACCCGAAGCGCTTACCTCGTCGCTCCTCACCCCAACGTCCGTCTCCACTTGTTCTACACGGGCGGAAATGCTAGCCTCGTGTAGGAAGCCACGGCTACTTAGTTTGGCATCGCCAAGTCCACTCCGAAACATTGGCCGGCACTATTCGACTTCGCTGTCGCTATATTAACTCGCTGGGTCTGTGCCCCATGGTTTCTGTTCGCGGGTGTCCGAGCGTAAGAGCGCTAGTCTTCTCCACTCCAGCTCCAACTCACACCTTCGCAGCCGCTCTTCAGATTCGAGATTAAGTTTTTTGTGCGTTCTTCCGCTTTCCCGCTCCGCCGCTTCACGCGCTCTTTCCTCTGCTTCGCGTGCTTTTTTGTCTCGCTTCGGCGCTTCACGTGCTTCTTCTCTCTCTCAATCGGCCGCTTCAAGCGATTTTTTTCACCCGCGCTCTTCTGTTTCGAGCTTCGCTTTTTCATACTCTAACTCCATTCGCTTAAGAATTATTCTTTTAGACTCCTCTTGGACCCCTCCGCTTGGACCGTTCCTCCTTGAGGTGGTGCCTCATGTGTCTGACCACATCCGTCTCCTTCCGCAATGTTCGCCTGCATGCTCCGCGTGACTACCATCCAACCTCGGGCTCAGCCTACACCGCCACAACAAAGCGCAAGAAATCCCACTCACCCGCACCTTCGGTGGTCGGCTGCCGCGTTGTTGGCCCAGTGCGCTGGCTTGGGTCTGCCGCTCCACTCCGCACGGAGCTCGGCTGCTGCCGATCAAGGCGGGCTGGCGTCCGCTTGCAGCCCCTGGCTGTGGTCTGGTAATTTCTTCTGCCAAATCATGCTTACTGCGCCAGTAAAGATTGTTGTGGTTCGTTTCCATGAAGTTCGGTGTCGATCAGGAACCCAATCGCCCGGGCTTCAGTTGATTTGGCAGGAGGCTGGCAGGGCGATGGTGTTGAAGTTCTTGGAGATGGCGGTCAATTGACGATCTCGAGGCGTTGGGGTTGATTAAGTGAATAGAAGAGTTGATATACAGCTATTTACAATAGGACAACCGGGTACATGAGTAATCAATAAAAACAATTCACACTGCAGTCAGACGCTAGATCTAAGTGCCTACAAATCACTGGAGCTACTGAAATTTCGTCTAAGCCTCCTATCCTCGGAGGGTACACAAAGCGCTCGAGAAACGACGGCCAAGACCATGTGTCGCTGCAGGATCTTTCTAGTTGCCCGCTACGGTGATGCACCCTAACTTCCGACGCGATCCTAACCTCTAGCATAGGGGGTTCACAAATCCCAACCTAGCTTTGACGTTCGAGACTCCTTGTCGCGCTGCAAACTGCACAACTCAGCGCTCAGACAAGAACGATTTCTAACGGCCAAGCTCGGCCTTATAACACCTTGACATCCCACACTTTTGGGAACGCCCATGTAGCGTTCGTACACCCGTAAGGGAGTGCCCAAATTTACGTGAAAGCTGTCACTCAGCGAGCAACGGAATATTCAACGAGGCACCGCCATCTTTAGGTCAACGGCCAGCTGGCGGGCGAGCAAGTGCGCGCGACCCCGCGGGGTGAGCGCGAAAGGCGGCGAAAGTGCACTATGCCGAACAGAGCATGTTAACAATGGAGGCTCGCGCGGCGCTTGCTCCGACTTCGGCAATTGCACCTCCCCGGCGGGCCACCCCAACGGTTCTCAGAACCCGTCGGCGCCGTCACCGTTCTCAATGGGGGATTATCCCCGCGGTATTCGGTCGGCCAGACAATCCTTCTCCCGTGCGCGCCTTGACAAAATGGCGTCGACTGCTCTGCAGTGTTGGAAGTGCTACGTCGCCAGACAGAGTGGCGAGTTCGCACGCGCCGCCCGGCGCCTGGCCTCTGACCTCATCAGTGGGTCTTACAAATCCGTCGACACCGACTGCGTCCTGAATGGGGGATCATCCCAGCGGAATTACGTTGGCCGGACTACCCAGCGCCCACACGTGCCGTGACGAAATGGCGACGGCTGCCGCGTAGAGTCAACAGTGTTGAACCACCAGACAGAGTGGCAGGTTCTCACGCGCAGCATGCGGGCCTGGCTACTGACCTCATAGGTGGACCTTACACGGACCATAATGCTATCCTGCCGCGGCTCCTCTCTCGACTTTAACACAGGAGTTTATATTTACAAGTGCTTTGAGGCCGGCCAACTAGCGCCACCCCTCGACCACCGTGGGAGACGTAGAACGTCTTTTTCCCCAGCGGCCGCCACGTAAAACGTGGTCGAATTCGGAGGTACCAATGACATATTCGAACTGCTGGAGCCAGTGCCCTCGTAATGCATGCAGCAGAACAGAAAGATATGAGACGAGGGACTCGGTAAGGATACATATCAAGGTTGCAGTTGTCAGTGCCAGTGCTATTCGGTTTTTTCCTAAATATTTAATAGGGCCGAATGACGAGTGTTCGTCATGTGTCTTTGATACAACGATAAATAAGCGAAAATTAAGGTCGAGAAAAATTCCGCCGTTTTTTCCTGGAGCGGGAGTCGAGCCCACGTCTCCGCATAATGGGTGCGGTGCACTGACCGTCATGCTATCCTGCAGCGGCTCCTCTCTCGACTTTATTGCGGTGGTTTTTATTTACAAGTCCTCTGAGACCGGTCAACTAGTGGCGCCCCTCGACCACCGCGGGAGAAGTAGAACGTCTTTCTTCCCACCGGCCGCCACGTAAAATGTGATGGGAAGTCTTGGTTAGGAATTGCCGTATCCGAACTGCTGGATCCATTGCCCTCGTAATGCATGTAGAAGAACAGAAACATACGGGACGAGGGACTCGGTAAGGATACACATTAAGATTGTAGTCGTCATTTTTTCTCGAACTATAATTTTCGCTTATTTATCTCTGTATCAAAGAAACCTGACAAACACACCTCATTCGGAACGACTAAATATTTTTGAAAAAAGCCGAATAGCACTTCAATGACGACTGCAACCTTGATATATCCTTACCGAGTCCCTCGTCCCGTATCATTTTATATATATATATATATATATTTATATATATATATATATATATATATATATATATATATATATATATATATATATATATATATTTATACATATTGCCGCGAACCATACATTGGGTTTGTTTATTTGTGTTTTGCTTTTACCGCCCGGCTGCGCCGGTCTGTGTTATCTCTGCGCCAAGGGAAGCGCGTGTTCCATTCTTTCTTTCTGTGCCGCATGTGTTATCTGTCGTGATAGGGAGAGCATTCCGATCTAACGTGAACAGCCCAGAATAATCTTCTTGGATCTACTATGTTCTCGATGTGAATCGACGTTTCGAGAACCACGCGCGCCGAAAGATAAAAAGCCTGCAGTGCGGACGCCGGAGCATTCGATTCTGCGACGCTCGCTGACGCAAGTCACTTTGTTGACCGCTCCTTCGCCGCCTCTGTATTCTTTTGAGTTGTTAGGGGAGCACAAGTTCGCTCCAATAAACTTGTTTCTCCTGCAAGACAACTGCGTCGTCTTTGGCTTCGTGACATCTGGTGGAGGTGCTGTATCAAGATTACCGAGTATGGAGTATGTAGTATGTATAAACATTACCGAATCCCTCGTCAACTATATAAATATATATCTACATATATACAGTGGGTGTTCACCTAACTTTAGCCAGAGTTAAAAATATTTCGATGCACTCTACGACCACGCAACCAAATTCATGTTGCTGCCTTTTCTATGCATTTGGTCATGCTATTTTTTGTATGTTGCTTATAACGTAATTAGTCAATTTTATTATCTAACTTTTGTTTAAACGAAGCTAGCAAAAAAGCCTAATTAGAATGTTGCACAGCGGTATTCAAAACCTTAGAATAAACACTTTGTCTCATTGTATCCAGTAGGAATTACTGTTTTTCAGCGTATTGAATATTCCCGCGGATTACAAATAAATACCACGTGACGTGTTGGCTCGCGTGTCTTGATAAAAGCGCTTTCAAGAGTTGTGCGCACAAACTACTATCTGCGCGCCGCCGCGTAAAAGTGACTGCGCAGATTAGGAACTTGTTGATTCTGGCAGGACAAGCGATAACCACTGCGTCTCTTTATCGCTATTGGTGATTTTTCGCCAGAGAATCACAACGCTGGCGCAAATGGCACAGCCAACTCCCTACATTGCGGCCCCGCCGCCTTTTTATGGGTGGCGGCTTGCCTATGATAGTTTGTGGGCGCAACGTTTGGAAGAACTGTTATCAAGACGCGCGAGCCGGCAGGCACGTCACGGGGAGCTTTTTTTTTTATTTTGCGGGCATCTTCAATACGCTGAAAAACACTTATACCTACTGGTTGTAAAGGCAGAAAGTGTTTCTTCGGACGTTCTGAATACCGCTCTGCAACTTTCAAATTGGGATGTTTCGCCTAGCTTCGTTAGTTTGAACGTTAGCGAATTAAAATTGACGAATTACCTACTTAAGCAACATACAAAAATACCGTGAGGGATTACACAGAAAAGGTAGGAACAAGCATTTAATTGCGTGATCTTAGAGTGCGTCGAAATATTTTTAAACTCTGGCACACACACACACACACACACACATATATATATATATATATATATATATATATATATATATATATATATATATATATATATATATATATATATATATATATATATATATATATAGCGAAATCAGAAATGGGACATGAGGGGCTCGGTGAATTAAGACAGAATAAGGGTTGGCAGTCAATTAAACATCGGAAAGCGTCGGTTCAGGTCCCACCCAGCGGCGGGCATTTTTTCATCACTTTCTTTCTGACTCCAAAACACCAGGGAAAAGGAGCTTAACTAATCCTCTAACCGCACGCGGGACGGCTGCCAGGACAGGGCAGAAGAATAGAGCTGAGAGTGATGAATGGCGCTCGCCCGTCCTGTCGGTAGGCGGAATCGTGCATGCTTTGAGCCACAGTGCGGAGATCGTACCTTCACTCTAAACGAGCCTGCCTGTTTGTTTTGTAGGGTTGGCGTCACTGAGAAATGTGTGCGGCTGCGACCGCTTCCTCTCAACTCTTCCCGTTATATCAGTCACCATTAGAATCCTGTGCCTCCCAGTGATGACGTGAGAGCGTCCCTGTTACTGCTTTGAGCTTTCGTTTCTTAAGCAGAGTGGCCCCCCTCTGAAGCGGGCGCTACCTGTCACTCGTTCTACAAGTTGATGAACGATGGAGGACAGCGTTTTGAAAGAGTTGTGTGCTCCTCTCTCTTTTCTGCATGTTTAGGTTTGTTTTTGTTTTGCGTTTTGTTTCTTTCTTTTTTTTCTTTTTTTTCAGCATACCTTCACCTCACCTCGCCGAGAGCGTGTTTGTTGCTACCTTTCTCCCCAAATCCCCTTCTCTCTTTTTTCGGCGTCGTTGGACGACGAGCTTATAAATACGTGCACAGAAATACGAAATGTTGTATTGAGAAAGATCGGCATCCGATCGAAACGTCGACCAATAAACAGTTTGGTTAGAAGCTATACCCATTTTTTACTATTTGCTACGGCAACCAAAGACAGCCCTTCTCGCAATGAAAGTATAACTTGCAATGGCTGCCGTCAACGCTTCTACGAAACGGATCATCTGGAAATTCCCTCAGCATGCACCCACCTGTGCCGTCGTGGGTGATTCCCAGACGAAGCACCTTTACACGCACTTCGACCCGTCAAGCCCGGACTCCCCAGCGTTCATATCGCAGCCGGGTGGCCGAATTGACGACGTCGGGGGACTGCTGGACTTCGTGCCCCGAGGGGTGTCTCTCCTCGTCCTTCACGTGGGCACTAACGACATCGCGAGGACGAGCGTGGAGACAGCAATTCAGAGGTACCGTACCCTCCTTCACCACATCAAGGCCGAAAGACCGGACATTGGATCCATTTTTGTGTCATTGGTGCTGCCCCGGGGCCCTAACGAGAGACTACGCGAGCCCAACTTGAGAAGAGTAGGGATCATCAACCAGGAGACGCACACATTCAACTGCCGGCTCGTAGATTTGTGCAACGAAATGGCCGGAGTATTCTACCTCGATCACGCTATGCAGCACTTCTCCTCTTGGATGGTGTTGGCGGCGGATGGGTTGCACCCGAACTTCACGGGAGTATCACTACTTTCCTGAAACTTGTGCAACCTGCTGCTGCGAACCCGGAAACCCCAAATCGGAGATTTGAGAGACCACGCCCTCCCCCGTGCCACCATCCAACCACCGCCGACGAGCCCGAACGTCCACTCCATGAACAGCCTTCACATGGACGATACGGCCTACCCCACATGCCCCAGTGCAACTAGCCAGCTGCAGCCAGTGATACCATCCTTAGCCCAGTTGGTTAGCTCAAACAGTCACTCTGCTAGCAGTAGAGAACCGGCGCCCAGCCCGGTCGCTCGTCCGAACGTCCACCTAAGGCTTACAGCTGGGAGTGCACGTACAACGGTGACCCCCCAGAAAGGTGACGCAGCGTCTGCGGACTCCACGTGGAAACCCAGCGAAACACCTTGCAGCGTTCTTTGTGGGGCTATCAACAAAAAACCTGAAAAGCCTCGTAAAGCACAGCAACCAGCCAAACCCATCGCCGGATCAAACAGCACGCCACCTGAACAACCCTAAGGCCCGGACCCAGGGCTCTCAGCCACAAGCGCATCACCTTCGGAAAACCTGCAGACGATCGAGCCCAACCCCGAGAAATGAGACCTCAACCCCCGTACTTCAACGAGCCCACAACCTTCTGACCCCCAGCCGAGCGCGAGAGACTGCGAGATTCTGCAATCCAGTCCAGAAAACGAGAAAAGCCCTGCCACCCCCGCCGTCAAAAGGTGCGATCTCCGAAAACAATGTGGCTCTACACGTCGCATTTGCATGAATTGACATCCTGGCCGCGCAAATGTTCCGACCTCCTCTCCCTCAGATGACACGCGTGATCAGCTGCTGACGCCTAATTTTTTTAAGATAAGGAAAACAATTGACAAGCGGGTGCGTCATGATCTACATGTGCGTACACTCAAAATATATCTAAAGGCTGGGATCGCCCCCCAGGGCCTACTTCTATCATTAACACCATCGATGCATACGTTTAACAAACGTGAAACACAAAATTGGAACGAAACTCTTAAATCCGCATCACTTCAGCTAACTAAAATCGTAGTGGATCATTGTGATAATACACTCGCGTCTCTGAGGGCGGAGGAGCTTCGTGCTAGGAATAATATTGTCCTTTCTGCGCTGGAGGCCAGCGAACTGGAACTTTTCGAGAGAAAGAAGACAGATGAAATAATGAGAATCAAAATAAAAAAATTGTCAAGGAATAACGTTCCATACTCAAACGAGTTTTCTCAAATCAATTCAGCTCCGCACCACACGGACATTGAAAATCCCAAAACTACACCCCCAATTCCACCCTGCAAGTCGAAGGAAATGCCAAAAACTCAAATGAACATAGATGAAAACATAATTAACCTCTCCGGGGTACAACGTACTATTCATGAGCGGTCGGTAATCTCGCGCGGGCTGATATTTTGCCCAAGTACCGGCCGATACAATGAGTTTCACTTGCTGAAAGATCTGGACAATTTTTCACGAAATTTACGCCTAGAAGAATATTTTTTTCCATAAGCCGAACAAAGAGCGCGCTGCCCCAACCTCCGTCAAGGTAGGGCGGCAGTGGACACCGAAATCAGAGCGGGAAAAACACTTGGACTCGTACATTGAGGCCGTTCAAAGAGACGTCCTGCGGGCTTATAACGCTCGCAAACCAGGGACCCAGAACCTTTCTAAAGAGGAGCGCGAGGCACTTAAGGCACTGGGTGATCGAACAGACATTGTCATAAAACCGGCCGATAAAGTTGGAGGTATTGTAATACTTAGTAAACCAGACTACATCCAAGAAGGCCACCGTCAGTTAAATAACGAATTTTTCTACCAAAAACCTGACGCGGATCACATGTTGAACATCAGGAAATAATAACAACACTAAATAATCTTGTCAAAATTGGGGAAATAGAGCCACGCCTCTGTAAAGCACTTACAGCAGCACACGCAACGCCAGGAAGGTTTTACATGCTGTCTAAAGTTCATAAAGAAGGGAACCCTGGTAGGCCAATAATTTCGGGAAGAGGCACTCTCACCGAACCAATATCACGCTACATAGACTCCCTGATTAAGAAAATACCCGCTACTAATTCGTCGTATCTTCGCGATACTAACCACTTCCTACGGGAAATCGACAACATAAAAATCCCTGATGGCGCCTTCCTTGTAACTCTAGATGTAACTTCTCTGTACACAAATATACCTCACCGAGATGGGATTGAAGCCCTGGTTGAATCCTATAGCATACATCGGGACTATGAGTCGCCAAACCCACAAGTCATTGAAACTTTGACCAAGCTAATGCTGGAATTAAATAGCTTTGAATTCAACAATCAGTATTACCTACAAATAAACGACACTGCGATGGGTACTCGAATGGCACCCAACTACGCTAATATATTCATGAATGATCTCCAAACCAAATTTCTATCAACCCGTGAAATTAAGCCATTCTTTTACAAACGCTTTCTGGACGATTTATTCCTTATTTGGACCGGTGCGGAGGAAGACTTAATCGACTTCATCGAGTGTTTCAACAAGGCCCATCGAAGCATCGCATTCACTTATACCTATTCAACCACGGAAATCAATTTCCTTGACGTGCATATAAATACAGACAAAGGAGAACTGATCACTACCGTGTACAAAAAACCTACCGATAGGCAGCAGTATCTGCACTTCGACAGTTGTCATCCGCGCCACTGCAAAATGAGTATCCCATAGTCGCAGGCCCACCGATTTAGGAGAATTTGTTTCCGCACCGAGAACTTCGAGGCAAACGCAGAAAACTTGCGCAATGTACTCGCGAAGCAACAATACCCACCACCCATAGTCAACGACGCTATTTGCAAAGCGGTCAACCTTGATCGCCAAGAGTTGATGCACCATGAAAAAGAACTAAACCAGAAGGGGAGAGGCAACCTAGTTTTGACGTTCGGGGGCAATTCTCCAAACAAACAAAATCTTGAAAAAGCACTTCAACATGCTACAACAGAGTGAACGGCTTTCTAAAATCTTCCCCACCCCTCCTCGGGTCGTATACAGGCGCCCCAAAAATATTAAAGATTACCTTGTACACGCCAAAACTGAGAGGGCACCCAAGGGTGGGTGTCGACCATGCGGAAAGGCACGGTGCCGCGTATGTAAACACATGCAGACAACCACGGTGGCAGAAAGCACCAACTCAAATTTCAAGCATCTAATTCACGCGACACTCGACTGCGACTCTTCTACACTGTAAACGCAAACTAGCCGGAAATAGAGTTTTAATCAAGTAATGTGCCCTGAAAAGTACTTATACCAAAAAATGTACTCCCTAGGCATGGTCTAAACAAGTGGACGAACCTCCATGGTAGTACCGTTGCGCATACGTGTAGCAAAAGGGAGGATTTAGAACCACATAACACCATTTGTGAGATGGCGTTCGGTTCCTCGTATACAACCACGTCTACAATAAACTCCCCATCTGGGGTAATCATCTCAAGCAGGCGGTCGCCATGTTAGTCTTGTGTTGTTTCCGTGTGTCAGCACTTCAACCGTGGACTAATGCTAATTAGAACGAGAAAGCAGGACGCGACGGTTGCATGCAGCTACAAAACCGATACCGTACGTATACCCGTATAGATGCTTCAGCCAGCGCGATCACAAGCAGACAGCGCGGCCGTGTTGTTTCAATCTGTTTAATTTGGCGGTAGGTGTTGTCAAACTCTGCTGCTAAGACAGTTCTCGCCGTTGCAAACAATTGCAATGCTCATCTGCCTCGCTTGCTTGCGCATGTATAGACGATTGAAATTTTCGTGCCAGCGTGCCAACGCACCCGACTGCAGCGACTCAACTTGCCCTGGCGGCACGACTTGCTGCCCGGATGTGAACAACCTCCCTGCTATCAACGCAGCGCGGCAGGTGACTCGGTGCGGCCGGAGCTTCAAGCCTCGCCTTGGGCCGTCGTTTTTTCTTATTTGAGAAGCACTAGTAGTGCCATTTGGTGGGAAGATTTTTATGTGCCCCTGTCAAACGAGCAACGGCCGCTAACAGCATTTCGATACGGCGACAGCTGTGAACAGCTAACTGGTAAGTGGTCTGTCATCAGTCGATGCGTTTGTCGAACGTTTCGATAGGGTTAACTGCGAAGTACCCGTCCCGCACACAGCATGTACACGCGTGGGCAAAGAAAAAAGCGCACACTCGTTTTATTGTACTTGTTTGTGGCTTTTGAGGTATGCATTTGCATTTATTTGTAGGCCGGTTTGTAACAGGGCATTCGAGAGGAAATCGTTTGTCGCGCGCGGCGTCGTTTCAAAGCAACGTGACGGTTACTCAGCCGAATCGCCTCCGACAGCGGTGCATCGTCGGGCCCGGTCGGAGAATATTGTGGGACTCTGTCTCTCAGATGCATCGAACTGCTCGTGTTCTTTTTACTTAACTGCTCTACTTTGTAATATCTATTTGTTAACGCTCCTGATGGCTTGCCTGTCCAAATATGAGTCTTTGTGTTGTTTTTGTTCAAGGCTCTGACTCATTCTTAGCGCTCTGGTCGGCGAAAGCCGCAGATCAGACGGCCACCCCCTTCGAAAACTGTGCCCTGTAGATTCGGTGGGGTTGTTTTCTCGTTTGAGTCGACTGTTCAGATCTAACAGCGCACCCTATTAAGGAAACGGTGACATGCGTAAAAGATGCTATGAGCCTATCGAACGATAAAATGCATATAGTGTGGACCACGACGGCGACGTGGTTCGAAACCGAAATGTTTTTATTCCCTTTCGGATGATAATGAGGGGTCTGTATACAATCGGGGCCCGTCAGTCGCCAGCTAAGGCCACGTAATTAAAAACACAAATTCGTGCCCTTATGGAAGAGAACCGAGTTTGCCGTAGCATGACACAAGTCTGCCGGGCATTAAAAAGGATATCATTTTTTAGAAGAACAATGCACACACTCTTTTGTTGGTAATAACTTTGTCATAATCAATAGTAAGACCATACACAAAAATTACTCGATTCATCTGACACTCGATTTTGACACGGAGCTTGCAGCTCCAAAAAGTTCACTGTGGTTTTGCGTGACGGAAACTTCTACAATCACGGTAAATAACTAAGGCAGGTGTGTGTGGCATGCAGTGTTGGTAAGTTTGCGAGAATAGCGTTTCCATTTCAGCTGTTTTTTGTTGCCATGCAATCACAAGTAATTTGGTGCCATGAACGAGGTTTACGTTAGCTAACAAGGCTGTAGTAACGGTTGCGGCTACAAATGACCTTATGCACCAATCATGGTTGTCAGCTCGGTGACAAAGAATGTTAAGGTGTCAGAATACGGATGACTGAGTCGCCTAGTTTATCACTACTGTAAAAAAAGAAAGTGTTTTCTGACCCAGTGAAGGACTTTCCTGTATGACTAGCTGTGTTATGACAGATGACCATACTTGATGAGAGAAGCCGTAACAAATTAGCTTTGGATGCAACACCCGAGGGAAATAGGTGGAGGTATCTGCAAGTATAACTGAAACAGTGGGTGCCTGTCCGGCATGAATTCATTATTTGCTGACACGATTTTCTTCTGCAGATCCTGATACATGATCGAGTTGAATTACTTCATAGATCTTAAGGCAGGATACGCTGCGCTGTACAAGGCAAGGCTGCCTTCGGAAACCAAGTTGGCCCCTCCAGCAGAAGTGAGTATTGCCACGGCTTGCAACAGCCGTCCAGCTCGCAAAAGCTGCACTTTTTCTATGAAATTGAGCCACCATGGTAGGGGAGAGGCAGTGTAAGGGTTTGCATCTTTAACTATGTGCCCACTCACTTGAATAGATGCAAGCTGGCACCTTGTTTGCATCTTTAACTATGTGCCCACTCACTTGAATAGATGCAAGCTGGCATCTTAAAGCAAGAAACAGCAGTTAACAAAATCATGCAATACCAAAGTGTTTTTCAGTCAAAAACAAAAACTAATCTATCAACCTACAGAGACTTGCATTTTATCTTCACTGTCATTTAAAGTTGTGCTCCAGTATATTGTGTGGAAGTAATATCTTTTTTATTGCTGCAAAAGCCACGACGGTTAATGTACTGGCACTTGGATTTATGAAGCCTTTGCATTATTAATTTAGGTACTGGAATTCGCAGGGAACCTGGCCTTACAATTTTATTTCTGTACCGAATTATTAAGTTCATTTAATCAAAGCGTCTGTTTTGAATTTTACTTGTGGGGCATTTTTTTTCTTTTTTGCTTTTTCAGGCAGATGTCCCTCTGACTCCCTGCCTACATTCCGTCAACGGGGAATTTAGCCTTCACATCCATGGCCAGCGCGTCTTGACTGCATCATCTTTACTGGGAGGACTGGGTAGTCTGTTTGCATCGTTCTGGGTTTTCAACATTCAATATCCCAAGAAGGCACACAGAGCTCTAACGTTTGTGGAACATGCCTTTTTGGACCTTGCCAGCACCAAACCACGTGTGAAGAATTTAAAACTAATTAACTTTTATCGCATCAATATCGCTCACTAATATTTGTTTTCAATCCTGTAATCATTGGATAGTAGTCAAAAAGAATTCCGTATTATATTTCTGAATTTTTCTTTTTTCTTTTTTACTGAAAAGGGGATATTTGATGGGCCGTTCCGTATGCTGATAATACAGCTTTCAGTGAAGCAATAATATTAACAAACTAATTTAACTTGAAACAATTATCCAAATAATATTGGCAACTGGTGCGAAATGAATCAACTAAAAATTATCCGACAAACACGAATTTCATGCCTTTTTGTTCTCACTCTAAAGAAGCTGTCGCGATACCACCCATTCTGTTCTATATCATTGCAATTAACCCGTCAGACTCAGTCACTTTTCTTGGCGCATTTGTGTCTTTATCAAAACACACTGGCATTTTCCGCAGCATATTTTTTCGTTCTTTATATTACTCAGTTATCCGTAGCCATCTCACTGCAGTCTGTCTCCTACATCATTTATCTCTTGTGCCTTTACCACCTACAAAATGATTGTTACTTTTCAATATCAAATCGTTGCACAGCTCTCGCTCATTTCACCACAAATTGAAAAATTGTTTTGTTGTTGTAAACCACTGCAACCATTTTTTCTTCACTTTGTGTACTTAGTACATACGCGTACTGGTAAGTTCTGATAAATACTGAGGCATTCTCGGTCCTCTAGTATTATATAATGATTTCACTTACCATGCGGTTGTGTTTGTGCCTATCTGTTTTTCAAGTATTTCCAGTTCTTGTATTATTATTGTTTGTACAATTTGTTCAACTAGCACACAGCTCTCGCTCATTTCATCACCTACTGAGTTTTTTGTTGTTGTTGTAAACCACCGCAATCATTTTTTTTTTCACTGTGTACTGAGCGCTGATACGTACTGGTAAGTTCTGATAAGTACTGACTCTTTCTCGATCCGCTAGTATTCTCTAATGATTTCAATTACCATGCGGTTGTGTTTGTGCCTATCTTTGTTTTTCGCGTATTTCCAGTTCTTGTAGGAATATTGTTTCTACGGTTTGTTCAACTAGCATCGTATCGCTGTCTTCAATTGCTAACTGGAACGCTATTTAGCAATGTACCATTTGTGATTTCAAATGCTGTTGATAATCTGGCTCCAGAATAATCCCCTCTCTAAATTTTAAGTATCTGTGTTGTTTAAACAAGTAACCAAGCTACTCTTATTTTATTTATTCCCTTCCTGTGGTTTCTGCACAGGCGGCTAATGCCACAAACAACATCGAGGCGACCGCCGCCGCTTACTTCAACAAAGGACCCGCGCGACTCCCGCGTGCGGTTAGAGGATTAGTTAAGCTCCTTTTCCCTGGTTCATGGTCAGGGACGACCCTGTCGGCTCCCCGGACATGGCAGAAGAATAGAGCTGAGAGTGATGAATGGCGCGCGCCCGTCCTGCCGGTAGGCGGAATCGTGCATGCTTTGAGCCACAGTGCGGAGATCGTACCTACAGTCTAAACGAGCCTGCCTGTTTGTTTTGTAGGGTTGGCGTCACTGAGAAATGTGTGCGGCTGCGACCGCTTCCTTTCAACTCTTCCCGTAATGTCAGTGACCATTAGAATTCTGTGCCTCCCAGTGATGACGTGAGAGCGTCCCTGTTACTGCTTTGCGCTTTCGTTTCATAAGCAGAGCGGCCCCCCTCGGAAGCGGGCGCTACCTGTAACTCGTTCTACAAGTTGACGAACGATGGAGGACAGCGTTTTGAAAGAGTTGTGTGCTCCTCTCTCTTTTCTGCATGTTTAGGTTTGTTTTTGTTTTGGGTTTTCTTTCTTTCTTTTTTTTCTTTTTTTTTCAGCATACCTGCACCTCACCTCGCCGAGAGCGTGTTTGTTGCTACCTTTCTCCCCAAATCCCCCCTCTCTCTTTTTTCGGCGTCGTTGGACGACGAGCTTATAAATACGTGCACAGAAATACGAAATGTTGTCTTGAGAAAGATCGGCATCCGATCGAAACGTCGACCAATAGACAGTTTGGTTAGAAGCTATACCCATTTTTTACTACATATATATATATATATATATATATATATATATATATATATATATATATATATATATATATATATATATATATATATATATATAGATATATATATATATATATATATGAACAGAACCCTACCAGCTATAAGCACTGCACCCCT
Source organism: Haemaphysalis longicornis (assembly GCF_048455015.1). Classification (NCBI taxonomy): domain Eukaryota; kingdom Metazoa; phylum Arthropoda; class Arachnida; order Ixodida; family Ixodidae; genus Haemaphysalis; species Haemaphysalis longicornis. The sequence continues at coordinate 204,956,921 of NW_027526385.1, forward strand.
CCCACACAGTGTGATAGTTGCCTCGACATGTACATCAAAGCTGTCCAACGCGATGTGCGACAAGCATACCAAACACAAATTTCTTTCCGCCACAACATAACTACCAACGAAAAGAAAGCCGTAGAGGAACTCGCAAGCTGTCCCGACATCATTATTAAACCTGCCGACAAGGGAGGCGAAGTCGTAATCCTTGCCAAAACCGTCTATGTTAAAGAGGCGAATAAGCAACTATCAGTATCGACGTTCTATAAAGCACTACCCAATGATCCCACTCAAGATTATAAGCAAATTGTCAAAGATAAACTTGCTGAGCTTGTTAAAAATAAAACAATAAATGAAACCACGGCTCGTTCACTGATCCCCTTAAGCCCAGTAGCCGGTACATTCTATCTTCTCCCAAAGATTCACAAGGTGAACAACCCAGGGCGCCCCATTGTTTCTGGCATTGGCACTGTTACCGAAAACCTCTCGCGCTTGGTGGATAATCTCATTTGCGACATTCCCCCCAGCTTTCCCTCCTTCATTAGGATACCAATGACTTTCTCTCAGACATCTCAAAAACTGAAATTCCTGATAACTGCCTTCTAGTCACCCTTGACGTTGCGTCACTGTATACTAACATCCCCCATAAAGATGGCATCGCCGCTGTATCCCTTGCGTATGAGCAGTCATCGTGCGACAAACCTATCGATTGTTCTACTCTCCAAACATTCCTTAGGCTTATTCTTGAACTTAACAATTTTGAGTTCGACGGAGTTCATTACGTGCAAGTCAGCGGAACGTCAATGGGGACTCCAGTCGGACCTAACTACGCTAATATCTTTATGGCTCACCACGAATCAAACTTTCTTGACACCCAAAATTTAAAGCCAATGTACTATATAAGGTACATTGATGACATATTCATGATCTTGGAACACGGTGAGGCGGAGCTCCTCACCTTCACTGAGGCCTTTAACCGAGCCCATCCTAGTATTTCCCTTGCTCATTCCTATTCGGAACACAGTGTAAACTTTCTGGACGTCACCGTTACTACTTTCCAAGGTCGGCTTCAAACTAAAATGTATAGAAAACCGACAGCCATGCGGCAGTGTTTGCACTTCCGAAGTAGCCATGTCAGACCCTGCAAGACAGCAATACCTTACAGCCAAGCCCACCGATTTAGGAGAATTCGCTCAAACCAAGCCGACTTTGACTCAAACTGTCGAGAACTCAAACCCGCCCTCCTGAATAAAAAATACCCGGAAAAAGTTATCGACGACGCTATTGTGCGAGCCAACCAATTAGACCGTAACGAAATCTGTAAGAAAAAAGCCCCGAACGGGCACCCGCAAACTAACTTAGTTTTAACCCACACATCCTCCGCTCCAAGAGTGTCAACCGTGCTAAAAAACATCACAATATCCTAATGCAAAGTGACCGCTTAAAAAGCATATTCCCCGAACCACCACGCGTTGTCTACCGGCGTAATGAGAATTTAGGTGACTTTCTTACTAACTCTGGTATCAACCGACCGGCACCTACTGGCTGCAGGCCCTGCAATAAACCCCGATGTAAAGTATGCCCACACATGACCACTACACAGCGCGCCACCAGCACGGCTTCAGACTACTACGTAAATATAAAAGGTAACTTTAACTGTGACTCCGCTAATGTCGTCTATCTTCTAGAGTGCAGTGTTGGTAGGCAACAATATATCGGCCAAACAGAAACGCCCTTCCAAATACGGTTCAATAATCACCGCTCTCATGCAAAAAGCTGCCCTTATTTGCCCCTGTCAAGACATGTGAACAGTCCCGGGCATGCATTTGAACATCTCAAAGCAACGATTTATAATCCCCCTTCAAAACGCACCACGACCGCGAGGTTCGGTAATCTTATGTCATTTATAAGTTTGGGTCAGCCACACTTGGAATTAATGAAAGTTAGGGAAAACTAACGTTCTTACCCCTCGATTAAAATTAGCGGCTTCATATTTTTTATAACTATGTTCATTATTCCTACCCTCCAGTTTCCCATCAAAATTCGCAGAAACTCTCCTAATACAGCATCTTTATTAGCCTAATGCGGCTCAACAATGACATTTGTCCTGGGGAAGGAGGAATCGTCCCCACCACCACTTAAGAATGTTTAACTCTTTGTGATCTATTCATGTTTAACCTTTTGTGACCCTACCTATTTCCTGTTCAGTTGCTAGCTTCTGTGAAATGCTCTTTTGTACCCCCTAGCTATTCTCTTCATCCGCGGGGGGCACACCCATCTTTGCTTCCTCCCCAACCAGTCTCCCCAGCCACTGAATACCTTACTGTATACTCTTCCCTTTCTTTTCAAACCGTGGTTGTCCAGTTTTCCGCATTATCCGAACTTGACAGCCCGCGCGGCATACGTTGACCCGTCATGGTGCAACCTTAAACGCTGCATTGTTAACACGACCCCTTTTTCTCTCTCTCGCAGCCCCCCAGCCCACTTTTGTTTGTTTGTTTGTTTGTTGTTGTTGTAACATAGAAGTAGCCCGACTGTATGCACAATCTCCATTTCCGAAACATTTTCCGCTCCTTCTCACAGTTTTCATCAAACCTATATAAGTGTGTTCGAAATGTTTGCGAAAGCAAAATCATGTAACTTTACTCTGGTGAAGGCAAGTCCCGTTGCCGCTACGTAAGTAAACCTTGTTTGTTATTGGTCTTGCTGTGTATCCGGGCATTTACTTACACTATATATATATATATATATATATATATTTTATTTATACAAAGTAAGAAACCTCGGTAACAGCAACAGCGGAGGGTTTATTTCGACGTTTCTACTTCGAGACAAGTCTTGTCTCGAAGTCGAAACGTCGAAATAAACCCTCCGCTGTTGCTGTTACCGAGGTTTCTTACTTTGTGTTCACCACGCCTTCGGCCCCATCGCGAGCATGCCATTTATATTTATATATATACACACACACATATATATAGCGAATCAGAATAGGAAATCAGGGCTTTGTTGATATAAGACAGTAATAAGGGAAATACCCGCCAGGTGGGATCCGAACCCACAACCTCCAGGATACTGGTCTGGTGCGATAACAACTACGCTACCGGCGGGGCTATTTATGTCAATGTAATTATTTCCTGTGCTTGCGGGTGGTAGCTAGCGCCACCTATATATATATATATATATATATATATATATATATATATATAGATATATTTATTTATTTATTTATTTATTTATTTATTTATTTATGTATATATATAGAAGTTTGGTAATTCGGACTTGAAGGGAAACATAAAATCCTTAGAATTAAGCGGTTTTGAATAACGGGCAGAAGTTAGAATGAATGGACATGACCCCACACAACGCGGGCAGAACACAAACAAGCCACCTCTGCATTCGGCAATGCTCCACGTTTGTTGCGCACGCAACGTAATATCAGGCCCAGAGCAGCGACGGTGGCACAAATAAAATCTGCAACGGTATGCGCCGGAGCACTGGCGCCGGTGGCGTGGCGTCTGCTGCGGAAGCGAAATTAAAGGTTTCTGTATGGTAGCGCTGTAGTTTTCCTGTTTTTTTTTGTTGTCCATCTGCAGTCATCATTATCATCATCATCACCAGCTTATCTATGCCCACTGCAGGGAGAAGGCCCCTCCCATTATTCTCCAATTACCTCGGTCCTGTGCCAACTGTGACCAATTATTCCCTGCAAACATCATGATCTCATCTGCCCATCTAACTTTCTGCCGCCCCTGCAACGCTTGCCTTATCTAGGGATCCACTCTGTTCCCCTAATGACCAGCGGTTATCTTGCCTTCGCATTCCGTGCCCTGCCCACGTCCATTTCTTCTTCTTAATTTCTACTAATATGTCTTTAACACCAGTTTGCTCCCTGACCCACTCCGCTCTCTTTTAGCCCTTAATGTTACACCGATCATTCTCCGCTCCATTGCCCGCTGAGTCGTTCTCAATTTAAGTTGAACCCTCTTAGTGAGCCTCCAAGTTACTGCCCCGTAGATGAGTACCGGTAAGATGCAGCTGTCATACACTTTCTTCTTCAGCGACAATGGTAGGCTGCTATTCATTATCTCAGAATGTCTGCCATATGCACCCCACCCCATTCTGATCCTTCTAATTATCTCTGGCATATGGTTGGGATCTGGGGTCACAACTTGGCCTAAGTAGATATATTCGCTTACCACTTCCACTGCCTCGCCACCTATCTCAAACTGCTGTACTGTCCCAAGGTTATTGATCATTACTTTAGTTTTCTGCATAATATTTTCAGGCCCACGGTTCTACTCTGTTCGTCCAGGTGGAAAGCATGCTTTGCAATTCGTCCCCCGAGTCACTTAGCAAGGCAACGTCATCAGCAAATCTGAGGTTACTGAGGTATTCTCCATTAACCCTTACTCCCACCTGTTCCCAGTCCAACGTTCTGAATACTTCTTGTAAGCATGCTGTGAATAACAATGGAGAGATTGTGTCTCCTTGTCTGACACCCTTCCTTATAGGTATTTGACTGCTCTCCGTAAGGAGAATTACGGTAGCTGTAGACCCATTGTAGATATCCTCTAGCATTCTTACATAATCCTCATCTACCCCCTGGTTCCGTAATGCCTGAATGACTGCTAGGGTTTCGACCGAGTCAAATGCTATCTCATAATCTATGAAGGCTATATAGAGGGCTTCAGTATACTAAGCACACTTCTCTATCACCTCATTGATCGTGTGAATATGGTCCATTGTTGAATAACCTTTACGGAACCCTGCTCGTTCTTTAGGTTCACTGAAATGTAAGGTTGCAGAGATTACATTCGCGATTATCTTTGTAAATACCTTGTAGACGACTGACAGTGAGCTGATCGACCTGTAATTTTTCAAGTGCTTCATGTCACCTTTCTTATGGTTCAGGATGATGTTCGCGTTCTTCCAAGATTTCGGTACTATTGCTGTCATTAGCCATTGCGTATAAAGGTTTGCCAGTTTTTCAGGTACGATTTCTCCGCCATCCCTCAAGAGGTCTGCTGTTATCTGATCCTCACCAGGTGCTTTGCCCCATTTCATTTCTTTCAAAGCCTTCCTTACTTCTTTGGTTCTTACTGGTGGGATTTCTATCTGCTCTGAACTACTGTATCGTTCGGCCTTATCCTGTATTTCCCTTATACTGTACAGATCCCTATAGAACTCATCGGCCACTGTGACTATTTTGTCCCTATTTATGATGACATTGCCGTGCTTATCCTTAAGTTCATACATCTGATTTTTCCCCACGCCAAGACGTCTCTTCACTGCTTTCAGTCTACCTCCGTTCTTTACAGCGTATTCAATCCTCTCCATATTATACTTCCGTATGTCAGCTGTCTTACGCTTATTGATAAACTTCGGGAGCTCGGCGAGTTCTATTCTGTCAGCTGCGGTAGAGATTCTCATGGTTGGCCGTTTTTCGATTAGATCTTTCGTTTCCTGTGAAATTTTACAGTATGTTTAGTTGGATTTGTATATGAAGCACGTTGTAATGAATCTCTCCCCGACTCCTTCTGCGAAGAGCAAAGGAAAGCAGGATATATATATATATATATATATATATATATATATATATATATATATATATATATATATATATATATATATATAGAGAGAGAGAGAGAGAGAGAGAGAGAGAGAGAGAAATAGACAGAGAGAGAGAGAGAGAAATAAGGGTAGGCAGTAAAGAAATCCTCGGAAAGCAAAGGGGAGGGTGTGGTAGGTCATTGACACAGATAAAGAATTCGGAAAGAAAGGGGAGAAAAAATGGCCGCCAGGTGGGATCCGAACCCACGACCTCCAGAATATCGGTCTCGTGCGATAAACACTACGCTACCGGCGGGGGAATTTCCACTCCAGTTTCTGGGATATTTATGTCAATATAATGTTTTTCATGTGCTTGGGTGTGGTAGCCAGCGCCACTCCGACTTCTCGGGGGAAGGGGACCTTCTTTTTAACCCCCGGAACGTAGCTTGAGTGTCTGCGACATGTTGATAGTGGTCGACCAGTGTTGAACCCTCTTCAGCTCACTATGGCACCAAGACTGCCATAAGAGAGGCCCTCGCTATGCATGTAGCTGATCAGAATAGGAAAGGAGGGGCTTCTTGTAATAAGACAGAAATAAGGGTTGGCAGTCAAGAAAACCTCGGAAAGGAAAGGGGAGGATGTGGTAGGTCAATGAAACAGATAAAGACTTTATATATGATAAAGAATATATATTATATATAAAGAATATTAAATTAATTATATATATGTATATATATATATTAAAATGGGGTTTATTGGCAAAGGTTGCAGAGCCGGCAAAAGATAAGGAGGGCACAGTCCGAGCACAGTCGACGCTTGAAGAAAAAGCAGAGCGAGCGACAACCCCGTCGCTCCAAGCGATGGCGGTTCGGCTTCCATATTCGGCTTGTGCTACCGACGACGATAAGGGGGCGCGCATCTCCCGCAGGGGATTGGTGACGGTCTTGATTCTTCCGGTGAAAGTTGCCAATCTTCTGCATTACAATATATATATAAATATATATATATATATATATATATGTATATATGTGTGTGTGTGTGTGTGTACAGAAAGAAATGCCGGCAGTCTACAACGCCAAAGAAGGCATAGGGGAATAGTTGGAATTCCAACCATTCCAACTATTCCAACCATTCCCCTATGCCTTCTTTCGCGTTGTAGACTGCCGGCATTTCTTTCTGTATTTCCTAACGAGCCCCTCATTTCCAAACCATATTTATATGTATATATACATAGTCGTAAAATAGAGCCCTTAGTTGCTGCACGAATACACAAAAAGTAGAAGCACGCTATTCGGAGACTTTATTTCCAACGTTTCGACTTGAGACAGTTCTTCCTCAGGAATGAAAGCTTTTAGAAAAACCGAACGGACTCAGAGTGGGGGCGGCGCCCCGAAACATAAGCCACATAGGAATAAAACACACAAACGACCACACACACTATGCAGAGCTTCTTCCACCAAAAGCATGCGTAAAAGACCCTCAAAAAAATGACAGAACAAACAGGGGGCAACAAATAGTGAAGGAGGAGGCAAGAAAGAGGCAAGGAGGTCACACCGCATGAACGCGAGTGTTGGGATAACAGGAAATGCGACTTGTTCATGGGTGGCGAAAGGCCGAAAAACATCCTGTGTCTCCGATAGGGGAAAACTGTTGTTTCGGGGCAACGCCCCCACTCTGAGTTCGTACGATTTTTCCCTAAGCTTTTATTCCTTAGGAACATCTGTCTCAGGTCGAAACGTTGGAAATAAAGTCTCCGAAGAGCGTACTTCTACTTTGTTAGTGTATATATATATATATATCTATAAATGTATATATATATATATATAAAAGTAATTATAGATATTTAAATATTTGGGAAATGAGGGGCTTGTTGATGAAATATATAAAGACTGCCTACCTATATATATATATATATATATATATTTATATATTGGAAACAATGTGGCTTTGAAGATAGTCACTAGGAAGAAATAATATTTTGGAGAAGGTAGCGGCCTGGAACCTGAGCCAACATTTCGACAGGGACTTGTTTGAAGGAATAAGGATTCACCTCTGGCACTGTTTTATGGATAGAGATTAAGTTGTAGAGAGAGGGGGAGGTTGTCAAGAGAGGTGCTAAATGGAGGCCATCAGTGTGGTTCAATAGTCGGTTGAAAGGAGTTAAATGGTGAGAGAGAAAAGGAGGTGTTTTAAGAAGAGAGGGGGTTACTGCGACCGCAGCCCGCAAGAGAGAAATAGTGAGAACTACGAGAGTGTCGGGGGAAACGGGGAAATGGTTTTTGCTGGGCTGCGGTTGTGCCAGACGACCTCCAAGGAGGCTTCCGGGAAGTTTGGGGACGAAAAGGGGGCCTTTCGGGTACAATTGCAAGGTTAGTGAACTGTGTGTAATGGAGGAAACTCGTAAACAACAACAGCCCATAAAGTCCGAAGAATGTCTTGTGGAGAGGCCAGTGTTCGTAGAAGAATAGGAGGGGTATGCTCAGGAAAAATCTACGGGGAGCTTTGCAGTAGATACAAGGACTTTTTTCTGTTTTCTTTTTTACTTTTTACTTTTCGCGTGTGTGCATGTAAAGCAGGTAGTAAGACAGAATTCCGAAGGACGAGTGAGGCGATTGCGTGTGGTATGTCGAAATGGGATAGAAGCAAGACCGAAAAGAAGAAAAAAAGGAGGACAGAAAATGTATTCAAGTAACAGCTTTGGGGATCGGCAAGTGGGGGTGTTGCGACTGAAGATGGCGATTCTTCAAAGAGCTATCTTTTCTGTTTGATTCAGGTACCGCACTGTTTCTATCTGCCTTTCAAAGCATTGATTCGAGCTTGCTCCAGGCAAAAAAATTTATAGATTAGGTACGATTCTCTGTATTTCTGGTCACTTGTTGACAATGTTTGACTGCAGAATATAAAGCTTGAGATCACCGAAATTATGTTTCGGGTGGTTTAAGTGTTGCATACTGCTACGGAGGGACTGTTATGAGTGTCGGACTGATGTCCATTCAGGCGTGGGTTCATAGGTTGACTCGTTTCTCCAATGTACTGCTTTTGACAGAATGAGCATTTTAGCATATACACAATGTTAGAAGAAGTGCGCGTAAAGCTTGAAATATTCTTGTTAACGTATTGGCTGGCAGTGCTATTAACAATGCAATCCGTCTGCAGATGTTTGCAGGTCTTGCATCTAGGACAGTGGCAAGGGATGATGACTGGTTCCTGGGAAGCGCCAATTTTGCAAGCAATAAAACGTTTTTTAGGTTCTCATTTCTTATGTAGGTAACTCGTGGGGCTTCGGAAATGTCTTTTTAACTCGGTCTTTAGTGACTAGAGTGGGGTAGTATTTCCGCAAGATGTTTTTCACGTTAGATAGCCCGTTTGAGAATTTGGTTAAGGCTGGTGGTCGGGCGCTTTCATTTCGATGTTGTTGCTTGATCACTTCGTCCCTTCCTAGCTTGTATGCTCTTTCGTAAGCCATTTCCAGCGAGCTGGCCGGGTGATTCCTGCTTGCCAGGGTATTCCATGAAGGTGTTTTATATTGACTCTGATATCACTGCATGCTCTTCTTAGTCAGGTAGCCTGTCGTTTGTATGAGAGGCTACCAGACTAAAAAGACCAGACCAGACAGGCCTGTTCTACAAAGGACAGGCTACCAGACTAAGAAGAACATGCAGGGATAACACAGACTGTATAAAACATTTTAACGAACTAAGGTCTACCCTGGAAAGCGGGAATCACCAGACCAGCTCGCTGGATATGTGTTACGAAAAAGCAACCAAGCTAGGAAAGGATGAAGCGCTCAAGCAACAACGTCACAACGAAAGCGCCCAATCACCAGCCCTAATAACGAAATTCTCCAACGGCCTTCCTAACGTAAACAACATCCTGCGGTAATTATACCCCATTCTACGATAATGCCCGATTTAAAAAGACGTTCCAGGAACCCCCAAGAGTTGCCTACAGAAGAAATAAGAACCTAAAAGACATTTTAGTGCATGCCAACCTTGGCGCTTCACAGGAACTAGTCATCAGCCCTTTCTGCCGTCCTAAATGCAAATCCTCCAAACATCTCCAGACGGATTGCATTGTCAATACGACTGCCAGCCAATACGTCCACAAGATTATTACCAGTCTCATGTGCAATGATTCTAACATTGTGTATATATTGGAATGCTAATTCCGTCAAGAGCAGTACATTGGAAAAACGAGTTAACCTATGAACTTACGCCTAAATGGATATCGGGCCTACACTCATAACACTGCCTCCATAGCAGTCACGCAACACTTTAACCAGCCGAACCACAATTTCGATGATCTCAATCTCTATATTCTGCAGTCAAACTATAAGAGTCCAAGAGACCGGAAATCGAGAGAACCTTACTTATTTTATAAATTCAATTGTCTGGAGCCAGCTGGAATCAATGCTTTGAAAGGCAGCTTAGAAGCCTTACGGTATCTGATTCGAACAGAAAAATAATGCTCTTACAAATAGTGCAACACAGATTGAAGGCGGGCCAGTTGGTACATAACTAACTTATAAAACAGCGCTATAAACAGGACTACAGAAACTACAGGACTACAGGACTGCAGCGCCCTGTCCGTGTACAAATAGTGGCCATCTTCATTCGCAACAACCCTGCCTGCCCATCCCCGATGCTGTTACTTGAATACAATTTCTGCCCTCCTTTTGTTTATTTTCTGTCTTGCATCTAGACGATTTCGAAATACCACGCACACTCGCCTCCCTCGAGCTTCGGCATTTCGTCTTACTACCTGCTTTAGACACACACGCGCCAAAAGAAAAAAGAAAAAAGAAAGAAAAAAAAGAAAGAAAAAAAGAAAAGAAGTCCTTGAATCTACCGCAAAGCTGCAATCGGATTGTACCTGCGGGTACTCATTCTATTCTTCTACGAACACTGTACTCCCCACAAGGAAATCTTTGGTCCATAGGGGATGTTGCTGTTTACGAGTTTTCTCTCTTTCAGTAACCCTGCAATTGCACCGGTAGAATGGGGTAGAATTACCGCAGGCACCAAACTTTCCGGAAGCCTTCTTTGAGGTCGCCCAGCACAACTTCAGCCCAGCTTAAACCATTCCCCCCAGTTTCCCTTGACCCTCTCTTAGTTATCCTTTTTCTCTCTTGCGGGGTAGTGTCACAGTGACCCAATACCTTCTTCACCACACCTCCGTTGCTCTCTCACTATTTCGCTCCTTTTAAACTACCATTGAACCCATCTGCTCTCCTCCTTGCAACCGCGTTCTCAACAATCTCCCCCTAATTCTCCACCTCCATCTCTATCTATGAAACAGTGTGCCAGGGATGAAACCTTATGCCTCCAAAAAGACAATCCCTTTGTAGAAACGTTGACAGACGTCTGAGACTGCTACGTTCTCCAAAGTATTTTCTCTCTCTCTCGCACTATATATATATATATATATTTATATATATATATATAGTTGAAAGGAACAGTTTCTTGGACAGCTGCTGAATTTATGAAAAAAAGGGACACACGTCAAAAAAGGAATGGTTTTTAACGTTTCGGCAGGAAGGCACACACGAGAACAACAAGAAAAAATAAATATAAAAGATTACTGACGTTTGACAAACCGGACTTCTTTTCTTCAGAGTACAGAATAGGTTGGGTTAGGGTTCTGGATATACAGAAAATGTAGCAAGCGTGAGCGCAGGGAGAGAGATGGCACAGTTTGTACAATGGTCTGGTTGTCAGTGGGCAGCAACAGAATAAGAGAAGTCGAAGAAGGAAAGAAGAAAAAAGATAACAAGAACCAACAGTCACGTGGTACGTACATGAAAAAAGAGAAAAGAAAAAAATAACAAGTAAATTTCTCTTTTACCCGGTGGCAACAGGGGTGAAAAAGGTTCAAAACAAGATATGCCCATGCACATGTTTTACGTCGGCAAAAAATCACAGTCACGCGGAACGAAGAAGGCCTGAAGATGGTATGCCCACGCTCTCGAAAGGCGAACATCTGCTCATACACACCAGTCGTAAGAATGAGGGTCAGGTGATTGACACACGAAAGAACAACTTGGTTCCTGTTGGAGAGAGGCAAGCGTCTCGCCCAAAAGCAGTAAGACAGGCACTTTGTACATGAAATAAGTGGATATAAGTATACAAAGAGCAGAAAAAAGGAGAAAAAAGGGCAGGGTAAAACAAGTCATGAAAAGAAAGATAGGAGAAGGCGGGTGTACGCGTATAATGCGGCACCGGGCGGTACACATGTGGTCAGCACATGGTACTAGTTCAGGGAACCCCTAGGTGGTCAGCAATGAACATTAAAAACAGCAAAACAATAAGAAAGGGGAGAGGAGAGAAATCAGTGATGCTCGCGTGCACAAATGGATTACAATGTAAGAGTATCAAAGGTTACATTGGTTCTGCAGCCTTCTACCCAGCACATAATGTCGAGACTTGGTGGTCAAATTTGTTTTAGTGAAGCCATTGTGCTAAAAAATCCGGGGCTAGCACGAAGCTGTAACCATCTACGTGGGGCGCGAACTGATTGGAGAATATTATCCAGGGAAAGAAATGAACAGGAATAACCCTAGCATGAGAAATGCAGCCTAAATTTTATTTGTAGAAAATACACGTCAATTTCCCATAACTTTTATTGATGCCAAACGACACTGACTTAAAAGTATAGTTAAGATAGGACTCACGAACCTCGCAAATGATGTGTTTTTAAACTAGATTAGAAAATTGTGGCTTTGAGTTGTTCACAAAAATGACCAGTAGTGTTAACATGCTCTGACAAAGGCAAATTAGGGCAGGTTCTTGCACGAGAGAAGTGATTGTTTAACTTCAAAGGAAAGGTTGTTTGAGTATGGCCGATGTATTGTTTGCCGCAGAGGGGTCATTTCAGCAGGCATACGACGTTGGCGGAATCACAGTTAAAGTTTGTATTTACATTATTATAATAGTTTGAAGCTGTGCTGGCAGCGCTGTGTGGTGGTGATTTGTGGGCAAACCTTACACCATGGTTTGTTACAGGGCATGCAACCAGTAGTCTGTGGTCGGCTGATGCGGGATTTGGTGAGAACGTCGCCTTTTTTTCCTGCATTTATAAACAACATCTTGCGGCTCGGGAAATATTCATTTTAGGCGCTCACTCTGAGCAAGGGTATTGTGATAGATCCTTAGTATGGATGCAACTTTTTAAGAACCGGTCGAATGTGTCAAAACGAGGTTTGTTTGTGAATTGTGTTTTGGGGCTTTTTTACAGATTTTTTCGTGGCGGTCCAACTAGTCAGCTCGTGTAATCATGTCATCGATCACTTGATCTGGGTATTTTTTATTCAAGAGCAACGTTTTAAGTTCTCTGCAGGTGGAATCAAAACCAGCTTGGCTTGTGCAAAGTTGCATAAAACGATGACATTGGCTATATAGTATGGCAGTCTTGCAGTGCCTGACATAGCTGCTGTGGAAGTGCAAATACTGGCGCGTGTTCGTGTTCGTAGGTTTTCTATAGAGATTAGCTTGAAGCCTGCCCTGAGAAACTCGGACTGCAACATCCAGAAATTATATGCTTTGCCTAGGGTAGGAATGATAGAGCGAGATAGTAGGATGCGCGAGGATAAAAGCCTTAATAAACGCAAGAAGTTCCATTTCACCATGCTGCCAAATATTGAATAGATCATGTATACAGCTTTTGTAGTACAGTGGCTTAAAATTTTGCGTTGCAAAGTAGTTTGACTGTAGATCCCAAAAAGCTATTAGCATAGTTGGGCCTTATTTTGGTTCCCATTGACGTTCCGCTGACGTGCACCTAATTGACACCATCAAACTCAAAAGTGTTAAGCTCAAGCATAACGTGAAGAAAAGTTTGAAGGGGGAGAGAATTGATAGGTTTGTCACACGACGACCGCTAATCCGAACATTATGAAGCGGGGATTGTATCCGCATACGGAAGGTTTTTCTATAGTGACACGACATCCAGGGTAAAAAGTAAACAGTTAGAAATTTCAATCTTCATGATATCAGAAGAAAATCATTTGTAGCCCTAATGAAGGATGGAAAGCTAGGGAGAATGTCGCAAATAAGAGAGTCGACATAGCATGACAGGTTCTCGGCGAAAGTACCAATGCCAGAAACAATGGGGCGACCTAAATTTTTATTTTTATTAACATTAGGAAGAAGGTAGAATCCACGGCTACTGGGCTCAAAGGGATAAGAGAACAGAAAGTTGTTTCACTTATTTCCCAATTTTTAACAAGCTCAGTGAGCTTATCTTTAAGATTTAGCTTATAATCATTACTGGGATCATTTAAGAGGACTTTGTTGAACGTAGCTTCCAATAGTTGTCTATGAGCCTCGTTGACATACTCAGCTTTGTCGAGGATCGCAATGGCGCCTTCTTTATCGGCCGGTTTGAATACTGTTTTGGGGCAGCCAGCGAGTTCGTCCAGGGCTTTCGTTTCCTTTTTTGTGATGTTACCGCGGAAAGAGATTTGCTTTTGGTATGATGCTCGTATATCGCGATGAACGGCTTTATAATACATGTCGAGGTATGTATCGCACTGCGTTGGAGGGGTGCAGTGCTTATAGCTAGGTAATGCAGTCCAGGCTTCGCCGGTTAGAGGACGGTCATGGAAGTACTCTCGCCGACTCATATTCCTAGCGAAGTTATCTAAGTGCTTAAAAAGTTCAAATTCGTCGAAACCGCCAGTTGTCTGGTAAAAATTCAGACCTTTTGACAGGGCGCTCATCTGATCTGTTCACTGGGTAATACTACAGAGGTTCTTCATTTTTCCAGTGAGTTATTCGTTAGCGTTGATAGCCTAGGGAAAGTTGACAGAAGGGGGATGAAAACTTGGGTTTGCATTGACGGACTAATTAGTACCGGCGCTCATGTGAGCTGGTGGACGGTCAGTATTTGGCGCCATAATCGTGTTAAAGGGGCGATTTTTATGTGCATTTCGAGATTATGAACAGCCAAAGTAGCTGCGCTAACGTTAGTTGTACGGTAGTATTCGTTGCTAGGAATATCATCACGGGAAAATGTCCCTGCTTTTGTTTCGGATATGACCTGATTCTCTTTCGCATAGCTCTTTAGTAAGCATTTACCGTTCCTGGCTGAAGAATGGGACATAGTCTCGTAGTGATTGAGAAATATATGCCGTAAGTGAAAGGATGGGTTGTTTAGGACCTGTTGCCACTTTGTGTTGGTTGGGGAAAGGTCGGCAGTTGCAGGTCTCAGCCTAACCCTAAAACACATGGGAGCTACCTAGGCAGATAAATACGGTAAAAGTGCGTAAACGTGCTATTGGGAACGTATGCATCTTTCGCTGATCGCCAGAGACCTACACCCAAAATCCCCGAACGCCCACCGCAGCCTGCCACCAATACATGCCCCTGAGGCCACATTCACGAAGCACTGACGCATTGCCTTTAGCCCAACCCCGAGAGTGCGCTCACCCAGAGCCTTCCGCGCCAGCCCCCCGGGTCAACAGCGGCCACTGCAGCGCCAACCACAATAGAGCCACTGAAAAACACCAGCCGCGAATCCGCACTGCATTGGAAAGCCCCAAAGCCTGCCCATGACACGTACAACCTCCCCGAGAAAGTGTCTTCTACGCTGACGAAATGACTAGCACTAAGAAAACCTGGTAATACAGCCTTCTACCCGGTGTCAAAACAGCCCTTAAAATTAAGAACGATTACGGAAAAACGCACACGTTCCTAATTGCACGTTTCCGCACTTTCACACTATTTGTCTTCCAAGGTATCTCCCATGGGTTTGAGTGTTAGGCTGAGACCTGCAACGGCCGAACTCTCCCCATTCAACGTGAGGAAGTGGCAACAGGTACTATTCAACGCATCCTTGAAATTAACGCCGATAATTCCAAATAACTACGAGGCTATGTCTACTTCCATCCGCCAGGAAGAGGAAATGCTTAGTAAAGATTTAGGCGAAAGAGAATCAGGCCTTCTACGCAAGCTTAAAATCCAAAAAGGCATCCGCCATGTCCAAGAAAAAGCACGTAAATTTTCCGGAGATATAGTTCCTACCAATGACTACACCCGTAAAAATAAAGTGAGCCCCACCAATAATGGCTGCCCATTATCTGGAATTGAACGTGAAATTCCCCCTTTAACGCTATTACGCGCCCAATACTGCTCATCCACAGCTCACACTAGCTCCGGTACTAATCAGTTTGACAACGCAAACGCAAAACTTTATCCCCTTCTGTCAACTCTCGCCGGGCTATCAACGCCAACAAAAATGTCACTCAAAATGTGATGAACCTCTGTAGTATTACGTGGTCAGAAATCAGATGAGCGCCCTCTCAAAAAATCTGAATTTTTCCCCCGCAACTGGCGGTTTCGACGAATTTCAACTTATTAAGGACATAGATAACTTCGCCAGGAATAAGAGACTGCGAGGGTAGTTCAATGACCGTCCTTACCCGATGAATCCCAAACTGCATTACCTCCAGATAAGCACTGGACCACTCAAAGCAGCGCGACACATGCCTCGACATGTACATTAGAGCCGTTCATCGCGATGTACGAACGGCATACCAAAAGCAAATCTTTTTCCGCCGTAACATTAGAAACAAGGAAAAGGAATCCCTGGAGGAACCCGCAGGTTGCCTCGAAGTAGCAATTAAACTGCCCGATAAAGGAGGCGCCATTGTGATCCTCGACAAAGCTAACTATGTCAACGAGGCTCATAGACAACAATAAAAATGTACGTTATACAAAGTATTTTATACTGATCCCAGTAATGATTATAAGCTACTTGTCAAACATAAACTTACTGAGCTTGTTTAAAATCAAGAAATAACTGAAATAACTTCTCGATCTTTTCTCTATTTAAGCCCAGTAGCTGGTAGATTCTATCTTCCCCCACAGATTCATAAAAATAACAAAGGAGGTCGCCCATTGTTTTTGGGGTTGGTACTATTCACGCCAACCTGTCGCGCTGTGTCGACTCTCTCATTCGCGACATTCTCCCCAGCTTTCCGTCCACCATTACGGACACAAAAAGTTTCTCTCCGATATTAATAAGATTGAAATTCCTAACAACTGTTTACCAGATATTGTGTGGCTATACACTAACAATCCTCATGCCGATGGAATAACCGCTATATCATGTGCGTATGTGTTGTCGGCAGGTGACATACCTATCGAATCTGTCACACCTGAAACTTTTCTTCTTACACTTTAGCTTAACAGATTTGAGTTTGATGGTGTCAACTACGTGCAAGTCAGCGGAACGTCAATGGGCACCAAAATCGGGCCCAACTACGCGAATATCTTTATGGGATGTCTACAGTCAAACTTCCTCGAAACCGAAAATTTGGAGCTACTGTACTACAAAAAGTATATAGATGATATATTCGTGATATGGCCGCACGGTGAAATTGAAGTTCTTGAGTTGATTGAGCCATTTACATTGCGCATCCTACTATCTCCCTCTATCATTCTTACTCTACACACAGCATAAATATCCTGGATGGTATAGTCACAATTTCTCAGGGCAGGCTTCAGACTATTCTCTACAGTTAACCTACGGACCGTGGCCAGTATTTGCACTTTCACAGCAGCCATGTCAGGCACTGCAAGAATGCGATACAATATAGCCAGTCTTACCGTTTTAGTCAAATCAGCACAAGCCTAGCGGATTTTTATTCTAACTCCAGATAACTTAAAACCGCGCTCTTGAATCAGAAATACCCTGAGCAGGTGATCAAGTACACGATTACACGAGGTAACCACTTCTAACCGCACCGAAATTCTCCATAGAAAAGCTCCAAATCCCAATCAACAACCAAAACTCGGTTTGACGCATTCCGCCTCTTGTACAAAAGTTGCATCCTTACTAAGGAGACATCAAAATATGCTCGCCCAGACTGAACACCTAAAAGAATAGTTCCCCAGCCGCCACGCGTTGTTTTTAGACGCAGCAAAAATATGGATGACATTCTCACCAAATCCAGCATCAGCCGACTATAGAATATTGGTTGCATTCCTGTAACACACACCGTGTAAGGCTTGCACTAAAATGACCACAACACAGTGCGCCGCTAGCAAAGCTTCAAACTTTTATAATAATGTGAAAGGGAACTTTAACCATGATTCCGCCAGCGTCGTATATCTGCTGGAATGCACACTCTGTGGCAAACAATACTCCGGCCAGACTGAAACACTGTTTCATTTAAGGTTTATCAATAACCGCTCTCACGCAAAAACCGGCCTTTCTTCGCCTCTATCACAGCATGTTAACACTCCTGGTCATACTTTTAAACAACTAAAGGCCTCAATTCTTCACTCTAGTTTTAAAACGCATTATAATCGCGAGTTCGTGAGTCCTACCTCATTGTTAGGTAAATCAGCCTAGTTTTGAATCAATAAAATTTATGGGAAAGTGACGTGCTTTTCCTCCGATTAAAATTTCGGCTGCATCTCTCAGGCTTGTGTTATGCCTGCAGATTTTTTTCCCCTCAATAATATTGTCCTATCAGTTAGCGAGCACACGTAGATGGGTGGTGGTTCCTGCTAGCACCGCGTTTTTTAGCACAATGGCTTCACTGAACCGAACTTTACAAGCAATTCGGGACTATATGTTCTCGGTAGAAAGTTGCAGTACGTACGATTGTTAAGTTTCATACTGTCACCTTGTAAGCAATTTTTGCACCGGAGCGTGTGTGATTGCTTGTTTTGCTTCGTTTTGACTGTCGTTTTTTGATTCGTTTATTGACTGTCCTGGCATTTCCTGAACTGGTACCACGCGCCGGCCAGATGCATACCACCTGGTGCCGCATTATAGGCGTGCACCAGCCTTCTGTTCTCTTTCTTTTTATGACTTCTTTCACCGTCTTTTTCCCCCGCTCTTTGTATACCAATGAACACTCATTTGCTGTCGAAACTGCCTTTCCTACCACTTAGGGGCGCGACCCTTGCCTCCCACCATGAGGAGCTAAGTGTCGCATGTTTCACTCGCCTGACCGTGATTCTTAGAACGGGTGTGTGGGCAGATGTTCGGCTTTTGCGAGCGTGGTCATATCTTCTTCCGACCTTCTTTGTTCCGCGTGACTCTGTTTTTTGCCGATGTCAAACACATGCATTGGCATATCTTGTTGTGACCCCTTTTTCACCCCTGTTGCCATAGGGAAAGGGTAATGACCTCGTTAATTTTTGTTCTTTTTTTCGTGTTAGTACCACGTAACTGTTGGTTCTTGGATGTTTTTTTATTTTTTCACTCTTCCACTGCTCTCATTATTTTCCTGCCCACAAACCATGAACTAACTTTACAAACTCTGTCTTTCTTTACCTTTCCCCGCCATTTTGCTGTATTTTTTGTATATATATATATATATATATATATATATATATATATATATATAGAGAGAGAGAGAGAGTGGTAGAACTTTGAAGATGGTAGAGAACACAAGAGAAGAAAAACTTCGAACAAGGTAAAAGCACGATTGTGGCCTACGTTTCAGGGTAGGCCACAACTTGCTTTCCTCAGTTTCCATAGGCGTTTCAACTTGCTTTCCTCAGGGCGAAGGGCATATCTAACTTTTAGGCCGGGGCCATTGGGGATCGTTTTGCTTTGGAGATACGAGAAGAACTTTTTTAGATGAAATTTGTAGTTGGTTTGTTTGCCGGCTAGTTTTCGAGCTTTGGGGAAAGAGCGGGATTTAGGGGTTGGAGCATACGGCCTACTCGGTGGTAGTCATTTGTGTTTGTTGCGAGCAGACCTCCGGGGTGACACTTTTTTGCTTGGAGTCAGTAATTTAGGGGGGCTGCTAGGGGTGAGGTCCACATCGATGCCTGTTTGGGTGCCTGTTTTCGTTATATTGCGTGTTGGGGTCTGCGTGAACCATGAGCGTGTTGTCTTTGGTGGGTCGGGTTGTTGTTCGCTCACGTGCTGTACAGCTGGTGTTGCGGCCACGTCCACGGTTTGTGTGCTGGTGTCACATGTGCTGTTCTTTGGTGGACATGGCATTTCGGTACCGTTAGGGGTGTTGGGTTGGTTCTGTTGTTCTGTGCTGGCCGGAGACGTGAAAAAGGGAGCGTTACCTTAAATGTGTTCCTCAGCCTGAGCTTGATGTTTTCGGAAATCAGTCGGACGCCTCGAAAGTTAGGGTGTAGTCCGTCCTTGGCCAGGTGTCCTAGGGGGTCGTGGTGAATTTTGGCGTGGTGGATGATGTCAACGTTTCCTGTGTTGTGTCCACGGTACACGAGGAAGTCGTTAAGCTTAGATGACCTTCGTGAGTGAGCTAGAAGTCTGTGTGTGGGGTATGTCTGGCTTGTGTTTGTTTTCGATCCTGGGAACTACTGTTGTAAGGGTTATCTCTGCTTTGGGCCTGTTGGTATGAACTTCGTGAACAAGAGTTTTCATGGCCTCGATGGTGGTTTAAGCGGTGTTGTTCTTTAAGTCGTTAGTGGCAAAGTGTAGAACGAAGTGAGTGATGTTGCTTGGGGCGGCGTCAATCACTTTTCTGATGTCATGAGTTGTGGCGCTGCTTTGAAAGCTGATGTATGGTGAATGTTGTCTGGAAGGGAAGTGGTCGTGAATGTACACAAATTGGCTCTCACCGATGAGTGCTTAAAGTGGCTATCACCGATCCCTGAGGAAAGCAAGTTCTCTTTGCTGAAACGTAGGCCACAATCGTGCTTTTACCTTGTTCGAAATTTTTCTTCTCTTATATGTATATATATATATATATATATTGCAGGAAAATATTTCTTGGACACCGGCAAGTCTTAGCAAAAAAAGAAAGACACACGTCGAAACAAGAAAAGGTTTCGAAGTGTGTCTTTCTTTTTTTGATATATAATATATATATATATATATATATATATATATTTATATATTTAACTGGCATGCTGGCGATTGGGCCGAAGGCGTGGTGAACACTAGGTAAGAAACCGCTGTAACAGCAACAGCGCAGGGTTTATTTCGACGTTTCTACGTCCAGGCAAGTCGTCTCGTAGAATACTTGTCTCGAAGTCGAAACATCGAAAGAAACCCTCCCCTCCGCTGTTGCTGTTACCGAGGTTTCTTACTTCGTGTGTATATATATATATATATATATATATATATATATATATAGATATATATATATATATATATATATATATATATATATATATTAATGTACATATATAAAGGCTTTTCTATGTTGGTTAACCCATAATAGGTGAGTCTCCCTGGCACCCAAACATCACTTCCTCATAAGACAAGGATTCGCAACCCCGGTTGAGTATATTTGCGGTAAACATCCTAGTGATTTCACGAACACACTATCGGCTTTACATCCCTAGCAGCTCTACTCCCACTACCAAAAGGCGGCGGGAATTCAAGCAATACCACAGAAGGTGCTAAGAATCTTTACAACCGGGGGGCGATTAGTGGGAACTATTCCTTTGTACGAATATTGCTCCAACTTTTTCGAGCGAAGCTAGTTTATCGGCTCGTTTACATGAGTTATAGCATGTTCTGTGACATTGAGTAGAGTTAATCCAAGCATGAAGAACTAGGGAAGGCTTTAGGGTGCTTCCAACTGGTGATAGTTTCTGTTATCGTGGGCATTTAAAGATAATACTAAGGTGTAGGTTGTACAGTTCATAGGCCTATAACGGGGAATGTGGTCTAATTTCACTTTATCACGAGCGTATAGCATTTCTCGTTATAGACTCAATGAGAAGCACACGTTTTATGTGGTGCAGGTCTTTGCGCCTACGTCCACATACAAGGAGGTGTGGACGTGTTTTACGAAGGCATTGAATGAGTTATTACCATGTAAAACTTCCGCGCATAGTCAATACAGGCGGCAATAAAGCCAAAATATGGACCAAAAGGATAGGGGAGCACGAGGAAGGAAAATATTTCCTAGGTTGTAGAAAGATTCAGGGAGGCAAACTGGGTTCCTTTGCCGAGAGGAATAATCTGCGCATTCTAAATACGTTCGTCCGACAAGGACTGAACAGAAAATAGCATTGGAAAGCTGCGAATGGTGAAACCTAAAGAAAACATGACCTCATATTTCATAGGAATCTATACGGCTCCATTACAGAATTTCTGAATTTTCTATACAGAACAGGGTCCGGCCAGGCCACACAATGTCGCCATAATTATTCACTGCCTGCCTGGACGACGGCGTGTTCTGAAAGCTTAGTTTGAGGAAAGCCAGAGTGCGCATCAGTGGTGAATTTCTCAGCCGTCTATGGTTTGCAGATGACATTGCATTATTCTGTATAAGGGGGCAGAATTTTCAGCGCACGCTTTAGCAATTGGGCTGGGGAAGTATGAATTAAGCCTTAAAAATAAGCACGAAAAAACCGAAGGTGTTGTCCAAGCAACAAACAAAGGCACATCACTGGCCGGTAGGCAATGAAATCTTCGAAACAGCCACAAAGTACGCATATTTCGGGCAAGTCACAGCTGCTGATCCCAACCATGTACAGAAAATTACCCGCACAGAACGCATTGGGTGGGCTGCGTTTTATAAGTACTCCATCATTCTGACTGGTAAGCTTCCTGTGTCAACCAAAATCGTGTAATAATTCAATCTGTTCTTCTAGAAATCAGTTGTGGTCTCACCAAGTCGGTTTCAAAATGTCACGGGGGAGAACACTAGACCTATCAGCGAACCTCCGAAGAAAAAGAAGGAGACCAAGCTGGGCAAGCTCCCTAATTGCCGACATCGTGTATATAGTGTGAATACGTCGGTATCGCCTTCCATTGTTCATTTCCTGTGTCCTGCCGCCACGTAACGTCTTTTGTAAAATGATACGGAGGTCACCACCATCCTGGCACCGTCTCCGCTTCGTCACGGCTGCTGAACATCGCTCAAATGCTCTTGGTTTGCGTCGCCCACCCAACACCCTTGTTCTTCCTATAAGACTTAGATCAGCACAATGGGTCATAGAACACCGAATGCTAGGGGTCACGTTAAGAGACAGAAAAACTGCCGCATGTATTAGAGGACAGACGAGGGTTGAGAACGTTCTAGTTCAAATTCGAAGAAGGAAATGTCCATAGATTGGTCACCCAAAGCAAATTAAAGACAATAGGTGGACCAGCGATTTGACAGAGTGGCTGCCAAAAGACCGCAAACGCAATAGGGATCGGCGGAAAACTCGTTGGCGAGTTTACCTACGAAAATGGGGAAAAACACGGACACAGACAGCACTCGATTACACTGGCTAGAAATGTTTTGGCGAGCCCTTCATCCAGCAGTGAACACCAACAGACTTGTGATATATATAGATAAGGAGAGTCTCTTTGCTGAAAGGTTGGGAACAATTGTGCTCTATACCTTGTTCGAAGTTTTTTCTTATATATATATATATATATATATATATATATATTTATATATATATATACATATATATATATATATATATATATGTATATATATATATATATATATGTATATATATATATATATATATATATGTATATATATATATATATATATATATATATATATATATATATATATATATATATATATGTATATATATATATATATATATATATATATATATATATATATATATATATATATATATATATATATATATATATATATATATATATATATATATATATATATATATATATATATATATATATATATATATATATATATATATATATATATATATATATATATATGTATATATATATATATATATATATATATATATATATATATATATATATATATATATATGTATATATATATATATATATATATATATATATATATATATATATATATATATATATATATATATATATATATACAGGAAGAAATGCCGGCAGTCTTCCTGTATTTCTAACGAGCCCCTCATTTACAAACCCTATATATATATATATATATATATATATATAGTGAAGAAAATAAAACATACATCAAAAAAGGAGTGGTTTTCAGTGACTTTCGTCTCATAAGAACAGCGACAAATATTGCACCGTATATAAAGAAGTTTATGCAATAAAAGAGAGTACACAAACCAGGTCAGTGCAGCCATAGGAAAACAAGAAAATCAATATAGCTGCAGTAAGCCATCGGGCTCATTTTACATATATTTAAATAAAAGCAATATATTGATATATCAGACATGGCGGGCACAGAATGTCACAAATGTCAGCACACACAAAAAACGACTGCTAAGCTACGGGCAGGCAACCAAGTTTGTTGTTCTTTCATTCAAGGCGGGGGCGATTGTATTACATTTGAATATTAAAAATGGCTCCCGGACGTCTCTGTCACTATGCGTCATAAAGCCAGACTCTAAAATGCGTGATTTTAGTATTGCAAAAAATTGTGACCCGTGATATTGGCAGTTTTTGATAAAAGAAGATGAGGTAGTGCAGAAACATAAATCTTGTTATTGTAAAGCGTACTCTAAAGGATGTTGGGATCCGGCCAAAGGACTCAATTTTACCGAGATTGCATTGAAGTATATAAACTACGTTAGCCATATCGCAACTGCAGTTTTGGTTTGTTTTTGAGCTCAAGTCAGATGCAGTGCTTGTCGGTGTTGATTAGGTAGTCATTTGGTGGGACAATGGGCACCGCGGATTGCTATAGGGGTGGCAGCCTGTAGTCATTTTAAATTTTCCTTTTGACGATGTAAGTATAGTCCCGCCAATTTTGTAATCTTCCGTACGTAACCCACGATGGATCTCTGAAAAATTATTTTGGCTGTTCTCTTTGTAGGCGTATGTTGTGGTGTTTCCTTAAAACTACGTTCACGCATTCTGAAGTTGAGGAATAGGGTAAAACGGGGTTTTTATAAGATTAAAACACATGTTTATTGATGGTGCTTACAATGTCTTTCCGGTAATGATTGCCAGCATGTTTTCTGGCGTCGTCTGTTATCTGTGATGGGTAGTTCTGTCTGACTAAACAGCTTCGAAATGGGCACAGTGAGAAATGGTGAAATTTCTAAAGCAAGTTTTTCCAAATCGAAGGGCGTGTCTATAGTGTATGCTGGTTTTGCCGGGCTTCACATGAAACCTGTTTAAATGGAGGTATTGCTGTCTGTCAGTACGCTTACTTTATACCGTTGTTGTAAGCCATCCGTCCCACATAGTCATTGCTACGTCGAGGAAACGGTAGTGTGTTTCATCTGGGCTTGGGAACAAAAAATGGACATATGCGGGTTGGTAAAATTAGGAATGAAGATAAAAGAAGAGCTTCCCCGTTATGCCAAGTTGTAAAGATATCACTAAGGTTTGTGTTTCGCCTAGTTGGCTATACATCGTTTGAAGGAACAGCGCAAGGATGCGGACAACAGAACGTAAAAAAGACAGATATCGCCGATGAATCGCTCCAAGTCGGTCTTCAGCAAGCGACATGCCAAAAATTTGTTTTCGAGTATGCCCATAAAAGTATGTGCATAAGTAGCATCGATGGATGTTTCAATCAAGGTGCCAATGACTTGAAGGTATATAATGACACTGTATTCAAAGCTGTTGAATATCTGCACAAATTTTAAAAGGTTGACCAGGGAGGAGCTGTACATTACTCCGTCGCAAGCAGACTCATTATAGGGGTGAAGCGCTCCTGGTATTCTATAATTGCTCGAAATGTTGATTTATTGCGGGTTGTTGATGTCACATACAATGTAACCAATATTGAAGACGCCCACCACAGGGCACCTTAATTTCTCATGATGATCGTATTTGTGACACCAACGAACCCCACCCGCCAAAGAAAAGTTGTGAGCTACCGTGACGATGTGTTTATATGTGGAGGGTAAAGAACCACAGAAGGTGGCAGTCGGAATCGTGCTCAAGCCCGGGCGATGGGCTCATTTCCTGTATACCCGGCAGGCAGCTCCGAGACTGCTTCAGCTTTCAGGGTAATGCTGCGGAAGCAAGTACCCCAGTTGACTGTTCTATACTAGAGAAAGATATATTTTCTAACCCCCCTGGAAAGTGGCCACGCCGAAGTGTCGTTTCGTACCTTGCCAACCTTACGCTTTCCTTAACCGGAAAGTCATTCTCCATTTTTCGTCATGAAATTATCCTTGGGGATCGCAGTCTGTCTTCTTGATCATACCCGCCAAGAACTTAGACTGGTGAAGTCTT
This sequence comes from Haemaphysalis longicornis, assembly GCF_048455015.1. Classification (NCBI taxonomy): domain Eukaryota; kingdom Metazoa; phylum Arthropoda; class Arachnida; order Ixodida; family Ixodidae; genus Haemaphysalis; species Haemaphysalis longicornis. The sequence goes on from NW_027526385.1 coordinate 204,982,526, forward strand.
CGTCGAAGTAAACAAAAAGCAGCACGCCACAACGCTTCGAGCTCAAACTCGAGTAGCGGGTCTTGTCATCAGGGTTACAACCTACAGGAGCCTCAACAGCTGGGCGGGTGCGATCTGTGAGCAAGATCTGCCGATTGAAACGGCAGCGGATCTCCTTGCGGGCTTGAAGGATCAGGACGTCACGGCCTTGAGGCGCATGACCATGCGCAGAGAAGATACGAAATTTTCCACCCAGCACATATATCTCACCTCCGACCGCTTGACGCTACCAAAACATCTTAATAAAGGCGGCTCAGTACCACCTCACTATGCCAACCCACGGCGCTGTTTTAAAAGCCAGTGGTTCAAGCACGGTACAAACTCTTATTGCGTCAAAACAACCTGTCCCAAAAGCGCCACAAAGGACCTACCCAATGACAACTGCAAATCTGCTACCCTCACTTGTTCTAACTGGGTGAAAACTAGAGATGGCGCACTTTCTTTAAATCTGTAAACTAATAGACCGACACAAAGTCTGGGGATGCATATGAATACTCAAGGTTTTTAAACGGGGGATACACTGGAGGACCAGGCTAACACACTTGCGCGACACTTCGAACGCGTGTCTAGTTTACTACCACTTTCATGCAACAGAAAATATTCCGTCGAAAGACGTCTTTACATTATAATAAAAGGGAGACCACCTCGTACAATTTCCTCTTTTCACTTCATGAGCTGAAGATAGCTGTGGGCACTTGTCAGCATTCAGCTCCTTGCGCCGACACCACATGCAGAGTGTTACAAAACGTCCCCACAAACAGACTTGAAACACTTCCTACACCTCTGCAACAAAATGTGGCTTTCAGGGCACATTAACAACTCATGGAGGGAGGCCATACTTGTCGATTTTTCAAAGAAAGGAGAGATCTTTCCTCTCCCAACCTAACATCTCCTGCCAGATATCGACCAATCGCACTGAGAAGCTGAGTGTGCACGTTCTTAGAGAAGATCATAAACAGGATGTTTGCGTACTTATAGTGCAATTGTCTTCTCGAGAGCTGCCAGGATGGCTTCAGGAGTGGGGTATCTACGAATGACCAAGTTCTCGCCCTTGAATCGTACATGAACAATGCTTTCATCCTTAAATAGTGAGGCGTAACTGTGTTTTTAACCTTTAAAAGGCCTGTGACACCGCTTGGGGTTACGAGATCCTCAGTGACCTGAAGTCGTTTGGTGTTTCCGGCAACATGGTACACACACTTTCTCGTTACACGTCTGAAAAAGCGTTTCTCGTAAAGGTTGGTAGAGCACTGCCAGGGTTCACAAGAAACAAAATGGTGTTCCGCAAGGTGAGTTCAAAACTGCACTTTGTTGAAAACTAATAATAACTTAATTGGTAAGCCGTTGCCACCTATAATATCTTACTCTATGTATGCAGACGATCTCCAGACATCTTTTAAATCGTCTTATAATCAATCTGTGAACGCCAGGTAAAGCTTAGTGTCAAAAAACTCAATCTAGACAATGTTGTGTTTTGTTTTCCTGCAAGGGCGGGATCCATCTGTATCTAGCCTATGAAGTTTGCATTCCTGTTAAAAAGAAACACGTGTTCAGGCATAACACTCATTACAAGCTAACTTCTGTCCCACACTTGAAACATCTTAAGCAAAAATGCCTTAAAACTCTGAAAATTCTCAACGTTCTCTCCCCACAGTCGTACTGTGCGGACAAGCAACTTCTTCTGCATGTTTATTGGGGCCTGATGGGATATTGCTTAGACTACAGCAGTGTCGTGTATGAGCGTGCAACACAAACGGCCCTAATAACCCTTGGGAAGTGTTCCATTTGGGGCGACGTCTTGCATATGTCACTTTTCGCAATAGCCCTGTCTGAATTCCGTTTGTAGAATGTGATAAATGGTCCGTACTTAGCAAGAGGGTACACGTGGGCATGTTCAATGCCTCAGAAGCATGTCTATGACAAAGTATTTTTTTAATGGACAAATATTGATACATAAAGAAAAAGTCTTTTTAAATCCTTATTCTATTTCGATGCCGTTTCTTCTAACAGTAAGAGAAAGAGCTTCATAGCTAGCAGTCTTGTTTTCAAGGCATACATATTACAGCAACCATTGATTCTTTACCACTATATCATATCCACCATGTGCATGCGATCAGTATTTCTCGCAATTCGACAAAACTAGACATTGATAATTGGGATTGTGAAATTTTTCGTTTAGTCCAGGATAAGTACGCTGTGCTGAATTTTACAATGACGCGTCCTAGACAGCAACTGCTATGTCTTGTGCTGCGCATGGGTCAAATTTTGATATCAATAAAATAATGAACCTTTGAAACAGTATATTCACACAAGGTGTATACGGTACAATATTCTAAAATGACATATTGAAAGTCCAACGTTTAAAAGCCATCGCGTTCACAGACTTTCTTAGCGTTGTGTGCTGACTTACATCAGGGGCGTAAACATTAGTTAGACGCTAGTGTGGTACCAAGAATATAATGAATTGCGTCAAAGCCTGCCCCAGAAAACGTGTAAGTTTCGGACATTGAAGCTTGTAATAATTTGCTATCTAAGGCTACTCTTGGTCTTGCGCGCATTTTCATGAGTAATTTCAATTCGTCACTCACATCTATTTCAAATAAAGAAAACTAACTAATCAAGCATCATAAACTCTCTGATCATAATTCTGTAAAACTTGCCCAATACTTGGTGTAATGACGCATGGACGTTCGTCGTGCTTTCGTGTACTGTCGGACGAGAGAAAGGACGCGAGAGAGACATTGCGAAAAGGGAAAAAGGAAATATGTTTATCTGTCTCACTATTCTTTGGTTACAAAAGGGAGAAAACAAAATATTGGCATTTCACGGTAGTCTCACATGACAAGATCGAGCTACTGGCTATTGTGACACACACTAACGTTCGTTGCCAGAAAGGTTCAGAAATATTGAAATCGTCGTTTCACGGACAGGTCCCGACACCTTCTCAGGTTTCTCATGGTCAGTTGATGTGGATGTCGAAGCGAGCGAAGGCAGTGGTGGCTCCACTGCTGCAACTAGATCGCCGCCGGCACACGACTGCTCTACCGTGTGCGGCACCTGCCGCGGGAGATGGCGCGATGTCGGCTCCCAGCTGAGCTCGCGAGGAACAGGTCCCACGAACGACTAAGGAGATGAGCACCCCGGTAGCGTCGGCCAAGGCGCGGCCCTCGGTAACTGCACCCTGGCAAGAGCGGTTCGACAGGCCGCCCCTTGGTCCTGGGCAAGGCCACCTGAACCAGATAAGGTAGGCACGCTGTGGCCGAAGACCCGCAGGAGGAACGACGGAAGGAGCTCTTCCACTGGAACGTTGCCCATCCTGTGATTTCGTTGCACGGGCCATTTCGTACGTTCCCCTCGTAGCCCTTCCGGCGTCTATCTCCTTTTTCCTTGAATTTTTCCCAGCTGCCCTGCCACTCACTCAAACAGCGCATCTTCTCTTCTGATTTGCACAGGAAGATCGAGTTCACTCACGACCCTTGTCACAGTGTATTTAATAAAAAAAAACTTATGCCCTTTCCTCACAATATGCCCCGGCTCAATAAAGTTGTTTAAAAAACTTGTCCACAAGTGCATGAAATGTGAACGCACACACAAGACAAGAAGTAGAAAAAAAATATATATGAAAATGTTACTCACCCACGAAACAAAATTGGGCACACGAGTACGTTTTGAAACTGTGAAAGGAAGCGATAAGAGCTGTGGAAGTATAACGAGGCTAAGATAGTCGGCCCCTATTTTTTTCAAGCCCTTAACGTATTCCACCAGGAGGTCATACTCAGTGAGTAACAGACTCCGGAGATGCACACGGCTATTTGTCTGTTTCGCAGAGTTTATGTATGCGGGAGGCTGATGGTCAGTTTTTAGCGTGAATCGCTTTCCATACAGATAAACATGAAACTTTTGAATGACCCTCACAAGTGCCAGCACTGCTCTTTCGATCGTGGAGCAGCCAGCTTCTCGCTCGACGAGTTGTCGACTGGCGTAAGTAGCTGGATGTAAGACCCCTTTGTGACGCTGCAATAAAACCACTCCAACACTAGACGATGATACATCCGTACACAGGATTAAAGTATCCTACAAGTGCGGTGACCGTAATACTGGGCTAGATGATAGGAGCAGTCGTAGTGTTACGTGACAGTTGTTCATGACATTCTTTCGAGGTGTCCTTGTTAGGACCTCGTTTTCTGGTGAGTCACGTCAGAGGGGCGACCACACTGGAGTAATTGGCACGAAGTCCCGGTAATACGCAGTTAAGCCAAGAAAAGAGCGAACTTCTTTCTCTGTCTGTGGCATTTTTGAAACCAGGGGTTTCTCTAATATCCCAATCTGGGGCCTCTGAAGATTGTGCCCCACAATATTCCCCGAAAACAATTATTCAGGGAAAGCAACCTCGATTTTTGAAGGCTTTATTGTCAAATGACCAGCCCCAAGACTTTTCAGAAGCAGTGTATGCGTGCTAATGTGAACTTCCCATGTTGTGGTAGGTATTAGCACATCGTGAAAATAGTTATAGATGTTTCGTAATCCTTCTACAACTTATTTCATTAGTCGTGTAAACGCCGCAGGGGCAGTCAGTACTCTTTGGTAAAGTCGAACTTCGAGAAGTAGCGGCTGTTGCCCTGTCTGGCAAACGTCATATCCGTGACAACGAATAAATGTAACTGCCTGTAGTTAATACAGAACCCAATGTTCAGTCTTTTTTTTGTCACCACAACGACTGGTGCTTGATAAGCGATTCCGAAGATTCAAATAATCCTTGCGCTAACATGTCCTGAACTCCCTGATCTAGAGCTTCTTTGATAGCTAATGGAAAGGGATACGTACGTCACATTAGTGGCGTTTCAGTGGTTAGGCGCAACTTGCACTCTACATCGTTTGTTTTACCCAGTAAATCTTTAAACACGCCGGAATACACTTCCAGAATTTTATGAATCTGGGGTTTCTGCTCGTTGCTGAAAGTCGTTGCGATTAATAAATTTCGATGGGTTTCCAGTTGGGGTAGAGCAGCAAAGGGTATATCATGTTCACCAGTAGTGCCCGTCTGAACAGTACCGGCGGCGTGTTGGGCAACTGCCATCTCGAACTCTTTTTCTTTGTACTTCTTTAGAAGGTTATAATGAACAAGGCTCCTCCGAGCTCACAGCTCTGTCAGGTAGTCATATTCGCTGCGTTTGTCAACGATCATGAACGGTCTCTTCCATGTAAATATAAGCTTGTTCTTATCTGCTGGTAGATGCAACAGTACCTTTTGCCTGGTCCCAGTTTTCGAACTATAGTTCTATTGTAATACTTCTTTTTGTCATTTTTGCGTAGTGGAGTTCTTCATGCGCCACCTTGCAGGTGTTCTTCACTCCCTCCTTAGGCTCTACGACATATCCTTATGTTGTCTTGGCATCGCAATCAATGTTGGCCACTCTCTACAATTCCTTAAGAATTTAAATAGTGCCCCGAACGAAGCGACCATTGAGGAGATCGAATGAAGAGAATCCAAGGCTTTTTTGAGACACTTCACGGTAGGCGAAGAGCAATGGAGCTAAGTATCTATCCTATTGTTTCGGCCTTTCCTGACACTTCTGACGGAATATATATTTCAGAGTTCCAATAAAGCTTTCAACCAGTCTGTTGGCTATGGGGCAGTAGGGAGTTGTGGTTAGTTGCCGAAACGAGAGCAGTGGCCCAAGTTCCTGCATAATTTTGGTGAACGATATTCCATGGTCGCTTACTATTTCTCAGAGAAATCCGACACGGCAAAACATTTCTGCAAGCGTCTCCACTGCCCGTTCGGTCTGAATACTTAGTAGTGCGACAGCATCTGGGTAACTCGTGGCGAAGTTTACCATCGTTAATATCTATCGGATTCTCTTAAATAAAGTTGGGGACACAGAGCCGACATTGTCAAAGGCGATCCGCAGAAATGGCGTGTCAATGATGTTCACAGTTCGCAAGGGAACTCTGCCGACGAGGTGTTTTGGTACTGTTCTTTGACTTATGTCGCATTACTTCACAAAACGTATAACATCCGCATGCACACCTGGACAATAAAACTCTTCAAGGACCCCGCCAGCAGTCTTTAGTTGTCCATGGTAACCTTACAAATATCTTCATGAGTCACCTTCACCATGATCTTCGGAAATTCTTTGGGGCTACAAGTTGCTCCAGGTCTCGCCGTTCCGCTCTGTGGCGGCGTTGGAAAATAATGTCACGTATCAGCCTTAACGCAGTCACTGCTGAATTTTTGGATGTGATGTTCTTTCCCACAGCTGTGAAACAAGTTTCCAGCGTGGGGTCTTCCCGGTAAAATTTCCGTATCTTTTGTAGACTTATATCTAAGGGGTTATTCTGTGGCACAATTAGTTTTCTTGTCTTCTTCCGTTCTTTCCCTTCAGCTGCTTACAAGTCCCTTTTCTGTTATCTATTCAAAGCGGTTGTGTCTTTAGGTTCCTCTTTACGGCCAATGTGGTCATAGCCAGTCAGAGAGAGACTCGGTCATTGTATCGGCTTAGCGATATGGTGTGAGTCTGCACGTACACCAGTAACGTTTCCAAGCACTAATTCATACAACGGGTCCTCCATACAAACAGAAAGCACATGTCTCTTAAAACAGCGGCTAATCAATTTACACCCTAGTTTCTGGTTGGTCCTTGCAGACCAGTCTAGTAAGCAGTTGGTATGGGTGATACCAGTCAGATTGCTTCAAGGAACCAGAGAACGTTTCTCTACTACTGAATTACATCTAGTATCCCGTAATACAGTGACAAGTTTCCCTTCCAGATAGCTCTGTACTGTCGGTAACGGCTTCGAGCCTCGATCACATGTTTCACTTTTTTGGATACCATCACGCACGTCATGACAAGGATTGACCTGTTGCTTGTCATACCCAGGTTCCATCGTTTCGTCATGCTACGTTGTCTGCGGCCCTAATACAGAGCCTGATGCTTCCCCACGTATTCCCTAATTCGGGGGACCATCTCTGGTCTATGTCCTGTCCTCTTACACTTCCAGCATGGTGGCACACCTGTGTGCTCGTGATCGTGTCCAGCAATCCGAAGCTGGGTGACCCGGTTTGTAGCATAGAAAGCAAAGCGGCTTTCCTTTGCTTTCGATCACAATGCCAGCTTTGGCAGAAACCACCAGATTTCCCTATTATTTCTTTCCTCGAGCGAGATTCAGCATTCCTTGGGCTTCTAAATATTTATTTGCCATTGTCGCAATCTAGATCGCCGCTGGCACACGACTGCTCTACCGTGAGCGGCGCCTGCCACGCGACCCAGCGCCGATGTCTGCTCCCAGCTCCACTCTCGAGGAGCGCGTCTTAGGAATGACCCCGGAGATGAAAGAGAGAGAGATGAAAACTTTTATTGAGCAGTTTTATGGGTGGAGATGGCTCCTTAGTCCAGAGGTCCAAGCGTCGTCTTCGCACGTTCCACCCTCTCCGTCAGCATGACCTGGTCGGCGAGGTGTGCGCTCGACAGCGCTGTGTCTCACTGCTCAAGGTTGGAGCAAGGGAAAGGGGTTGCAAGTACGGGTTTTCGCTACATTCCCAGTCTACGTGGTATAGGGAGCCTGAATTTCCGCAGAACTTGCATTGAGGTGGAACCTGATTGGAGAATTGCATATGGAGCCGGACTGGGTGAGGAAACGTATTTGAAGTAATCGAAGTGTCGAGCCTTGTTTTTTACTTAATTGTGGGTGAGGTGATGGATAGACTCTACTTTCTCGCCGGTAATGCTGGGTAATGTTACGGTAAGTCACAAGAGGGGTTGGGTCAGGTTCTCCTTCCAGGGCCTGGTGGGCGCACGCGCAGGCCTTTACGTGGGCGAATTCGTTGCCCGCGAGGGAGGAGTGTGCCGGCGCCGAGACTATCGTGACGTGCCGTTTCGGGGGGTTTTTGATCAGGTTGCGTTATGCTGCGGGAGTCACCGATCCAAAAGAAATCTTCTGCAGTATTACAGCGAGTCAGAAATTATCTTCGTTGCCTTGGTCTGGGTTATGGCAAGTGCTAAGGACAATTGTGCTTCTTGAGGGGTCGTTTTGGGGATGGCTGCACTGGTGCGGCTTTTGTCTCTCGATGTTATTACTTCCACCTTTGCTCCCTAATGGTTACTGCTTGCTGCGTCGGTGTAAACCGTCTTTCGTCTTTACCGTAAATTTTTATAGAGCTTCTTCTCCGGCTTGTCTTCTGCATGTATGATGTTCCAGGTTCATATTGTGGGGGGTTCGTTTTGATCTGTATGCGGTGCCTCATATCTGGTGCAATAGCGGTCTTGTAGCTGCTCTTGAGGCGTCCACTGAAGTTTCGTTGAGAGCTTTCTGGCTGCCAGTGTGAGTTTGAGTCCTTATTGTTGGCTGGAGAGGTGTCCCTCGATTAATTTTGATGCGTTGTTGTGAATGCCTAATTTCAGTAGTCGAGCAGTCGAAGCTCTCGTGGGGATACCTAGTGCTTGTTTGTAGGGTTTCTGTAGAATGACGTTGAGCTTCTCCCCAGTTTTGGTCAGAGTTAGGTACGGGGCCACGTAGATAATGCGCGACAGATTGAGGGCCTGGACCAATCTGGTGGTGTCCTCCACTTTTAGCCCTCTTTGTCAGATTGTCATCCGGCGTAACATATGGGTGACCTGTTCGGCGGTTGTTTTCAGTTCGTGAATCAGTCCGTTGTTCTTTGTGTCCGCATGGATATCAAGTCCAAGTATTCGTATCGCCTTTGTAGGCCTGATGGTATCGCTTTCCAGTGCGACTTGGATGTCGTCCTTGTCTGTCTTTGTGCGTCGTCTGCGTACGACCAGAAATTTCGATTTTTGCGGAGCGCCTATTAGTCCGCAGTCATTGGCATACCGATTTCCGGTATCAGTTGCCTGTTGGAGCGTGTCTTTGAGGACGGCATTCGAATCTGTGCCAGTCCAGATAGTAAAATCATCGGCGTAAAGGCCATCCTTTATGTTAGGGCTTTTCTCTAGTCGCTAAATTCAAAAGCACAAGGGAATCAGCGCTAAATTGAAAAGCATGGGGAATGATAGACCCCTGAGGAGTTCCCCGGTCCCCAAGAGTAATTGTATCAGGGGAGACATCCCCTATCTTTATTGCAGCTGTGCGGTTGGAGAGGAAAACGGCAATATAGTTGTACGGCCTCTCTCTGCAGCCTGTTGATACGAGGTTGTTGAGGATTGCGTCGTGCGCCGCGTTATCAAACGTTGCCTTAAGGTCGATAGTTAGTATGGCTCGGGGGCAGAGTCTCCTGGCCGGAACGAGTATGTCCTCCTTGATTTCAATTAGGATGTCTTGGGTGCTCAGTTGCTTTCTGAATCCAAACATCGAGTTAGGAATTTGCTGGGTGTTATCGAGGTATTTCTGATGTCGTAGAAAAAGTACCGTCTCCATAATTTTCCCCACGCAGGATATTAAATAAATCGGCCGAAGATTAGCTATGCGGTGATTTGCCTGGTTTCGGGATCAGTCGCTCCTCGGCCTTCTTCAAGGGGATAAGAAGCTTGCCTTTTCCCACCTCCCAACGTTCCCACGCTTCCCTTTTTCCACGTCCCGCTCGTAGCCTTTCCTGCTTCGTTCTCTCTTTTTCTTGATTTTTGCCGAGCTGCCGTGCCACCGGCCCGCAGCAGGTCATGTCCTCTAGCGGTTTGCCCTGGTAGCTCGAGCTCACTCACAGCACATGGCAGTGTAATATTTAGAAAAAAACTCATGTCTTTTCCTCACACGTGGAAAGAAACCTGCCGAAATATATAGGATTCAAAGCATAAAATGTTTGAGAGACAACGCGTAATTTATGGTCTTCCTCAGATATCTGCAGCCTTATTTCGTCGGCGATATAATAGTACAACAGCGGCCGGTGACAAAGTAACACCCAGAATAGTATTTTTACGCGTATTTTTAGTTTCACTATTCTGTCGTGGACCTAAGAGGTTCCCAGAGACGGGTGGTCAAAGCGAAATATAGCTGATGAAGTAATTGGATTCTTTTGCTAGAAACGTGATTTACATGGTTATTTTCTGCACTAATATTCTGGTGCTTTTACCATACTTGGCACCAAAAGCCGTCTGCTTGACCACAGACACCAGCAAAACAATTAATTCAGACTGCGCCCAGGTGCTGTTTGAAGCGGTACGATTGACATCTTCCTGTGAGTTAGAGTCTGATTAAAGTATGCAAAGGTGCCGAGAATAGCTTGCAGCGAATCATTCCCTCACGTTCAGGACTAGTGACTCACAAATTGACTGTCATGATACCCGGTAGTGTGTTTGAGTGAACTCGCAAAACGAACCACATAATTAATGTGCCGCCTAAATCAGATACATCTATGCCATTTAAACCCATCCACAGCAGCGGCGCCCCGCTTCACCTTGCAATAGATTGGGACCTTAAGGCGGCCCCCATGCAACCCTTGCGGCAGCGGAGGTACCCTGTTCGACAGAGGCGGCCATGGAATCAATGCCATCCATAGGTATGCTATCTTGTGTTATAATTACGCCCGAAGGTACCGTGTACTTCGCACCTCACGCCATCTGACCCGACATTCCTAACCCTCGTGTTGCTCGCTACTCTCTTTTCGGTGAATATAAATAAACCTCTGCGAAGGAAAGTCTGAGATCCCCCTCAACGCAGGCGTAAGGCTACAACACTTACTCCATCTTGGGAATTTCCCCCAAAATCTGGCTGATAAATAAAGCTCGCCAGGCAACGGGCCTTTTCTTGTATCTCTCTTATTCACCATCGAATGGTCATTCCATTTTACAACGTGATGTGATGCGACTCGTCAATCGTCCGGGCTTAAATGCAACAAAAGAGTGCCATATCAGTTTTATATTGTGAGGCACGTATAGGAATACATCGAAATTCCCAATTGACGCGTGTACTTAGGGCACATGATTTGGTCCAATGGTTTTCTTATTTTGCGTTTTGTGCCTTTCAACGGCTGACGATTGATTGGAGCACTTTTAGTTACGGTTGTTGGGCCTGTTTTTTGTCGCTTCTGTCAAATGAGTTCACCAAGGCCATATTTTTTCAGCTTCGACGAGCGTGATCCGCGCAATAATGAATTGTTGTTTTCTATGTGTGGTATTTTCACTACGTAACGGTAGGCCGCACATGGATGACAGCACGTCACACGTTATCCCCCTCGAATGTTTGGTGAGCCACACCATGGTATCACGGCCTGGAGCCGTTAGTGGTCAGGTTCCATGTGTTGTCCTCTTTTTGGCCATGCCGGGCTAAGTAAAGTTTCCTATACGTCGCGGAATGAAGCTGTCGTCGTGTATTGGGGTCCTGACGTGTCTGTGTCTATGCCGGGGGCTCATGGCGCGTCGTTATTCACAGGCGGAGGTGCATGTTTGCGCAGTTAAGGTCTTTCAGTTGCTTCATCCTAGAGTAAAACTGTGCAACTCGCTACCGTCTGTTCAACCTACCTGGGCTGGGTTACTCTCCTTGTGCCAATTCAGTCCTGCTTCGGCGGCCTAAGTATCACCATAGATGAGCAAACAAAATAGTTTAACAGTGACAAGTGTCGTGGAGCCTGCGATGCGTAATTGTCGATCTTGTGGCATTTTGCGGGCAACGTTGGGCTTTGTCGACAGGGAGACTTGCAGATGGACTCAGGAAAGGGCTGCAAGGGTTTCTGTATCCAGCTACTCTGCACTCTTAGCACCGCAGAGAACAACCTGGCCTTACCCATTCTTGTGGCTTCGTCGGGTTCGGGCTTTGCAGCAGAAGTGGTACGCATGTTGACAATTCCCAATTTATCTCTACTTTACTTGGATACTAATAATGATAGACGCTCCATGAGGCTCCGATGTCATTGTAACCAGATCTGGCAGTTGTCCAGCGGTATCGGTGCGCAGTCTTTGCAGTCGCGTGTCTGTAGGCGCTTCGACGAAACAGATGCGGCTTTTCATGGAAAGGTATACTTGGTTGTCTTAATGCGTCGAGTGCCTTTATATGGCCTTCTTTATTGCTACAAAAATTTGACTACAGTTGTATTGGAAATATGAACTTAGAGCTAGAAATATGAACATACCATAATGAAATATAAGAAATAAGATCTTTTTGGTGATATACACCAAAACGCTCTTCTGGTTCTTCACACAAAAAGACGCCTACGTTTTTTATTCAGTCATTTCAAGGTGTACTCGGCGGAAGTGACATTTCAATTCCTCAGCGAAGACTGTTATAACCCATTCCCTTTCCAACATTTATGGTCCAATTTGTTTATATTTCTGTTGGCCTGCGCCTGATCCAAGAACTTTTTTGTGGCGTCAGAAGAGGACGCCCGGGAAATTGCTACTCTCGGGGCTGCTTCAGGGCTACAGGAAAAAAAATTTTGCTGACCGTTGTCCGACGCACCACGTATAATTTTTATCTTTCTGCGGAAGTAGTTCAAACTTTATTTGGAGAACTTGTTTTCGGCGGGTGCACTGTGCTTGGATTACTTGGCCAGTTTTTTACAGCAAATGTACCCCGTACGTCTCCATATCTCATACAGCGAAAACGTTACAACGTTATTGCAGGACTAAAAGTTGTTGCAGGTTCTTGCAGCAATTGTTCTCCGGAACATAACAGAAGAGCTGTGAAGAAACAGCCAATAACGTTGCAGTGAAGGAGTAGTGGCAGCAAATAGAATGCTGTGCATGGTCGTCGATCAACTTTGTTGTGCATAGGAAATAATAAACTTCGCCTTATATACAGGATATTTTGAATAAGTAGAATTACTTAAGCAAAATTAAACTTTTTTTATAAAAAAGAATGAACCGCTGGACATACACATACGCCGGTACGACATTAGAGAGATCGATAGCGGTGCAGATTAGTTGGAACAGAATAGATTATTTTACAGGCTTTTTACCTGATATAAGTATGAAATTACTGAACCTACGAAATGGGACATGCCCGAAGGTTTTCAGACACGGATCTTGCGCTCAACCTCTTCTAGCATTTCGGTGTTGCTATTGTACTAACCATCACAGCCTGTCCACATTGTCAGCAGTGGTTTTAATGTTTGGAGTGATAATGATGCCAGTTGGTTTACAGTTGTATTAAATTGCATCATGCTGATATCGCTTCCCCCATTTGTAACATGTGATTCTAGAGAAAGCTGCTTCGGGGCTACAAAACGCAAACTAAAAAAACATCCACACACTGTTTTTACACTTTCTTTTTTCCACACGATAACGCTGGTGATAGTCTCGGCACCATTTAGTTGTCATAGTTTCATAACTTACATCGCTTTTCTACGGCCACTGAATGGGGCCTGGTGGAAAGTGAGTAAACACGGAGAAAGATATGCAAATCGAGTTTGGTGTTTTTTGCGTAATTTTACATTCGGCCTTATCGATACAAAATATTCAAAATTCAGAAGTATCATGGACAATTTCGGCCACCTGGCATGTATGCACACAAAAACGTAAACCATTATTGCACTTGGCCGCGAACACACACGCCATGGATGTGTACGCCCAGGCTCCGGCAACAAAGAGTAAGTAAAATAACCGATGGCATGGTTCGCTGCAGCCCAATGTTTGGGGCTATGTTACTGGTGGCCGCTAAAAACAAACTTGTCGAGCAGCCTTCAAGACTGACCTTCAAATCTAGAGAGCTCTTACGGAGTACCATTTGATCTCTCTACAGGAGTGGTACCATATTGAGACAAAAATATTGTACGAAAAACCACAAAAAACCTTTCCATGGAAAAATTAAAGCTGCTTCAAAGTGAAGTTGGCAATATACAGCTGAAAAAATCACAAAATATTCTCAGAGGCTCTGTTTCTTACTCAGGATAAAAAATCGTCCAGAATGTAACCGCCCGTTCTAAAGAAAAATGACCGTGGGAAACTTTGCGTGACGCAGAGCCACTCTTTTTGCTCTTCACCACTTTAGAAATCTCTAAACTTTAGTTGCCTGCAAGATTGAGCACTCAAATTACCATTAGTTGCAATAATTTTTAAAACCCCCCAAAAATAAATACTTTTCTTTGAAATTCCGAAATACAATCAGTAAAAAAGGAATAGCGTATCACAAATAGAGACAATCTTATTTTACCCTGGCGCAACCAAAATTTCAATGTTGTTGCATCTTAGTAGATAGAGGTCTAGAGAGCAGAATGTCGATGCACCTATTTAATAGTTGTAATGCTACACCGAAAAGTTCAGGCAGCGCGGCTTGTCTCAGCGAAGAAGGCTGAATCAGTCTTGCCCGCGAGCCGAGGACCCACACTGTTACGTTGTCATCTTCCAACAAGAAGCACAAAAGTTATCACTGACTGCGGTTTGAACACTGCGAGGCGATCACACACAACGCAAACAGAGAATGGCGGCTTGACAAATATGCACGTGACATTTCGCCCCTTCTCTCGAGCGAGCATCATCCCAATGCGTCCAAGGCTCTTGGAAAAAAATGAATGCGCTTGCGGCATTGTCCCTCAACGCGTAGGGTAGGGCTTCTTACGAACAATATAAAAGATCATCATGATGGTTTCTGTATAGTGGCGCAAGGCCAACGAGGGCAAAGAAAGCCAGAGAAGAAGTTATAAAATGAAGGGAAGTGATTACCACAAAAATATAGGTATGCACCGCAAGGAACGCGTCCCGACGCCAAAGCCTCCCGACAAGCCAAGAAAGGCGAGAGTCACAGCCCCGAAAGACGACACATAAACAAACACACACACTCCAGTAGCTCTCACACTAAACAATGGGAAGAGAAAACATAATTCAATGGAACTGTAGAGGCCTTCTTAAAAATCTAGACGATGTATACGAAATACTGCATGCTAATCAGCCAAGTGTAATGTGTGTTCAGGAAACACATTTGAATTCCAAGCACACAAATTTCTTGAATAGTTACATGGTCTTCAGAAAGGACAGGGTTGGCTGCACACACTCTTCTGGCGGTGTGGCCATAATTGCCCGGAAATCCTTAGCCTGCCACCCTGTCACTCTGAACACTATCCTTGAGGCTGTAGCAATACGCTTGATAATATTTAATAGGTTGTTAACGGTATGCTCCATATACATTCCTACTGATGTTTCACTTTTAAGCTCTGACTTCGAGGCGCTGGTTGACCAGCTGCCCGAACCATACATCCTGACAGGCGACCTTAATGCTCACAACACTCTTTGGGGCTCTTCCCGCACGGATGCCCGAGGTCGCCTTATAGAGAAATTCCTTACATCTTCAGGAGCATGCCTTTTCAACAATAAACAGCCTACATACCATAACATAGGACACAACACATACTCATGTCTTGACTTGGCGATTGGCTCCGCAGTTCTGTTTCCTCTCCTCGAGTGGGGTGTGGAAACTGACCCATATGGCAGTGACCACTTCCCCACCTCACTCACATACATAGGTAAAGACCCAAGCAGTCCATCTTCCCATAATAGGTTCAATGAAGCTCGAGCTAACTGAAATACATTTACAGAGACATCCACACTACACCACACATTCATAGGACACCTACACGTTGAAGAAGCTACCCAACTCCTCACGGCGCACATTCTCGACGCCGCCGAAAAGTCCATTCCCCACGCCTCTGGTGCCCCGCGCAACCAGCGGAGGCCGTGGTAGAATGAGGACTGTAGGCGGGCGCGAGAGGCCCAGAACAAGGCGTGGGGTATCCTTCGTCGGTACCCCACGTCGGGTAACCTCAATTTGTTCAAACGGGCCAAGGCGTTAGGAAAACGTGTGCGCCGTGAGGCAAAACGAGAGAGTTGGCGTTCCTTCGTAACATTAATAAACTCCTACACAGACACACGGAAAGTATGGACAAGAATACGTAAACTCAAAGGACAACAAACACACAGCCTGCCTCTGGTCAGCACAACCGGGGACACACTCGAAGACCAAGCTGACACCCTCGCACAACACTTCCAACACGTGTCCAGTTCCGCACAATACACAAACACTTTCATGAAACACAAAAAAACGGCCGAAAACAAGCCTATACTAGATAACAATAGGTCAACATCTTCTTATAACTCAGTGTTTTCACTGCATGAGCTGTGGGCTGCTTTGAGCACGTGTAAACCCTCAGCTCCAGGCCCAGACAATATCACATACACAATGATACAACACCTGCACGCAGACACTCTTCTAACACTCTTACACCTATATAACAAGATATGGCTTTCGGGGCACATTCCAAACTCTTGGAAGGAGGCTATAGTTGTAGCTTTCCTGAAAGAGGGAAACGACCCGTCGTCCCCCTCAAGCAACCGTCCTATAGCCCTGACGAGCTGCCTGTGCAAGCTCTACGAGAAGATGGTAAATCGCAGGCTCGTGTACTTCCTCGAGTACAACGGTCTTCTCGAGAGCTGCCAGGCAGGCTTTAGGGTGGGGCGATCGACGAACGATCAGCTGGTAGCTCTTGATTCGTACATCAAGGATGCCTTCGCGCATAAGCAGTATTGTTTAACTGTCTTTTTCGACCTTGAAAAGGCATACGACACCGCTTGGCGTTATGGGATCCTTAGTGACCTCAAGTCATTCGGTGTTTCGGGTAACATGTTGAACATTCTTGTTAGTTACTTGTCAGACAGAACGTTTCGAGTGAGAGTTGGTTGTGCACTCTCAAACGTTTACGTGCAAGAAAATGGCGTGCCACAGGGTGGCGTGTTGAGCTGCACTCTCTTCATAGTAAAAATGAACTCTCTTGGTAAGGCACTGCCACCTACAATCTCTAATTGCATGTATGTAGATTACGTGCAGATATCCTATAAATCATGCAATATGTCAATCTGCGAACGTCAAGTCCAGCTTGGTGTAAAGAAACTTGCCGGCTGGGCAGACAAGAATGGTTTTAAATTAAATCCTGTAAAAAGCTCTTGCGTTGTGTTCTCCAGGAAGCGCGGGGTCGATATGGACCCAGACATTACTCTTAATGGCGTGTCGCTTCCTGTGAACAAGGAGCACAAGTTCTTAGGTGTTGTGTTTGACCAGAAATACACATTCATTCCACACATCAAGGAACTTAAACACAAATGTCTGAAAACAATGAATATACTTAAGGTTCTCTCCCATCAATCTTATGGTTCCCACAAAGAACTCCTACTACGGCTCTATACTGCTTTGGTTGGGTCTCGTTTAGACTATGGCAGTGTGGTATATGGGTCGGCGACTAAAACAGCGTTGCGAATGCTTGACCCAGTGCTACACTTGGGGCTTCCTCTCGCCTCGGGTGCTTTTCGCACTAGCCCTGTCGAGAGTCTGTATGTCGAGTGTGATAAATGGAGCCTTGAGAACCAACGAACGTACATGGACTTGCCTTTAAAATTTCATCACTGAATAATCATCCTTTTTATCCTGTCTTCAACGATAAATCAACATCTCTGCTCTTTGCAAATCGCCCATCCCTTCCTCTGCCCTTTTCACTTCGAGTGAGAGAGCGAGCCTCGGATCTAAGTGCTTCGTTTTTAGATGTGTACAGGTCATCCTTTTGTAACAGTTTACCGCCTTGGCAAGTTCGCCCGGTGTCGTGCGACCTTTCTTTTATGAGACTTGACAAAAATCGTGTACCACGAGCTGCAATACTGCAGCACTTTCTGTCTTTGCAGTTTAAAGACACATGTGCAGAATTTTATAGTGACGCTTCTAAAACCTCCAGTATGGTGTCGTGCGCTGCTCATGGTCCTAATTTCAATGCAGCCAGAACCATGAGCGTGCACACATCAATTTTTTCAGCAGAAGCGTATGGGATTTTAATGATTGTACGACACATTCTTGAAACTCAAATTCCCAATTCCATTATCTATACAGATTCTTTGAGTGTTATTCGCGCACTGACATCGCACAAGCCCCCCAAAAACCACATAGTTAATCTTGTATTCAGCACTATCATGTCCGTGTATGCACAAAAGCATGAGCTGGTCCTCTGCTGGGTCCCAGGACATGCAGGGATCGCTGGGAACGAGTTGGCAGACGAGACAGCCGCTGCTGCACTCAGGAACACTGTGGACTTTACAACAGTACCCTACACAGACCTCAAGCCACACATAAGACAACACCTGCGCACAACATGGCAAACACACTGGGACGAACAGACAGACAACAAACTACATGTAATAAAGCCACACTTGGGACGGTACACATCTGACTCACACAACAGACGCACTGAAGTCGCCTTGTGTAGGCTGCGGATAGGGCACACCCATGCGACGCACTCGTATCTGCTGACGGGATCTTCTAGACCCCAGTGCAGCAGGTGCGGAGAGGCCCTAGCCGTAGTGCACATACTAATCACATGCAAGGCACTTCACACAACACGACACAAACACTTCAGAGAACTCTACAGACAACATATTCCCCTACATACATCGTTTTTTCTAGGTGACGAAGCCATTGTTTCCGTGAAACGTGTTTTTGAGTATTTTTCAGAAGTCAAGTTTTTAAACCTCATTTCCTTTCACGCATCATGAAAACTGGCCCTATACACCAGCCATGCTCATTGTCGTTTTGTGATTTTACTTTTGTTTTTGCTGATTTTACTTAGTGTTTAAGGTATCACCTCTCATATACGACTATTGTTTTGGCGCTCTTTGCCTCAGTTGGCCTTGCGCCATAAACATCAAACCATCATCATCATCATAAAAACGTGTAAACCAAACATAGTAAAATCAATTAAAATAATGATGATCGCTGGTGTATAAGGCCAGATTTCATTATGTGTGATAGAAAATGAGGTTTAAAAACCTAACGTCTGACAAATACTCAAACACACATTTCGCGGAAACCTTGGCATCGTCACCCAGAAACAACCATGGATGTAGGAAAATATGTTGTCTGTAGAGTTCTCTGAAGTGTTTGTAACGTGTTGTGTGAAGTGCCTTGCAGGTGATTAGTATGTGCACTATGGATAGGGCCTCTCCGCACCTGCCGCACTGGGGTCTAGAGGATCCCGTCAGCAGATACGAGTGCGTTGGATGGGTGTGTCCTATCCGCAGTCTACCCGAGGCGACTCTCGTGTGTCTGTTGTGTGAGTCAGCTGTGTACCAAAACAAGTGTGGCTTTATTACATGTAGTTTGTTGTTTGTCTGTTCATTCCAGTGTGTTTGCCATGTTCTGCGCAACTGTTGTCTTTTGTGTGGCTTAAGGTCTGTATAGGGTATCGTTGTAATATTTTAAGTGTTTCTTGAGGGAGAAGCAGTGACCCTCTCGTCTGGCAACTCGTTACCAGCAATCCCAGCGTGTCCTGGGACCCAGCAGAGGAGCACCTCATGCTTTTGCGCATACGCAGACATAATGGTGTTGAACACAAGATTAAATATGTGGTTTTTTGGAGGCTTGTTTAATGACAGTGCGCGAAGAACACTCAAGGACTCTGTATAGATGATGCCTTGGCGAATTTGATTTTAAAGAATGCGGTTTAAGATGAGTAAAAGTTCACTTGCTTCTGCTGAAACAAATAGTTGTGTGCACGCTCAGTGTTCTGGCGGCATTAAAATTCAGACCATGAGCAGCGCAGGACACCATAGTGGAGGTTTTAAAATTCGTCACTGCAGAATTCTGCACATGGGTATTTAAACTTAAGATACAGAAAGTGATGCAGTATTGCAGCTCATGGCACCGGAGTTTTGTGAAGTTTCATTGAAGAAAGGTCGCGCAACAAAGGACGAACTTTCCAAGGCGGGAAAATGTATGAAAAGTATGATTTGTACGCATTTTAACATAAAGCACTGAGATCCGAGGCTCGCTGTCTCACTCTAAGTGAAAAGGGCTGCGGAACGGATGGACGATTTACAGACAGCAGAGGTGTGGATGTATTGTAAAAGACAGGATAAAAGCAAGTCAATGTACGTTCGTTGGTTCTCAAGGATCGACTTGTTACACTCGACATACAGACTCTCGAAAGGGCTAGTGCGAAAAGCACCCGATGTGAGCCGAAGCCCCAAGTGTAGCACTGGGTGAAACATTCGTAACGCTGTTTTACTCGCCGACACATACACC
Source organism: Haemaphysalis longicornis (assembly GCF_048455015.1). NCBI lineage: Eukaryota > Metazoa > Arthropoda > Arachnida > Ixodida > Ixodidae > Haemaphysalis > Haemaphysalis longicornis. The sequence goes on from NW_027526385.1 coordinate 205,002,500, forward strand.
ACACTGCCATAGCCCAAACGAGACCCAACCAAAGCAGTATACAAGCGCAGCAGAAGTTCTTTGTGGAACCACAGGATTGGTAGGACAGAACCTTCAATATATTTATTGCTTTGAGACAGTTACGCTTAAGTCCTTTATTGTGGGGAATGAATGTGAGTTTGCGGTCAAACAGAATACCTAAGAACTTCTGCGCCTTGTTCACAGGAAGCGACACGCCATTAAGAGTAATGTCTGGGTATGGATGGACCCCGCGCTTCCTGGAGAACACAAGGCAGGAAATTTTTGCGCGATTCAATCTAAGACCACCCTTGTCTATCCAGCTGGCAAGTTTCTTTACACAAAGCTGGACTTGACGTTCGCAGATTGACATATTGCATGATTTATAGCAAATGTGGACTTACCAAGAGAGTTCATTTTTACTATGAAGAGAATGCAGCTCAACACGCCACCTTGCGGCACGCCAATTTCTTGGACGTGAACCTGTGAGAGTGCATAACCAACTCTTACTAAGAACGTTGTGTCGGACAAGTAACTAACAAGAGTGTTCAACATGTTAACCGAAACACCGAAATACTTGAGGTCACTTAGGATCCCATACCACCAGCAGTGTCGAATGCCTTCTCGAGATACAAAAACACAGTGAAACAATACTGCTTATGCATGAAGGCATCCATGGTGTACGAGTCAAGAGCTGCCATTTCATCGTTTGTCCATCGCCTCATCGTGAAGCCTGCCTGGACGCTCTCCGGAAGACCGTTGTACTCAAGGAAGTACACGAGCCTGTGATTGCTCTTTTTCTCGAAGAGCTTGCATAGGCAGCTCGTCAGGGCTATAGGACGGTAACTTGAGTGGGATGACTGCTCTCTTCCCTCTTTCAAGCCACTACTATGGCCTCCCTTCAAGACATTGGAATGTGCCCCGCAAGCCATATTTTAATAAATAGATGTAGAATTGTTTCAAGTGTGTCTGTGTGTAAGTGTTGTACATTGCGTAGGTGATGTTGCCTGGGCCTAGACCTGAGGCTTTACACGTGCTTAGAGCAGCCCTCAGCTTATGTAGTGAAAACAGGGAGTTGGAAGAAGCCTGTGATTTGTTGTTGTCTTGTAGGGACTTCTTTTCACTTAAGTTTTTATACTTCTGGAAAGTGTTGGTGTGGTGTGGTGAACTGGAAAGGTGTTGCAAGTGTTGTGCGATGGTGTTAGCCTGGTCTTCCAGTGTGTCCTCTGTTGTACTGACAAGGGGCAGGCTGTGTGTCTGTTGTCCATTGAGTTTGCTTATACGTGTCCTTCCCTTGCGTGTGTCTGTGTATAATTTGACGGATGTTATAAATGAGCCCCAACTATATCTTTTTGCCTCACGGCCAACACGTTTTCCGAACGCCTTAGCCCGTTTGAACAACATATGGTTCCCCGATGTGGGGTACCGACGGAGGATACCCCACGCCTTATTCTGGGTCCCCACGCCCGCCTATAGTCTTCATTCCACCACGGCCTCCGCTGACTGCGCAGGGCACCCGATTCTTTAGGAATGAACTGTTCGGCGGCATCGAGGATGTGCGCCGTGAGGAGTTGAGCGGCTTCATCAAATTGTAGGTGTCCTATGTGTGTGTAGTGTAGTTTCGATATCTCTGTAAATGTGTTCCAGTTAGCTCGTGCTTTTTTAAACCTACTATGGGAAGATGAACTGCTTGTGCCTTTACCAATATATGGTAGTGAGGTGGCAAAGTGGTCACTGCCATAAGAGTGAGAGCCCACACACCACTAGAGAAGAGGAAAGAGAACTGCAGAGCCAATAGCCAAGTGAAGATATGAGTATGTGTTCTGTTCTATGTTCTGGTATGTAGGCTGTATAATGTTGAAAATGCATGCTTCAAAGGATGTTAGAAACCTCTCTATCACGCGACCCCGGGCATCTGTACGAGAGCAGCCTCAAGGTGATTTGTGAGCAATAATGTCAACCGGTGCAGCTGGTCAACCAGTGCCTCGAAGTCAGAGCTCGAACGTGCAAGTCAGGAGGAATATATATGGAGCCTACCGTTATCAACCTATTATATCTTATTTTTCAAATTGCTACAGCCTCAAGCACAGTGTTCAGAGTGACAGTTTGGCGTACTAAGGATTTCCTGGCAATCATGCCCTCAGCGCCAGAAGAGTGTGTACAGCAATCAGTGCGATATATGAAGACCATGTAACTATTCAAAAAATCTGTGTCTTAGGAATTCAGATGTGACATAACATAAACATAACAACACTTCATATCTTACAAAAGAAAGCTGTGAGAGCTATTTCAAACTAGCCGCATGATGCTCACACTGCACCCATTTTTAAAGAACTTTGTATCCGCGCTGTTCCACAATTTTATAATGACATGCTCCTCAAGCGTTACCACAAAGGAATGAAGCGAAACAACATTATCATCGATCAATTATCAACTATGAAACGAAACTGTCCTGTTCGTCTTACTCGCCATGCTGACACATGGGTGATTCCCCTTACACGCACAAATTATGGTCGCCAGTTGCTCCCCTTTACATTGCCGTCATTACTTAACTCGCTGGGTACGTAGATATTCCTTTGTGTGAAACTGTTATTATAGAGTATTTCTCATTTTTGTGTCTGAAATGTGTCTTCGCGCATGTGCTGATCAAGAATGTTTGCTGTATAAAATTTCAACTGTGTGTATTAGTTTGTTACCGTTTCACACGCACGATTAGTTTTTTTTGTACATTACTACGATAGTGGCACAGACCCCGTCAAGCCTTCTTTCTCTGGCTTTTTGTCTGTGCCCCTGGAACCTGTGTTATTGTTGTTGTTGATACCAAATAAAGGTGACTTGACTTGACTTGACTTGTTTCCTTAACAAAGGTTACACTTGGATGATTAGCATGCAGTATTTCGTATACATCGTCAAGATTTTTAAGAAGGCCTCTACAGTTCTATTGAAATATGTTTTCTCTTCCTATTATTTAGTGCGAGAGCTGCTGGAGTGTGTATGCCTATTTGTCGTTTTTCAGGGCTGTGACTCTCGTCTTTTTTGGCTTGTCGGGAGGCTTTGGCCCCGGGATGCGTTCTTTGCGGTGCACCGCAGACCAGAATGTCCGACGTCCATTTCCTCCTTGGATGTACTCGCTGCGCCGGAGCTATTAGGCTCCTTAGTCGGCGGACCCCTTGGGGTGCGCTTTTCCTTGAGCGCAACCACTGAGGGTATCAAGAACGCCTCGGATGGTGCAGGTGGTGCGTTAGAGGTGGGAGCTGCCGCTGGTTCCAGCCCCATCTCCTCCGTGCCCTCGCATGTTGTTTGGGAGGGTGGAGTGTTAGTGTATGATGCAGCATCCCTCCCTCCGGACGTGGAGGCCACCACAACCACTGCTGGCGCAGCGAGTGGTGAGGAGGCGGTTTGGGCCGCCGGAGGCAACCAGAGGGGGGGCGAACGGGACCAAGTCTGACTTACGGTACTTGGTCCCCGCCGAGGCTAGACGCCGTTCCCAGAGCGAAAGAGGCGAAATTCTTTTGCGCCTCTTGGAAGGCGATTTTCCCGGTTATTTTCACGTTGATAATCTTCTTTTCCTGTTGAAACTTTCCACAGCTGCCGGACTATGCCGCATGCGCCCCCGACAGTTTGCACAGGTGAAGGTTGTAGAGTCACAGTTTTCATTGGGGTGGTCATGTGTGGCGCATTTCGCGCAGGTCGCTTTGCCGCGACAAGAAGTTGTAGCGTGCCCGAACTGCTGGCACGAGTAGCAGCGGCGCGGGTTAGGTATGTACGGACGCACACCACACCTAATGAAACCAGCATTGATGTGCTCAGGAAGTTTTAATCTGTTGAATGTCAAGATATTGTGCTTTGATGGCATTACTACAATGTCACGACGGATGGTAATTCTCCTGACAGCGGTAACGCCCTGATACTTCTGACCTTCCAGAAGGTCGGCCTCGTTTTCACTTAGCAGATCTGGCTCATATATGACACCCTGCGAGCTGTTGATACTGTGGTGGGATGTGACAGTGATGTCCAGATCTGCCATGCGGGTTCGGGTCAGGAGATTTGTGGCTTGCTGCTGCGTCTTGACTTCAACGAAAACTTCTGTTCGTAGATTTTGCCTCGAAAGATTTGCCAATGATTCCTGCAAAAAACTTTGAGACAAAAGAATACACACTGGGAGGAGAGGTGTTTGTATTTATCTATTGATTCAAGGACCAACAAACGAGGATAGTTGTCAGATTTCGGAATATTGACGGTTGGTAGGGATGAAAAGAAAACTTCAGTGCGACCCCTTTTCAGGGAACGATCACGTTTTGAGAGTGGGTTTGATTTATTCATAACGCATAAGAAAACCAGGGGATGGAGGTACTTTCTTCGTCAGCTTTACCCTGATAGCTGAAGAGGTCTTGGAGCTTCCTGCCTGGTAACTAGACAGTGAGCCGATTTGCCGGAGCTTGACCTGGCCTCCCACGGCCACCGTTCGTGGTTTTTACCCTCCACCTATAAACACATCGCCACGGTTGGATCTAGCTTATGTTTTGGGGCTAGGGGTCCGCGGTGTCGCCAATACCGCTACCAAGATTGCTCAAGGTGCCAGGTGCGGGGGAAATAAAAGATGTCAGGGCGGCGGTTCCGCCGCCGTTGACAAACAATTCCGTCGTCCACAACCTCGTTGGTTACGTAGGTAAGTGGGTGCGAAACTCTCTAAGGGCCAAAGTAGCGTCAGAGTACCTTTTCAGAGAGTCATCGACGTCGAACAGGAGCCCATACCTTGACTGCTCCACCGCGTTTAAAAACGGCTTTCGTGTGACCGAGATTGTAACACTGGGTTTCATAGCGCGGTTGCTGCCTTGTTCGTAAGCACGCCAGTTAACCAGCCTCTTTCGCTCGATCTGTAACTTCAATTACTTGCATGTTGTCGTTGCTGGTGTCTTGAGGCATCATTGCGTCCAACATAGTGGTCACGGGTCAGCCATAAAGGAAGAATGGCGTCATCCGCGTCGTATCTTGTTGAGCCGTTTTGTATGCAAATGTGACGTATGGCAATACGCCGTCCCAGGTCTTGTGCTTGGTGTCGGTGTACATACTCAGCATATCCGCTATTGTCTTGTTTAGGCGTTCAGTCAACCCGTTTGTCTGCGAGTGGTACGCTGTTGATGTCCGTTGTGAAGTTTCGCAGAGTTGCATCACTGCGTCGACAAGCCCAGCAGTAAACGCTTTACCTGTGTCTCTAAAAACAATGGCCGGGTACCAAGCCCGAGGATGATGTGATAAATAAAAACTTGGCAATCTCGAATGCAGTATCTCTTTTGGAGAGCTTTTGTTTCTGCATTTCCAGTGAGGTAGTCGGTGGCGACTACAATCAACATGCTCTCAATGGACGACGTCGGAAATGAACCAGGCAGGTCTATCCCAACTTCTTCAAAAGGCTTCTATGAGATTCCAACAGGGTGCAGGACGAGCTGGCCCGAGTGGTGGCGCTTTCCGTCATTCACATTAACGGCTCGTCCGCACGTAAGGCCGCATGGCTGCAGTAAATTTTGGCCAGTATTATGACTGCTGGATCCTAGTCGGGGTACGGGTAAAGTCGAGGTGACCTGCAGTGGGCTCATCATGGCAAGCCTGCAGAACCTCGTTACGAACTACTGAGGGGACAAGGAGCAGGCCGCTTCGACCACGCGGAAAAAAGTTCGCTTTATAGAGGACACCCCCGCGGAAACGAAATGATGACAGTGCTTTTAAAAACTGCAGCGCCATAGTGTTCGAACGTCCTTCCACGAAATCATTCACCGGTCGTAACTCGGAGTCCCCCGTTGCTTCTCCAACATGGAGGATATGTCCAGCACGCCAAGAAAAGCATCGTGGTCGGTGTATTCATACACCGACGCATGAATGCTGGTGCTCAAGAGAGACAATCGGCGTCGGCATGCTGTTGGCGGGACTTGTAAACGACTTTGACTTCGAAATCTTGAAGCTGAAGACTCCACCCAGCAAATCGCCCAGGCGGGTATTTGAGGTTCATCAAACAGCGAAATAAGGGATGGCCACTGACCACTAAATTTAAATAAAGCCCAAATGACGACGAGGCACTTCTTTTTTATTGCCGAGTAGTTGGCTTCTGAAGAGGACAAATTTGGGCTGGCGTAATATAACACATTTTTGGCGCCGTCTTGCTATTGCAGAAAAACCGCTCTGAGTACAACGATGTTGGCGGGAGCCCAAAAAAAGTGACTCATGGCTTTTTTTCTTGCCTCCAGGACAGTCGAGAGACGTTCTAGGTGTTCTTCAAATGTGGCGGTATATACGATCACGTCGTCCAGATACAACAAGCAAGTTTACCACTTTAGGACCGACACCACGGTGTCCATGAGTCTTTGAAAAGTGACTCTGCGGATTACAACCCTACCAGGAACACTCTAAATTCGCCCAGTCCATCCGACGTAACAAAAGCGTTTTTCTCGCGCTCCCGTTCATCGGCCTCGATGTGGCAATGCCCGTTTTTAGGTTCATACAAGAAAAATAGCGGGCGTGTCGTAGAATGTCGAGTGACTCGTCAATGCGGGGAGACAGGTAAACAAAATTTTTAGTAACCTCGTTAAGTTTGCGCTAGTCCGCCAAAAATAGCAATGTCCTATCTTCCTTTTCCTGTGAAACGACTGCCGACGCCCAGTGACTATTCGGCGGTGTGAGGACGTCATCTTCTTGGATTTGCTGTACTTCCAACTGTATTGCATCGCGCTCCTTCGGGGCCACACGGCACGGGTTCAGACGGATGGGACTAGTCGTTACTGTGGTAATTATTTGGTGCCTTGTGAGAATCGTCTGACAGACACCTGCTGTGGACAATAAACAGTCCGCATTTGGTTCCAGTATGAAGAGGGGCGCAAGGCGTTCTTCCAACGACAGGTTGGTGCAGATGTCTACAGCGATTTCAGAATTCGGTGTGGTGGTGGCACAAGTTTGGAGCTCAAAACAGCCCTTTGTGTCGTCGACACCTTAGAAGAAGGCTACAGTATTTCCTTTCAAGATGTTCTGGCGTTCATTACCAAAATCGGTGAGTGCGAGATTGCGCCATCACAGCACAGGTGCACCGGGCCTGAGGTGCACTGTGACACACGTGAAGGATCGTGGCCGCAAACTTATTTCGTTGTCTAGAAGCAGGGGCAGAAGTCGCCGCTCGGTGGTTTTTACTGTAAGAAGGTTCCACGATAGGCTCAGCCTGCCTCGCCAATGTCTGTAACGGCGTCGTATTCACGCAATTATTGCATGCCGAAGAATACGTCTTTGGAGCACTGATGTAGATTTAGTGAAGTGCCACAAAGTCAGTGCCTTCTAGACGAATCCTAGCGGTGCATTTCGCGACTGATGCATTGAAGTGGGCTCCGGCAGACCGTAACTAAGGCCCGTCCCACGAAGTCTTTACGTTGCACAAGCACTCGGCAAATTGCTGGCTGACGATGAAATATTCAGCTCCGGTTTTCAGCAAAGCGGTGACCTCATGCCCGTCGATAGTAACCTTGAACGCAACACTAGCGCCTTCGTCGGCGTTAACGGTCATCGTCGTTGTGTGCTTACACTGCGTCAACAGTCTATCGGCGGTTTGTTCTCGTCGAGTGGTCGCGGCACATTCTTTGGTTGACGGCGGTGGCGGTGGAAGTCTTTCCGAGTTTCTGTAATCAGCTACCTTGTCTGCCGACGTCGCTTCGTCTACTTTCTCCGCCGAGGGCTGCAAAAACTAACGTCGGGGCCGTCTCGAGGGGCGCGACGGATCAGCCGGAGGTGCGGTGCTGAAGAAGGTGAGGGCAAGCGACTAGTAGGCGATGTGGCGTTGCTTGCGGACAGGTAGTTTTCGATTTTCGTCCGCCGCTGGCAATGTGGGTTGGAGGAGCAGCCGCAGAGAAGCAACGGAGTCCGGTTTTGCGCTGGAGGCACCGTCTATTGATGAGACCAGGCTCATCGAAGACATAGCACAATGGCTGCCAGTCAGCTGTGTGCCACAAATCCGTTTAGCGAACCCTGGTCAGCGGGAATTTCGGCTGCGAAGGGGCCACAAATGTACATGCGGGGTTGCTGACGGGGTGGAACAGTCGGCAGCTTTCGTGGCTTCTGACGCATTGCTGCTGCGTAGCTTGCGCGGCTCTATTGCACGGCGAGGTCGGGAGTCGAGATTTCTTGGCGCAGCTCCCCGCGCACAATCCTGCACATGGAACGCGTCCGCATTGGAGTAGCAATTTTAGGCTTGCCTAGCTCTTCACGCAATACCGACTTGATCAGTTCCCGCAAAGAACTGCGTTCGCTCGTTAGACTGGCAGCGGTTTCGGGAGCGATGGTGAACCTTCAAGAGTACTGAAGAGTTAGCTCTTGCACATCTCAATCGATGGCTGTGGCCTCACTGACGAGATGTGGCATAGTACAAGGCGGGTTTCGAAGAAGGCGGATAAGCAGCTGCCCCTTCACGTCGTGGGACCAGGAGCATTGACCATCTCCTCCTGGGGGAGTAGTAGGAGTTGGCCTACACTGCCTCGCCGCCCGCACCCGCCTCCATGTGCTGTTCCACGGGCAACGTCGGCACTTACGAGTTCGTCGGCTAAAGCGGTGCGTGGCTGTGTCGTGGAAACTCTGGTTTTATTGTGTCAGGTGCGCCGGGCCATCTGAGCCCGGCGTCCAAATACCACACACTTGGGCTGCGGGTAATACCGGACTGACACCCACTTCGGCTAGCCGGGGTGGCCACGTACTCGACCTAGTCATTTAGCGCCTCATGCACAAACTGCGTCAGAGTGGACCTCTACCCCATCCGGGACCCTGGTGAGCAATCGGCCGGAGGTCGCCGTTCGGTTGAACGTACCCCTGAACCAGTTGCCTGCCTGATATGACAGAGTTCGCGAGTGGTTTTACTCGGCCCTGAACACTACGGCACGGGTGGTTATCTGTACTGCACACTACGCCCCCCTGGACGCGTCAGGCGTCCAGGTGGTACTGCGCGCACTAGGAACTCCGTTCGGGGCTAGTCCTAAACTCCAGGTCACCCTTTGCGCAGCCGTACAGGGAGCGCAGGTGCAGCGATGGCTTAGAGGTGCAGCGATGGCGTAGAGGCACCACACCCACCTCGCGTGCAGAATGACCGTGGTTCGAATACCAGTGCTGGACAATTCCCACCGGATTAAAAAAATCCGCGTATTGATGGAACTGCACAAAGGGGGGGGAGGCCGCGGTGACTATTGCCGGCAATGCACTCCCTAACCAGAGCAGGACTGGCTACCCTGGTGTAGTAACCGCCAGAACCTCCCATGAATACGCCAATTCCCCACGGCCCTCAGTCCCCAGCAGCAGCGAAGCAACTGACCACGGCGGCGGTCAGACCTATGACGCAGCAGAGGGTGCTAAGAATCCCTCGATCCGGACAGTCCGCCAATGGAATTCGAACCTGGCAACGTTCAACGCACGAACCTTATCTAGCGAAGAAAGTCTCCAGGTGCTGTTCGAGGAATTAGAGGGCATTAAATGGGATGTAATAGGGATTAGCGAGGTTAGGAGGGCAGGCGAAGACTTTACGGTGCTGAAAAATAGACACGTCCTATGTTACCGTCGTCCAGGGGGCAGAAGAGAACTGGGAGTGGGATTTCTAGTCAATAAAAACATAGCTGGCAACACAGACGAATACTATAGCATTAACGAAAGGGCAGCAGGTCTTGTAATTAGGCTCAATAGGAGGTACAAGCTCAAGGTGGTGCAGGGCTACGCGCCCACATCGAGACACGACGACCAAGTAGTGGAACGCTTCTATGAAGATGTGGAATCGGGAATGGCTAAAGTAAAAACACAGTATACCGTAGTTATGGGGGACTTCAATGCTAAAGTAGGCAAGAATCAGGCTGGAGACAAGGCAGTTGGGAAATGTGGTCTGGGCTGTAGAAATAGCAGGAGGGACCTACTAGTTGAGCTTGCCGAACGGAATAACCTACATATAATGAATACCTTCTTATGTAAACGGGAGAGTCGGAAGTGGACCTCGAGGAGCCTGAATGGGGAGCACAAAAATAAAATAGACTTCATAATATGCGATAACCCTGGCGTCGTGCAGGATGTGGAAGTGCTCGGAAGGGCAAAGTGTAGTGACCACCGTATGGTAAGATCTCGAATTAGGTTAAATTGGAGGAGGGACCGCAACAAGCTAGTACGAAAGAAGCCGATAAATGAGCTAACAGTAAGACGTAAAGTAGAATTAGGGATCGCGCTGCGGAACCGATATTCTGCCCTTACCGAGGAAGCCGAACTTATGACACAGGAAGCCTGCAACAACCTTTTACGCATTATCACGGAGTGTGCAGTAACGTTAGGGGCACCATGGCTAGACAGGATACTGGTACACTTTCACAGGAGACGAAATATCGAATCAGGAAACGGCAAACCATGAGAATCTCTACCGCAGCTTACAGAATAGAACTAGCCGAGTTCTCGAAGTTAACCAATAAGAGTAAGACAGCTGACATACGGAAGTATAATATGGAGAGGATCGACTACGCTGTAAAGAACGGAGGTAGCCTGAAAGCAGTGAAGAGACGTCGTGGCGTGGTAAAAAATCAGTTGTATGCACCTAAGGATAAGCAAAGCAATGTCATAACAAATAGGGATAAAATATTCACAGTGGCCGAGGAGTTCTATAGGGATCTCTATAGTAACCGCGACATACAGGATAATACCGAACGAGACAGTAGTTCAGAGCAGATAGAAATCCCACCAGTAAGAACAAGTAAGGAAGGCTTTGAAAGAAATGAAAGGGGGCAAAGCACCTAGTGAGGATCAGATAACAGCAGACCTCTTGAAGGATGGCGGAGAAATTGTACCTGAAAAACTGGCAAACCTTTATACGCAATGCCTAATGACAGCAATAGTACCGGAATCTTGGAAGAACGCGAACATCATCCTGATCCATAAGAATGGCGACATGAAGCACTTGAAAAATTACAGGCCGATCAGCTCACTGTCAGTCATCTACAAGGTATTTACAAAGGTAATCGCGAATCTAATATCTGCAACCTTACACTTCAGTCAACCTAAAGAACAAGCAGGGTTCCGTAAAGGTTATTCAACAATGAACCATATTCACACGATCAATGAGGTGATAGAGAAGTGCGCTGAGTATACTGAAGCCCTCTATATAGCCTTCATAGATTATGAGAAAGCATTTGACTCGGTCGAAACCCTAGCAGACATTCAGGCATTACGGAACCAGGGGGTAGATGAGCATTATGTAAGAATGCTAGTGGATATCTACAATGGGTCTACAGCTACCGTAATAATCCTTAGGGAGAGCAATAAAATACCTATAAGGAAGGGTGTCAGACAAGGAGACACAATCTCTCCATTGTTATTCACAGCATGCTTACAAGAAGTATTCAGAACGTTTGACTGGGAACAGGTGGCAGTAACGGTTAATGAATATTGCCTCAGTAACCTCAGATTTGCTGATGACGTTGCCTTGCTAAGTAACTCTGAGGACGAACTGCAAAGCATGCTTTCCGCCCTGGGTGAACAGGGTAGAATTGTGGGCCTGAAAATTAGTATGCAGAAAACTAAATTAAAGATCAATAACCTCGGCACAGCACCGCAGTTTAAGATAGGTGGCGAGGCAGTGGAAGTTGTAAGGAATATATCTACTAAGGCCAAGTTGTGACCCGAGATCCCAACCATGAGGCAGAGATAATTATAAGGATCAGAATGGGGTGGGGTGCATATGGCAGACATTCTCAGATAATGAATAGCAGCCTACCATTGTAGCTGAAGAAGAAAGTGTATGACATCTGCATCTTACCGGTACTCACCTACGGGTCAGAAATTTGGAGGCTCACTAAGAGGGTTTAACTTAAATTGAGAACGACTTAGCGGGCAATAGAGCGCAAAATGATAGGTGTAACATTAAGGGACAAGAAGAGAGTTGAAAGTGGGTCAGGAACAAAACTGGTGTTAAAGACATATTAGTAATAATTAGGAAAACATGGACGTGGGCAGGGCATGTAATGCGAAGGCAAGATAACCGCTGGTCATTAAGGGTAACAGAGTGGATTCCTAGAGAAGGCAAGCGTTGCATGGGGCGGCAGAAAGTTAGATGTGCAGATGAGATCAAGAAGTTTGCTGGGATAAATTTGTTACAGTTGGCACAGAACCGAGGTAATTGGAGAATAATGGGAGAGGCCTTTGCCTTAATGTGGGCTTGAATAGGCTGGTGATGCTGATGATGATGATGATGATGATGACAGGGAGCGAGTTCCATCCTGCGTGTTCCGTGTAGGAGACGATGGGTTCACCCTGTCCCTGCTTTTCGGCAGGTGGGACTCCGGTGGGCAGTGCTGGCGCTTCGGGTGGCCCCCACCTCCACGATTTTGACCCCCGCACCCCAACCAGCTTGGTGGACCTGGTCCTGGTCCAGCCAGCTAACTATGACGGCTTGAGGTTGCCACATATTTCCACTCAGGTGAGCGTATTTCGTTTTTTGACAGTCGTGTGCTCACGCCTTTCCCGTGCCAGATGACCGGTGCATGGCGTCTGGCTGGGCAGACCTGTCTCGAGGGTTTTCCTCAGGCCTGACGTTTACTCACCGCGGATGGTGTCCGCAGTAAAAAAAAAGTTCCTGTGTTTTTGCAGTCACCCCTTTCCATAGGGGCCATTTCCCGTGCAAGCCAGGTGAAATTCCCAAGCGTTGTAGTCCCACACAAGGGCTGAGCACCACGCCGGGGAGTCGCTTGTACCTATTTTACCGGTAGGTGGCCGGCGCCACCAAGGCACACGAATTCACATGGTGCCTTCCACAGCCACGATGGACGCTCAACTCGCAACCGCCTGTGGCAGGACATGCCGCCAGACTCTTTCACCCCCGGCAATGGCGCAACGCGGCATGATGGCCGGGGGCCCTGCCAGATAGACAAGGATCAGGGGCCCCTCGATAGGGTAAACGCAGCTTTCCAGACGTGGATTCCCCTTTCAAGGGTCCGCACTCGACCAGGGACCCCTGTACCCATTAAAGAAATCGGAGGGTGCCTGGTGGCACCAGGATTCGAACCCAGTACCTTCCGCATACAACGCGAGTGCTGTACCTCTGAGCGACCAGTGCGGTTAAAAGTTACGACCCCTTCCACCAAGGCATTTCCCGACAATGTCGGGTAACTTCCCAAGCACGAGATCCCCTGTGCAGGGGTGGCTCTACCAATTTTCACTGGTTGGTGCCCAGCGGTAGCAAAGTACCTCCCACATTCTCGTACCCCATGGTACAAACCGACGTGGTGGAACGGTTTTCAGTACACTGGATCCCCCGTACGGGGGCGCCTGTCCCCATTTTTATTCTGGTGGGTGACCAGTGGCTCCAGAGGAACCTACCACGTCTGCCGCAGTGGTAGTGCGTGTCCAAGACCATCAACCCCCGCCAAGACAGGGAGCGCTTGCACCCTTTGAACTGGTGGGTGCCCAGAGGTCCCAGACCCCCCCCCACGAAGGGCTTCGAGGGACCTACCACATGGCCTCCCATGGCTGCTCGTGGTCAAGCTCCAAGTGTTTCTTCCACCATCGAGACGAGCTACGGTGCGGGGACGCTTGTACCCTTTCAAGAAACCGGTGGGTATCCGGCGGCCCAGGATTAAAGCCTGGTACCTCCCGCTTACGATACAAGTGTTTTACCACTCGACCATCGCCGTCGGTTCAAAAAAAAAAGCGGCGGGTTAATCAAGGTATTTAACGACTTTTCTACGCGCACAACATGGCAGGATCAGCGCGGCATAAAAGGCGTGCCATGTCCTCGGCAAACACGGTGAAACTCTCGTTGGGTTTCTGGAATCTCGACTCCGGCAACCGCAGAGCATTGTTACGACTAACCCGGACGGAAAAGCCTTCATGAAGTTCCTTGCAGAAGTCGGTCGAGGTTGTGTATGTAGCTTCGTGGTCTCGTTACAAGTACGAGCGCCGTCTTCCAACGAGTTGTAGACGTGCCGCAGCTTGAGCGAATCGTCTCACTGATTAAAAGTGGCAACACGCTCCTAGCGAGGGACCCAGTCTTCTGCGTCCTCGAACACATCCCCATGGAATGTATTGGTTTCGCGAGGCTGGTGAATTACCGCCTGGGTTGTGTGCCATAACGGGAGCTTGCGGGGAGCGACCGATTTGGTCGAAAGAAAGGCCTGGTAATTCAGAAAAGAGACCAAGCTGTGCCCAGTGCTCCGATGGACTGGGGTGTCGATGACACACGGCCTTTTTGGGCTGGCGCTGGACAAGATCGAAGCATCAGAAAACCTGCCTACAAGTGTTGCCTCTTAGTAAACGGAGTGTATTCAGGAGGATGGCGACGTAACTAGTTATAAGCTCACCGAAGAGTGCAGGTAGCGCGGCAAGTCTCAGCGAAGGCGGCTGAGGAAGTCGCACCGTGTGCTGTGACCCGACATTTACGTCTCTTCAGACACCTGCCGGGCCAAGAATCACAGAATGTATCACTCACTGGGAATTGAACACTGCACGCCGATCCCACCGAGCAAAAGCAGGAGCGAATACACGCACCGGAAGCAGGGGATCGTGGCTTGACAAATATCCGCGTGACAATATACTGTGTACTTTAAGACGGTAAAGCCACCCGTTATCCCAAACTTTCGATTCAAGCATTCTGCACGATGGAATGGTGGACCGGTAATAGGCCGGACCATAGTTAACTGAGAAGGATTTATGGTTTCCTCTTTCAGAAAGTGCCAGTGCACCCAATAATAATTGTTGATGATGATGTTGGAGTGAAAAGAAGAGCCTTTATGAAGAAAGCCAAAGAGCAAGGTTTTTGGCACAAATGACCTCCTGTTGCATCATTGAGGGTGTAATATATACTATCCATCAAGAAATAATCCTCGTTATCCTTTCCGCAGAAACATTAACATCTATAACACTGCATGTTAATTCTGCACACCGGTTTCAGTCTCGCAAGTGTAAAAAATATTTTATCCAAAAGATTTACGCTAACACAAGAAACGTTTTTTTATAGAACCAAAGAGACGTAAGATAATTATATTTTTTATTACTTCTTGCTAGTGGTTTAACAAAAGAGCAAACTTTTTTACATAGGCTATTCTCGTCTCGCGTCCCCCTTCACTGCCCAAGGTTATTTACAAAATCATGAACGAATTTAAACATTAGTTCTGAAAAAAGTGTTGTTTACGATACCAATATTACACCTGATAAACGCGTGCAGCTTCAGTCTCCTGTCTCAACATTTTGCACGGTCATTACAAGTGCTGTAGCTGCAGCTTTCAAGTACTTAATGTCCAAAGGTTCAAAAATCTATCAGTCGTGCGCTTTAAAACTAGAGCGATAATAAATTGCTAGCAGTGAGATGAAAAAAGTGATTGAACTTTGAAGTTTCGGATAAATGCATATTTTTTCAGTCGTACCAAAGTTATCAGACCGTCAGAAAAGATTGAGATTTGTTGTAATCCTTGTTAAACGCGATTTATAGCTTTATTCCTTGCTCCTCAAGAGGAATTCAGGGCATTAAAGCTAACTTTACCATAGCGAAGGGCCCCTGACCCTTGTTCTTCTGGCGGGGCCCTGGCCATAATACGGCCTTGACGCTATGCCGCGGGTGAACGAGTCCTGCGGTATGTCCTGCCAAAGGTGGCTGTGAGTTGAGCTTCCATCTTGCCGGCGGAAAATCCCCGTGTGCATTGGTGGGCCTTGATGGCACCTGTCACCTCCGGTAAAAGAGGTAGAAGTGACTCCGCATCCTGGCGATGAGGCATTGATTGGGGCTACAACGCTTGGGAAGCTAAGCCGGCTTGTACCGAAAATCGCCTGTATAGGACCAGCGGCTGCAAAATGGCAGGAATCTTTTTTTACGAACAACATTGCACTATAACACTATGCCGCTTTGAGTAAGAGAATCCACCTAATTTTTTTGGTTTCCTAATAAAATATTGCAAGGAAATTCCTGATGAAGTAATGAACAGTGAAATTTCGGTCCCAGCTAACAATGAAGTAGAAAACACAATTATATGTTACTTTCAAATGGTTTTTTTTTCAAAACCACAGCATTTGCGTGTTATGATGGTACCAGTTCATCCACCTTACTGAATATATCCTTAAAAAGGGGGAGTTATTATTGCGATCGTATAAACGTTGGCATAAACTCCTTTGGGTGCAAGTTGGCACTTGTTTTCCGGGCGTCTACAAGAGAGCGGTGGTGGGGCTCCCAAAAGCATCGCTGGAGATTGGGTCCCAGATGGAGGCCTGTCCCGGGAAGGTGTCGGGATATCGCGGATCGGGAAGGGTACGTCCAAAACAGGTGGTTGTTAATTATTTTAGGATAAAACCAGTGCGAACGTAGACGAAGACGAAGGAAGTGTACCACAAGGACAGCCGCTGGTACTGGAAGGCGACGGTACACTTCCTTCGTTTTTGTCTGAGTTCCCGCTGGTTTTATCCAAGAATGGCTTTAAAACTCCCCCAGCTTGTAACGCTCCTGGTTGTTAAATATGTTTAGCGCAAAAAACAAATGACTGTACACAAGAAAGGAGATGGGACAAGTGCTAAGTTTCAACTATCTTTTATTACCACCGGAGACAGTAAATATAGAAACTAGTATAGCATGCGCAGCATGCGCCACAGTAGGGATATCACAAGTGCGCATATGTGTCAAATACCTAAACTCTAGAAAAAAGATTTCTCACAAATAAAGAGGACCACCGATATACCACTGATACAATTATCACCTTTTTGCTTGATATAAAAGGCTTCAAATAGTTCCCATGCAGTCGCATCTCTGCTACTTGCCAGGATCTTATCTCCCGCAGAAGTGGCTAACTCTTGCAGGCATAGCAATGCACATGAAAATGCACATTTCCTTTCTTGTTTACCTAAAATTCATGTTCAAGTGCTCGGTAGCTATATAATTAGTCGGTCTGACCCTCCACATTACCGCAGACGCTCAAATGCCATGCGTGTTTCCCACATCTTTGGAGCTTTCCTCACTCTCTCCTGTATCGTAAAAAGCGTATTCGCACCAGGCCAACGGTATGCTGATTCTGGCGTGGGTCGACTGCAAGCTAGCACTCAGTACTTATGGCAATTAAACGCCACCGAGGACTCATTAGCGCGTCAGTGTAAGTCTGCGGCCGTTCTCCGAACTCGCTTGCGGAGCAGTGAACGTTACGGACCAAAAATGGTGAATGCAGTGTATAAAGCGTCGGCCGAAAACGAAGAAACCAACTTTTAAAAGAACAGATGTACCCACGGGGTTGTAAATTGCCCCTTGCAATGTAACATACCTAGTGCTTTGAACCACTCGACCACGAACCAGGGCTACCGGTGCTGGAAATATACGGTATGTAAGGTATATTTAGTTTATATTTTTATCAGTTTTGGAGTGCAAGCAGCTTAGATTACTCTTTCTTGCATAGCTCTCGTTCAGTACACGTCCACCGAATGTCCACAATATCTAACATGCAGCCATTGCATGTCTTGTGCGAAATAGCTTTCACAGATGTGTGTTGGTGTTGCTGACCACTATGCTTGTTCACCGTGCAAAAAAGTGCTTCCTCAACACTAGGTTTACGCTGTGTTAAAACTATCAAGTGATTTTATTTCCTTAGTACGTATAATATCTTCGCTGACTCTTCTGCCGCCATCAATTGTTCTTAGGTTTGCCTACTCGCGTACCAATAGGCGAAGCGTCGCATGTGCTTTCGTGCAGCGCTTTTATGGAGCTACCTGGATATGGAGCTTGATACAGTCTACAGGGAACAAACTAAAGTAAGAACATTCTTCCACTCCCAAAGATATTGTGGCTTCGTGTACACTGAGCGAACGAACTGCGACGAACCGTCGGAAGCCGCCAGTCTAAATGCTGGGCCCACTGAATCTGTCGGAAGGTCGGCGAGCCATTAACCCAACTACGAAGAAGTGCGAAGTAATTTTTCCCCAATGTCACACGAAAACAGCCCATAAAATAGGCGGGGATGCACAGCGACGAAAGCATTTTAGATTTCATGTTTGTAGTAAATGATTTTGCGTGAACGCACCCATAGTGTTCGAAACATGGCCTAGGACTCTGGACTACAATTTGCGGGAGTAATCCGGCAATAATTACGAGCAGCTTCAATGTCCCTTAAAGTCGGTTAAGTAGGATGGCATCCGTGGAGACGTACATACGCTCGTAGGACGTGATATCAAAAAGTAGTGCGAAGTAAGCAGCGCGGACGTTTTCAAGAAAATACGTTCAGGTTCAACTGAGGTACGGTATCTTCATTCGCAATGCCGCGCACTGAAGTCACCAGTTACAAGTATAGGAAAGGTGGATTTTGATCGGCGCAGAAATGTTAGCCATACCAATCGTAGCGTGGGGGCACATAAGCTGTGTGGCTGCACATAACACAATACAGGGAGTATTGCGCACCTAAGTAGTTGCAACTTTACCGCAACCACTTGTTGCGTGCAGTGTATCATGATTCTAAGCGTAAATAAGCGCTGTGCACATTACTTGCAGCTTTGCCTAATGGAGGCGTATTGGAGCCACAACGCCGATGAGGTATGCAAGGCGCAGCATAGGTTCTAAAATTGGGAAGACGAAGTAAATCGTTTGTGTCTTGAAATAGCAACGCCAATGCTGGAAGTCTGCCTAGGTGAAGACGTCACGAAGGTCACTAACCTTCGTTGTGAGCCCACGGTAGTTTCACTGTGCTATATATTTAAGTTTTGGCATAGTGAAAAGAGGTGTAGCGAAGTTGGGCTGCTAACAGATCTCTAAGGTCTGTAATGTTGCAGCAGCACCTGTAAGGTGTTAGGGAGGTGTGGGCTGAAGATTGAAGAAACTGGCTTTTTCTGGTGCTGGTTGGTTGGTGAGAGACTGGGCTAACTAGAATGGTTTGGTTGTTCTGGCGGTGGGAGTTGCGACTGAAGAATTAGCTGTCAACGGTGATGGATCAGCTTAGGGACCTCAAAGTGCAGCTCGAACAACTGCTGCTCCACCTCAACTAGCTCGTGTGACCCTGGAGCTGCCGTTCCACTTTTCTTGTGCTTGTTTTGCCGGCAGAAAGAGCAACGGAACACCTCCGGGTACGGGGCCCGTGTGTATTCTTCAGGCTCTCGGCGGCATCCTTCGTAGCGTCTTGGTTATCCTCCGCTAAGCACTCGAACTGGTTGGACATATGGATTTCCTTGGGCACTGACCGGTGTTTCCCCTCACGTCGTTTCGCACGAGCAGCTTTGCATCTTATTGGACAATAATTCTCTGTAATGTTTTGGTCATCGCCACTAGACACACCGCATGAAAGCGTGACATGTGGTGTTGCGGACGAAATGGTAACTGCTGGTTCCGAGTCAGAGTTAGCTGGTCTATCTGATGCAGAGGAGGCGCACGAAGTTATCATATGCCCCTGAACAAAGAATTAGTAACAGTGCGCCAATCTGGCTTTGAGCAGTCAGGACAAAAGTGCGCTGACCTTGTGCGAAAGTCGTTGGGGTGCCTCTAGCGGACCACGCAGAATATTAAGGCACGTCCGGCCAGAACCCGTGGAGCGGGCAAGAAGCACCTGGTAAGTGGCACACCGAAGGCTTGCATGGCGGAATTCCAGATCCTCTCCGGGGCCTACCACAGAAACAGAATATGTCCTGATGCCACTTCCCGACACCCAGCACACTTGTACATAAAATACGATGTAGATAGCATAGCCCCTGAACAGCCGCTATACGCGACACCTACACTGATATAGTGTTGGTGGGTGTGATGAGAGGTTACGGGAGACTCAAGGCGAGGTAAGTGGAAGTGGGTTTAAGACAAAAACGCGCAGATTTATAGGGACTCACGTAGGGATAAACGTAGACGATAAAGAGCATATACAACACGAACATAGACGATGGAGGAAATGTTCCGGCAGCAGGAAAAGGGATAACTGCTCGCTGCCACAGTGCGTTGTAAATATAGGTTAGTGCATTCTTACGAGGTAAAGAAATGGCTGCTCGTGGCGAGGCACATGAGGGCAGGGCGTTGGGGATGCGCCGGAGGCAGCGGCCATGCGAAGTCCGCAGCACAGGCGAAGGGCGAAGCGATGGCGGCCGCACTTCTACACAATGTCGAGGATCACCAGGTTGATGGTCGGGCCGGGTTCCTGGGCGTCGTACAACGGCCGCAGGGCACCGCGGTTGCTGCCGTCCTACGACAGGCTACAGAAAACCCCGACGTGCACGCTGGGCAGTCTTACTCCGTTTCGAGCATCTTTGCCTCTTCTTCCTCAGCGTTCCTCGGCTGGGATTCCTCGTTGAAACGTTACCATACTTTTGGCGGATTGGCCACCCCTCTTGACAGCTACCTCTTCACATCACCCCCTCTTTAGAAAGTTCTGCAAAAAACTATTCGGAATATGGTGGCAGGAACACTAGCCACTGAAAACCGCAGTTCGCGGGTGCCTGAAAACTACAGTCAAAAGGTAAACCGAAACAAAAAGCACAAGGTATTCCTCAAGGGAACTGTATCTGAACAAAAGTCACGCTATGCAGCTGGAGATGCTTGGCGTAATCAAGCCCGATCTGAAGTAGACGTCTTACGATGTTTTGGTTCGGAAACACGTATTTGACTGAAGTTCTTGATCTTTTCGTTCCGTGAGAAGCATATCGGTTCTGCACGTCTACTTCCGTCTGTATTTTCAGCAGAGCTAGCCATGAAGCTTGAGACGTCGCAGCTTAATGCAAAACTAGTCTCTCTTCTGGCCTACGAAGACTTGAATGCTACACAGGTGGACATACGGGTACCGGGGTAGTTGAGAACACTTCTTGCATTTTGTCTGGCTTGATCCTGATGTTCGGATACGTGAGGGGGAGCAACCGGTTGAGCTCCTGTCCACAGCCGGTTCTCCCCTCAGAAAGCTCGTGCATCGTGGCCAAGACTGCGGCTCTGCCCCGGCGGAGCTGATCTCACGCAGTATATGAATTCTTGGGCTTTAGTTGCTTTCGCTTCAAGAAGTAATGTATGGTCCACCTCCTCCTGAAATGTTTGTACCCGTCTGGTACTGGGCGCCTCTTGTGGCTTGTCGAAGTGATGATGAAGGAGTGACTGTTCTCTTTCTTGGGCTTGCGTTTGCGTTTCCGCGTTTTGCTGCCCGCAACAAAATCTCGGTGCTTTGCAGAGCGTTCGCTTCTGGAATCTTTATGCCGTCTTTGATCAGGGAAAAGCGACGTAACCGTTTGGGTGTAGGCTGTACTTTTGGCTGCCGGCTCTTTCGCCGTGTTCTCAGACGGTAGTTAGCCATCACCATGTAGCAATACGCTTTCATGAATTGTAGCTTCAACCTTTTTCGCCAATACTTTGTTTTGAAACCCGAAAGTCGGTTTCTATGATCTTAAATGACTATTATTGGGATTCACTGTGCTGTATTCTTGGAGGTCATCTCGAAAGTTCCCGTGGGGTGCATTCTCAGCAGCTTCTAGACCACGATGCTCACTGTCCGCTTCACCAATGCCCTCCAATTTGTGATGCCCATCTATCATGTACATCTTCGAAAAGACCTAAGACGCCTTCATCTTTACCAAGTTCTCTAGAACAGTTATCTGCCTGTTCAGCATGGCTATCCCCTTTTCCTGAAATTCCTTTTCTGCTTCATGTTCTGCTTCCAATCTTTGGGTTTCGGCTTCGCGCTGTGCCTTCAGACTTAGTCGTTGTGCTACTGTTGTGCCTTCAATTTAGCGCGCTCGTCTTCAACCCACATGCGTAGCTCAGTTCCCTTCAATCACGCTTGAATTCCTTCGGCAACAAGTTTTTCCAGTTCTTCGATTCCCATGTTGGAATCTTAACCTGTAAATCTTTTCCGCTCGCTTGAGTGTCACTATCCAAGTTGTTAAAGGAGAGTCCTGTAGCGGACGCCAATTTGTGATGAAAGGTTACGGGAGACTCAAGGCGAGGTAAGTGGAAGCGGGTTTAAGACAAAAACACGCAGATTTACAGGGACTCAAGTAGGGATAGACGTAGACGATAAAGGGCATATTCAACTCGAACATAGACGACGGAGGAAATGTTCGGGCAGCCGGAAAAGGGATAACTGCTCGCTGTCAAAGTACGTTGTAAATATAGGTTAGTGCGTTCTTGCGAGGTAAAGAAATGGCTGCTCGTGGCGAGGCACATGAGGGCAGGGCGTTGCGGATGCGCCGGAGGCAACGGCCATGCGAAGTCCGCAGCAGAGGCGAAGGGCGAAGTGATTGCGGCCGCACTTCTACACAATGTAGAGGCTCACCAGGTTGATGGTCGGGACGGGGTGCCTGGGCGTCCCACAACGGCCGCAGGACACCGCGGTTCTGGCCGTCCTACGACAGGCTATCGAAAACCACGACATGCCCGCTGGGCAGTCTTACTCCGTTCCGAGCATCCTTGCCTCTTCCTCTGCGTTCCTCGTCTGGTATTCCTCGTTGAAACGTTACCACCATACTTTTGGCGGATTGGCCACCCCTCTTGGCACTGCGGTTGGCAGAGCCAATAAATCGTTAGGTTTCTAGGAAGCGGTCGAGCGTCTGTTGCAGTAACTTCGTTGGAAGAGCCAGGATATTCAAGCGCTCACAATGTTTGAAGGCGAACTTGCATGTAGACGATCTGGCCGTCGCTGTGAAGCCCTGTGGAATGGCAGTCGCTGCGCGGTGTGGAGCGCCTGCCGGTTGTGCACTACCCTCATCGAACGTTCAAATGGCGGGTTTGGGTACGATGAACACACCCGCTCGGTGGCAGATCAAGTTGAGTCGTCAGTAGTGAATTGGTGTGCCCACTGGTTTTACAGACGAGTTGATAAACTGGAGGGCTCAGCCGAAGGTAGCTGGAATGGTGGCGTTACCTGCCTTGGCAGGGGATACGCAAGAATGGGGCGTAGCCGCATGTGCCCCGGTAAGGGTCGCCGCCGGTTCTGCTCACATGAGTGACATAGCTGTGATGCGCCTTCTGCGCCAATTAAACTGCGATTACGTGCTAGGCACAGCGGCTGTTGAGTTAAATCCCAAGCACAGATCTGCCTAAAAGGTCATCCTGCTGCTTTCCAACTGCCCGCGGAGTGTCCAGAGGCATTGCAACGTGGATCGAAAGCACTACAGGGGATGAATGAGCCGATAAATACCAATTAAGGCGATGACAACGTATATGAAATAACGCTAACAAGCCGCTTCTTCTTGGTCACTGTCGTTTCTAATCGATTATTGCGGTTACGCGGAAAAAATTTGGCGCGTGCTGACAGTAACCCAGCTGCGTTCCTAAAGAAGTATGCTTAACTCTCAACTAGATTCATGGTAATATTTTTTGAGTTGGCGATAAAACTATTTGAGTACCATATGACTGGCTGCTAGCACATGTAATTCAGGCATTTAAGAAAGGTAGCAGATCATTATTTATAAAGTGTGGAAACTTCCCTTAACTTTCATTCGTTGTAAATTACCTGAACGAGTTTTACATGAATATATTTACTTAGCAATATTTATATACTTTTTGAATTATGTAATGTAATTTACAGACTGCAACATGGCTTTTCACGAGGATTATCTACTACCTCGGATTTATTAGCAACAATTAACTAGTTACCCAAAGTTATTGACAATGCTGGAAAGTTTGATGCCACTTTTATGGTCCTTTCTAAGGCTTTTGATATCGACGCATATTTAAAACTAATGTACAAAACGAACGATATTGGCATTCCTCCGGAAATGTGTACTTGGCCATGGCATAAATATAGAACAGAAAATGAGTACGTAGACATAAATGGCATGAGCTTTGTATTTTTTGGGGGCGGCACAGGGGTCAGTTTACCGGTCTGTACTATTAATTATCTACATTATCAATTTACTTTAAACCATTCAACCTTGCGTACTTGTTAAGTTCTTTTCCAACGACTGCCTAATTTTGTTTTTGTTACCCCAAATTCTATCCCTGAACAGCTTCATCTTCCTGACAAAATAAACTTTATAAAAGTATGGTGAATAGAGTGAGAAGTAGTAATGAACTCGACCAACCTGCCTCATAATGTTTCGAACAAACTCCGAAGATTAGAAGTTGCCTATAGTTCTGAAAGTTGCACTATCAGGCCAGTAAAAGAATACAAGTGCTTGGGTGCAACGATCACACCAAAGCTTAGCTGGACAGAACATATTGATGACATTGTTATGAATGGGCCGAGGACCCCGCAGGCAGGCAGTAGACGAACACTGTTTAACACGTCGAAGACTATATTCAACAGGATGGAGGACAAGCACAGGACGTGAGCATAGTAGAGCTCGTGACGTAACAGACAGGATGGGATTGGATCACGCGTACACACAGTCTACAGTTCAAATATACACAAAATAACCTCGCAGTTCACAGTCCGACAGCAATGCCCAATAGGCCAGTCAGCTCACTCTCAGTCGCGACGCTTTCTTAGCCACTTCAATAGCAGGAATGGAAGCGCCCAACAGCGGCAATGGCGCGTCAGAAGTCGGCACACCAGCACCTCAATGACGGCGCCCAGACAAGCTCTCGAGCCTGGGCGGAGGGTAGCGGGGTATCGTCTAAGGTTGCCCTGGCGTCTCACGGGGTAAATCCCACGGACCGCGCCCTGTTCCGCCGCTTGACTTCCAGCCGTTGCCGTTTCAGCCCCCACGCTCACTCATCCGTAGCCCTCTTCCTCGTCATCGTCGCTGTCGTTCTGCTGGCTCACGTTCGTGGCCAATTACTCACGTGGACATTCATCACAGACATATTTTCTGCTGCCCGGATGGAATTAGGCTTTTTAAAACACAAATTGTTTCGTCTTTTTAGTTCACTAAAATGTAGAGCCTGTAAAGCTTTTGTTCGTCCGTCGCTTAATTTTCTTGAACAAAGAACACAACCAGGACCTCTCGCAATACAAATAGTCTCCCCGTACACCGATTTTTGCAGGTACTAACATTTACTGTTATTCACTTTGCGCGAAAAATAATTGATTTTTATTCTCTCTCCCCGCATTTCAAAAAGCTTGAAATGCCGAAGCGACATTGTATACAAAGCAGGCTTTTGTTCCTCAGTCTGCCTCCTTGTATTTTGTTGCTTGTTTTTCACAAGTATGTTGTGGACTATAACGTTTGTACCGCAGTGTCTGCAAACCGTTTTTGAAAATGTATCCCGCTTTTCTGCATGAGCCCTACTAAGTCTGCAGTGTCTATCAAATAAGTATAATAAATAAATAAATAATAAACACACAAACAAACGAATGCAAAGATAAATAAACGGAGGTCGCTGGTTACGGTTACCTGGCCTTTTGTTTTAGTTTTTTTGGGGGAGGAGAATTCGTTTATTGCAATTTCTTGCTGGATGTAGTCGCGTATTCTTTTCCTAGCTAACATCACCACAAAAACATTTTGCACATTACTTTTATCTGGAAAATTATAAGACATTTGAAAAAGTATCTATCCGTTTGTTTTGAAAAGACTGAGTTAACCATTCAGTTTCATTGTAGCATAATGCTCACCATAACATGAAAATGTGGATTCATTGTGTTTTCACTGCTCGACTTAAATACCTAGACGTCAAAGGGAACCCCTCTTTTGGAGAGCGCAAACCTCACATAGCCACCAATGTTCTCTTTTCGCCTCTGTCATGTTTCTTATTTAGAATAACAATTTGGCTATAATTCTGACATATTCGATAAAACTTGTTTCCGATGATTGTAAATTACAGCGAGAAATAAAATGCAATAGTAATGTTTTGTTTCAGCAAAATGATCTTACCGCATACCTACCTGGCAATGCAAAGCGAAATCAGCAGTATTTCTTAAAAATGCTAAGTGACCCTTTTTTCTCTTACCCTATATCTACTTGCCATTTTTGTTATCCTATTGACTGTTCTACTTTTGGTGTTCACTAGAATTAAACCTATGTTTCCATCAATGTTAAATGAAACTTTTTGCAAGGAATTAGGCACGCCCAAATTACCCACACACACTGGAACAAAATCCTCGACAACATAAAACAGAGGTTTTTCAAAACATGAAATTTACTAAACTAAACTACCGGCAAATAACTCGCTTTTAAATGAACTAGAAGCTGTACAAATTTATGTCGCCAGTTTTATGCTGTCGAACTACTACCGGTCATGGAGCGAAACCCCCCTTAAATCAAGCTATTAGTGCCACTGCGGTCATTGCGACCACCTCGTGCATTTTTAAAGTACATAAACTTCATACCCGATTAAGAAGACAATATTGATGGCCCCAAGTTATATTATTTTATTCCGCAGAGTCGACTTCTGGAAGGGTGGCGTATCTCTATGGGGTATGGCGTTTTATTTTCATTTAGTTATCTGTGAAATTTAATAGGTGAAATTTTATCTAATTGAACAAGGGCTGCTTCTACGCCAGTCTGCTATCTCATCCACGGAGGTCTTTTCCTGCCTCTTGAATAACGTTGAGTGTAATCTGGGTAATGTTCGCCTCCAACGTGTCAGCTACACTCTAGCTGTATAGGGACCGGGCAGCTGGACGTGTGGCGCCACCACGAGGCGCTGCCATCGTTATGGAATGGGCCAGCGTATTAGACTACGCAGCCATCTGTTGTTTTGTCGTGTTTGCTTCGGTGGTTTTCATCT
Organism: Haemaphysalis longicornis; assembly: GCF_048455015.1. Taxonomy (NCBI): domain Eukaryota; kingdom Metazoa; phylum Arthropoda; class Arachnida; order Ixodida; family Ixodidae; genus Haemaphysalis; species Haemaphysalis longicornis. The sequence goes on from NW_027526385.1 coordinate 205,029,060, forward strand.
TTAATCTGCTTGGGCTGCTTGCAGTGGTGGTCCACCGTCCTAAGTGCAGTTAACGTACTGCGGCTATACTACATTGCCCGTAGCATTGCCGAACTACCGGCAACCTAAGTCCGGCTGTTGGCCTACGACCCCCTTTCGGCTAACCTCCGGCGGCCACACTTCGGCCGTAAACGGGTGGCTTTTGAATGGCCGGAGCACTACGGTGGGAACCTGGCCGTAGGAGCGCAAGCCTGTCGACGGGCCGGCAGAGACTGGTTGTTGGACTGCCATGGGAGTTCGGTGGTGTTCGACCGAAAGGCCACATTTCGACACGGGTCGCACACGCCCACCGCAAAAAGGTGGTATGGAAAATTACTGATAAACATACATCGGCTTATGTTAGGCCGAACGATCCTGTGCTGCCTGGGTATAAAGCTTTCCTTTGAAGGCCTCCTGTCTTTGAAGCACAACGCGTTCGAGGGCGACGTTTAACTGAGCCTCTATGTGTTTTTCTTACTACGAGATACGAAGCGTTACAGCACGAGGCATAAACGAGTGTCCGGGTGTTTTTTTGCCGTGACTACATGAGACGAAAGGTACGATGACGAGGGCGACGACATGAGACCCAAAGGGGCTTCGCCACTAATACGGTGGGTCTCTGTTGATTATGCGTACTCTGTATGCCATTTTCTTTAAAGAAAGCCATCTTGATGTTTCTTCAATATAGAGTCAGTCAAGAAAGATTTGCCGTGGTCCTTTTCATGAACCTTATTTTAAAACAAGCCAGTTTCAGGTGTACCAAAAACATATTTCGCAAAAAAAAATGTTCGAAGGCGTCGTCGCTTCCGGGAAGCGGGTACACGAGTATTAATCTGGATTTGGTTGAGCCCTCGGTTGTGAACGGAGCCCGTATTTGTACGTTATTTTACATCACAAGCAAAACTGCGTCGGCATGTGTGCTTTGACAGGAGGGTATATTGATTTCAATCAGCATTCCTTAACTTGCGTCACAATAGCTTTGCCCTTGTTAAAAACTGGGCATCGTCGGGCTTTCGTCGGGCATCATGTTTACTTACGAGTCGGAGCTTTGGAACATGCCTTTGAAGTAGCTTCAAAAGTGACAAAGAACCGAAGATGGATTAGCGTTGCGACGACGTCAACGTCATAATTTTTATTTCGGAGACCCCGGGTTCGCGTTCTTGAAGTGCGCAGGCTTGAAGCCATCAGCCGATTCGCGTTTATATGAATAACAACCACCACATCACTTTTATGTGCAGTTCTTGTCCTCGTGCAGTTAAAGCGCCATCGCAAAAAGGCTTTTTGCAGTGGATACACTGCTTTGATACCCTGCCCGGGGCAACTTTGGTAATCTTTGTTACGGTGTTGGCGACACCATGGACCCTGACCCCCCAAACATAAGCTGGATCCAACCGTCGCGATGTGTTGTATGGTGAGGGGTAGAAACCACAAATGGTGTCCGTCGGAGCCCAGGTCAAGCTCAGGCCGAAGGGCTCCCTGTCTGTTTACCAGGCAGGGAGTTCCGGGACCTCTTCAGCTATCAGGGAAAGGCTGACAAAGAAAGTACCCCGTTCCCTGCTTTTTTCTATATCATATGGCATTTTCTGAACCCACAAACGTGATCGGTCCCTGAAAAAGGGCCGCACCGAAGTATCCTTTCCTTCTTTGCCTTCTATCTCGCTCCCAAAGCAAAATAAAGACCCTCGTTTTGTGATAATTGAATCTGTGGACAAATGGAAGCCGGATTCCTCTGAAACTGTATTTCTTGATAAGAAATACCTTCAAGGTATCATCGGCAAAATATAAGACACCAAAAAGCTCAGAACTGATGAAGTGCTAGTTGAAGTAAAAACTCAACAGCAATCCACAATCCTCCTGAAACAAACACGCAAGGCAGATCTGGAGTTCAGGGTTACACCCCACCGAAGCCTCAACAGTTGTCAGGGTGTGATCTCTGAGGCGGATCTGTCCGAGACCGACCTTTTGGAAGGTTAGGGGATCATGGCGTGATGGCTGTAAAGCGCATATCAATATGCCGCGATGACAAACAGGTAGCAACTAAGCACATAATTTTGACCTTCGATCGATCCAACCTTCCAGAATCCATAAATGCCGGTTACATACATTGCTCTGTCTGTCCATACATTCCCAACCCATGGCCCTGCTTCCAGAGTCAACAGGTAGGTCATGGCCCACACTCTTGCCGTGCCCGGCGTACGTGTGCTAAGCGCGGCCAGTATGACCAAGCTTCAGAAAACTGATTGACTGATTGATTGTAGGGTTTAACGCGCCGACGCAACGCAGGCGATGAGGCGCGCCGTAGTGGAGGGCTCCGGATTAATTTTGACCACCTGGGGATCTTTAACGTGCGCCGAAATCTCGTACACACTGGCGTTTTTGCTTTTCGCCTCCATCAGAAAAGCGGCCGCCGCGGCCGGGAATCGAACCAGCGACCGCTTCAGAAAACTGTCAATCCGAAACATTCACCAGGGCTAACTGCCAGGGAGCCTTTGCAGCGTACTCGCGAAACTGTGAAAAGGTCAAACAGGACAAGCAGATATTTATTGTCACACTAACACAAAACATCACCTTCCCACAGGTGCGGAAGAGGTTAGTTTCTTACCATCTGGAGAGGTACGCCGACGCGGATCGCCGGTGAGCGGAGCGGCGTCTGGTTTCGGCGGGGACCCAGTACCGGTAGTGGGACTTGATCCTGCCCCCACCCCCGTAGGCTTTCTCGGGCAGCCCAACCCGCATCCGCACCACTCGCTGAGCAAGCAGCGACTGTGGTAGCAACCACGACGGTTGGGCATTCTGCTGCATTTATCGCCTCCCCTCCACTGACCTAAAGCATATGCGAGGGCTAGGATGAGATGGAGTCGGAGGCACCCGCTTAACTTCCCACCCCGCCGCACCGCCTGTGCCACCCGGGGCGCTCCTCACGCCCTCGGCGGTTGCGGCTGGGACGAAGGGCACCGGAAAGGGAGCCAAGTGAGGGGGTTCCGATTCGCCGTGTACCCTTTCCAAATCTGATAATGAGATGGATGTGCGACCTTTCCTCTCTGCGTTCCAGCGGCGGAAGGAGCGGGTGCTTCCATTGAAACCTCCAGAGAAGGTTAAAAAAACCACTTACAAGAGTCCAAGCCCCGAAAAACCCAACATAAATAGTCACATTCTAGTAGCTCCGAACACCTAATATTTGGAAGGGAAAACATAGTGCAATATAACGGCAGAGGCCTTCTTAAAAATCTTGACGATGTATACGAAATACAGCTTGCTAATCAGCCAAGTGTAATGTGCGTTCAGGAGACACATCTGAATTTTAAAAACACAAATTTCTTAAACAGTTACCTGGTATACAGAAAGGACAGGGATGTCTGCACATACTCTTCTGGAGGTGTAGCCATTATTGCGCGGAAATCCTTAGCTTGCCATCCTGTCACTCTGAACACTGTCCTTCAGGCTGTAGCATTTCGAACAATATTATACAATAGGTTGATAACGGTATCATCTGTACACATTCCTCCTGATCTTGCACTTTCGAGCTCTGACTTCGAGGCAACGGTGGTCCAGCTGCGCGAACCATACATCATGACAAGTTACCTAAATGACAGGTTACCTAAATGCCAAGGATCGAAGATAAAGAAAATGAACAAAATGGGCAAAGAATAAATGAAACACAAACAGTATAAACATGCACTATAATCACAATCGCATCTTTAAACTACATTCTGTTTATCCAAGTAAAACATCTTGCAAGACAATTTGAAGTTCCTCGCAGCTTCCACTTGAATAGGTACATCGTTCCACACTTTGGCACGGTAGAATTCAATAAGCCTTTCGCCATAAACGTTTTTAATCATTGGCAAGTTGAAGTTGGCGTTGGATGCTTGCCTAGTGCTCCGAACAGGGATAGAAAAACGTGCTAAGGGTACAGGAGAAGTTATGGTTTATAATTGTGTTTACTAAAATATATATTTTGTATTCCCAAATAGTTGAAAAAGAAAGTACACGAAGTTTCTGAAAAATTGTATTCACAGGACGGTTGAATGCAGAAAATGATATTATTCTTAGTGCTCGTCGTTGTAATCGATATAACGGCGTAAAATATGTTTCATAGGTAAGCCCCCAGGCTTCCGTACAATAAATAATGTGGCACTGAAATAAAGTGAAGTATAAAGATCGTAACATACTACATGGGAAGAAAGACCGCGCTTTGGTTAACGTGAAACAACTAAACGCAAGTTTTTTACACACCTTTTGTATTTGTTCTTTCCAATGTAGGTGTGAATCAAAGACAACACCCAGATATTTGAAGGAAGTTACATTATCAATTGGTTTGTCGTTTATATACACACTAAAAGAACTATTATCAATTACTTTTCTCCTCGAGTGAAATATGACACGTTTAGTTTTGTCGGTTTTTATGGTTAACTTACTGTTCAAAAACCATGAGTAGATACTGTCCATTTCAGCTAGTATGGTATCTTGCATTTCAGATATAGAATCACCACAAAATATAATTGCGGTGTCATCCGCATAGATTAGTATTGTGGAGTTCTGTATTGCGAGTGGGAGATCATATACATACAAGAAAAATAAAATAGGACCTAAAACTGATCCTTGTGGGACACCACATGTTAAGTCACTGTATGAAGAATGGTGATTATCGATTACCACTTTCTGTTTTCTTGATGAAAGATAGCTCGCAAAGAATTTAGGGGAGTTGCCAATTATACCATATTTTTCCAGCTTATTTATTAGAATTGAATGATTAACCGACTCAAAAGCTTTCTTAATGTCCAAAAACACTCCTATTGCCAACTGATTTTTGTGAAGAGCGCTGTTTATAACTTGAGCAAGTGTTACAACTGCCGAGGACGTGGTCCTGGTAGGAACAAACCCATGCTGCTGCGGCCAAATTACGTGATTTTCCTGGAGATATTTTTTAAGCTGTATAGATATTATTTCTAGAAAATGTTATAATTACGCTTAACACAGATATTGGTCTGTAACTACTTGGATTGTTCGGATCTCCAGTCTTATAAACTGGAACAACTCGTGCAATTTTAAGTACATTTGGATAAGAACCGGAGTTAATTGCATGATTAATTATATAATGAAGGGGAACCGACAGAGTGTCAATGTTTTGCTTCACTACTTTCGCTGGTATTGCGTCATAACCGACAGCTTTATTCTCAGATAGCTGGTTTACGATATTTAATATATCTCCCTGCGTTACTGTATGAATATTGAAAACATTATTGGTCATTGGAAAATCTTCAGCTTCGTCTGCGATAGGTCCGTTGCTAGCAAGTTCACCTATGTTTTTGAAATTGGTATTGAAATAATTACAGACATCAGTAGAGGGGTTGTCGGGTACAACAGTATCTTTCCGGCTCGTTCCGATAACATCATTTACAATTCTCCAGACCTTCCTATTATCACCCCTTTGACGAGCGATAAGATCTGTGTAGTATTGTTTTTTTGACCTCCTCATTATTGCGACCGACTTATTCCGGTAATACTTAAATTGAGTATGGTAATAGTCATTTGTTTTATTATTCTTCCATCTTCGGTAATATGAATCCTTTTTTTTGAGCACGTCAAGTATAGCAGTACTCAACCAAGGACAAATTGCTTGTTGGTAATTATGTCGGGAACACTGACGCGTTGATTGTTCAATTGCCCTTGTAATGCTTTGCACAAAGGTTTTACATTCTATCTGTACGTCCTCATCATACATGTCTTCAAAAGAGGCAGAATTCAGTAACGTTTTTACGAGATCATAATCTACTCGAGTTTTCCGTTTCACGTGCACATCAGACACGGAATTCAGGTATTTTTGGGGCAAAAACACAAACGTTGGGAAGTGGTCAGCGATAGCAACATCCCATACACCAGCAGATACATTCATATCAATGTTGCATAGTATATGATCAATTAAGTGGCCGAGTTATTGGTTATTCGTGTAGGTTCTAGATAACATTTTGGATATGAAATGAAGCTGGCAAATATCTATAATAAGGGCAATCATCCTTTGACAAATCAATATTAAAATCACCACAAATATATAAAGAATCATTCGATGTTGTAGTAGATAACAGAATACTTTCCATGGCCGAAATAAAATCGCTTTTGCTTGAGTTTGGAGGACGGTAGACAACACCTACAGTGATACCGCGTTTGATGCAAAACAAAAAGGGATTCAATTGCGTCTTTAGTAAACGTGCATTCGTTGAGATAGTAGCTATCTACATTCCGTCTAAAAAACAGCGCTACGCCCCCTCCACGTGCCGAACATTTTCTAGGTTGGGAATGCATGTAGTAACCGGGAATTTCTGCTGTCTCGCCCTCTCTAAGCCAAGTTTCCGTAACCGCGATTATATCGAAGCTGAACGTAAATTTAGATACATAAGCAATCAACCTGTCCAAATTCTTTCGTATGCTACGTACGTTACAGTGCAAAACGGTCAGATAACCATGCTCAAGTCGTATATGTTCAATTTGAGCGGTGGTGTAAGCCATATTTCGACTTTCACTTCGTATCAGTTGAATGGTTCTTATACCACTTGAGCAAGATCATCCATGCATGAAATGTGAACGGCCTTTGAGTTATCCATTCTGCGCATCAGGAGTTTTCCATCTGCCACCCACGTGAACATTTATCTCGTTTCGCCTTCAGAGCACACCCTAGAAGAATCTTTTTTGCAGGACAGAGATGCTCATTTATATATATTGGTTCTGTTCCAGGGAGACCCAAGTTGGATGTGTTCAACCGTAATTTTTTTGCTTCCTTTATTATTTTGTACCTTGCTGCACGTGATGTATATTTGACAATGATGTTGTATTTAGTTTTATCTTTGGTAGGCACACGATGAACAACATCAATATCCGATTCTTTGACCGGAACCTTGAGACAGGCGGAGACGGCTGTAGTTGTGGCCACTTATATCACTTATATCAACTTCCGGTATTCCCTTTATCTCCAGGTTTTCCCGGCGGCTGTATTGCTGCAGATCAATGAGCTCCTTCTTCGTTTCGTTCAGCTCTTTCATGAGGCGGCTGGTTTCTATCCTCACCGCCTGCTGTTCTGCCCTAGCATCAGCAAGTTCTTTCCTGACGTCTGTAATTTCGGTTTTGAATTCCTCAAACATCTTGTTGATAAAATCCATGCCTTTTTTCAAAGCGCCAAGTTCAGTTTCAAAAACCTTAGTAAGATCTGCTTTTCATTCGCCCTTACCCTTTTGGAACTTCTCAGCCATGTCCGCGAGTGCCTTACAAAGCTCTTTAATCGTGGAGGGTTTCTGTCGCCTATTTCTAGCAAACACTTGGAGCAGTCCAGTAGCCAATGTATAACTCAATGGCTGCGATAGCCTTTGCACGTACCTGCGAAAAAAGTGCAGTGGTTTTAGCAGCGATTACGCCCAGCGGCTGCCTGGACTGCTCCGATGTGATGGCCCTTCCTGATCAGCAAGCCCTTATGTAGTCGTTCATGCCGTGACGTCCGTGTCTCTCTGGCTGCGCAGGCGTCGTCGTCGCTCGGATGCCGATTTCTCTGCCGCCGGCACGTTTGCGATGCTATGATGAAGCGGCCATGACTGTTCAAAGGCTGTGCCGCTGAAGATTCTGGCTGCGAAAAAAATGCAGTGGTTTTAGCAGCGATTCCGCCCAGCGGCTGCCTGGACTGCTCCGATGTGATGGGTAGATTCTCCGATGGGTAGAGGCCCAAGCAGTTCCCCTTCCCATAATATGTTCAATGAAGCACTAGCTAACTGGAATACAGTTACAGAGACATCGAACTTTCACTACACAACCATATGACACCTACACGTAGATGAAGCCGCGCCAATTCTCTCGGCGCATATCCTCGACGACGCTGAAAAGTCCATTCCCCACGCCTCTGGTGCCCCGCGCAACCAGCGGAGGCCGTGGTGGAATGATGACTGTAGGCGGGCGCGGGAGGCCCAGAACAAGGCGTGGGGTATCCTTCGTCGGTAGCCCACGTCGAGTAACCTCCTCCTGTTGAAACCGGCAAAGGCATTTGGAAAACTTTTCGGCGTGAGGCAAAAAGAGGTAGTTGCCGCTCATTTATAACATTCATAAACTAATTAAGATAGACGAATGGTATGGACACGGATACGCAAACTCAAAGGACAAAAGAGACACAGCCTGCCCCTGGCAAGTACGACAGGGGACACACTGGAAGGCCAAGCTAACACACTCGCGCAACACTTCCAACACGTGTCCAGTTCAGCACACTACACGAACACTTTCTTGAAGTGTAAAGACTCTACTAAAAAGAAGTCCCTACACGAGAAAAATAAATCACAGACTTATTACTACTCCCTGTTTTCACTACATGAGCTGAGGGCTGCTATGAGCATGTGTAAATGCTCAGCTCCAGGCCCAGACATCACATATACAATAATACAGCACTTACACACAGACACTCTTTTAACACTCCTGCACCTTTTCAATAGGATATGGCTTTTGGGGCACATTCCAAAGTCTTGGAAGGAGGGCATAGTCTAGCGTTCTTGCAGGAACAAAAAGACTCTTCCTATCCCGCTAGCAACCGACCCATTGCCCTAACCAGCTGCCTGTGCTAGCTTCTCGAGACGATTTTCCATAGGAGACTCATGTACGTTTTAGTATACAATAGTGTACAATATTAGTGTACAAGCTACCCTTCTTGCTTCAGGGCTGACAGATCCACTAACGATCAACTGGTTGCGTTGGAATCATATGTAAAAGTAGCCTTCATTCACAAACAGTATTGTATACCCATCTTCTTTGATATCGAAAAGACCTACGGAGGCCTGCCGTTATGGCATCTTGAGTGAGTTGAAGTCATTCGGTGTGATCGGGCAACATGCCTAACACCCTTTCTAGGTACATTCCTGAACGAGCTTTAAGTGTAAAAATTGTAGTGCGCTCTCTAATGTACATGTTCAGAAAAATGGCGTGCCTGAAGGCGGTGTTTTGAGCTGCACACTCTTCATATTGAACTTGAACTCGCTCCGTAGGGCATTACCACTAACCATTTCTTGTTCAGTTTACGTAGAGGATGTCCTAATATCTTTTAAATCATGTAATATGTCAATCTGCGAACATCAAGTCAAACTTGGCGTGAACAAACTTGCTGGCTAGGCGAACACAAATGGTTTTACGCTGAACCCTGGAAAAAGTACGTGTGTTGTGTTCACCCGTGTGCGCGGAGTTCATGTGGACCCGGAAATTACTATAAATGGCGCGTCAATTCCGGTTAAAAAAAGAGCGCAAGTGTTTAGGCGGAAAATGCTCTGAAAATGCTTAAGCAGAAATGCCTAAAAACTATGAATATCCTTAAAGTCGTCTACCAAAAATCGTACAATGTAGACAGGAAGGTCCTCCTGCGTCTTTACACTGAACTGGTAAAATCTCGCTGAAAATGCGGCAGCGTCTTGTATGGGTCGGGAACGAAAACGGCACCTAAAATACTTGACCCAGTTCTGCATTTGGGGATTCAGCTTGCTTGTGGCGCCTTTCGCAGCAGCCCTGTTGAAAGCCTCTATACAGAGTGCGACAAATGGTCCCTGTATCACCAAAGGATATGCACTGATTTGTTGTATGCCTCTAAAATAATGTCTCTCGCAGATCGTCCTTTTAACTCGACCATTCATGATGCATCCACAAACCAGCTGTTTTTAAACCGTCTATCTATTCCCATGCCGTTCCCTCTTACACTGATAGCAGAAGCTTCTGAGCTATGAGTGCCATTTTCATACATCTACAATACACCCGTCATTGATTTTATTGCACCATGGCACCTCAGGTTGTTTCTTGTGACCTGTACTTTGTGCAATTAAACAAAAACAGTGCACCAAGGCCATCTCTTACTCAGCATTTGGCAGCAAGAGTTGCGGCTGGACCACAACTAATCGCCGTTTGCTGCGCAGGGTTTGCGTGGGGCCTCATCGAGCACTGCTAGCCACGTGCGATAAAGAAAGGCGAACCTGACGCCGCGGTTACCGAGGCTTCGCTTCGGCTGGACCCGCGTGACTGCAACCCAGCGCCACTACTTCCGGACAGCTACAAAAGGAAGGACGCATCTGGGCTCCAGCCTTTCGCAGCAAGGGTTGCGGCTGGACCACAACTAATCGCCGTTTGCTTCGCAGGGTTTGCGTGGGGCCTCATCGAGCGCTGCTAGCCACGTGCGATAAAGAAAGGCGAACCTGACGCCGCGGTTACCGAGGCTTCGCTTCGGCTGGACCCGCGTGACTGCAACCCAGCGCCACCACTTCGGGACAGCTACAAAAGGAAGGACGCATCTGGGCTCCAGCATTTGGCAGCAAGGGTTGCGGCTGGACCACAACTAATCGCCGTTTGCTGCGCAGGGTTTGCTTGGGGCCTCATCGAGCGCTGCTAGCCACGTGCGATAAAGAAAGGCGAACCTGACGCAGCGGTTACCGAGGCTTCCCTTCGGCTGGACCCACGTGACTGCAACCCAGCGCCACCACTCCCGGACAGCTACAAAAGGAAGGACGCATCTGGGCTCCAGCATTTGGCAGCAAGGGTTGCGGCTGGACCACAACTAATCGCCGTTTGCTGCGCAGGGTTTGCGTGGGGCCTCATCGAGCGCTGCTAGCCACGTGCGATAAAGAAAGGCGAACCTGACGCCGCGGTTACCGAGGCTTCGCTTCGGCTGGACCCGCGTGACTGCAACCCAGCGCCACCACTTCCGGACAGCTACAAAAGGAAGGACGCATCTGGGCTCCAGCATTTGGCAGCAAGGGTTGCGGCTGGACCACAACTAATCGCCGTTTGCTGCGCAGGGTTTGCGTGGGGCCTCATCGAGCGCTGCTAGCCACGTGCGATAAAGAAAGGCGAACCTGACGCAGCGGTTACCGAGGCTTCGCTTCGGCTGGACCCACGTGACTGCAACCCAGCGCCACCACTTCCGGACAGCTACAAAAGGAAGGACGCTTTTGGGCTCCAGCATTTGGCAGCAAGGGTTGCGGCTGAACCACAGCTAATCGCCGTTTGCTGCGCTGGGTTTGCGTGGGGCCTCATCGAGCGCTGCTAGCCACGTGCGATAAAGAAAGGCGAACCTGAAGCCGCGGTTACCGAGGCTTCGCTTCGGCTGGACCCGCGTGACTGCAACCCAGCGCCACCACTTCCGGACAGCTACAAAAGGAAGGACGCATCTGGGCTCCAGCATTTGGCAGCAAGGGTTGCGGCTGGACCACAACTAATCGCCGTTTGCTGCGCAGGGTTTGCGTGGGGCCTCATCGAGCGCTGCTAGCCACGTGCGATAAAGAAAGGCGAACCTGACGCCGCGGTTACCGAGGCTTCGCTTCGGCTGGACCCGCGTGACTGCAACCCAGCGCCACCACTTCCGGACAGCTACAAAAGGAAGGACGCATCTAGGCTCCAGCATTTGGCAGCAAGGGTTGCGGCTGGACCACAACTAATCGCCGTTTGCTTCGCAGGGTTTGCGTGGGGCCTCATCGAGCGCTGCTAGCCACGTGCGATAAATAAAGGCGAACCTGACATAGCGGTTACCGAGGCTTCCTTTCGGCTGGACCCACGTGACTGCAACCCAGCGCCACCACTTCCGGACAGCTACAAAAGGAAGGACGCATCTGGGCTCCAGCATTTGGCAGCAAGGGTTGCGGCTGGACCACAACTAATCGCCGTTTGCTGAGCAGGGTTTGCGTGGGACCATATCGAGCGCTGCTAGCCACGTGCGATAAAGAAAGGCGAACCTGACATAGCAGTTACCGAGGCTTCGCTTCGGCTGGACCCACGTGACTGCAACCCAGCGCCACCACTCACGGACAGCTACAAAAGGAAGGACGCATCTGGGCTCCAGCATTTGGTAGCAAGGGTTGCGGCTGGACCAAAACTAATCGCCGTTTGCTGCGCAGGGTTTGCGTGGGGCCTCATCGAGCGCTGCTAGCCACGTGCGATAAAGAAAGGCGAACCTGACGCCGCGGTTACCGAGGCTTCGCTTCGGCTGGACCCGCGTGACTGCAACCCAGCGCCACCACTTCCGGACAGCTACAAAAGGAAGGACGCATCTGGGCTCCAGCATTTGGCAGCAAGGGTTGCGGCTGGACCACAACTAATCGCCGTTTGCTGCGCAGGGTTTGCGTAGGGCCTCATCGAGCGCTGCTAGCCACGTGCGATAAAGAAAGGCGAACCTGACGCAGCGGTTACTGAGGCTTCGCTTCGGCTGGACCCACGTGACTGCTACCCAGCACCACCACTCCCGGACAGCTACAAAAAGAAGGACGCATCTGGGCTCCAGCATTTGGCAGCAAGGGTTGCGGCTGGACCACAACTAATCGCCGTTTGCTGCGCAGGGTTTGCGTGGGGCCTCATCGAGCGCTGCTAGCCACGTGCGATAAAGAAAGGCGAACCTGTCATAGCGGTTACCGAGGCTTCCCTTCGGCTGGACCCACGTGACTGCAACCCAGCGCCACCACTTCCGGACAGCTACAAAAGGAAGGACGCATCTGGGCTCCAGCATTTGGCAGCAAGGGTTGCGGCTGGACCACAACTAATCGCCGTTTGCTTCGCAGGGTTTGCGTGGGGCCTCATCGAGCGCTGCTAGCCACGTGCGATAAATAAAGGCGAACCTGACATAGCGGTTACCGAGGCTTCCCTTCGGCTGGACCCACGTGACTGCAACCCAGCGCCACCACTTGCGGACAGCTACAAAAGGAAGGACGCATCTGGGCTCCAGCATTTGGCAGCAAGGGTTGCGGCTGGACCACAACTAATCGCCGTTTGCTGAGCAGGGTTTGCGTGGGACCATATCGAGCGCTGCTAGCCACGTGCGATAAAGAAAGGAGAACCTGACATAGCGGTTACCGAGGCTTCGCTTCGGCTGGACCCACGTGACTGCAACCCAGCGCCACCACTCCCGGACAGCTACAAAAGGAAGGACGCATCTGGGCTCCAGCATTTGGCAGCAAGGGTTGCGGCTGGACCACAACTAATCGCCGTTTGCTGCGCAGGGTTTGCGTGGGGCCTCAACGAGCGCTGATAGCCACGTGCGATAAAGAAAGGCGAACCTGACGCCGCGGTTACCGAGGCTTCGCTTCGGCTGGACCCGCGTGACTGCAACCCAGCGCCACCACTTCCGGACAGTTACAAAAGGAAGGACGCATCTGGGCTCCAGCATTTGGCAGCAAGGGTTGCGGCTGGACCACAATTAATCGCCGTTTGCTGCGCAGGGTTTGCGGGGGGCCTCATCGAGCGCTGCTAGCCACGTGCGATAAAGAAAGGCGAACCTGACGCAGCGGCTACCGAGGCTTCGCTTCGGCTGGACCCACTTGACTGCAAACCAGCGCCACCACTCCCGGACAGCTACAAAAAGAAGGACGCATCTGGGTTCCAGCATTTCGCAGCAAGGGTTGCGGCTGGACCACAACTAATTGCCGTTTCTGCGCAGGGTTTGCGTGGGGCCTCATCGAGCGCTGCTAGCCACGTGCGATAAAGAAAGGCGAACCTGACGCCGCGGTTACCGAGGCTTCGCTTCGGCTGGACCCGCGTGACTGCAACGCAGCGCCATCACTTCTGGACAGCTACAAAAGGAAGGACGCATCTGGGCTCCAGCATTTGGCAGCAAGGGTTGCGGCTGGACCACAACTAATCGCCGTTTGCTGCGCAGGGTTTGCGTGGGGCCTCATCGAGCGCTGCTAGCCAGGTGCGATAAAGAAAGGCGAACCTGACGCCGCGGTTACCGAGGCTTCGCTTCGGCTGGACCCGCGTGACTGCAACCCAGCGCCACCACTTCCGGACAGCTACAAAAGGAAGGACGCATCTGGGCTCCAGCATTTGGAAGCAAGGGTTGCGGCTGGAACACAACTAATCGCCGTTTGCTGCGCAGGGTTTGCGTGGGGCCTCATCGAGCGCTGCTAGCCACGTGCGATAAAGAAAGGCGAACCTGACATAGCGGTTACCGAGGCTTCCCTTCGGCTGGACCCACGTGACTGCAACCCAGCGCCACCACTTCCGGACAGCTACAAAAGGAAGGACGCATCTGGGCTCCAGCATTTGGCAGCAAGGGTTGCGGCTGGACCACAACTAATCGCCGTTTGCTGCGCAGGGTTTGCGTGGGACCTTATCGAGCGCTGCTAGCCACGTGCGATAAAGAAAGGGGAACCTGACATAGCGGTTACCGAGGCTTCGCTTCGGCTGGACCCACGTGACTGCAACCCAGCGCCACCACTCCCGGACAGCTACAAAAGGAAGGATGCATCTGGGCTCCAGCATTTGGTAGCAAGGGTTGCGGCTGGACCACAACTAATCGCCGTTTGCTGCGCAGGGTTTGCGTGGGGCCTCATCGAGCGCTGCTAGCCACGTGCGATAAAGAAAGGCGAACCTGACGCCGCGGTTACCGAGGCTTCGCTGCGGCTGGACCCGCGTGACTGCAACCCAGCGCCACCACTTCCGGACAGCTACAAAAGGAAGGACGCATCTGGGCTCCAGCATTTGGCAGCAAGGGTTGCGGCTGGACCACAACTAATCGCCGTTTGCTGCGCACGGTTTGCGTGGGGCCTCATCGAGCGCTGCTAGCCACGTGCGATAAAGAAAGGCGAACCTGAGGCCGCGGTTACCGAGGCTTCGCTTCGGCTGGACCCGCGTGACTGCAACCCAGTGCCACCACTTCCGGACAGCTACAGAAGGAAGGACGCATCTGGGCTCCAGCATTTGGCAGCAAGGGTTGCGGCTGGACCACAACTAATCGCCGTTTGCTGCGCAGGGTGTGCGTGGGGCCTCATCGAGCGCTGCTAGCCACGTGCGATAAAGAAAGGCGAACCTGACGCAGCGGTTACCGAGGCTTCGCTTCGGCTGGACCCACGTGACTGCTACCCAGCGCCACCACTCCCGGACAGCTACAAAAAGAAGGACGCATCTGGGCTCCAGCATTTGGCAGCAAGGGTTGCGGCTGGACCACAACTAATCGCCGTTTGCTGCGCAGGCTTTGCGTAGGGCCTCATCGAGCGCTGCTAGCCACGTGCGATAAAGAAAGGCGAACCTGACGCAGCGGTTACTGAGGCTTCGCTTCGGCTGGACCCACGTGACTGCTACCCAGCGCCACCACTCCCGGACAGCTACAAAAAGAAGGACGCATCTGGGCTCCAGCATTTGGCAGCAAGGGTTGCGGCTGGACCACAACTAATCGCCGTTTGCTGCGCAGGGTTTGCGTGGGGCCTCATCGAGCGCTGCTAGCCACGTACGATAAAGAAAGGCGAACGTGACGCCGCGTTTACCGAGGCTTCGCTTCGGCTGGACCCGCGTGACTGCAACCCAGCGCCACCACTTCCGGACACCTACAAAAGGAAGGACGCATCTGGGCTCCAGCCTTTGGCAGCAAGGGTTGCGGCTGGACCACAACTAATCGCCGTTTGCTTCGCAGGGTTTGCGTGGGGCCTCATCGAGCGCTGCTAGCCACGTGCGATAAAGAAAGGCGAACCTGACGCCGCGGTTACCGAGGCTTCGCTTCGGCTGGACCCACGTGACTGCTACCCAGCGCCACCACTTCCGGACAGCTACAAAAGGAAGGACGCATCTGGGCTCCAGCATTTGGCAGCAAGGGTTGCGGCTGGACCACAACTAGTCGCCGTTTGCTGCGCAGGGTTTCCGTGGGACCTTATCGAGCGCTGCTAGCCACGTGCGATAAAGAAAGGCGAACCTGACATAGCGGTTACCGAGGCTTCGCTTCGGCTCTACCCACGTGACTGCAACCCAGCGCCACCACTCCCGGACAGCTACAAAAGGAAGGACGAATCTGGGCTCCAGCATTTGGCCGCAAGGGTTGCGGCTGGACCACAACTAATAGCCGTTTGCTGCTCAGGGTTTGCGTGGGGCCTCATCGAGCGCTGCTAGCCACGTGCGATAAAGAAAGGCGAACCTGACGCCGCGGTTACCGAGGCTTCGCTTCGGCTGGACCCGCGTGACTGCAACCCAGCGCCACCACTTCCGGACAGTTACAAAAGGAAGGACGCATCTGGGCTCCAGCATTTGGCAGCAAGGGTTGCGGCTGGACCACAATTAATCGCCGTTTGCTGCGCAGGGTTTGCGTGGGGCCTCATCGAGCGCTGCTAGCCACGTGCGATAAAGAAAGGCGAACCTGACGCAGCGGTTACCGAGGCTTCGCTTCGGCTGGACCCACGTGACTGCAAACCAGCGCCACCACTCCCGGACAGCTACAAAAAGAAGGACGCATCTGGGCTCCAGCATTTCGCAGCAAGGGTTGCGGCTGGACCACAACTAATCGCCGTTTGCTGCGCAGGGTTTGCGTGGGGCCTCATCGAGTGCTGCTAGCCACGTGCGATAAAGAAAGGCGAACCTGACGCCGCGGTTACCGAGGCTTCGCTTCGGCTGGACCCGCGTGACTGCAACGCAGCGCCACCACTTCTGGACAGCTACAAAAGGAAGGACGCATCTGGGCTCCAGCCTTTGGCAGCAAGGGTTGCGGCTGGACCACAACTAATCGCCGTTTGCTTCGCAGGGTTTGCGTGGGGCCTCATCGAGCGCTGCTAGCCACGTGCGATAAAGAAAGGCGAACCTGACGCAGCGGTTACCGAGGCTTCGCTTCGGCTGGACCCACGTGACTGCAAACCAGCGCCACCACTCCCGGACAGCTACAAAAAGAAGGACGCATCTGGGCTCCAGCATTTCGCAGCAAGGGTTGCGGCTGGACCACAACTAATCGCCGTTTGCGGCGCAGGGTTTGCGTGGGGCCTCATCGAGCGCTGCTAGCCACGTGTGATAAAGAAAGGCGAACCTGACATAGCGGTTACCGAGGCTTCGCTTCGGCTCTACCCACGTGACTGCAACCCAGCGCCACCACTCCCGGACAGCTACAAAAGGAAGGACGCATCTGGGCTCCAGCATTTGGCCGCAAGGGTTGCGGCTGGACCACAACTAATAGCCGTTTGCTGCGCAGGGTTTGCGTGGGGCCTCATCGAGCGCTGCTAGCCACGTGCGATAAAGAAAGGCGAACCTGACGCCGCGGTTACCGAGGCTTCGCTTCGGCTGGACCCGCGTGACTGCAACCCAGCGCCACCACTTCCGGACAGCTACAAAAAGAAGGACGCATCTGGGCTCCAGCATTTGGCAGCAAGGGTTGCGGCTGGACCACAACTAATCGCCGTTTGCTGCGCAGGCTTTGCGTAGGGACTCATCGAGCGCTGCTAGCCACGTGCGATAAAGAAAGGCGAACCTGACGCAGCGGTTACTGAGGCTTCGCTTCGGCTGGACCCACGTGACTGCTACCCAGCGCCACCACTCCCGGACAGCTACAAAAAGAAGGACGCATCTGGGCTCCAGCATTTGGCAGCAAGGGTTGCGGCTGGACCACAACTAATCGCCGTTTGCTGCGCAGGGTTTGCGTGGGGCCTCATCGAGCGCTGCTAGCCACGTGCGATAAAGAAAGGCGAACGTGACGCCGCGTTTACCGAGGCTTCGCTTCGGCTCTACCCACGTGACTGCAACCCAGCGCCACCACTCCCGGACAGCTACAAAAGGAAGGACGCATCTGGGCTCCAGCATTTGGCCGCAAGGGTTGCGGCTGGACCACAACTAATAGCCGTTTGCTGCGCAGGGTTTGCGTGGGGCCTCATCGAGCGCTGCTAGCCACGTGCGACAAAGAAAGGCGAACCTGACGCCGCGGTTACCGAGGCTTCGCTTCGGCTGGACCCGCGTGACTGCAACCCAGCGCCACCACTTCCGGACAGCTACAAAAGGAAGGACGCATCTGGGCTCCAGCATTTGGAAGCAAGGGTTGCGGCTGGAACACAACTAATCGCCGTTTGCTGCGCAGGGTTTGCGTGGGGCCTCATCGAGCGCTGCTAGCCACGTGCGATAAAGAAAGGCGAACCTGACATAGCGGTTACCGAGGCTTCCCTTCGGCTGGACCCACGTGACTGCAACCCAGCGCCACCACTTCCGGACAGCTACAAAAGGAAGGACGCATCTGGGCTCCAGCATTTGGCAGCAAGGGTTGCGGCTGGACCACAACTAATCGCCGTTTGCTGCGCAGGGTTTGCGTGGGACCTTATCGAGCGCTGCTAGCCACGTGCGATAAAGAAAGGGGAACCTGACATAGCGGTTACCGAGGCTTCGCTTCGGCTGGACCCACGTGACTGCAACCCAGCGCCACCACTCCCGGACAGCTACAAAAGGAAGGACGCATCTGGGCTCCAGCATTTGGTAGCAAGGGTTGCGGCTGGACCACAACTAATCGCCGTTTGCTGCGCAGGGTTTGCGTGGGGCCTCATCGAGCGCTGCTAGCCACGTGCGATAAAGAAAGGCGAACCTGACGCCGCGGTTACCGAGGCTTCGCTGCGGCTGGACCCGCGTGACTGCAACCCAGCGCCACCACTTCCGGACAGCTACAAAAGGAAGGACGCATCTGGGCTCCAGCATTTGGCAGCAAGGGTTGCGGCTGGACCACAACTAATCGCCGTTTGCTGCGCAGGGTTTGCGTGGGGCCTCATCGAGCGCTGCTAGCCACGTGCGATAAAGAAAAGCGAACCTGAGGCCGCGGTTACCGAGGCTTCGCTTCGGCTGGACCCGCGTGACTGCAACCCAGTGCCACCACTTCCGGACAGCTACAGAAGGAAGGACGCATCTGGGCTCCAGCATTTGGCAGCAAGGGTTGCGGCTGGACCACAACTAATCGCCGTTTGCTGCGCAGGGTTTGCGTGGGGCCTCATCGAGCGCTGCTAGCCACGTGCGATAAAGAAAGGCGAACCTGACGCAGCGGTTACCGAGGCTTCGCTTCGGCTGGACCCACGTGACTGCTACCCAGCGCCACCACTCCCGGACAGCTACAAAAAGAAGGACGCATCTGGGCTCCAGCATTTGGCAGCAAGGGTTGCGGCTGGACCACAACTAATCGCCGTTTGCTGCGCAGGCTTTGCGTAGGGCCTCATCGAGCGCTGCTAGCCACGTGCGATAAAGAAAGGCGAACCTGACGCAGCGGTTACTGAGGCTTCGCTTCGGCTGGACCCACGTGACTGCTACCCAGCGCCACCACTCCCGGACAGCTACAAAAAGAAGGACGCATCTGGGCTCCAGCATTTGGCAGCAAGGGTTGCGGCTGGACCACAACTAATCGCCGTTTGCTGCGCAGGGTTTGCGTGGGGCCTCATCGAGCGCTGCTAGCCACGTGCGATAAAGAAAGGCGAACGTGACGCCGCGTTTACCGAGGCTTCGCTTCGGCTGGACCCGCGTGACTGCAACCCAGCGCCACCACTTCCGGACACCTACAAAAGGAAGGACGCATCTGGGCTCCAGCCTTTGGCAGCAAGGGTTGCGGCTGGACCACAACTAATCGCCGTTTGCTTCGCAGGGTTTGCGTGGGGCCTCATCGAGCGCTGCTAGCCACGTGCGATAAAGAAAGGCGAACCTGACGCCGCGGTTACCGAGGCTTCGCTTCGGCTGGACCCACGTGACTGCAACCCAGCGCCACCACTTCCGGACAGCTACAAAAGGAAGGACGCATCTGGGCTCCAGCATTTGGCAGCAAGGGTTGCGGCTGGACCACAACTAGTCGCCGTTTGCTGCGCAGGGTTTCCGTGGGACCTTATCTAGCGCTGCTAGCCACGTGCGATAAAGAAAGGCGAACCTGAAATAGCGGTTACCGAGGCTTCGCTTCGGCTCTACCCACGTGACTGCAACCCAGCGCCACCACTCCCGGACAGCTACAAAAGGAAGGACGAATCTGGGCTCCAGCATTTGGCCGCAAGGGTTGCGGCTGGACCACAACTAATAGCCGTTTGCTGCTCAGGGTTTGCGTGGGGCCTCATCGAGCGCTGCTAGCCACGTGCGATAAAGAAAGGCGAACCTGACGCCGCGGTTACCGAGGCTTCGCTTCGGCTGGACCCGCGTGACTGCAACCCAGCGCCACCACTTCCGGACAGTTACAAAAGGAAGGACGCATCTGGGCTCCAGCATTTGGCAGCAAGGGTTGCGGCTGGACCACAATTAATCGCCGTTTGCTGCGCAGGGTTTGCGTGGGGCCTCATCGAGCGCTGCTAGCCACGTGCGATAAAGAAAGGCGAACCTGACGCAGCGGTTACCGAGGCTTCGCTTCGGCTGGACCCACGTGACTGCAAACCAGCGCCACCACTCCCGGACAGCTACAAAAAGAAGGACGCATCTGGGCTCCAGCATTTCGCAGCAAGGGTTGCGGCTGGACCACAACTAATCGCCGTTTGCTGCGCAGGGTTTGCGTGGGGCCTCATCGAGTGCTGCTAGCCACGTGCGATAAAGAAAGGCGAACCTGACGCCGCGGTTACCGAGGCTTCGCTTCGGCTGGACCCGCGTGACTGCAACGCAGCGCCACCACTTCTGGACAGCTACAAAAGGAAGGACGCATCTGGGCTCCAGCCTTTGGCAGCAAGGGTTGCGGCTGGACCACAACTAATCGCCGTTTGCTTCGCAGGGTTTGCGTGGGGCCTCATCGAGCGCTGCTAGCCACGTGCGATAAAGAAAGGCGAACCTGACGCCGCGGTTACCGAGGCTTCGCTTCGGCTGGACCCACGTGACTGCAACCCAGCGCCACCACTTCCGGACAGCTACAAAAGGAAGGACGCATCTGGGCTCCAGCATTTGGCAGCAAGGGTTGCGGCTGGACCACAACTAGTCGCCGTTTGCTGCGCAGGGTTTCCGTGGGACCTTATCGAGCGCTGCTAGCCACGTGCGATAAAGAAAGGCGAACCTGACATAGCGGTTACCGAGGCTTCGCTTCGGCTCTACCCACGTGACTGCAACCCAGCGCCACCACTCCCGGACAGCTACAAAAGGAAGGACGCATCTGGGCTCCAGCATTTGGCCACAAGGGTTGCGGCTGGACCACAACTAATAGCCGTTTGCTGCGCAGGGTTTGCGTGGGGCCTCATCGAGCGCTGCTAGCCACGTGCGATAAAGAAAGGCGAACCTGACGCCGCGGTTACCGAGGCTTCGCTTCGGCTGGACCCGCGTGACTGCAACCCAGCGCCACCACTTCCGGACAGTTACAAAAGGAAGGACGCATCTGGGCTCCAGCATTTGGCAGCAAGGGTTGCGGCTGGACCACAATTAATCGCCGTTTGCTGCGCAGGGTTTGCGTGGGGCCTCATCGAGCGCTGCTAGCCACGTGCGATAAAGAAAGGCGAACCTGACATAGCGGTTACCGAGGCTTCGCTTCGGCTGGACCCGCGTGACTGCAACGCAGCGCCACCACTTCCGGACAGCTACAAAAGGAAGGACGCATCTGGGCTCCAGCATTTGGCAGCAAGGGTTGCGGCTGGACCACAACTAATCGCCGTTTGCTGCGCAGGGTTTGCGTGGGGCCTCATCGAGCGCTGCTAGCCACGTGCGATAAAGAAAGGCGAACCTGACGCCGCGGTTACCGAGGCTTCGCTTCGGCTGGACCCGCGTGACTGCAACCCAGCGCCACCACTTCCGGACAGGTACAAAAGGAAGGACGCATCTGGGCTCCAGCATTTGGCAGCAAGGGTTGCGGCTGGACCACAACTAATCGCCGTTTGCTGCGCATGGTTTGCGTGGGGCCTCATCGAGCGCTGCTAGCCACGTGCGATAAAGAAAGGCGAACCTGACGCAGCGGTTACCGAGGCTTCGCTTCGGCTGGACCCACGTGACTGCAAACCAGCGCCACCACTCCCGGACAGCTACAAAAAGAAGGACGCATCTGGGCTCCAGCATTTCGCAGCAAGGGTTGCGGCTGGACCACAACTAATCGCCGTTTGCTGCGCAGGGTTTGCGTGGGGCCTCATCGAGCGCTGCTAGCCACGTGTGATAAAGAAAGGCGAACCTGACATAGCGGTTACCGAGGCTTCGCTTCGGCTCTGCCCACGTGACTGCAACCCAGCGCCACCACTCCCGGACAGCTACAAAAGGAAGGACGCATCTGGGCTCCAGCATTTGGCCGCAAGGGTTGCGGCTGGACCACAACTAATAGCCGTTTGCTGCGCAGGGTTTGCGTGGGGCCTCATCGAGCGCTGCTAGCCACGTGCGATAAAGAAAGGCGAACCTGACGCCGCGGTTACCGAGGCTTCGCTTCGGCTGGACCCGCGTGACTGCAACCCAGCGCCACCACTTCCGGACAGCTACAAAAGGAAGGACGCATCTGGGCTCCAGCATTTGGCAGCAAGGGTTGCGGCTGGACCACAACTAGTCGCCGTTTGCTGCGCAGGGTTTCCGTGGGACCTTATCGAGCGCTGCTAGCCACGTGCGATAAAGAAAGGCGAACCTGACATAGCGGTTACCGAGGCTTCGCTTCGGCTGGACCCACGTGACTGCAACCCAGCGCCACCACTCCCGGACAGCTACAAAAGGAAGGACGCATCTGGGCTCCAGCATTTGGCAGCAAGGGTTGCGGCTGGACCACAACTAATCGCCGTTTGCTGCGCAGGGTTTGCGTGGGGCCTCATCGAGCGCTGCTAGCCACGTGCGATAAAGAAAGGCGAACCTGACATAGCGGTTACCGAGGCTTCGCTTCGGCTGGACCCGCGTGACTGCAACCCAGCGCCACCACTTCCGGACAGTTACAAAAGGAAGGACGCATCTGGGCTCCAGCATTTGGCAGCAAGGGTTGCGGCTGGACCACAACTAATCGCCGTTTGCTGCGCAGGGTTTACGTGGGGCCTCATCGAGCGCTGCTAGCCACGTGCGATAAAGAAAGGCGAACCTGACATAGCGGTTACCGAGGCTTCGCTTCGGCTGGACCCGCGTGACTGCAACCCAGCGCCACCACTTCCGGACAGTTACAAAAGGAAGGACGCATCTGGGCTCCAGCATTTGGCAGCAAGGGTTGCGGCTGGACCACAATTAATCGCCGTTTGCTGCGCAGGGTTTGCGTGGGGCCTCATCGAGCGCTGCTAGCCACGTGCGATAAAGAAAGGCGAACCTGACATAGCGGTTACCGAGGCTTCGCTTCGGCTGGACCCGCGTGACTGCAACCCAGCGCCACCACTTCCGGACAGTTACAAAAGGAAGGACGCATCTGGGCTCCAGCATTTGGCAGCAAGGGTTGCAGCTGGACCACTATTAATCGCCGTTTGCTGCGCAGGGTTTGCGTGGGGCCTCATCGAGCGCTGCTAGCCACGTGCGATAAAGAAAGGCGAACCTGACGCAGCGGTTACCGAGGCTTCGCTTCGGCTGGACCCACGTGACTGCAAACCAGCCCCACCACTCCCGGACAGCTACAAAAAGAAGGACGCATCTGGGCTCCTGCATTTCGCAGCAAGGGTTGCGGCTGGACCACAACTAATCGCCGTTTGCTGCGCAGGGTTTGCGTGGGGCCTCATCGAGCGCTGCTAGCCACGTGCGATAAAGAAAGGCGAACCTGACATAGCGGTTACCGACGCTTCCCTTCGGCTGGACCCACGTGACTGCAACCCAGCGCCACCACTTCCGGACAGCTACAAAAGGAAGGACGCATCTGGGCTCCAGCATTTGGCAGCAAGGGTTGCGGCTGGACCACAACTAATCGCCGTTTGCTGCGCAGGGTTTGTGTGGGGCCTCATCGAGCGCTGCTAGCCACGTGCGATAAAGAAAGGCGAACCTGACGCCGCGGTTACCGAGGCTTCGCTTCGGCTGGACCCGCGTGACTGCAACCCAGCGCCACCACTTCCGGACAGTTACAAAAGGAAGGACGCATCTGGGCTCCAGCATTTGGCAGCAAGGGTTGCGGCTGGACCACAATTAATCGCCGTTTGCTGCGCAGGGTTTCCGTGGGGCCTCATCGAGCGCTGCTAGCCACGTGCGATAAAGAAAGGCGAACCTGACGCAGCGGTTACTGAGGCTTCGCTTCGGCTGGACCCACGTGACTGCAAACCAGCGCCACTACTCCCGGACAGCTACAAAAAGAAGGACGATTCTGGGCTCCACCATTTCGCAGCAAGGGTTGCGGCTGGACCACAACTAATCGCCGTTTGCTGCGCAGGGTTTGCGTGGGGCCTCATCGTGCGCTGCTAGCCACGTGCGATAAAGAAAGGCGAACCTGACGCCGCGGTTACCGAGGCTTCGCTTCGGCTGGACCCGCGTGACTGCAACGCAGCGCCACCACTTCTGGACAGCTACAAAAGGAAGGACGCATCTGGGCTCCAGCCTTTGGCAGCAAGGGTTGCGGATGGACCACAACTAATCGCCGTTTGCTTCGCACTGTTTGCGTGGGGCCTCATCGAGCGCTGCTAGCCACGTGCGATAAAGAAAGGCGAACCTGACGCCGCGGTTACCGAGGCTTCGCTTCGGCTGGACCCGCGTGACTGCAACCCAGCGCCACCACTTCCGGACAGCTACAAAAGGAAGGACGCATCTGGGCTCCAGCCTTTGGCAGCAAGGGTTGCGGCTGGACCACAACTAATCGCCGTTTGCTGCGCAGGGTTTGCGTGGGGCCTCATCGAGCGCTGCTAGCCACGTGCGATAAAGAAAGGCGAACCTGAGGCAGCGGTTACCGAGGCTTCGCTTCGGCTGGACCCACGTGACTGCAAACCAGCGCCACCACTCCCGGACAGCTACAAAAAGAAGGACGCATCTGGGCTCCAGCATTTCGCAGCAAGGGTTGCGGCTGGACCACAACTAATCGCCGTTTGCTGCGCAGGGTTTGCGTGGGGCCTCATCGAGCGCTGCTAGCCACGTGTGATAAAGAAAGGCGAACCTGACATAGCGGTTACCGAGGCTTCGCTTCGGCTCTACCCACGTGACTGCAACCCAGCGCCACCACTCCCGGACAGCTACAAAAGGAAGGACGCATCTGGGCTCCAGCATTTGGCCGCAAGGGTTGCGGCTGGACCACAACTAATAGCCGTTTGCTGCGCAGGGTTTGCGTGGGGCCTCATCGAGCGTTGCTAGCCACGTGCGATAAAGAAAGGCGAACCTGACGCCGCGGTTACCGAGGCTTCGCTTCGGCTGGACCCGCGTGACTGCAACCCAGCGCCACCACTTCCGGACAGCTACAAAAGGAAGGACGCATCTGGGCTCCAGCATTTGGCATCAAGGGTTGCGGCTGGACCACAACTAGTCGCCGTTTGCTGCGCAGGGTTTCCGTGGGACCTTATCGAGCGCTGCTAGCCACGTGCGATAAAGAAAGGCGAACCTGACGCCGCGGCTACCGAGGCTTCGCTTCGGCTGGACCCACGTGACTGCAACCCAGCGCCACCACTCCCGGACAGCTACAAAAGGAAGGACGCATCTGGGCTCCAGCATTTGGCAGCAAGGGTTGCGGCTGGACCACAACTAATCGCCGTTTGCTGCGCAGGGTTTGCGTGGGGCCTCATCGAGCGCTGCTAGCCACGTGCGATAAAGAAAGGCGAACCTGACGCCGCGGTTACCGAGGCTTCGCTTCGGCTGGACCCGCGTGACTGCAACCCAGCGCCACCACTTCCGGACAGTTACAAAAGGAAGGACGCATCTGGGCTCCAGTATTTGGCAGCAAGGGTTGCGGCTGGACCACAACTAATCGCCGTTTGCTGCGCAGGGTTTGCGTGGGGCCTCATCGAGCGCTGATAGCCACGTGCGATAAAGAAAGGCGAACCTGACGCAGCGGTTACCGAGGCTTCGCTTCGGCTGGACCCACGTGACTGCTACCCAGCGCCACCACTCTCGGACAGCTACAAAAAGAAGGACGCATCTGGGCTCCAGCATTTGGCAGCAAGGGTTGCGGCTGGACCACAACTAATCGCCGTTTGCTGCGCATGGTTTGCGTGGGGCCTCATCGAGCGCTGCTAGCCACGTGCGATAAAGAAAGGCGAACCTGACGCCGCGGTTACCGAGGCTTCGCTTCGGCTATACCCGCGTGACTGCAACGCAGCGCCACCACTTCCGGACAGCTACAAAAGGAAGGACGCATCTGGGCTCCAGCATTTGGCAGCAAGGGTTGCGGCTGGACCACAACTAATCGCCGTTTGCTGCGCAGGGTTTGCGTGGGGCCTCATCGAGCGCTGCTAGCCACGTGCGATAAAGAAAGGCGAACCTGACATAGCGGTTACCGAGGCTTCCCTTCGGCTGGACCCACGTGACTGCAACCCAGCGCCACCACTTCCGGACAGCTACAAAAGGAAGGAGACATCTGGGCTCCAGCATTTGGCAGCAAGGGTTGCGGCTGGACCACAACTAATCGCCGTTTGCTGCGCAGGGTTTGCGTGGGACCTTATCGAGCGCTGCTAGCCACGTGCGATAAAGAAAGGCGAACCTGACATAGCGGTTACCGAGGCTTCGCTTCGGCTGGACCCACGTGACTGCAACCCAGCGCCACCACTCCCGGACAGCTACAAAAGGAAGGACGCATCTGGGCTCCAGCCTTTGGCAGCAAGGGTTGCGGCTGGACCACAACTAATCGCCGTTTGCTTCGCAGGGTTTGCGTGGGGCCTCATCGAGCGCTGCTAGCCACGTGCGATAAAGAAAGGCGAACCTGACGCCGCGGTTACCGAGGCTTCGCTTCGGCTGGACCCGCGTGACTGCAACCCAGCGCCACCACTTCCGGACAGCTACAAAAGGAAGGACGCATCTGGGCTCCAGCATTTGGCAGCAAGGGTTGCGGCTGGACCACAACTAATCGCCGTTTGCTGCGCAGGGTTTGCGTGGGGCCTCATCGAGCGCTGCTAGCCACGTGCGATAAAGAAAGGCGAACGTGACGCCGCGTTTACCGAGGCTTCGCTTCGGCTGGACCCGCGTGACTGCAACCCAGCGCCACCACTTCCGGACAGCTACAAAAAGAAGGACGCATCTGGTCTCCAGCATTTGGCAGCAAGGGTTGCGGCTGGACCACAACTAATCGCCGTTTGCTGCGCAGGGTTTGCGTGGGGCCTCATCGAGCGCTGCTAGCCACGTGCGATAAAGAAAGGCGAACCTGTCATAGCGGTTACCGAGGCTTCCCTTCGGCTGGACCCACGTGACTGCAACCCAGCGCCACCACTTCCGGACAGCTACAAAAGGAAGGACGCATCTGGGCTCCAGCCTTTGGCAGCAAGGGTTGCGGCTGGACCACAACTAATCGCCGTTTGCTTCGCAGGGTTTGCGTGGGGCCTCATCGAGCGCTGCTAGCCACGTGCGATAAAGAAAGGCGAACGTGACGCCGCGTTTACCGAGGCTTCGCTTCGGCTGGACCCACGTGACTGCAACCCAGCGCCACCACTCCCGGACAGCTACAAAAGGAAGGACGCATCTGGGCTCCAGCATTTGGCCGCAAGGGTTGCGGCTGGACCACAACTAATAGCCTTTTGCTGCGCAGGGTTTGCGTGGGGCCTCATCGAGCGCTGCTAGCCACGTGCGATAAAGAAAGGCGAACCTGACGCCGCGGTTACCGAGGCTTCGCTTCGGCTGGACCCGCATGACTGCAACCCAGCGCCACCACTTCCGGACAGTTACAAAAGGAAGGACGCATCTGGGCTCCAGCATTTGGCAGCAAGGGTTGCGGCTGGACCACAATTAATCGCCGTTTGCTGCGCAGGGTTTGCGTGGGGCCTCATCGAGCGCTGCTAGCCACGTGCGATAAAGAAAGGCGAACCTGACGCAGCGGTTACCGAGGCTTCGCTTCGGCTGGACCCACGTGACTGCAAACCAGCGCCACCACTCCCGGACAGCTACAAAAAGAAGGACGCATCTGGGCTCCAGCATTTCGCAGCAAGGGTTGCGGCTGGACCACAACTAATCGCCGTTTGCTGCGCAGGGTTTGCGTGGGGCCTCATCGAGCGCTGCTAGCCACGTGTGATAAAGAAAGGCGAACCTGACATAGCGGTTACCGAGGCTTCCCTTCGGCTGGACCCACGTGACTGCAACCCAGCGCCACCACTTCCGGACAGCTACAAAAGGAAGGACGCATCTGGGCTCCAGCATTTGGCAGCAAGGGTTGGGGCTGGACCACAACTAATCGCCGTTTGCTGCGCAGGGTTTGCGTGGGGCCTCATCGAGCGCTGCTAGCCACGTGCGATAAAGAAAGGCGAACCTGACGCCGCGGTTACCGAGGCTTCGCTTCGGCTGGACCCGCGTGACTGCAACCCAGCGCCACCACTTCCGGACAGTTACAAAAGGAAGGACGCATCTGGGCTCCAGTATTTGGCAGCAAGGGTTGCGGCTGGACCACAACTAATCGCCGTTTGCTGCGCAGGGTTTGCGTGGGGCCTCATCGAGCGCTGATAGCCACGTGCGATAAAGAAAGGCGAACCTGACGCAGCGGTTACCGAGGCTTCGCTTCGGCTGGACCCACGTGACTGCTACCCAGCGCCACCCCTCTCGGACAGCTACAAAAAGAAGGACGCATCTGGGCTCCAGCATTTGGCAGCAAGGGTTGCGGCTGGACCACAACTAATCGCCGTTTGCTGCGCATGGTTTGCGTGGGGCCTCATCGAGCGCTGCTAGCCACGTGCGATAAAGAAAGGCGAACCTGACATAGCGGTTACCGAGGCTTCGCTTCGGCTGGACCCGCGTGACTGCAACGCAGCGCCACCACTTCCGGACAGCTACAAAAGGAAGGACGCATCTGGGCTCCAGCATTTGGCAGCAAGGGTTGCGGCTGGACCACAACTGATCGCCGTTTGCTGCGCAGGGTTTGCGTGGGGCCTCATCGAGCGCTGCTAGCCACGTGCGATAAAGAAAGGCGAACCTGACATAGCGGTTACCGAGGCTTCCCTTCGGCTGGACCCACGTGACTGCAACCCAGCGCCACCACTTCCGGACAGCTACAAAAGGAAGGAGACATCTGGGCTCCAGCATTTGGCAGCAAGGGTTGCGGCTGGACCACAACTAATCGCCGTTTGCTGCGCAGGGTTTGCGTGGGACCTTATCGAGCGCTGCTAGCCACGTGCGATAAAGAAAGGCGAACCTGACATAGCGGTTACCGAGGCTTCGCTTCGGCTGGACCCACGTGACTGCAACCCAGCGCCACCACTCCCGGACAGCTACAAAAGGAAGGACGCATCTGGGCTCCAGCCTTTGGCAGCAAGGGTTGCGGCTGGACCACAACTAATCGCCGTTTGCTTCGCAGGGTTCGCGTGGGGCCTCATCGAGGGCTCTAGCCACGTGCGATAAAGAAAGGCGAACCTGACGCCGCGGTTACCGAGGCTTCGCTTCGGCTGGACCCGCGTGACTGCAACCCAGCGCCACCACTTCCGGACAGCTACAAAAGGAAGGACGCATCTGGGCTCCAGCATTCGGCAGCAAGGGTTGCGGCTGGACCACAACTAATCGCCGTTTGCTGCGCAGGGTTTGCGTGGGGCCTCATCGAGCGCTGCTAGCCACGTGCGATAAAGAAAGGCGAACCTGTCATAGCGGTTACCGAGGCTTCCCTTCGGCTGGACCCACGTGACTGCAACCCAGCGCCACCACTTCCGGACAGCTACAAAAGGAAGGACGCATCTGGGCTCCAGCCTTTGGCAGCAAGGGTTGCGGCTGGACCACAACTAATCGCCGTTTGCTTCGCAGGGTTTGCGTGGGGCCTCATCGAGCGCTGCTAGCCACGTGCGATAAAGAAAGGCGAACGTGACGCCGCGTTTACCGAGGCTTCGCTTCGGCTGGACCCACGTGACTGCACCCAGCGCCACCACTCCCGGACAGCTACAAAAGGAAGGACGCATCTGGGCTCCAGCATTTGGCCGCAAGGGTTGCGGCTGGACCACAACTAATAGCCTTTTGCTGCGCAGGGTTTGCGTGGGGCCTCATCGAGCGCTGCTAGCCACGTGCGATAAAGAAAGGCGAACCTGACGCCGCGGTTACCGAGGCTTCGCTTCGGCTGGACCTGCATGACTGCAACCCAGCGCCACCACTTCCGGACAGTTACAAAAGGAAGGACGCATCTGGGCTCCAGCATTTGGCAGCAAGGGTTGCGGCTGGACCACAATTAATCGCCGTTTGCTGCGCAGGGTTTGCGTGGGGCCTCATCGAGCGCTGCTAGCCACGTGCGATAAAGAAAGGCGAACCTGACGCAGCGGTTACCGAGGCTTCGCTTCGGCTGGACCCACGTGACTGCAAACCAGCGCCACCACTCCCGGACAGCTACAAAAAGAAGGACGCATCTGGGCTCCAGCATTTCGCAGCAAGGGTTGCGGCTGGACCACAACTAATCGCCGTTTGCTGCGCAGGGTTTGCGTGGGGCCTCATCGAGCGCTGCTAGCCACGTGTGATAAAGAAAGGCGAACCTGACATAGGGGTTACCGAGGCTTCCCTTCGGCTGGACCCACGTGACTGCAACCCAGCGCCACCACTTCCGGACAGCTACAAAAGGAAGGACGCATCTGGGCTCCAGCATTTGGCAGCAAGGGTTGCGGCTGGACCACAACTAATCGCCGTTTGCTGCGCAGGGTTTGCGTGGGGCCTCATCGAGCGCTGCTAGCCACGTGCGATAAAGAAAGGCGAACCTGATGCCGCGGTTACCGAGGCTTCGCTTCGGCTGGACCCGCGTGACTGCAACCCAGCGCCACCACTTCCGGACAGTTACAAAAGGAAGGACGCATCTGGGCTCCAGTATTTGGCAGCAAGGGTTGCGGCTGGACCACAACTAATCGCCGTTTGCTGCGCAGGGTTTGCGTGGGGCCTCATCGGGCGCTGATAGCCACGTGCGATAAAGAAAGGCGAACCTGACGCAGCGGTTACCGAGGCTTCGCTTCGGCTGGACCCACGTGACTGCTACCCAGCGCCACCCCTCTCGGACAGCTACAAAAAGAAGGACGCATCTGGGCTCCAGCATTTGGCAGCAAGGGTTGCGGCTGGACCACAACTAATCGCCGTTTGCTGCGCATGGTTTGCGTGGGGCCTCATCGAGCGCTGCTAGCCACGTGCGATAAAGAAAGGCGAACCTGACATAGCGGTTACCGAGGCTTCGCTTCGGCTGGACCCGCGTGACTGCAACGCAGCGCCACCACTTCCGGACAGCTACAAAAGGAAGGACGCATCTGGGCTCCAGCATTTGGCAGCAAGGGTTGCGGCTGGACCACAACTGATCGCCGTTTGCTGCGCAGGGTTTGCGTGGGGCCTCATCGAGCGCTGCTAGCCACGTGCGATAAAGAAAGGCGAACCTGACATAGCGGTTACCGAGGCTTCCCTTCGGCTGGACCCACGTGACTGCAACCCAGCGCCACCACTTCCGGACAGCTACAAATGGAAGGAGACATCTGGGCTCCAGCATTTGGCAGCAAGGGTTGCGGCTGGACCACAACTAATCGCCGTTTGCTGCGCAGGGTTTGCGTGGGACCTTATCGAGCGCTGCTAGCCACGTGCGATAAAGAAAGGCGAACCTGACATAGCGGTTACCGAGGCTTCGCTTCGGCTGGACCCACGTGACTGCAACCCAGCGCCACCACTCCCGGACAGCTACAAAAGGAAGGACGCATCTGGGCTCCAGCCTTTGGCAGCAAGGGTTGCGGCTGGACCACAACTAATCGCCGTTTGCTTCGCAGGGTTTGCGTGGGGCCTCATCGAGGGCTCTAGCCACGTGCGATAAAGAAAGGCGAACCTGACGCCGCGGTTACCGAGGCTTCGCTTCGGCTGGACCCGCGTGACTGCAACCCAGCGCCACCACTTCCGGACAGCTACAAAAGGAAGGACGCATCTGGGCTCCAGCATTTTGCAGCAAGGGTTGCGGCTGGACCACAACTAATCGCCGTTTGCTGCGCAGGGTTTGCTTGGGGCCTCATCGAGTGCTGCTAGCCACGTGCGATAAAGAAAGGCGAACCTGACGCAGCGGTTACTGAGGCTTCGCTTCGGCTGGACCCACGTGACTGCTACCCAGCGCCACCACTCCCGGACAGCTACAAAAAGAAGGACGCTTCTGGGCTCCAGCATTCGGCAGCAAGGGTTGCGGCTGGACCACAACTAATCGCCGTTTGCTGCGCAGGGTTTGCGTGGGGCCTCATCGAGCGCTGCTAGCCACGTGCGATAAAGAAAGGCGAACGTGACGCCGCGTTTACCGAGGCTTCGCTTCGGCTGGACCCGCGTGACTGCAACCCAGCGCCACCACTTCCGGACAGCTACAAAAAGAAGGACGCATCTGGTCTCCAGCATTTGGCAGCAAGGGTTGCGGCTGGACCACAACTAATCGCCGTTTGCTGCGCAGGGTTTGCGTGGGGCCTCATCGAGCGCTGCTAGCCACGTGCGAAAAAGAAAGGCGAACCTGTCATAGCGGTTACCGAGGCTTCCCTTCGGCTGGACCCACGTGACTGCAACCCAGCGCCACCACTTCCGGACAGCTACAAAAGGAAGGACGCATCTGGGCTCCAGCCTTTGGCAGCAAGGGTTGCGGCTGGACCACAACTAATCGCCGTTTGCTTCGCAGGGTTTGCGTGGGGCCTCATCGAGCGCTGCTAGCCACGTGCGATAAAGAAAGGCGAACGTGACGCCGCGTTTACTGAGGCTTCGCTTCGGCTGGACCCACGTGACTGCAACCCAGCGCCACCACTCCCGGACAGCTACAAAAGGAAGGACGCATCTGGGCTCCAGCATTTGGCCGCAAGGGTTGCTTCTGGACCACAACTAATAGCCTTTTGCTGCGCAGGGTTTGCGTGTGGCCTCATCGAGCGCTGCTAGCCACGTGCGATAAAGAAAGGCGAACCTGACGCCGCGGTTACCGAGGCTTCGCTTCGGCTGGACCCGCATGACTGCAACCCAGCGCCACCACTTCCGGACAGTTACAAAAGGAAGGACGCATCTGGGCTCCAGCATTTGGCAGCAAGGGTTGCGGCTGGACCACAATTATTCGCCGTTTGCTGCGCAGGGTTTGCGTGGGGCCTCATCGAGCGCTGCTAGCCACGTGCGATAAAGAAAGGCGAACCTGACGCAGCGGTTACCGAGGCTTCGCTTCGGCTGGACCCACGTGACTGCAAACCAGCGCCACCACTCCCGGACAGCTACAAAAAGAAGGACGCATCTGGGCTCCAGCATTTCGCAGCAAGGGTTGCGGCTGGACCACAACTAATCGCCGTTTGCTGCGCAGGGTTTGCGTGGGGCCTCATCGAGCGCTGCTAGCCACGTGTGATAAAGAAAGGCGAACCTGACATAGCGGTTACCGAGGCTTCCCTTCGGCTGGACCCACGTGAGTGCAACCCAGCGCCACCACTTCCGGACAGCTACAAAAGGAAGGACGCATCTGGGCTCCAGCATTTGGCAGCAAGGGTTGCGGCTGGACCACAACTAATCGCCGTTTGCTGCGCAGGGTTTGCGTGGGGCCTCATCGAGCGCTGCTAGCCACGTGCGATAAAGAAAGGCGAACCTGACGCCGCGGTTACCGAGGCTTCGCTTCGGCTGGACCCGCGTGACTGCAACCCAGCGCCACCACTTCCGGACAGTTACAAAAGGAAGGACGCATCTGGGCTCCAGCATTTGGCAGCAAGGGTTGCGGCTGGACCACAATTAATCGCCGTTTGCTGCGCAGGGTTTGCGTGGGGCCTCATCGAGCGCTGCTAGCCACGTGCGATAAAGAAAGGCGAACCTGACGCAGCGGTTACCGAGGCTTCGCTTCGGCTGGACCCACGTGACTGCAAACCAGCGCCACCACTCCCGGACAGCTACAAAAAGAAGGACGCATCTGGGCTCCAGCATTTCGCAGCAAGGGTTGCGGCTGGACCACAACTAATCGCCGTTTGCTGCGCAGGGTTTGCGTGGGGCCTCATCGAGCGCTGCTAGCCACGTGCGATAAAGAAAGGCGAACCTGACATAGCGGTTACCGAGGCTTCCCTTCGGCTGGACCCACGTGACTGCAACCCAGCGCCACCACTTCCGGACAGTTACAAAAGGAAGGACGCATCTGGGCTCCAGCATTTGGCAGCAAGGGTTGCGGCTGGACCACAATTAATCGCCGTTTGCTGCGCAGGGTTTGCGTGGGGCCTCATCGAGCGCTGCTAGCCACGTGCGATAAAGAAAGGCGAACCTGTCATAGCGGTTACCGAGGCTTCCCTTCGGCTGGACCCACGTGACTGCAACCCAGCGCCACCACTTCCGGACAGCTACAAAAGGAAGGACGCATCTGGGCTCCAGCCTTTGTCAGCAAGGGTTGCGGCTGGACCACAACTAATCGCCGTTTGCTTCGCAGGGTTTGCGTGGGGCCTCATCGAGCGCTGCTAGCCACGTGCGATAAAGAAAAGCGAACGTGACGCCGCGTTTACCGAGGCTTCGCTTCGGCTGGACCCACGTGACTGCAACCCAGCGCCACCACTCCCGGAGAGCTACAAAAGGAAGGACGCATCTGGGCTCCAGCATTTGGCCGCAAGGGTTGCGGCTGGACCACAACTAATAGCCGTTTGCTGCGCAGGGTTTGCGTGGGGCCTCATCGAGCGCTGCTAGCCACGTGCGATAAAGAAAGGCGAACCTGACGCCGCGGTTACCGAGGCTTCGCTTCGGCTGGACCCGCGTGACTGCAACCCAGCGCCACCACTTCCGGACAGTTACAAAAGGAAGGACGCATCTGGGCTCCAGCATTTGGCAGCAAGGGTAGCGGCTGGACCACAATTACTCGCCGTTTGCTGCGCAGGGTTTGCGTGGGGCCTCATCGAGCGCTGCTAGCCACGTGCGATAAAGAAAGGCGAACCTGACGCAGCGGTTACCGAGGCTTCGCTTCGGCTGGACCCACGTGACTGCAAACCAGCGCCACCACTCCCGGACAGCTACAAAAAGAAGGACGCATCTGGGCTCCAGCATTTCGCAGCAAGGGTTGCGGCTGGACCACAACTAATCGCCGTTTGCTGCGCAGGGTTTGCGTGGGGCCTCATCGAGCGCTGCTAGCCACGTGTGATAAAGAAAGGCGAACCTGACATAGCGGTTACCGAGGCTTCGCTTCGGCTCTACCCACGTGACTGCAACCCAGCGCCACCACTCCCGGACAGCTACAAAAGGAAGGACGCATCTGGGCTCGAGCATTTGGCCGCAAGGGTTGCGGCTGGACCACAACTAATAGCCGTTTGCTGCGCAGGGTTTGCGTGGGGCCTCATCGAGCGTTGCTAGCCACGTGCGATAAAGAAAGGCGAACCTGACGCCGCGGTTACCGAGGCTTCGCTTCGGCTGGACCCGCGTGACTGCAACCCAGCGCCACCACTTCCGGACAGCTACAAAAGGAAGGACGCATCTGGGCTCCAGCATTTGGCATCAAGGGTTGCGGCTGGACCACAACTAGTCGCCGTTTGCTGCGCAGGGTTTCCGTGGGACCTTATCGAGCGCTGCTAGCCACGTGCGATAAAGAAAGGCGAACCTGACGCCGCGGTTACCGAGGCTTCGCTTCGGCTGGACCCACGTGACTGCAACCCAGCGCCACCACTCCCGGACAGCTACAAAAGGAAGGACGCATCTGGGCTCCAGCATTTGGCAGCAAGGGTTGCGGCTGGACCACAACTAATCGCCGTTTGCTGCGCAGGGTTTGCGTGGGGCCTCATCGAGCGCTGCTAGCCACGTGCGATAAAGAAAGGCGAACCTGACGCCGCGGTTACCGAGGCTTCGCTTCGGCTGGACCCGCGTGACTGCAACCCAGCGCCACCACTTCCGGACAGTTACAAAAGGAAGGACGCATCTGGGCTCCAGTATTTGGCAGCAAGGGTTGCGGCTGGACCACAACTAATCGCCGTTTGCTGCGCAGGGTTTGCGTGGGGCCTCATCGAGCGCTGATAGCCACGTGCGATAAAGAAAGGCGAACCTGACGCAGCGGTTACCGAGGCTTCGCTTCGGCTGGACCCACGTGACTGCTACCCAGCGCCACCACTCTCGGACAGCTACAAAAAGAAGGACGCATCTGGGCTCCAGCATTTGGCAGCAAGGGTTGCGGCTGGACCACAACTAATCGCCGTTTGCTGCGCATGGTTTGCGTGGGGCCTCATCGAGCGCTGCTAGCCACGTGCGATAAAGAAAGGCGAACCTGACGCCGCGGTTACCGAGGCTTCGCTTCGGCTATACCCGCGTGACTGCAACGCAGCGCCACCACTTCCGGACAGCTACAAAAGGAAGGACGCATCTGGGCTCCAGCATTTGGCAGCAAGGGTTGCGGCTGGACCACAACTAATCGCCGTTTGCTGCGCAGGGTTTGCGTGGGGCCTCATCGAGCGCTGCTAGCCACGTGCGATAAAGAAAGGCGAACCTGACATAGCGGTTACCGAGGCTTCCCTTCGGCTGGACCCACGTGACTGCAACCCAGCGCCACCACTTCCGGACAGCTACAAAAGGAAGGAGACATCTGGGCTCCAGCATTTGGCAGCAAGGGTTGCGGCTGGACCACAACTAATCGCCGTTTGCTGCGCAGGGTTTGCGTGGGACCTTATCGAGCGCTGCTAGCCACGTGCGATAAAGAAAGGCGAACCTGACATAGCGGTTACCGAGGCTTCGCTTCGGCTGGACCCACGTGACTGCAACCCAGCGCCACCACTCCCGGACAGCTACAAAAGGAAGGACGCATCTGGGCTCCAGCCTTTGGCAGCAAGGGTTGCGGCTGGACCACAACTAATCGCCGTTTGCTTCGCAGGGTTTGCGTGGGGCCTCATCGAGCGCTGCTAGCCACGTGCGACAAAGAAAGGCGAACCTGACGCCGCGGTTACCGAGGCTTCGCTTCGGCTGGACCCGCGTGACTGCAACCCAGCGCCACCACTTCCGGACAGATACAAAAGGAAGGACGCATCTGGGCTCCAGCATTTGGCAGCAAGGGTTGCGGCTGGACCACAACTAATCGCCGTTTGCTGCGCAGGGTTTGCGTGGGGCCTCATCGAGCGCTGCTAGCCACGTGCGATAAAGAAAGGCGAACGTGACGCCGCGTTTACCGAGGCTTCGCTTCGGCTGGACCCGCGTGACTGCAACCCAGCGCCACCACTTCCGGACAGCTACAAAAAGAAGGACGCATCTGGTCTCCAGCATTTGGCAGCAAGGGTTGCGGCTGGACCACAACTAATCGCCGTTTGCTGCGCAGGGTTTGCGTGGGGCCTCATCGAGCGCTGCTAGCCACGTGCGATAAAGAAAGGCGAACCTGTCATAGCGGTTACAAAGGCTTCCCTTCGGCTGGACCCACGTGACTGCAACCCAGCGCCACCACTTCCGGACAGCTACAAAAGGAAGGACGCATCTGGGCTCCAGCCTTTGGCAGCAAGGGTTGCGGCTGGACCACAACTAATCGCCGTTTGCTTCGCAGGGTTTGCGTGGGGCCTCATCGAGCGCTGCTAGCCACGTGCGATAAAGAAAGGCGAACGTGACGCCGCGTTTACCGAGGCTTCGCTTCGGCTGGACCCACGTGACTGCAACCCAGCGCCACCACTCCCGGACAGCTACAAAAGGAAGGACGCATCTGGGCTCCAGCATTTGGCCGCAAGGGTTGCGGCTGGACCACAACTAATAGCCTTTTGCTGCGCAGGGTTTGCGTGGGGCCTCATCGAGCGCTGCTAGCCACGTGCGATAAAGAAAGGCGAACCTGACGCCGCGGTTACCGAGGCTTCGCTTCGGCTGGACCCGCATGACTGCAACCCAGCGCCACCACTTCCGGACAGTTACAAAAGGAAGGACGCATCTGGGCTCCAGCATTTGGCAGCAAGGGTTGCGGCTGGACCACAATTAATCGCCGTTTGCTGCGCAGGGTTTGCGTGGGGCCTCATCGAGCGCTGCTAGCCACGTGCGATAAAGAAAGGCGAACCTGACGCAGCGGTTACCGAGGCTTCGCTTCGGCTGGACCCACGTGACTGCAAACCAGCGCCACCACTCCCGGACAGCTACAAAAAGAAGGACGCATCTGGGCTCCAGCATTTCGCAGCAAGGGTTGCGGCTGGACCACAACTAATCGCCGTTTGCTGCGCAGGGTTTGCGTGGGGCCTCATCGAGCGCTGCTAGCCACGTGTGATAAAGAAAGGCGAACCTGACATAGCGGTTACCGAGGCTTCCCTTCGGCTGGACCCACGTGACTGCAACCCAGCGCCACCACTTCCGGACAGCTACAAAAGGAAGGACGCATCTGGGCTCCAGCATTTGGCAGCAAGGGTTGGGGCTGGACCACAACTAATCGCCGTTTGCTGCGCAGGGTTTGCGTGGGGCCTCATCGAGCGCTGCTAGCCACGTGCGATAAAGAAAGGCGAACCTGACGCCGCGGTTACCGAGGCTTCGCTTCGGCTGGACCCGCGTGACTGCAACCCAGCGCCACCACTTCCGGACAGTTACAAAAGGAAGGACGCATCTGGGCTCCAGTATTTGGCAGCAAGGGTTGCGGCTGGACCACAACTAATCGCCGTTTGCTGCGCAGGGTTTGCGTGGGGCCTCATCGAGCGCTGATAGCCACGTGCGATAAAGAAAGGCGAACCTGACGCAGCGGTTACCGAGGCTTCGCTTCGGCTGGACCCACGTGACTGCTACCCAGCGCCACCCCTCTCGGACAGCTACAAAAAGAAGGACGCATCTGGGCTCCAGCATTTGGCAGCAAG
This sequence comes from Haemaphysalis longicornis, assembly GCF_048455015.1. Lineage (NCBI taxonomy): Eukaryota > Metazoa > Arthropoda > Arachnida > Ixodida > Ixodidae > Haemaphysalis > Haemaphysalis longicornis. Next base: position 205,067,423 of record NW_027526385.1, read on the forward strand.
GGTTGCGGCTGGACCACAACTAATCGCCGTTTGCTGCGCATGGTTTGCGTGGGGCCTCATCGAGCGCTGCTAGCCACGTGCGATAAAGAAAGGCGAACCTGACATAGCGGTTACCGAGGCTTCGCTTCGGCTGGACCCGCGTGACTGCAACGCAGCGCCACCACTTCCGGACAGCTACAAAAGGAAGGACGCATCTGGGCTCCAGCATTTGGCAGCAAGGGTTGCGGCTGGACCACAACTGATCGCCGTTTGCTGCGCAGGGTTTGCGTGGGGCCTCATCGAGCGCTGCTAGCCACGTGCGATAAAGAAAGGCGAACCTGACATAGCGGTTACCGAGGCTTCCCTTCGGCTGGACCCACGTGACTGCAAGCCAGCGCCACCACTTCCGGACAGCTACAAAAGGAAGGAGACATCTGGGCTCCAGCATTTGGCAGCAAGGGTTGCGGCTGGACCACAACTAATCGCCGTTTGCTGCGCAGGGTTTGCGTGGGACCTTATCGAGCGCTGCTAGCCACGTGCGATAAAGAAAGGCGAACCTGACATAGCGGTTACCGAGGCTTCGCTTCGGCTGGACCCACGTGACTGCAACCCAGCGCCACCACTCCCGGACAGCTACAAAAGGAAGGACGCATCTGGGCTCCAGCCTTTGGCAGCAAGGGTTGCGGCTGGACCACAACTAATCGCCGTTTGCTTCGCAGGGTTTGCGTGGGGCCTCATCGAGGGCTCTAGCCACGTGCGATAAAGAAAGGCGAACCTGACGCCGCGGTTACCGAGGCTTCGCTTCGGCTGGACCCGCGTGACTGCAACCCAGCGCCACCACTTCCGGACAGCTACAAAAGGAAGGACGCATCTGGGCTCCAGCATTCGGCAGCAAGGGTTGCGGCTGGACCACAACTAATCGCCGTTTGCTGCGCAGGGTTTGCGTGGGGCCTCATCGAGCGCTGCTAGCCACGTGCGATAAAGAAAGGCGAACCTGTCATAGCGGTTACCGAGGCTTCCCTTCGGCTGGACCCACGTGACTGCAACCCAGCGCCACCACTTCCGGACAGCTACAAAAGGAAGGACGCATCTGGGCTCCAGCCTTTGGCAGCAAGGGTTGCGGCTGGACCACAACTAATCGCCGTTTGCTTCGCAGGGTTTGCGTGGGGCCTCATCGAGCGCTGCTAGCCACGTGCGATAAAGAAAGGCGAACGTGACGCCGCGTTTACCGAGGCTTCGCTTCGGCTGGACCCACGTGACTGCACCCAGCGCCACCACTCCCGGACAGCTACAAAAGGAAGGACGCATCTGGGCTCCAGCATTTGGCCGCAAGGGTTGCGGCTGGACCACAACTAATAGCCTTTTGCTGCGCAGGGTTTGCGTGGGGCCTCATCGAGCGCTGCTAGCCACGTGCGATAAAGAAAGGCGAACCTGACGCCGCGGTTACCGAGGCTTCGCTTCGGCTGGACCCGCATGACTGCAACCCAGCGCCACCACTTCCGGACAGTTACAAAAGGAAGGACGCATCTGGGCTCCAGCATTTGGCAGCAAGGGTTGCGGCTGGACCACAATTAATCGCCATTTGCTGCGCAGGGTTTGCGTGGGGCCTCATCGAGCGCTGCTAGCCACGTGCGATAAAGAAAGGCGAACCTGACGCAGCGGTTACCGAGGCTTCGCTTCGGCTGGACCCACGTGACTGCAAACCAGCGCCACCACTCCCGGACAGCTACAAAAAGAAGGACGCATCTGGGCTCCAGCATTTCGCAGCAAGGGTTGCGGCTGGACCACAACTAATCGCCGTTTGCTGCGCAGGGTTTGCGTGGGGCCTCATCGAGCGCTGCTAGCCACGTGTGATAAAGAAAGGCGAACCTGACATAGGGGTTACCGAGGCTTCCCTTCGGCTGGACCCACGTGACTGCAACCCAGCGCCACCACTTCCGGACAGCTACAAAAGGAAGGACGCATCTGGGCTCCAGCATTTGGCAGCAAGGGTTGCGGCTGGACCACAACTAATCGCCGTTTGCTGCGCAGGGTTTGCGTGGGGCCTCATCGAGCGCTGCTAGCCACGTGCGATAAAGAAAGGCGAACCTGATGCCGCGGTTACCGAGGCTTCGCTTCGGCTGGACCCGCGTGACTGCAACCCAGCGCCACCACTTCCGGACAGTTACAAAAGGAAGGACGCATCTGGGCTCCAGTATTTGGCAGCAAGGGTTGCGGCTGGACCACAACTAATCGCCGTTTGCTGCGCAGGGTTTGCGTGGGGCCTCATCGGGCGCTGATAGCCACGTGCGATAAAGAAAGGCGAACCTGACGCAGCGGTTACCGAGGCTTCGCTTCGGCTGGACCCACGTGACTGCTACCCAGCGCCACCCCTCTCGGACAGCTACAAAAAGAAGGACGCATCTGGGCTCCAGCATTTGGCAGCAAGGGTTGCGGCTGGACCACAACTAATCGCCGTTTGCTGCGCATGGTTTGCGTGGGGCCTCATCGAGCGCTGCTAGCCACGTGCGATAAAGAAAGGCGAACCTGACATAGCGGTTACCGAGGCTTCGCTTCGGCTGGACCCGCGTGACTGCAACGCAGCGCCACCACTTCCGGACAGCTACAAAAGGAAGGACGCATCTGGGCTCCAGCATTTGGCAGCAAGGGTTGCGGCTGGACCACAACTGATCGCCGTTTGCTGCGCAGGGTTTGCGTGGGGCCTCATCGAGCGCTGCTAGCCACGTGCGATAAAGAAAGGCGAACCTGACATAGCGGTTACCGAGGCTTCCCTTCGGCTGGACCCACGTGACTGCAACCCAGCGCCACCACTTCCGGACAGCTACAAATGGAAGGAGACATCTGGGCTCCAGCATTTGGCAGCAAGGGTTGCGGCTGGACCACAACTAATCGCCGTTTGCTGCGCAGGGTTTGCGTGGGACCTTATCGAGCGCTGCTAGCCACGTGCGATAAAGAAAGGCGAACCTGACATAGCGGTTACCGAGGCTTCGCTTCGGCTGGACCCACGTGACTGCAACCCAGCGCCACCACTCCCGGACAGCTACAAAAGGAAGGACGCATCTGGGCTCCAGCCTTTGGCAGCAAGGGTTGCGGCTGGACCACAACTAATCGCCGTTTGCTTCGCAGGGTTTGCGTGGGGCCTCATCGAGGGCTCTAGCCACGTGCGATAAAGAAAGGCGAACCTGACGCCGCGGTTACCGAGGCTTCGCTTCGGCTGGACCCGCGTGACTGCAACCCAGCGCCACCACTTCCGGACAGCTACAAAAGGAAGGACGCATCTGGGCTCCAGCATTTTGCAGCAAGGGTTGCGGCTGGACCACAACTAATCGCCGTTTGCTGCGCAGGGTTTGCTTGGGGCCTCATCGAGTGCTGCTAGCCACGTGCGATAAAGAAAGGCGAACCTGACGCAGCGGTTACTGAGGCTTCGCTTCGGCTGGACCCACGTGACTGCTACCCAGCGCCACCACTCCCGGACAGCTACAAAAAGAAGGACGCTTCTGGGCTCCAGCATTCGGCAGCAAGGGTTGCGGCTGGACCACAACTAATCGCCGTTTGCTGCGCAGGGTTTGCGTGGGGCCTCATCGAGCGCTGCTAGCCACGTGCGATAAAGAAAGGCGAACGTGACGCCGCGTTTACCGAGGCTTCGCTTCGGCTGGACCCGCGTGACTGCAACCCAGCGCCACCACTTCCGGACAGCTACAAAAAGAAGGACGCATCTGGTCTCCAGCATTTGGCAGCAAGGGTTGCGGCTGGACCACAACTAATCGCCGTTTGCTGCGCAGGGTTTGCGTGGGGCCTCATCGAGCGCTGCTAGCCACGTGCGAAAAAGAAAGGCGAACCTGTCATAGCGGTTACCGAGGCTTCCCTTCGGCTGGACCCACGTGACTGCAACCCAGCGCCACCACTTCCGGACAGCTACAAAAGGAAGGACGCATCTGGGCTCCAGCCTTTGGCAGCAAGGGTTGCGGCTGGACCACAACTAATCGCCGTTTGCTTCGCAGGGTTTGCGTGGGGCCTCATCGAGCGCTGCTAGCCACGTGCGATAAAGAAAGGCGAACGTGACGCCGCGTTTACTGAGGCTTCGCTTCGGCTGGACCCACGTGACTGCAACCCAGCGCCACCACTCCCGGACAGCTACAAAAGGAAGGACGCATCTGGGCTCCAGCATTTGGCCGCAAGGGTTGCTTCTGGACCACAACTAATAGCCTTTTGCTGCGCAGGGTTTGCGTGTGGCCTCATCGAGCGCTGCTAGCCACGTGCGATAAAGAAAGGCGAACCTGACGCCGCGGTTACCGAGGCTTCGCTTCGGCTGGACCCGCATGACTGCAACCCAGCGCCACCACTTCCGGACAGTTACAAAAGGAAGGACGCATCTGGGCTCCAGCATTTGGCAGCAAGGGTTGCGGCTGGACCACAATTATTCGCCGTTTGCTGCGCAGGGTTTGCGTGGGGCCTCATCGAGCGCTGCTAGCCACGTGCGATAAAGAAAGGCGAACCTGACGCAGCGGTTACCGAGGCTTCGCTTCGGCTGGACCCACGTGACTGCAAACCAGCGCCACCACTCCCGGACAGCTACAAAAAGAAGGACGCATCTGGGCTCCAGCATTTCGCAGCAAGGGTTGCGGCTGGACCACAACTAATCGCCGTTTGCTGCGCAGGGTTTGCGTGGGGCCTCATCGAGCGCTGCTAGCCACGTGTGATAAAGAAAGGCGAACCTGACATAGCGGTTACCGAGGCTTCCCTTCGGCTGGACCCACGTGAGTGCAACCCAGCGCCACCACTTCCGGACAGCTACAAAAGGAAGGACGCATCTGGGCTCCAGCATTTGGCAGCAAGGGTTGCGGCTGGACCACAACTAATCGCCGTTTGCTGCGCAGGGTTTGCGTGGGGCCTCATCGAGCGCTGCTAGCCACGTGCGATAAAGAAAGGCGAACCTGACGCCGCGGTTACCGAGGCTTCGCTTCGGCTGGACCCGCGTGACTGCAACCCAGCGCCACCACTTCCGGACAGTTACAAAAGGAAGGACGCATCTGGGCTCCAGCATTTGGCAGCAAGGGTTGCGGCTGGACCACAATTAATCGCCGTTTGCTGCGCAGGGTTTCCGTGGGGCCTCATCGAGCGCTGCTAGCCACGTGCGATAAAGAAAGGCGAACCTGACGCAGCGGTTACCGAGGCTTCGCTTCGGCTGGACCCACGTGACTGCAAACCAGCGCCACCACTCCCGGACAGCTACAAAAAGAAGGACGCATCTGGGCTCCAGCATTTCGCAGCAAGGGTTGCGGCTGGACCACAACTAATCGCCGTTTGCTGCGCAGGGTTTGCGTGGGGCCTCATCGAGCGCTGCTAGCCACGTGCGATAAAGAAAGGCGAACCTGACATAGCGGTTACCGAGGCTTCCCTTCGGCTGGACCCACGTGACTGCAACCCAGCGCCACCACTTCCGGACAGTTACAAAAGGAAGGACGCATCTGGGCTCCAGCATTTGGCAGCAAGGGTTGCGGCTGGACCACAATTAATCGCCGTTTGCTGCGCAGGGTTTGCGTGGGGCCTCATCGAGCGCTGCTAGCCACGTGCGATAAAGAAAGGCGAACCTGTCATAGCGGTTACCGAGGCTTCCCTTCGGCTGGACCCACGTGACTGCAACCCAGCGCCACCACTTCCGGACAGCTACAAAAGGAAGGACGCATCTGGGCTCCAGCCTTTGTCAGCAAGGGTTGCGGCTGGACCACAACTAATCGCCGTTTGCTTCGCAGGGTTTGCGTGGGGCCTCATCGAGCGCTGCTAGCCACGTGCGATAAAGAAAAGCGAACGTGACGCCGCGTTTACCGAGGCTTCGCTTCGGCTGGACCCACGTGACTGCAACCCAGCGCCACCACTCCCGGAGAGCTACAAAAGGAAGGACGCATCTGGGCTCCAGCATTTGGCCGCAAGGGTTGCGGCTGGACCACAACTAATAGCCGTTTGCTGCGCAGGGTTTGCGTGGGGCCTCATCGAGCGCTGCTAGCCACGTGCGATAAAGAAAGGCGAACCTGACGCCGCGGTTACCGAGGCTTCGCTTCGGCTGGACCCGCGTGACTGCAACCCAGCGCCACCACTTCCGGACAGTTACAAAAGGAAGGACGCATCTGGGCTCCAGCATTTGGCAGCAAGGGTAGCGGCTGGACCACAATTACTCGCCGTTTGCTGCGCAGGGTTTGCGTGGGGCCTCATCGAGCGCTGCTAGCCACGTGCGATAAAGAAAGGCGAACCTGACGCAGCGGTTACCGAGGCTTCGCTTCGGCTGGACCCACGTGACTGCAAACCAGCGCCACCACTCCCGGACAGCTACAAAAAGAAGGACGCATCTGGGCTCCAGCATTTCGCAGCAAGGGTTGCGGCTGGACCACAACTAATCGCCGTTTGCTGCGCAGGGTTTGCGTGGGGCCTCATCGAGCGCTGCTAGCCACGTGCGATAAAGAAAGGCGAACCTGACATAGCGGTTACCGAGGCTTTCCTTCGGCTGGACCCACGTTACTGCAACCCAGCGCCACCACTTCCGGACAGCTACAAAAGGAAGGACGCATCTGGGCTCCAGCATTTGGCAGCAAGAGTTGCGGCTGGACCACAACTAATCGCCGTTTGCTGCGCAGGGTTTGCGTGGGGCCTCATCGAGCGCTGCTAGCCACGTGCGATAAAGAAAGGCGAACCTGACGCCGCGGTTACCGAGGCTTCGCTTCGGCTGGACCCGCGTGACTGCAACCCAGCGCCACCACTCCCGGACAGCTACAAAAAGAAGGACGCATCTGGGCTCCAGCATTTCGCAGCAAGGGTTGCGGCTGGACCACAACTAATCGCCGTTTGCTGCGCAGGGTTTGCGTGGGGCCTCATCGAGCGCTGCTAGCCACGTGCGATAAAGAAAGGCGAACCTGACATAGCGGTTACCGAGGCTTTCCTTCGGCTGGACCCACGTTACTGCAACCCAGCGCCACCACTTCCGGACAGCTACAAAAGGAAGGACGCATCTGGGCTCCAGCATTTAACAGCAAGAGTTGCGGCTGGACCACAACTAATCGCCGTTTGCTGCGCAGGGTTTGCGTGGGGCCTCATCGAGCGCTGCTAGCCACGTGCGATAAAGAAAGGCGAACCTGACGCCGCGGTTACCGAGGCTTCGCTTCGGCTGGACCCGCGTGACTGCAACCCAGCGCCACCACTTCCGGACAGTTACAAAAGGAAGGACGCATCTGGGCTCCAGCATTTGGCAGCAAGGGTTGCGGCTGGACCACAATTAATCGCCGTTTGCTGCGCAGGGTTTGCGTGGGGCCTCATCGAGCGCTGCTAGCCACGTGCGATAAAGAAAGGCGAACCTGACGCAGCGGTTACCGAGGCTTCGCTTCGGCTGGACCCACGTGACTGCAAACCAGCGCCACCAATTCCGGACAGCTACAAAAAGAAGGACGCATCTGGCCTCCAGCATTTGGCAGCAAGGGTTGCGGCTGGACCACAACTAATCGCCGTTTGCTGCGCAGGGTTTGCGTGGGGCCTCATCGAGCGCTGCTAGCCACGTGTGATAAAGAAAGGCGAACCTGACATAGCGGTTACCGAGGCTTCGCTTCGGCTGGACCCACGTGACTGCAAACCAGCGCCACCACTCCCGGACAGCTACAAAAAGAAGGACGCATCTGGGCTCCAGCATTTCGCAGCAAGGGTTGCGGCTGGACCACAACGAATCGCCGTTTGCTGCGCAGGGTTTGCGTGGGGCCTCATCGAGCGCTGCTAGCCACGTGCGATAAAGAAAGGCGAACCTGACATAGCGGTTACCGAGGCTTTCCTTCGGCTGGACCCACGTTACTGCAACCCAGCGCCACCACTTCCGGACAGCTACAAAAGGAAGGACGCATCTGGGCTCCAGCATTTGGCAGCAAGAGTTGCGGCTGGACCACAACTAATCGCCGTTTGCTGCGCAGGGTTTGCGTGGGGCCTCATCGAGCGCTGCTAGCCACGTGCGATAAAGAAAGGCGAACCTGACGCCGCGGTTACCGAGGCTTCGCTTCGGCTGGACCCGCGTGACTGCAACCCAGCGCCACCACTTCCGGACAGTTACAAAAGGAAGGACGCATCTGGGCTCCAGCATTTGGCAGCAAGGGTTGCGGCTGGACCACAATTAATCGCCGTTTGCTGCGCAGGGTTTGCGTGGGGCCTCATCGAGCGCTGCTAGCCACGTGCGATAAAGAAAGGCGAACCTGACGCAGCGGTTACCGAGGCTTCGCTTCGGCTGGACCCACGTGACTGCAAACCAGCGCCACCAATTCCGGACAGCTACAAAAAGAAGGACGCATCTGGGCTCCAGCATTTGGCAGCAAGGGTTGCGGCTGGACCACAATTAATCGCCGTTTGCTGCGCAGGGTTTGCGTGGGGCCTCATCGAGCGCTGCTAGCCACGTGCGATAAAGAAAGGCGAACCTGACGCAGCGGTTACCGAGGCTTCGCTTCGGCTGGACCCACGTGACTGCAAACCAGCGCCACCACTCCCGGACAGCTACAAAAAGAAGGACGCATCTGGGCTCCAGCATTTCGCAGCAAGGGTTGCGGCTGGACCACAACTAATCGCCGTTTGCTGCGCAGGGTTTGCGTGGGGCCTCATCGAGCGCTGCTAGCCACGTGTGATAAAGAAAGGCGAACCTGACATAGCGGTTACCGAGGCTTCCCTTCGGCTGGACCCACGTGACTGCAACCCAGCGCCACCACTTCCGGACAGTTACAAAAGGAAGGACGCATCTGGGCTCCAGCATTTGGCAGCAAGGGTTGCGGCTGGACCACAATTAATCGCCGTTTGCTGCGCAGGGTTTGCGTGGGGCCTCATCGAGCGCTGCTAGCCACGTGCGATAAAGAAAGGCGAACCTGACGCAGCGGTTACCGAGGCTTCGCTTCGGCTGGACCCACGTGACTGCAAACCAGCGCCACCACTCCCGGACAGCTACAAAAAGAAGGACGCATCTGGGCTCCAGCATTTCGCAGCAAGGGTTGCGGCTGGACCACAACTAATCGCCGTTTGCTGCGCAGGGTTTGCGTGGGGCCTCATCGAGCGCTGCTAGCCACGTGCGATAAAGAAAGGCGAACCTGACATAGCGGTTACCGAGGCTTCCCTTCGGCTGGACCCACGTGACTGCAAACCAGCGCCACCACTCCCGGACAGCTACAAAAAGAATGACGCATCTGGGCTCCAGCATTTCGCAGCAAGGGTTGCGGCTGGACCACAACTAATCGCCGTTTGCTGCGCAGGGTTTGCGTGGGGCCTCATCGAGCGCTGCTAGCCACGTGCGATAAAGAAAGGCGAACCTGACATAGCGGTTACCGAGGCTTTCCTTCGGCTGGACCCACGTTACTGCAACCCAGCGCCACCACTTCCGGACAGCTACAAAAGGAAGGACGCATCTGGGCTCCAGCATTTGGCAGCAAGAGTTGCGGCTGGACCACAACTAATCGCCGTTTGCTGCGCAGGGTTTGCGTGGGGCCTCATCGAGCGCTGCTAGCCACGTGCGATAAAGAAAGGCGAACCTGACGCCGCGGTTACCGAGGCTTCGCTTCGGCTGGACCCGCGTGACTGCAACCCAGCGCCACCACTTCCGCAAAGTTACAAAAGGAAGGACGCATCTGGGCTCCAGCATTTGGCAGCAAGGGTTGCGGCTGGACCACAATTAATCGCCGTTTGCTGCGCAGGGTTTGCGTGGGGCCTCATCGAGCGCTGCTAGCCACGTGCGATAAAGAAAGGCGAACCTGACGCAGCGGTTACCGAGGCTTCGCTTCGGCTGGACCCACGTGACTGCAAACCAGCGCCACCAATTCCGGACAGCTACAAAAAGAAGGACGCATCTGGGCTCCAGCATTTCGCAGCAAGAGTCGCGGCTGGACCACAACTAATCGCCGTTTGCTGCGCAGGGTTTGCGTGGGGCCTCATCGAGCGCTGCTAGCCACGTGCGATAAAGAAAGGCGAACCTGACGCCGCGGTTACCGAGGCTTCGCTTCGGCTGGACCCGCGTGACTGCAACGCAGCGCCACCACTTCTGGACAGCTACAAAAGGAAGGACGCATCTGGGCTCCAGCCTTTGGCAGCAAGGGTTGCGGCTGGACCACAACTAATCGCCATTTGCTTCGCAGGGTTTGCGTGGGGCCTCATCGAGCGCTGCTAGCCACGTGCGATAAAGAAAGGCGAACCTGACGCCGCGGTTACCGAGGCTTCGCTTCGGCTGGACCCACGTGACTGCAACCCAGCGCCACCACTTCCGGACAGTTACAAAAGGAAGGACGCATCTGGGCTCCAGCATTTGGCAGCAAGGGTTGCGGCTGGACCACAATTAATCGCCGTTTGCTGCGCAGGGTTTGCGTGGGGCCTCATCGAGCGCTGCTAGCCACGTGCGATAAAGAAAGGCGAACCTGTCATAGCGGTTACCGAGGCTTCCCTTCGGCTGGACCCACGTGACTGCAACCCAGCGCCACCACTTCCGGACAGCTACAAAAGGAAGGACGCATCTGGGCTCCAGCCTTTGTCAGCAAGGGTTGCGGCTGGACCACAACTAATCGCCGTTTGCTTCGCAGGGTTTGCGTGGGGCCTCATCGAGCGCTGCTAGCCACGTGCGATAAAGAAAAGCGAACGTGACGCCGCGTTTACCGAGGCTTCGCTTCGGCTGGACCCACGTGACTGCAACCCAGCGCCACCACTCCCGGAGAGCTACAAAAGGAAGGACGCATCTGGGCTCCAGCATTTGGCCGCAAGGGTTGCGGCTGGACCACAACTAATAGCCGTTTGCTGCGCAGGGTTTGCGTGGGGCCTCATCGAGCGCTGCTAGCCACGTGCGATAAAGAAAGGCGAACCTGACATAGCGGTTACCGAGGCTTCCCTTCGGCTGGACCCACGTGACTGCAACCCAGCGCCACCACTTCCGGACAGTTACAAAAGGAAGGACGCATCTGGGCTCCAGCATTTGGCAGCAAGGGTTGCGGCTGGACCACAATTAATCGCCGTTTGCTGCGCAGGGTTTGCGTGGGGCCTCATCGAGCGCTGCTAGCCACGTGCGATAAAGAAAGGCGAACCTGTCATAGCGGTTACCGAGGCTTCCCTTCGGCTGGACCCACGTGACTGCAACCCAGCGCCACCACTTCCGGACAGCTACAAAAGGAAGGACGCATCTGGGCTCCAGCCTTTGTCAGCAAGGGTTGCGGCTGGACCACAACTAATCGCCGTTTGCTTCGCAGGGTTTGCGTGGGGCCTCATCGAGCGCTGCTAGCCACGTGCGATAAAGAAAAGCGAACGTGACGCCGCGTTTACCGAGGCTTCGCTTCGGCTGGACCCACGTGACTGCAACCCAGCGCCACCACTCCCGGAGAGCTACAAAAGGAAGGACGCATCTGGGCTCCAGCATTTGGCCGCAAGGGTTGCGGCTGGACCACAACTAATAGCCGTTTGCTGCGCAGGGTTTGCGTGGGGCCTCATCGAGCGCTGCTAGCCACGTGCGATAAAGAAAGGCGAACCTGACGCCGCGGTTACCGAGGCTTCGCTTCGGCTGGACCCGCGTGACTGCAACCCAGCGCCACCACTTCCGGACAGTTACAAAAGGAAGGACGCATCTGGGCTCCAGCATTTGGCAGCAAGGGTAGCGGCTGGACCACAATTACTCGCCGTTTGCTGCGCAGGGTTTGCGTGGGGCCTCATCGAGCGCTGCTAGCCACGTGCGATAAAGAAAGGCGAACCTGACGCAGCGGTTACCGAGGCTTCGCTTCGGCTGGACCCACGTGACTGCAAACCAGCGCCACCACTCCCGGACAGCTACAAAAAGAAGGACGCATCTGGGCTCCAGCATTTCGCAGCAAGGGTTGCGGCTGGACCACAACTAATCGCCGTTTGCTGCGCAGGGTTTGCGTGGGGCCTCATCGAGCGCTGCTAGCCACGTGCGATAAAGAAAGGCGAACCTGACATAGCGGTTACCGAGGCTTTCCTTCGGCTGGACCCACGTTACTGCAACCCAGCGCCACCACTTCCGGACAGCTACAAAAGGAAGGACGCATCTGGGCTCCAGCATTTGGCAGCAAGAGTTGCGGCTGGACCACAACTAATCGCCGTTTGCTGCGCAGGGTTTGCGTGGGGCCTCATCGAGCGCTGCTAGCCACGTGCGATAAAGAAAGGCGAACCTGACGCCGCGGTTACCGAGGCTTCGCTTCGGCTGGACCCGCGTGACTGCAACCCAGCGCCACCACTCCCGGACAGCTACAAAAAGAAGGACGCATCTGGGCTCCAGCATTTCGCAGCAAGGGTTGCGGCTGGACCACAACTAATCGCCGTTTGCTGCGCAGGGTTTGCGTGGGGCCTCATCGAGCGCTGCTAGCCACGTGCGATAAAGAAAGGCGAACCTGACATAGCGGTTACCGAGGCTTTCCTTCGGCTGGACCCACGTTACTGCAACCCAGCGCCACCACTTCCGGACAGCTACAAAAGGAAGGACGCATCTGGGCTCCAGCATTTAACAGCAAGAGTTGCGGCTGGACCACAACTAATCGCCGTTTGCTGCGCAGGGTTTGCGTGGGGCCTCATCGAGCGCTGCTAGCCACGTGCGATAAAGAAAGGCGAACCTGACGCCGCGGTTACCGAGGCTTCGCTTCGGCTGGACCCGCGTGACTGCAACCCAGCGCCACCACTTCCGGACAGTTACAAAAGGAAGGACGCATCTGGGCTCCAGCATTTGGCAGCAAGGGTTGCGGCTGGACCACAATTAATCGCCGTTTGCTGCGCAGGGTTTGCGTGGGGCCTCATCGAGCGCTGCTAGCCACGTGCGATAAAGAAAGGCGAACCTGACGCAGCGGTTACCGAGGCTTCGCTTCGGCTGGACCCACGTGACTGCAAACCAGCGCCACCAATTCCGGACAGCTACAAAAAGAAGGACGCATCTGGCCTCCAGCATTTGGCAGCAAGGGTTGCGGCTGGACCACAACTAATCGCCGTTTGCTGCGCAGGGTTTGCGTGGGGCCTCATCGAGCGCTGCTAGCCACGTGTGATAAAGAAAGGCGAACCTGACATAGCGGTTACCGAGGCTTCGCTTCGGCTGGACCCACGTGACTGCAAACCAGCGCCACCACTCCCGGACAGCTACAAAAAGAAGGACGCATCTGGGCTCCAGCATTTCGCAGCAAGGGTTGCGGCTGGACCACAACGAATCGCCGTTTGCTGCGCAGGGTTTGCGTGGGGCCTCATCGAGCGCTGCTAGCCACGTGCGATAAAGAAAGGCGAACCTGACATAGCGGTTACCGAGGCTTTCCTTCGGCTGGACCCACGTTACTGCAACCCAGCGCCACCACTTCCGGACAGCTACAAAAGGAAGGACGCATCTGGGCTCCAGCATTTGGCAGCAAGAGTTGCGGCTGGACCACAACTAATCGCCGTTTGCTGCGCAGGGTTTGCGTGGGGCCTCATCGAGCGCTGCTAGCCACGTGCGATAAAGAAAGGCGAACCTGACGCCGCGGTTACCGAGGCTTCGCTTCGGCTGGACCCGCGTGACTGCAACCCAGCGCCACCACTTCCGGACAGTTACAAAAGGAAGGACGCATCTGGGCTCCAGCATTTGGCAGCAAGGGTTGCGGCTGGACCACAATTAATCGCCGTTTGCTGCGCAGGGTTTGCGTGGGGCCTCATCGAGCGCTGCTAGCCACGTGCGATAAAGAAAGGCGAACCTGACGCAGCGGTTACCGAGGCTTCGCTTCGGCTGGACCCACGTGACTGCAAACCAGCGCCACCAATTCCGGACAGCTACAAAAAGAAGGACGCATCTGGGCTCCAGCATTTGGCAGCAAGGGTTGCGGCTGGACCACAATTAATCGCCGTTTGCTGCGCAGGGTTTGCGTGGGGCCTCATCGAGCGCTGCTAGCCACGTGCGATAAAGAAAGGCGAACCTGACGCAGCGGTTACCGAGGCTTCGCTTCGGCTGGACCCACGTGACTGCAAACCAGCGCCACCACTCCCGGACAGCTACAAAAAGAAGGACGCATCTGGGCTCCAGCATTTCGCAGCAAGGGTTGCGGCTGGACCACAACTAATCGCCGTTTGCTGCGCAGGGTTTGCGTGGGGCCTCATCGAGCGCTGCTAGCCACGTGTGATAAAGAAAGGCGAACCTGACATAGCGGTTACCGAGGCTTCCCTTCGGCTGGACCCACGTGACTGCAACCCAGCGCCACCACTTCCGGACAGTTACAAAAGGAAGGACGCATCTGGGCTCCAGCATTTGGCAGCAAGGGTTGCGGCTGGACCACAATTAATCGCCGTTTGCTGCGCAGGGTTTGCGTGGGGCCTCATCGAGCGCTGCTAGCCACGTGCGATAAAGAAAGGCGAACCTGACGCAGCGGTTACCGAGGCTTCGCTTCGGCTGGACCCACGTGACTGCAAACCAGCGCCACCACTCCCGGACAGCTACAAAAAGAAGGACGCATCTGGGCTCCAGCATTTCGCAGCAAGGGTTGCGGCTGGACCACAACTAATCGCCGTTTGCTGCGCAGGGTTTGCGTGGGGCCTCATCGAGCGCTGCTAGCCACGTGCGATAAAGAAAGGCGAACCTGACATAGCGGTTACCGAGGCTTCCCTTCGGCTGGACCCACGTGACTGCAAACCAGCGCCACCACTCCCGGACAGCTACAAAAAGAATGACGCATCTGGGCTCCAGCATTTCGCAGCAAGGGTTGCGGCTGGACCACAACTAATCGCCGTTTGCTGCGCAGGGTTTGCGTGGGGCCTCATCGAGCGCTGCTAGCCACGTGCGATAAAGAAAGGCGAACCTGACATAGCGGTTACCGAGGCTTTCCTTCGGCTGGACCCACGTTACTGCAACCCAGCGCCACCACTTCCGGACAGCTACAAAAGGAAGGACGCATCTGGGCTCCAGCATTTGGCAGCAAGAGTTGCGGCTGGACCACAACTAATCGCCGTTTGCTGCGCAGGGTTTGCGTGGGGCCTCATCGAGCGCTGCTAGCCACGTGCGATAAAGAAAGGCGAACCTGACGCCGCGGTTACCGAGGCTTCGCTTCGGCTGGACCCGCGTGACTGCAACCCAGCGCCACCACTTCCGCAAAGTTACAAAAGGAAGGACGCATCTGGGCTCCAGCATTTGGCAGCAAGGGTTGCGGCTGGACCACAATTAATCGCCGTTTGCTGCGCAGGGTTTGCGTGGGGCCTCATCGAGCGCTGCTAGCCACGTGCGATAAAGAAAGGCGAACCTGACGCAGCGGTTACCGAGGCTTCGCTTCGGCTGGACCCACGTGACTGCAAACCAGCGCCACCAATTCCGGACAGCTACAAAAAGAAGGACGCATCTGGGCTCCAGCATTTCGCAGCAAGAGTCGCGGCTGGACCACAACTAATCGCCGTTTGCTGCGCAGGGTTTGCGTGGGGCCTCATCGAGCGCTGCTAGCCACGTGCGATAAAGAAAGGCGAACCTGACGCCGCGGTTACCGAGGCTTCGCTTCGGCTGGACCCGCGTGACTGCAACGCAGCGCCACCACTTCTGGACAGCTACAAAAGGAAGGACGCATCTGGGCTCCAGCCTTTGGCAGCAAGGGTTGCGGCTGGACCACAACTAATCGCCATTTGCTTCGCAGGGTTTGCGTGGGGCCTCATCGAGCGCTGCTAGCCACGTGCGATAAAGAAAGGCGAACCTGACGCCGCGGTTACCGAGGCTTCGCTTCGGCTGGACCCACGTGACTGCAACCCAGCGCCACCACTTCCGGACAGCTACAAAAGGAAGGACGCATCTGGGCTCCAGCATTTGGCAGCAAGGGTTGCGGCTGGACCACAACTAGTCGCCGTTTGCTGCGCAGGGTTTCCGTGGGACCTTCTCGAGCGCTGCTAGCCACGTGCGATAAAGAAAGGCGAACCTGACATAGCGGTTACCGAGGCTTCCCTTCGGCTGGACCCACGTGACTGCAACCCAGCGCCACCACTTCCGGACAGCTACAAAACGAAGGACGCATCTGGGCTCCAGCATTTGGCAGCAAGGGTTGCGGCTGGACCACAACTAATCGCCGTTTGCTGCGCAGGGTTTGCGTGGGACCTTATCGAGCGCTGCTAGCCACGTGCGATAAAGAAAGGCGAACCTGACATAGCGGTTACCGAGGCTTCGCTTCGGCTGGACCCGCGTGACTGCAACCCAGCGCCACCACTTCCGGACAGTTACAAAAGGAAGGACGCATCTGGGCTCCAGCAGTTGGCAGCAAGGGTTGCGGCTGGACCACAATTAATCGCCGTTTGCTGCGCAGGGTTTGCGTGGGGCCTCATCGAGCGCTGCTAGCCACGTGCGATAAAGAAAGGCGAACCTGACGCAGCGGTTACCGAGGCTTCGCTTCGGCTGGACCCACGTGACTGCAAACCAGCGCCACCACTCCCGGACAGCTACAAAAAGAAGGACGCATCTGGGCTCCTGCATTTCGCAGCAAGGGTTGCGGCTGGACCACAACTAATCGCCGTTTGCTGCGCAGGGTTTGCGTGGGGCCTCATCGAGCGCTGCTAGCCACGTGCGATAAAGAAAGGCGAACCTGACATAGCGGTTACCGAGGCTTCCCTTCGGCTGGACCCACGTGACTGCAACCCAGCGCCACCACTTCCGGACAGCTACAAAAGGAAGGACGCATCTGGGCTCCAGCATTTGGCAGCAAGGGTTGCGGCTGGACCACAACTAATCGCCGTTTGCTGCGCAGGGTTTGCGTGGGGCCTCATCGAGCGCTGCTAGCCACGTGCGATAAAGAAAGGCGAACCTGACGCCGCGGTTACCGAGGCTTCGCTTCGGCTGGACCCGCGTGACTGCAACCCAGTGCCACCACATCCGGACAGTTACAAAAGGAAGGACGCATCTGGGCTCCAGCATTTGGCAGCAAGGGTTGCGGCTGGACCACAATTAATCGCCGTTAGCTGCGCAGGGTTTGCGTGGGGCCTCATCGAGCGCTGCTAGCCACGTGCGATAAAGAAAGGCGAACCTGACGCAGCGGTTACCGAGGCTTCGCTTCGGCTGGACCCACGTGACTGCAAACCAGCGCCACCGCTCCCGGACAGCTACAAAAAGAAGGACGCATCTGGGCTCCAGCATTTCGCAGCAAGGGTTGCGGCTGGACCACAACTAATCGCCGTTTGCTGCGCAGGGTTTGCGTGGGGCCTCATCGAGCGCTGCTAGCCACGTGCGATAAAGAAAGGCGAACCTGACGCCGCGGTTACCGAGGCTTCGCTTCGGCTGGACCCGCGTGACTGCAACGCAGCGCCACCACTTCTGGACAGCTACAAAAGGAAGGACGCATCTGGGCTCCAGCCTTTGGCAGCAAGGGTTGCGGCTGGACCACAACTAATCGCCGTTTGCTTCGCAGGGTTTGCGTGGGGCCTCATCGAGCGCTGCTAGCCACGTGCGATAAAGAAAGGCGAACCTGACGCAGCGGTTACCGAGGCTTCGCTTCGGCTGGACCCACGTGACTGCAAACCAGCGCCACCAATTCCGGACAGCTACAAAAAGAAGGACGCATCTGGCCTCCAGCATTTGGCAGCAAGGGTTGCGGCTGGACCACAACTAATCGCCGTTTGCTGCGCAGGGTTTGCGTGGGGCCTCATCGAGCGCTGCTAGCCACGTGTGATAAAGAAAGGCGAACCTGACATAGCGGTTACCGAGGCTTCGCTTCGGCTGGACCCACGTGACTGCAAACCAGCGCCACCACTCCCGGACAGCTACAAAAAGAAGGACGCATCTGGGCTCCAGCATTTCGCAGCAAGGGTTGCGGCTGGACCACAACGAATCGCCGTTTGCTGCGCAGGGTTTGCGTGGGGCCTCATCGAGCGCTGCTAGCCACGTGCGATAAAGAAAGGCGAACCTGACATAGCGGTTACCGAGGCTTTCCTTCGGCTGGACCCACGTTACTGCAACCCAGCGCCACCACTTCCGGACAGCTACAAAAGGAAGGACGCATCTGGGCTCCAGCATTTGGCAGCAAGAGTTGCGGCTGGACCACAACTAATCGCCGTTTGCTGCGCAGGGTTTGCGTGGGGCCTCATCGAGCGCTGCTAGCCACGTGCGATAAAGAAAGGCGAACCTGACGCCGCGGTTACCGAGGCTTCGCTTCGGCTGGACCCGCGTGACTGCAACCCAGCGCCACCACTTCCGGACAGTTACAAAAGGAAGGACGCATCTGGGCTCCAGCATTTGGCAGCAAGGGTTGCGGCTGGACCACAATTAATCGCCGTTTGCTGCGCAGGGTTTGCGTGGGGCCTCATCGAGCGCTGCTAGCCACGTGCGATAAAGAAAGGCGAACCTGACGCAGCGGTTACCGAGGCTTCGCTTCGGCTGGACCCACGTGACTGCAAACCAGCGCCACCAATTCCGGACAGCTACAAAAAGAAGGACGCATCTGGGCTCCAGCATTTGGCAGCAAGGGTTGCGGCTGGACCACAATTAATCGCCGTTTGCTGCGCAGGGTTTGCGTGGGGCCTCATCGAGCGCTGCTAGCCACGTGCGATAAAGAAAGGCGAACCTGACGCAGCGGTTACCGAGGCTTCGCTTCGGCTGGACCCACGTGACTGCAAACCAGCGCCACCACTCCCGGACAGCTACAAAAAGAAGGACGCATCTGGGCTCCAGCATTTCGCAGCAAGGGTTGCGGCTGGACCACAACTAATCGCCGTTTGCTGCGCAGGGTTTGCGTGGGGCCTCATCGAGCGCTGCTAGCCACGTGTGATAAAGAAAGGCGAACCTGACATAGCGGTTACCGAGGCTTCCCTTCGGCTGGACCCACGTGACTGCAACCCAGCGCCACCACTTCCGGACAGTTACAAAAGGAAGGACGCATCTGGGCTCCAGCATTTGGCAGCAAGGGTTGCGGCTGGACCACAATTAATCGCCGTTTGCTGCGCAGGGTTTGCGTGGGGCCTCATCGAGCGCTGCTAGCCACGTGCGATAAAGAAAGGCGAACCTGACGCAGCGGTTACCGAGGCTTCGCTTCGGCTGGACCCACGTGACTGCAAACCAGCGCCACCACTCCCGGACAGCTACAAAAAGAAGGACGCATCTGGGCTCCAGCATTTCGCAGCAAGGGTTGCGGCTGGACCACAACTAATCGCCGTTTGCTGCGCAGGGTTTGCGTGGGGCCTCATCGAGCGCTGCTAGCCACGTGCGATAAAGAAAGGCGAACCTGACATAGCGGTTACCGAGGCTTCCCTTCGGCTGGACCCACGTGACTGCAAACCAGCGCCACCACTCCCGGACAGCTACAAAAAGAATGACGCATCTGGGCTCCAGCATTTCGCAGCAAGGGTTGCGGCTGGACCACAACTAATCGCCGTTTGCTGCGCAGGGTTTGCGTGGGGCCTCATCGAGCGCTGCTAGCCACGTGCGATAAAGAAAGGCGAACCTGACATAGCGGTTACCGAGGCTTTCCTTCGGCTGGACCCACGTTACTGCAACCCAGCGCCACCACTTCCGGACAGCTACAAAAGGAAGGACGCATCTGGGCTCCAGCATTTGGCAGCAAGAGTTGCGGCTGGACCACAACTAATCGCCGTTTGCTGCGCAGGGTTTGCGTGGGGCCTCATCGAGCGCTGCTAGCCACGTGCGATAAAGAAAGGCGAACCTGACGCCGCGGTTACCGAGGCTTCGCTTCGGCTGGACCCGCGTGACTGCAACCCAGCGCCACCACTTCCGCAAAGTTACAAAAGGAAGGACGCATCTGGGCTCCAGCATTTGGCAGCAAGGGTTGCGGCTGGACCACAATTAATCGCCGTTTGCTGCGCAGGGTTTGCGTGGGGCCTCATCGAGCGCTGCTAGCCACGTGCGATAAAGAAAGGCGAACCTGACGCAGCGGTTACCGAGGCTTCGCTTCGGCTGGACCCACGTGACTGCAAACCAGCGCCACCAATTCCGGACAGCTACAAAAAGAAGGACGCATCTGGGCTCCAGCATTTCGCAGCAAGAGTCGCGGCTGGACCACAACTAATCGCCGTTTGCTGCGCAGGGTTTGCGTGGGGCCTCATCGAGCGCTGCTAGCCACGTGCAATAAAGAAAGGCGAACCTGACGCCGCGGTTACCGAGGCTTCGCTTCGGCTGGACCCGCGTGACTGCAACGCAGCGCCACCACTTCTGGACAGCTACAAAAGGAAGGACGCATCTGGGCTCCAGCCTTTGGCAGCAAGGGTTGCGGCTGGACCACAACTAATCGCCGTTTGCTTCGCAGGGTTTGCGTGGGGCCTCATCGAGCGCTGCTAGCCACGTGCGATAAAGAAAGGCGAACCTGACGCCGCGGTTACCGAGGCTTCGCTTCGGCTGGACCCACGTGACTGCAACCCAGCGCCACCACTTCCGGACAGCTACAAAAGGAAGGACGCATCTGGGCTCCAGCATTTGGCAGCAAGGGTTGCGGCTGGACCACAACTAGTCGCCGTTTGCTGCGCAGGGTTTCCGTGGGACCTTCTCGAGCGCTGCTAGCCACGTTTGATAAAGAAAGGCGAACCTGACATAGCGGTTACCGAGGCTTCCCTTCGGCTGGACCCACGTGACTGCAACCCAGCGCCACCACTTCCGGACAGCTACAAAACGAAGGACGCATCTGGGCTCCAGCATTTGGCAGCAAGGGTTGCGGCTGGACCACAACTAATCGCCGTTTGCTGCGCAGGGTTTGCGTGGGACCTTATCGAGCGCTGCTAGCCACGTGCGATAAAGAAAGGCGAACCTGACATAGCGGTTACCGAGGCTTCGCTTCGGCTGGACCCGCGTGACTGCAACCCAGCGCCACCACTTCCGGACAGTTACAAAAGGAAGGACGCATCTGGGCTCCAGCAGTTGGCAGCAAGGGTTGCGGCTGGACCACAATTAATCGCCGTTTGCTGCGCAGGGTTTGCGTGGGGCCTCATCGAGCGCTGCTAGCCACGTGCGATAAAGAAAGGCGAACCTGACGCAGCGGTTACCGAGGCTTCGCTTCGGCTGGACCCACGTGACTGCAAACCAGCGCCACCACTCCCGGACAGCTACAAAAAGAAGGACGCATCTGGGCTCCTGCATTTCGCAGCAAGGGTTGCGGCTGGACCACAACTAATCGCCGTTTGCTGCGCAGGGTTTGCGTGGGGCCTCATCGAGCGCTGCTAGCCACGTGCGATAAAGAAAGGCGAACCTGACATAGCGGTTACCGAGGCTTCCCTTCGGCTGGACCCACGTGACTGCAACCCAGCGCCACCACTTCCGGACAGCTACAAAAGGAAGGACGCATCTGGGCTCCAGCATTTGGCAGCAAGGGTTGCGGCTGGACCACAACTAATCGCCGTTTGCTGCGCAGGGTTTGCGTGGGGCCTCATCGAGCGCTGCTAGCCACGTGCGATAAAGAAAGGCGAACCTGACGCCGCGGTTACCGAGGCTTCGCTTCGGCTGGACCCGCGTGACTGCAACCCAGTGCCACCACATCCGGACAGTTACAAAAGGAAGGACGCATCTGGGCTCCAGCATTTGGCAGCAAGGGTTGCGGCTGGACCACAATTAATCGCCGTTAGCTGCGCAGGGTTTGCGTGGGGCCTCATCGAGCGCTGCTAGCCACGTGCGATAAAGAAAGGCGAACCTGACGCAGCGGTTACCGAGGCTTCGCTTCGGCTGGACCCACGTGACTGCAAACCAGCGCCACCGCTCCCGGACAGCTACAAAAAGAAGGACGCATCTGGGCTCCAGCATTTCGCAGCAAGGGTTGCGGCTGGACCACAACTAATCGCCGTTTGCTGCGCAGGGTTTGCGTGGGGCCTCATCGAGCGCTGCTAGCCACGTGCGATAAAGAAAGGCGAACCTGACGCCGCGGTTACCGAGGCTTCGCTTCGGCTGGACCCGCGTGACTGCAACGCAGCGCCACCACTTCTGGACAGCTACAAAAGGAAGGACGCATCTGGGCTCCAGCCTTTGGCAGCAAGGGTTGCGGCTGGACCACAACTAATCGCCGTTTGCTTCGCAGGGTTTGCGTGGGGCCTCATCGAGCGCTGCTAGCCACGTGCGATAAAGAAAGGCGAACCTGACGCCGCGGTTACCGAGGCTTCGCTTCGGCTGGACCCGCGTGACTGCAACCCAGCGCCACCACTTCCGGACAGCTACAAAAGGAAGGACGCATCTGGGCTCCAGCCTTTGGCAGCAAGGGTTGCGGCTGGACCACAACTAATCGCCGTTTGCTTCGCAGGGTTTGCGTGGGGCCTCATCGAGCGCTGCTAGCCACGTGCGATAAAGAAAGGCGAACCTGACATAGCGGTTACCGAGGCTTTCCTTCGGCTGGACCCACGTTACTGCAACCCAGCGCCACCACTTCCGGACAGCTACAAAAGGAAGGACGCATCTGGGCTCCAGCATTTAACAGCAAGAGTTGCGGCTGGACCACAACTAATCGCCGTTTGCTGCGCAGGGTTTGCGTGGGGCCTCATCGAGCGCTGCTAGCCACGTGCGATAAAGAAACGCGAACCTGACGCCGCGGTTACCGAGGCTTCGCTTCGGCTGGACCCGCGTGACTGCAACCCAGCGCCACCACTTCCGGACAGTTACAAAAGGAAGGACGCATCTGGGCTCCAGCATTTGGCAGCAAGGGTTGCGGCTGGACCACAAATAATCGCCGTTTGCTGCGCAGGGTTTGCGTGGGGCCTCATCGAGCGCTGCTAGCCACGTGCGATAAAGAAAGGCGAACCTGACGCAGCGGTTACCGAGGCTTCGCTTCGGCTGGACCCACGTGACTGCAAACCAGCGCCACCAATTCCGGACAGCTACAAAAAGAAGGACGCATCTGGCCTCCAGCATTTGGCAGCAAGGGTTGCGGCTGGACCACAACTAATCGCCGTTTGCTGCGCAGGGTTTGCGTGGGGCCTCATCGAGCGCTGCTAGCCACGTGTGATAAAGAAAGGCGAACCTGACATAGCGGTTACCGAGGCTTCGCTTCGGCTGGACCCACGTGACTGCAAACCAGCGCCACCACTCCCGGACAGCTACAAAAAGAAGGACGCATCTGGGCTCCAGCATTTCGCAGCAAGGGTTGCGGCTGGACCACAACGAATCGCCGTTTGCTGCGCAGGGTTTGCGTGGGGCCTCATCGAGCGCTGCTAGCCACGTGCGATAAAGAAAGGCGAACCTGACATAGCGGTTACCGAGGCTTTCCTTCGGCTGGACCCACGTTACTGCAACCCAGCGCCACCACTTCCGGACAGCTACAAAAGGAAGGACGCATCTGGGCTCCAGCATTTGGCAGCAAGAGTTGCGGCTGGACCACAACTAATCGCCGTTTGCTGCGCAGGGTTTGCGTGGGGCCTCATCGAGCGCTGCTAGCCACGTGCGATAAAGAAAGGCGAACCTGACGCCGCGGTTACCGAGGCTTCGCTTCGGCTGGACCCGCGTGACTGCAACCCAGCGCCACCACTTCCGGACAGTTACAAAAGGAAGGACGCATCTGGGCTCCAGCATTTGGCAGCAAGGGTTGCGGCTGGACCACAATTAATCGCCGTTTGCTGCGCAGGGTTTGCGTGGGGCCTCATCGAGCGCTGCTAGCCACGTGCGATAAAGAAAGGCGAACCTGACATAGCGGTTACCGAGGCTTTCCTTCGGCTGGACCCACGTTACTGCAACCCAGCGCCACCACTTCCGGACAGCTACAAAAGGAAGGACGCATCTGGGCTCCAGCATTTGGCAGCAAGAGTTGCGGCTGGACCACAACTAATCGCCGTTTGCTGCGCAGGGTTTGCGTGGGGCCTCATCGAGCGCTGCTAGCCACGTGCGATAAAGAAAGGCGAACCTGACGCCGCGGTTACCGAGGCTTCGCTTCGGCTGGACCCGCGTGACTGCAACCCAGCGCCACCACTTCCGCAAAGTTACAAAAGGAAGGACGCATCTGGGCTCCAGCATTTGGCAGCAAGGGTTGCGGCTGGACCACAATTAATCGCCGTTTGCTGCGCAGGGTTTGCGTGGGGCCTCATCGAGCGCTGCTAGCCACGTGCGATAAAGAAAGGCGAACCTGACGCAGCGGTTACCGAGGCTTCGCTTCGGCTGGACCCACGTGACTGCAAACCAGCGCCACCAATTCCGGACAGCTACAAAAAGAAGGACGCATCTGGGCTCCAGCATTTCGCAGCAAGAGTCGCGGCTGGACCACAACTAATCGCCGTTTGCTGCGCAGGGTTTGCGTGGGGCCTCATCGAGCGCTGCTAGCCACGTGCAATAAAGAAAGGCGAACCTGACGCCGCGGTTACCGAGGCTTCGCTTCGGCTGGACCCGCGTGACTGCAACGCAGCGCCACCACTTCTGGACAGCTACAAAAGGAAGGACGCATCTGGGCTCCAGCCTTTGGCAGCAAGGGTTGCGGCTGGACCACAACTAATCGCCGTTTGCTTCGCAGGGTTTGCGTGGGGCCTCATCGAGCGCTGCTAGCCACGTGCGATAAAGAAAGGCGAACCTGACGCCGCGGTTACCGAGGCTTCGCTTCGGCTGGACCCACGTGACTGCAACCCAGCGCCACCACTTCCGGACAGCTACAAAAGGAAGGACGCATCTGGGCTCCAGCATTTGGCAGCAAGGGTTGCGGCTGGACCACAACTAGTCGCCGTTTGCTGCGCAGGGTTTCCGTGGGACCTTCTCGAGCGCTGCTAGCCACGTTTGATAAAGAAAGGCGAACCTGACATAGCGGTTACCGAGGCTTCCCTTCGGCTGGACCCACGTGACTGCAACCCAGCGCCACCACTTCCGGACAGCTACAAAACGAAGGACGCATCTGGGCTCCAGCATTTGGCAGCAAGGGTTGCGGCTGGACCACAACTAATCGCCGTTTGCTGCGCAGGGTTTGCGTGGGACCTTATCGAGCGCTGCTAGCCACGTGCGATAAAGAAAGGCGAACCTGACATAGCGGTTACCGAGGCTTCGCTTCGGCTGGACCCGCGTGACTGCAACCCAGCGCCACCACTTCCGGACAGTTACAAAAGGAAGGACGCATCTGGGCTCCAGCAGTTGGCAGCAAGGGTTGCGGCTGGACCACAATTAATCGCCGTTTGCTGCGCAGGGTTTGCGTGGGGCCTCATCGAGCGCTGCTAGCCACGTGCGATAAAGAAAGGCGAACCTGACGCAGCGGTTACCGAGGCTTCGCTTCGGCTGGACCCACGTGACTGCAAACCAGCGCCACCACTCCCGGACAGCTACAAAAAGAAGGACGCATCTGGGCTCCTGCATTTCGCAGCAAGGGTTGCGGCTGGACCACAACTAATCGCCGTTTGCTGCGCAGGGTTTGCGTGGGGCCTCATCGAGCGCTGCTAGCCACGTGCGATAAAGAAAGGCGAACCTGACATAGCGGTTACCGAGGCTTCCCTTCGGCTGGACCCACGTGACTGCAACCCAGCGCCACCACTTCCGGACAGCTACAAAAGGAAGGACGCATCTGGGCTCCAGCATTTGGCAGCAAGGGTTGCGGCTGGACCACAACTAATCGCCGTTTGCTGCGCAGGGTTTGCGTGGGGCCTCATCGAGCGCTGCTAGCCACGTGCGATAAAGAAAGGCGAACCTGACGCCGCGGTTACCGAGGCTTCGCTTCGGCTGGACCCGCGTGACTGCAACCCAGTGCCACCACATCCGGACAGTTACAAAAGGAAGGACGCATCTGGGCTCCAGCATTTGGCAGCAAGGGTTGCGGCTGGACCACAATTAATCGCCGTTAGCTGCGCAGGGTTTGCGTGGGGCCTCATCGAGCGCTGCTAGCCACGTGCGATAAAGAAAGGCGAACCTGACGCAGCGGTTACCGAGGCTTCGCTTCGGCTGGACCCACGTGACTGCAAACCAGCGCCACCGCTCCCGGACAGCTACAAAAAGAAGGACGCATCTGGGCTCCAGCATTTCGCAGCAAGGGTTGCGGCTGGACCACAACTAATCGCCGTTTGCTGCGCAGGGTTTGCGTGGGGCCTCATCGAGCGCTGCTAGCCACGTGCGATAAAGAAAGGCGAACCTGACGCCGCGGTTACCGAGGCTTCGCTTCGGCTGGACCCGCGTGACTGCAACGCAGCGCCACCACTTCTGGACAGCTACAAAAGGAAGGACGCATCTGGGCTCCAGCCTTTGGCAGCAAGGGTTGCGGCTGGACCACAACTAATCGCCGTTTGCTTCGCAGGGTTTGCGTGGGGCCTCATCGAGCGCTGCTAGCCACGTGCGATAAAGAAAGGCGAACCTGACGCCGCGGTTACCGAGGCTTCGCTTCGGCTGGACCCGCGTGACTGCAACCCAGCGCCACCACTTCCGGACAGCTACAAAAGGAAGGACGCATCTGGGCTCCAGCCTTTGGCAGCAAGGGTTGCGGCTGGACCACAACTAATCGCCGTTTGCTTCGCAGGGTTTGCGTGGGGCCTCATCGAGCGCTGCTAGCCACGTGCGATAAAGAAAGGCGAACCTGACATAGCGGTTACCGAGGCTTTCCTTCGGCTGGACCCACGTTACTGCAACCCAGCGCCACCACTTCCGGACAGCTACAAAAGGAAGGACGCATCTGGGCTCCAGCATTTAACAGCAAGAGTTGCGGCTGGACCACAACTAATCGCCGTTTGCTGCGCAGGGTTTGCGTGGGGCCTCATCGAGCGCTGCTAGCCACGTGCGATAAAGAAACGCGAACCTGACGCCGCGGTTACCGAGGCTTCGCTTCGGCTGGACCCGCGTGACTGCAACCCAGCGCCACCACTTCCGGACAGTTACAAAAGGAAGGACGCATCTGGGCTCCAGCATTTGGCAGCAAGGGTTGCGGCTGGACCACAAATAATCGCCGTTTGCTGCGCAGGGTTTGCGTGGGGCCTCATCGAGCGCTGCTAGCCACGTGCGATAAAGAAAGGCGAACCTGACGCAGCGGTTACCGAGGCTTCGCTTCGGCTGGACCCACGTGACTGCAAACCAGCGCCACCAATTCCGGACAGCTACAAAAAGAAGGACGCATCTGGCCTCCAGCATTTGGCAGCAAGGGTTGCGGCTGGACCACAACTAATCGCCGTTTGCTGCGCAGGGTTTGCGTGGGGCCTCATCGAGCGCTGCTAGCCACGTGTGATAAAGAAAGGCGAACCTGACATAGCGGTTACCGAGGCTTCGCTTCGGCTGGACCCACGTGACTGCAAACCAGCGCCACCACTCCCGGACAGCTACAAAAAGAAGGACGCATCTGGGCTCCAGCATTTCGCAGCAAGGGTTGCGGCTGGACCACAACGAATCGCCGTTTGCTGCGCAGGGTTTGCGTGGGGCCTCATCGAGCGCTGCTAGCCACGTGCGATAAAGAAAGGCGAACCTGACATAGCGGTTACCGAGGCTTTCCTTCGGCTGGACCCACGTTACTGCAACCCAGCGCCACCACTTCCGGACAGCTACAAAAGGAAGGACGCATCTGGGCTCCAGCATTTGGCAGCAAGAGTTGCGGCTGGACCACAACTAATCGCCGTTTGCTGCGCAGGGTTTGCGTGGGGCCTCATCGAGCGCTGCTAGCCACGTGCGATAAAGAAAGGCGAACCTGACGCCGCGGTTACCGAGGCTTCGCTTCGGCTGGACCCGCGTGACTGCAACCCAGCGCCACCACTTCCGGACAGTTACAAAAGGAAGGACGCATCTGGGCTCCAGCATTTGGCAGCAAGGGTTGCGGCTGGACCACAATTAATCGCCGTTTGCTGCGCAGGGTTTGCGTGGGGCCTCATCGAGCGCTGCTAGCCACGTGCGATAAAGAAAGGCGAACCTGACGCAGCGGTTACCGAGGCTTCGCTTCGGCTGGACCCACGTGACTGCAAACCAGCGCCACCAATTCCGGACAGCTACAAAAAGAAGGACGCATCTGGGCTCCAGCATTTGGCAGCAAGGGTTGCGGCTGGACCACAATTAATCGCCGTTTGCTGCGCAGGGTTTGCGTGGGGCCTCATCGAGCGCTGCTAGCCACGTGCGATAAAGAAAGGCGAACCTGACGCAGCGGTTACCGAGGCTTCGCTTCGGCTGGACCCACGTGACTGCAAACCAGCGCCACCACTCCCGGACAGCTACAAAAAGAAGGACGCATCTGGGCTCCAGCATTTCGCAGCAAGGGTTGCGGCTGGACCACAACTAATCGCCGTTTGCTGCGCAGGGTTTGCGTGGGGCCTCATCGAGCGCTGCTAGCCACGTGTGATAAAGAAAGGCGAACCTGACATAGCGGTTACCGAGGCTTCCCTTCGGCTGGACCCACGTGACTGCAACCCAGCGCCACCACTTCCGGACAGTTACAAAAGGAAGGACGCATCTGGGCTCCAGCATTTGGCAGCAAGGGTTGCGGCTGGACCACAATTAATCGCCGTTTGCTGCGCAGGGTTTGCGTGGGGCCTCATCGAGCGCTGCTAGCCACGTGCGATAAAGAAAGGCGAACCTGACGCAGCGGTTACCGAGGCTTCGCTTCGGCTGGACCCACGTGACTGCAAACCAGCGCCACCACTCCCGGACAGCTACAAAAAGAAGGACGCATCTGGGCTCCAGCATTTCGCAGCAAGGGTTGCGGCTGGACCACAACTAATCGCCGTTTGCTGCGCAGGGTTTGCGTGGGGCCTCATCGAGCGCTGCTAGCCACGTGCGATAAAGAAAGGCGAACCTGACATAGCGGTTACCGAGGCTTCCCTTCGGCTGGACCCACGTGACTGCAAACCAGCGCCACCACTCCCGGACAGCTACAAAAAGAATGACGCATCTGGGCTCCAGCATTTCGCAGCAAGGGTTGCGGCTGGACCACAACTAATCGCCGTTTGCTGCGCAGGGTTTGCGTGGGGCCTCATCGAGCGCTGCTAGCCACGTGCGATAAAGAAAGGCGAACCTGACATAGCGGTTACCGAGGCTTTCCTTCGGCTGGACCCACGTTACTGCAACCCAGCGCCACCACTTCCGGACAGCTACAAAAGGAAGGACGCATCTGGGCTCCAGCATTTGGCAGCAAGAGTTGCGGCTGGACCACAACTAATCGCCGTTTGCTGCGCAGGGTTTGCGTGGGGCCTCATCGAGCGCTGCTAGCCACGTGCGATAAAGAAAGGCGAACCTGACGCCGCGGTTACCGAGGCTTCGCTTCGGCTGGACCCGCGTGACTGCAACCCAGCGCCACCACTTCCGGACAGTTACAAAAGGAAGGACGCATCTGGGCTCCAGCATTTGGCAGCAAGGGTTGCGGCTGGACCACAATTAATCGCCGTTTGCTGCGCAGGGTTTGCGTGGGGCCTCATCGAGCGCTGCTAGCCACGTGCGATAAAGAAAGGCGAACCTGACGCAGCGGTTACCGAGGCTTCGCTTCGGCTGGACCCACGTGACTGCAAACCAGCGCCACCAATTCCGGACAGCTACAAAAAGAAGGACGCATCTGGGCTCCAGCATTTCGCAGCAAGAGTTGCGGCTGGACCACAACTAATCGCCGTTTGCTGCGCAGGGTTTGCGTGGGGCCTCATCGAGCGCTGCTAGCCACGTGCGATAAAGAAAGGCGAACCTGACGCCGCGGTTACCGAGGCTTCGCTTCGGCTGGACCCGCGTGACTGCAACGCAGCGCCACCACTTCTGGACAGCTACAAAAGGAAGGACGCATCTGGGCTCCAGCCTTTGGCAGCAAGGGTTGCGGCTGGACCACAACTAATCGCCGTTTGCTTCGCAGGGTTTGCGTGGGGCCTCATCGAGCGCTGCTAGCCACGTGCGATAAAGAAAGGCGAACCTGACGCCGCGGTTACCGAGGCTTCGCTTCGGCTGGACCCACGTGACTGCAACCCAGCGCCACCACTTCCGGACAGCTACAAAAGGAAGGACGCATCTGGGCTCCAGCATTTGGCAGCAAGGGTTGCGGCTGGACCACAACTAGTCGCCGTTTGCTGCGCAGGGTTTCCGTGGGACCTTCTCGAGCGCTGCTAGCCACGTGCGATAAAGAAAGGCGAACCTGACATAGCGGTTACCGAGGCTTCCCTTCGGCTGGACCCACGTGACTGCAACCCAGCGCCACCACTTCCGGACAGCTACAAAACGAAGGACGCATCTGGGCTCCAGCATTTGGCAGCAAGGGTTGCGGCTGGACCACAACTAATCGCCGTTTGCTGCGCAGGGTTTGCGTGGGACCTTATCGAGCGCTGCTAGCCACGTGCGATAAAGAAAGGCGAACCTGACATAGCGGTTACCGAGGCTTCGCTTCGGCTGGACCCGCGTGACTGCAACCCAGCGCCACCACTTCCGGACAGTTACAAAAGGAAGGACGCATCTGGGCTCCAGCAGTTGGCAGCAAGGGTTGCGGCTGGACCACAATTAATCGCCGTTTGCTGCGCAGGGTTTGCGTGGGGCCTCATCGAGCGCTGCTAGCCACGTGCGATAAAGAAAGGCGAACCTGACGCAGCGGTTACCGAGGCTTCGCTTCGGCTGGACCCACCTGACTGCAAACCAGCGCCACCACTCCCGGACAGCTACAAAAAGAAGGACGCATCTGGGCTCCTGCATTTCGCAGCAAGGGTTGCGGCTGGACCACAACTAATCGCCGTTTGCTGCGCAGGGTTTGCGTGGGGCCTCATCGAGCGCTGCTAGCCACGTGCGATAAAGAAAGGCGAACCTGACATAGCGGTTACCGAGGCTTCCCTTCGGCTGGACCCACGTGACTGCAACCCAGCGCCACCACTTCCGGACAGCTACAAAAGGAAGGACGCATCTGGGCTCCAGCATTTGGCAGCAAGGGTTGCGGCTGGACCACAACTAATCGCCGTTTGCTGCGCAGGGTTTGCGTGGGGCCTCATCGAGCGCTGCTAGCCACGTGCGATAAAGAAAGGCGAACCTGACGCCGCGGTTACCGAGGCTTCGCTTCGGCTGGACCCGCGTGACTGCAACCCAGTGCCACCACATCCGGACAGTTACAAAAGGAAGGACGCATCTGGGCTCCAGCATTTGGCAGCAAGGGTTGCGGCTGGACCACAATTAATCGCCGTTAGCTGCGCAGGGTTTGCGTGGGGCCTCATCGAGCGCTGCTAGCCACGTGCGATAAAGAAAGGCGAACCTGACGCAGCGGTTACCGAGGCTTCGCTTCGGCTGGACCCACGTGACTGCAAACCAGCGCCACCGCTCCCGGACAGCTACAAAAAGAAGGACGCATCTGGGCTCCAGCATTTCGCAGCAAGGGTTGCGGCTGGACCACAACTAATCGCCGTTTGCTGCGCAGGGTTTGCGTGGGGCCTCATCGAGCGCTGCTAGCCACGTGCGATAAAGAAAGGCGAACCTGACGCCGCGGTTACCGAGGCTTCGCTTCGGCTGGACCCGCGTGACTGCAACGCAGCGCCACCACTTCTGGACAGCTACAAAAGGAAGGACGCATCTGGGCTCCAGCCTTTGGCAGCAAGGGTTGCGGCTGGACCACAACTAATCGCCGTTTGCTTCGCAGGGTTTGCGTGGGGCCTCATCGAGCGCTGCTAGCCACGTGCGATAAAGAAAGGCGAACCTGACGCCGCGGTTACCGAGGCTTCGCTTCGGCTGGACCCGCGTGACTGCAACCCAGCGCCACCACTTCCGGACAGCTACAAAAGGAAGGACGCATCTGGGCTCCAGCCTTTGGCAGCAAGGGTTGCGGCTGGACCACAACTAATCGCCGTTTGCTTCGCAGGGTTTGCGTGGGGCCTCATCGAGCGCTGCTAGCCACGTGCGATAAAGAAAGGCGAACCTGACGCCGCGGTTACCGAGGCTTCCCTTCGGCTGGACCCACGTGACTGCAACCCAGCGCCACCACTCCCGGACAGCTACAAAAGGAAGGACGCATCTGGGCTCCAGCATTTGGCAGCAAGGGTTGCGGCTGGACCACAACTAATCGCCGTTTGCTGCGCAGGGTTTGCGTGGGGCCTCATCGAGCGCTGCTAGCCACGTGCGATAAAGAAAGGCGAACCTGACGCCGCGGTTACCGAGGCTTCGCTTCGGCTGGACCCGCGTGACTGCAACCCAGCGCCACCACTTCCGGACAGTTACAAAAGGAAGGACGCATCTGGGCTCCAGCATTTGGCAGCAAGGGTTGCGGCTGGACCACAACTAATCGCCGTTTGCTGCGCAGGGTTTGCGTGGGGCCTCATCGAGCGCTGATAGCCACGTGCGATAAAGAAAGGCGAACCTGACGCAGCGGTTACCGAGGCTTCGCTTCGGCTGGACCCACGTGACTGCTACCCAGCGCCACCACTCTCGGACAGCTACAAAAAGAAGGACGCATCTGGGCTCCAGCATTTGGCAGCAAGGGTTGCGGCTGGACCACAACTAATCGCCGTTTGCTGCGCATGGTTTGCGTGGGGCCTCATCGAGCGCTGCTAGCCACGTGCGATAAAGAAAGGCGAACCTGACGCCGCGGTTACCGAGGCTTCGCTTCGGCTGGACCCGCGTGACTGCAACCCAGCGCCACCACTTCCGGACAGCTACAAAAGGAAGGACGCATCTGGGCTCCAGCATTTGGCAGCAAGGGTTGCGGCTGGACCACAACTAATTGCCGTTTGCTGCGCAGGGTTTGCGTGGGGCCTCATCGAGCGCTGCTAGCCACGTGCGATAAAGAAAGGCGAACCTGACGCCGCGGTTACCGAGGCTTCCCTTCGGCTGGACCCACGTGACTGCAACCCAGCGCCACCACTTCCGGACAGCTACAAAAGGAAGGACGCATCTGGGCTCCAGCATTTGGCAGCAAGGGTTGCGGCTGGGCCACAACTAATCGCCGTTTGCTGCGCAGGGTTTGCGTGGGACCTTATCGAGCGCTGCTAGCCACGTGCGATAAAGAAAGGCGAACCTGACATAGCGGTTACCGAGGCTTCGCTTCGGCTGGACCCACGTGACTGCAACCCAGCGCCACCACTCCCGGACAGCTACAAAAGGAAGGACGCATCTGGGCTCCAGCATTTGGCAGCAAGGGTTGTGGCTGGACCACAACTAATCGCCGTTTGCTTCGCAGGGTTTGCGTGGGGCCTCATCGAGCGCTGCTAGCCACGTGCGATAAAGAAAGGCGAACCTGACGCCGCGGTTACCGAGGCTTCGCTTCGGCTGGACCCGCGTGACTGCAACCCAGCGCCACCACTTCCGGACAGCTACAAAAGGAAGGACGCATCTGGGCTCCAGCATTTGGCAGCAAGGGTTGCGGCTGGACCACAACTAATCGCCGTTTGCTGCGCAGGGTTTGCTTGCGGCCTATTCGAGTGCTGCTAGCCACGTGCGATAAAGAAAGGCGAACCTGACGCAGCGGTTACCGAGGCTTCGCTTCAGCTGGACCCACGTGACTGCAACCCAGCGCCACCACTCCCGGACAGCTACAAAAAGAAGGACGCATCTGGGCTCCAGCATTTGGCAGCAAGGGTTGCGGCTGGACCACAACTAATCGCCGTTTGCTGCGCAGGCTTTGCGTAGGGCCTCATCGAGCGCTGCTAGCCACGTGCGATAAAGAAAGGCGAACCTGACGCAGCGGTTACTGAGGCTTCGCTTCGGCTGGACCCACGTGACTGCTACCCAGCGCCACCACTCCTGGACAGCTACAAAAAGAAGGACGCATCTGGGCTCCAGCATTTGGCAGCAAGGGTTGCGGCTGGACCACAACTAATCGCCGTTTGCTGCGCAGGGTTTGCGTGGGGCCTCATCGAGCGCTGCTAGCCACGTGCGATAAAGAAAGGCGAACCTGTCATAGCGGTTACCGAGGCTTCCTTTCGGCTGGACCCACGTGACTGCAACCCAGAGCCACCACTTCCGGACAGCTAAAAAAGGAAGGACGCATCTGGGCTCCAGCATTTGGCAGCAAGGGTTGCGGCTGGACCACAACTAATCGCCGTTTGCTGCGCAGGGTTTGCGTGGGGCCTCATCGAGCGCTGCTAGCCACGTGCGATAAAGAAAGGCGAACGTGACGCCGCGGTTACCGAGGCTTCGCTTCGGCTGGACCCGCGTGACTGCAACCCAGCGCCACCACTTCCGGACAGCTACAAAAGGAAGGACGCATCTGGGCTCCAGCCTTTGGCAGCAAGGGTTGCGGCTGGACCACAACTAATCGCCGTTTGCTTCGCAGGGTTTGCGTGGGGCCTCATCGAGCGCTGCTAGCCACGTGCGATAAAGAAAGGCGAACCTGACGCCGCGGTTACCGAGGCTTCGCTTCGGCTGGACCCACGTGACTGCAACCCAGCGCCACCACTTCCGGACAGCTACAAAAGGAAGGACGCATCTGGGCTCCAGCATTTGGCAGCAAGGGTTGCGGCTGGACCACAACTAGTCGCCGTTTGCTGCGCAGGGTTTCCGTGGGACCTTATCGAGCGCTGCTAGCCACGTGCGATAAAGAAAGGCGAACCTGACATAGCGGTTACCGAGGCTTCGCTTCGGCTCTACCCACGTGACTGCAACCCAGCGCCACCACTCCCGGACAGCTACAAAAGGAAGGACGCATCTGGGCTCCAGCATTTGGCCGCAAGGGTTGCGGCTGGACCACAACTAATAGCCGTTTGCTGCGCAGGGTTTGCGTGGGGCCTCATCGAGCGCTGCTAGCCACGTGCGATAAAGAAAGGCGAACCTGACGCCGCGGTTACCGAGGCTTCGCTTCGGCTGGACCCGCGTGACTGCAACCCAGCGCCACCACTTCCGGACAGCTACAAAAGGAAGGACGCATCTGGGCTCCAGCATTTGGCAGCAAGGGTTGCGGCTGGACCACAACTAGTCGCCGTTTGCTGCGCAGGGTTTCCGTGGGACCTTATCGAGCGCTGCTAGCCACGTGCGATAAAGAAAGGCGAACCTGACATAGCGGTTACCGAGGCTTCGCTTCGGCTGGACCCACGTGACTGCAACCCAGCGCCACCACTCCCGGACAGCTACAAAAGGAAGGACGCATCTGGGCTCCAGCATTTGGCAGCAAGGGTTGCGGCTGGACCACAACTAATCGCCGTTTGCTGCGCAGGGTTTGCGTGGGGCCTCATCGAGCGCTGCTAGCCACGTGCGATAAAGAAAGGCGAACCTGACGCCGCGGTTACCGAGGCTTCGCTTCGGCTGGACCCGCGTGACTGCAACCCAGCGCCACCACTTCCGGACAGTTACAAAAGGAAGGACGCATCTGGGCTCCAGCATTTGGCAGCAAGGGTTGCGGCTGGACCACAACTAATCGCCGTTTGCTGCGCAGGGTTTGCGTGGGGCCTCATCGAGCGCTGATAGCCACGTGCGATAAAGAAAGGCGAACCTGACGCAGCGGTTACCGAGGCTTCGCTTCGGCTGGACCCACGTGACTGCAAACCAGCGCCACCACTCCCGGACAGCTACAAAAAGAAGGACGCATCTGGGCTCCAGCATTTCGCAGCAAGGGTTGCGGCTGGACCACAACTAATCGCCGTTTGCTGCGCAGGGTTTGCGTGGGGCCTCATCGAGCGCTGCTAGCCACGTGTGATAAAGAAAGGCGAACCTGACATAGCGGTTACCGAGGCTTCCCTTCGGCTGGACCCACGTGACTGCAACCCAGCGCCACCACTTCCGGACAGTTACAAAAGGAAGGACGCATCTGGGCTCCAGCATTTGGCAGCAAGGGTTGCGGCTGGACCACAATTAATCGCCGTTTGCTGCGCAGGGTTTGCGTGGGGCCTCATCGAGCGCTGCTAGCCACGTGCGATAAAGAAAGGCGAACCTGACGCAGCGGTTACCGAGGCTTCGCTTCGGCTGGACCCACGTGACTGCAAACCAGCGCCACCACTCCCGGACAGCTACAAAAAGAAGGACGCATCTGGGCTCCAGCATTTCGCAGCAAGGGTTGCGGCTGGACCACAACTAATCGCCGTTTGCTGCGCAGGGTTTGCGTGGGGCCTCATCGAGCGCTGCTAGCCACGTGCGATAAAGAAAGGCGAACCTGACATAGCGGTTACCGAGGCTTCCCTTCGGCTGGACCCACGTGACTGCAAACCAGCGCCACCACTCCCGGACAGCTACAAAAAGAATGACGCATCTGGGCTCCAGCATTTCGCAGCAAGGGTTGCGGCTGGACCACAACTAATCGCCGTTTGCTGCGCAGGGTTTGCGTGGGGCCTCATCGAGCGCTGCTAGCCACGTGCGATAAAGAAAGGCGAACCTGACATAGCGGTTACCGAGGCTTTCCTTCGGCTGGACCCACGTTACTGCAACCCAGCGCCACCACTTCCGGACAGCTACAAAAGGAAGGACGCATCTGGGCTCCAGCATTTGGCAGCAAGAGTTGCGGCTGGACCACAACTAATCGCCGTTTGCTGCGCAGGGTTTGCGTGGGGCCTCATCGAGCGCTGCTAGCCACGTGCGATAAAGAAAGGCGAACCTGACGCCGCGGTTACCGAGGCTTCGCTTCGGCTGGACCCGCGTGACTGCAACCCAGCGCCACCACTTCCGGACAGTTACAAAAGGAAGGACGCATCTGGGCTCCAGCATTTGGCAGCAAGGGTTGCGGCTGGACCACAATTAATCGCCGTTTGCTGCGCAGGGTTTGCGTGGGGCCTCATCGAGCGCTGCTAGCCACGTGCGATAAAGAAAGGCGAACCTGACGCAGCGGTTACCGAGGCTTCGCTTCGGCTGGACCCACGTGACTGCAAACCAGCGCCACCAATTCCGGACAGCTACAAAAAGAAGGACGCATCTGGGCTCCAGCATTTCGCAGCAAGAGTTGCGGCTGGACCACAACTAATCGCCGTTTGCTGCGCAGGGTTTGCGTGGGGCCTCATCGAGCGCTGCTAGCCACGTGCGATAAAGAAAGGCGAACCTGACGCCGCGGTTACCGAGGCTTCGCTTCGGCTGGACCCGCGTGACTGCAACGCAGCGCCACCACTTCTGGACAGCTACAAAAGGAAGGACGCATCTGGGCTCCAGCCTTTGGCAGCAAGGGTTGCGGCTGGACCACAACTAATCGCCGTTTGCTTCGCAGGGTTTGCGTGGGGCCTCATCGAGCGCTGCTAGCCACGTGCGATAAAGAAAGGCGAACCTGACGCCGCGGTTACCGAGGCTTCGCTTCGGCTGGACCCACGTGACTGCAACCCAGCGCCACCACTTCCGGACAGCTACAAAAGGAAGGACGCATCTGGGCTCCAGCATTTGGCAGCAAGGGTTGCGGCTGGACCACAACTAGTCGCCGTTTGCTGCGCAGGGTTTCCGTGGGACCTTCTCGAGCGCTGCTAGCCACGTGCGATAAAGAAAGGCGAACCTGACATAGCGGTTACCGAGGCTTCCCTTCGGCTGGACCCACGTGACTGCAACCCAGCGCCACCACTTCCGGACAGCTACAAAACGAAGGACGCATCTGGGCTCCAGCATTTGGCAGCAAGGGTTGCGGCTGGACCACAACTAATCGCCGTTTGCTGCGCAGGGTTTGCGTGGGACCTTATCGAGCGCTGCTAGCCACGTGCGATAAAGAAAGGCGAACCTGACATAGCGGTTACCGAGGCTTCGCTTCGGCTGGACCCGCGTGACTGCAACCCAGCGCCACCACTTCCGGACAGTTACAAAAGGAAGGACGCATCTGGGCTCCAGCAGTTGGCAGCAAGGGTTGCGGCTGGACCACAATTAATCGCCGTTTGCTGCGCAGGGTTTGCGTGGGGCCTCATCGAGCGCTGCTAGCCACGTGCGATAAAGAAAGGCGAACCTGACGCAGCGGTTACCGAGGCTTCGCTTCGGCTGGACCCACCTGACTGCAAACCAGCGCCACCACTCCCGGACAGCTACAAAAAGAAGGACGCATCTGGGCTCCTGCATTTCGCAGCAAGGGTTGCGGCTGGACCACAACTAATCGCCGTTTGCTGCGCAGGGTTTGCGTGGGGCCTCATCGAGCGCTGCTAGCCACGTGCGATAAAGAAAGGCGAACCTGACATAGCGGTTACCGAGGCTTCCCTTCGGCTGGACCCACGTGACTGCAACCCAGCGCCACCACTTCCGGACAGCTACAAAAGGAAGGACGCATCTGGGCTCCAGCATTTGGCAGCAAGGGTTGCGGCTGGACCACAACTAATCGCCGTTTGCTGCGCAGGGTTTGCGTGGGGCCTCATCGAGCGCTGCTAGCCACGTGCGATAAAGAAAGGCGAACCTGACGCCGCGGTTACCGAGGCTTCGCTTCGGCTGGACCCGCGTGACTGCAACCCAGTGCCACCACATCCGGACAGTTACAAAAGGAAGGACGCATCTGGGCTCCAGCATTTGGCAGCAAGGGTTGCGGCTGGACCACAATTAATCGCCGTTAGCTGCGCAGGGTTTGCGTGGGGCCTCATCGAGCGCTGCTAGCCACGTGCGATAAAGAAAGGCGAACCTGACGCAGCGGTTACCGAGGCTTCGCTTCGGCTGGACCCACGTGACTGCAAACCAGCGCCACCGCTCCCGGACAGCTACAAAAAGAAGGACGCATCTGGGCTCCAGCATTTCGCAGCAAGGGTTGCGGCTGGACCACAACTAATCGCCGTTTGCTGCGCAGGGTTTGCGTGGGGCCTCATCGAGCGCTGCTAGCCACGTGCGATAAAGAAAGGCGAACCTGACGCCGCGGTTACCGAGGCTTCGCTTCGGCTGGACCCGCGTGACTGCAACGCAGCGCCACCACTTCTGGACAGCTACAAAAGGAAGGACGCATCTGGGCTCCAGCCTTTGGCAGCAAGGGTTGCGGCTGGACCACAACTAATCGCCGTTTGCTTCGCAGGGTTTGCGTGGGGCCTCATCGAGCGCTGCTAGCCACGTGCGATAAAGAAAGGCGAACCTGACGCCGCGGTTACCGAGGCTTCGCTTCGGCTGGACCCGCGTGACTGCAACCCAGCGCCACCACTTCCGGACAGCTACAAAAGGAAGGACGCATCTGGGCTCCAGCCTTTGGCAGCAAGGGTTGCGGCTGGACCACAACTAATCGCCGTTTGCTTCGCAGGGTTTGCGTGGGGCCTCATCGAGCGCTGCTAGCCACGTGCGATAAAGAAAGGCGAACCTGACGCCGCGGTTACCGAGGCTTCCCTTCGGCTGGACCCACGTGACTGCAACCCAGCGCCACCACTCCCGGACAGCTACAAAAGGAAGGACGCATCTGGGCTCCAGCATTTGGCAGCAAGGGTTGCGGCTGGACCACAACTAATCGCCGTTTG
Source organism: Haemaphysalis longicornis (assembly GCF_048455015.1). Lineage (NCBI taxonomy): Eukaryota > Metazoa > Arthropoda > Arachnida > Ixodida > Ixodidae > Haemaphysalis > Haemaphysalis longicornis. Next base: position 205,106,435 of record NW_027526385.1, read on the forward strand.
CTGCGCAGGGTTTGCGTGGGGCCTCATCGAGCGCTGCTAGCCACGTGCGATAAAGAAAGGCGAACCTGACGCCGCGGTTACCGAGGCTTCGCTTCGGCTGGACCCGCGTGACTGCAACCCAGCGCCACCACTTCCGGACAGTTACAAAAGGAAGGACGCATCTGGGCTCCAGCATTTGGCAGCAAGGGTTGCGGCTGGACCACAACTAATCGCCGTTTGCTGCGCAGGGTTTGCGTGGGGCCTCATCGAGCGCTGATAGCCACGTGCGATAAAGAAAGGCGAACCTGACGCAGCGGTTACCGAGGCTTCGCTTCGGCTGGACCCACGTGACTGCTACCCAGCGCCACCACTCTCGGACAGCTACAAAAAGAAGGACGCATCTGGGCTCCAGCATTTGGCAGCAAGGGTTGCGGCTGGACCACAACTAATCGCCGTTTGCTGCGCATGGTTTGCGTGGGGCCTCATCGAGCGCTGCTAGCCACGTGCGATAAAGAAAGGCGAACCTGACGCCGCGGTTACCGAGGCTTCGCTTCGGCTGGACCCGCGTGACTGCAACCCAGCGCCACCACTTCCGGACAGCTACAAAAGGAAGGACGCATCTGGGCTCCAGCATTTGGCAGCAAGGGTTGCGGCTGGACCACAACTAATTGCCGTTTGCTGCGCAGGGTTTGCGTGGGGCCTCATCGAGCGCTGCTAGCCACGTGCGATAAAGAAAGGCGAACCTGACGCCGCGGTTACCGAGGCTTCCCTTCGGCTGGACCCACGTGACTGCAACCCAGCGCCACCACTTCCGGACAGCTACAAAAGGAAGGACGCATCTGGGCTCCAGCATTTGGCAGCAAGGGTTGCGGCTGGGCCACAACTAATCGCCGTTTGCTGCGCAGGGTTTGCGTGGGACCTTATCGAGCGCTGCTAGCCACGTGCGATAAAGAAAGGCGAACCTGACATAGCGGTTACCGAGGCTTCGCTTCGGCTGGACCCACGTGACTGCAACCCAGCGCCACCACTCCCGGACAGCTACAAAAGGAAGGACGCATCTGGGCTCCAGCATTTGGCAGCAAGGGTTGTGGCTGGACCACAACTAATCGCCGTTTGCTTCGCAGGGTTTGCGTGGGGCCTCATCGAGCGCTGCTAGCCACGTGCGATAAAGAAAGGCGAACCTGACGCCGCGGTTACCGAGGCTTCGCTTCGGCTGGACCCGCGTGACTGCAACCCAGCGCCACCACTTCCGGACAGCTACAAAAGGAAGGACGCATCTGGGCTCCAGCATTTGGCAGCAAGGGTTGCGGCTGGACCACAACTAATCGCCGTTTGCTGCGCAGGGTTTGCTTGCGGCCTATTCGAGTGCTGCTAGCCACGTGCGATAAAGAAAGGCGAACCTGACGCAGCGGTTACCGAGGCTTCGCTTCAGCTGGACCCACGTGACTGCAACCCAGCGCCACCACTCCCGGACAGCTACAAAAAGAAGGACGCATCTGGGCTCCAGCATTTGGCAGCAAGGGTTGCGGCTGGACCACAACTAATCGCCGTTTGCTGCGCAGGCTTTGCGTAGGGCCTCATCGAGCGCTGCTAGCCACGTGCGATAAAGAAAGGCGAACCTGACGCAGCGGTTACTGAGGCTTCGCTTCGGCTGGACCCACGTGACTGCTACCCAGCGCCACCACTCCTGGACAGCTACAAAAAGAAGGACGCATCTGGGCTCCAGCATTTGGCAGCAAGGGTTGCGGCTGGACCACAACTAATCGCCGTTTGCTGCGCAGGGTTTGCGTGGGGCCTCATCGAGCGCTGCTAGCCACGTGCGATAAAGAAAGGCGAACCTGTCATAGCGGTTACCGAGGCTTCCTTTCGGCTGGACCCACGTGACTGCAACCCAGAGCCACCACTTCCGGACAGCTAAAAAAGGAAGGACGCATCTGGGCTCCAGCATTTGGCAGCAAGGGTTGCGGCTGGACCACAACTAATCGCCGTTTGCTGCGCAGGGTTTGCGTGGGGCCTCATCGAGCGCTGCTAGCCACGTGCGATAAAGAAAGGCGAACGTGACGCCGCGGTTACCGAGGCTTCGCTTCGGCTGGACCCGCGTGACTGCAACCCAGCGCCACCACTTCCGGACAGCTACAAAAGGAAGGACGCATCTGGGCTCCAGCCTTTGGCAGCAAGGGTTGCGGCTGGACCACAACTAATCGCCGTTTGCTTCGCAGGGTTTGCGTGGGGCCTCATCGAGCGCTGCTAGCCACGTGCGATAAAGAAAGGCGAACCTGACGCCGCGGTTACCGAGGCTTCGCTTCGGCTGGACCCACGTGACTGCAACCCAGCGCCACCACTTCCGGACAGCTACAAAAGGAAGGACGCATCTGGGCTCCAGCATTTGGCAGCAAGGGTTGCGGCTGGACCACAACTAGTCGCCGTTTGCTGCGCAGGGTTTCCGTGGGACCTTATCGAGCGCTGCTAGCCACGTGCGATAAAGAAAGGCGAACCTGACATAGCGGTTACCGAGGCTTCGCTTCGGCTCTACCCACGTGACTGCAACCCAGCGCCACCACTCCCGGACAGCTACAAAAGGAAGGACGCATCTGGGCTCCAGCATTTGGCCGCAAGGGTTGCGGCTGGACCACAACTAATAGCCGTTTGCTGCGCAGGGTTTGCGTGGGGCCTCATCGAGCGCTGCTAGCCACGTGCGATAAAGAAAGGCGAACCTGACGCCGCGGTTACCGAGGCTTCGCTTCGGCTGGACCCGCGTGACTGCAACCCAGCGCCACCACTTCCGGACAGCTACAAAAGGAAGGACGCATCTGGGCTCCAGCATTTGGCAGCAAGGGTTGCGGCTGGACCACAACTAGTCGCCGTTTGCTGCGCAGGGTTTCCGTGGGACCTTATCGAGCGCTGCTAGCCACGTGCGATAAAGAAAGGCGAACCTGACATAGCGGTTACCGAGGCTTCGCTTCGGCTGGACCCACGTGACTGCAACCCAGCGCCACCACTCCCGGACAGCTACAAAAGGAAGGACGCATCTGGGCTCCAGCATTTGGCAGCAAGGGTTGCGGCTGGACCACAACTAATCGCCGTTTGCTGCGCAGGGTTTGCGTGGGGCCTCATCGAGCGCTGCTAGCCACGTGCGATAAAGAAAGGCGAACCTGACGCCGCGGTTACCGAGGCTTCGCTTCGGCTGGACCCGCGTGACTGCAACCCAGCGCCACCACTTCCGGACAGTTACAAAAGGAAGGACGCATCTGGGCTCCAGCATTTGGCAGCAAGGGTTGCGGCTGGACCACAACTAATCGCCGTTTGCTGCGCAGGGTTTGCGTGGGGCCTCATCGAGCGCTGATAGCCACGTGCGATAAAGAAAGGCGAACCTGACGCAGCGGTTACCGAGGCTTCGCTTCGGCTGGGCCCACGTGACTGCTACCCAGCGCCACCACTCTCGGACAGCTACAAAAAGAAGGACGCATCTGGGCTCCAGCATTTGGCAGCAAGGGTTGCGGCTGGACCACAACTAATCGCCGTTTGCTGCGCATGGTTTGCGTGGGGCCTCATCGAGCGCTGCTAGCCACGTGCGATAAAGAAAGGCGAACCTGACGCCGCGGTTACCGAGGCTTCGCTTCGGCTGGACCCGCGTGACTGCAACCCAGCGCCACCACTTCCGGACAGCTACAAAAGGAAGGACGCATCTGGGCTGCAGCATTTGGCAGCAAGGGTTGCGGCTGGACCACAACTAATCGCCGTTTGCTGCGCAGGGTTTGCGTGGGGCCTCATCGAGCGCTGCTAGCCACGTGCGATAAAGAAAGGCGAACCTGACATAGCGGTTACCGAGGCTTCCCTTCGGCTGGACCCACGTGACTGCAACCCAGCGCCACCACTTCCGGACAGCTACAAAAGGAAGGACGCATCTGGGCTCCAGCATTTGGCAGCAAGGGTTGCGGCTGGACCACAACTAATCGCCGTTTGCTGCGCAGGGTTTGCGTGGGACCTTATCGAGCGCTGCTAGCCACGTGCGATAAAGAAAGGCGAACCTGACATAGCGGCTACCGAGGCTTCGCTTCGGCTGGACCCACGTGACTGCAACCCAGCGCCACCACTCCCGGACAGCTACAAAAGGAAGGACGCATCTGGGCTCCAGCCTTTGGCAGCAAGGGTTGCGGCTGGGCCACAACTAATCGCCGTTTGCTTCGCAGGGTTTGCGTGGGGCCTCATCGAGCGCTGCTAGCCACGTGCGATAAAGAAAGGCGAACCTGACGCCGCGGTTACCGAGGCTTCGCTTCGGCTGGACCCGCGTGACTGCAACCCAGCGCCACCACTTCCGGACAGCTACAAAACGAAGGACGCATCTGGGCTCCAGCATTTGGCAGCAAGGGTTGCGGCTGGACCACAACTAATCGCCGTTTGCTGCGCAGGGTTTGCGTGGGGCCTCATCGAGCGCTGCTAGCCACGTGCGATAAAGGCGAACCTGACATAGCGGTTACCGAGGCTTCCCTTCGGCTGGACCCACGTGACTGCAACCCAGCGCCACCACTCACGGACAGCTACAAAAGGAAGGACGCATCTGGGCTCCAGCATTTGGCAGCAAGGGTTGCGGCTGGACCACAACTAATCGCCGTTTGCTGCGCAGGGTTTGCGTGGGGCCTCATCGAGCGCTGCTAGCCACGTGCGATAAAGAAAGGCGAACCTGACGCCGCGGTTACCGAGGCTTCGCTTCGGCTGGACCCGCGTGACTGCAACCCAGCGCCACCACTTCCGGACACCTACAAAAGGAAGGACGCATCTGGGCTCCAGCATTTGGCAGCAAGGGTTGCGGCTGGACCACAACTAATCGCCGTTTGCTGCGCAGGGTTTGCGTGGGGCCTCATCGAGCGCTGCTAGCCACGTGCGATAAAGAAAGGCGAACCTGACGCAGCGGTTACCGAGGCTTCGCTTCGGCTGGACCCACGTGACTGCTACCCAGCGCCACCACTCCCGGACAGCTACAAAAAGAAGGACGCATCTGGGCTCCAGCATTTGGCAGCAAGGGTTGCGGCTGGACCACAACTAATCGCCGTTTGCTGCGCAGGGTTTGCGTAGGGCCTCATCGAGCGCTGCTAGCCACGTGCGATAAAGAAAGGCGAACCTGACGCAGCGGTTACCGAGGCTTCGCTTCGGCTGGACCCACGTGACTGCTACCCAGCGCCACCACTCCCGGACAGCTACAAAAAGAAGGACGCATCTGGGCTCCAGCATTTGGCAGCAAGGGTTGCGGCTGGACCACAACTAATCGCCGTTTGCTGCGCAGGGTTTGCGTGGGGCCTCATCGAGCGCTGCTAGCCACGTGCGATAAAGAAAGGCGAACCTGACATAGCGGTTACCGAGGCTTCCCTTCGGCTGGACCCACGTGACTGCAACCCAGCGCCACCACTTCCGGACAGCTACAAAAGGAAGGACGCATCTGGGCTCCAGCATTTGGCAGCAAGGGTTGCGGCTGGACCACAACTAATCGCCGTTTGCTGCGCAGGGTTTGCGTGGGGCCTCATCGAGCGCTGCTAGCTACGTGCAATAAAGAAAGGCGAACGTGACGCCGCGGTTACCGAGGCTTCGCTTCGGCTGGACCCGCGTGACTGCAACCCAGCGCCACCACTTCCGGACAGCTACAAAAGGAAGGACGCATCTGGGCTCCAGCCTTTGGCAGCAAGGGTTGCGCCTGGACCACAACTAATCGCCGTTTGCTTCGCAGGGTTTGCGTGGGGCCTCATCGAGCGCTGCTAGCCACGTGCGATAAAGAAAGGCGAACCTGACGCCGCGGTTAGCGAGGCTTCGCTTCGGCTGGACCCACGTGACTGCAACCCAGCGCCACCACTTCCGGACAGCTACAAAAGGAAGGACGCATCTGGGCTCCAGCCTTTGGCAGCAAGGGTTGCGGCTGGACCACAACTAATCGCCGTTTGCTTCGCAGGGTTTGCGTGGGGCCTCATCGAGCGCTGCTAGCCACGTGCGATAAAGAAAAGCGAACCTGACGCCGCGGTTACCGAGGCTTCGCTTCGGCTGGACCCGCGTGACTGCAACCCAGCGCCACCACTTCCGGACAGCTACAAAAGGAAGGACGCATCTGGGCTCCAGCATTTGGCAGCAAGGGTTGCGGCTGGACCACAACTAATCGCCGTTTGCTGCACAGGGTTTGCTTGGGGCCTCATCGAGTGCTGCTAGCCACGTGCGATAAAGAAAGGCGAACCTGACGCAGCGGTTACCGAGGCTTCGCTTCAGCTGGACCCACGTGACTGCAACCCAGCGCCACCACTCCCGGACAGCTACAAAAGGAAGGACGCATCTGGGCTCCAGCATTTGGCAGCAAGGGTTGCGGCTGGACCACAACTAATCGCCGTTTGCTGCGCAGGGTTTGCGTGGGGCCTCATCGAGCGCTGCTAGCCACGTGCGATAAAGAAAGGCGAATCTGACGCAGCGGTTTCCGAGGCTTCGCTTCGGCTGGACCCACGTGACTGCTACCCAGCGCCACCACTCCCGGACAGCTACAAAAAGAAGGACGCATCTGGGCTCCAGCATTTGGCAGCAAGGGTTGCGGCTGGACCACAACTAATCGCCGTTTGCTGCGCAGGGTTTGCGTGGGGCCTCATCGAGCGCTGCTAGCCACGTGCGATAAAGAAAGGCGAACCTGACATAGCGGTTACCGAGGCTTCCCTTCGGCTGGACCCACGTGACTGCAACCCAGCGCCACCACTTCCGGACAGCTACAAAAGGAAGGACGCATCTGGGCTCCAGCATTTGGCAGCAAGGGTTGCGGCTGGACCACAACTAATCGCCGTTTGCTGCGCAGGGTTTGCGTGGGGCCTCATCGAGCGCTGCTAGCCACGTGCGATAAAGAAAGGCGAACGTGACGCCGCGGTTACCGAGGCTTCGCTTCGGCTGGACCCGCGTGACTGCAACCCAGCGCCACCACTTCCGGACAGCTACAAAAGGAAGGACGCATCTGGGCTCCAGCCTTTGGCAGCAAGGGTTGCGCCTGGACCACAACTAATCGCCGTTTGCTTCGCAGGGTTTGCGTGGGGCCTCATCGAGCGCTGCTAGCCACGTGCGATAAAGAAAGGCGAACCTGACGCCGCGGTTACCGAGGCTTCGCTTCGGCTGGACCCACGTGACTGCAACCCAGCGCCACCACTTCCGGACAGCTACAAAAGGAAGGACGCATCTGGGCTCCAGCCTTTGGCAGCAAGGGTTGCGGCTGGACCACAACTAATCGCCGTTTGCTGCGCAGGGTTTGCGTGGGGCCTCATCGAGCGCTGCTAGCCACGTGCGATAAAGAAAGGTGAACCTGAAGCCTTAGTTGCATTAGTTGCATCTGGGCTCCAGCATTTGGCAGCAAGGGTTGCGGCTGGACCACAACTAATCGCCGTTTGCTGCGCAGGGTTTGCGTGGGGCCTCATCGAGCGCTGCTAGCCACGTGCGATAAAGAAAGGCGAACCTGACATAGCGGTTACCGAGGCTTCCCTTCGGCTGGACCCAAGTGACTGCAACCCAGCGCCACCACTTCCGGACAGCTACAAAAGGAATGACGCATCTGGGCTCCAGCATTTGGCAGCAAGTGTTGCGGCTGGACCACAACTAATCGCCGTTTGCTGCGCAGGGTTTGCGTGGGACCTTATCGAGCGCTGCTAGCCACATGCGATAAAGAAAGGCGAACCTGACATAGCGGTTACCGAGGCTTCGCTTCGGCTGGACCCAGGTGACTGCAACCCAGCGCCACCACTCCCGGACAGCTACAAAAGGAAGGACGCATCTGGGCTCAAGCATTTGGTAGCAAGGGTTGCGGCTGGACCACAACTAATCGCCGTTTGCTGCGCAGGGTTTGCGTGGGGCCTCATCGAGCGCTGCTAGCCACGTGCGATAAAGAAAGGCGAACCTGACGCCGCGGTTACCGAGGCTTCGCTTCGGCTGGACCCGCTTGACTGCAACCCAGCGCCACCACTTCCGGACAGCTACAAAAGGAAGGACGCATCTGGGCTCCAGCCTTTGGCAGCAAGGGTTGCGGCTGGACCACAACTAATCGCCGTTTGCTTCGCAGGGTTTGCGTGGGGCCTCATCGAGCGCTGCTAGCCACGTGCGATAAGGAAAGGCGAACCTGACGCCGCGGTTACCGAGGCTTCGCTTCGGCTGGACCCGCGTGACTGCAACCCAGCGCCACCACTTTCGGACAGCTACAAAAGGAAGGACGCATCTGGGCTCCAGCATTTGGCAGCAAGGGTTGCGGCTGGACCACAACTAATCGCCGTTTGCTGCGCAGGGTTTGCTTGGGGCCTCATCGAGCGCTGCTAGCCCCATGCGATAAAGAAAGGCGAACCTGACGCAGCGGTTACCGAGGCTTCACTTCAGCTGGACCCACGTGACTGCAACCCAGCGCCACCACTCCCGGACCGCTACAAAAGGAAGGACGCATCTGGGCTGCAGCATTTGGCAGCAAGGGTTGCGGCTGGACCACAACTAATCGCCGTTTGCTGCGCAGGGTTTGCGTGAGGCCTCATCGAGCGCTGCTAGCCACGTGCGATAACGAAAGGCGAACCTGACGCCGCGGTTACCGAGGCTTCGCTTCGGCTGGACCCGCGTGACTGCAACCCAGCGCCACCACTTCCGGACAGCTACAAAAGGAAGGACGCATCTGGGCTCCAGCATTTGGCAGCAAGGGTTGCGGCTGGACCACAACTAATCGCCGTTTGCTGCGCAGGGTTTGCGTGGGGCCTCATCGAGCGCTGCTAGGCACGTGCGATAAAGAAAGGCGAACCTGACGCCGCGGTTACCGAGGCTTCGCTTCGGCTGGACCCGCGTGACTGCAACCCAGCGCCACCACTTCCGGACAGCTACAAACGGAAGGACGCATCTGGGCTCCAGCCTTTGGCAGCAAGGGTTGCGGCTGGACCACAACTAATCGCCGTTTGCTGCGCAGGGTTTGCGTACGGCCTCATCGAGCGCTGCTAGCCACGTGCGATAAGGAAAGGCGAACCTGACGCCTTAGTTGCATTAGTTGCATCTGGGCTCCAGCATTTTTCAGCAAGGGTTGCGGCTGGACCACAACTAATCGCCGTTTGCTGCACAGGGTTTGCGTGGGGCCTCATCGAGCGCTGCTAGCCACGTGCGATAAAGAAAGGCGAACCTGACGCAGCGGTTACCGAGGCTTCGCTTCGGCTGGACCCACGTGACTGCAACCCAGCGCCACCACTTCCGGACAGCTACAAAAGGAAGGACGCATCTGGGCTCCAGCATTTGGCAGCAAGGGTTGCGGCTGGACCACAACTATTCGCCGTTTGGTGCGCAGGGTTTGCGTGGGACCTTATCGAGCGCTGCTAGCCACGTGCGATAAAGAAAGGCGAACCTGACATAGCGGTTACCGAGGCTTCGCTTTGGCTGGACCCACGTGACTGCAACCCAGCGCCACCACTCACGGACAGCTACAAAAGGAAGGACGCATCTGGGCTCCAGCATTTGGTAGCAAGGGTTGCGGCTGGACCACAACTAATCGCCGTTTGCTGCGCAGGGTTTGCGTGGGGCCTCATCGAGCGCTGCTAGCCACGTGCGATAAAGAAAGGCGAACCTGACGCCGCGATTACCGAGGCTTCGCTTCGGCTGGACCCGCGTGACTGCTACCCAGCGCCACCACTTCCGGACAGCTACAAAAGGAAGGACGCATCTGGGCTCCAGCATTTGGCAGCAAGGGTTGCGGCTGGACCACAACTAATCGCCGTTTGCTGCGCAGGGTTTGCGTGGGGCCTCATCGAGCGCTGCTAGCCACGTGCGATAAAGAAAGGCGAACCTGACGCAGCGGTTACCGAGGCTTCGCTTCGGCTGGACCCACGTGACTGCTACCCAGCGCCACCACTCCCGGACAGCTACAAAAAGAAGGACGCATCTGGGCTCCAGCATTTGGCAGCAAGGGTTGCGGCTGGACCACAACTAATCGCCGTTTGCTGCGCAGGGTTTGCGTAGGGCCTCATCGAGCGCTGCTAGTCACGTGCGATAAAGAAAGGCGAACCTGACGCAGCGGTTACCGAGGCTTCGCTTTGGCTGGACCCGCGTGACTGCATCCCAGCGCCACCACTCCCGGACAGCTACAAAAGGAAGGACGCATCTGGGCTCCAGCATTTGGCAGCAAGGGTTGCGGCTTGACCACAACTAATCGCCGTTTGCTGCGCAGGGTTTGCGTGGGGCCTCATCGAGCGCTCCTAGCCACGTGCGATAAAGAAAGGCGAACCTGACGCAGCGGTTACCGAGGCTTCACTTCGGCTGGACCCACGTGACTGCAACCCAGCGCCACCACTCCTGGACAGCTACAAAAGGAAGGACGCATCTGGGCTCCAGCATTTGGCAGCAAGGGTTGCGGCTGGACCACAACTAATCAATCGCCGTTTGCTGCGCAGGGTTTGCGTGGGGCCTCATCGAGCGCTGCTAGCCACGTGCGATAAAGAAAGGCGAACCTGACGCAGCGGTTACCGAGGCTTCGCTTCGGCTGGACCCACGTGACTGCTACCCAGCGCCACCACTCCCGGACAGCTACAAAAAGAAGGACGCATCTGGGCTCCAGCATTTGGCAGCAAGGGTTGCGGCTGGACCACAACTAATCGCCGTTTGCTGCGCAGGGTTTGCGTGGGGCCTCATCGAGCGCTGCTAGTCACGTGCGATAAAGAAAGGCGAACCTGACGCAGCGGTTACCGAGGCTTCGCTTTGGCTGGACCCACGTGACTGCAACCCAGCGCCACCACTCCCGGACAGCTACAAAAGGAAGGACGCATCTGGGCTCCAGCATTTGGCATCAAGGGTTGCGGCTTGACCACAACTAATCGCCGTTTGCTGCGCAGGGTTTGCGTGGGGCCTCATCGAGCGCTGCTAGCCAGGTGCGATAAAGAAAGGCGAACCTGACGCAGCGGTTACCGAGGCTTCGCTTCGGCTGGACCCACGTGACTGCAACCCAGCGCCACCACTCCCGGACAGCTACAAAAGGAAGGACGCATCTGGGCTCCAGCATTTGGCAGCAAGGGTTGCGGCTGGACCACAACTAATCGCCGTTTGCTGCGCAGGGTTTGCGTGGGGCCTCATCGAGCGCTGCTAGCCACGTGCGATAAAGAAAGGCGAACCTGACGCAGCGGTTACCGAGGCTTCGCTTCGGCTGGACCCACGTGACTGCAACCCAGCGCCACCACTCCCGGACAGCTACAAAAGGAAGGACGCATCTGGGCTCCAGCATTTGGCAGCAAGGGTTGCGGCTGGACCACAACTAATCGCCGTTTGCTGCGCAGGGTTTGCGTGGGGCCTCATCGAGCGCTGCTAGCCACGTGCGATAAAGAAAGGCGAACCTGACGCAGCGGTTACCGAGGCTTCGCTACGGCTGGACCCACGTGACTGCAACACAGCGCCACCACTCCCGGACAGCTACAAAAAGAAGGACGCATCTGGGCTCCAGCATTTGGCAGCAAGGGTTGCGGCTGGACCACAGCTAATCGCCGTTTGCTGCGCAGGGTTTGCGTGGGGCCTCATCGAGCGCTGCTAGCCACGTGCGATAAAGAAAGGCAAACCTGACGCAGCGGTTACCGAGGCTTCGCTTCGGCTGGACCCACGTGACTGGAACCCAGCGGAACCACTCCCAGACAGCTACAAAAGGAAGGACGCATCTGGGATCCAGCATTTGGCAGCAAGGGTTGCGGCTGGACCACAACTAGTCGCCGTTTGCTGCGCAGGGTTTGCGCGGGACTTTATCGAGCGCTGCTAGCCACGTGCGATAAAGAAAGGCGAACCTGACATAGCGGTTACCGAGGCTTCGCTTCGGCTGGACCCACGTGACTGCAACCCAGCGCCACCAATCCCGGACAGCTACAAAAGGAAGGACGCATCTGGGCTCCAGCATTTGGTAGCAAGGGTTGCGGCTGGACCACAACTAATCACCGTTTGCTGCGCAGGGTTTGCGTGGGGCCTCATCGCGCGCTGCTAGCCACGTGCGATAAAGCAAGGCGAACCTGACGCAGCGGTTACCGAGGCTTCGCTTCGGCTGGGCCCACGTGACTGCAACCCAGCGCCACCACTCCCGGACAGCTACAAAAGGAAGGACGCATCTGGGCTCCAGCCTTTGGCAGCAAGGGTTGCGGCTGAACCACAACTAATCGCCGTTTGCTGCGCAGGGTTTGCCTGGGGCCTCATCGAGCGCTGCTAGCCACTTGCGATAAAGAAAGGCGAACCTGACGCCGCGGTTACCGAGGCTTCGCTTCGGCTGGACCCGCGTGACTGCAACCCAGCGCCACCACTTCCGGACAGCTACAAAAGGAAGGACGCATCTGGGCTCCAGCATTTGGCAGCAAGGGTTGCGGCTGGACCACAACTAATCGCCATTTGCTGCGCAGGGTTTGCTTGGGGCCTCATCGAGCGCTGCTAGCCACGTGCGATAAAGAAAGGCGAACCTGACGCAGCGGTTACCGAGGCTTCGCTGCGGCTGGACCCACGTGACTGCAACCCAGCGCCACCACTCCCGGACAGCTACAAAAGGAAGGACGCTTCTGGGCTCCAGCATTTGGCAGCAAGGGTTGCGGCTGGACGACAACTAATCGCCGTTTGCTGCGCAGGGTTTGCGTGGGGCCTCATAGAGCGCTGCTAGCCATGTGCGATAAAGAAAGGCGAACCTGACATAGCGGTTACCGAGGCTTCCCTTCGGCTGGACCCACGTGACTGCAACCCAGCGCCACCACTTCCGGACAGCTACAAAACGAAGGACGCATCTGGGCTCCAGCATTTGGCAGCAAGGGTTGCGGCTGGACCACAACTAATCGCCGTTTGCTGCGCAGGGTTTGCGTGGGGCCTCATCGAGCGCTGCTAGCCACGTGCGATAAAGGCGAACCTGACATAGCGGTTACCGAGGCTTCCCTTCGGCTGGACCCACGTGACTGCAACCCAGCGCCACCACTCACGGACAGCTACAAAAGGAAGGACGCATCTGGGCTCCAGCATTTGGCAGCAAGGGTTGCGGCTGGACCACAACTAATCGCCGTTTGCTGCGCAGGGTTTGCGTGGGGCCTCATCGAGCGCTGCTAGCCACGTGCGATAAAGAAAGGCGAACCTGACGCCGCGGTTACCGAGGCTTCGCTTCGGCTGGACCCGCGTGACTGCAACCCAGCGCCACCACTTCCGGACACCTACAAAAGGAAGGACGCATCTGGGCTCCAGCATTTGGCAGCAAGGGTTGCGGCTGGACCACAACTAATCGCCGTTTGCTGCGCAGGGTTTGCGTGGGGCCTCATCGAGCCCTGCTAGCCACGTGCGATAAAGAAAGGCGAACCTGACGCAGCGGTTACCGAGGCTTCGCTTCGGCTGGACCCACGTGACTGCTACCCAGCGCCACCACTCCCGGACAGCTACAAAAAGAAGGACGCATCTGGGCTCCAGCATTTGGCACCAAGGGTTGCGGCTGGACCACAACTAATCGCCGTTTGCTGCGCAGGGTTTGCGTAGGGCCTCATCGAGCGCTGCTAGCCACGTGCGATAAAGAAAGGCGAACCTGACGCAGCGGTTACCGAGGCTTCGCTTCGGCTGGACCCATGTGACTGCTACCCAGCGCCACCACTCCCGGACAGCTACAAAAAGAAGGACGCATCTGGGCTCCAGCATTTGGCAGCAAGGGTTGCGGCTGGACCACAACTAATCGCCGTTTGCTGCGCAGGGTTTGCGTGGGGCCTCATCGAGCGCTGCTAGCCACGTGCGATAAAGAAAGGCGAACCTGACATAGCGGTTACCGAGGCTTCCCTTCGGCTTCCTCATCGAGCGCTGCTAGCCACGTGCGATAACGAAAGGCGAACCTGACGCCGCGGTTACCGAGGCTTCGCTTCGGCTGGACCCGCGTGACTGCAACCCAGCGCCACCACTTCCGGACAGCTACAAAAGGAAGGACGCATCTGGGCTCCAGCATTTGGCAGCAAGGGTTGCGGCTGGACCACAACTAATCGCCGTTTGCTGCGCAGGGTTTGCGTGGGGCCTCATCGAGCGCTGCTAGGCACGTGCGATAAAGAAAGGCGAACCTGACGCCGCGGTTACCGAGGCTTCGCTTCGGCTGGACCCGCGTGACTGCAACCCAGCGCCACCACTTCCGGACAGCTACAAACGGAAGGACGCATCTGGGCTCCAGCCTTTGGCAGCAAGGGTTGCGGCTGGACCACAACTAATCGCCGTTTGCTGCGCAGGGTTTGCGTACGGCCTCATCGAGCGCTGCTAGCCACGTGCGATAAGGAAAGGCGAACCTGACGCCTTAGTTGCATTAGTTGCATCTGGGCTCCAGCATTTTTCAGCAAGGGTTGCGGCTGGACCACAACTAATCGCCGTTTGCTGCACAGGGTTTGCGTGGGGCCTCATCGAGCGCTGCTAGCCACGTGCGATAAAGAAAGGCGAACCTGACGCAGCGGTTACCGAGGCTTCGCTTCGGCTGGACCCACGTGACTGCAACCCAGCGCCACCACTTCCGGACAGCTACAAAAGGAAGGACGCATCTGGGCTCCAGCATTTGGCAGCAAGGGTTGCGGCTGGACCACAACTATTCGCCGTTTGGTGCGCAGGGTTTGCGTGGGACCTTATCGAGCGCTGCTAGCCACGTGCGATAAAGAAAGGCGAACCTGACATAGCGGTTACCGAGGCTTCGCTTTGGCTGGACCCACGTGACTGCAACCCAGCGCCACCACTCACGGACAGCTACAAAAGGAAGGACGCATCTGGGCTCCAGCATTTGGTAGCAAGGGTTGCGGCTGGACCACAACTAATCGCCGTTTGCTGCGCAGGGTTTGCGTGGGGCCTCATCGAGCGCTGCTAGCCACGTGCGATAAAGAAAGGCGAACCTGACGCCGCGATTACCGAGGCTTCGCTTCGGCTGGACCCGCGTGACTGCTACCCAGCGCCACCACTTCCGGACAGCTACAAAAGGAAGGACGCATCTGGGCTCCAGCATTTGGCAGCAAGGGTTGCGGCTGGACCACAACTAATCGCCGTTTGCTGCGCAGGGTTTGCGTGGGGCCTCATCGAGCGCTGCTAGCCACGTGCGATAAAGAAAGGCGAACCTGACGCAGCGGTTACCGAGGCTTCGCTTCGGCTGGACCCACGTGACTGCTACCCAGCGCCACCACTCCCGGACAGCTACAAAAAGAAGGACGCATCTGGGCTCCAGCATTTGGCAGCAAGGGTTGCGGCTGGACCACAACTAATCGCCGTTTGCTGCGCAGGGTTTGCGTAGGGCCTCATCGAGCGCTGCTAGTCACGTGCGATAAAGAAAGGCGAACCTGACGCAGCGGTTACCGAGGCTTCGCTTTGGCTGGACCCGCGTGACTGCATCCCAGCGCCACCACTCCCGGACAGCTACAAAAGGAAGGACGCATCTGGGCTCCAGCATTTGGCAGCAAGGGTTGCGGCTTGACCACAACTAATCGCCGTTTGCTGCGCAGGGTTTGCGTGGGGCCTCATCGAGCGCTCCTAGCCACGTGCGATAAAGAAAGGCGAACCTGACGCAGCGGTTACCGAGGCTTCACTTCGGCTGGACCCACGTGACTGCAACCCAGCGCCACCACTCCTGGACAGCTACAAAAGGAAGGACGCATCTGGGCTCCAGCATTTGGCAGCAAGGGTTGCGGCTGGACCACAACTAATCAATCGCCGTTTGCTGCGCAGGGTTTGCGTGGGGCCTCATCGAGCGCTGCTAGCCACGTGCGATAAAGAAAGGCGAACCTGACGCAGCGGTTACCGAGGCTTCGCTTCGGCTGGACCCACGTGACTGCTACCCAGCGCCACCACTCCCGGACAGCTACAAAAAGAAGGACGCATCTGGGCTCCAGCATTTGGCAGCAAGGGTTGCGGCTGGACCACAACTAATCGCCGTTTGCTGCGCAGGGTTTGCGTGGGGCCTCATCGAGCGCTGCTAGTCACGTGCGATAAAGAAAGGCGAACCTGACGCAGCGGTTACCGAGGCTTCGCTTTGGCTGGACCCACGTGACTGCAACCCAGCGCCACCACTCCCGGACAGCTACAAAAGGAAGGACGCATCTGGGCTCCAGCATTTGGCATCAAGGGTTGCGGCTTGACCACAACTAATCGCCGTTTGCTGCGCAGGGTTTGCGTGGGGCCTCATCGAGCGCTGCTAGCCAGGTGCGATAAAGAAAGGCGAACCTGACGCAGCGGTTACCGAGGCTTCGCTTCGGCTGGACCCACGTGACTGCAACCCAGCGCCACCACTCCCGGACAGCTACAAAAGGAAGGACGCATCTGGGCTCCAGCATTTGGCAGCAAGGGTTGCGGCTGGACCACAACTAATCGCCGTTTGCTGCGCAGGGTTTGCGTGGGGCCTCATCGAGCGCTGCTAGCCACGTGCGATAAAGAAAGGCGAACCTGACGCAGCGGTTACCGAGGCTTCGCTTCGGCTGGACCCACGTGACTGCAACCCAGCGCCACCACTCCCGGACAGCTACAAAAGGAAGGACGCATCTGGGCTCCAGCATTTGGCAGCAAGGGTTGCGGCTGGACCACAACTAATCGCCGTTTGCTGCGCAGGGTTTGCGTGGGGCCTCATCGAGCGCTGCTAGCCACGTGCGATAAAGAAAGGCGAACCTGACGCAGCGGTTACCGAGGCTTCGCTACGGCTGGACCCACGTGACTGCAACACAGCGCCACCACTCCCGGACAGCTACAAAAAGAAGGACGCATCTGGGCTCCAGCATTTGGCAGCAAGGGTTGCGGCTGGACCACAGCTAATCGCCGTTTGCTGCGCAGGGTTTGCGTGGGGCCTCATCGAGCGCTGCTAGCCACGTGCGATAAAGAAAGGCAAACCTGACGCAGCGGTTACCGAGGCTTCGCTTCGGCTGGACCCACGTGACTGGAACCCAGCGGAACCACTCCCAGACAGCTACAAAAGGAAGGACGCATCTGGGATCCAGCATTTGGCAGCAAGGGTTGCGGCTGGACCACAACTAGTCGCCGTTTGCTGCGCAGGGTTTGCGCGGGACTTTATCGAGCGCTGCTAGCCACGTGCGATAAAGAAAGGCGAACCTGACATAGCGGTTACCGAGGCTTCGCTTCGGCTGGACCCACGTGACTGCAACCCAGCGCCACCAATCCCGGACAGCTACAAAAGGAAGGACGCATCTGGGCTCCAGCATTTGGTAGCAAGGGTTGCGGCTGGACCACAACTAATCACCGTTTGCTGCGCAGGGTTTGCGTGGGGCCTCATCGCGCGCTGCTAGCCACGTGCGATAAAGCAAGGCGAACCTGACGCAGCGGTTACCGAGGCTTCGCTTCGGCTGGGCCCACGTGACTGCAACCCAGCGCCACCACTCCCGGACAGCTACAAAAGGAAGGACGCATCTGGGCTCCAGCCTTTGGCAGCAAGGGTTGCGGCTGAACCACAACTAATCGCCGTTTGCTGCGCAGGGTTTGCCTGGGGCCTCATCGAGCGCTGCTAGCCACTTGCGATAAAGAAAGGCGAACCTGACGCCGCGGTTACCGAGGCTTCGCTTCGGCTGGACCCGCGTGACTGCAACCCAGCGCCACCACTTCCGGACAGCTACAAAAGGAAGGACGCATCTGGGCTCCAGCATTTGGCAGCAAGGGTTGCGGCTGGACCACAACTAATCGCCATTTGCTGCGCAGGGTTTGCTTGGGGCCTCATCGAGCGCTGCTAGCCACGTGCGATAAAGAAAGGCGAACCTGACGCAGCGGTTACCGAGGCTTCGCTGCGGCTGGACCCACGTGACTGCAACCCAGCGCCACCACTCCCGGACAGCTACAAAAGGAAGGACGCTTCTGGGCTCCAGCATTTGGCAGCAAGGGTTGCGGCTGGACGACAACTAATCGCCGTTTGCTGCGCAGGGTTTGCGTGGGGCCTCATAGAGCGCTGCTAGCCATGTGCGATAAAGAAAGGCGAACCTGACATAGCGGTTACCGAGGCTTCCCTTCGGCTGGACCCACGTGACTGCAACCCAGCGCCACCACTTCCGGACAGCTACAAAACGAAGGACGCATCTGGGCTCCAGCATTTGGCAGCAAGGGTTGCGGCTGGACCACAACTAATCGCCGTTTGCTGCGCAGGGTTTGCGTGGGGCCTCATCGAGCGCTGCTAGCCACGTGCGATAAAGGCGAACCTGACATAGCGGTTACCGAGGCTTCCCTTCGGCTGGACCCACGTGACTGCAACCCAGCGCCACCACTCACGGACAGCTACAAAAGGAAGGACGCATCTGGGCTCCAGCATTTGGCAGCAAGGGTTGCGGCTGGACCACAACTAATCGCCGTTTGCTGCGCAGGGTTTGCGTGGGGCCTCATCGAGCGCTGCTAGCCACGTGCGATAAAGAAAGGCGAACCTGACGCCGCGGTTACCGAGGCTTCGCTTCGGCTGGACCCGCGTGACTGCAACCCAGCGCCACCACTTCCGGACACCTACAAAAGGAAGGACGCATCTGGGCTCCAGCATTTGGCAGCAAGGGTTGCGGCTGGACCACAACTAATCGCCGTTTGCTGCGCAGGGTTTGCGTGGGGCCTCATCGAGCCCTGCTAGCCACGTGCGATAAAGAAAGGCGAACCTGACGCAGCGGTTACCGAGGCTTCGCTTCGGCTGGACCCACGTGACTGCTACCCAGCGCCACCACTCCCGGACAGCTACAAAAAGAAGGACGCATCTGGGCTCCAGCATTTGGCACCAAGGGTTGCGGCTGGACCACAACTAATCGCCGTTTGCTGCGCAGGGTTTGCGTAGGGCCTCATCGAGCGCTGCTAGCCACGTGCGATAAAGAAAGGCGAACCTGACGCAGCGGTTACCGAGGCTTCGCTTCGGCTGGACCCATGTGACTGCTACCCAGCGCCACCACTCCCGGACAGCTACAAAAAGAAGGACGCATCTGGGCTCCAGCATTTGGCAGCAAGGGTTGCGGCTGGACCACAACTAATCGCCGTTTGCTGCGCAGGGTTTGCGTGGGGCCTCATCGAGCGCTGCTAGCCACGTGCGATAAAGAAAGGCGAACCTGACATAGCGGTTACCGAGGCTTCCCTTCGGCTGGACCCACGTGACTGCAACCCAGCGCCACCACTTCCGGACAGCTACAAAAGGAAGGACGCATCTGGGCTCCAGCATTTGGCAGCAAGGGTTGCGGCTGGACCACAACTAATCGCCGTTTGCTGCGCAGGGTTTGCGTGGGGCCTCATCGAGCGCTGCTAGCCACGTGCGATAAAGAAAGGCGAACGTGACGCCGCGGTTACCGAGGCTTCGCTTCGGCTGGACCCGCGTGACTGCAACCCAGCGCCACCACTTCCGGACAGCTACAAAAGGAAGGACGCATCTGGGCTCCAGCCTTTGGCAGCAAGGGTTGCGCCTGGACCATAACTAATCGCCGTTTGCTTCGCAGGGTTTGCGTGGGGCCTCATCGAGCGCTGCTAGCCACGTGCGATAAAGAAAGGCGAACCTGACGCCGCGGTTACCGAGGCTTCGCTTCGGCTGGACCCACGTGACTGCAACCCAGCGCCACCACTTCCGGACAGCTACAAAAGGAAGGACGCATCTGGGCTCCAGCCTTTGGCAGCAAGGGTTGCGGCTGGACCACAACTAATCGCCGTTTGCTTCGCAGGGTTTGCGTGGGGCCTCATCGAGCGCTGCTAGCCACGTGCGATAAAGAAAGGCGAACCTGACGCCGCGGTTACCGAGGCTTCGCTGCGGCTGGACCCGCGTGACTGCAACCCAGCGCCACCACTTCCGGACAGCTACAAAAGGAAGGACGCATCTGGGCTCCAGCATTTGGCAGCAAGGGTTGCGGCTGGACCACAACTAATCGCCGTTTGCTGCGCAGGGTTTGCTTGGGGCCTCATCGAGTGCTGCTAGCCACGTGCGATAAAGAAAGGCGAACCTGACGCAGCGGTTACCGAGGCTTCGCTTCAGCTGGACCCACGTGACTGCAACCCAGCGCCACCACTCCCGGACAGCTACAAAAGGAAGGACGCATCTGGGCTCCAGCTTTTGGCAGCAAGGGTTGCGGCTGGACCACAACTAATCGCCGTTTGCTGCGCAGGGTTTGCGTGGGGCCTCATCGAGCGCTGCTAGCCACGTGCGATAAAGAAAGGCGAATCTGACGCAGCGGTTTCCGAGGCTTCGCTTCGGCTGGACCCACGTGACTGCTACCCAGCGCCACCACTCCCGGACAGCTACAAAAGGAAGGACGCATCTGGGCTCCAGCATTTGGCAGCAAGGGTTGCGGCTGGACCACAACTAATCGCCGTTTGCTGCGCAGGGTTTGCGTGGGGCCTCATCGAGCGCTGCTAGCCACGTGCGATAAAGAAAGGCGAACCTGACGCCGCGGTTACCGAGGCTTCGCTTCGGCTGGACCCACGTGACTGCAACCCAGCGCCACCACTTCCGGACAGCTACAAAAGGAAGGACGCATCTGGGCTCCAGCCTTTGGCAGCAAGGGTTGCGGCTGGACCACAACTAATCGCCGTTTGCTTCGCAGGGTTTGCGTGGGGCCTCATCGAGCGCTGCTAGCCACGTGCGATAAAGAAAGGCGAACCTGACGCCGCGGTTACCGAGGCTTCGCTGCGGCTGGACCCGCGTGACTGCAACCCAGCGCCACCACTTCCGGACAGCTACAAAAGGAAGGACGCATCTGGGCTCCAGCATTTGGCAGCAAGGGTTGCGGCTGGACCACAACTAATCGCCGTTTGCTGCGCAGGGTTTGCTTGGGGCCTCATCGAGTGCTGCTAGCCACGTGCGATAAAGAAAGGCGAACCTGACGCAGCGGTTACCGAGGCTTCGCTTCAGCTGGACCCACGTGACTGCAACCCAGCGCCACCACTCCCGGACAGCTACAAAAGGAAGGACGCATCTGGGCTCCAGCATTTGGCAGCAAGGGTTGCGGCTGGACCACAACTAATCGCCGTTTGCTGCGCAGGGTTTGCGTGGGGCCTCATCGAGCGCTGCTAGCCACGTGCGATAAAGAAAGGCGAATCTGACGCAGCGGTTTCCGAGGCTTCGCTTCGGCTGGACCCACGTGACTGCTACCCAGCGCCACCACTCCCGGACAGCTACAAAAAGAAGGACGCATCTGGGCTCCAGCATTTGGCAGCAAGGGTTGCGGCTGGACCACAACTAATCGCCGTTTGCTGCGCAGGGTTTGCGTGGGGCCTCATCGAGCGCTGCTAGCCACGTGCGATAAAGAAAGGCGAACCTGACATAGCGGTTACCGAGGCTTCCCTTCGGCTGGACCCACGTGACTGCAACCCAGCGCCACCACTTCCGGACAGCTACAAAAGGAAGGACGCATCTGGGCTCGAGCATTTGGCAGCAAGGGTTGCGGCTGGACCACAACTAATCGCCGTTTGCTGCGCAGGGTTTGCGTGGGGCCTCATCGAGCGCTGCTAGCCACGTGCGATAAAGAAAGGCGAACCTGACGCTGCGGTTACCGAGGCTTCGCTTCGGCTGGACCCGCGTGACTGCAACCCAGCGCCACCACTTCCGGACAGCTACAAAAGGAAGGGCGCATCTGGGCTCCAGCATTTGGCAGCAAGGGTTGCGGCTGGACCACAACTAATCGCCGTTTGCTGCGCAGGGTTTGCGTGGGGCCTCATCGAGCGCTGCTAGCCACGTGCGATAAAGAAAGGCGAACCTGACGCCGCGGTTACCGAGGCTTCGCTTCGGCTGGACCCGCGTGACTGCAACCCAGCGCCACCACTTCCGGAAAGCTACAAAAGGAAGGACGCATCTGGGCTCCAGCCTTTGGCAGCAAGGGTTGCGGCTGGACCACAACTAATCGCCGTTTGCTGCGCAGGGTTTGCGTGGGGCCTCATCGAGCGCTGCTAGCCACGTGCGATAAAGAAAGGTGAATCTGACGCCTTAGTTGCATTAGTTGCATCTGGGCTCCAGCATTTGGCAGCAAGGGTTGCGGCTGGACCACAACTAATCGCCGTTTGCTGCGCAGGGTTTGCGTGGGGCCTCATCGAGCGCTGCTAGCCACGTGCGATAAAGAAAGGCGAACCTGACATAGCGGTTACCGAGGCTTCCCTTCGGCTGGACCCAAGTGACTGCAACCCAGCGCCACCACTTCCGGACAGCTACAAAAGGAATGACGCATCTGGGCTCCAGCATTTGGCAGCAAGTGTTGCGGCTGGACCACAACTAATCGCCGTTTGCTGCGCAGGGTTTGCGTGGGACCTTATCGAGCGCTGCTAGCCACATGCGATAAAGAAAGGCGAACCTGACATAGCGGTTACCGAGGCTTCGCTTCGGCTGGACCCAGGTGACTGCAACCCAGCGCCACCACTCCCGGACAGCTACAAAAGGAAGGACGCATCTGGGCTCAAGCATTTGGTAGCAAGGGTTGCGGCTGGACCACAACTAATCGCCGTTTGCTGCGCAGGGTTTGCGTGGGGCCTCATCGAGCGCTGCTAGCCACGTGCGATAAAGAAAGGCGAACCTGACGCCGCGGTTACCGAGGCTTCGCTTCGGCTGGACCCGCTTGACTGCAACCCAGCGCCACCACTTCCGGACAGCTACAAAAGGAAGGACGCATCTGGGCTCCAGCCTTTGGCAGCAAGGGTTGCGGCTGGACCACAACTAATCGCCGTTTGCTTCGCAGGGTTTGCGTGGGGCCTCATCGAGCGCTGCTAGCCACGTGCGATAAGGAAAGGCGAACCTGACGCCGCGGTTACCGAGGCTTCGCTTCGGCTGGACCCGCCAGGACTGCAACCCAGCGCCACCACTTTCGGACAGCTACAAAAGGAAGGACGCATCTGGGCTCCAGCATTTGGCAGCAAGGGTTGCGGCTGGACCACAACTAATCGCCGTTTGCTGCGCAGGGTTTGCTTGGGGCCTCATCGAGCGCTGCTAGCCACATGCGATAAAGAAAGGCGAACCTGACGCAGCGGTTACCGAGGCTTCACTTCAGCTGGACCCACGTGACTGCAACCCAGCGAAACCACTCCCGGAGAGCTACAAAAGGAAGGACGCATCTGGGCTGCAGCATTTGGCAGCAAGGGTTGCGGCTGGACCACAACTAATCGCCGTTTGCTGCGCAGGGTTTGCGTGAGGCCTCATCGAGCGCTGCTAGCCACGTGCGATAAAGAAAGGCGAACCTGACGCCGCGGTTACCGAGGCTTCGCTTCGGCTGGACCCGCGTGACTGCAACCCAGCGCCACCACTTCCAAACAGCTACAAAAGGAAGGACGCATCTGGGCTCCAGCATTTGGCAGCAAGGGTTGCGGCTGGACCACAACTAATCGCCGTTTGCTGCGCAGGGTTTGCGTGGGGCCTCATCGAGCGCTGCTAGGCACGTGCGATAAAGAAAGGCGAACCTGACGCCGCGGTTACCGAGGCTTCGCTTCGGCTGGACCCGCGTGACTGCAACCCAGCGCCACCACTTCCGGACAGCTACAAACGGAAGGTCGCATCTGGGCTCCAGCCTTTGGCAGCAAGGGTTGCGGCTGGACCACAACTAATCGCCGTTTGCTGCGCAGGGTTTGCGTGGGGCCTCATCGAGCGCTGCTAGCCACGTGCGATAAGGAAAGGCGAACCTGACGCCTTAGTTGCATTAGTTGCATCTGGGCTCCAGCATTTTTCAGCAAGGGTTGCGGCTGGACCACAACTAATCGCCGTTTGCTGCACAGGGTTTGCGTGGGGCCTCATCGAGCGCTGCTAGCCACGTGCGATAAAGAAAGGCGAACCTGACGCAGCGGTTACCGAGGCTTCGCTTCGGCTGGACCCACGTGACTGCAACCCAGCGCCACCACTTCCGGACAGCTACAAAAGGAAGGACGCATCTGGGCTCCAGCATTTGGCAGCAAGGGTTGCGGCTGGACCACAACTATTCGCCGTTTGCTGCGCAGGGTTTGCGTGGGACCTTATCGAGCGCTGCTAGCCACGTGCGATAAAGAAAGGCGAACCTGACATAGCGGTTACCGAGGCTTCGCTTCGGCTGGACCCACGTGACTGCTACCCAGCGCCACCACTCCCGGACAGCTACAAAAAGAAGGACGCATCTGGGCTCCAGCATTTGGCAGCAAGGGTTGCGGCTGGACCACAACTAATCGCCGTTTG
This sequence comes from Haemaphysalis longicornis, assembly GCF_048455015.1. Taxonomy (NCBI): domain Eukaryota; kingdom Metazoa; phylum Arthropoda; class Arachnida; order Ixodida; family Ixodidae; genus Haemaphysalis; species Haemaphysalis longicornis. Next base: position 205,130,475 of record NW_027526385.1, read on the forward strand.
CTGCGCAGGGTTTGCGTAGGGCCTCATCGAGCGCTGCTAGTCACGTGCGATAAAGAAAGGCGAACCTGACGCAGCGGTTACCGAGGCTTCGCTTTGGCTGGACCCGCGTGACTGCATCCCAGCGCCACCACTCCCGGACAGCTACAAAAGGAAGGACGCATCTGGGCTCCAGCATTTGGCAGCAAGGGTTGCGGCTTGACCACAACTAATCGCCGTTTGCTGCGCAGGGTTTGCGTGGGGCCTCATCGAGCGCTCCTAGCCACGTGCGATAAAGAAAGGCGAACCTGACGCAGCGGTTACCGAGGCTTCGCTTCGGCTGGACCCACGTGACTGCAACCCAGCGCCACCACTCCTGGACAGCTACAAAAGGAAGGACGCATCTGGGCTCCAGCATTTGGCAGCAAGGGTTGCGGCTGGACCACAACTAATCGCCGTTTGCTGCGCAGGGTTTGCGTGGGGCCTCATCGAGCGCTGCTAGCCACGTGCGATAAAGAAAGGCGAACCTGACGCAGCGGTTACCGAGGCTTCGCTTCGGCTGGACCCACGTGACTGCTACCCAGCGCCACCACTCCCGGCCAGCTACAAAAAGAAGGACGCATCTGGGCTCCAGCATTTGGCAGCAAGGGTTGCGGCTGGACCACAACTAATCGCCGTTTGCTGCGCAGGGTTTGCGTGGGGCCTCATCGAGCGCTGCTAGTCACGTGCGATAAAGAAAGGCGAACCTGACGCAGCGGTTACCGAGGCTTCGCTTTGGCTGGACCCACGTGACTGCAACCCAGCGCCACCACTCCCGGACAGCTACAAAAGGAAGGACGCATCTGGGCTCCAGCATTTGGCATCAAGGGTTGCGGCTTGACCACAACTAATCGCCGTTTGCTGCGCAGGGTTTGCGTGGGGCCTCATCGAGCGCTGCTAGCCAGGTGCGATAAAGAAAGGCGAACCTGACGCAGCGGTTACCGAGGCTTCGCTTCGACTGGACCCACGTGACTGCAACCCAGCGCCACCACTCCCGGACAGCTACAAAAGGAAGGACGCATCTGGGCTCCAGCATTTGGCAGCAAGGGTTGCGGCTGGACCACAACTAATCGCCGTTTGCTGCGCAGGGTTTGCGTGGGGCCTCATCGAGCGCTGCTAGCCACGTGCGATAAAGAAAGGCGAACCTGACGCAGCGGTTACCGAGGCTTCGCTTCGGCTGGACCCACGTGACTGCAACCCAGCGCCACCACTCCCGGACAGCTACAAAAGGAAGGACGCATCTGGGCTCCAGCATTTGGCAGCAAGGGTTGCGGCTGGACCACAACTAATCGCCGTTTGCTGCGCAGGGTTTGCGTGGGGCCTCATCGAGCGCTGCTAGCCACGTGCGATAAAGAAAGGCGAACCTGACGCAGCGGTTACCGAGGCTTCGCTACGGCTGGACCCACGTGACTGCAACACAGCGCCACCACTCCCGGACAGCTACAAAAAGAAGGACGCATCTGGGCTCCAGCATTTGGCAGCAAGGGTTGCGGCTGGACCAGAGCTAATCGCCGTTTGCTGCGCAGGGTTTGCGTGGGGCCTCATCGAGCGCTGCTAGCCACGTGCGATAAAGAAAGGCAAACCTGACGCAGCGGTTACCGAGGCTTCGCTTCGGCTGGACCCACGTGACTGGAACCCAGCGGAACCACTCCCAGACAGCTACAAAAGGAAGGACGCATCTGTGATCCAGCATTTGGCAGCAAGGGTTGCGGCTGGACCACAACTAGTCGCCGTTTGCTGCGCAGGGTTTGCGCGGGACTTTATCGAGCGCTGCTAGCCACGTGCGATAAAGAAAGGCGAACCTGACATAGCGGTTACCGAGGCTTCGCTTCGGCTGGACCCACGTGACTGCAACCCAGCGCCACCAATCCCGGACAGCTACAAAAGGAAGGACGCATCTGGGCTCCAGCATTTGGTAGCAAGGGTTGCGGCTGGACCACAACTAATCACCGTTTGCTGCGCAGGGTTTGCGTGGGGCCTCATCGCGCGCTGCTAGCCACGTGCGATAAAGCAAGGCGAACCTGACGCAGCGGTTACCGAGGCTTCGCTTCGGCTGGGCCCACGTGACTGCAACCCAGCGCCACCACTCCCGGACAGCTACAAAAGGAAGGACGCATCTGGGCTCCAGCCTTTGGCAGCAAGGGTTGCGGCTGAACCACAACTAATCGCCGTTTGCTGCGCAGGGTTTGCGTGGGGCCTCATCGAGCGCTGCTAGCCACTTGCGATAAAGAAAGGCGAACCTGACGCCGCGGTTACCGAGGCTTCGCTTCGGCTGGACCCGCGTGACTGCAACCCAGCGCCACCACTTCCGGACAGCTACAAAAGGAAGGACGCATCTGGGCTCCAGCATTTGGCAGCAAGGGTTGCGGCTGGACCACAACTAATCGCCATTTGCTGCGCAGGGTTTGCTTGGGGCCTCATCGAGCGCTGCTAGCCACGTGCGATAAAGAAAGGCGAATCTGACGCAGCGGTTACCGAGGCTTCGCTGCGGCTGGACCCACGTGACTGCAACCCAGCGCCACCACTCCCGGACAGCTACAAAAGGAAGGACGCTTCTGGGCTCCAGCATTTGGCAGCAAGGGTTGCGGCTGGACGACAACTAATCGCCGTTTGCTGCGCAGGGTTTGCGTGGGGCCTCATCGAGCGCTGCTAGCCACGTGCGATAAAGAAAGGCGAACCTGACATAGCGGTTAACGAGGCTTCCCTTCGGCTGGACCCACGTGACTGCAACCCAGCGCCACCACTTCCGGACAGCTACAAAAGGAAGGACGCATCTGGGGTCCAGCATTTGGCAGCAAGGGTTGCAGCTGGACCACAACTAATCGCCGTTTGCTGCGCAGGGTTTGCGTGGGGCCTCATCGAGCGCTGCTAGCCACGAGCGATAAAGAAAGGCGAACCTGACGCAGCGGTTACCGAGGCTTCGCTACGGCTGGACCCACGTGACTGCAACCCAGCGCCACCACTCCCGGACAGCTACAAAAGGAAGGACGCATCTGGGCAACAGCATTTGGCAGCAAGGGTTGCGGATGGACCACAACTAATCACCGTTTGCTGCGCAGGGTTTGCGTGGGGCCTCATCGAGCGCTGCTAGCCACGTGCGATAAAGAAAGGCGAACCTGACGCAGTGGTTACCGAGGCTTCGCTTCGGCTGGACCCACGTGACTGCAACCCAGCGCCACCACTCCCGGACAACTACAAAGGGAAGGACGCATCTGGGCTCCAGCATTTGGCAGCAAGGGTTGCGGCTTGACCACAACTAATCGCCGTTTGCTGCGCAGGGTTTGCGTGGGGCCTCATCGAGCGATGCTAGCCACGTGCAATAAAGAAAGGCGAACCTGACGCAGCGGTTACCGAGGCTTCGCTTCGGCTGGACCCACGTGACTGCAACCCAGCGCCACCACTCCCGGACAGCTACAAAAGGAAGGACGCATCTGGGCTCAAGCATTTGGCAGCAAGGGTTGCGGCTGGACCACAACTAATCGCCGTTTGCTGCGCAGGGTTTGCGTGGGGCCTCATCGAGCGCTGCTAGCCACGTGCGATAAAGAAAGGCGAACCTGACGCAGTGGTTACCAGAGCTTCGCTTCGGGTGGACCCACGTGACTGCAACCCAGCGCATCCACTCCCGGACAGCTACAAAAGGAAGAAAGCATCTGGGCTCCAGCATTTGGCAGCAAGGGTTGCGGCTGGACCACAACTAATCGCCGTTTGCTGCGCAGGGTTTGCGTGGGGCCTCATCGAGCGCTGCTAGCCACGTGCGATAAAGAAAGGCGAACCTGACGCAGCGGTTACCGAGGCTTCGCTTCGGCTGGACCCACGTGACTGCAACCCAGCGCCACCACTCCCGGACAGCTACAAAAGGAAGGACGCATCTGGGCTCCAGCATTTGGCAGCAAGGGTTGCGACTGGACCACAACTAATCGCCGTTTGCTGCGCAGGGTTTGCGTGGGGCCTCATCGAGCGCTGCTAGCCACGTGCGATAAAGAAAGGCGAACCTGACGCAGCGGTTACCGAGGCTTCGCTTCGGCTGGACCCACGTGACTGGAACCCAGCGCCACCACTCCCGGACAGCTACAAAAGGAAGGACGCATCTGGGCTCCAGCATGTGGCATCAAGGGTTGCGGCTGGACCACAACTAATCGCCGTTTGCTGCGCAGGGTTTGCGTGGGGCCTCATCGAGCGCTGCTAGCCACGTGCGATAAAGAAAGGCGAACCTGACGCAGCGGTTACCGAGGCTTCGCTTCGGCTGGACCCACGTGACTGCAACCCAGCGCCACCACTCCCGGACAGCTACAAAAGGAAGGACGCATCTGGGCTCCAGCATTTGGCAGCAAGGCTTGCGGCTGGACCACAACTAATCGCCGTTTGCTGCGCAGGGTTTGCGTGGGGCCTCATCGAGCGCTGCTAGCCACGTGCGATAAAGAAAGGCGAACCTGACATAGCGGTTACCGAGGCTTCGCTTCGGCTGGACCCACGTGACTGCAACCCAGCGCCACCACTTCCGGACAGCTACAAAAGGAAGGACGCATCTGGGCTCCAGCATTTGGCAGCAAGGGTTGCGGCTGGACCACAACTAATCGCCGTTTGCTGCGCAGGGTTTGCGTGGGGCCTCATCGAGCGCTGCTAGCCACGTGCGATAAGGAAAGGCGAACCTGACGCCTTAGTTGCATTAGTTGCATCTGGGCTCCAGCATTTTTCAGCAAGGGTTGCGGCTGGACCACAACTAATCGCCGTTTGCTGCACAGGGTTTGCGTGGGGCCTCATCGAGCGCTGCTAGCCACGTGCGATAAAGAAAGGCGAACCTGACGCAGCGGTTACCGAGGCTTCGCTTCGGGTGGACCCACGTGACTGCAACCCAGCGCCACCACTTCCGGACAGCTACAAAAGGAAGGACGCATCTGGGCTCCAGCATTTGGCAGCAAGGGTTGCGGCTGGACCACAACTATTCGCCGTTTGCTGCGCAGGGTTTGCGTGGGACCTTATCGAGCGCTGCTAGCCACGTGCGATAAAGAAACGCGAACCTGACATAGCGGTTACCGAGGCTTCGCTTCGGCTGGACCCACGTGACTGCAACCCAGCGCCACCACTCACGGACAGCTACAAAAGGAAGGACGCATCTGGGCTCCAGCATTTGGTAGCAAGGGTTGCGGCTGGACCACAACTAATCGCCGTTTGCTGCGCAGGGTTAGCGTGGGGCCTCATCGAGCGCTGCTAGCCACGTGCGATAAAGAAAGGCGAACCTGACGCCGCGATTACCGAGGCTTCGCTTCGGCTGGACCCGCGTGACTGCTACCCAGCGCCACCACTTCCGGACAGCTACAAAAGGAAGGACGCATCTGGGCTCCAGCATTTGGCAGCAAGGGTTGCGGCTGGACCACAACTAATCGCCGTTTGCTGCGCAGGGTTTGCGTAGGGCCTCATCGAGCGCTGCTAGTCACGTGCGATAAAGAAAGGCGAACCTGACGCAGCGGTTACCGAGGCTTCGCTTTGGCTGGACCCGCGTGACTGCATCCCAGCGCCACCACTCCCGGACAGCTACAAAAGGAAGGACGCATCTGGGCTCCAGCATTTGGCAGCAAGGGTTGCGGCTTGACCACAACTAATCGCCGTTTGCTGCGCAGGGTTTGCGTGGGGCCTCATCGAGCGCTCCTAGCCACGTGCGATAAAGAAAGGCGAACCTGACGCAGCGGTTACCGAGGCTTCGCTTCGGCTGGACCCACGTGACTGCAACCCAGCGCCACCACTCCTGGACAGCTACAAAAGGAAGGACGCATCCGGGCTCCAGCATTTGGCAGCAAGGGTTGCGGCTGGACCACAACTAATCGCCGTTTGCTGCGCAGGGTTTGCGTGGGGCCTCATCGAGCGCTGCTAGCCACGTGCGATAAAGAAAGGCGAACCTGACGCAGCGGTTACCGAGGCTTCGCTTCGGCTGTACCCACGTGACTGCTACCCAGCGCCACCACTCCCGGACAGCTACAAAAAGAAGGACGCATCTGGGCTCCAGCATTTGGCAGCAAGGGTTGCGGCTGGACCACAACTAATCGCCGTTTGCTGCGCAGGGTTTGCGTGGGGCCTCATCGAGCGCTGCTAGTCACGTGCGATAAAGAAAGGCGAACCTGACGCAGCGGTTACCGAGGCTTCGCTTTGGCTGGACCCACGTGACTGCAACCCAGCGCCACCACTCCTGGACAGCTACAAAAGGAAGGACGCATCTGGGCAACAGCATTTGGCATCAAGGGTTGCGGCTTGACCACAACTAATCACCGTTTGATGCGCAGGGTTTGCGTGGGGCCTCATCGAGCGCTGCTAGCCAGGTGCGATAAAGAAAGGCGAACCTGACGCAGCGGTTACCGAGGCTTCGCTTCGGCTGGACCCACGTGACTGCAACCCAGCGCCACCACTCCCGGACAGCTACAAAAGGAAGGACGCATCTGGGCTCCAGCATTTGGCAGCAAGGGTTGCGGCTGGACCACAACTAATCGCCGTTTGCTGCGCAGGGTTTGCGTGGGGCCTCATCGAGCGCTGCTAGCCACGTGCGATAAAGAAAGGCGAACCTGACGCAGCGGTTACCGAGGCTTCGCTTCGGCTGGACCCACGTGACTGCAACCCAGCGCCACCACTCCCGGACAGCTACAAAAGGAAGGACGCATCTGGGCTCCAGCATTTGGCAGCAAGGGTTGCGGCTGGACCACAACTAATCGCCGTTTGCGTCGCAGGGTTTGCGTGGGGCCTCATCGAGCGCTGCTAGACACGTGCGATAAAGAAAGGCGAACCTGACGCAGCGGTTACCGAGGCTTCGCTACGGCTGGACCCACGTGACTGCAACAAAGCGCCACCACTCGCGGACAGCTACAAAAAGAAGGACGCATCTGGGCTCCAGCATTTGGCAGCAAGGGTTGCGGCTGGACCACAGCTAATCGCCGTTTGCTGCGCAGGGTTTGCGTGGGGCCTCATCGAGCGCTGCTAGCCACGTGCGATAAAGAAAGGCGAACCTGACGCAGCGGTTACCGAGGCTTCGCTTCGGCTGGACCCACGTGACTGGAACCCAGCGGAACCACTCCCAGACAGCTACAAAAGGAAGGACGCATCTGGGCTCCAGCATTTGGTAGCAAGGGTTGCGGCTGGACCACAACTAATCACCGTTTGCTGCGCAGGGTTTGCGTGGGGCCTCATCGCGCGCTGCTAGCCACGTGCGATAAAGCAAGGCGAACCTGACGCAGCGGTTACCGAGGCTTCGCTTCGGCTGGGCCCACGTGACTGCAACCCAGCGCCACCACTCCCGGACAGCTACAAAAGGAAGGACGCATCTGGGCTCCAGCCTTTGGCAGCAAGGGTTGCGGCTGAACCACAACTAATCGCCGTTTGCTGCGCAGGGTTTGCGTGGGGCCTCATCGAGCGCTGCTAGCCACGTGCGATAAAGAAAGGCGAACCTGACGCCGCGGTTACCGAGGCTTCGCTTCGGCTGGACCCGCGTGACTGCAACCCAGCGCCACCACTTCCGGACAGCTACAAAAGGAAGGACGCATCTGGGCTCCAGCATTTGGCAGCAAGGGTTGCGGCTGGACCACAACTAATCGCCATTTGCTGCGCAGGGTTTGCTTGGGGCCTCATCGAGCGCTGCTAGCCACGTGCGATAAAGAAAGGCGAACCTGACGCAGCGGTTACCGAGGCTTCGCTGCGGCTGGACCCACGTGACTGCAACCCAGCGCCACCACTCCCGGACAGCTACAAAAGGAAGGACGCTTCTGGGCTCCAGCATTTGGCAGCAAGGGTTGCGGCTGGACGACAACTAATCGCCGTTTGCTGCGCAGGGTTTGCGTGGGGCCTCATCGAGCGCTGCTAGCCACGTGCGATAAAGAAAGGCAAACCTGACATAGCGGTTAACGAGGCTTCCCTTCGGCTGGACCCACGTGACTGCAACCCAGCGCCACCACTTCCGGACAGCTACAAAAGGAAGGACGCATCTGGGCTCCAGCATTTGGCAGCAAGGGTTGCAGCTGGACCACAACTAATTGCCGTTTGCTGCGCAGGGTTTGCGTGGGGCCTCATCGAGCGCTGCTAGCCACGTGCGATAAAGAAAGGCGAACCTGACGCAGCGGTTACCGAGGCTTCGCTACGGCTGGACCCACGTGACTGCAACCCAGCGCCACCACTCCCGGACAGCTACAAAAGGAAGGACGCATCTGGGCAACAGCATTTGGCAGCAAGGGTTGCGGATGGACCACAACTAATCGCCGTTTGCTGCGCAGGGTTTGCGTGGGGCCTCATCGAGCGCTGCTAGCCACGTGCGATAAAGAAAGGCGAACCTCACGCAGTGGTTACCGAGGCTTCGCTTCGGCTGGACCCACGTGACTGCAACCCAGCGCCACCACTCCCGGACAACTACAAAGGGAAGGACGCATCTGGGCTCCAGCATTTGGCAGCAAGGGTTGCGGCTTGACCACAACTAATCGCCGTTTGCTGCGCAGGGTTTGCGTGGGGCCTCATCGAGCGATGCTAGCCACGTGCGATAAAGAAAGGCGAACCTGACGCAGCGGTTACCGAGGCTTCGCTTCGGCTGGACCCACGTGACTGCAACCCAGCGCCACCACTCCCGGACAGCTACAAAAGGAAGGACGCATCTGGGCTCAAGCATTTGGCAGCAAGGGTTGCGGCTGGACCACAACTAATCGCCGTTTGCTGCGCATGGTTTGCATTGGGCCTCATCGAGCGCTGCTAGCCACGTGCGATAAAGAAAGGCGAACCTGACATACCGGTTACCGAGGCTTCGCTTCGGCTGGACCCACGTGACTGCAAGCCAGCACCACCACTTCCGGACAGCTACAAAAGGAAGGACGCATCTGTGCTCCAGCATTTGGCAGCAAGGGTTGCGGCTGGACCACAACTAATCGCCGTTTGCTGCGCAGGGTTTGCGTGGGGCCTCATCGAGCGCTGCTAGCCACGTGCGATAAAGAAAGGCGAACCTGACGCAGTGGTTACCAGAGCTTCGCTTCGGGTGGACCCACGTGACTGCAACCCAGCGCATCCACTCCCGGACAGCTACAAAAGGAAGAAAGCATCTGGGCTCCAGCATTTGGCAGCAAGGGTTGCGGCTGGACCACAACTAATCGCCGTTTGCTGCGCAGGGTTTGCGTGGGGCCTCATCGAGCGCTGCTAGCCACGTGCGATAAAGAAAGGCGAACCTGACGCAGCGGTTACCGAGGCTTCGCTTCGGCTGCACCCACGTGACTGCAACCCAGCGCCACCACTCCCGGACAGCTACAAAAGGAAGGACGCATCTGGGCTCCAGCATTTGGCAGCAAGGGTTGCGACTGGACCACAACTAATCGCCGTTTGCTGCGCAGGGTTTGCGTGGGGCCTCATCGAGCACTGCTAGCCACGTGCGATAAAGAAAGGCGAACCTGACGCAGCGGTTACCGAGGCTTCGCTTCGGCTGGACCCACGTGACTGGAACCCAGCGCCACCACTCCCGGACAGCTACAAAAGGAAGGACGCATCTGGGCTCCAGCATGTGGCATCAAGGGTTGCGGCTGGACCACAACTAATCGCCGTTTGCTGCGCAGGGTTTGCGTGGGGCCTCATCGAGCGCTGCTAGCCACGTGCGATAAAGAAAGGCGAACCTGACGCAGCGGTTACCGAGGCTTCGCTTCGGCTGGACCCACGTGACTGCAACCCAGCGCCACCACTCCCGGACAGCTACAAAAGGAAGGACGCATCTGGGCTCCAGCATTTGGCAGCAAGGCTTGCGGCTGGACCACAACTAATCGCCGTTTGCTGCGCAGGGTTTGCGTGGGACCTCATCGAGCGCTGCTAGCCACGTGCGATAAAGAAAGGCGAACCTGACATAGCGGTTACCGAGGCTTCGCTTCGGCTGGACCCACGTGACTGCAACCCAGCGCCACCACTTCCGGACAGCTACAAAAGGAAGGACGCATCTGGGCTCCAGCATTTGGCAGCAAGGGTTGCGGCTGGACCACAACTAATCGCCGTTTGCTGCGCAGGGTTTGCGTGGGGCCTCATCGAGCGCTGCTAGCCACGTGCGATAAAGAAAGGCGAACCTGACGCAGCGGTTACCGAGGCTTCGCATCGGCTGGACCCACGTGACTGCAACCCAGCGCCACCACTCCCGGAAAGCTACAAAAGGAAGGACGCATCTGGGCTCCAGCATTTGGCAGCAAGGGTTGCGGCTGGACCACAACTAATCGCCGTTTGCTGCGCAGGGTTTGCGTGGGGCCTCATCGAGCGCTCCTAGCCACGTGCGATAAAGAAAGGCGAACCTGACGCAGCGGTTACCGAGGCTTCGCTTCGGCTGGACCCACGTGACTGCAACCCAGCGCCACCACTCCTGGACAGCTACAAAAGGAAGGACGCATCTGGGCTCCAGCATTTGGCAGCAAGGGTTGCGGCTGGACCACAACTAATCGCCGTTTGCTGCGCAGGGTTTGCGTGGGGCCTCATCGAGCGCTGCTAGCCACGTGCGATAAAGAAAGGCGAACCTGACGCAGCGGTTACCGAGGCTTCGCTTCGGCTGGACCCACGTGACTGCTACCCAGCGCCACCACTCCCGGACAGCTACAAAAAGAAGGACGCAACTGGGCTCCAGCATTTGGCAGCAAGGGTTGCGGCTGGACCACAACTAATCGCCGTTTGCTGCGCAGGGTTTGCGTGGGGCCTCATCGAGCGCTGCTAGTCACGTGCGATAAAGAAAGGCGAACCTGACGCAGCGGTTACCGAGGCTTCGCTTTGGCTGGACCCACGTGACTGCAACCCAGCGCCACCCCCTCCCGGACAGCTACAAAAGGAAGGACGCATCTGGGATCCAGCATTTGGCAGCAAGGGTTGCGGCTTGACCACAACTAATCGCCGTTTGCTGCGCAGGGTTTGCGTGGGGCCTCATCGAGCGCTGCTAGCCAGGTGCGATAAAGAAAGGCGAACCTGACGCAGCGGTTACCGAGGCTTCGCTTCGGCTGGACCCACGTGAGTGCAACCCAGCGCCACCACTCCCGGACCGCTACAAAAGGAAGGACGCATCTGGGCTCCAGCATTTGGCAGCAAGGGTTGCGGCTGGACCACAACTAATCGCCGTTTGCTGCGCAGGGTTTGCGTGAGGCCTCATCGAGCGCTGCTAGCCACGTCCGATAAAGAAAGGCGAACCTGACGCAGCGGTTACCGAGGCTTCGCTACGGCTGGACCCACGTGACTGCAACCCAGCGCCACCACTCCTGGACAGCTACAAAAGGAAGGACGCATCTGGGCAACAGCATTTGGCAGCAAGGGTTGCGGATGGACCACAACTAATCGCCGGTTGCTGCGCAGGGTTTGCGTGGGGCCTCATCGAGCGCTGCTAGCCACGTGCGATAAAGAAAGGCAAACCTGACGCAGTGGTTACTGAGGCTTCGCTTCGGCTGGACCCACGTGACTGCAACCCAGCGCCACCACTCCCGGACAACTACAAAAGGAAGGACGCTTCTGGGCTCCTGCATTTGGCAGCAAGGGTTGCGGCTGGACCACAACTAATCGCCGTTTGCTGCGCAGGGTTTGCGTGAGGCCTCATCGAGCTCTGCTAGCCACGTGCGATAAAGAAAGGCGAACCTGACGCAGCGGTTACCGAGGCTTCGCTTCGGCTGGACCCACGTGACTGCAACCCAGCGCCACCACTCCCGGACAGCTACACAAGGAAGGACGCATCTGGGCTCCAGCATTTGGCAGCAAGGGTTGTGGCTGGACCACAACTAATCGCCGTTTGCTGCGCAGGGTTTGCGTGGGGCCTCATCGAGCGCTGCTAACCACGTGCAATAAAGAAAGGCGAACCTGATATAGCGGTTACAGAGGCTTCGCTTCGGCTGGACCCACGTGACTGCAACCCAGCACCACCACTCCCGGACAGCTACAAAAGGAAGCACGCATCTGGGCTCCAGCATTTGGCAGCAAGGGTTGCGGCTGGACCACAACTAATTGCCGTTTGCTGCGCAGGGTTTGCGTGGGGCCTCATCGAGCGCTGCTAGCCACGTGCGATAAAGAAACGCGAACCTGACGCAGCGGTTACCAAGGCTTCGCTTCGGCTGGACCCACGTGACTGCAACCCAGCGCCACCACACCCGGACAGCTACAAAAGGAAGGACGCATCTGGGCTCCAGCATTTGGCAGCAAGGGTTGCGGCTGGACCACAACTAATCGCCGTTTGCTGCGCAGGGTTTGCGTGGGGCCTCATCGAGCGCTGCTAGCCTCGTGCGATAAAGAAAGGCGAACCTGACGCAGCGGTTACCGAGGCTTCGCTTCGGCTGGACCCACGTGACTGGAACCCAGCGCCACCACTCCCGGACAGCTACAAAAGGAAGGACGCATCTGGGCTCGAGCATGTGGCAGCAAGGGTTGCGGCTTGACCACAACTAATCGCCGTTTGCTGCGCAGGGTTTGCGTGAGGCCTCATCGAGCGCTGCTAGCCACGTGCGATAAAAAAAGGCGAACCTGACGCAGTGGTTACCGAGGCTTCGCTTCGGCTGGACCCACGTGACTGCAACCCAGCGCCACCACTCCGGGACAGCTACAAAAGGAAGGACGCATCTGGGCTCCAGCATTTGGCAGCAAGGGTTGCGGCTGGACCACAACTAATCGCCATTTGCTGCGCAGGGTTTGCGTGGGGCCTCATCGAGCGCTGCTAGCCACGTGCGATAAAGAAAGGCGAACCTGACGCAGCGGTTACCGAGGCTTCGCTTCGGCTGGACCCACGTGACTGCAACCCAGCGCCACCACTCCCGGACAGCTACAAAAGGAAGGACGCATCTGGGCTCCAGCATTTGGCAGCAAGGGTTGCGGCTGGACCACAACTAATCGCCGTTTGCTGCGCAGGGTTTGCGTGGGGCCTCATCGAGCGCTGCTAGCCACGTGCGATAAAGAAAGGCGAACCTGACGCAGCGGTTACCGAGGCTTCGCTACGGCTGGACCCACGTGACTGCAACCCAGCGCCACCACTCCCGGACAGCTACAAAAGGAAGGACGCATCTGGGCAACAGCATTTGGCAGCAAGGGTTGTGGATGGACCACAACTAATCGCCGTTTGCTGCGCAGGGTTTGCGTGGGGCCTCATCGAGCGCTGCTAGCCACGTGCGATAAAGAAAGGCGAACATGACGCAGTTATTACCAAGGCTTCGCTTCGGCTGGACCCACGTGACTGCAACCCAGCGCCACCACTCCCGGACAGCTACAAAAGGAAGGACGCATCTGGGCTCCAGCATTTGGCAGCAAGGGTTGTGGATGGACCACAACTAATCGCCGTTTGCTGCGCAGGGTTTGCGTGGGACCTCATCGAGCGCTGCTAGCCACGTGCGATAAAGAAAGGCGAACCTGACATAGCGGTTACCGAGGCTTCGCTTCGGCTGGACCCACGTGACTGCAACCCAGCGCCACCACTTCCGGACAGCTACAAAAGGAAGGACGCATCTGGGCTCCAGCATTTGGCAGCAAGGGTTGCGGCTGGACCACAACTAATCGCCGTTTGCTGCGCAGGGTTTGCGTGGGGCCTCATCGAGCGCTGCTAGCCACGTGCGATAAAGAAAGGCGAACCTGACGCAGCGGTTACCGAGGCTTCGCATCGGCTGGACCCACGTGACTGCAACCCAGCGCCACCACTCCCGGAAAGCTACAAAAGGAAGGACGCATCTGGGCTCCAGCATTTGGCAGCAAGGGTTGCGGCTGGACCACAACTAATCGCCGTTTGCTGCGCAGGGTTTGCGTGGGGCCTCATCGAGCGCTCCTAGCCTCGTGCGATAAAGAAAGGCGAACCTGACGCAGCGGTTACCGAGGCTTCGCTTCGGCTGGACCCACGTGACTGCAACCCAGCACCACCACTCCCGGACAGCTACAAAAGGAAGCACGCATCTGGGCTCCAGCATTTGGCAGCAAGGGTTGCGGCTGGACCACAACTAATTGCCGTTTCTGCGCAGGGTTTGCGTGGGGCCTCATCGAGCGCTGCTAGCCACGTGCGATAAAGAAACGCGAACCTGACGCAGCGGTTACCAAGGCTTCGCTTCGGCTGGACCCACGTGACTGCAACCCAGCGCCACCACTCCCGGAAAGCTACAAAAGGAAGGACGCATCTGGGCTCCAGCATTTGGCAGCAAGGGTTGCGGCTGGACCACAACTAATCGCCGTTTGCTGCGCAGGGTTTGCGTGGGGCCTCATCGAGCGCTCCTAGCCTCGTGCGATAAAGAAAGGCGAACCTGACGCAGCGGTTACCGAGGCTTCGCTTCGGCTGGACCCACGTGACTGCAACCCAGCACCACCACTCCCGGACAGCTACAAAAGGAAGCACGCATCTGGGCTCCAGCATTTGGCAGCAAGGGTTGCGGCTGGACCACAACTAATTGCCGTTTCTGCGCAGGGTTTGCGTGGGGCCTCATCGAGCGCTGCTAGCCACGTGCGATAAAGAAACGCGAACCTGACGCAGCGGTTACCAAGGCTTCGCTTCGGCTGGACCCACGTGACTGCAACCCAGCGCCACCACACCCGGACAGCTACAAAAGGAAGGACGCATCTGGGCTCCAGCATTTGGCAGCAAGGGTTGCGGCTGGACCACAACTAATCGCCATTTGCTGCGCAGGGTTTGCGTGGGGCCTCATCGAGCGCTGCTAGCCACGTGCGATAAAGAAAGGCGAACCTGACGCAGCGGTTACCGAGGCTTCGCTTCGGCTGGACCCACGTGACTGCAACCCAGCGCCACCACTCCCGGACAGCTACAAAAGGAAGGACGCATCTGGGCTCCAGCATTTGGCAGCAAGGGTTGCGGCTGGACCACAACTAATCGCCGTTTGCTGCGCAGGGTTTGCGTGGGGCCTCATCGAGCGCTGCTAGCCACGTGCGATAAAGAAAGGCGAACCTGACGCAGCGGTTACCGAGGCTTCGCTACGGCTGGACCCACGTGACTGCAACCCAGCGCCACCACTCCCGGACAGCTACAAAAGGAAGGACGCATCTGGGCAACAGCATTTGGCAGCAAGGGTTGTGGATGGACCACAACTAATCGCCGTTTGCTGCGCAGGGTTTGCGTGGGGCCTCATCGAGCGCTGCTAGCCACGTGCGATAAAGAAAGGCGAACATGACGCAGTTATTACCAAGGCTTCGCTTCGGCTGGACCCACGTGACTGCAACCCAGCGCCACCACTCCCGGACAGCTACAAAAGGAAGGACGCATCTGGGCTCCAGCATTTGGCAGCAAGGGTTGTGGATGGACCACAACTAATCGCCGTTTGCTGCGCAGGGTTTGCGTGGGGCCTCATCGAGCGCTGCTAGCCACGTGCGATAAAGAAAGGCGAACATGACGCAGTGGTTACCGAGGCTTCGCTTCGGCTGGACCCACGTGACTACAACCCAGCGCCACCACTCCCGGACAGCTACAAAAGGAAGGACGCATCTGGGCTCCATCATTTGGCAGCAAGGGTTGCGGCTGGACCACAACTAATCGCCGTTTGCTGCGCAGGGTTTGCGTGGGGCCTCATCGAGCGCTGCTAGCCACGTGCGATAAAGAAAGGCGAACCTGACGCTGCGGTTACCGAGGCTTCGCTTCGGCTGGACCCACGTGACTGCAACCCAGCGCCACCACTTCCGGACAGCTACAAAAGGAAGGACGCATCTGGGCTCCAGCATTTGGCAGCAAGGGTTGCGGCTGGACCACAACTAATCGCCGTTTGCGGCGCAGGGTTTGCGTGGGGCCTCATCGAGCGCTGCTAGCCACGTGCGATAAAGAAAGGCGAAACTGACATAGCGGTTACCGAGGCTTCCCTTCGGCTGGACCCACGTGACTGCAACCCAGCGCCACCACTTCCGGACAGCTACAAAAGGAAGGACGCATCTGGGCTCCAGCATTTGGCAGCAAGGGTTGCGGCTGGACCACAACTAATCGCCATTTGCTGCGCAGGGTTTGCTTGGGGCCTCATCGAGCGCTGCTAGCCACGTGCGATAAAGAAAGGCGAACCTGACGCAGCGGTTACCGAGGCTTCGCTGCGGCTGGACCCACGTGACTGCAACCCAGCGCCACCACTCCCGGACAGCTACAAAAGGAAGGACGCTTCTGGGCTCCAGCATTTGGCAGCAAGGGTTGCGGCTGGACGACAACTAATCGCCGTTTGCTGCGCAGGGTTTGCGTGGGGCCTCATCGAGCGCTGCTAGCCACGTGCGATAAAGAAAGGCGAACCTGACATAGCGGTTAACGAGGCTTCCCTTCGGCTGGACCCACGTGACTGCAACCCAGCGCCACCACTTCCGGACAGCTACAAAAGGAAGGACGCATCTGGGCTCCAGCATTTGGCAGCAAGGGTTGCAGCTGGACCACAACTAATCGCCGTTTGCTGCGCAGGGTTTGCGTGGGGCCTCATCGAGCGCTGCTAGCCACGTGCGATAAAGAAAGGCGAACCTGACGCAGCGGTTACCGAGGCTTCGCTACGGCTGGACCCACGTGACTGCAACCCAGCGCCACCACTCCCGGACAGCTACAAAAGGAAGGACGCATCTGGGCAACAGCATTTGGCAGCAAGGGTTGCGGATGGACCACAACTAATCGCCGTTTGCTGCGCAGGGTTTGCGTGGGGCCTCATCGAGCGCTGCTAGCCACGTGCGATAAAGAAAGGCGAACCTGACGCAGCGGTTACCGAGGCTTCGCTTCGGCTGGACCCACGTGACTGCAACCCAGCGCCACCACTCCCGGACAGCTACAAAAGGAAGGACGCATCTGGGCTCCAGCATTTGGCAGCAAGGCTTGCGGCTGGACCACAACTAATCGCCGTTTGCTGCGCAGGGTTTGCGTGGGACCTCATCGAGCGCTGCTAGCCACGTGCGATAAAGAAAGGCGAACCTGACATAGCGGTTACCGAGGCTTCGCTTCGGCTGGACCCACGTGACTGCAACCCAGCGCCACCACTTCCGGACAGCTACAAAAGGAAGGACGCATCTGGGCTCCAGCATTTGGCAGCAAGGGTTGCGGCTGGACCACAACTAATCGCCGTTTGCTGCGCAGGGTTTGCGTGGGGCCTCATCGAGCGCTGCTAGCCACGTGCGATAAAGAAAGGCGAACCTGACGCAGCGGTTACCGAGGCTTCGCATCGGCTGGACCCACGTGACTGCAACCCAGCGCCACCACTCCCGGAAAGCTACAAAAGGAAGGACGCATCTGGGCTCCAGCATTTGGCAGCAAGGGTTGCGGCTGGACCACAACTAATCGCCGTTTGCTGCGCAGGGTTTGCGTGGGGCCTCATCGAGCGCTCCTAGCCTCGTGCGATAAAGAAAGGCGAACCTGACGCAGCGGTTACCGAGGCTTCGCTTCGGCTGGACCCACGTGACTGCAACCCAGCGCCACCACTCCTGGACAGCTACAAAAGGAAGGACGCATCTGGGCTCCAGCATTTGGCAGCAAGGGTTGCGGCTGGACCACAACTAATCGCCGTTTGCTGCGCAGGGTTTGCGTGGGGCCTCATCGAGCGCTGCTAGCCACGTGCGATAAAGAAAGGCGAACCTGACGCAGCGGTTACCGAGGCTTCGCTTCGGCTGGACCCACGTGACTGCTATCCAGCGCCACCACTCCCGGACAGCTACAAAAAGAAAGACGCAACTGGGCTCCAGCATTTGGCAGCAAGGGTTGCGGCTGGACCACAACTAATCGCCGTTTGCTGCGCAGGGTTTGCGTGGGGCCTCATCGAGCGCTGCTAGTCACGTGCGATAAAGAAAGGCGAACCTGACGCAGCGGTTACCAAGGCTTCGCTTTGGCTGGACCCACGTGACTGCAACCCAGCGCCACCACTCCCGGACAGCTACAAAAGGAAGGACGCATCTGGGATCCAGCATTTGGCAGCAAGGGTTGTGGCTTGACCACAACTAATCGCCGTTTGCTGCGCAGGGTTTGCGTGGGGCCTCATCGAGCGCTGCTAGCCAGGTGCGATAAAGAAAGGCGAACCTGACGCAGCGGTTACCGAGGCTTCGCTTCGGCTGGACCCACGTGACTGCAACCCAGCGCCACCACTCCCGGACCGCTACAAAAGGAAGGACGCATCTGGGCTCCAGCATTTGGCAGCAAGGGTTGCGGCTGGACCACAACTAATCGCCGTTTGCTGCGCAGGGTTTGCGTGAGGCCTCATCGAGCGCTGCTAGCCACGTCCGATAAAGAAAGGCGAACCTGACGCAGCGGTTACCGAGGCTTCGCTACGGCTGGACCCACGTGACTGCAACCCAGCGCCACCACTCCTGGACAGCTACAAAAGGAAGGACGCATCTGGGCAACAGCATTTGGCAGCAAGGGTTGCGGATGGACCACAACTAATCGCCGTTTGCTGCGCAGGGTTTGCGTGGGGCCTCATCGAGCGCTGCTAGCCACGTGCGATAAAGAAAGGCAAACCTGACGCAGTGGTTACCGAGGCTTCGCTTCGGCTGGACCCACGTGACTGCAACCCAGCGCCACCACTCCCGGACAACTACAAAAGGAAGGACGCTTCTGGGCTCCTGCATTTGGCAGCAAGGGTTGCGGCTGGACCACAACTAATCGCCGTTTGCTGCGCAGGGTTTGCGTGGGGCCTCATCGAGCGCTGCTAGCCACGTGCGATAAAGAAAGGCGAACCTGACGCAGCGGTTACCGAGGCTTCGCTTCGGCTGGACCCACGTGACTGCAACCCAGCGCCACCACTCCCGGACAGCTACACAAGGAAGGACGCATCTGGGCTCCAGCATTTGGCAGCAAGGGTTGTGGCTGGACCACAACTAATCGCCGTTTGCTGCGCAGGGTTTGCGTGGGGCCTCATCGAGCGCTGCTAACCACGTGCGATAAAGAAAGGCGAACCTGATATAGCGGTTACAGAGGCTTCGCTTCGGCTGGACCCACGTGACTGCAACCCAGCACCACCACTTCCGGACCGCTACAAAAGAAAGGACGCATCTGTGCTCCAGCATTTGGCAGCAAGGGTTGCGGCTGGACCACAACTAATCGCCGTTTGCTGCGCAGGGTTTGCGTGGGGCCTCATCGAGCGCTGCTAGCCACGTGCGATAAAGAAAGGCGAACCTGACACAGTGGTTACCGAAGCTTCGCTTTGGCTGGACCCACGTGACTGCAACCCAGCGCGACCACTCCCGGACAGCTACAAAAGGAAGGACGCATCTGGGCTCCAGCATTTGGCAGCAAGGGTTGCGGCTGGACCACAACTAATCGCCGTTTGCTGCGCAGGGTTTGCGTGGGGCCTCATCGAGCGCTGCTAGCCACGTGCGATAAAGAAACGCGAACCTGACGCAGCGGTTACCAAGGCTTCGCTTCGGCTGGACCCACGTGACTGCAACCCAGCGCCACCACACCCGGACAGCTACAAAAGGAAGGACGCATCTGGGCTCCAGCATTTGGCAGCAAGGGTTGCGGCTGGACCACAACTAATCGCCGTTTGCTGCGCAGGGTTTGCGTGGGGCCTCATCGAGCGCTGCTAGCCTCGTGCGATAAAGAAAGGCGACCCTGACGCAGCGGTTACCGAGGGTTCGCTTCGGCTGGACCCACGTGACTGGAACCCAGCGCCACCACTCCCGGACAGCTACAAAAGGAAGGACGCATCTGGGCTCGAGCATGTGGCAGCAAGGGTTGCGGCTTGACCACAACTAATCGCCGTTTGCTGCGCAGGGTTTGCGTGAGGCCTCATCGAGCGCTGCTAGCCACGTGCGATAAAAAAAGGCGAACCTGACGCAGTGGTTACCGAGGCTTCGCTTCGGCTGGACCCACGTGACTGCAACCCAGCGCCACCACTCCGGGACAGCTACAAAAGGAAGGACGCATCTGGGCTCCAGCATTTGGCAGCAAGGGTTGCGGCTGGACCACAACTAATCGCCATTTGCTGCGCAGGGTTTGCGTGGGGCCTCATCGAGCGCTGCTAGCCACGTGCGATAAAGAAAGGCGAACCTGACGCAGCGGTTACCGAGGCTTCGCTTCGGCTGGACCCACGTGACTGCAACCCAGCGCCACCACTCCCGGACAGCTACAAAAGGAAGGACGCATCTGGGCTCCAGCATTTGGCAGCAAGGGTTGCGGCTGGACCACAACTAATCGCCGTTTGCTGCGCAGGGTTTGCGTGGGGCCTCATCGAGCGCTGCTAGCCACGTGCGATAAAGAAAGGCGAACCTGACGCAGCGGTTACCGAGGCTTCGCTACGGCTGGACCCACGTGACTGCAACCCAGCGCCACCACTCCCGGACAGCTACAAAAGGAAGGACGCATCTGGGCAACAGCATTTGGCAGCAAGGGTTGTGGATGGACCACAACTAATCGCCGTTTGCTGCGCAGGGTTTGCGTGGGGCCTCATCGAGCGCTGCTAGCCACGTGCGATAAAGAAAGGCGAACATGACGCAGTTATTACCAAGGCTTCGCTTCGGCTGGACCCACGTGACTGCAACCCAGCGCCACCACTCCCGGACAGCTACAAAAGAAAGGACGCATCTGGGCTCCAGCATTTGGCAGCAAGGGTTGTGGATGGACCACAACTAATCGCCGTTTGCTGCGCAGGGTTTGCGTGGGGCCTCATCGAGCGCTGCTAGCCACGTGCGATAAAGAAAGGCGAACATGACGCAGTGGTTACCGAGGCTTCGCTTCGGCTGGACCCACGTGACTACAACCCAGCGCCACCACTCCCGGACAGCTACAAAAGGAAGGACGCATCTGGGCTCCATCATTTGGCAGCAAGGGTTGCGGCTGGACCACAACTAATCGCCGTTTGCTGCGCAGGGTTTGCGTGGGGCCTCATCGAGCGCTGATAGCCACGTGCGATAAAGAAAGGCGAACCTGACGCAGCGGTTACCGAGGCTTCGCTTCGGCTGGACCCACGTGACTGCAACCCAGCGCCACCACTTCCGGACAGCTACAAAAGGAAGGACGCATCTGGGCTCCAGCATTTGGCAGCAAGGGTTGCGGCTGGACCACAACTAATCGCCATTTGCTGCGCAGGGTTTGCTTGGGGCCTCATCGAGCGCTGCTAGCCACGTGCGATAAAGAAAGGCGAACCTGACGCAGCGGTTACCGAGGCTTCGCTGCGGCTGGACCCACGTGACTGCAACCCAGCGCCACCACTCCCGGACAGCTACAAAAGGAAGGACGCTTCTGGGCTCCAGCATTTGGCAGCAAGGGTTGCGGCTGGACGACAACTAATCGCCGTTTGCTGCGCAGGGTTTGCGTGGGGCCTCATCGAGCGCTGCTAGCCACGTGCGATAAAGAAAGGCGAACCTGACATAGCGGTTAACGAGGCTTCCCTTGGGCTGGACCCACGTGACTGCAACCCAGCGCCACCACTTCCGGACAGCTACAAAAGGAAGGACGCATCTGGGCTCCAGCATTTGGCAGCAAGGGTTGCAGCTGGACTACAACTAATCGCCGTTTGCTGCGCAGGGTTTGCGTGGGGCCTCATCGAGCGCTGCTAGCCACGTGCGATAAAGAAAGGCGAACCTGACGCAGCGGTTACCGAGGCTTCGCTACGGCTGGACCCACGTGACTGCAACCCAGCGCCACCACTCCCGGACAGCTACAAAAGGAAGGACGCATCTGGGCAACAGCATTTGGCAGCAAGGGTTGCGGATGGACCACAACTAATCGCCGTTTGCTGCGCAGGGTTTGCGTGGGGCCTCATCGAGCGCTGCTAGCCACGTGCGATAAAGAAAGGCGAACCTGACGCAGTGGTTACCGAGGCTTCGCTTCGGCTGGACCCACGTGACTGCAACCCAGCGCCACCACTCCCGGACAACTACAAAGGGAAGGACGCATCTGGGCTCCAGCATTTGGCAGCAAGGGTTGCGGCTTGACCACAACTAATCGCCGTTTGCTGCGCAGGGTTTGCGTGGGGCCTCATCGAGCGATGCTAGCCACGTGCGATAAAGAAAGGCGAACCTGACGCAGTGGTTACCAGAGCTTCGCTTCGGGTGGACCCACGTGACTGCAACCCAGCGCATCCACTCCCGGACAGCTACAAAAGGAAGAAAGCATCTGGGCTCCAGCATTTGGCAGCAAGGGTTGCGGCTGGACCACAACTAATCGCCGTTTGCTGCGCAGGGTTTGCGTGGGGCCTCATCGAGCGCTGCTAGCCACGTGCGATAAAGAAAGGCGAACCTGACGCAGCGGTTACCGAGGCTTCGCTTCGGCTGGACCCACGTGACTGCAACCCAGCGCCACCACTCCCGGACAGCTACAAAAGGAAGGACGCATCTGGGCTCCAGCATTTGGCAGCAAGGGTTGCGACTGGACCACAACTAATCGCCGTTTGCTGCGCAGGGTTTGCGTGGGGCCTCATCGAGCGCTGCTAGCCACGTGCGATAAAGAAAGGCGAACCTGACGCAGCGGTTACCGAGGCTTCGCTTCGGCTGGACCCACGTGACTGGAACCCAGCGCCACCACTCCCGGACAGCTACAAAAGGAAGGACGCATCTGCGCTCCAGCATGTGGCATCAAGGGTTGCGGCTGGACCACAACTAATCGCCGTTTGCTGCGCAGGGTTTGCGTGGGGCCTCATCGAGCGCTGCTAGCCACGTGCGATAAAGAAAGGCGAACCTGACGCAGCGGTTACCGAGGCTTCGCTTCGGCTGGACCCACGTGACTGCAACCCAGCGCCACCACTCCCGGACAGCTACAAAAGGAAGGACGCATCTGGGCTCCAGCATTTGGCAGCAAGGCTTGCGGCTGGACCACAACTAATCGCCGTTTGCTGCGCAGGGTTTGCGTGGGGCCTCATCGAGCGCTGCTAGCCACGTGCGATAAAGAAAGGCGATCCTGACATAGCGGTTACCGAGGCTTCGCTTCGGCTGGACCCACGTGACTGCAACCCAGCGCCACCACTTCCGGACAGCTACAAAAGGAAGGACGCATCTGGGCTCCAGCATTTGGCAGCAAGGGTTGCGGCTGGACCACAACTAATCGCCGTTTGCTGCGCAGGGTTTGCGTGGGGCCTCATCGAGCGCTGCTAGCCACGTGCGATAAAGAAAGGCGAACCTGACGCAGCGGTTACCGAGGCTTCGCATCGGCTGGACCCACGTGACTGCAACCCAGCGCCACCACTCCCGGAAAGCTACAAAAGGAAGGACGCATCTGGGCTCCAGCATTTGGCAGCAAGGGTTGCGGCTGGACCACAACTAATCGCCGTTTGCTGCGCAGGGTTTGCGTGGGGCCTCATCGAGCGCTCCTAGCCACGTGCGATAAAGGCGAACCTGACGCAGCGGTTACCGAGGCTTCGCTTCGGCTGGACCCACGTGACTGCAACCCAGCGCCACCACTCCTGGACAGCTACAAAAGGAAGGACGCATCTGGGCTCCAGCATTTGGCAGCAAGGGTTGCGGCTGGACCACAACTAATCGCCGTTTGCTGCGCAGGGTTTGCGTGGGGCCTCATCGAGCGCTGCTAGCCACGTGCGATAAAGAAAGGCGAACCTGACGCAGCGGTTACCGAGGCTTCGCTTCGGCTGGACCCACGTGACTGCTACCCAGCGCCACCACTCCCGGAAAGCTACAAAAGGAAGGACGCATCTGGGCTCCAGCATTTGGCAGCAAGGGTTGCGGCTGGACCACAACTAATCGCCGTTTGCTGCGCAGGGTTTGCGTGGGGCCTCATCGAGCGCTACTAGTCACGTGCGATAAAGAAAGGCGAACCTGACGCAGCGGTTACCGAGGCTTCGCTTTGGCTGGACCCACGTGACTGCAACCCAGCGCCACCACTCCCGGACCGCTACAAAAGGAAGGACGCATCTGGGCTCCAGCATTTGGCAGCAAGGGTTGCGGCTGGACCACAACTAATCGCCGTTTGCTGCGCAGGGTTTGCGTGAGGCCTCATCGAGCGCTGCTAGCCACGTCCGATAAAGAAAGGCGAACCTGACGCAGCGGTTACCGAGGCTTCGCTACGGCTGGACCCACGTGACTGCAACCCAGCGCCACCACTCCTGGACAGCTACAAAAGGAAGGACGCATCTGGGCAACAGCATTTGGCAGCAAGGGTTGCGTATGGACCACAACTAATCGCCGTTTGCTGCGCAGGGTTTGCGTGGGGCCTCATCGAGCGCTGCTAGCCACGTGCGATAAAGAAAGGCAAACCTGACGCAGTGGTTACCGAGGCTTCGCTTCGGCTGGACCCACGTGACTGCAACCCAGCGCCACCACTCCCGGACAACTACAAAAGGAAGGACGCTTCTGGGCTCCTGCATTTGGCAGCAAGGGTTGCGGCTGGACCACAACTAATCGCCGTTTGCTGCGCAGGGTTTGCGTGGGGCCTCATCGAGCGCTGCTAGCCACGTGCGATAAAGAAAGGCGAACCTGACGCAGCGGTTACCGAGGCTTCGCATCGGCTGGACCCACGTGACTGCAACCCAGCGCCACCACTCCCGGAAAGCTACAAAAGGAAGGACGCATCTGGGCTCCAGCATTTGGCAGCAAGGGTTGCGGCTGGACCACAACTAATCGCCGTTTGCTGCGCAGGGTTTGCGTGGGGCCTCATCGAGCGCTCCTAGCCACGTGCGATAAAGGCGAACCTGACGCAGCGGTTACCGAGGCTTCGCTTCGGCTGGACCCACGTGACTGCAACCCAGCGCCACCACTCCCGGACAGCTACAAAAGGAATGACGCATCTGGGCAACAGCATTTGGCAGCAAGGGTTGCGGATGGACCACAACTAATCGCCGTTTGCTGCGCAGGGTTTGCGTGGGGCCTCATCGAGCGCTGCTAGCCACGTGCGATAAAGAAAGGCGAACCTGACGCAGTGGTTACCGAGGCTTCGCTTCGGCTGGACCCACGTGACTGCAACCCAGCGCCACCACTCCCGGACAACTACAAAGGGAAGGACGCATCTGGGCTCCAGCATTTGGCAGCAAGGGTTGCGGCTTGACCACAACTAATCGCCGTTTGCTGCGCAGGGTTTGCGTGGGGCCTCATCGAGCGATGCTAGCCACGTG
Source organism: Haemaphysalis longicornis (assembly GCF_048455015.1). NCBI lineage: Eukaryota > Metazoa > Arthropoda > Arachnida > Ixodida > Ixodidae > Haemaphysalis > Haemaphysalis longicornis. The sequence goes on from NW_027526385.1 coordinate 205,155,410, forward strand.
CGATAAAGAAAGGCGAACCTGACGCAGTGGTTACCAGAGCTTCGCTTCGGGTGGACCCACGTGACTGCAACCCAGCGCATCCACTCCCGGACAGCTACAAAAGGAAGAAAGCATCTGGGCTCCAGCATTTGGCAGCAAGGGTTGCGGCTGGACCACAACTAATCGCCGTTTGCTGCGCAGGGTTTGCGTGGGGCCTCATCGAGCGCTGCTAGCCACGTGCGATAAAGAAAGGCGAACCTGACGCAGCGGTTACCGAGGCTTCGCTTCGGCTGGACCCACGTGACTGCAACCCAGCGCCACCACTCCCGGACAGCTACAAAAGGAAGGACGCATCTGGGCTCCAGCATTTGGCAGCAAGGGTTGCGACTGGACCACAACTAATCGCCGTTTGCTGCGCAGGGTTTGCGTGGGGCCTCATCGAGCGCTGCTAGCCACGTGCGATAAAGAAAGGCGAACCTGACGCAGCGGTTACCGAGGCTTCGCTTCGGCTGGACCCACGTGACTGGAACCCAGCGCCACCACTCCCGGACAGCTACAAAAGGAAGGACGCATCTGCGCTCCAGCATGTGGCATCAAGGGTTGCGGCTGGACCACAACTAATCGCCGTTTGCTGCGCAGGGTTTGCGTGGGGCCTCATCGAGCGCTGCTAGCCACGTGCGATAAAGAAAGGCGAACCTGACGCAGTGGTTACCAGAGCTTCGCTTCGGGTGGACCCACGTGACTGCAACCCAGCGCATCCACTCCCGGACAGCTACAAAAGGAAGAAAGCATCTGGGCTCCAGCATTTGGCAGCAAGGGTTGCGGCTGGACCACAACTAATCGCCGTTTGCTGCGCAGGGTTTGCGTGGGGCCTCATCGAGCGCTGCTAGCCACGTGCGATAAAGAAAGGCGAACCTGACGCAGCGGTTACCGAGGCTTCGCTTCCGCTGGACCCACGTGACTGCAACCCAGCGCCACCACTCCCGGACAGCTACAAAAGGAAGGACGCATCTGGGCTCCAGCATTTGGCAGCAAGGGTTGCGACTGGACCACAACTAATCGCCGTTTGCTGCGCAGGGTTTGCGTGGGGCCTCATCGAGCGCTGCTAGCCACGTGCGATAAAGAAAGGCGAACCTGACGCAGCGGTTACCGAGGCTTCGCTTCGGCTGGACCCACGTGACTGGAACCCAGCGCCACCACTCCCGGACAGCTACAAAAGGAAGGACGCATCTGCGCTCCAGCATGTGGCATCAAGGGTTGCGGCTGGACCACAACTAATCGCCGTTTGCTGCGCAGGGTTTGCGTGGGGCCTCATCGAGCGCTGCTAGCCACGTGCGATAAAGAAAGGCGAACCTGACGCAGCGGTTACCGAGGCTTCGCTTCGGCTGGACCCACGTGACTGCAACCCAGCGCCACCACTCCCGGACAGCTACAAAAGGAAGGACGCATCTGGGCTCCAGCATTTGGCAGCAAGGCTTGCGGCTGGACCACAACTAATCGCCGTTTGCTGCGCAGGGTTTGCGTGGGGCCTCATCGAGCGCTGCTAGCCACGTGCGATAAAGAAAGGCGAACCTGACATAGCGGTTACCGAGGCTTCGCTTCGGCTGGACCCACGTGACTGCAACCCAGCGCCACCACTTCCGGACAGCTACAAAAGGAAGGACGCATCTGGGCTCCAGCATTTGGCAGCAAGGGTTGCGGCTGGACCACAACTAATCGCCGTTTGCTGCGCAGGGTTTGCGTGGGGCCTCATCGAGAGCTCCTAGCCACGTGCGATAAAGGCGAACCTGACGCAGCGGTTACCGAGGCTTCGCTTCGGCTGGACCCACGTGACTGCAACCCAGCGCCACCACTCCTGGACAGCTACAAAAGGAAGGACGCATCTGGGCTCCAGCATTTGGCAGCAAGGGTTGCGGCTGGACCACAACTAATCGCCGTTTGCTGCGCAGGGTTTGCGTGGGGCCTCATCGAGCGCTGCTAGCCACGTGCGATAAAGAAAGGCGAACCTGACGCAGCGGTTACCGAGGCTTCGCTTCGGCTGGACCCACGTGACTGCTACCCAGCGCCACCACTCCCGGAAAGCTACAAAAGGAAGGACGCATCTGGGCTCCAGCATTTGGCAGCAAGGGTTGCGGCTGGACCACAACTAATCGCCGTTTGCTGCGCAGGGTTTGCGTGGGGCCTCATCGAGCGCTGCTAGTCACGTGCGATAAAGAAAGGCGAACCTGACGCAGCGGTTACCGAGGCTTCGCTTTGGCTGGACCCACGTGACTGCAACCCAGCGCCACCACTCCCGGACCGCTACAAAAGGAAGGACGCATCTGGGCTCCAGCATTTGGCAGCAAGGGTTGCGGCTGGACCACAACTAATCGCCGTTTGCTGCGCAGGGTTTGCGTGAGGCCTCATCGAGCGCTGCTAGCCACGTCCGATAAAGAAAGGCGAACCTGACGCAGCGGTTACCGAGGCTTCGCTACGGCTGGACCCACGTGACTGCAACCCAGCGCCACCACTCCTGGACAGCTACAAAAGGAAGGACGCATCTGGGCAACAGCATTTGGCAGCAAGGGTTGCGGATGGACCACAACTAATCGCCGTTTGCTGCGCAGGGTTTGCGTGGGGCCTCATCGAGCGCTGCTAGCCACGTGCGATAAAGAAAGGCAAACCTGACGCAGTGGTTACCGAGGCTTCGCTTCGGCTGGACCCACGTGACTGCAACCCAGCGCCACCACTCCCGAACAACTACAAAAGGAAGGACGCTTCTGGGCTCCTGCATTTGGCAGCAAGGGTTGCGGCTGGACCACAACTAATCGCCGTTTGCTGCGCAGGGTTTGCGTGGGGCCTCATCGAGCGCTGCTAGCCACGTGCGATAAAGAAAGGCGAACCTGACGCAGCGGTTACCGAGGCTTCGCTTCGGCTGGACCCACGTGACTGCAACCCAGCGCGACCACTCCCGGACAGCTACAAAAAGAAGGACGCAACTGGGCTCCAGCATTTGGCAGCAAGTGTTGCGGCTGGACCACAACTAATCGCCGTTTGCTGCGCAGGGTTTGCGTGGGGCCTCATCGAGCGCTGCTAGTCACGTGCGATAAAGAAAGGCGAACCTGACGCAGCGGTTACCGAGGCTTCGCTTTGGCTGGACCCACGTGACTGCAACCCAGCGCCACCACTCCCGGACCGCTACAAAAGGAAGGACGCATCTGGGCTCCAGCATTTGGCAGCAAGGGTTGCGGCTGGACCACAACTAATCGCCGTTTGCTGCGCAGGGTTTGCGTGAGGCCTCATCGAGCGCTGCTAGCCACGTCCGATAAAGAAAGGCGAACCTGACGCAGCGGTTACCGAGGCTTCGCTACGGCTGGACCCACGTGACTGCAACCCAGCGCCACCACTCCCGGACAACTACAAAAGGAAGGACGCTTCTGGGCTCCTGCATTTGGCAGCAAGGGTTGCGGCTGGACCACAACTAATCGCCGTTTGCTGCGCAGGGTTTGCATGGGGCCTCATCGAGCGCTGCTAGCCACGTGCGATAAAGAAAGGCGAACCTGACATACCGGTTACCGAGGCTTCGCTTCGGCTGGACCCACGTGACTGCAAGCCAGCACCACCACTTGCGGACAGCTACAAAAGGAAGGACGCATCTGTGCTCCAGCATTTGGCAGCAAGGGTTGCGGCTGGACCACAACTAATCGCCGTTTGCTGCGCAGGGTTTGCGTGGGGCCTCATCGAGCGCTGCTAGCCACGTGCGATAAAGAAAGGCGAACCTGACGCAGTGGTTACCAGAGCTTCGCTTCGGGTGGACCCACGTGACTGCAACCCAGCGCCACCACTCCCGGACCGCTACAAAAGGAAGGACGCATCTGGGCTCCAGCATTTGGCAGCAAGGGTTGCGGCTGGACCACAACTAATCGCCGTTTGCTGCGCAGGGTTTGCGTGGGGCCTCATCGAGCGCTGCTAGCCACGTGCGATAAAGAAAGGCGAACCTGACGCAGCGGTTACCGAGGCTTCGCTTCGGCTGGACCCACGTGACTGCAACCCAGCGCCACCACTCCCGGACAGCTACAAAAGGAAGGACGCATCTGGGCTCCAGCATTTGGCAGCAAGGGTTGCGACTGGACCACAACTAATCGCCGTTTGCTGCGCAGGGTTTGCGTGGGGCCTCATCGAGCGCTGCTAGCCACGTGCGATAAAGAAAGGCGAACCTGACGCAGCGGTTACCGAGGCTTCGCTTCGGCTGGACCCACGTGACTGGAACCCAGCGCCACCACTCCCGGACAGCTACAAAAGGAAGGACGCATCTGGGCTCCAGCATGTGGCATCAAGGGTTGCGGCTGGACCACAACTAATCGCCGTTTGCTGCGCAGGGTTTGCGTGGGGCCTCATCGAGCGCTGCTAGCCACGTGCGATAAAGAAAGGCGAACCTGACGCAGCGGTTACCGAGGCTTCGCTTCGGCTGGACCCACGTGACTGCAACCCAGCGCCACCACTCCCGGACAGCTACAAAAGGAAGGACGCATCTGGGCTCCAGCATTTGGCAGCAAGGCTTGCGGCTGGACCACAACTAATCGCCGTTTGCTGCGCAGGGTTTGCGTGGGGCCTCATCGAGCGCTGCTAGCCACGTGCGATAAAGAAAGGCGAACCTGACATAGCGGTTACCGAGGCTTCCCTTCGGCTGGACCCACGTGACTGCAACCCAGCGCCACCACTTCCGGACAGCTACAAAAGGAAGGACGCATCTGGGCTCCAGCATTTGGCAGCAAGGGTTGCGGCTGGACCACAACTAATCGCCGTTTGCTGCGCAGGGTTTGCGTGGGGCCTCATCGAGCGCTGCTAGCCACGTGCGATAAAGAAAGGCGAACCTGACGCAGCGGTTACCGAGGCTTCGCATCGGCTGGACCCACGTGACTGCAACCCAGCGCCACCACTCCCGGAAAGCTACAAAAGGAAGGACGCATCTGGGCTCCAGCATTTGGCAGCAAGGGTTGCGGCTGGACCACAACTAATCGCCGTTTGCTGCGCAGGGTTTGCGTGGGGCCTCATCGAGCGCTCCTAGCCACGTGCGATAAAGGCGAACCTGACGCAGCGGTTACCGAGGCTTCGCTTCGGCTGGACCCACGTGACTGCAACCCAGCGCCACCACTCCTGGACAGCTACAAAAGGAAGGACGCATCTGGGCTCCAGCATTTGGCAGCAAGGGTTGCGGCTGGACCACAACTAATCGCCGTTTGCTGCGCAGGGTTTGCGTGGGGCCTCATCGAGCGCTGCTAGCCACGTGCGATAAAGAAAGGCGAACCTGACGCAGCGGTTACCGAGGCTTCGCTTCGGCTGGACCCACGTGACTGCTACCCAGCGCCACCACTACCGGACAGCTACAAAAAGAAGGACGCAACTGGGCTCCAGCATTTGGCAGCAAGGGTTGCGGCTGGACCACAACTAATCGCCGTTTGCTGCGCAGGGTTTGCGTGGGGCCTCATCGAGCGCTGCTAGTCACGTGCGATAAAGAAAGGCGAACCTGACGCAGCGGTTACCGAGGCTTCGCTTTGGCTGGACCCAGGTGACTGCAACCCAGCGCCACCACTCCCGGACAGCTACAAAAGGAAGGACGCATCTGGGATCCAGCATTTGGCAGCAAGGGTTGCGGCTTGACCACAACTAATCGCCGTTTGCTGCGCAGGGTTTGCGTGGGGCCTCATCGAGCGCTGCTAGCCAGGTGCGATAAAGAAAGGCGAACCTGACGCAGCGGTTACCGAGGCTTCGCTTCGGCTGGACCCACGTGACTGCAACCCAGCGCCACCACTCCCGGACCGCTACAAAAGGAAGGACGCATCTGTGCTCCAGCATTTGGCAGCAAGGGTTGCGGCTGGACCACAACTAATCGCCGTTTGCTGCGCAGGGTTTGCGTGGGGCCTCATCGAGCGCTGCTTGCCAGGTGCGATAAAGAAAGGCGAACCTGACGCAGCGGTTACCGAGGCTTCGCTTCGGCTGGACCCACGTGACTGCAACCCAGCGCCACCACTCCCGGACCGCTACAAAAGGAAGGACGCATCTGGGCTCCAGCATTTGGCAGCAAGGGTTGCGGCTGGACCACAACTAATCGCCGTTTGCTGCGCAGGGTTTGCGTGGGGCCTCATCGAGCGCTGCTAGCCTCGTGCGATAAAGAAAGGCGAACCTGACGCAGCGGTTACCGAGGCTTCGGTTCGGCTGGACCCACGTGACTGCAACCCAGCGCCACCACTCCCGGACAGCTACACAAGGAAGGACGCATCTGGGCTCCAGCATTTGGCAGCAAGGGTTGTGGCTGGACCACAACTAATCGCCGTTTGCTGCGCAGGGTTTGCGTGGGGCCTCATCGAGCGCTGCTAACCACGTGCGATAAAGAAAGGCGAACCTGATATAGCGGTTACAGAGGCTTCGCTTCGGCTGGACCCACGTGACTGCAACCCAGCACCACCACTTCCGGACCGCTACAAAAGAAAGGACGCATCTGTGCTCCAGCATTTGGCAGCAAGGGTTGCGGCTGGACCACAACTAATCGCCGTTTGCTGCGCAGGGTTTGCGTGGGGCCTCATCGAGCGCTGCTTGCCACGTGCGATAAAGAAAGGCGAACCTGACACAGTGGTTACCGAAGCTTCGCTTCGGCGGGACCCACGTGACTGCAACCCAGCGCGACCACTCCCGGACAGCTACAAAAGGAAGGACGCATCTGGGCTCCAGCATTTGGCAGCAAGGGTTGCGGCTGGACCACAACTAATCGCCGTTTGCTGCGCAGGGTTTGCGTGGGGCCTCATCGAGCGCTGCTAGCCACGTGCGATAAAGAAACGCGACCCTGACGCAGCGGTTACCAAGGCTTCGCTTCGGCTGGACCCACGTGACTGCAACCCAGCGCCACCACACCCGGACAGCTACAAAAGGAAGGACGCATCTGGGCTCCAGCATTTGGCAGCAAGGGTTGCGGCTGGACCACAACTAATCGCCGTTTGCTGCGCAGGGTTTGCGTGGGGCCTCATCGAGCGCTGCTAGCCTCGTGCGATAAAGAAAGGCGAACCTGACGCAGCGGTTACCGAGGCTTCGCTTCGGCTGGACCCACGTGACTGGAACCCAGCGCCACCACTCCCGGACAGCTACAAAAGGAAGGACGCATCTGGGCTCCAGCATTTGGCAGCAAGGGTTGCGGCTGGACCACAACTAATCGCCGTTTGCTGCGCAGGGTTTGCGTGGGGCCTCATCGAGCGCTGCTAGCCACGTGCGATAAAGAAAGGCGAACCTGATATAGCGGTTACCGAGGCTTCGCTACGGCTGGACCCACGTGACTGCAACCCAGCACCACCACTTCCGGACCGCTACAAAAGAAAGGACGCATCTGTGCTCCAGCATTTGGCAGCAAGGGTTGCGGCTGGACCACAACTAATCGCCGTTTGCTGCGCAGGGTTTGCGTGGGGCCTCATCGAGCGCTGCTTGCCACGTGCGATAAAGAAAGGCGAACCTGACGCAGCGGTTACCGAGGCTTCGCTTCGGCTGGACCCACGTGACTGCAACCCAGCGCCACCACTCCCGGACCGCTACAAAAGGAAGGACGCATCTGGGCTCCAGCATTTGGCAGCAAGGGTTGCGGCTGGACCACAACTAATCGCCGTTTGCTGCGCAGGGTTTGCGTGAGGCCTCATCGAGCGCTGCTAGCCACGTCCGATAAAGAAAGGCGAACCTGACGCAGCGGTTACCGAGGCTTCGCTTCGGCTGGACCCACGTGACTGCAACCCAGCGCCACCACTCCCGGACAGCTACACAAGGAAGGACGCATCTGGGCTCCAGCATTTGGCAGCAAGGGTTGTGGCTGGACCACAACTAATCGCCGTTTGCTGCGCAGGGTTTGCGTGGGGCCTCATCGAGCGCTGCTAACCACGTGCGATAAAGAAAGGCGAACCTGATATAGCGGTTACAGAGGCTTCGCTTCGGCTGGACCCACGTGACTGGAACCCAGCGCCACCACTCCCGGACAGCTACAAAAGGAAGGACGCATCTGGGCTCCAGCATGTGGCAGCAAGGGTTGCGGCTGGACCACAACTAATCGCCGTTTGCTGCGCAGGGTTTGCGTGGGGCCTCATCGAGCGCTGCTTGCCACGTGCGATAAAGAAAGGCGAACCTGACGCAGTGGTTACCGAAGCTTCGCTTCGGCGGGACCCACGTGACTGCAACCCAGCGCGACCACTCCCGGACAGCTACAAAAGGAAGGACGCATCTGGGATCCAGCATTTGGCAGCAAGGGTTGCGGCTTGACCACAACTAATCGCCGTTTGCTGCGCAGGGTTTGCGTGGGGCCTCATCGAGCGCTGCTAGCCACGTGCGATAAAGAAACGCGAACCTGACGCAGCGGTTACCGAGGCTTCGCTTCGGCTGGACCCACGTGACTGCAACCCAGCGCCACCACTCCCGGACCGCTACAAAAGGAAGGACGCATCTGGGCTCCAGCATTTGGCAGCAAGGGTTGCGGCTGGACCACAACTAATCGCCGTTTGCTGCGCAGGGTTTGCGTGGGGCCTCATCGAGCGCTGCTAGCCTCGTGCGATAAAGAAAGGCGAACCTGACGCAGCGGTTACCGAGGCTTCGCTTCGGCTGGACCCACGTGACTGCAACCCAGCGCCACCACTCCCGGACAGCTACACAAGGAAGGACGCATCTGGGCTCCAGCATTTGGCAGCAAGGGTTGTGGCTGGACCACAACTAATCGCCGTTTGCTGCGCAGGGTTTGCGTGGGGCCTCATCGAGCGCTGCTAACCACGTGCGATAAAGAAAGGCGAACCTGATATAGCGGTTACAGAGGCTTCGCTTCGGCTGGACCCACGTGACTGCAACCCAGCACCACCACTTCCGGACCGCTACAAAAGAAAGGACGCATCTGTGCTCCAGCATTTGGCAGCAAGGGTTGCGGCTGGACCACAACTAATCGCCGTTTGCTGCGCAGGGTTTGCGTGGGGCCTCATCGAGCGCTGCTTGCCACGTGCGATAAAGAAAGGCGAACCTGACACAGTGGTTACCGAAGCTTCGCTTCGGCGGGACCCACGTGACTGCAACCCAGCGCGACCACTCCCGGACAGCTACAAAAGGAAGGACGCATCTGGGCTCCAGCATTTGGCAGCAAGGGTTGCGGCTGGACCACAACTAATCGCCGTTTGCTGCGCAGGGTTTGCGTGGGGCCTCATCGAGCGCTGCTAGCCACGTGCGATAAAGAAACGCGAACCTGACGCAGCGGTTACCAAGGCTTCGCTTCGGCTGGACCCACGTGACTGCAACCCAGCGCCACCACTCCCGGACAGCTACAAAAGGAAGGACGCATCTGGGCTCCAGCATTTGGCAGCAAGGGTTGCGACTGGACCACAACTAATCGCCGTTTGCTGCGCAGGGTTTGCGTGGGTCCTCATCGAGCGCTGCTAGCCACGTGCGATAAAGAAAGGCGAACCTGACGCAGCGGTTACCGAGGCTTCGCTTCGGCTGGACCCACGTGACTGGAACCCAGCGCCACCACTCCCGGACAGCTACAAAAGGAATGACGCATCTGGGCTCCAGCATGTGGCATCAAGGGTTGCGGCTGGACCACAACTAATCGCCGTTTGCTGCGCAGGGTTTGCGTGGGGCCTCATCGAGCGCTGCTAGCCACGTGCGATAAAGAAAGGCGAACCTGACGCAGCGGTTACCGAGGCTTCGCTTCGGCTGGACCCACGTGACTGCAACCCAGCGCCACCACTCCCGGACAGCTACAAAAGGAAGGACGCATCTGGGCTCCAGCATTTGGCAGCAAGGCTTGCGGCTGGACCACAACTAATCGCCGTTTGCTGCGCAGGGTTTGCGTGGGGCCTCATCGAGCGCTGCTAGCCACGTGCGATAAAGAAAGGCGAACCTGACGCAGCGGTTACCGAGGCTTCGCTTCGGCTGGACCCACGTGACTGGAACCCAGCGCCACCACTCCCGGACAGCTACAAAAGGAAGGACGCATCTGGGCTCCAGCATGTGGCATCAAGGGTTGCGGCTGGACCACAACTAATCGCCGTTTGCTGCGCAGGGTTTGCGTGGGGCCTCATCGAGCGCTGCTAGCCACGTGCGATAAAGAAAGGCGAACCTGACGCAGCGGTTACCGAGGCTTCGCTACGGCTGGACCCACGTGACTGCAACCCAGCGCCACCACTCCCGGACAGCTACAAAAGGAAGGACGCATCTGGGCTCCAGCATTTGGCAGCAAGGGTTGCGACTGGACCACAACTAATCGCCGTTTGCTGCGCAGGGTTTGCGTGGGGCCTCATCGAGCGCTGCTAGCCACGTGCGATAAAGAAAGGCGAACCTGACGCAGCGGTTACCGAGGCTTCGCTACGGCTGGACCCACGTGACTGCAACCCAGCGCCACCACTTCCGGACAGCTACAAAAGGAAGGACGCATCTGTGCTCCAGCATTTGGCAGCAAGGGTTGCGGCTGGACCACAACTAATCGCCGTTTGCTGCGCTGGGTTTGCGTGGGGCCTCATCGAGCGCTGCTAGCCACGTGCGATAAAGAAAGGTGAACCTGACGCAGCGGTTACCGAGGCTTCGCTTCGGCTGGACCCACGTGACTGCAACCCAGCGCCACCACTCCCGGACAGCTACAAAAGGAAGGACGCATCTGGGCTCCAGCATTTGGCAGCAAGGGTTGCGGCTGGACCACAACTAATCGCCGTTTGCTGCGCAGGGTTTGCGTGGGACCTTATCGAGCGCTGCTAGCCACGTGCGAGAAAGAAAGGCGAACCTGACATAGCGGTTACCGAGGCTTCGTTTCGGCTGGACCCACGTGACCGCAACCCAGCGCCACCACTCCCGGACAGCTACAAAAGGAAGGACGCATCTGGGCTCCGGCATTTGGCAGCAAGGGTTGCGGCTGGACCACAACTAATCGCCGTTTGCTGCGCAGGGTTTGCGTGGGGCCTCATCGAGCGCTGCTAGCCACGTGCGATAAAGAAAGGCGAAACTGACATAGCGGTTACCGAGGCTTCCCTTCGGCTGGACCCACGTGACTGCAACCCAGCGCCACCACTTCCGGACAGCTACAAAAGGAAGGACGCATCTGGGCTCCAGCATTTGGCAGCAAGGGTTGCGGCTGGACCACAACTAATCGCCGTTTGCTGCGCAGGGTTTGCGTGGGGCCTCATCGAGCGCTGCTAGCCACGTGCGATAAAGAAAGGCGAACCTGACGCAGCGGTTACCGAGGCTTCGCTTCGGCTGGACCCACGTGACCGCAACCCAGCGCCACCACTCCCGGACAGCTACAAAAGGAAGGACGCATCTGGGCTCCAGCATTTGGCAGCAAGGGTTGCGGCTGGACCACAACTAATCGCCGTTTGCTGCGCAGGGTTTGCGTGGGGCCTCATCGAGCGCTGCTAGCCACGTGCGAGAAAGCAAGGCGAACCTGACGCAGCGGTTACCGAGGCTTCGCTTCGGCTGGACCCACGTGACTGCAACCCAGCGCCACCACTCCCGGACAGCTACAATAGGAAGGACGCATCTGGGCTCCAGCCTTTGGCAGCAAGGGTTGCGGCTGGACCACAACTAATCGCCGTTTGCTGCGCAGGGTTTGCGTGGGGCCTCATCGAGCGCTGCTAGCCACGTGCGATAAAGAAAGGCGAACCTGACGCAGCGGTTACCGAGGCTTCGCTTCGGCTGGACCCACGTGACTGCAACCCAGCGCCACCACTCCCGGAAAGCTACAAAAGGAAGGACGCATCTGGGCTCCAGCATTTGGCAGCAAGGGTTGCGGCTGGACCACAACTAATCGCCGTTTGCTGCGCAGGGTTTGCGTGGGGCCTTATCGAGCGCTGCTAGCCACGTGCGATTAAGAAAGGCGAACCTGACGCAGCGATTACCGAGGCTTCGCTTCGGCTGGACCCACGTGACTGCAACCCAGCGCCACCACTCCCGGACAGCTACAAAAGGAAGGACGCATCTGGGCTCCAGCATTTGGCAGCAAGGGTTGCGGCTGGACCACAACTAATCGCCGTTTGCTGCGCAGGGTTTGCGTGGGGCCTCATCGAGCGCTGCTAGCCACGTGCGATAAAGAAAGGCAAAACTGACATAGCGGTTACCGAGGCTTCCCTTCGGCTGGACCCACGTGACTGCAACCCAGCGCCACCACTTCCGGACAGCTACAAAAGGAAGGACGCATCTGGGCTCCAGCATTTGGCAGCAAGGGTTGCGGCTGGACCACAACTAATCGCCGTTTGCTGCGCAGGGTTTGCGTGGGACCTTATCGAGCGCTGCTAGCCACGTGCGATAAAGAAAGGCGAACCTGACATAGCGGTTACCGAGGCTTCGCTTCGGCTGGACCCATGTGACCGCAACCCAGCGCCACCACTCCCGGACAGCTACAAAAGGATGGACGCATCTGGGCTCCAGCATTTGGCAGCAAGGGTTGCGGCTGGACCACAACTAATCGCCGTTTGCTGCGGAGGGTTTGCGTGGGGCCTCATCGAGCGCTGCTAGCCACGTGCGATAAAGCAAGGCGAACCTGACGCAGCGGTTACCGAGGCTTCGCTTCGGCGGGACCCACGTGACTGCAACACAGTGCCACCACTCACCACTCCCGGACAGCTACAATAGGAAGGACGCATCTGGCCTCCAGCCTTTGGCAGCAAGGGTTGCGGCTGGACCACAACTAATCGCCGTTTGCTGCGCAGGGTTTGCTGGTGCCTCATCGAGCGCTGCTAGCCACGTGCGATAAAGAAAGGCGAACCTGACGCCGCGGTTACCGAGGCTTCACTTCGGCTGGACCCACGTGACTGCAACCCAGCGCCACCACTCCCGGACAGCTACAAAAGGAAGGACGCATCTGGGTTCCAGCATTTGGCAGCAAGGGTTGCGGCTGGACCACAACTAATCGCCGTTTGCTGCGCAGGGTTTGCGTGGGGCCTCATCGAGCGCTGCTAGCCACGTGCGATAAAGAAAGGCGAACCTGACATAGCGGTTACCGAGGCTTCCCTTCGGCTGGACCCACGTGACTGCAACCCAGCGCCACCACTTCCGGATAGCTACAAAAGGAAGGACGCATCTGGGCTCCAGCATTTGGCAGCAAGGGTTGCGGCTGGACCACAACTAATCGCCGTTTGCTGCGCAGGGTTTGCGTGGGGCCTCATCGAGCGCTGCTAGCCACGTGCGATAAAGAAAGGCGAACCTGACGCAGCGGTTACCGAGGCTTCGCTTCGGCTGGACCCACGTGACTGCAACCCAGCGCCTCCACTCCCGGACAGCTACAAAAGGAAGGACGCATCTTGGCTCCAGCATTTGGCAGCAAGGGTTGCGGCTGGACCACAACTAATCGCCGTTTGCTGCGCAGGGTTTGCGTGGGACCTTATCGAGCGCTTCTAGCCAAGTGCGATAAAGAAAGGCGAACCTGACATAGCGGTTACCGAGGCTTCGCTTCGGCTGGACCCACGTGACTGCAACCCAGCGCCACCACTCCCGGACAGCTACAAAAAGAAGGACGCATCTGGGCTCCAGCATTTGGCAGCAAGGGTTGCGGCTGGACCACAACTAATCGCCGTTTGCTGTGCAGGGTTTGCGTGGGGCCTCATCGAGAGCTGCTAGCCACGTGCGATAAAGCAAGGCGAACCTGACGCAGCGGTTACCGAGGCTTCGCTTCGGCTGGACCCACGTGACTGCAACCCAGCGCCACCACTCCCGGACAGCTACAAAAGGAAGGACGCATCTGGGCTCCAGCCTTTGGCGGCAAGGGTTGCGGCTGGACCACAACTAATCGCCGTTTGCCGCGCAGGGTTTGCGTGGGGCCTCATCGAGCGCTGCTAGCCACGTGCGATAAAGAAAGGCGAACCTGACGCCACGGTTACCGAGGCTTCGCTTCGGCTGGACCCACGTGACTGCAACCCAGCGCCACCACTCCCGGACAGCTACAAAAGGAAGGACGCATCTGGGCTCCAGCATTTGGCAGCAAGGGTTGCGGCTGGACCACAACTAATCGCCGTTTGCTGGGCAGGGTTTGCGTGGGGACTCATCGAGCGCTGCTAGCCACGTGCGATAAAGAAAGGCGAACCTGACATAGCGGTTACCAAGGCTTCCCTTCGGCTGGACCCACGTGACTGCAACCCAGCGCCACCACTTCCGGACAGCTACAAAAGGAAGGACGCATCTGGGCTCCAGCATTTGGCAGCAAGGGTTGCGGCTGGACCACAACTAATCGCCGTTTGCTGCGCAGGGTTTGCGTGGGGCCTAATCGAGCGCTGCTAGCCACGTGCGATAAAGAAAGGCGAACCTGACGCAGCGGTTACCGAGGCTTCGCTTCGGCTGGACCCACGTGACTGCAACCCAGCGCCACCACTCCCGGACAGCTACAAAAGGAAGGACGCATCTGGGCTCCAGTATTTGCCAGCAAGGGTTGCGGCTGGACCACAACTAATCGCCGTTTGCTGCGCAGGGTTTGCGTGGGGCCTCATCGAGTGCTGCTAGCCACGTGCGATAAAGAAAGGCGAACATGACGCAGTGGTTACCGAGGCTTCGCTTCGGCTGGACCCACGTGACTGCAACCCAGCGCCACCACTCCCGGACAGCTACAAAAGGAAGGACGCATCTGGGCTCTAGCATTTGGTAGCAAGGGTTGCGGCTGGACCACAACTAATCGCCGTTTGCTGCGCAGGGTTTGCGTGGGGCCTCATCGAGCGCTGCTAGCCACGTGCGATAAAGCAAGGCGAACCTGACGCAGCGGTTACCGAGGCTTCGATTCGGCTGGACCCACGTGACTGCAACCCAGCGCCACCACTCCCGGACAGCTACAAAAGGAAGGACGCATCTGGGCTCCAGCATTTGGCAGCAAGGGTTGCGGCTGGACCAGAACTAATCGCCGTTTGCTGCGCAGGGTTTGCGTGGGGCCTCGTCGAGCGCTGCTAGCCACGTGCGATAAAGAAAGGCGAACCTGACATAGCGGTTACCGAGGCTTCCCTTCGGCTGGACCCACGTGACTGCAACCCAGCGCCACCACTTCCGGACAGCTACAAAAGGAAGGACGCATCTGGGCTCCAGCATTTGGCAGCAAGGGTTGCGGCTGGACCACAACTAATCGCCGTTTGCTGCGCAGGGTTTGCGTGGGGCCTCATCGAGCGCTGCTAGCCACGTGCGATAAAGAAAGGCGAACCTGACGCAGCGGTTACCGAGGCTTCGCTTCGGCTGGACCCACGTGACTGCTACTCAGCGCCACCACTCCCGGACAGCTACAAAAAGAAGGACGCATCTGGGCTCCAGCATTTGGCAGCAAGGGTTGCGGCTGGACCACAACTAATCGCCGTTTGCTGCGCAGGGTTTGCGTGGGGCCTCATCGAGCGCTGCTAGCCACGTGCGATAAAGAAAGGCGAACCTGACGCGGCGGTTACCGAGGCTTCGCTTCGGCTGGACCCACGTGACCGCAACCCAGCGCCACCACTCCCGGACAGCTACAAAAGGAAGGACGCATCTGGGCTCCAGCATTTGGCAGCAAGGGTTGCGGCTGGACCACAACTAATCGCCGTTTGCTGCGCAGGGTTTGCGTGGGGCCTCATCGAGCGCTGCTAGCCACGTGCGATAAAGCAAGGCGAACCTGACGCAGCGGTTACCGAGGCTTCGCTTCGGCTGGACCCACGTGACTGCAACCCAGCGCCACCACTCCCGGACAGCTACAATAGGAAGGACGCATCTGGGCTCCAGCCTTTGGCAGCAAGGGTTGCGGCTGGACCACAACTAATCGCCGTTTGCTGCGCAGGGTTTGCGTGGGGCCTCATCGAGCGCTGCTAGCCACGTGCGATAAAGAAAGGCGAACCTGACGCAGCGGTTACCGAGGCTTCGCTTCGGCTGGACCCACGTGACTGCAACCCAGCGCCACCACTCCCGGAAAGCTACAAAAGGAAGGACGCATCTGGGCTCCAGCATTTGGCAGCAAGGGTTGCGGCTGGACCACAACTAATCGCCGTTTGCTGCGCAGGGTTCGCGTGGGGCCTCATCGAGCGCTGCTAGCCACGTGCGATTAAGAAAGGCGAACCTGACGCAGCGATTACCGAGGCTTCGCTTCGGCTGGACCCACGTGACTGCAACCCAGCGCCACCACTCCCGGACAGCTACAAAAGGAAGGACGCATCTGGGCTCCAGCATTTGGCAGCAAGGGTTGCGGCTGGACCACAACTAATCGCCGTTTGCTGCGCAGGGTTTGCGTGGGGCCTCATCGAGCGCTGCTAGCCACGTGCGATAAAGAAAGGCAAAACTGACATAGCGGTTACCGAGGCTTCCCTTCGGCTGGACCCACGTGACTGCAACCCAGCGCCACCACTTCCGGACAGCTACAAAAGGAAGGACGCATCTGGGCTCCAGCATTTGGCAGCAAGGGTTGCGGCTGGACCACAACTAATCGCCGTTTGCTGCGCAGGGTTTGCGTGGGACCTTATCGAGCGCTGCTAGCCACGTGCGATAAAGAAAGGCAAACTTGACATAGCGGTTACCGAGGCTTCGCTTCGGCTGGACCCATGTGACCGCAACCCAGCGCCACCACTCCCGGACAGCTACAAAAGGAAGGACGCATCTGGGCTCCAGCATTTGGCAGCAAGGGTTGCGGCTGGACCACAACTAATCGCCGTTTGCTGCGGAGGGTTTGCGTGGGGCCTCATCGAGCGCTGCTAGCCACGTGCGATAAAGCAAGGCGAACCTGACGCAGCGGTTACCGAGGCTTCGCTTCGGCGGGACCCACGTGACTGCAACACAGTGCCACCACTCACCACTCCCGGACAGCTACAATAGGAAAGACGCATCTGGCCTCCAGCCTTTGGCAGCAAGGGTTGCGGCTGGACCACAACTAATCGCCGTTTGCTGCGCAGGGTTTGCTGGTGCCTCATCGAGCGCTGCTAGCCACGTGCGATAAAGAAAGGCGAACCTGACGCCGCGGTTACCGAGGCTTCACTTCGGCTGGACCCACGTGACTGCAACCCAGCGCCACCACTCCCGGACAGCTACAAAAGGAAGGACGCATCTGGGTTCCAGCATTTGGCAGCAAGGGTTGCGGCTTGACCACAACTAATCGCCGTTTGCTGCGCAGGGTTTGCGTGGGGCCTCATCGAGCGCTGCTAGCCACGTGCGATAAAGAAAGGCGAACCTGACATAGCGGTTACC
Source organism: Haemaphysalis longicornis (assembly GCF_048455015.1). NCBI lineage: Eukaryota > Metazoa > Arthropoda > Arachnida > Ixodida > Ixodidae > Haemaphysalis > Haemaphysalis longicornis. Next base: position 205,172,531 of record NW_027526385.1, read on the forward strand.
GAGGCTTCCCTTCGGCTGGACCCACGTGACTGCAACCCAGCGCCACCACTCCCGGACAGCTACAAAAAGAAGGACGCATCTGGGCTCCAGCATTTGGCAGCAAGGGTTGCGGCTGGACCACAACTAATCGCCGTTTGCTGTGCAGGGTTTGCGTGGGGCCTCATCGAGAGCTGCTAGCCACGTGCGATAAAGCAAGGCGAACCTGACGCAGCGGTTACCGAGGCTTCGCTTCGGCTGGACCCACGTGACTGCAACCCAGCGCCACCACTCCCGGACAGCTACAAAAGGAAGGACGCATCTCTGCTCCAGCCTTTGGCGGCAAGGGTTGCGGCTGGACCACAACTAATCGCCGTTTGCCGCGCAGGGTTTGCGTGGGGCCTCATCGAGCGCTGCTAGCCACGTGCGATAAAGAAAGGCGAACCTGACGCCACGGTTACCGAGGCTTCGCTTCGGCTGGACCCACGTGACTGCAACCCAGCGCCACCACTCCCGGACAGCTACAAAAGGAAGGACGCATCTGGGCTCCAGCATTTGGCAGCAAGGGTTGCGGCTGGACCACAACTAATCGCCGTTTGCTGGGCAGGGTTTGCGTGGGGACTCATCGAGCGCTGCTAGCCACGTGCGATAAAGAAAGGCGAACCTGACATAGCGGTTACCAAGGCTTCCCTTCGGCTGGACCCACGTGACTGCAACCCAGCGCCACCACTTCCGGACAGCTACAAAAGGAAGGACGCATCTGGGCTCCAGCATTTGGCAGCAAGGGTTGCGGCTGGACCACAACTAATCGCCGTTTGCTGCGCAGGGTTTGCGTGGGGCCTAATCGAGCGCTGCTAGCCACGTGCGATAAAGAAAGGCGAACCTGACGCAGCGGTTACCGAGGCTTCGCTTCGGCTGGACCCACGTGACTGCAACCCAGCGCCACCACTCCCGGACAGCTACAAAAGGAAGGACGCATCTGGGCTCCAGTATTTGCCAGCAAGGGTTGCGGCTGGACCACAACTAATCGCCGTTTGCTGCGCAGGGTTTGCGTGGGGCCTCATCGAGTGCTGCTAGCCACGTGCGATAAAGAAAGGCGAACATGACGCAGTGGTTACCGAGGCTTCGCTTCGGCTGGACCCACGTGACTGCAACCCAGCGCCACCACTCCCGGACACCTACAAAAGGAAGGACGCATCTGGGCTCTAGCATTTGGTAGCAAGGGTTGCGGCTGGACCACAACTAATCGCCGTTTGCTGCGCAGGGTTTGCGTGGGGCCTCATCGAGCGCTGCTAGCCACGTGCGATAAAGCAAGGCGAACCTGACGCAGCGGTTACCGAGGCTTCGATTCGGCTGGACCCACGTGACTGCAACCCAGCGCCACCACTCCCGGACAGCTACAAAAGGAAGGACGCATCTGGGCTCCAGCATTTGGCAGCAAGGGTTGCGGCTGGACCAGAACTAATCGCCGTTTGCTGCGCAGGGTTTGCGTGGGGCCTCATCGAGCGCTGCTAGCCACGTGCGATAAAGAAAGGCGAACCTGACATAGCGGTTACCGAGGCTTCCCTTCGGCTGGACCCACGTGACTGCAACCCAGCGCCACCACTTCCGGACAGCTACAAAAGGAAGGACGCATCTGGGCTCCAGCATTTGGCAGCAAGGGTTGCGGCTGGACCACAACTAATCGCCGTTTGCTGCGCAGGGTTTGCGTGGGGCCTCATCGAGCGCTGCTAGCCACGTGCGATAAAGAAAGGCGAACCTGACGCAGCGGTTACCGAGGCTTCGCTTCGGCTGGACCCACGTGACTGCTACTCAGCGCCACCACTCCCGGACAGCTACAAAAAGAAGGACGCATCTGGGCTCCAGCATTTGGCAGCAAGGGTTGCGGCTGGACCACAACTAATCGCCGTTTGCTGCGCAGGGTTTGCGTGGGGCCTCATCGAGCGCTGCTAGCCACGTGCGATAAAGAAAGGCGAACCTGACGCGGCGGTTACCGAGGCTTCGCTTCGGCTGGACCCACGTGACTGCAACCCAGCGCCACCACTCCCGGACAGCTACAAAAGGAAGGACGCATCTGGGCTCCAGCATTTGGCAGCAAGGGTTGCGGCTTGACCACAACTAATCGCCGTTTGCTGCGCAGGGTTTGCGTGGGGCCTCATCGAGCGCTGCTAGCCACGTGCGATAAAGAAAGGCGAACCTGACGCAGCGGTTACCGAGGCTTCGCTTCGGCTGTAGCCACGTTACTGCAACCCAGCGCCACCACTCCCGGACAGCTACATAAGGAAGGACGCATCTGGGCTCCAGCATTTGGTAGCAAGGGTTGCGGCTGGACCACAACTAATCGCCGTTTGCTGCGCAGGGTTTGCGTGGGGCCTCATCGAGCGCTGGTAGCCACGTGCGATAAGCAAGGCGAACCTGACGCAGCGGTTACCGAGGCTTCGATTCGGCTGGACCCACGTGACTGCAACCCAGCGCCACCACTCCCGGACAGCTACAAAAGGAAGGACGCATCTGGGCTCCAGCATTTGGCAGCAAGGGTTGCGGCTGGACCACAACTAATCGCCGTTTGCTGCGCAGGGTTTGCGTGGGACCTTATCGAGCGCTGCTAGCCACGTGCGATAAAGAAAGGCAAACCTGACATAGCGGTTACCGAGGCTTCGCTTCGGCTGGACCCATGTGACCGCAACCCAGCGCCACCACTCCCGGACAGCTACAAAAGGAAGGACGCATCTGGGCTCCAGCATTTGGCAGCAAGGGTTGCGGCTGGACCACAACTAATCGCCGTTTGCTGCGGAGGGATTGCGTGGGGCCTCATCGAGCGCTGCTAGCCACGTGCGATAAAGCAAGGCGAACCTGACGCAGCGGTTACCGAGGCTTCGCTTCGGCGGGACCCACGTGACTGCAACACAGTGCCACCACTCACCACTCCCGGACAGCTACAATAGGAAGGACGCATCTGGCCTCCAGCCTTTGGCAGCAAGGGTTGCGGCTGGACCACAACTAATCGCCGTTTGCTGCGCAGGGTTTGCTGGTGCCTCATCGAGCGCTGCTAGCCACGTGCGATAAAGAAAGGCGAACCTGACGCCGCGGTTACCGAGGCTTCACTTCGGCTGGACCCACGTGACTGCAACCCAGCGCCACCACTCCCGGACAGCTACAAAAGGAAGGACGCATCTGGGTTCCAGCATTTGGCAGCAAGGGTTGCGGCTGGACCACAACTAATCGCCGTTTGCTGCGCAGGGTTTGCGTGGGGCCTCATCGAGCGCTGCTAGCCACGTGCGATAAAGAAAGGCGAACCTGACATAGCGGTTACCGAGGCTTCCCTTCGGCTGGACCCACGTGACTGCAACCCAGCGCCACCACTTCCAGACAGCTACAAAAGGAAGGACGCATCTGGGCTCCAGCATTTGGCAGCAAGGGTTGCGGCTGGACCACAACTAATCGCCGTTTGCTGCGCAGGGTTTGCGTGGGGCCTCATCGAGCGCTGCTAGCCACGTGCGATAAAGAAAGGCGAACCTGACGCAGCGGTTACCGAGGCTTCGCTTCGGCTGGACCCACGTGACTGCAACCCAGCGCCTCCACTCCCGGACAGCTACAAAAGGAAGGACGCATCTTGGCTCCAGCATTTGGCAGCAAGGGTTGCGGCTGGACCACAACTAATCGCCGTTTGCTGCGCAGGGTTTGCGTGGGACCTTATCGAGCGCTTCTAGCCAAGTGCGATAAAGAAAGGCGAACCTGACATAGCGGTTACCGAGGCTTCGCTTCGGCTGGACCCACGTGACTGCAACCCAGCGCCACCACTCCCGGACAGCTACAAAAAGAAGGACGCATCTGGGCTCCAGCATTTGGCAGCAAGGGTTGCGGCTGGACCACAACTAATCGCCGTTTGCTGTGCAGGGTTTGCGTGGGGCCTCATCGAGAGCTGCTAGCCACGTGCGATAAAGCAAGGCGAACCTGACGCAGCGGTTACCGAGGCTTCGCTTCGGCTGGACCCACGTGACTGCAACCCAGCGCCACCACTCCCGGACAGCTACAAAAGGAAGGACGCATCTGGGCTCCAGCCTTTGGCGGCAAGGGTTGCGGCTGGACTACAACTAATCGCCGTTTGCCGCGCAGGGTTTGCGTGGGGCCTCATCGAGCGCTGCTAGCCACGTGCGATAAAGAAAGGCGAACCTGACGCCCCGGTTACCGAGGCTTCGCTTCGGCTGGACCCACGTGACTGCAACCCAGCGCCACCACTCCCGGACAGCTACAAAAGGAAGGACGCATCTGGGCTCCAGCATTTGGCAGCAAGGGTTGCGGCTGGACCACAACTAATCGCCGTTTGCTGGGCAGGGTTTGCGTGGGGACTCATCGAGCGCTGCTAGCCACGTGCGATAAAGAAAGGCGAACCTGACATAGCGGTTACCAAGGCTTCCCTTCGGCTGGACCCACGTGACTGCAACCCAGCGCCACCACTTCCGGACAGCTACAAAAGGAAGGACGCATCTGGGCTCCAGCATTTGGCAGCAAGGGTTGCGGCTGGACCACAACTAATCGCCGTTTGCTGCGCAGGGTTTGCGTGGGGCCTAATCGAGCGCTGCTAGCCACGTGCGATAAAGAAAGGCGAACCTGACGCAGCGGTTACCGAGGCTTCGCTTCGGCTGGACCCACGTGACTGCAACCCAGCGCCACCACTCCCGGACAGCTACAAAAGGAAGGACGCATCTGGGCTCCAGTATTTGCCAGCAAGGGTTGCGGCTGGACCACAACTAATCGCCGTTTGCTGCGCAGGGTTTGCGTGGGGCCTCATCGAGTGCTGCTAGCCACGTGCGATAAAGAAAGGCGAACATGACGCAGTGGTTACCGAGGCTTCGCTTCGGCTGGACCCACGTGACTGCAACCCAGCGCCACCACTCCCGGACAGCTACAAAAGGAAGGACGCATCTGGGCTCTAGCATTTGGTAGCAAGGGTTGCGGCTGGACCACAACTAATCGCCGTTTGCTGCGCAGGGTTTGCGTGGGGCCTCATCGAGCGCTGCTAGCCACGTGCGATAAAGCAAGGCGAACCTGACGCAGCGGTTACCGAGGGTTCGATTCGGCTGGACCCACGTGACTGCAACCCAGCGCCACCACTCCCGGACAGCTACAAAAGGAAGGACGCATCTGGGCTCCAGCATTTGGCAGCAAGGGTTGCGGCTGGACCAGAACTAATCGCCGTTTGCTGCGCAGGGTTTGCGTGGGGCCTCATCGAGCGCTGCTAGCCACGTGCGATAAAGAAAGGCGAACCTGACATAGCGGTTACCGAGGCTTCCCTTCGGCTGGACCCACGTGACTGCAACCCAGCGCCACCACTTCCGGACAGCTACAAAAGGAAGGACGCATCTGGGCTCCAGCATTTGGCAGCAAGGGTTGCGGCTGGACCACAACTAATCGCCGTTTGCTGCGCAGGGTTTGCGTGGGGCCTCATCGAGCGCTGCTAGCCACGTGCGATAAAGAAAGGCGAACCTCACGCAGCGGTTACCGAGGCTTCGCTTCGGCTGGACCCACGTGACTGCTACTCAGCGCCACCACTCCCGGACAGCTACAAAAAGAAGGACGCATCTGGGCTCCAGCATTTGGCAGCAAGGGTTGCGGCTGGACCACAACTAATCGCCGTTTGCTGCGCAGGGTTTGCGTGGGGCCTCATAGAGCGCTGCTGGCCACGTGCGATAAAAAAAGGCGAACCTGACGCAGTGGTTACCGAGGCTTCGCTTCGGCTGGACCCACGTGACTGCAACCCAGCGCCACCACTCCCGGACAGCTACAAAAGGAAGGACGCATCTGGGCTCCAGCATTTGGCAGCAAGGGTTGCGGCTGGACCACAACTAATCGCCGTTTGCTGCGCAGGGTTTGCGTGGGGCCTCATCGAGCGCTGCTAGCCACGTGCGATAAAGGCGAACCTGACGCAGTGGTTACCGAGGCTTCGCTTCGGCTGGACCCACGTGACTGCAACCCAGCGCCACCACTCCCGGACAGCTACAAAAGGAAGGACGCATCTGGGCTCCAGCATTTGGCAGCAAGTGTTGCGGCTGGACCACAACTAATCGCCGTTTGCTGCGCAGGGTTTGCGTGGGGCCTCATCGAGCGCTGCTAGCCACGTGCGATAAAGAAAGGCGAACCTGACGCAGCGGTTACCGAGGCTTCGCTACGGCTGGACCCACGTGACTGCAACCCAGCGCCACCACTCCCGGACAGCTACAAAAGGAAGGACGCATCTGGGCAACAGCATTTGGCAGCAAGGGTTGTGGATGGACCACAACTAATCGCCGTTTGCTGCGCAGGGTTTGCGTGGGGCCTCATCGAGCGCTGCTAACCACGTGCGATAAAGAAAGGCGAACCTGATATAGCGGTTACAGAGGCTTCGCTTCGGCTGGACCCACGTGACTGCAACCCAGCACCACCACTTCCGGACCGCTACAAAAGAAAGGACGCATCTGTGCTCCAGCATTTGGCAGCAAGGGTTGCGGCTGGACCACAACTAATCGCCGTTTGCTGCGCAGGGTTTGCGTGGGGCCTCATCGAGCGCTGCTTGCCACGTGCGATAAAGAAAGGCGAACCTGACACAGTGGTTACCGAAGCTTCGCTTCGGCGGGACCCACGTGACTGCAACCCAGCGCGACCACTCCCGGACAGCTACAAAAGGAAGGACGCATCTGGGCTCCAGCATTTGGCAGCAAGGGTTGCGGCTGGACCACAACTAATCGCCGTTTGCTGCGCAGGGTTTGCGTGGGGCCTCATCGAGCGCTGCTAGCCACGTGCGATAAAGAAACGCGAACCTGACGCAGCGGTTACCAAGGCTTCGCTTCGGCTGGACCCACGTGACTGCAACCCAGCGCCACCACACCCGGACAGCTACAAAAGGAAGGACGCATCTGGGCTCCAGCATTTGGCAGCAAGGGTTGCGGCTGGACCACAACTAATCGCCGTTTGCTGCGCAGGGTTTGCGTGGGGCCTCATCGAGCGCTGCTAGCCTCGTGCGATAAAGAAAGGCGAACCTGACGCAGCGGTTACCGAGGCTTCGCTTCGGCTGGACCCACGTGACTGGAACCCAGCGCCACCACTCCCGGACAGCTACAAAAGGAAGGACGCATCTGGGCTCCAGCATTTGGCAGCAAGGGTTGCGGCTGGACCACAACTAATCGCCGTTTGCTGCGCAGGGTTTGCGTGGGGCCTCATCGAGCGCTGCTAGCCACGTGCGATAAAGAAAGGCGAACCTGACGCAGCGGTTACCGAGGCTTCGCTACGGCTGGACCCACGTGACTGCAACCCAGCGCCACCACTCCCGGACAGCTACAAAAGGAAGGACGCATCTGGGCTCCAGCATTTGGCAGCAAGGGTTGCGACTGGACCACAACTAATCGCCGTTTGCTGCGCAGGGTTTGCGTGGGTCCTCATCGAGCGCTGCTAGCCACGTGCGATAAAGAAAGGCGAACCTGACGCAGCGGTTACCGAGGCTTCGCTTCGGCTGGACCCACGTGACTGGAACCCAGCGCCACCACTCCCGGACAGCTACAAAAGGAATGACGCATCTGGGCTCCAGCATGTGGCATCAAGGGTTGCGGCTGGACCACAACTAATCGCCGTTTGCTGCGCAGGGTTTGCGTGGGGCCTCATCGAGCGCTGCTAGCCACGTGCGATAAAGAAAGGCGAACCTGACGCAGCGGTTACCGAGGCTTCGCTTCGGCTGGACCCACGTGACTGCAACCCAGCGCCACCACTCCCGGACAGCTACAAAAGGAAGGACGCATCTGGGCTCCAGCATTTGGCAGCAAGGCTTGCGGCTGGACCACAACTAATCGCCGTTTGCTGCGCAGGGTTTGCGTGGGGCCTCATCGAGCGCTGCTAGCCACGTGCGATAAAGAAAGGCGAACCTGACGCAGCGGTTACCGAGGCTTCGCTTCGGCTGGACCCACGTGACTGGAACCCAGCGCCACCACTCCCGGACAGCTACAAAAGGAAGGACGCATCTGGGCTCCAGCATGTGGCATCAAGGGTTGCGGCTGGACCACAACTAATCGCCGTTTGCTGCGCAGGGTTTGCGTGGGGCCTCATCGAGCGCTGCTAGCCACGTGCGATAAAGAAAGGCGAACCTGACGCAGCGGTTACCGAGGCTTCGCTACGGCTGGACCCACGTGACTGCAACCCAGCGCCACCACTCCCGGACAGCTACAAAAGGAAGGACGCATCTGGGCTCCAGCATTTGGCAGCAAGGGTTGCGACTGGACCACAACTAATCGCCGTTTGCTGCGCAGGGTTTGCGTGGGGCCTCATCGAGCGCTGCTAGCCACGTGCGATAAAGAAAGGCGAACCTGACGCAGCGGTTACCGAGGCTTCGCTACGGCTGGACCCACGTGACTGCAACCCAGCGCCACCACTTCCGGACAGCTACAAAAGGAAGGACGCATCTGTGCTCCAGCATTTGGCAGCAAGGGTTGCGGCTGGACCACAACTAATCGCCGTTTGCTGCGCAGGGTTTGCGTGGGGCCTCATCGAGCGCTGCTAGCCACGTGCGATAAAGAAAGGTGAACCTGACGCAGCGGTTACCGAGGCTTCGCTTCGGCTGGACCCACGTGACTGCAACCCAGCGCCACCACTCCCGGACAGCTACAAAAGGAAGGACGCATCTGGGCTCCAGCATTTGGCAGCAAGGGTTGCGGCTGGACCACAACTAATCGCCGTTTGCTGCGCAGGGTTTGCGTGGGACCTTATCGAGCGCTGCTAGCCACGTGCGAGAAAGAAAGGCGAACCTGACATAGCGGTTACCGAGGCTTCGTTTCGGCTGGACCCACGTGACCGCAACCCAGCGCCACCACTCCCGGACAGCTACAAAAGGAAGGACGCATCTGGGCTCCAGCATTTGGCAGCAAGGGTTGCGGCTGGACCACAACTAATCGCCGTTTGCTGCGCAGGGTTTGCGTGGGGCCTCATCGAGCGCTGCTAGCCACGTGCGATAAAGAAAGGCGAAACTGACATAGCGGTTACCGAGGCTTCCCTTCGGCTGGACCCACGTGACTGCAACCCAGCGCCACCACTTCCGGACAGCTACAAAAGGAAGGACGCATCTGGGCTCCAGCATTTGGCAGCAAGGGTTGCGGCTGGACCACAACTAATCGCCGTTTGCTGCGCAGGGTTTGCGTGGGACCTTATCGAGCGCTGCTAGCCACGTACGATAAAGAAAGGCGAACCTTACATAGCGGTTACCGAGGCTTCGCTTCGGCTGGACCCACGTGACCGCAACCCAGCGCCACCACTCCCGGACAGCTACAAAAGGAAGGACGCATCTGGGCTCCAGCATTTGGCAGCAAGGGTTGCGGCTGGACCACAACTAATCGCCGTTTGCTGCGCAGGGTTTGCGTGGGGCCTCATCGAGCGCTGCTAGCCACGTGCGAGAAAGCAAGGCGAACCTGACGCAGCGGTTACCGAGGCTTCGCTTCGGCTGGACCCACGTGACTGCAACCCAGCGCCACCACTCCCGGACAGCTACAATAGGAAGGACGCATCTGGGCTCCAGCCTTTGGCAGCAAGGGTTGCGGCTGGACCACAACTAATCGCCGTTTGCTGCGCAGGGTTTGCGTGGGGCCTCATCGAGCGCTGCTAGCCACGTGCGATAAAGAAAGGCGAACCTGACGCAGCGGTTACCGAGGCTTCGCTTCGGCTGGACCCACGTGACTGCAACCCAGCGCCACCACTCCCGGAAAGCTACAAAAGGAAGGACGCATCTGGGCTCCAGCATTTGGCAGCAAGGGTTGCGGCTGGACCACAACTAATCGCCGTTTGCTGCGCAGGGTTTGCGTGGGGCCTTATCGAGCGCTGCTAGCCACGTGCGATTAAGAAAGGCGAACCTGACGCAGCGATTACCGAGGCTTCGCTTCGGCTGGACCCACGTGACTGCAACCCAGCGCCACCACTCCCGGACAGCTACAAAAGGAAGGACGCATCTGGGCTCCAGCATTTGGCAGCAAGGGTTGCGGCTGGACCACAACTAATCGCCGTTTGCTGCGCAGGGTTTGCGTGGGGCCTCATCGAGCGCTGCTAGCCACGTGCGATAAAGAAAGGCAAAACTGACATAGCGGTTACCGAGGCTTCCCTTCGGCTGGACCCACGTGACTGCAACCCAGCGCCACCACTTCCGGACAGCTACAAAAGGAAGGACGCATCTGGGCTCCAGCATTTGGCAGCAAGGGTTGCGGCTGGACCACAACTAATCGCCGTTTGCTGCGCAGGGTTTGCGTGGGACCTTATCGAGCGCTGCTAGCCACGTGCGATAAAGAAAGGCGAACCTGACATAGCGGTTACCGAGGCTTCGCTTCGGCTGGACCCATGTGACCGCAACCCAGCGCCACCACTCCCGGACAGCTACAAAAGGATGGACGCATCTGGGCTCCAGCATTTGGCAGCAAGGGTTGCGGCTGGACCACAACTAATCGCCGTTTGCTGCGGAGGGTTTGCGTGGGGCCTCATCGAGCGCTGCTAGCCACGTGCGATAAAGCAAGGCGAACCTGACGCAGCGGTTACCGAGGCTTCGCTTCGGCGGGACCCACGTGACTGCAACACAGTGCCACCACTCACCACTCCCGGACAGCTACAATAGGAAGGACGCATCTGGCCTCCAGCCTTTGGCAGCAAGGGTTGCGGCTGGACCACAACTAATCGCCGTTTGCTGCGCAGGGTTTGCTGGTGCCTCATCGAGCGCTGCTAGCCACGTGCGATAAAGAAAGGCGAACCTGACGCCGCGGTTACCGAGGCTTCACTTCGGCTGGACCCACGTGACTGCAACCCAGCGCCACCACTCCCGGACAGCTACAAAAGGAAGGACGCATCTGGGTTCCAGCATTTGGCAGCAAGGGTTGCGGCTGGACCACAACTAATCGCCGTTTGCTGCGCAGGGTTTGCGTGGGGCCTCATCGAGCGCTGCTAGCCACGTGCGATAAAGAAAGGCGAACCTGACATAGCGGTTACCGAGGCTTCCCTTCGGCTGGACCCACGTGACTGCAACCCAGCGCCACCACTTCCGGACAGCTACAAAAGGAAGGACGCATCTGGGCTCCAGCATTTGGCAGCAAGGGTTGCGGCTGGACCACAACTAATCGCCGTTTGCTGCGCAGGGTTTGCGTGGGGCCTCATCGAGCGCTGCTAGCCACGTGCGATAAAGAAAGGCGAACCTGACGCAGCGGTTACCGAGGCTTCGCTTCGGCTGGACCCACGTGACTGCAACCCAGCGCCTCCACTCCCGGACAGCTACAAAAGGAAGGACGCATCTTGGCTCCAGCATTTGGCAGCAAGGGTTGCGGCTGGACCACAACTAATCGCCGTTTGCTGCGCAGGGTTTGCGTGGGACCTTATCGAGCGCTTCTAGCCAAGTGCGATAAAGAAAGGCGAACCTGACATAGCGGTTACCGAGGCTTCGCTTCGGCTGGACCCACGTGACTGCAACCCAGCGCCACCACTCCCGGACAGCTACAAAAAGAAGGACGCATCTGGGCTCCAGCATTTGGCAGCAAGGGTTGCGGCTGGACCACAACTAATCGCCGTTTGCTGTGCAGGGTTTGCGTGGGGCCTCATCGAGAGCTGCTAGCCACGTGCGATAAAGCAAGGCGAACCTGACGCAGCGGTTACCGAGGCTTCGCTTCGGCTGGACCCACGTGACTGCAACCCAGCGCCACCACTCCCGGACAGCTACAAAAGGAAGGACGCATCTGGGCTCCAGCCTTTGGCGGCAAGGGTTGCGGCTGGACCACAACTAATCGCCGTTTGCCGCGCAGGGTTTGCGTGGGGCCTCATCGAGCGCTGCTAGCCACGTGCGATAAAGAAAGGCGAACCTGACGCCACGGTTACCGAGGCTTCGCTTCGGCTGGACCCACGTGACTGCAACCCAGCGCCACCACTCCCGGACAGCTACAAAAGGAAGGACGCATCTGGGCTCCAGCATTTGGCAGCAAGGGTTGCGGCTGGACCACAACTAATCGCCGTTTGCTGGGCAGGGTTTGCGTGGGGACTCATCGAGCGCTGCTAGCCACGTGCGATAAAGAAAGGCGAACCTGACATAGCGGTTACCAAGGCTTCCCTTCGGCTGGACCCACGTGACTGCAACCCAGCGCCACCACTTCCGGACAGCTACAAAAGGAAGGACGCATCTGGGCTCCAGCATTTGGCAGCAAGGGTTGCGGCTGGACCACAACTAATCGCCGTTTGCTGCGCAGGGTTTGCGTGGGGCCTAATCGAGCGCTGCTAGCCACGTGCGATAAAGAAAGGCGAACCTGACGCAGCGGTTACCGAGGCTTCGCTTCGGCTGGACCCACGTGACTGCAACCCAGCGCCACCACTCCCGGACAGCTACAAAAGGAAGGACGCATCTGGGCTCCAGTATTTGCCAGCAAGGGTTGCGGCTGGACCACAACTAATCGCCGTTTGCTGCGCAGGGTTTGCGTGGGGCCTCATCGAGTGCTGCTAGCCACGTGCGATAAAGAAAGGCGAACATGACGCAGTGGTTACCGAGGCTTCGCTTCGGCTGGACCCACGTGACTGCAACCCAGCGCCACCACTCCCGGACAGCTACAAAAGGAAGGACGCATCTGGGCTCTAGCATTTGGTAGCAAGGGTTGCGGCTGGACCACAACTAATCGCCGTTTGCTGCGCAGGGTTTGCGTGGGGCCTCATCGAGCGCTGCTAGCCACGTGCGATAAAGCAAGGCGAACCTGACGCAGCGGTTACCGAGGCTTCGATTCGGCTGGACCCACGTGACTGCAACCCAGCGCCACCACTCCCGGACAGCTACAAAAGGAAGGACGCATCTGGGCTCCAGCATTTGGCAGCAAGGGTTGCGGCTGGACCAGAACTAATCGCCGTTTGCTGCGCAGGGTTTGCGTGGGGCCTCATCGAGCGCTGCTAGCCACGTGCGATAAAGAAAGGCGAACCTGACATAGCGGTTACCGAGGCTTCCCTTCGGCTGGACCCACGTGACTGCAACCCAGCGCCACCACTTCCGGACAGCTACAAAAGGAAGGACGCATCTGGGCTCCAGCATTTGGCAGCAAGGGTTGCGGCTGGACCACAACTAATCGCCGTTTGCTGCGCAGGGTTTGCGTGGGGCCTCATCGAGCGCTGCTAGCCACGTGCGATAAAGAAAGGCGAACCTGACGCAGCGGTTACCGAGGCTTCGCTTCGGCTGGACCCACGTGACTGCTACTCAGCGCCACCACTCCCGGACAGCTACAAAAAGAAGGACGCATCTGGGCTCCAGCATTTGGCAGCAAGGGTTGCGGCTGGACCACAACTAATCGCCGTTTGCTGCGCAGGGTTTGCGTGGGGCCTCATCGAGCGCTGCTAGCCACGTGCGATAAAGAAAGGCGAACCTGACGCGGCGGTTACCGAGGCTTCGCTTCGGCTGGACCCACGTGACCGCAACCCAGCGCCACCACTCCCGGACAGCTACAAAAGGAAGGACGCATCTGGGCTCCAGCATTTGGCAGCAAGGGTTGCGGCTGGACCACAACTAATCGCCGTTTGCTGCGCAGGGTTTGCGTGGGGCCTCATCGAGCGCTGCTAGCCACGTGCGATAAAGCAAGGCGAACCTGACGCAGCGGTTACCGAGGCTTCGCTTCGGCTGGACCCACGTGACTGCAACCCAGCGCCACCACTCCCGGACAGCTACAATAGGAAGGACGCATCTGGGCTCCAGCCTTTGGCAGCAAGGGTTGCGGCTGGACCACAACTAATCGCCGTTTGCTGCGCAGGGTTTGCGTGGGGCCTCATCGAGCGCTGCTAGCCACGTGCGATAAAGAAAGGCGAACCTGACATAGCGGTTACCGAGGCTTCGCTTCGGCTGGCCCCACGTGACTGCAACCCAGCGCCACCACTTCCGGACAGCTACAAAAGGAAGGACGCATCTGTGCTCCAGCATTTGGCAGCAAGGGTTGCGGCTGGAGCACAACTAATCGCCGTTTGCTGCGCAGGGTTTGCGTGGGGCCTCATCGAGCGCTGCTAGCCACGTGCGATAAAGAAAGGCGAACCTGACGCAGCGGTTACCGAGGCTTCGCTTCGGCTGGACCCACGTGACTGCAACCCAGCGCCACCACTCCCGGAAAGCTACAAAAGGAAGGACGCATCTGGGCTCCAGCATTTGGCAGCAAGGGTTGCGGCTGGACCACAACTAATCGCCGTTTGCTGCGCAGGGTTCGCGTGGGGCCTCATCGAGCGCTGCTAGCCACGTGCGATTAAGAAAGGCGAACCTGACGCAGCGATTACCGAGGCTTCGCTTCGGCTGGACCCACGTGACTGCAACCCAGCGCCACCACTCCCGGACAGCTACAAAAGGAAGGACGCATCTGGGCTCCAGCATTTGGCAGCAAGGGTTGCGGCTGGACCACAACTAATCGCCGTTTGCTGCGCAGGGTTTGCGTGGGGCCTCATCGAGCGCTGCTAGCCACGTGCGATAAAGAAAGGCAAAACTGACATAGCGGTTACCGAGGCTTCCCTTCGGCTGGACCCACGTGACTGCAACCCAGCGCCACCACTTCCGGACAGCTACAAAAGGAAGGACGCATCTGGGCTCCAGCATTTGGCAGCAAGGGTTGCGGCTGGACCACAACTAATCGCCGTTTGCTGCGCAGGGTTTGCGTGGGACCTTATCGAGCGCTGCTAGCCACGTGCGATAAAGAAAGGCAAACTTGACATAGCGGTTACCGAGGCTTCGCTTCGGCTGGACCCATGTGACCGCAACCCAGCGCCACCACTCCCGGACAGCTACAAAAGGAAGGACGCATCTGGGCTCCAGCATTTGGCAGCAAGGGTTGCGGCTGGACCACAACTAATCGCCGTTTGCTGCGGAGGGTTTGCGTGGGGCCTCATCGAGCGCTGCTAGCCACGTGCGATAAAGCAAGGCGAACCTGACGCAGCGGTTACCGAGGCTTCGCTTCGGCGGGACCCACGTGACTGCAACACAGTGCCACCACTCACCACTCCCGGACAGCTACAATAGGAAAGACGCATCTGGCCTCCAGCCTTTGGCAGCAAGGGTTGCGGCTGGACCACAACTAATCGCCGTTTGCTGCGCAGGGTTTGCTGGTGCCTCATCGAGCGCTGCTAGCCACGTGCGATAAAGAAAGGCGAACCTGACGCCGCGGTTACCGAGGCTTCACTTCGGCTGGACCTGCGTGACTACAACCCAGCGCCACCACTCCCGGACAGCTACAAAAGGAAGGACGCATCTGGGTTCCAGCATTTGGCAGCAAGGGTTGCGGCTTGACCACAACTAATCGCCGTTTGCTGCGCAGGGTTTGCGTGGGGCCTCATCGAGCGCTGCTAGCCACGTGCGATAAAGAAAGGCGAACCTGACATAGCGGTTACCGAGGCTTCCCTTCGGCTGGACCCACGTGACTGCAACCCAGCGCCACCACTCCCGGACAGCTACAAAAAGAAGGACGCATCTGGGCTCCAGCATTTGGCAGCAAGGGTTGCGGCTGGACCACAACTAATCGCCGTTTGCTGTGCAGGGTTTGCGTGGGGCCTCATCGAGAGCTGCTAGCCACGTGCGATAAAGCAAGGCGAACCTGACGCAGCGGTTACCGAGGCTTCGCTTCGGCTGGACCCACGTGACTGCAACCCAGCGCCACCACTCCCGGACAGCTACAAAAGGAAGGACGCATCTGGGCTCCAGCCTTTGGCGGCAAGGGTTGCGGCTGGACCACAACTAATCGCCGTTTGCCGCGCAGGGTTTGCGTGGGGCCTCATCGAGCGCTGCTAGCCACGTGCGATAAAGAAAGGCGAACCTGACGCCACGGTTACCGAGGCTTCGCTTCGGCTGGACCCACGTGACTGCAACCCAGCGCCACCACTCCCGGACAGCTACAAAAGGAAGGACGCATCTGGGCTCCAGCATTTGGCAGCAAGGGTTGCGGCTGGACCACAACTAATCGCCGTTTGCTGGGCAGGGTTTGCGTGGGGACTCATCGAGCGCTGCTAGCCACGTGCGATAAAGAAAGGCGAACCTGACATAGCGGTTACCAAGGCTTCCCTTCGGCTGGACCCACGTGACTGCAACCCAGCGCCACCACTTCCGGACAGCTACAAAAGGAAGGACGCATCTGGGCTCCAGCTTTTGGCAGCAAGGGTTGCGGCTGGACCACAACTAATCGCCGTTTGCTGCGCAGGGTTTGCGTGGGGCCTAATCGAGCGCTGCTAGCCACGTGCGATAAAGAAAGGCGAACCTGACGCAGCGGTTACCGAGGCTTCGCTTCGGCTGGACCCACGTGACTGCAACCCAGCGCCACCACTCCCGGACAGCTACAAAAGGAAGGACGCATCTGGGCTCCAGTATTTGCCAGCAAGGGTTGCGGCTGGACCACAACTAATCGCCGTTTGCTGCGCAGGGTTTGCGTGGGGCCTCATCGAGTGCTGCTAGCCACGTGCGATAAAGAAAGGCGAACATGACGCAGTGGTTACCGAGGCTTCGCTTCGGCTGGACCCACGTGACTGCAACCCAGCGCCACCACTCCCGGACACCTACAAAAGGAAGGACGCATCTGGGCTCTAGCATTTGGTAGCAAGGGTTGCGGCTGGACCACAACTAATCGCCGTTTGCTGCGCAGGGTTTGCGTGGGGCCTCATCGAGCGCTGCTAGCCACGTGCGATAAAGCAAGGCGAACCTGACGCAGCGGTTACCGAGGCTTCGATTCGGCTGGACCCACGTGACTGCAACCCAGCGCCACCACTCCCGGACAGCTACAAAAGGAAGGACGCATCTGGGCTCCAGCATTTGGCAGCAAGGGTTGCGGCTGGACCAGAACTAATCGCCGTTTGCTGCGCAGGGTTTGCGTGGGGCCTCATCGAGCGCTGCTAGCCACGTGCGATAAAGAAAGGCGAACCTGACATAGCGGTTACCGAGGCTTCCCTTCGGCTGGACCCACGTGACTGCAACCCAGCGCCACCACTTCCGGACAGCTACAAAAGGAAGGACGCATCTGGGCTCCAGCATTTGGCAGCAAGGGTTGCGGCTGGACCACAACTAATCGCCGTTTGCTGCGCAGGGTTTGCGTGGGGCCTCATCGAGCGCTGCTAGCCACGTGCGATAAAGAAAGGCGAACCTGACGCAGCGGTTACCGAGGCTTCGCTTCGGCTGGACCCACGTGACTGCTACTCAGCGCCACCACTCCCGGACAGCTACAAAAAGAAGGACGCATCTGGGCTCCAGCATTTGGCAGCAAGGGTTGCGGCTGGACCACAACTAATCGCCGTTTGCTGCGCAGGGTTTGCGTGGGGCCTCATCGAGCGCTGCTAGCCACGTGCGATAAAGAAAGGCGAACCTGACGCGGCGGTTACCGAGGCTTCGCTTCGGCTGGACCCACGTGACTGCAACCCAGCGCCACCACTCCCGGACAGCTACAAAAGGAAGGACGCATCTGGGCTCCAGCATTTGGCAGCAAGGGTTGCGGCTTGACCACAACTAATCGCCGTTTGCTGCGCAGGGTTTGCGTGGGGCCTCATCGAGCGCTGCTAGCCACGTGCGATAAAGAAAGGCGAACCTGACGCAGCGGTTACCGAGGCTTCGCTTCGGCTGTAGCCACGTTACTGCAACCCAGCGCCACCACTCCCGGACAGCTACATAAGGAAGGACGCATCTGGGCTCCAGCATTTGGTAGCAAGGGTTGCGGCTGGACCACAACTAATCGCCGTTTGCTGCGCAGGGTTTGCGTGGGGCCTCATCGAGCGCTGGTAGCCACGTGCGATAAGCAAGGCGAACCTGACGCAGCGGTTACCGAGGCTTCGATTCGGCTGGACCCACGTGACTGCAACCCAGCGCCACCACTCCCGGACAGCTACAAAAGGAAGGACGCATCTGGGCTCCAGCATTTGGCAGCAAGGGTTGCGGCTGGACCACAACTAATCGCCGTTTGCTGCGCAGGGTTTGCGTGGGACCTTATCGAGCGCTGCTAGCCACGTGCGATAAAGAAAGGCAAACCTGACATAGCGGTTACCGAGGCTTCGCTTCGGCTGGACCCATGTGACCGCAACCCAGCGCCACCACTCCCGGACAGCTACAAAAGGAAGGACGCATCTGGGCTCCAGCATTTGGCAGCAAGGGTTGCGGCTGGACCACAACTAATCGCCGTTTGCTGCGGAGGGTTTGCGTGGGGCCTCATCGAGCGCTGCTAGCCACGTGCGATAAAGCAAGGCGAACCTGACGCAGCGGTTACCGAGGCTTCGCTTCGGCGGGACCCACGTGACTGCAACACAGTGCCACCACTCACCACTCCCGGACAGCTACAATAGGAAGGACGCATCTGGCCTCCAGCCTTTGGCAGCAAGGGTTGCGGCTGGACCACAACTAATCGCCGTTTGCTGCGCAGGGTTTGCTGGTGCCTCATCGAGCGCTGCTAGCCACGTGCGATAAAGAAAGGCGAACCTGACGCCGCGGTTACCGAGGCTTCACTTCGGCTGGACCCACGTGACTGCAACCCAGCGCCACCACTCCCGGACAGCTACAAAAGGAAGGACGCATCTGGGTTCCAGCATTTGGCAGCAAGGGTTGCGGCTGGACCACAACTAATCGCCGTTTGCTGCGCAGGGTTTGCGTGGGGCCTCATCGAGCGCTGCTAGCCACGTGCGATAAAGAAAGGCGAACCTGACATAGCGGTTACCGAGGCTTCCCTTCGGCTGGACCCACGTGACTGCAACCCAGCGCCACCACTTCCGGACAGCTACAAAAGGAAGGACGCATCTGGGCTCCAGCATTTGGCAGCAAGGGTTGCGGCTGGACCACAACTAATCGCCGTTTGCTGCGCAGGGTTTGCGTGGGGCCTCATCGAGCGCTGCTAGCCACGTGCGATAAAGAAAGGCGAACCTGACGCAGCGGTTACCGAGGCTTCGCTTCGGCTGGACCCACGTGACTGCAACCCAGCGCCTCCACTCCCGGACAGCTACAAAAGGAAGGACGCATCTTGGCTCCAGCATTTGGCAGCAAGGGTTGCGGCTGGACCACAACTAATCGCCGTTTGCTGCGCAGGGTTTGCGTGGGACCTTATCGAGCGCTTCTAGCCAAGTGCGATAAAGAAAGGCGAACCTGACATAGCGGTTACCGAGGCTTCGCTTCGGCTGGACCCACGTGACTGCAACCCAGCGCCACCACTCCCGGACAGCTACAAAAAGAAGGACGCATCTGGGCTCCAGCATTTGGCAGCAAGGGTTGCGGCTGGACCACAACTAATCGCCGTTTGCTGTGCAGGGTTTGCGTGGGGCCTCATCGAGAGCTGCTAGCCACGTGCGATAAAGCAAGGCGAACCTGACGCAGCGGTTACCGAGGCTTCGCTTCGGCTGGACCCACGTGACTGCAACCTAGCGCCACCACTCCCGGACAGCTACAAAAGGAAGGACGCATCTGGGCTCCAGCCTTTGGCGGCAAGGGTTGCGGCTGGACCACAACTAATCGCCGTTTGCCGCGCAGGGTTTGCGTGGGGCCTCATCGAGCGCTGCTAGCCACGTGCGATAAAGAAAGGCGAACCTGACGCCACGGTTACCGAGGCTTCGCTTCGGCTGGACCCACGTGACTGCAACCCAGCGCCACCACTCCCGGACAGCTACAAAAGGAAGGACGCATCTGGGCTCCAGCATTTGGCAGCAAGGGTTGCGGCTGGACCACAACTAATCGCCGTTTGCTGGGCAGGGTTTGCGTGGGGACTCATCGAGCGCTGCTAGCCACGTGCGATAAAGAAAGGCGAACCTGACATAGCGGTTACCAAGGCTTCCCTTCGGCTGGACCCACGTGACTGCAACCCAGCGCCACCACTTCCGGACAGCTACAAAAGGAAGGACGCATCTGGGCTCCAGCATTTGGCAGCAAGGGTTGCGGCTGGACCACAACTAATCGCCGTTTGCTGCGCAGGGTTTGCGTGGGGCCTAATCGAGCGCTGCTAGCCACGTGCGATAAAGAAAGGCGAACCTGACGCAGCGGTTACCGAGGCTTCGCTTCGGCTGGACCCACGTGACTGCAACCCAGCGCCACCACTCCCGGACAGCTACAAAAGGAAGGACGCATCTGGGCTCCAGTATTTGCCAGCAAGGGTTGCGGCTGGACCACAACTAATCGCCGTTTGCTGCGCAGGGTTTGCGTGGGGCCTCATCGAGTGCTGCTAGCCACGTGCGATAAAGAAAGGCGAACATGACGCAGTGGTTACCGAGGCTTCGCTTCGGCTGGACCCACGTGACTGCAACCCAGCGCCACCACTCCCGGACAGCTACAAAAGGAAGGACGCATCTGGGCTCTAGCATTTGGTAGCAAGGGTTGCGGCTGGACCACAACTAATCGCCGTTTGCTGCGCAGGGTTTGCGTGGGGCCTCATCGAGCGCTGCTAGCCACGTGCGATAAAGCAAGGCGAACCTGACGCAGCGGTTACCGAGGCTTCGATTCGGCTGGACCCACGTGACTGCAACCCAGCGCCACCACTCCCGGACAGCTACAAAAGGAAGGACGCATCTGGGCTCCAGCATTTGGCAGCAAGGGTTGCGGCTGGACCAGAACTAATCGCCGTTTGCTGCGCAGGGTTTGCGTGGGGCCTCATCGAGCGCTGCTAGCCACGTGCGATAAAGAAAGGCGAACCTGACATAGCGGTTACCGAGGCTTCCCTTCGGCTGGACCCACGTGACTGCAACCCAGCGCCACCACTTCCGGACAGCTACAAAAGGAAGGACGCATCTGGGCTCCAGCATTTGGCAGCAAGGGTTGCGGCTTGACCACAACTAATCGCCGTTTGCTGCGCAGGGTTTGCGTGGGGCCTCATCGAGCGCTGCTAGCCACGTGCGATAAAGAAAGGCGAACCTCACGCAGCGGTTACCGAGGCTTCGCTTCGGCTGGACCCACGTGACTGCTACTCAGCGCCACCACTCCCGGACAGCTACAAAAAGAAGGACGCATCTGGGCTCCAGCATTTGGCAGCAAGGGTTGCGGCTGGACCACAACTAATCGCCGTTTGCTGCGCAGGGTTTGCGTGGGGCCTCATCGAGCGCTGCTAGCCACGTGCGATAAAGAAAGGTGAACCTGACGCGGCGGTTACCGAGGCTTCGCTTCGGCTGGACCCACGTGACTGCAACCCAGCGCCACCACTCCCGGACAGCTACAAAAGGAAGGACGCATCTGGGCTCCAGCATTTGGCAGCAAGGGTTGCGGCTTGACCACAACTAATCGCCGTTTGCTGCGCAGGGTCTGCGTGGGGCCTCATCGAGCGCTGCTAGCCACGTGCGATAAAGAAAGGCGAACCTGACGCAGCGGTTACCGAGGCTTCGCTTCGGCTGTAGCCACGTTACTGCAACCCAGCGCCACCACTCCCGGACAGCTACATAAGGAAGGACGCATCTGGGTTCCAGCATTTGGTAGCAAGGGTTGCGGCTGGACCACAACTAATCGCCGTTTGCTGCGCAGGGTTTGCGTGGGGCCTCATCGAGCGCTGGTAGCCACGTGCGATAAAGCAAGGCGAACCTGACGCAGCGGTTACCGAGGCTTCGATTCGGCTGGACCCACGTGACTGCAACCCAGCGCCACCACTCCCGGACAGCTACAAAAGGAAGGACGCATCTGGGCTCCAGCATTTGGCAGCAAGGGTTGCGGCTGGACCACAACTAATCGCCGTTTGGTGCGCAGGGTTTGCGTGGGGCCTCATCGAGCTCAGCTAGCCACATGCGATAAAGAAAGGCGAACCTGACATAGCGGTTACCGAGGCTTCCCTTCGGCTGGACCCACGTGACTGCAACCCAGCACCACCACTTCCGGACAGCTACAAAAGGAAGGACGCATCTGGGCTCCAGCATTTGGCAGCAAGGGTTGCGGCTGGACCACAACTAATCGCCGTTTGCTGCGCAGGGTTTGCGTGGGGCCTCATAGAGCGCTGCTTGCCACGTGCGATAAAAAAAGGCGAACCTGACGCAGTGGTTACCGAGGCTTCGCTTCGGCTGGACCCACGTGACTGCAACCCAGCGCCACCACTCCCGGACAGCTACAAAAGGAAGGACGCATCTGGGCTCCAGCATTTGGCAGCAAGGGTTGCGGCTGGACCACAACTAATCGCCGTTTGCTGCGCAGGGTTTGCGTGGGGCCTCATCGAGCGCTGCTAGCCACGTGCGATAAAGGCGAACCTGACGCAGTGGTTACCGAGGCTTCGCTTCGGCTGGACCCACGTGACTGCAACCCAGCGCCACCACTCCCGGACAGCTACAAAAGGAAGGACGCATCTGGGCTCCAGCATTTGGCAGCAAGTGTTGCGGCTGGACCACAACTAATCGCCGTTTCCTGCGCAGGGTTTGCGTGGGGCCTCATCGAGCGCTGCTAGCCACGTGCGATAAAGAAAGGCGAACCTGACGCAGCGGTTACCGAGGCTTCGCTACGGCTGGACCCACGTGACTGCAACCCAGCGCCACCACTCCCGGACAGCTACAAAAGGAAGGACGCATCTGGGCAACAGCATTTGGCAGCAAGGGTTGTGGATGGACCACAACTAATCGCCGTTTGCTGCGCAGGGTTTGCGTGGGGCCTCATCGAGCGCTGCTAGCCACGTGCGATAAAGAAAGGCGAACATGACGCAGTTATTACCAAGGCTTCGCTTCGGCTGGACCCACGTGACTGCAACCCAGCGCCACCACTCCCGGACAGCTACAAAAGGAAGGACGCATCTGGGCTCCAGCATTTGGCAGCAAGGGCTGCGGCTGGACCACAAGTAATCGCCGTTTGTTGCGCAGGGTTCGCGTGGGGCCTCATCGAGCGCTGCTAGCCACGTGCGATAAAGAAAGGCGAACCTGACGCAGCGGTTACCGAGGCTTCGCTACGGATGGACCCACGTGACTGCAACCCAGCGCCACCACTCCCGGACAGCTGCAAAAGGAAGGACGCATCTGGGCAACAGCATTTGGCAGCAAGGGTTGTGGATGGACCACAACTAATCGCCGTTTGCTGCGCAGGGTTTGCGTGGGGCCTCATCGAGCGCTGCTCGCCACGTGCGATAAAGAAAGGCGAACATGACGCAGTGGTTACCGAGGCTTCGCTTCGGCTGGACCCACTTGACTGCAACCCAGCGCCACCACTCCCGGACAGCTACAAAAGGAAGGACGCATCTGGGCTCCATCATTTGGCAGCAAGGGTTGCGGCTGGACCACAACTAATCGCCGTTTGCTGCGCAGGGTTTGCGTGGGGCCTCATCGAGCGCTGCTAGCCACGTGCGATAAAGAAAGGCGAACCTGACGCAGCGGTTACCGAGGCTTCGCTTCGGCTGGACCCACGTGACTGCAACCCAGCGCCACCACTCCCGGACAGCTACAAAAGGAAGGACGCATCTGGGCTCCAGCATTTCGCAGCAAGGGTTGCGGCTGGACCACAACTAATCGTCGTTTGCTGCGCAGGGTTTGCGTGGGGCCTCATCGAGCGCTGCTAGCCACGTGCGATAAAGAAAGGCGAACCTGACATAGCGGTTACCGAGGCTTCACTTCGGCTGGACCCATGACTGCAACCCAGCACCACCACTTCCGGACAGCTACAAAAGGAAGGACGCATCTGGGCTCCAGCATTTGGAAGCAAGGGTTGCGGCTGGACCACAACTAATCGCCGTTTGCTGCGCAGGGATTGCGTGGTACCTCATCGAGCGCTGCTAGCCACATGCGATAAAAAAAGGTGAACCTGACGCAGCGGTTACCGAGGCTTCGCTTCGGCTGGACCCACGTGACTGCAACCCAGCGCCACCACTTCCGGACAGCTACAAAAGGAAGGACGCATCTGGGCTCCAGCATTTGGCAGCAAGGGTTGCGGCTGGACCACAACTAATCGCCGTTTTCTGCGCAGGGTTTGCGTGGGACCTTATCGAGCGCTGCTAGCCACGTGCGATAAAGAAAGGCGAACCAGATGCAGCGGTTACCGAGGCTTCGCTTCGGCTGGACCCACGGGACTGCAACCCAGCGCCACCACTCCCGGACAGCTACAAAAGGAAGGACGCATCTGGGCTCCAGCATTTGGCAGCAAGGGTTGCGGCTGGACCACAACTAATCGCCGTTTGCTGCGCAGGGTTTGCGTGGGGCCTCATCGAGCGCTGCTAGCCACGTGCGATAAAGAAAGGCGAACCAGACGCAGCGGTTACCGAGGCCTCGCTTCGGCTGGACCCACGTGACTGCAACCCAGCGCCACCACTCCCGGACAACTACAAAAGGAAGGACGCATCTTGGCTCCAGCATTTGGCAGCAAGGGTTGCGGCTGGACCACAACTAATCGCCGTTTGCTGCGCAGGGTTTGCGTGGGACCTTATCGAGCGCTTCTAGCCAAGTGCGATAAAGAAAGGCGAACCTGACATAGCGGTTACCGAGGCTTCGCTTCGGCTGGACCCACGTGACTGCAACCCAGCGCCACCACTCCCGGACAGCTACAAAAGGAAGGACGCATCTGGGCTCCAGCATTTGGCAGCAAGGGTTGCGGCTGGACCACAACTAATCGCCGTTTGCTGTGCAGGGTTTGCGTGGGGCCTCATCGAGAGCTGCTAGCCACGTGCGTTAAAGCAAGGCGAACCTGACGCAGCGGTTACCGAGGCTTCGCTTCGGCTGGACCCACGTGACTGCAACCCAGCGCCACCACTCCCGGACAGCTACAAAAGGAAGGACGCATCTGGGCTCCAGCCTTTGGCGGCAAGGGTTGCGGCTGGACCACAACTAATCGCCGTTTGCTGCGCAGGGTTTGCGTGGGGCCTCATCGAGCGCTGCTCGCCACGTGCGATAAAGAAAGGCGAACATGACGCAGTGGTTACCGAGGCTTCGCTTCGGCTGGACCCACTTGACTGCAACCCAGCGCCACCACTCCCGGACAGCTACAAAAGGAAGGACGCATCTGGGCTCCATCATTTGGCAGCAAGGGTTGCGGCTGGACCACAACTAATCGCCGTTTGCTGCGCAGGGTTTGCGTGGGGCCTCATCGAGCGCTGCTAGCCACGTGCGATAAAGAAAGGCGAACCTGACGCAGCGGTTACCGAGGCTTCGCTTCGGCTGGACCCACGTGACTGCAACCCAGCGCCACCACTCCCGGACAGCTACAAAAGGAAGGACGCATCTGGGCTCCAGCATTTCGCAGCAAGGGTTGCGGCTGGACCACAACTAATCGTCGTTTGCTGCGCAGGGTTTGCGTGGGGCCTCATCGAGCGCTGCTAGCCACGTGCGATAAAGAAAGGCGAACCTGACATAGCGGTTACCGAGGCTTCACTTCGGCTGGACCCATGACTGCAACCCAGCACCACCACTTCCGGACAGCTACAAAAGGAAGGACGCATCTGGGCTCCAGCATTTGGAAGCAAGGGTTGCGGCTGGACCACAACTAATCGCCGTTTGCTGCGCAGGGATTGCGTGGTACCTCATCGAGCGCTGCTAGCCACATGCGATAAAAAAAGGTGAACCTGACGCAGCGGTTACCGAGGCTTCGCTTCGGCTGGACCCACGTGACTGCAACCCAGCGCCACCACTTCCGGACAGCTACAAAAGGAAGGACGCATCTGGGCTCCAGCATTTGGCAGCAAGGGTTGCGGCTGGACCACAACTAATCGCCGTTTTCTGCGCAGGGTTTGCGTGGGACCTTATCGAGCGCTGCTAGCCACGTGCGATAAAGAAAGGCGAACCAGATGCAGCGGTTACCGAGGCTTCGCTTCGGCTGGACCCACGTGACTGCAACCCAGCGCCACCACTCCCGGACAGCTACAAAAGGAAGGACGCATCTGGGCTCCAGCCTTTGGCGGCAAGGGTTGCGGCTGGACCACAACTAATCGCCGTTTGCCGCGCAGGGTTTGCGTGGGGCTTCATCGAGCGCTGCTAGCCACGTGCGATAAAGAAAGGCGAACCTGACGCCACGGTTACCGAGGCTTCGCTTCGGCTGGACCCACGTGACTGCAACCCAGCGCCACCACTCCCGGACAGCTACAAAAGGAAGGACGCATCTGGGCTCCAGCATTTGGCAGCAAGGGTTGCGGCTGGACCACAACTAATCGCCGTTTGCTGTGCAGGGTTTGCGTGGGGCCTCATCGAGAGCTGCTAGCCACGTGCGTTAAAGCAAGGCGAACCTGACGCAGCGGTTACCGAGGCTTCGCTTCGGCTGGACCCACGTGACTGCAACCCAGCGCCACCACTCCCGGACAGCTACAAAAGGAAGGACGCATCTGGGCTCCAGCCTTTGGCGGCAAGGGTTGCGGCTGGACCACAACTAATCGCCGTTTGCCGCGCAGGGTTTGCGTGGGGCTTCATCGAGCGCTGCTAGCCACGTGCGATAAAGAAAGGCGAACCTGACGCCACGGTTACCGAGGCTTCGCTTCGGCTGGACCCACGTGACTGCAACCCAGCGCCACCACTCCCGGACAGCTACAAAAGGAAGGACGCATGTGGGCTCCAGCATTTGGCAGCAAGGGTTGCGGCTGGACCACAACTAATCGCCGTTTGCTGGGCAGGGTTTGCGTGGGGACTCATCGAGCGCTGCTAGCCACGTGCGATAAAGAAAGGCGAACCTGACATAGCAGTTACCAAGGCTTCCCTTCGGCTGGACCCACGTGACTGCAACCCAGCGCCACCACTTCCGGACAGCTACAAAAGGAAGGACGCATCTGGGCTCCAGCATTTGGCAGCAAGGGTTGCGGCTGGACCACAACTGATCGCCGTTTGCTGCGCAGGGTTTGCGTGGGACCTAATCGAGCGCTGCTAGCCACGTGCGATAAAGAAAGGCGAACCTGACGCAGCGGTTACCGAGGCTTCGCTTCGGCTGGACCCACGTGACTGCAACCCAGCGCCACCACTCCCGGACAGCTACAAAAGGAAGGACGCATCTGGGCTCCAGTATTTGCCAGCAAGGGTTGCGGCTGGACCACAACTAATCGCCGTTTGCTGCGCAGGGTTTGCGTGGGGCCTCATCGAGTGCTGCTAGCCACGTGCGATAAAGAAAGGCGAACATGACGCAGTGGTTACCGAGGCTTCGCTTCGGCTGGACCCACGTGACTGCAACCCAGCGCCACCACTCCCGGACAGCTACAAAAGGAAGGACGCATCTGGGCTCTAGCATTTGGTAGCAAGGGTTGCGGCTGGACCACAACTAATCGCCGTTTGCTGCGCAGGGTTTGCGTGGGGCCTCATCGAGCGCTGCTAGCCACATGCGATAAAGCAAGGCGAACCTGACGCAGCGGTTACCGAGGCTTCGATTCGGCTGGACCCACGTGACTGCAACCCAGCGCCACCACTCCCGGACAGCTACAAAAGGAAGGACGCATCTGGGCTCCAGCATTTGGCAGCAAGGGTTGCGGCTGGACCAGAACTAATCGCCGTTTGCTGCGCAGGGTTTGCGTAGGGCCTCATCGAGCGCTGCTAGCCACGTGCGATAAAGAAAGGCGAACCTGACATAGCGGTTACCGAGGCTTCCCTTCGGCTGGACCCACGTGACTGCAACCCAGCGCCACCACTTCCGGACAGCTACAAAAGGAAGGACGCATCTGGGCTCCAGCATTTGGCAGCAAGGGTTGCGGCTGGACCACAACTAATCGCCGTTTGCTGCGCAGGGTTTGCGTGGGGCCTCATCGAGCGCTGGTAGCCACGTGCGATAAAGAAAGGCGAACCTGACGCAGCGGTTACCGAGGCTTCGCTTCGGCTGGACCCACGTGACTGCTACTCAGCGCCACCACTCCCGGACAGCTACAAAAAGAAGGACGCATCTGGGCTCCAGCATTTGGCAGCAAGGGTTGCGGCTGGACCACAACTAATCGCCGTTTGCTGCGCAGGGTTTGCGTGGGGCCTCATCGAGCGCTGCTAGCCACGTGCGATAAAGAAAGGCGAACCTG
This sequence comes from Haemaphysalis longicornis, assembly GCF_048455015.1. Classification (NCBI taxonomy): domain Eukaryota; kingdom Metazoa; phylum Arthropoda; class Arachnida; order Ixodida; family Ixodidae; genus Haemaphysalis; species Haemaphysalis longicornis. The sequence goes on from NW_027526385.1 coordinate 205,200,340, forward strand.
ACGCGGCGGTTACCGAGGCTTCGCTTCGGCTGGACCCACGTGACTGCAACCCAGCGCCACCACTCCCGGACAGCTACAAAAGGAAGGACGCATCTGGGCTCCAGCATTTGGCAGCAAGGGTTGCGGCTTGACCACAACTAATCGCCGTTTGCTGCGCAGGGTTTGCGTGGGGCCTCATCGAGCGCTGCTAGCCACGTGCGATAAAGAAAGGCGAACCTGACGCAGCGGTTACCGAGGCTTCGCTGCGGCTGTAGCCACGTTACTGCAACCCAGCGCCACCACTCCCGGACAGCTACATAAGGAAGGACGCATCTGGGCTCCAGCATTTGGTAGCAAGGGTTGCGGCTGGACCACAACTAATCGCCGTTTGCTGCGCAGGGTTTGCGTGGGGCCTCATCGAGCGCTGGTAGCCACGTGCGATAAAGGCGAACCTGACGCAGCGGTTACCGAGGCTTCGATTCGGCTGGACCCACGTGACTGCAACCCAGCGCCACCACTCCCGGACAGCTACAAAAGGAAGGACGCATCTGGGCTCCAGCATTTGGCAGCAAGGGTTGCGGCTGGACCACAACTAATCGCCGTTTGCTGCGCAGGGTTTGCGTGGGGCCTCATCGAGCTCAGCTAGCCACATGCGATAAAGAAAGGCGAACCTGACATAGCGGTTACCGAGGCTTCCCTTCGGCTGGACCCACGTGACTGCAACCCAGCACCACCACTTCCGGACAGCTACAAAAGGAAGGACGCATCTGGGCTCCAGCATTTGGCAGCAAGGGTTGCGGCTGGACCACAACTAATCGCCGTTTGCTGCGCAGGGTTTGCGTGGGGCCTCATAGAGCGCTGCTTGCCACGTGCGATAAAAAAAGGCGAACCTGACGCAGTGGTTACCGAGGCTTCGCTTCGGCTGGACCCACGTGACTGCAACCCAGCGCCACCACTCCCGGACAGCTACAAAAGGAAGGACGCATCTGGGCTCCAGCATTTGGCAGCAAGGGTTGCGGCTGGACCACAACTAATCGCCGTTTGCTGCGCAGGGTTTGCGTGGGGCCTCATCGAGCGCTGCTAGCCACGTGCGATAAAGGCGAACCTGACGCAGTGGTTACCGAGGCTTCGCTTCGGCTGGACCCACGTGACTGCAACCCAGCGCCACCACTCCCGGACAGCTACAAAAGGAAGGACGCATCTGGGCTCCAGCATTTGGCAGCAAGTGTTGCGGCTGGACCACAACTAATCGCCGTTTGCTGCGCAGGGTTTGCGTGGAGCCTCATCGAGCGCTGCTAGCCACGTGCGATAAAGAAAGGCGAACCTGACGCAGCGGTTACCGAGGCTTCGCTACGGCTGGACCCACGTGACTGCAACCCAGCGCCACCACTCCCGGACAGCTACAAAAGGAAGGACGCATCTGGGCAACAGCATTTGGCAGCAAGGGTTGTGGATGGACCACAACTAATCGCCGTTTGCTGCGCAGGGTTTGCGTGGGGCCTCATCGAGCGCTGCTAGCCACGTGCGATAAAGAAAGGCGAACATGACGCAGTTATTACCAAGGCTTCGCTTCGGCTGGACCCACGTGAATGCAACCCAGCGCCACCACTCCCGGACAGTACAAAAGGAAGGACGCATCTGGGCTCCATCATTTGGCAGCAAGGGTTGCGGCTGGACCACAACTAATCGCCGTTTGCTGCGCAGGGTTTGCGTGGGGCCTCATCGAGCGCTGCTAGCCACGTGCGATAAAGAAAGGCGAACCTGACGCAGCGGTTACCGAGGCTTCGCTTCGGCTGGACCCACGTGACTGCAACCCAGCGCCACCACTCCCGGACAGCTACAAAAGGAAGGACGCATCTGGGCTCCAGCATTTGGCAGCAAGGGTTGCGGCTGGACCACAACTAATCGTCGTTTGCTGCGCAGGGTTTGCGTGGGGCCTCATCGAGCGCTGCTAGCCACGTGCGATAAAGAAAGGCGAACCTGACATAGCGGTTACCGAGGCTTCACTTCGGCTGGACCCATGACTGCAACCCAGCACCACCACTTCCGGACAGCTACAAAAGGAAGGACGCATCTGGGCTCCAGCATTTGGAAGCAAGGGTTGCGGCTGGACCACAACTAATCGCCGTTTGCTGCGCAGGGATTGCGTGGTACCTCATCGAGCGCTGCTAGCCACATGCGATAAAAAAAGGTGAACCTGACGCAGCGGTTACGGAGGCTTCGCTTCGGCTGGACCCACGTGACTGCAACCCAGCGCCACCACTTCCGGACAGCTACAAAAGGAAGGACGCATCTGGGCTCCAGCATTTGGCAGCAAGGGTTGCGGCTGGACCACAACTAATCGCCGTTTGCTGCACAGGGTTTGCGTGGGGCCTCATCGAGCGCTGCTAGCCACGTGCGAAAAAGCAAGGCGAACCTGACGCAGCGGTTACCGAGGCTTCGCTTCGGCTGGACCCTCGTGACTGCAACCCAGCGCCACCACTCCCGGACAGCTACAATAGGAAGGACGCATCTGGGCTCCAGCCTTTGGCAGCAAGGGTTGCGGCTGGACCACAACTAATCGCCGTTTGCTGCGCAGGGTTTGCGTGGGGCCTCATCGAGCGCTGCTAGCCACGTGCGATAAAGAAAGGCGAACCTGACATAGCGGTTACCGAGGCTTCGCTTCGGCTGGACCCACGTGACTGCAACCCAGCGCCACCACTTCCGGACAGCTACAAAAGGAAGGACGCATCTGGGCTCCAGCATTTGGCAGCAAGGGTGGCGGCTGTCCACAACTAATCGCCGTTTGCTGCGCAGTGTTTGCGTGGGACCTTATCGAGCGCTGCTAGCCACGTGCGATAAAGAAAGGCGAACCTGACATAGCGGTTACCGAGGCTTCGCTTCGGCTGGACCCACGTGACTGCAACCCAGCGCCACCGCTTCCGGACAGCTACAAAAGGAAGGACGCTTCTGGGCTCCAGCATTTGGCAGCAAGGGTTGCGGCTGGACCACAACTAATCGCCGTTTGCTGCGCAGGGTTTGCGTGGGGCCTCATCGAGCGCTGCTAGCCACGTGCGATAAAGGCGAACCTGACGCAGTGGTTACCGAGGCTTCGCTTCGGCTGGACCCACGTGACTGCAACCCAGCGCCACCACTCCCGGACAGCTACAAAAGGAAGGACGCATCTGGGCTCCAGCATTTGGCAGCAAGTGTTGCGGCTGGACCACAACTAATCGCCGTTTGCTGCGCAGGGTTTGCGTGGGGCCTCATCGAGCGCTGCTAGCCACGTGCGAAAAAGAAAGGCGAACCTGACGCAGCGGTTACCGAGGCTTCGCTACGGCTGGACCCACGTGACTGCAACCCAGCGCCACCACTCCCGGACAGCTACAAAAGGAAGGACGCATCTGGGCAACAGCATTTGGCAGCAAGGGTTGTGGATGGACCACAACTAATCGCCGTTTGCTGCGCAGGGTTTGCGTGGGGCCTCATCGAGCGCTGCTAGCCACGTGCGATAAAGAAAGGCGAACATGACGCAGTTATTACCAAGGCTTCGCTTCGGCTGGACCCACGTGACTGCAACCCAGCGCCACCACTCCCGGACAGCTACAAAAGGAAGAACGCATCTGGGCTCCACCATTTGGCAGCAAGGGCTGCGGCTGGACCACAACTAATCGCCGTTTGTTGCGCAGGGTTTGCGTGGGGCCTCATCGAGCGCTGCTAGCCACGTGCGATAAAGAAAGGCGAACCTGACGCAGCGGTTACCGAGGCTTCGCTACGGCTGGACCCACGTGACTGCAACCCAGCGCCACCACTCCCGGACAGCTACAAAAGGAAGGACGCATCTGGGCAACAGCATTTGGCAGCAAGGGTTGTGGATGGACCACAACTAATCGCCGTTTGCTGCGCAGGGTTTGCGTGGGGCCTCATCGAGCGCTGCTCGCCACGTGCGATAAAGAAAGGCGAACATGACGCAGTGGTTACCGAGGCTTCGCTTCGGCTGGACCCACGTGACTGCAACCCAGCGCCACCACTCCCGGACAGCTACAAAAGGAAGGACGCATCTGGGCTCCATCATTTGGCAGCAAGGGTTGCGGCTGGACCACAACTAATCGCCGTTTGCTGCGCAGGGTTTGCGTGGGGCCTCATCGAGCGCTGCTAGCCACGTGCGAAAAAGCAAGGCGAACCTGACGCAGCGGTTACCGAGGCTTCGCTTCGGCTGGACCCACGTGACTGCAACCCAGCGCCACCACTCCCGGAAAGCTACAAAAGGAAGGACGCATCTGGGCTCCAGCATTTGGCAGCAAGGGTTGCGGCTGGACCACAACTAATCGCCGTTTGCTGCGCAGGGTTTGCGTGGGGCCTCATCGAGCGCTGCTAGCCACGTGCGATTAAGAAAGGCGAACCTGACGCAGCGATTACCGATTCTTCGCTTCGGCTGGACCCACGTGACTGCAACCCAGCGCCACCACTCCCGGACAGCTACAAAAGGAAGGACGCATCTGGGCTCCAGCATTTGGCAGCAAGGGTTGCGGCTGGACCACAACTAATCGCCGTTTGCTGCGCAGGGTTTGCGTGGGGCCTCATCGAGCGCTGCTAGCCACGTGCGATAAAGAAAGGCAAAACTGACATAGCGGTTACCGAGGCTTCCCTTCGGCTGGACCCACGTGACTGCAACCCAGCGCCACCACTTCCGGACAGCTACAAAAGGAAGGACGCATCTGGGCTCCAGCATTTGGCAGCAAGGGTTGCGGCTGGACCACAACTAATCGCCGTTTGCTGCGCAGGGTTTGCGTGGGACCTTATCGAGCGCTGCTAGCCACGTGCGATAAAGAAAGGCAAACCTGACATAGCGGTTACCGAGGCTTCGCTTCGGCTGGACCCATGTGACCGCAACCCAGCGCCACCACTCCCGGACAGCTACAAAAGGAAGGACGCATCTGGGCTCCAGCATTTGGCAGCAAGGGTTGCGGCTGGACCACAACTAATCGCCGTTTGCTGCGGAGGGTTTGCGTGGGGCCTCATCGAGCGCTGCTAGCCACGTGCGATAAAGCAAGGCGAACCTGACGCAGCGGTTACCGAGGCTTCGCTTCGGCGGGACCCACGTGACTGCAACACAGTGCCACCACTCACCACTCCCGGACAGCTACAATAGGAAGGACGCATCTGGCCTCCAGCCTTTGGCAGCAAGGGTTGCGGCTGGACCACAACTAATCGCCGTTTGCTGCGCAGGGTTTGCTGGTGCCTCATCGAGCGCTGCTAGCCACGTGCGATAAAGAAAGGCGAACCTGACGCCGCGGTTACCGAGGCTTCACTTCGGCTGGACTCACGTGACTGCAACCCAGCGCCACCACTCCCGGACAGCTACAAAAGGAAGGACGCATCTGGGTTCCAGCATTTGGCAGCAAGGGTTGCGGCTGGACCACAACTAATCGCCGTTTGCTGCGCAGGGTTTGCGTGGGGCCTCATCGAGAGCTGCTAGCCACGTGCGATAAAGAAAGGCGAACCTGACATAGCGGTTACCGAGGCTTCCCTTCGGCTGGACCCACGTGACTGCAACCCAGCGCCACCACTTCCGGACAGCTACAAAAGGAAGGACGCATCTGGGCTCCAGCATTTGGCAGCAAGGGTTGCGGCTGGACCACAACTAATCGCCGTTTGCTGCGCAGGGTTTGCGTGGGGCCTCATCGAGCGCTGCTAGCCACGTGCGATAAAGAAAGGCGAACCTGACGCAGCGGTTACCGAGGCTTCGCTTCGGCTGGACCCACGTGACTGCAACCCAGCGCCTCCACTCCCGGACAGCTACAAAAGGAAGGACGCATCTTGGCTCCAGCATTTGGCAGCAAGGGTTGCGGCTGGACCACAACTAATCGCCGTTTGCTGCGCAGGGTTTGCGTGGGGCCTCATCGAGCGCTGCTAGCCACGTGCGATAAAGAAAGGCGAACCTGACGCAGCGGTTACCGAGGCTTCGCTACGGCTGGACCCACGTGACTGCAACCCAGCGCCACCACTCCCGGACAGCTACAAAAGGAAGGACGCATCTGGGCAACAGCATTTGGCAGCAAGGGTTGTGGATGGACCACAACTAATCGCCGTTTGCTGCGCAGGGTTTGCGTGGGGCCTCATCGAGCGCTGCTAGCCACGTGCGATAAAGAAAGGCGAACATGACGCAGTTATTACCAAGGCTTCGCTTCGGCTGGACCCACGTGACTGCAACCCAGCGCCACCACTCCCGGACAGCTACAAAAGGAAGGACGCATCTGGGCTCCAGCATTTGGCAGCAAGGGCTGCGGCTGGACCACAACTAATCGCCGTTTGTTGCGCAGGGTTCGCGTGGGGCCTCATCGAGCGCTGCTAGCCACGTGCGATAAAGAAAGGCGAACCTGACGCAGCGGTTACCGAGGCTTCGCTACGGCTGGACCCACGTGACTGCAACCCAGCGCCACCACTCCCGGACAGCTACAAAAGGAAGGACGCATCTGGGCAACAGCATTTGGCAGCAAGGGTTGTGGATGGACCACAACTAATCGCCGTTTGCTGCGCAGGGTTTGCGTGGGGCCTCATCGAGCGCTGCTCGCCACGTGCGATAAAGAAAGGCGAACATGACGCAGTGGTTACCGAGGCTTCGCTTCGGCTGGACCCACTTGACTGCAACCCAGCGCCACCACTCCCGGACAGCTACAAAAGGAAGGACGCATCTGGGCTCCATCATTTGGCAGCAAGGGTTGCGGCTGGACCACAACTAATCGCCGTTTGCTGCGCAGGGTTTGCGTGGGGCCTCATCGAGCGCTGCTAGCCACGTGCGATAAAGAAAGGCGAACCTGACGCAGCGGTTACCGAGGCTTCGCTTCGGCTGGACCCACGTGACTGCAACCCAGCGCCACCACTCCCGGACAGCTACAAAAGGAAGGACGCATCTGGGCTCCAGCATTTCGCAGCAAGGGTTGCGGCTGGACCACAACTAATCGTCGTTTGCTGCGCATGGTTTGCGTGGGGCCTCATCGAGCGCTGCTAGCCACGTGCGATAAAGAAAGGCGAACCTGACATAGCGGTTACCGAGGCTTCCCTTCGGCTGGACCCACGTGACTGCAACCCAGCACCACCACTTCCGGACAGCTACAAAAGGAAGGACGCATCTGGGCTCCAGCATTTGGCAGCAAGGGTTGCGGCTGGACCACAACTAATCGCCGTTTGCTGCGCAGGGTTTGCGTGGGGCCTCATAGAGCGCTGCTTGCCACGTGCGATAAAAAAAGGCGAACCTGACGCAGTGGTTACCGAGGCTTCGCTTCGGCTGGACCCACGTGACTGCAACCCAGCGCCACCACTCCCGGACAGCTACAAAAGGAAGGACGCATCTGGGCTCCAGCATTTGGCAGCAAGGGTTGCGGCTGGACCACAACTAATCGCCGTTTGCTGCGCAGGGTTTGCGTGGGGCCTCATCGAGCGCTGCTAGCCACGTGCGATAAAGGCGAACCTGACGCAGTGGTTACCGAGGCTTCGCTTCGGCTGGACCCACGTGACTGCAACCCAGCGCCACCACTCCCGGACAGCTACAAAAGGAAGGACGCATCTGGGCTCCAGCATTTGGCAGCAAGTGTTGCGGCTGGACCACAACTAATCGCCGTTTGCTGCGCAGGGTTTGCGTGGAGCCTCATCGAGCGCTGCTAGCCACGTGCGATAAAGAAAGGCGAACCTGACGCAGCGGTTACCGAGGCTTCGCTACGGCTGGACCCACGTGACTGCAACCCAGCGCCACCACTCCCGGACAGCTACAAAAGGAAGGACGCATCTGGGCAACAGCATTTGGCAGCAAGGGTTGTGGATGGACCACAACTAATCGCCGTATGCTGCGCAGGGTTTGCGTGGGGCCTCATCGAGCGCTGCTAGCCACGTGCGATAAAGAAAGGCGAACATGACGCAGTTATTACCAAGGCTTCGCTTCGGCTGGACCCACGTGAATGCAACCCAGCGCCACCACTCCCGGACAGTACAAAAGGAAGGACGCATCTGGGCTCCATCATTTGGCAGCAAGGGTTGCGGCTGGACCACAACTAATCGCCGTTTGCTGCGCAGGGTTTGCGTGGGGCCTCATCGAGCGCTGCTAGCCACGTGCGATAAAGAAAGGCGAACCTGACGCAGCGGTTACCGAGGCTTCGCTTCGGCTGGACCCACGTGACTGCAACCCAGCGCCACCACTCCCGGACAGCTACAAAAGGAAGGACGCATCTGGGCTCCAGCATTTGGCAGCAAGGGTTGCGGCTGGACCACAACTAATCGTCGTTTGCTGCGCAGGGTTTGCGTGGGGCCTCATCGAGCGCTGCTAGCCACGTGCGATAAAGAAAGGCGAACCTGACATAGCGGTTACCGAGGCTTCACTTCGGCTGGACCCATGACTGCAACCCAGCACCACCACTTCCGGACAGCTACAAAAGGAAGGACGCATCTGGGCTCCAGCATTTGGAAGCAAGGGTTGCGGCTGGACCACAACTAATCGCCGTTTGCTGCGCAGGGATTGCGTGGTACCTCATCGAGCGCTGCTAGCCACATGCGATAAAAAAAGGTGAACCTGACGCAGCGGTTACGGAGGCTTCGCTTCGGCTGGACCCACGTGACTGCAACCCAGCGCCACCACTTCCGGACAGCTACAAAAGGAAGGACGCATCTGGGCTCCAGCATTTGGCAGCAAGGGTTGCGGCTGGACCACAACTAATCGCCGTTTGCTGCACAGGGTTTGCGTGGGGCCTCATCGAGCGCTGCTAGCCACGTGCGAAAAAGCAAGGCGAACCTGACGCAGCGGTTACCGAGGCTTCGCTTCGGCTGGACCCTCGTGACTGCAACCCAGCGCCACCACTCCCGGACAGCTACAATAGGAAGGACGCATCTTGGCTCCAGCCTTTGGCAGCAAGGGTTGCGGCTGGACCACAACTAATCGCCGTTTGCTGCGCAGGGTTTGCGTGGGGCCTCATCGAGCGCTGCTAGCCACGTGCGATAAAGAAAGGCGAACCTGACATAGCGGTTACCGAGGCTTCGCTTCGGCTGGACCCACGTGACTGCAACCCAGCGCCACCACTTCCGGACAGCTACAAAAGGAAGGACGCATCTGGGCTCCAGCATTTGGCAGCAAGGGTGGCGGCTGTCCACAACTAATCGCCGTTTGCTGCGCAGTGTTTGCGTGGGACCTTATCGAGCGCTGCTAGCCACGTGCGATAAAGAAAGGCGAACCTGACATAGCGGTTACCGAGGCTTCGCTTCGGCTGGACCCACGTGACTGCAACCCAGCGCCACCGCTTCCGGACAGCTACAAAAGGAAGGACGCTTCTGGGCTCCAGCATTTGGCAGCAAGGGTTGCGGCTGGACCACAACTAATCGCCGTTTGCTGCGCAGGGTTTGCGTGGGGCCTCATCGAGCGCTGCTAGCCACGTGCGATAAAGGCGAACCTGACGCAGTGGTTACCGAGGCTTCGCTTCGGCTGGACCCACGTGACTGCAACCCAGCGCCACCACTCCCGGACAGCTACAAAAGGAAGGACGCATCTGGGCTCCAGCATTTGGCAGCAAGTGTTGCGGCTGGACCACAACTAATCGCCGTTTGCTGCGCAGGGTTTGCGTGGGGCCTCATCGAGCGCTGCTAGCCACGTGCGAAAAAGAAAGGCGAACCTGACGCAGCGGTTACCGAGGCTTCGCTACGGCTGGACCCACGTGACTGCAACCCAGCGCCACCACTCCCGGACAGCTACAAAAGGAAGGACGCATCTGGGCAACAGCATTTGGCAGCAAGGGTTGTGGATGGACCACAACTAATCGCCGTTTGCTGCGCAGGGTTTGCGTGGGGCCTCATCGAGCGCTGCTAGCCACGTGCGATAAAGAAAGGCGAACATGACGCAGTTATTACCAAGGCTTCGCTTCGGCTGGACCCACGTGACTGCAACCCAGCGCCACCACTCCCGGACAGCTACAAAAGGAAGAACGCATCTGGGCTCCACCATTTGGCAGCAAGGGCTGCGGCTGGACCACAACTAATCGCCGTTTGTTGCGCAGGGTTTGCGTGGGGCCTCATCGAGCGCTGCTAGCCACGTGCGATAAAGAAAGGCGAACCTGACGCAGCGGTTACCGAGGCTTCGCTACGGCTGGACCCACGTGACTGCAACCCAGCGCCACCACTCCCGGACAGCTACAAAAGGAAGGACGCATCTGGGCAACAGCATTTGGCAGCAAGGGTTGTGGATGGACCACAACTAATCGCCGTTTGCTGCGCAGGGTTTGCGTGGGGCCTCATCGAGCGCTGCTCGCCACGTGCGATAAAGAAAGGCGAACATGACGCAGTGGTTACCGAGGCTTCGCTTCGGCTGGACCCACGTGACTGCAACCCAGCGCCACCACTCCCGGACAGCTACAAAAGGAAGGACGCATCTGGGCTCCATCATTTGGCAGCAAGGGTTGCGGCTGGACCACAACTAATCGCCGTTTGCTGCGCAGGGTTTGCGTGGGGCCTCATCGAGCGCTGCTAGCCACGTGCGAAAAAGCAAGGCGAACCTGACGCAGCGGTTACCGAGGCTTCGCTTCGGCTGGACCCACGTGACTGCAACCCAGCGCCACCACTCCCGGAAAGCTACAAAAGGAAGGACGCATCTGGGCTCCAGCATTTGGCAGCAAGGGTTGCGGCTGGACCACAACTAATCGCCGTTTGCTGCGCAGGGTTTGCGTGGGGCCTCATCGAGCGCTGCTAGCCACGTGCGATTAAGAAAGGCGAACCTGACGCAGCGATTACCGATTCTTCGCTTCGGCTGGACCCACGTGACTGCAACCCAGCGCCACCACTCCCGGACAGCTACAAAAGGAAGGACGCATCTGGGCTCCAGCATTTGGCAGCAAGGGTTGCGGCTGGACCACAACTAATCGCCGTTTGCTGCGCAGGGTTTGCGTGGGGCCTCATCGAGCGCTGCTAGCCACGTGCGATAAAGAAAGGCAAAACTGACATAGCGGTTACCGAGGCTTCCCTTCGGCTGGACCCACGTGACTGCAACCCAGCGCCACCACTTCCGGACAGCTACAAAAGGAAGGACGCATCTGGGCTCCAGCATTTGGCAGCAAGGGTTGCGGCTGGACCACAACTAATCGCCGTTTGCTGCGCAGGGTTTGCGTGGGACCTTATCGAGCGCTGCTAGCCACGTGCGATAAAGAAAGGCAAACCTGACATAGCGGTTACCGAGGCTTCGCTTCGGCTGGACCCATGTGACCGCAACCCAGCGCCACCACTCCCGGACAGCTACAAAAGGAAGGACGCATCTGGGCTCCAGCATTTGGCAGCAAGGGTTGCGGCTGGACCACAACTAATCGCCGTTTGCTGCGGAGGGTTTGCGTGGGGCCTCATCGAGCGCTGCTAGCCACGTGCGATAAAGCAAGGCGAACCTGACGCAGCGGTTACCGAGGCTTCGCTTCGGCGGGACCCACGTGACTGCAACACAGTGCCACCACTCACCACTCCCGGACAGCTACAATAGGAAGGACGCATCTGGCCTCCAGCCTTTGGCAGCAAGGGTTGCGGCTGGACCACAACTAATCGCCCTTTGCTGCGCAGGGTTTGCTGGTGCCTCATCGAGCGCTGCTAGCCACGTGCGATAAAGAAAGGCGAACCTGACGCCGCGGTTACCGAGGCTTCACTTCGGCTGGACTCACGTGACTGCAACCCAGCGCCACCACTCCCGGACAGCTACAAAAGGAAGGACGCATCTGGGTTCCAGCATTTGGCAGCAAGGGTTGCGGCTGGACCACAACTAATCGCCGTTTGCTGCGCAGGGTTTGCGTGGGGCCTCATCGAGAGCTGCTAGCCACGTGCGATAAAGAAAGGCGAACCTGACATAGCGGTTACCGAGGCTTCCCTTCGGCTGGACCCACGTGACTGCAACCCAGCGCCACCACTTCCGGACAGCTACAAAAGGAAGGACGCATCTGGGCTCCAGCATTTGGCAGCAAGGGTTGCGGCTGGACCACAACTAATCGCCGTTTGCTGCGCAGGGTTTGCGTGGGGCCTCATCGAGCGCTGCTAGCCACGTGCGATAAAGAAAGGCGAACCTGACGCAGCGGTTACCGAGGCTTCGCTTCGGCTGGACCCACGTGACTGCAACCCAGCGCCTCCACTCCCGGACAGCTACAAAAGGAAGGACGCATCTTGGCTCCAGCATTTGGCAGCAAGGGTTGCGGCTGGACCACAACTAATCGCCGTTTGCTGCGCAGGGTTTGCGTGGGGCCTCATCGAGCGCTGCTAGCCACGTGCGATAAAGAAAGGCGAACCTGACGCAGCGGTTACCGAGGCTTCGCTACGGCTGGACCCACGTGACTGCAACCCAGCGCCACCACTCCCGGACAGCTACAAAAGGAAGGACGCATCTGGGCAACAGCATTTGGCAGCAAGGGTTGTGGATGGACCACAACTAATCGCCGTTTGCTGCGCAGGGTTTGCGTGGGGCCTCATCGAGCGCTGCTAGCCACGTGCGATAAAGAAAGGCGAACATGACGCAGTTATTACCAAGGCTTCGCTTCGGCTGGACCCACGTGACTGCAACCCAGCGCCACCACTCCCGGACAGCTACAAAAGGAAGGACGCATCTGGGCTCCAGCATTTGGCAGCAAGGGCTGCGGCTGGACCACAACTAATCGCCGTTTGTTGCGCAGGGTTCGCGTGGGGCCTCATCGAGCGCTGCTAGCCACGTGCGATAAAGAAAGGCGAACCTGACGCAGCGGTTACCGAGGCTTCGCTACGGCTGGACCCACGTGACTGCAACCCAGCGCCACCACTCCCGGACAGCTACAAAAGGAAGGACGCATCTGGGCAACAGCATTTGGCAGCAAGGGTTGTGGATGGACCACAACTAATCGCCGTTTGCTGCGCAGGGTTTGCGTGGGGCCTCATCGAGCGCTGCTCGCCACGTGCGATAAAGAAAGGCGAACATGACGCAGTGGTTACCGAGGCTTCGCTTCGGCTGGACCCACTTGACTGCAACCCAGCGCCACCACTCCCGGACAGCTACAAAAGGAAGGACGCATCTGGGCTCCATCATTTGGCAGCAAGGGTTGCGGCTGGACCACAACTAATCGCCGTTTGCTGCGCAGGGTTTGCGTGGGGCCTCATCGAGCGCTGCTAGCCACGTGCGATAAAGAAAGGCGAACCTGACGCAGCGGTTACCGAGGCTTCGCTTCGGCTGGACCCACGTGACTGCAACCCAGCGCCACCACTCCCGGACAGCTACAAAAGGAAGGACGCATCTGGGCTCCAGCATTTCGCAGCAAGGGTTGCGGCTGGACCACAACTAATCGTCGTTTGCTGCGCATGGTTTGCGTGGGGCCTCATCGAGCGCTGCTAGCCACGTGCGATAAAGAAAGGCGAACCTGACATAGCGGTTACCGAGGCTTCACTTCGGCTGGACCCATGACTGCAACCCAGCACCACCACTTCCGGACAGCTACAAAAGGAAGGACGCATCTGGGCTCCAGCATTTGGAAGCAAGGGTTGCGGCTGGACCACAACTAATCGCCGTTTGCTGCGCAGGGATTGCGTGGTACCTCATCGAGCGCTGCTAGCCACATGCGATAAAAAAAGGTGAACCTGACGCAGCGGTTACCGAGGCTTCGCTTCGGCTGGACCCACGTGACTGCAACCCAGCGCCACCACTTCCGGACAGCTACAAAAGGAAGGACGCATCTGGGCTCCAGCATTTGGCAGCAAGGGTTGCGGCTGGACCACAACTAATCGCCGTTTTCTGCGCAGGGTTTGCGTGGGACCTTATCGAGCGCTGCTAGCCACGTGCGATAAAGAAAGGCGAACCAGACGCAGCGGTTACCGAGGCTTCGCTTCGGCTGGACCCACGGGACTGCAACCCAGCGCCACCACTCCCGGACAGCTACAAAAGGAAGGACGCATCTGGGCTCCAGCATTTGGCAGCAAGGGTTGCGGCTGGACCACAACTAATCGCCGTTTGCTGCGCAGGGTTTGCGTGGGGCCTCATCGAGCGCTGCTAGCCACGTGCGATAAAGAAAGGCGAACCAGACACAGCGGTTACCGAGGCCTCGCTTCGGCTGGACCCACGTGACTGCAACCCAGCGCCACCACTCCCGGACAACTACAAAAGGAAGGACGCATCTTGGCTCCAGCATTTGGCAGCAAGGGTTGCGGCTGGACCACAACTAATCGCCGTTTGCTGCGCAGGGTTTGCGTGGGACCTTATCGAGCGCTTCTAGCCAAGTGCGATAAAGAAAGGCGAACCTGACATAGCGGTTACCGAGGCTTCGCTTCGGCTGGACCCACGTGACTGCAACCCAGCGCCACCACTCCCGGACAGCTACAAAAGGAAGGACGCATCTGGGCTCCAGCATTTGGCAGCAAGGGTTGCGGCTGGACCACAACTAATCGCCGTTTGCTGTGCAGGGTTTGCGTGGGGCCTCATCGAGAGCTGCTAGCCACGTGCGTTAAAGCAAGGCGAACCTGACGCAGCGGTTACCGAGGCTTCGCTTCGGCTGGACCCACGTGACTGCAACCCAGCGCCACCACTCCCGGACAGCTACAAAAGGAAGGACGCATCTGGGCTCCAGCCTTTGGCGGCAATGGTTGCGGCTGGACCACAACTAATCGCCGTTTGCTGCGCAGGGTTTGCGTGGGGCCTCATCGAGCGCTGCTAGCCACGTGCGATAAAGAAAGGCGAACCTGACGCCACGGTTACCGAGGCTTCGCTTCGGCTGGACCCACGTGACTGCAACCCAGCGCCACCACTCCCGGACAGCTACAAAAGGAAGGACGCATCTGGGCTCCAGCATTTGGCAGCAAGGGTTGCGGCTGGACCACAACTAATCGCCGTTTGCTGGGCAGGGTTTGCGTGGGGACTCATCGAGCGCTGCTAGCCACGTGCGATAAAGAAAGGCGAACCTGACATAGCGGTTACCAAGGCTTCCCTTCGGCTGGACCCACGTGACTGCAACCCAGCGCCACCACTTCCGGACAGCTACAAAAGGAAGGACGCATCTGGGCTCCAGCATTTGGCAGCAAGGGTTGCGGCTGGACCACAACTGATCGCCGTTTGCTGCGCAGGGTTTGCGTGGGGCCTAATCGAGCGCTGCTAGCCACGTGCGATAAAGAAAGGCGAACATGACGCAGTGGTTACCGAGGCTTCGCTTCGGCTGGACCCACGTGACTGCAACCCAGCGCCACCACTCCCGGACAGCTACAAAAGGAAGGACGCATCTGGGCTCTAGCATTTGGTAGCAAGGGTTGCGGCTGGACCACAACTAATCGCCGTTTGCTGCGCAGGGTTTGCGTGGGGCCTCATCGAGCGCTGCTAGCCACGTGCGATAAAGCAAGGCGAACCTGACGCAGCGGTTACCGAGGCTTCGATTCGGCTGGACCCACGTGACTGCAACCCAGCGCCACCACTCCCGGACAGCTACAAAAGGAAGGACGCATCTGGGCTCCAGCATTTGGCAGCAAGGGTTGCGGCTGGACCAGAACTAATCGCCGTTTGCTGCGCAGGGTTTGCGTGGGGCCTCATCGAGCGCTGCTAGCCACGTGCGATAAAGAAAGGCGAACCTGACATAGCGGTTACCGAGGCTTCCCTTCGGCTGGACCCACGTGACTGCAACCCAGCGCCACCACTTCCGGACAGCTACAAAAGGAAGGACGCATCTGGGCTCCAGCATTTGGCAGCAAGGGTTGCGGCTGGACCACAACTAATCGCCGTTTGCTGCGCAGGGTTTGCGTGGGGCCTCATCGAGCGCTGCTAGCCACGTGCGATAAAGAAAGGCGAACCTGACGCGGCGGTTACCGAGGCTTCGCTTCGGCTGGACCCACGTGACTGCAACCCAGCGCCACCACTCCCGGACAGCTACAAAAGGAAGGACGCATCTGGGCTCCAGCATTTGGCAGCAAGGGTTGCGGCTTGACCACAACTAATCGCCGTTTGCTGCGCAGGGTTTGCGTGGGGCCTCATCGAGCGCTGCTAGCCACGTGCGATAAAGAAAGGCGAACCTGACGCAGCGGTTACCGAGGCTTCGCTTCGGCTGGACCCACGTGACTGCAACCCAGCGCCACCACTCCCGGACAGCTACAAAAGGAAGGACGCATCTGGGCTCCAGCATTTGGCAGCAAGTGTTGCGGCTGGACCACAACTAATCGCCGTTTGCTGCGCAGGGTTTGCGTGGGGCCTCATCGAGCGCTGCTAGCCACGTGCGATAAAGAAAGGCGAACCTGACGCAGCGGTTACCGAGGCTTCGCTTCGGCTGGACCCACGTGACTGCAACCCAGCGCCACCACTCCCGGACAGCTACAATAGGAAGGACGCATCTGGGCTCCAGCCTTTGGCAGCAAGGGTTGCGGCTGGACCACAACTAATCGCCGTTTGTTGCGCAGGGTTTGCGTGGGGCCTCATCGAGCGCTGCTAGCCACGTGCGATAAAGAAAGGCGAACCTGAAGCAGCGGTTACCGAGGCTTCGCTACGGCTGGACCCACGTGACTGCAACCCAGCGCCACCACTCCCGGACAGCTACAAAAGGAAGTACGCATCTGGGCAACAGCATTTGGCAGCAAGGGTTGTGGATGGACCACAACTAATCGCCGTTTGCTGCGCAGGGTTTGCGTGGGGCCTCATCGAGCGCTGCTCGCCACGTGCGATAAAGAAAGGCGAACATGACGCAGTGGTTACCGAGGCTTCGCTTCGGCTGGACCCACGTGACTGCAACCCAGCGCCACCACTCCCGGACAGCTACAAAAGGAAGGACGCATCTGGGCTCCATCATTTGGCAGCAAGGGTTGCGGCTGGACCACAACTAATCGCCGTTTGCTGCGCAGGGTTTGCGTGGGGCCTCATCGAGCGCTGCTAGCCACGTGCGATAAAGAAAGGCGAACCTGACGCAGCGGTTACCGAGGCTTCGCTTCGGCTGGACCCACGTGACTGCAACCCAGCGCCACCACTCCCGGACAGCTACAAAAGGAAGGACGCATCTGGGCTCCAGCATTTGGCAGCAAGGGTTGCGGCTGGACCACAACTAATCGCCGTTTGCTGCGCAGGGTTTGCGTGGGGCCTCATCGAGCGCTGCTAGCCACGTGCGATAAAGAAAGGCGAACCTGACGCAGCGGTTACCGAGGCTTCGCTACGGCTGGACCCACGTGACTGCAACCCAGCGCCACCACTCCCGGACAGCTACAAAAGGAAGGACGCATCTGGGCAACAGCATTTGGCAGCAAGGGTTGTGGATGGACCACAACTAATCGCCGTTTGCTGCGCCGGGTTTGCGTGGGGCCTCATCGAGCGCTGCTAGCCACGTGCGATAAAGAAAGGCGAACATGACGCAGTTATTACCAAGGCTTCGCTTCGGCTGGACCCACGTGACTGCAACCCAGCGCCACCACTCCCGGACAGCTACAAAAGGAAGGACGCATCTGGGCTCCAGCATTTGGCAGCAAGGGCTGCGGCTGGACCACAACTAATCGCCGTTTGTTGCGCAGGGTTTGCGTGGGGCCTCATCGAGTGCTGCTAGCCACGTGCGATAAAGAAAGGCGAACCTGAAGCAGCGGTTACCGAGGCTTCGCTACGGCTGGACCCACGTGACTGCAACCCAGCGCCACCACTCCCGGACAGCTACAAAAGGAAGGACGCATCTGGGCAACAGCATTTGGCAGCAAGGGTTGTGGATGGACCACAACTAATCGCCGTTTGCTGCGCAGGGTTTGCGTGGGGCCTCATCGAGCGCTGCTCGCCACGTGCGATAAAGAAAGGCGAACATGACGCAGTGGTTACCGAGGCTTCGCTTCGGCTGGACCCACGTGACTGCAACCCAGCGCCACCACTCCCGGACAGCTACAAAAGGAAGGACGCATCTGGGCTCCATCATTTGGCAGCAAGGGTTGCGGCTGGACCACAACTAATCGCCGTTTGCTGCGCAGGGTTTGCGTGGGGCCTCATCGAGCGCTGCTAGCCACGTGCGATAAAGAAAGGCGAACCTGACGCAGCGGTTACCGAGGCTTCGCTTCGGCTGGACCCACGTGACTGCAACCCAGCGCCACCACTCCCGGACAGCTACAAAAGGAAGGACGCATCTGGGCTCCAGCATTTGGCAGCAAGGGTTGCGGCTGGACCACAACTAATCGTCGTTTGCTGCGCAGGGTTTGCGTGGGGCCTCATCGAGCGCTGCTAGCCACGTGCGATAAAGAAAGGCGAACCTGACATAGCGGTTACCGAGGCTTCACTTCGGCTGGACCCATGACTGCAACCCAGCACCACCACTTCCGGACAGCTACAAAAGGAAGGACGCATCTGGGCTCCAGCATTTGGAAGCAAGGGTTGCGGCTGGACCACAACTAATCGCCGTTTGCTGCGCAGGGATTGCGTGGTACCTCATCGAGCGCTGCTAGCCACATGCGATAAAAAAAGGTGAACCTGACGCAGCGGTTACCGAGGCTTCGCTTCGGCTGGACCCACGTGACTGCAACCCAGCGCCACCACTTCCGGACAGCTACAAAAGGAAGGACGCATCTGGGCTCCAGCATTTGGCAGCAAGGGTTGCGGCTGGACCACAACTAATCGCCGTTTGCTGCGCAGGGTTTGCGTGGGACCTTATCGAGCGCTGCTAGCCACGTGCGATAAAGGAAGGCGAACCTGACATAGCGGTTACCGAGGCTTCGCTTCAGCTGGACCCACGTGACCGCAACCCAGCGCCACCACTCCCGGACAGCTACAAAAGGAAGGACGCATCTGGGCTCCAGCATTTGGCAGCAAGGGTTGCGGCTGGACCACAACTAATCGCCGTTTGCTGCACAGGGTTTGCGTGGGGCCTCATCGAGCGCTGCTAGCCACGTGCGAAAAAGCAAGGCGAACCTGACGCAGCGGTTACCGAGGCTTCGCTTCGGCTGGACCCACGTGACTGCAACCCAGCGCCACCACTCCCGGACAGCTACAATAGGAAGGACGCATCTGGGCTCCAGCCTTTGGCAGCAAGGGTTGCGGCTGGACCACAACTAATCGCCGTTTGCTGCGCAGGGTTTGCGTGGGGCCTCATCGAGCGCTGCTAGCCACGTGCGATAAAGAAAGGCGAACCTGACATAGCGGTTACCGAGGCTTCGCTTCGGCTGGACCCACGTGACTGCAACCCAGCGCCACCACTTCCGGACAGCTACAAAAGGAAGGACGCATCTGGGCTCCAGCATTTGGCAGCAAGGGTTGCGGCTGTCCACAACTAATCGCCGTTTGCTGCGCAGTGTTTGCGTGGGACCTTATCGAGCGCTGCTAGCCACGTGCGATAAAGAAAGGCGAACCTGACATAGCGGTTACCGAGGCTTCGCTTCGGCTGGACCCACGTGACTGCAACCCAGCGCCACCGCTTCCGGACAGCTACAAAAGGAAGGACGCTTCTGGGCTCCAGCATTTGGCAGCAAGGGTTGCGGCTGGACCACAACTAATCGCCGTTTGCTGCGCAGGGTTTGCGTGGGGCCTCATCGAGCGCTGCTAGCCACGTGCGATAAAGAAAGGCGAACCTGACGCCGCGGTTACCGAGGCTTCGCTTCGGCTGGACCCACGTGACTGCAACCCAGCGCCACCACTCCCGGAAAGCTACAAAAGGAAGGACGCATCTGGGCTCCAGCATTTGGCAGCAAGGGTTGCGGCTGGACCACAACTAATCGCCGTTTGCTGCGCAGGGTTTGCGTGGGGCCTCATCGAGCGCTGCTAGCCACGTGCGATAAAGAAAGGCGAACCTGACGCAGCGATTACCGAGGCTTCGCTTCGGCTGGACCCACGTGACTGCAACCCAGCGCCACCACTCCCGGACAGCTACAAAAGGAAGGACGCATCTGCGCTCCAGCATTTGGCAGCAAGGGTTGCGGCTGGACCACAACTAATCGCCGTTTGCTGCGCAGGGTTTGCGTGGGGCCTCATCGAGCGCTGCTAGCCACGTGCGATAAAGAAAGGCGAACCAGACGCAGCGGTTACCGAGGCCTCGCTTCGGCTGGACCCACGTGACTGCAACCCAGCGCCACCACTTCCGGACAGCTACAAAAGGAAGGACGCATCTGGGCTCCAGCATTTGGCAGCAAGGGTTGCGGCTGGACCACAACTAATCGCCGTTTGCTGCGCAGGGTTTGCGTGGGACCTTATCGAGCGCTGCTAGCCACGTGCGATAAAGAAAGGCAAACCTGACATAGCGGTTACCGAGGCTTCGCTTCGGCTGGACCCACGTGACCGCAACCCAGCGCCACTACTCCCGGACAGCTACAAAAGGAAGGACGCATCTGGGCTCCAGCATTTGGCAGCAAGGGTTGCGGCTGGACCACAACTAATCGCCGTTTGCTGCGGAGGGTTTCCGTGGGGCCTCATCGAGCGCTGCTAGCCACGTGCGATAAAGCAAGGCGAACCTGACGCAGCGGTTACCGAGGCTTCGCTTCGGCTGGACCCACGTGACTGCAACACAGTGCCACCACTCACCACTCCCGGACAGCTACAATAGGAAGGACGCATCTGGCCTCCAGCCTTTGGCAGCAAGGGTTCCGGCTGGACCACAACTAATCGCAGTTTGCTGCGCAGGGTTTGCGTGGGGCCTCATCGAGCGCTGCTAGCCACGTGCGATAAAGAAAGGTGAACCTGACGCAGCGGTTACCGAGGCTTCGCTTCGGCTGGACCCACGTGACTGCAACCCAGCGCCACCACTTCTGGACAGCTACAAAAGGAAGGACGCATCTGGGCTCCAGCATTTGGCAGCAAGGGTTGCGGCTGGACCAACTCAATTGCCGTTTGCTGCGCAGGGTTTGCGTGGGACCTTATCGAGCGCTGCTAGCCACGTGCGATAAAGAAAGGCGAACCTGACATAGCGGTTACCGAGGCTTCGCTTCGGCTGGACCCACGTGACTGCAACCCAGCGCCACCACTCCCGGACAGCTACAAAAGGAAGGACGCATCTGGGCTCCAGCATTTGGCAGCAAGGGTTGCGGCTGGACCACAACTAATCGCCGTTTGCTGCGCAGGGTTTGCGTGGGGCCTCATCGAGCGCTGCTAGCCACGTGCGATAAAGAAAGGCGAAACTGACATAGCGGTTACCGAGGCTTCCCTTCGGCTGGACCCACGTGACTGCAACCCAGCGCCACCACTTCCGGACAGCTACAAAAGGAAGGACGCATCTGGGCTCCAGCATTTGGCAGCAAGGGTTGCGGCTGGACCACAACTAATCGCCGTTTGCTGCGCAGGGTTTGCGTGGGACCTTATTGAGCGCTGCTAGCCACGTGCGATAAAGAAAGGCAAACCTGACATAGCGGTTACCGAGGCTTCGCTTCGGCTGGACCCACGTGACCGCAACCCAGCGCCACCACTCCCGGACAGCTACAAAAGGAAGGACGCATCTGGGCTCCAGCATTTGGCAGCAAGGGTTGCGGCTGGACCACAACTAATCGCCGTTTGCTGCGCAGGGTTTGCGTGGGGCCTCATCGAGCGCTGCTAGCCACGTGCGATAAAGCAAGGCGAACCTGACGCAGCGGTTACCGAGGCTTCGCTTCGGCTGGACCCACGTGACTGCAACCCAGTGCCACCACTCCCGGACAGCTACAATAGGAAGGACGCATCTGGGCTCCAGCCTTTGGCAGCAAGGGTTGCGGCTGGACCACAACTAATCGCCGTTTGCTGCGCAGGGTTTGCGTGGGGCCTCATCGAGCGCTGCTAGCCACGTGCGATAAAGAAAGGCGAACCTGACATAGCGGTTACCGAGGCTTCGCTTCGGGTGGACCCACGTGACTGCAACCCAGCGCCACCACTTCCGGACAGCTACAAAAGGAAGGACGCATCTGGGCTCCAGCATTTGGCAGCAAGGGTTGCGGCTGTCCACAACTAATTGCCGTTTGCTGCGCAGTGTTTGCGTGAGACCTTATCGAGCGCTGCTAGCCACGTGCGATAAAGAAAGGCGAACATGACATAGCGGTTACCGAGGCTTCGCTTCGGCTGGACCCACGTGACTGCAACCCAGCGCCACCGCTTCCGGACAGCTACAAAAGGAAGGACGCATCTGGGCTCCAGCATTTGGCAGCAAGGGTTGCGGCTGGACCACAACTAATCGCCGTTTGCTGCGCAGGGTTTGCGTGGGGCCTCATCGAGCGCTGCTAGCCACGTGCGATAAAGCAAGGCGAACCTGACGCAGCGGTTACCGAGGCTTCGCTTCGGCTGGACCCACGTGACTGCAACCCAGCGCCACCACTCCCGGAAAGCTACAAAAGGAAGGACGCATCTGGGCTCCAGCATTTGGCAGCAAGGGTTGCGGCTGGACCACAACTAATCGCCGTTTGCTGCGCAGGGTTTGCGTGGGGCCTCATCGAGCGCTGCTAGCCACGTGCGATAAAGAAAGGCGAACCTGACGCAGCGAGTACCGAGGCTTCGCTTCGGCTGGACCCACGTGACTGCAACCCAGCGCCACCACTCCCGGACACCTACAAAAGGAAGGACGCATCTGGGCTCCAGCATTTGGCAGCAAGGGTTGCGGCTGGACCACAACAAATCGCCGTTTGCTGCGCAGGGTTTGCGTGGGGCCTCATCGAGCGCTGCTAGCCACGTGCGATAAAGAAAGGCGAAACTGACATAGTGGTTACCGAGGCTTCCCTTCGGCTGGACCCACGTGACTGCAACCCAGCGCCACCACTTCCGGACAGCTACAAAAGGAAGGACGCATCTGGGCAACAGCATTTGGCAGCAAGGGTTGCGGCCGGACCACAACTAATCGCCGTTTGCTGCGCAGGGTTTGCGTGGGGCCTCATCGAGCGCTGCTAGCCACGTGCGATAAAGAAAGGCGAACCTGACATAGCGGTTACCGAGGCTTCGCTTCGGCTGGACCCACGTGACTGCAACCCAGCGCCACCACTTCCGGACAGCTACAAAAGGAAGGACGCATCTGGGCTCCAGCATTTGGCAGCAAGGGTTGCGGCTGGACCACAACTAATCGCCGTTTGCTGCGCAGGGTTTGCGTGGGACCTTATCGAGCGCTTCTAGCCACGTGCGATAAAGAAAGGCGAACCTGACATAGCGGTTACCGAGGCTTCGCTTCGGCTGGACCCACGTGACTGCAACCCAGCGCCACCACTCCCGGACAGCTACAAAAAGAAGGACGCATCTGGGCTCCAGCATTTGGCAGCAAGGGTTGCGGCTGGACCACAACTAATCGCCGTTTGCTGTGCAGGGTTTGCGTGGGGCCTCATCGAGCGCTTCTAGCCACGTGCGATAAAGCAAGGCGAACCTGACGCAGCGGTTACCGAGGCTTCGCTTCGGCTGAACCCACGTGACTGCAACCCAGCGCCACCACTCCCGGACAGCTACAAAAGGAAGGACGCATCTGGGCTCCAGCCTTTGGCAGCAAGGGTTGCGGCTGGACCACAACTAATCGCCGTTTGCTGCGCAGGGTTTGCGTGGGGCCTCATCGAGCGCTGCTAGCCACGTGCGATAAAGAAAGGCGAAACTGACGCAGCGGTTACCGAGGCTTCGCTTCGGCTGGACCCACGTGACTGCAACCCAGCGCCACCACTCCCGGACAGCTACAATAGGAAGGACGCATCTGGGCTCCAGCCGTTGGCAGCAAGGGTTGCAGCTGGACCACAACTAATCGCCGTTTGCTGCGCAGGGTTTGCGTGGGGCCTCATCGAGACTGCTAGCCACGTGCGATAAAGAAAGGCGAACCTGACATAGCGGTTACCGAGGCTTCGCTTCGGCTGGCCCCACGTGACTGCAACCCAGCGCCACCACTTCCGGACAGCAACAAAAGGAAGGACGCATCTGGGCTCCAGCATTTGGCAGCAAGGGTTGCGGCTGGACCACAACTAATCGCCGTTTGCTGCGCAGGGTTTGCGTGGGGCCTCATCGAGCGCTGCTAGCCACGTGCGATAAAGAAAGGCGAACCTGACGCAGCGGTTACCGAGGCTTCGCTTCGGCTGGACCCACGTGACTGCAACCCAGCGCCACCACTCCCGGAAAGCTACAAAAGGAAGGACGCATCTGGGCTCCAGCATTTGGCAGCAAGGGTTGCGGCTGGACCACAACTAATCGCCGTTTGCTGCGCAGGGTTTGCGTGGGGCCTCATCGAGCGCTGCTAGCCACGTGCGATAAAGAAAGGCGAACCTGACGCAGCGATTACTGAGGCTTCGCTTCGGCTGGACCCACGTGACTGCAACCCAGCGCCACCACTCCCGGACAGCTACAAAAGGAAGGACGCATCTGGGCTCCAGCATTTGGCAGCAAGGGTTGCGGCTGGACCACAACTAATCGCCGTTTGCTGCGCAGGGTTTGCGTGGGGCCTCATCGAGCGCTGCTAGCCACGTGCGATAAAGCAAGGCGAACCTGACGCAGCGGTTACCGAGGCTTCGCTTCGGCTGGACCCACGTGACTGCAACACAGTGCCACCACTCACCACTCCCGGACAGCTACAATAGGAAGGACGCATCTGGCCTCCAGCCTTTGGCAGCAAGGGTTGCGGCTGGACCACAACTAATCGTCGTTTGCTGCGCAGGGTTTGCGTGGGGCCTCATCGAGCGCTGCTAGCCACGTGCGATAAAGAAAGGCGAACCTGACGCCGCGGTTACCGAGGCTTCACTTCGGCTGGACCCACGTGACTGCAACCCAGCGCCACCACTCCCGGACAGCTACAAAAGGAAGGACGCATCTGGGTTCCAGCATTTGGCAGCAAGGGTTGCGGCTGGACCACAACTAATCGCCGTTTGCTGCGCAGGGTTTGCGTGGGGCCTCATCGAGCGCTGCTAGCCACGTGCGATAAAGAAAGGCGAACCTGACATAGCGGTTACCGAGGCTTCCCTTCGGCTGGACCCACGTGACTGCAACCCAGCGCCACCACTTCCGGACAGCTACAAAAGGAAGGACGCATCTGGGCTCCAGCATTTGGCAGCAAGGGTTGCGGCTGGACCACATCTAATCGCCGTTTGCAGCGCAGGGTTTGCGTGGGGCCTCATCGAGCGCTGCTAGCCACGTGCGATAAAGCAAGGCGAACCTGACGCAGCGGTTTCCGAGGCTTCGATTCGGCTGGACCCACGTGACTGCAACCCAGCGCCACCACTCCCGGACAGCTACAAAAGGAAGGACGCATCTGGGCTCCAGCATTTGGCAGCAAGGGTTGCGGCTGGACCACAACTAATCGCCGTTTGCTGCGCAGGGTTTGCGTGGGGCCTCATCGAGCGCTGCTAGCCACGTGCGATAAAGAAAGGCGAACCTGACATAGCGGTTACCGAGGCTTCCCTTCGGCTGGACCCACGTGACTGCAACCCAGCGCCACCACTTCCGGACAGCTACAAAAGGAAGGACGCATCTGGGCTCCAGCATTTGGCAGCAAGGGTTGCGGCTGGACCACAACTAATCGCCGTTTGCTGCGCAGGGTTTGCGTGGGACCTTATCGAGCGCTTCTAGCCACGTGCGATAAAGAAAGGCGAACCTGACATAGCGGTTACCGAGGCTTCGCTTCGGCTGGACCCACGTGACTGCAACCCAGCGCCACCACTCCCGGACAGCTACAAAAAGAAGGACGCATCTGGGCTCCAGCATTTGGCAGCAAGGGTTGCGGCTTGACCACAACTAATCGCCGTTTGCTGTGCAGGGTTTGCGTGGGGCCTCATCGAGCGCTTCTAGCCACGTGCGATAAAGCAAGGCGAACCTGACGCAGCGGTTACCGAGGCTTCGCTTCGGCTGAACCCACGTGACTGCAACCCAGCGCCACCACTCCCGGACAGCTACAAAAGGAAGGACGCATCTGGGCTCCAGCCTTTGGCAGCAAGGGTTGCGGCTGGACCACAACTAATCGCCGTTTGCCGCGCAGGGTTTGCGTGGGGCCTCATCGAGCGCTGCTAGCCACGTGCGATAAAGGCGAACATGACGCAGTGGTTACCGAGGCTTCGCTTCGGCTGGACCCACGTGACTGCAACCCAGCGCCTCCACTCCCGGACAGCTACAAAAGGAAGGACGCATCTTGGCTCCAGCATTTGGCAGCAAGGGTTGCGGCTGGACCACAACTAATCGCCGTTTGCTGCGCAGGGTTTGCGTGGGACCTTATCGAGCGCTTCTAGCCACGTGCGATAAAGAAAGGCGAACCTGACATAGCGGTTACCGAGGCTTCGCTTCGGCTGGACCCACGTGACTGCAACCCAGCGCCACCACTCTCGGACAGCTACAAAAAGAAGGACGCATCTGGGCTCCAGCATTTGGCAGCAAGGGTTGCGGCTGGACCACAACTAATCGCCGTTTGCTGTGCAGGGTTTGCGTGGGGCCTCATCGAGCGCTTCTAGCCACGTGCGATAAAGCAAGGTGAACCTGACGCAGCGGTTACCGAGGCTTCGCTTCGGCTGAACCCACGTGACTGCAACCCAGCGCCACCACTCCCGGACAGCTACAAAAGGAAGGACGCATCTGGGCTCCAGCCTTGGCAGCAAGGGTTGCGGCTGGACCACAACTAATCGCCGTTTGCCGCGCAGGGTTTGCGTGGGGCCTCATCGAGCGCTGCTAGCCACGTGCGATAAAGAAAGGCGAACATGACGCAGTGGTTACCGAGGCTTCGCTTCGGCTGGACCCACGTGACTGCAACCCAGCGCCACCACTCCCGGACAGCTACAAAAGGAAGGACGCATCTGGGCTCCAGCATTTGGTAGCAAGGGTTGCGGCTGGACCACAACTAATCGCCGTTTCCTGCGCAGGGTTTGCGTGGGGCCTCATCGAGCGCTGCTAGCCACGTGCGATAAAGCAAGGCGAACCTGACGCAGCGGTTACCGAGGCTTCGATTCGGCTGGACCCACGTGACTGCAACCCAGCGCCACCACTCCCGGACAGCTACAAAAGGAAGGACGCATCTGGGCTCCAGCATTTGGCAGCAAGGGTTGCGGCTGGACCACAACTAATCGCCGTTTGCTGCGCAGGGTTTGCGTGGGGCCTCATCGAGCGCTGCTAGCCACGTGCGATAAAGAAAGGCGAACCTGACATGGCGGTTACCGAGGCTTCCCTTCGGCTGGACCCACGTGACTGCAACCCAGCGCCACCACTTCCGGACAGCTACAAAAGGAAGGACGCATCTGGGCTCCAGCATTTGGCAGCAAGGGTTGCGGCTGGACCACAACTAATCGCCGTTTGCTGCGCAGGGTTTGCGTGGGACCTTATCGAGCGCTTCTAGCCACGTGCGATAAAGAAAGGCGAACCTGACATAGCGGTTACCGAGGCTTCGCTTCGGCTGGACCCTCGTGACTGCAACCCAGCGCCACCACTCCCGGACAGCTACAAAAAGAAGGACGCATCTGGGCTCCAGCATTTGGCAGCAAGGGTTGCGGCTGGACCACAACTAATCGCCGTTTGCTGTGCAGGGTTTGCGTGGGGCCTCATCGAGCGCTTCTAGCCACGTGCGATAAAGCAAGGCGAACCTGACGCAGCGGTTACCGAGGCTTCGCTTCGGCTGAACCCACGTGACTGCAACCCAGCGCCACCACTCCCGGACAGCTACAAAAGGAAGGACGCATCTGGGCTCCAGCCTTTGGCAGCAAGGGTTGCGGCTGGACCACAACTAATCGCCGTTTGCCGCGCAGGGTTTGCGTGGGGCCTCATCGAGCGCTGCTAGCCACGTGCGATAAAGGCGAACATGACGCAGTGGTTACCGAGGCTTCGCTTCGGCTGGACCCACGTGACTTCAACCCAGCGCCACCACTCCCGGACAGCTACAAAAGGAAGGACGCATCTGGGCTCCAGCATTTGGTAGCAAGGGTTGCGGCTGGACCACAACTAATCGCCGTTTGCTGCGCAGGGTTTGCGTGGGGCCTCATCGAGCGCTGCTAGCCACGTGCGATAAAGCAAGGCGAACCTGACGCAGCGGTTACCGAGGCTTCGATTCGGCTGGACCCACGTGACTGAAACCCAGCGCCACCACTCCCGGACAGCTACAAAAGGAAGGACGCATCTGGGCTCCAGCATTTGGCAGCAAGGGTTGCGGCTGGACCACAACTAATCGCCGTTTGCTGCGCAGGGTTTGCGTGGGGCCTCATCGAGCGCTGCTAGCCACGTGCGATAAAGAAAGGCGAACCTGACATAGCGGTTACCGAGGCTTCCCTTCGGCTGGACCCACGTGACTGCAACCCAGCGCCACCACTTCCGGACAGCTACAAAAGGAAGGACGCATCTGGGCTCCAGCATTTGGCAGCAAGGGTTGCGGCTGGACCACAACTAATCGCCGTTTGCTGCGCAGGGTTTGCGTGGGGCCTCATCGAGCGCTGCTAGCCACGTGCGATAAAGAAAGGCGAACCTGACGCAGCGGTTACCGAGGCTTCGCTTCGGCTGGACCCACGTGACTGCTACCCAGCGCCACCACTCCCGGACAGCTACAAAAGGAAGGACGCATCTGGGCTCCAGCATTTGGCAGCAAGGGTTGCGGCTGGACCACAACTAATCGCCGTTTGCTGCGCAGGGTTTGCGTGGGGCCTCATTGAGCGCTGCTAGCCACATGCGATAAAAAAAGGTGAACCTGACGCAGCGGTTACCGAGGCTTCGCTTCGGCTCGACCCACGTGACTGCAACCCAGCGCCACCACTTCCGGACAGCTACAAAAGGAAGGACGCATCTGGGCTCCAGCATTTGGCAGCAAGGGTTGCGGCTGGACCACAACTAATCGCCGTTTGCTGCGCAGGGTTTGCGTGGGACCTTATCGAGCGCTTCTAGCCACGTGCGATAAAGAAAGGCGAACCTGACATAGCGGTTACCGAGGCTTCGCTTCGGCTGGACCCACGTGACTGCAACCCAGCGCCACCACTCCCGGACAGCTACAAAAAGAAGGACGCATCTGGGCTCCAGCATTTGGCAGCAAGGGTTGCGGCTGGACCACAACTAATCGCCATTTGCTGTGCAGGGTTTGCGTGGGGCCTCATCGAGCGCTTCTAGCCACGTGCGATAAAGCAAGGCGAACCTGACGCAGCGGTTACCGAGGCTTCGCTTCGGCTGGACCCACGTGACTGCAACCCAGCGCCACCACTCCCGGACAGCTACAAAAGGAAGGACGCATCTGGGTTCCAGCATTTGGCAGCAAGGGTTGCGGCTGGACCACAACTAATCGCCGTTTGCTGCGCAGGGTTTGCGTGGGGCCTCATCGAGCGCTGCTAGCCACGTGCGATAAAGAAAGGCGAACCTGACATAGCGGTTACCGAGGCTTCCCTTCGGCTGGACCCACGTGACTGCAACCCAGCGCCACCACTTCCGGACAGCTACAAAAGGAAGGACGCATCTGGGCTCCAGCATTTGGCAGCAAGGGTTGCGGCTGGACCACATCTAATCGCCGTTTGCAGCGCAGGGTTTGCGTGGGGCCTCATCGAGCGCTGCTAGCCACGTGCGATAAAGCAAGGCGAACCTGACGCAGCGGTTTCCGAGGCTTCGATTCGGCTGGACCCACGTGACTGCAACCCAGCGCCACCACTCCCGGACAGCTACAAAAGGAAGGACGCATCTGGGCTCCAGCATTTGGCAGCAAGGGTTGCGGCTGGACCACAACTAATCGCCGTTTGCTGCGCAGGGTTTGCGTGGGGCCTCATCGAGCGCTGCTAGCCACGTGCGATAAAGAAAGGCGAACCTGACATAGCGGTTACCGAGGCTTCCCTTCGGCTGGACCCACGTGACTGCAACCCAGCGCCACCACTTCCGGACAGCTACAAAAGGAAGGACGCATCTGGGCTCCAGCATTTGGCAGCAAGGGTTGCGGCTGGACCACAACTAATCGCCGTTTGCTGCGCAGGGTTTGCGTGGGACCTTATCGAGCGCTTCTAGCCACGTGCGATAAAGAAAGGCGAACCTGACATAGCGGTTACCGAGGCTTCGCTTCGGCTGGACCCACGTGACTGCAACCCAGCGCCACCACTCCCGGACAGCTACAAAAAGAAGGACGCATCTGGGCTCCAGCATTTGGCAGCAAGGGTTGCGGCTTGACCACAACTAATCGCCGTTTGCTGTGCAGGGTTTGCGTGGGGCCTCATCGAGCGCTTCTAGCCACGTGCGATAAAGCAAGGCGAACCTGACGCAGCGGTTACCGTGGCTTCGCTTCGGCTGAACCCACGTGACTGCAACCCAGCGCCACCACTCCCGGACAGCTACAAAAGGAAGGACGCATCTGGGCTCCAGCCTTTGGCAGCAAGGGTTGCGGCTGGACCACAACTAATCGCCGTTTGCCGCGCAGGGTTTGCGTGGGGCCTCATCGAGCGCTGCTAGCCACGTGCGATAAAGGCGAACATGACGCAGTGGTTACCGAGGCTTCGCTTCGGCTGGACCCACGTGACTGCAACCCAGCGCCTCCACTCCCGGACAGCTACAAAAGGAAGGACGCATCTTGGCTCCAGCATTTGGCAGCAAGGGTTGCGGCTGGACCACAACTAATCGCCGTTTGCTGCGCAGGGTTTGCGTGGGACCTTATCGAGCGCTTCTAGCCACGTGCGATAAAGAAAGGCGAACCTGACATAGCGGTTACCGAGGCTTCGCTTCGGCTGGACCCACGTGACTGCAACCCAGCGCCACCACTCTCGGACAGCTACAAAAAGAAGGACGCATCTGGGCTCCAGCATTTGGCAGCAAGGGTTGCGGCTGGACCACAACTAATCGCCGTTTGCTGTGCAGGGTTTGCGTGGGGCCTCATCGAGCGCTTCTAGCCACGTGCGATAAAGCAAGGTGAACCTGACGCAGCGGTTACCGAGGCTTCGCTTCGGCTGAACCCACGTGACTGCAACCCAGCGCCACCACTCCCGGACAGCTACAAAAGGAAGGACGCATCTGGGCTCCAGCCTTGGCAGCAAGGGTTGCGGCTGGACCACAACTAATCGCCGTTTGCCGCGCAGGGTTTGCGTGGGGCCTCATCGAGCGCTGCTAGCCACGTGCGATAAAGAAAGGCGAACATGACGCAGTGGTTACCGAGGCTTCGCTTCGGCTGGACCCACGTGACTGCAACCCAGCGCCACCACTCCCGGACAGCTACAAAAGGAAGGACGCATCTGGGCTCCAGCATTTGGTAGCAAGGGTTGCGGCTGGACCACAACTAATCGCCGTTTCCTGCGCAGGGTTTGCGTGGGGCCTCATCGAGCGCTGCTAGCCACGTGCGATAAAGCAAGGCGAACCTGACGCAGCGGTTACCGAGGCTTCGATTCGGCTGGACCCACGTGACTGCAACCCAGCGCCACCACTCCCGGACAGCTACAAAAGGAAGGACGCATCTGGGCTCCAGCATTTGGCAGCAAGGGTTGCGGCTGGACCACAACTAATCGCCGTTTGCTGCGCAGGGTTTGCGTGGGGCCTCATCGAGCGCTGCTAGCCACGTGCGATAAAGAAAGGCGAACCTGACATGGCGGTTACCGAGGCTTCCCTTCGGCTGGACCCACGTGACT
The DNA here is from genome assembly GCF_048455015.1 of Haemaphysalis longicornis. NCBI lineage: Eukaryota > Metazoa > Arthropoda > Arachnida > Ixodida > Ixodidae > Haemaphysalis > Haemaphysalis longicornis. The sequence continues at coordinate 205,231,678 of NW_027526385.1, forward strand.
GCAACCCAGCGCCACCACTTCCGGACAGCTACAAAAGGAAGGACGCATCTGGGCTCCAGCATTTGGCAGCAAGGGTTGCGGCTGGACCACAACTAATCGCCGTTTGCTGCGCAGGGTTTGCGTGGGACCTTATCGAGCGCTTCTAGCCACGTGCGATAAAGAAAGGCGAACCTGACATAGCGGTTACCGAGGCTTCGCTTCGGCTGGACCCTCGTGACTGCAACCCAGCGCCACCACTCCCGGACAGCTACAAAAAGAAGGACGCATCTGGGCTCCAGCATTTGGCAGCAAGGGTTGCGGCTGGACCACAACTAATCGCCGTTTGCTGTGCAGGGTTTGCGTGGGGCCTCATCGAGCGCTTCTAGCCACGTGCGATAAAGCAAGGCGAACCTGACGCAGCGGTTACCGAGGCTTCGCTTCGGCTGAACCCACGTGACTGCAACCCAGCGCCACCACTCCCGGACAGCTACAAAAGGAAGGACGCATCTGGGCTCCAGCCTTTGGCAGCAAGGGTTGCGGCTGGACCACAACTAATCGCCGTTTGCCGCGCAGGGTTTGCGTGGGGCCTCATCGAGCGCTGCTAGCCACGTGCGATAAAGGCGAACATGACGCAGTGGTTACCGAGGCTTCGCTTCGGCTGGACCCACGTGACTTCAACCCAGCGCCACCACTCCCGGACAGCTACAAAAGGAAGGACGCATCTGGGCTCCAGCATTTGGTAGCAAGGGTTGCGGCTGGACCACAACTAATCGCCGTTTGCCGCGCAGGGTTTGCGTGGGGCCTCATTGAGCGCTGCTAGCCACATGCGATAAAAAAAGGTGAACCTGACGCAGCGGTTACCGAGGCTTCGCTTCGGCTCGACCCACGTGACTGCAACCCAGCGCCACCACTTCCGGACAGCTACAAAAGGAAGGACGCATCTGGGCTCCAGCATTTGGCAGCAAGGGTTGCGGCTGGACCACAACTAATCGCCGTTTGCTGCGCAGGGTTTGCGTGGGACCTTATCGAGCGCTTCTAGCCACGTGCGATAAAGAAAGGCGAACCTGACATAGCGGTTACCGAGGCTTCGCTTCGGCTGGACCCACGTGACTGCAACCCAGCGCCACCACTCCCGGACAGCTACAAAAAGAAGGACGCATCTGGGCTCCAGCATTTGGCAGCAAGGGTTGCGGCTGGACCACAACTAATCGCCATTTGCTGTGCAGGGTTTGCGTGGGGCCTCATCGAGCGCTTCTAGCCACGTGCGATAAAGCAAGGCGAACCTGACGCAGCGGTTACCGAGGCTTCGCTTCGGCTGAACCCACGTGACTGCAACCCAGCGCCACCACTCCCGGACAGCTACAAAAGGAAGGACGCATCTGGGCTCCAGCCTTTGGCAGCAAGGGTTGCGGCTGGACCACAACTAATCGCCGTTTGCCGCGCAGGGTTTGCGTGGGGCCTCATCGAGCGCTGCTAGCCACGTGCGATAAAGAAAGGCGAACATGACGCAGTGGTTACCGAGGCTTCGCTTCGGCTGGACCCACGTGACTGCAACCCAGCGCCACCACTCCCGGACAGCTACAAAAGGCAGGACGCATCTGGGCTCCAGCATTTGGTAGCAAGGGTTGCGGCTGGACCACAACTAATCGCCGTTTGCTGCGCAGGGTTTGCGTGGGGCCTCATCGAGCGCTGCTAGCCACGTGCGATAAAGCAAGGCGAACCTGACGCAGCGGTTACCGAGGCTTCGATTCGGCTGGACCCACGTGACTGCAACCCAGCGCCACCACTCCCGGACAGCTACAAAAGGAAGGACGCATCTGGGCTCGAGCATTTGGCAGCAAGGGTTGCGGCTGGACCACAACTAATCGCCGTTTGCTGCGCAGGGTTTGCGTGGGGCCTCATCGAGCGCTGCTAGCCACGTGCGATAAAGAAAGGCGAACCTGACATAGCGGTTACCGAGGCTTCCCTTCGGCTGGACCCACGTGACTGCAACCCAGCGCCACCACTTCCGGACAGCTACAAAAGGAAGGACGCATCTGGGCTCCAGCATTTGGCAGCAAGGGTTGCGGCTGGACCACAACTAATCGCCGTTTGCTGCGCAGGGTTTGCGTGGGATCTCATCGAGCGCTGCTAGCCACGTGCGATAAAGAAAGGCGAACCTGACGCAGCGGTTACCGAGGCTTCGCTTCGGCTGGACCCACGTGACTGCTACCCAGCGCCACCACTCCCGGACAGCTACAAAAAGAAGGACGCATCTGGGCTCCAGCATTTGGCAGCAAGGGTTGCGGCTGGACCACAACTAATCGCCGTTTGCTGCGCAGGGTTTGCGTGGGGCCTCATCGAGCGCTGCTAGCCACGTGCGATAAAGAAAGGCGAACCTGACGCGGCGGTTACCGAGGCTTCGCTTCGGCTGGACCCACGTGACTGCAACCCAGCGCCACCACTCCCGGACAGCTACAAAAGGAAGGACGCATCTGGGCTCCAGCATTTGGCAGCAAGGGTTGCGGCTTGACCACAACTAATCGCCGTTTGCTGCGCAGAGTTTGCGTGGGGCCTCATCGAGCGCTGCTAGCCACGTGCGATAAAGAAAGGCGAACCTGATGCAGCGGTTACCGAGGCTTCGCTTCGGCTGTAGCCACGTTACTGCAACCCAGCGCCACCACTCCCGGACAGCTACAAAAGGAAGGACGCATCTGGGCTCCAGCATTTGGTAGCAAGGGTTGCGGCTGGACCACAACTAATCGCCGTTTGCTGCGCAGGGTTTGCGTGGGGCTTCATCGAGCGCTGCTAGCCACGTGCGATAAAGCAAGGCGAACCTGACGCAGCGGTTACCGAGGCTTCGATTCGGCTGGACCCACGTGACTGCAACCCAGCGCCACCACTCCCGGACAGCTACAAAAGGAAGGACGCATCTGGGCTCCAGCATTTGGCAGCAAGGGTTGCGGCTGGACCACAACTAATCGCCGTTTGCAGCGCAGGGTTTGCGTGGGGCCTCATCGAGCGCTGCTAGCCACGTGCGATAAAGAAAGGCGAACCTGACATAGCGGTTACTGAGGCTTCCCTTCGGCTGGACCCACGTGACTGCAACCCAGCACTACCACTTCCGGACAGCTACAAAAGGAAGGACGCATCTGGGCTCCAGCATTTGGCAGCAAGGGTTGCGGCTGGACCACAACTAATCGCCGTTTGCAGCGCAGGGTTTGCGTGGGGCCTCATCGAGCGCTGCTAGCCACGTGCGATAAAGAAAGGCGAACCTGACATAGCGGTTACTGAGGCTTCCCTTCGGCTGGACCCACGTGACTGCAACCCAGCACTACCACTTCCGGACAGCTACAAAAGGAAGGACGCATCTGGGCTCCAGCATTTGGCAGCAAGGGTTGCGGCTGGACCACAACTAATCGCCGTTTGCTGCGCAGGGTTTGCGTGGGGCCTCATAGAGCGCTGCTTGCCACGTGCGATAAAAAAAGGCGAACCTGACGCAGTGGTTACCGAGGCTTCGCTTCGGCTGGACCCACGTGACTGCAACCCAGCGCCACCACTTCCGGACAGCTACAAAAGGAAGGACGCATCTGGGCTCCAGCATTTGGCAGCAAGGGTTGCGGCTGGACCACAACTAATCGCCGTTTGCTGCGCAGGGTTTGCGTGGGACCTTATCGAGCGCTTCTAGCCACGTGCGATAAAGAAAGGCGAACCTGACATAGCGGTTACCGAGGCTTCGCTTCGGCTGGACCCACGTGACTGCAACCCAGCGCCACCACTCCCGGACAGCTACAAAAAGAAGGACGCATCTGGGCTCCAGCATTTGGCAGCAAGGGTTGCGGCTGGACCACAACTAATCGCCGTTTGCTGTGCAGGGTTTGCGTGGGGCCTCATCGAGCGCTTCTAGCCACGTGCGATAAAGCAAGGCGAACCTGACGCAGCGGTTACCGAGGCTTCGCTTCGGCTGAACCCACGTGACTGCAACCCAGCGCCACCACTCCCGGACAGCTACAAAAGGAAGGACGCATCTGGGCTTCAGCCTTTGGCAGCAAGGGTTGCGGCTGGACCACAACTAATCGCCGTTTGCCGCGCAGGGTTTGCGTGGGGCCTCATCGAGCGCTGCTAGCCACGTGCGATAAAGAAAGGCGAACATGACGCAGTGGTTACCGAGGCTTCGCTTCGGCTGGACCCACGTGACTGCAACCCAGCGCCACCACTCCCGGACAGCTACAAAAGGAAGGACGCATCTGGGCTCCAGCATTTGGTAGCAAGGGTTGCGGCTGGACCACAACTAATCGCCGTTTGCTGCGCAGGGTTTGCGTGGGGCCTCATCGAGCGCTGCTAGCCACGTGCGATAAAGCAAGGCGAACCTGACGCAGCGGTTACCGAGGCTTCGATTCGGCTGGACCCACGTGACTGCAACCCAGCGCCACCACTCCCGGACAGCTACAAAAGGAAGGACGCATCTGGGCTCGAGCATTTGGCAGCAAGGGTTGCGGCTGGACCACAACTAATCGCCGTTTGCTGCGCAGGGTTTGCGTGGGGCCTCATCGAGCGCTGCTAGCCACGTGCGATAAAGAAAGGCGAACCTGACATAGCGGTTACCGAGGCTTCCCTTCGGCTGGACCCACGTGACTGCAACCCAGCGCCACCACTTCCGGACAGCTACAAAAGGAAGGACGCATCTGGGCTCCAGCATTTGGCAGCAAGGGTTGCGGCTGGACCACAACTAATCGCCGTTTGCTGCGCAGGGTTTGCGTGGGATCTCATCGAGCGCTGCTAGCCACGTGCGATAAAGAAAGGCGAACCTGACGCAGCGGTTACCGAGGCTTCGCTTCGGCTGGACCCACGTGACTGCTACCCAGCGCCACCACTCCCGGACAGCTACAAAAAGAAGGACGCATCTGGGCTCCAGCATTTGGCAGCAAGGGTTGCGGCTGGACCACAACTAATCGCCGTTTGCTGCGCAGGGTTTGCGTGGGGCCTCATCGAGCGCTGCTAGCCACGTGCGATAAAGAAAGGCGAACCTGACGCGGCGGTTACCGAGGCTTCGCTTCGGCTGGACCCACGTGACTGCAACCCAGCGCCACCACTCCCGGACAGCTACAAAAGGAAGGACGCATCTGGGCTCCAGCATTTGGCAGCAAGGGTTGCGGCTTGACCACAACTAATCGCCGTTTGCTGCGCAGAGTTTGCGTGGGGCCTCATCGAGCGCTGCTAGCCACGTGCGATAAAGAAAGGCGAACCTGATGCAGCGGTTACCGAGGCTTCGCTTCGGCTGTAGCCACGTTACTGCAACCCAGCGCCACCACTCCCGGACAGCTACAAAAGGAAGGACGCATCTGGGCTCCAGCATTTGGTAGCAAGGGTTGCGGCTGGACCACAACTAATCGCCTTTTGCTGCGCAGGGTTTGCGTGGGGCTTCATCGAGCGCTGCTAGCCACGTGCGATAAAGCAAGGCGAACCTGACGCAGCGGTTACCGAGGCTTCGATTCGGCTGGACCCACGTGACTGCAACCCAGCGCCACCACTCCCGGACAGCTACAAAAGGAAGGACGCATCTGGGCTCCAGCATTTGGCAGCAAGGGTTGCGGCTGGACCACAACTAATCGCCGTTTGCAGCGCAGGGTTTGCGTGGGGCCTCATCGAGCGCTGCTAGCCACGTGCGATAAAGAAAGGCGAACCTGACATAGCGGTTACTGAGGCTTCCCTTCGGCTGGACCCACGTGACTGCAACCCAGCACTACCACTTCCGGACAGCTACAAAAGGAAGGACGCATCTGGGCTCCAGCATTTGGCAGCAAGGGTTGCGGCTGGACCACAACTAATCGCCGTTTGCAGCGCAGGGTTTGCGTGGGGCCTCATCGAGCGCTGCTAGCCACGTGCGATAAAGAAAGGCGAACCTGACATAGCGGTTACTGAGGCTTCCCTTCGGCTGGACCCACGTGACTGCAACCCAGCACTACCACTTCCGGACAGCTACAAAAGGAAGGACGCATCTGGGCTCCAGCATTTGGCAGCAAGGGTTGCGGCTGGACCACAACTAATCGCCGTTTGCTGCGCAGGGTTTGCGTGGGGCCTCATAGAGCGCTGCTTGCCACGTGCGATAAAAAAAGGCGAACCTGACGCAGTGGTTACCGAGGCTTCGCTTCGGCTGGACCCACGTGACTGCAACCCAGCGCCACCACTCCCGGACAGCTACAAAAGGAAGGACGCAACTGGGCTCCAGCATTTGGCAGCAAGGGTTGCGGCTGGACCACAACTAATCGCCGTTTGCTGCGCAGGGTTCGCGTGGGGCCTCATCGAGCGCTGCTAGCCACGTGCGATAAAGAAAGGCGAACCTGACGCAGCGGTTACCGAGGCTTCGCTTCGGCTGGACCCACGTGACTGCAACCCAGCGCCACCACTCCCGGACAGCTACAAAAGGAAGGACGCATCTGGGCTCCAGCATTTGGCAGCAAGGGTTGCGGCTGGACCACAACTAATCGCCGTTTGCTGCGCAGGGTTTGCGTGGGGCCTCATCGAGCGCTGCTAGCCACGTGCGATAAAGAAAGGCGAACCTGACGCAGGGGTTACCGAGGCTTCGCTACGGCTGGACCCACGTGACTGCAACCCAGCGCCACCACTCCCGGACAGCTACAAAAGGAAGGACGCATCTGGGCAACAGCATTTGGCAGCAAGGGTTGTGGATGGACCACAACTAATCGCCGTTTGCTGCGCAGGGTTTGCGTGGGGCCTCATCGAGCGCTGCTAGCCACGTGCGATAAAGAAAGGCGAACATGACGCAGTTATTACCAAGGCTTCGCTTCGGCTGGACCCACGTGACTGCAACCCAGCGCCACCACTCCCGGACAGCTACAAAAGGAAGGACGCATCTGGGCTCCAGCATTTGGCAGCAAGGGTTGCGGCTGGACCACAACTAATCGCCGTTTGCTGCGCAGGGTTTGCGTGGGGCCTCATCGAGCGCTGCTAGCCACGTGCGATAAAGAAAGGCAAACCTGACGCAGCGGTTACCGAGGCTTCGCTACGGCTGGACCCACGTGACTGCAACCCAGCGCCACCACTCCCGGACAGCTACAAAAGGAAGCACGCATCTGGGCAACAGCATTTGGCAGCAAGTGTTGTGGATGGACCACAACTAATCGCCGTTTGCTGCGCAGGGTTTGCGGGGGGCCTCATCGAGCGCTGCTCGCCACGTGCGATAAAGAAAGGCGAACATGACGCAGTGGTTACCGAGGCTTCGCTTCGGCTGGACCCACGTGACTGCAACCCAGCGCCACCACTCCCGGACAGCTACAAAAGGAAGGACGCATCTGGGCTCCATCATATGGCAGCAAGGGTTGCGGCTGGACCACAACTAATCGCCGTTTGCTGCGCAGGGTTTGCGTGGGGCCTCATCGAGCGCTGCTAGCCACGAGCGATAAAGAAAGGCGAACCTGACGCAGTGGTTACCGAGGCTTCGCTTCGGCTGGACCCACGTGACTGCTACCCAGCGCCACCACTCCCGGATAGCTACAAAAGGAAGGACGCATCTGGGCTCCAGCATTTGGCAGCAAGGGTTGCGGCTGGACCACAACTAATCGCCGTTTGCTGCGCAGGGTTTGCGTGGGGCCTCATTGAGCGCTGCTAGCCACATGCGATAAAAAAAGGTGAACCTGACGCAGCGGTTACCGAGGCTTCGCTTCGGCTCGACCCACGTGACTGCAACCCAGCGCCACCACTTCCGGACAGCCACAAAAGGAAGGACGCATCTGGGCTCCAGCATTTGGCAGCAAGGGTTGCGGCTGGACCACAACTAATCGCCGTTTGCTGCGCAGGGTTTGCGTGGGACCTTATCGAGCGCTGCTAGCCACGTGCGATAAAGAAAGTCGAACCTGACATAGCGGTTACCGAGGCTTCGCTTCGGCTGGACCCACGTGACCGCAACCCAGCGCCACCACTCCCGGACAGCTACAAAAGGAAGGACGCATCTGGGCTCCAGCATTTGGCAGCAAGGGTTGCGGCTGGACCACAACTAATCGCCGTTTGCTGCGCAGGGTTTGCGTGGGGCCTCATCGAGCGCTGCTAGCCACGTGCGATAAAGCAAGGCGAACCTGACGCAGCGGTTACCGAGGCTTCGCTTCGGCTGGACCCACGTGACTGCAACCCAGCGCCACCACTCCCGGAAAGCTACAAAAGGAAGGACGCATCTGGGCTCCAGCATTTGGCAGCAAGGGTTGCGGCTGGACCACAACTAATCGCCGTTTGCTGCGCAGGGTTTGCGTGGGGCCTCATCGAGCGCTGCTAGCCACGTGCGATAAAGAAAGGCGAACCTGACGCAGCGATTACCGAGGCTTCGCTTCGGCTGGACCCACGTGACTGCAACCCAGCGCCACCACTCCCGGACAGCTACAAAAGGAAGGACGCCTCTGCGCTCCAGCATTTGGCAGCAAGGGTTGCGGCTGGACCAGAACTAATCGCCGTTTGCTGCGCAGGGTTTGCGTGGGGCCTCATCGAGCGCTGCTAGCCACGTGCGATAAAGAAAGGCGAAACTGACATAGTGTTACCGAGGCTCCCCTTCGGCTGGACCCACGTGACTGCAACCCAGCGCCACCACTTCCGGACAGCTACAAAAGGAAGGACGCATCTGGGCTCCAGCATTTGGCAGCAAGGGTTGCGGCTGGACCACAACTAATCGCCGTTTGCTGCCCAGGGTTTGCGTGGGGCCTCATCGAGCGCTGCTAGCCACGTGCGATAAAGAAAGGCGAACCTGACGCCGCGGTTACCGAGGCTTCGCTTCGGCTGGACCCACGTGACTGCAACCCAGCGCCACCACTTCCGGACAGCTACAAAAGGAAGGACGCATCTGGGCTCCAGCATTTGGCAGCAAGGGTTGCGGCTGGACCACAACTAATCGCCGTTTGCTGCGCAGGGTTTGCGTGGGACCTTATCGAGCGCTGCTAGCCACGTGCGATAAAGAAAGGCGAACCTGACATAGCGGTTACCGAGGCTTCGCTTCGGCTGGACCCACGTGACCGCAACCCAGCGCCACCACTTCCGGACAGCTACAAAAGGAAGGACGCATCTGGGCTCCAGCATTTGGCAGCAAGGGTTGCGGCTGGACCACAACTATACGCCGTTTGCTGCGCAGGGTTTGCGTGGGGCCTCATCGAGCGCTGCTAGCCACGTGCGATAAAGAAAGGCGAACCTGACGCAGCGGTTACCGAGGCTTCGCTTCGGCTGGACCCACGTGACTGCAACCCAGCGCCACCACTTCCGGACAGCTACAAAAGGAAGGACGCATCTGGGCTCCAGCATTTGGCAGCAAGGGTTGCGGCTGGACCACAACTAATCGCCGTTTGCTGCGCAGGGTTTGCGTGGGACCTTATCGAGCGCTGCTAGCCACGTGCGATAAAGAAAGGCGAACCTGACATAGCGGTTACCGAGGCTTCGCTTCGGCTGGACCCACGTGACCGCAACCCAGCGCCACCACTTCCGGACAGCTACAAAAGGAAGGACGCATCTGGGCTCCAGCATTTGGCAGCAAGGGTTGCGGCTGGACCACAACTATACGCCGTTTGCTGCGCAGGGTTTGCGTGGGGCCTCATCGAGCGCTGCTAGCCACGTGCGATAAAGAAAGGCGAACCTGACGCAGCGGTTACCGAGGCTTCGCTTCGGCTGGACCCACGTGACTGCAACCCAGCGCCACCACTTCCGGACAGCTACAAAAGGAAGGACGCATCTGGGCTCCAGCATTTGGCAGCAAGGGTTGCGGCTGGACCACAACTAATCGCTGTTTGCTGCGCAGGGTTTGCGTGGGGCCTCATCGAGCGCTGCTAGCCACGTGCGATAAAGCAAGGCGAACCTGACGCAGCGGTTACCGAGGCTTCGCTTCGGCTGGACCCACGTGACTGCAACACAGTGCCACCACTCACCACTCCCGGACAGCTACAATAGGAAGGACGCATCTGGCCTCCAGCCTTTGGCAGCAAGGGTTCCGGCTGGACCACAACTAATCGCCGTTTGCTGCGCAGGGTTTGCGTGGGGCCTCATCGAGCGCTGCTAGCCACGTGCGATAAAGAAAGGCGAACCTGACGCCGCGGCTACCGAGGCTTCACTTCGGCTGGACCCACGTGACTGCAACCCAGCGCCACCACTCCCGGACAGCTACAAAAGGAAGGACGCATCTGGGCTCCAGCATTTGGCAGCAAGGGTTGCGGCTGGACCACAACTAATCGCCGTTTGCGGCGCAGGGTTTGCGTGGGGCCTCATCGAGCGCTGCTAGCCACGTGCGATAAAGAAAGGCGAACCTGACATAGCGGTTACCGAGGCTTCCCTTCGGCTGGACCCACGTTACTGCAACCCAGCGCCACCACTTCCGGACAGCTACAAAAGGAAGGACGCATCTGGGCTCCAGCATTTGGCAGCAAGGGTTGCGGCTGGACCACAACTAATCGCCGTTTGCAGCGCAAGGTTTGCGTGGGGCCTCATCGAGCGCTGCTAGCCACGTGAGATAAAGAAAGGCGAACCTGACGCAGCGGTTAACGAGGCTTCGCTTCGGCTGGACCCACGTGACTGCAACCCAGCGCCACCACTCCCGGACAGCTACAAAAGGAAGGACGCATCTGGGCTCCAGTATTTGGCAGCAAGGGTTGCGGCTGGACCACAACTAAGCGCCGTTTGCTGCGCAGGGTTTGCGTGGGGCCTCATCGAGCGCTGCTAGCCACGTGCGATAAAGAAAGGCGAAACTGACATAGCGGTTACCGAGGCTTCCCTTCGGCTGGACCCACGTGACTGCAACCCAGCGCCACCACTTCCGGACAGCTACAAAAGGAAGGACGCATCTGGGCTCCAGCATTTGGCAGCAAGGGTTGCGGCTGGACCACAACTAATCGCCGTTTGCTGCGCAGGGTTTGCGTGGGACCTTATCGAGCGCTGCTAGCCACGTGCGATAAAGAAAGGCGAACCTGACATAGCGGTTACCGAGGCTTCGCTTCGGCTGGACCCACGTGACCGCAACCCAGCGCCACCACTTCCGGACAGCTACAAAAGGAAGGACGCATCTGGGCTCCAGCATTTGGCAGCAAGGGTTGCGGCTGGACCACAACTATACGCCGTTTGCTGCGCAGGGTTTGCGTGGGGCCTCATCGAGCGCTGCTAGCCACGTGCGATAAAGAAAGGCGAACCTGACGCAGCGGTTACCGAGGCTTCGCTTCGGCTGGACCCACGTGACTGCAACCCAGCGCCACCACTTCCGGACAGCTACAAAAGGAAGGACGCATCTGGGCTCCAGCATTTGGCAGCAAGGGTTGCGGCTGGACCACAACTAATCGCCGTTTGCTGCGCAGGGTTTGCGTGGGGCCTCATCGAGCGCTGCTAGCCACGTGCGATAAAGAAAGGCGAACCTGACGCCGCGGTTACCGAGGCTTCACTTCGGCTGGACCCACGTGACTGCAACCCAGCGCCACCACTCCCGGACAGCTACAAAAGGAAGGACGCATCTGGGCTCCAGCATTTGGCAGCAAGGGTTGCGGCTGGACCACAACTAATCGCCGTTTGCTGCGCAGGGTTTGCGTGGGGCCTCATCGAGCGCTGCTAGCCACGTGCGATAAAGAAATGCGAACCTGACATAGCGGTTACCGAGGCTTCCCTTCGGCTGGACCCACGTTACTGCAACCCAGCGCCACCACTTCCGGACAGCTACAAAAGGAAGGACGCATCTGGGCTCCAGCATTTGGCAGCAAGGGTTGCGGCTGGACCACAACTAATCGCCGTTTGCAGCGCATGGTTTGCGTGGGGCCTCATCGAGCGCTGCTAGCCACGTGAGATAAAGAAAGGCGAACCTGACGCAGCGGTTAACGAGGCTTCGCTTCGGCTGGACCCACGTGACTGCAACCCAGCGCCACCACTCCCGGACAGCTACAAAAGGAAGGACGCATCTGGGCTCCAGTATTTGGCAGCAAGGGTTGCGGCTGGACCACAACTAATCGCCGTTTGCTGCGCAGGGTTTGCGTGGGGCCTCATCGAGCGCTGCTAGCCACGTGCGATAAAGAAAGGCGAACCTGACATAGCGGTTACCGAGGCTTCGCTTCGGCTGGACCCACGTGACTGCAACCCAGCGCCACCACTCCCGGACAGCTACAAAAAGAAGGACGCATCTGGGCTCCAGCATTTGGCAGCAAGGGTTGCGGCTGGACCACAACTAATCGCCGTTTGCTGTGCAGGGTTTGCGTGGGGCCTCATCGAGCGCTGCTAGCCACGTGCGATAAAGGAAGGCGAACCTGACGCAGCGGTTACCGAGGCTTCGCTTCGGCTGGACCCACGTGACTGCAACCCAGCGCCACCACTCCCGGACAGCTACAAAAGGAAGGACGCATCTGGGCTCCAGTCTTTGGCAGCAAGGGTTGCGGCTGGACCACAACTAATCGCCGTTTGCCGCGCAGGGTTTGCGTGGGGCCTCATCGAGCGCTGCTAGCCACGTGCGATAAAGAAAGGCGAACCTGACGCCGCGGTTACCGAGGCTTCGCTTCGGCTGGACCCACGTGACTGCAACCCAGCGCCACCACTCCCGGACAGCTACAAAAGGAAGGACGCATCTGGGCTCCAGCATTTGGCAGCAAGGGTTGCGGCTTGACCACAACTAATCGCCGTTTGCTGCGCAGAGTTTGCGTGGGGCCTCATCGAGCGCTGCTAGCCACGTGCGATAAAGAAAGGCGAACCTGATGCAGCGGTTACCGAGGCTTCGCTTCGGCTGTAGCCACGTTACTGCAACCCAGCGCCACCACTCCCGGACAGCTACAAAAGGAAGGACGCATCTGGGCTCCAGCATTTGGTAGCAAGGGTTGCGGCTGGACCACAACTAATCGCCGTTTGCTGCGCAGGGTTTGCGTGGGGCTTCATCGAGCGCTGCTAGCCACGTGCGATAAAGCAAGGCGAACCTGACGCAGCGGTTACCGAGGCTTCGATTCGGCTGGACCCACGTGACTGCAACCCAGCGCCACCACTCCCGGACAGCTACAAAAGGAAGGACGCATCTGGGCTCCAGCATTTGGCAGCAAGGGTTGCGGCTGGACCACAACTAATCGCCGTTTGCAGCGCAGGGTTTGCGTGGGGCCTCATCGAGCGCTGCTAGCCACGTGCGATAAAGAAAGGCGAACCTGACATAGCGGTTACTGAGGCTTCCCTTCGGCTGGACCCACGTGACTGCAACCCAGCACTACCACTTCCGGACAGCTACAAAAGGAAGGACGCATCTGGGCTCCAGCATTTGGCAGCAAGGGTTGCGGCTGGACCACAACTAATCGCCGTTTGCAGCGCAGGGTTTGCGTGGGGCCTCATCGAGCGCTGCTAGCCACGTGCGATAAAGAAAGGCGAACCTGACATAGCGGTTACTGAGGCTTCCCTTCGGCTGGACCCACGTGACTGCAACCCAGCACTACCACTTCCGGACAGCTACAAAAGGAAGGACGCATCTGGGCTCCAGCATTTGGCAGCAAGGGTTGCGGCTGGACCACAACTAATCGCCGTTTGCTGCGCAGGGTTTGCGTGGGGCCTCATAGAGCGCTGCTTGCCACGTGCGATAAAAAAAGGCGAACCTGACGCAGTGGTTACCGAGGCTTCGCTTCGGCTGGACCCACGTGACTGCAACCCAGCGCCACCACTCCCGGACAGCTACAAAAGGAAGGACGCAACTGGGCTCCAGCATTTGGCAGCAAGGGTTGCGGCTGGACCACAACTAATCGCCGTTTGCTGCGCAGGGTTCGCGTGGGGCCTCATCGAGCGCTGCTAGCCACGTGCGATAAAGAAAGGCGAACCTGACGCAGCGGTTACCGAGGCTTCGCTTCGGCTGGACCCACGTGACTGCAACCCAGCGCCACCACTCCCGGACAGCTACAAAAGGAAGGACGCATCTGGGCTCCAGCATTTGGCAGCAAGGGTTGCGGCTGGACCACAACTAATCGCCGTTTGCTGCGCAGGGTTTGCGTGGGGCCTCATCGAGCGCTGCTAGCCACGTGCGATAAAGAAAGGCGAACCTGACGCAGGGGTTACCGAGGCTTCGCTACGGCTGGACCCACGTGACTGCAACCCAGCGCCACCACTCCCGGACAGCTACAAAAGGAAGGACGCATCTGGGCAACAGCATTTGGCAGCAAGGGTTGTGGATGGACCACAACTAATCGCCGTTTGCTGCGCAGGGTTTGCGTGGGGCCTCATCGAGCGCTGCTAGCCACGTGCGATAAAGAAAGGCGAACATGACGCAGTTATTACCAAGGCTTCGCTTCGGCTGGACCCACGTGACTGCAACCCAGCGCCACCACTCCCGGACAGCTACAAAAGGAAGGACGCATCTGGGCTCCAGCATTTGGCAGCAAGGGTTGCGGCTGGACCACAACTAATCGCCGTTTGCTGCGCAGGGTTTGCGTGGGGCCTCATCGAGCGCTGCTAGCCACGTGCGATAAAGAAAGGCAAACCTGACGCAGCGGTTACCGAGGCTTCGCTACGGCTGGACCCACGTGACTGCAACCCAGCGCCACCACTCCCGGACAGCTACAAAAGGAAGCACGCATCTGGGCAACAGCATTTGGCAGCAAGTGTTGTGGATGGACCACAACTAATCGCCGTTTGCTGCGCAGGGTTTGCGGGGGGCCTCATCGAGCGCTGCTCGCCACGTGCGATAAAGAAAGGCGAACATGACGCAGTGGTTACCGAGGCTTCGCTTCGGCTGGACCCACGTGACTGCAACCCAGCGCCACCACTCCCGGACAGCTACAAAAGGAAGGACGCATCTGGGCTCCATCATATGGCAGCAAGGGTTGCGGCTGGACCACAACTAATCGCCGTTTGCTGCGCAGGGTTTGCGTGGGGCCTCATCGAGCGCTGCTAGCCACGAGCGATAAAGAAAGGCGAACCTGACGCAGTGGTTACCGAGGCTTCGCTTCGGCTGGACCCACGTGACTGCTACCCAGCGCCACCACTCCCGGATAGCTACAAAAGGAAGGACGCATCTGGGCTCCAGCATTTGGCAGCAAGGGTTGCGGCTGGACCACAACTAATCGCCGTTTGCTGCGCAGGGTTTGCGTGGGGCCTCATTGAGCGCTGCTAGCCACATGCGATAAAAAAAGGTGAACCTGACGCAGCGGTTACCGAGGCTTCGCTTCGGCTCAACCTACGTGACTGCAACCCAGCGCCACCACTTCCGGACAGCCACAAAAGGAAGGACGCATCTGGGCTCCAGCATTTGGCAGCAAGGGTTGCGGCTGGACCACAACTAATCGCCGTTTGCTGCGCAGGGTTTGCGTGGGACCTTATCGAGCGCTGCTAGCCACGTGCGATAAAGAAAGTCGAACCTGACATAGCGGTTACCGAGGCTTCGCTTCGGCTGGACCCACGTGACCGCAACCCAGCGCCACCACTCCCGGACAGCTACAAAAGGAAGGACGCATCTGGGCTCCAGCATTTGGCAGCAAGGGTTGCGGCTGGACCACAACTAATCGCCGTTTGCTGCGCAGGGTTTGCGTGGGGCCTCATCGAGCGCTGCTAGCCACGTGCGATAAAGAAAGGCGAACCTGACGCAGCGATTACCGAGGCTTCGCTTCGGCTGGACCCACGTGACTGCAACCCAGCGCCACCACTCCCGGACAGCTACAAAAGGAAGGACGCCTCTGCGCTCCAGCATTTGGCAGCAAGGGTTGCGGCTGGACCAGAACTAATCGCCGTTTGCTGCGCAGGGTTTGCGTGGGGCCTCATCGAGCGCTGCTAGCCACGTGCGATAAAGAAAGGCGAAACTGACATAGTGTTACCGAGGCTTCCCTTCGGCTGGACCCACGTGACTGCAACCCAGCGCCACCACTTCCGGACAGCTACAAAAGGAAGGACGCATCTGGGCTCCAGCATTTGGCAGCAAGGGTTGCGGCTGGACCACAACTAATCGCCGTTTGCTGCCCAGGGTTTGCGTGGGGCCTCATCGAGCGCTGCTAGCCACGTGCGATAAAGAAAGGCGAACCTGACGCCGCGGTTACCGAGGCTTCGCTTCGGCTGGACCCACGTGACTGCAACCCAGCGCCACCACTTCCGGACAGCTACAAAAGGAAGGACGCATCTGGGCTCCAGCATTTGGCAGCAAGGGTTGCGGCTGGACCACAACTAATCGCCGTTTGCTGCGCAGGGTTTGCGTGGGACCTTATCGAGCGCTGCTAGCCACGTGCGATAAAGAAAGGCGAACCTGACATAGCGGTTACCGAGGCTTCGCTTCGGCTGGACCCACGTGACCGCAACCCAGCGCCACCACTTCCGGACAGCTACAAAAGGAAGGACGCATCTGGGCTCCAGCATTTGGCAGCAAGGGTTGCGGCTGGACCACAACTATACGCCGTTTGCTGCGCAGGGTTTGCGTGGGGCCTCATCGAGCGCTGCTAGCCACGTACGATAAAGAAAGGCGAACCTGACGCAGCGGTTACCGAGGCTTCGCTTCGGCTGGACCCACGTGACTGCAACCCAGCGCCACCACTTCCGGACAGCTACAAAAGGAAGGACGCATCTGGGCTCCAGCATTTGGCAGCAAGGGTTGCGGCTGGACCACAACTAATCGCCGTTTGCTGCGCAGGGTTTGCGTGGGACCTTATCGAGCGCTGCTAGCCACGTGCGATAAAGAAAGGCGAACCTGACATAGCGGTTACCGAGGCTTCGCTTCGGCTGGACCCACGTGACCGCAACCCAGCGCCACCACTTCCGGACAGCTACAAAAGGAAGGACGCATCTGGGCTCCAGCATTTGGCAGCAAGGGTTGCGGCTGGACCACAACTATACGCCGTTTGCTGCGCAGGGTTTGCGTGGGGCCTCATCGAGCGCTGCTAGCCACGTGCGATAAAGAAAGGCGAACCTGACGCAGCGGTTACCGAGGCTTCGCTTCGGCTGGACCCACGTGACTGCAACCCAGCGCCACCACTTCCGGACAGCTACAAAAGGAAGGACGCATCTGGGCTCCAGCATTTGGCAGCAAGGGTTGCGGCTGGACCACAACTAATCGCTGTTTGCTGCGCAGGGTTTGCGTGGGGCCTCATCGAGCGCTGCTAGCCACGTGCGATAAAGCAAGGCGAACCTGACGCAGCGGTTACCGAGGCTTCGCTTCGGCTGGACCCACGTGACTGCAACACAGTGCCACCACTCACCACTCCCGGACAGCTACAATAGGAAGGACGCATCTGGCCTCCAGCCTTTGGCAGCAAGGGTTCCGGCTGGACCACAACTAATCGCCGTTTGCTGCGCAGGGTTTGCGTGGGGCCTCATCGAGCGCTGCTAGCCACGTGCGATAAAGAAAGGCGAACCTGACGCCGCGGCTACCGAGGCTTCACTTCGGCTGGACCCACGTGACTGCAACCCAGCGCCACCACTCCCGGACAGCTACAAAAGGAAGGACGCATCTGGGCTCCAGCATTTGGCAGCAAGGGTTGCGGCTGGACCACAACTTATCGCCGTTTGCGGCGCAGGGTTTGCGTGGGGCCTCATCGAGCGCTGCTAGCCACGTGCGATAAAGAAAGGCGAACCTGACATAGCGGTTACCGAGGCTTCCCTTCGGCTGGACCCACGTTACTGCAACCCAGCGCCACCACTTCCGGACAGCTACAAAAGGAAGGACGCATCTGGGCTCCAGCATTTGGCAGCAAGGGTTGCGGCTGGACCACAACTAATCGCCGTTTGCAGCGCAAGGTTTGCGTGGGGCCTCATCGAGCGCTGCTAGCCACGTGAGATAAAGAAAGGCGAACCTGACGCAGCGGTTAACGAGGCTTCGCTTCGGCTGGACCCACGTGACTGCAACCCAGCGCCACCACTCCCGGACAGCTACAAAAGGAAGGACGCATCTGGGCTCCAGTATTTGGCAGCAAGGGTTGCGGCTGGACCACAACTAATCGCCGTTTGCTGCGCAGGGTTTGCGTGGGGCCTCATCGAGCGCTGCTAGCCACGTGCGATAAAGAAAGGCGAAACTGACATAGCGGTTACCGAGGCTTCCCTTCGGCTGGACCCACGTGACTGCAACCCAGCGCCACCACTTCCGGACAGCTACAAAAGGAAGGACGCATCTGGGCTCCAGCATTTGGCAGCAAGGGTTGCGGCTGGACCACAACTAATCGCCGTTTGCTGCGCAGGGTTTGCGTGGGGCCTCATCGAGCGCTGCTAGCCACGTGCGATAAAGAAAGGCGAACCAGACGCAGCGGTTACCGAGGCTTCGCTTCGGCTGGACCCACGTGACTGCAACCCAGCGCCACCACTCCCGGACAGCTACAAAAGGAAGGACGCATCTGGGCTCCAGCATTTGGCAGCAAGGGTTGCGGCTGGACCACAACTAATCGCCGTTTGCTGCGCAGGGTTTGCGTGGGGCCTCATCGAGCGCTGCTAGCCACGTGCGATAAAGAAAGGCGAAACTGACATAGCGGTTACCGAGGCTTCCCTTCGGCTGGACCCACGTGACTGCAACCCAGCGCCACCACTTCCGGACAGCTACAAAAGGAAGGACGCATCTGGGCTCCAGCATTTGGCAGCAAGGGTTGCGGCTGGACCACAACTAATCGCCGTTTGCTGCGCAGGGTTTGCGTGGGACCTTATCGAGCGCTGCTAGCCACGTGCGATAAAGAAAGGCGAACCTGACATAGCGGTTACCGAGGCTTCGCTTCGGCTGGACCCACGTGACCGCAACCCAGCGCCACCACTTCCGGACAGCTACAAAAGGAAGGACGCATCTGGGCTCCAGCATTTGGCAGCAAGGGTTGCGGCTGGACCACAACTATACGCCGTTTGCTGCGCAGGGTTTGCGTGGGGCCTCATCGAGCGCTGCTAGCCACGTGCGATAAAGAAAGGCGAACCTGACGCAGCGGTTACCGAGGCTTCGCTTCGGCTGGACCCACGTGACTGCAACCCAGCGCCACCACTTCCGGACAGCTACAAAAGGAAGGACGCATCTGGGCTCCAGCATTTGGCAGCAAGGGTTGCGGCTGGACCACAACTAATCGCCGTTTGCTGCGCAGGGTTTGCGTGGGGCCTCATCGAGCGCTGCTAGCCACGTGCGATAAAGCAAGGCGAACCTGACGCAGCGGTTACCGAGGCTTCGCTTCGGCTGGACCCACGTGACTGCAACACAGTGCCACCACTCACCACTCCCGGACAGCTACAATAGGAAGGACGCATCTGGCCTCCAGCCTTTGGCAGCAAGGGTTCCGGCTGGACCACAACTAATCGCCGTTTGCTGCGCAGGGTTTGCGTGGGGCCTCATCGAGCGCTGCTAGCCACGTGCGATAAAGAAAGGCGAACCTGACGCCGCGGTTACCGAGGCTTCACTTCGGCTGGACCCACGTGACTGCAACCCAGCGCCACCACTCCCGGACAGCTACAAAAGGAAGGACGCATCTGGGCTCCAGCATTTGGCAGCAAGGGTTGCGGCTGGACCACAACTAATCGCCGTTTGCTGCGCAGGGTTTGCGTGGGGCCTCATCGAGCGCTGCTAGCCACGTGCGATAAAGAAAGGCGAACCTGACATAGCGGTTACCGAGGCTTCCCTTCGGCTGGACCCACGTTACTGCAACCCAGCGCCACCACTTCCGGACAGCTACAAAAGGAAGGACGCATCTGGGCTCCAGCATTTGGCAGCAAGGGTTGCGGCTGGACCACAACTAATCGCCGTTTGCAGCGCATGGTTTGCGTGGGGCCTCATCGAGCGCTGCTAGCCACGTGAGATAAAGAAAGGCGAACCTGACGCAGCGGTTAACGAGGCTTCGCTTCGGCTGGACCCACGTGACTGCAACCCAGCGCCACCACTCCCGGACAGCTACAAAAGGAAGGACGCATCTGGGCTCCAGTATTTGGCAGCAAGGGTTGCGGCTGGACCACAACTAATCGCCGTTTGCTGCGCAGGGTTTGCGTGGGGCCTCATCGAGCGCTGCTAGCCACGTGCGATAAAGAAAGGCGAACCTGACATAGCGGTTACCGAGGCTTCGCTTCGGCTGGACCCACGTGACTGCAACCCAGCGCCACCACTCCCGGACAGCTACAAAAAGAAGGACGCATCTGGGCTCCAGCATTTGGCAGCAAGGGTTGCGGCTGGACCACAACTAATCGCCGTTTGCTGTGCAGGGTTTGCGTGGGGCCTCATCGAGCGCTGCTAGCCACGTGCGATAAAGGAAGGCGAACCTGACGCAGCGGTTACCGAGGCTTCGCTTCGGCTGGACCCACGTGACTGCAACCCAGCGCCACCACTCCCGGACAGCTACAAAAGGAAGGACGCATCTGGGCTCCAGTCTTTGGCAGCAAGGGTTGCGGCTGGACCACAACTAATCGCCGTTTGCCGCGCAGGGTTTGCGTGGGGCCTCATCGAGCGCTGCTAGCCACGTGCGATAAAGAAAGGCGAACCTGACGCCGCGGTTACCGAGGCTTCGCTTCGGCTGGACCCACGTGACTGCAACCCAGCGCCACCACTCCCGGACAGCTACAAAAGGAAGGACGCATCTGGGCTCCAGCATTTGGCAGCAAGGGTTGCGGCTGGACCACAACTAATCGCCGTTTGCTGGGCAGGGTTTGCGTGGGGACTCATCGAGCGCTGCTAGCCACGTGCGATAAAGAAAGGCGAACCTGACATAGCGGTTACCAAGGCTTTCCTTCGGCTGGACCCACGTGACTGCAACCCAGCGCCACCACTTCCGGACAGCTACAAAAGGAAGGACGCATCTGGGCTCCAGCATTTGGCAGCAAGGGTTGCGGCTGGACCACAACTAATCGCCGTTTGCTGCGCAGGGTTTGCGTGGGGCCTAATCGAGCGCTGCTAGCCACGTGCGATAAAGAAAGGCGAACCTGACGCAGCGGTTACCGAGGCTTCGCTTCGGCTGGACCCACGTGACTGCAACCCAGCGCCACCACTCCCGGACAGCTACAAAAGGAAGGACGCATCTGGGCTCCAGCATTTGGCAGCAAGGGTTGCGGCTGGACCACAACTAATCGCCGTTTGCTGCGCAGGGTTTGCGTGGGGCCTCATCGAGCGCTGCTAGCCACGTGCGATAAAGAAAGGCGAACATGACGCAGTGGTTACCGAGGCTTCGCTTCGGCTGGACCCACGTGACTGCAACCCAGCGCCACCACTCCCGGACAGCTACAAAAGGAAGGACGCATCTGGGCTCCAGCATTTGGTAGCAAGGGTTGCGGCTGGACCACAACTAATCGCCGTTTGCTGCGCAGGGTTTGCGTGGGGCCTCATCGAGCGCTGCTAGCCACGTGCGATAAAGCAAGGCGAACCTGACGCAGCGGTTACCGAGGCTTCGATTCGGCTGGACCCACGTGACTGCAACCCAGCGCCACCACTCCCGGACAGCTACAAAAGGAAGGACGCATCTGGGCTCCAGCATTTGGCAGCAAGGGTTGCGGCTGGACCACAACTAATCGCCGTTTGCTGCGCAGGGTTTGCGTGGGGCCTCATCGAGCGCTGCTAGCCACGTGCGATAAAGAAAGGCGAACCTGACATAGCGGTTACCGAGGCATCCCTTCGGCTGGACCCACGTTACTGCAACCCAGCGCCACCACTTCCGGACAGCTACAAAAGGAAGGACGCATCTGGGCTCCAGCATTTGGCAGCAAGGGTTGCGGCTGGACCACAACTAATCGCCGTTTGCAGCGCAAGGTTTGCGTGGGGCCTCATCGAGCGCTGCTAGCCACGTGAGATAAAGAAAGGCGAACCTGACGCAGCGGTTAACGAGGCTTCGCTTCGGCTGGACCCACGTGACTGCAACCCAGCGCCACCACTCCCGGACAGCTACAAAAGGAAGGACGCATCTGGGCTCCAGTATTTGGCAGCAAGGGTTGCGGCTGGACCACAACTATTCGCCGTTTGCTGCGCAGGGTTTGCGTGGGGCCTCATCGAGCGCTGCTAGCCACGTGCGATAAAGAAAGGCGAACCTGACGCAGCGGTTACCGAGGCTTCGCTTCGGCTGGACCCACGTGACTGCAACCCAGCGCCACCACTTCCGGACAGCTACAAAAGGAAGGACGCATCTGGGCTCCAGCATTTGGCAGCAAGGGTTGCGGCTGGACCACAACTAATCGCCGTTTGCTGCGCAGGGTTTGCGTGGGGCCTCATCGAGCGCTGCTAGCCACGTGCGATAAAGCAAGGCGAACCTGACGCAGCGGTTACCGAGGCTTCGCTTCGGCTGGACCCACGTGACTGCAACACAGTGCCACCACTCACCACTCCCGGACAGCTACAATAGGAAGGACGCATCTGGCCTCCAGCCTTTGGCAGCAAGGGTTCCGGCTGGACCACAACTAATCGCCGTTTGCTGCGCAGGGTTTGCGTGGGGCCTCATCGAGCGCTGCTAGCCACGTGCGATAAAGAAAGGCGAACCTGACGCCGCGGTTACCGAGGCTTCACTTCGGCTGGACCCACGTGACTGCAACCCAGCGCCACCACTCCCGGACAGCTACAAAAGGAAGGACGCATCTGGGCTCCAGCATTTGGCAGCAAGGGTTGCGGCTGGACCACAACTAATCGCCGTTTGCTGCGCAGGGTTTGCGTGGGGCCTCATCGAGCGCTGCTAGCCACGTGCGATAAAGAAAGGCGAACCTGACATAGCGGTTACCGAGGCTTCCCTTCGGCTGGACCCACGTTACTGCAACCCAGCGCCACCACTTCCGGACAGCTACAAAAGGAAGGACGCATCTGGGCTCCAGCATTTGGCAGCAAGGGTTGCGGCTGGACCACAACTAATCGCCGTTTGCAGCGCATGGTTTGCGTGGGGCCTCATCGAGCGCTGCTAGCCACGTGAGATAAAGAAAGGCGAACCTGACGCAGCGGTTAACGAGGCTTCGCTTCGGCTGGACCCACGTGACTGCAACCCAGCGCCACCACTCCCGGACAGCTACAAAAGGAAGGACGCATCTGGGCTCCAGTATTTGGCAGCAAGGGTTGCGGCTGGACCACAACTAATCGCCGTTTGCTGCGCAGGGTTTGCGTGGGGCCTCATCGAGCGCTGCTAGCCACGTGCGATAAAGAAAGGCGAACCTGACATAGCGGTTACCGAGGCTTCGCTTCGGCTGGACCCACGTGACTGCAACCCAGCGCCACCACTCCCGGACAGCTACAAAAAGAAGGACGCATCTGGGCTCCAGCATTTGGCAGCAAGGGTTGCGGCTGGACCACAACTAATCGCCGTTTGCTGTGCAGGGTTTGCGTGGGGCCTCATCGAGCGCTGCTAGCCACGTGCGATAAAGGAAGGCGAACCTGACGCAGCGGTTACCGAGGCTTCGCTTCGGCTGGACCCACGTGACTGCAACCCAGCGCCACCACTCCCGGACAGCTACAAAAGGAAGGACGCATCTGGGCTCCAGTCTTTGGCAGCAAGGGTTGCGGCTGGACCACAACTAATCGCCGTTTGCCGCGCAGGGTTTGCGTGGGGCCTCATCGAGCGCTGCTAGCCACGTGCGATAAAGAAAGGCGAACCTGACGCCGCGGTTACCGAGGCTTCGCTTCGGCTGGACCCACGTGACTGCAACCCAGCGCCACCACTCCCGGACAGCTACAAAAGGAAGGACGCATCTGGGCTCCAGCATTTGGCAGCAAGGGTTGCGGCTGGACCACAACTAATCGCCGTTTGCTGGGCAGGGTTTGCGTGGGGACTCATCGAGCGCTGCTAGCCACGTGCGATAAAGAAAGGCGAACCTGACATAGCGGTTACCAAGGCTTTCCTTCGGCTGGACCCACGTGACTGCAACCCAGCGCCACCACTTCCGGACAGCTACAAAAGGAAGGACGCATCTGGGCTCCAGCATTTGGCAGCAAGGGTTGCGGCTGGACCACAACTAATCGCCGTTTGCTGCGCAGGGTTTGCGTGGGGCCTAATCGAGCGCTGCTAGCCACGTGCGATAAAGAAAGGCGAACCTGACGCAGCGGTTACCGAGGCTTCGCTTCGGCTGGACCCACGTGACTGCAACCCAGCGCCACCACTCCCGGACAGCTACAAAAGGAAGGACGCATCTGGGCTCCAGCATTTGGCAGCAAGGGTTGCGGCTGGACCACAACTAATCGCCGTTTGCTGCGCAGGGTTTGCGTGGGGCCTCATCGAGCGCTGCTAGCCACGTGCGATAAAGAAAGGCGAACATGACGCAGTGGTTACCGAGGCTTCGCTTCGGCTGGACCCACGTGACTGCAACCCAGCGCCACCACTCCCGGACAGCTACAAAAGGAAGGACGCATCTGGGCTCCAGCATTTGGTAGCAAGGGTTGCGGCTGGACCACAACTAATCGCCGTTTGCTGCGCAGGGTTTGCGTGGGGCCTCATCGAGCGCTGCTAGCCACGTGCGATAAAGCAAGGCGAACCTGACGCAGCGGTTACCGAGGCTTCGATTCGGCTGGACCCACGTGACTGCAACCCAGCGCCACCACTCCCGGACAGCTACAAAAGGAAGGACGCATCTGGGCTCCAGCATTTGGCAGCAAGGGTTGCGGCTGGACCACAACTAATCGCCGTTTGCTGCGCAGGGTTTGCGTGGGGCCTCATCGAGCGCTGCTAGCCACGTGCGATAAAGAAAGGCGAACCTGACATAGCGGTTACCGAGGCATCCCTTCGGCTGGACCCACGTTACTGCAACCCAGCGCCACCACTTCCGGACAGCTACAAAAGGAAGGACGCATCTGGGCTCCAGCATTTGGCAGCAAGGGTTGCGGCTGGACCACAACTAATCGCCGTTTGCAGCGCAAGGTTTGCGTGGGGCCTCATCGAGCGCTGCTAGCCACGTGAGATAAAGAAAGGCGAACCTGACGCAGCGGTTAACGAGGCTTCGCTTCGGCTGGACCCACGTGACTGCAACCCAGCGCCACCACTCCCGGACAGCTACAAAAGGAAGGACGCATCTGGGCTCCAGTATTTGGCAGCAAGGGTTGCGGCTGGACCACAACTATTCGCCGTTTGCTGCGCAGGGTTTGCGTGGGGCCTCATCGAGCGCTGCTAGCCACGTGCGATAAAGAAAGGCGAACCTGACGCAGCGGTTACCGAGGCTTCGCTTCGGCTGGACCCACGTGACTGCAACCCAGCGCCTCCACTCCCGGACAGCTACAAAAGGAAGGACGCATCTTGGCTCCAGCATTTGGCAGCAAGGGTTGCGGCTGGACCACAACTAATCGCCGTTTGCTGCGCAGGGTTTGCGTGGGACCTTATCGAGCGCTTCTAGCCACGTGCGATAAAGAAAGGCGAACCTGACATAGCGGTTACCGAGGCTTCGCTTCGGCTGGACCCACGTGACTGCAACCCAGCGCCACCACTCCCGGACAGCTACAAAAAGAAGGACGCATCTGGGCTCCAGCATTTGGCAGCAAGGGTTGCGGCTGGACCACAACTAATCGCCGTTTGCTGTGCAGGGTTTGCGTGGGGCCTCATCGAGCGCTGCTAGCCACGTGCGATAAAGGAAGGCGAACCTGACGCAGCGGTTACCGAGGCTTCGCTTCGGCTGGACCCACGTGACTGCAACCCAGCGCCACCACTCCCGGACAGCTACAAAAGGAAGGACGCATCTGGGCTCCAGCCTTCGGCAGCAAGGGTTGCGGCTGGACCACAACTAATCGCCGTGTGCCGCGCAGGGTTTGCGTGGGGCCTCATCGAGCGCTGCTAGCCACGTGCGATAAAGAAAGGCGAACCTGACGCCGCGGTTACCGAGGCTTCGCTTCGGCTGGACCCACGTGACTGCAACCCAGCGCCACCACTCCCGGACAGCTACAAAAGGAAGGACGCATCTGGGCTCCAGCATTTGGCAGCAAGGGTTGCGGCTGGACCACAACTAATCGCCGTTTGCTGGGCAGGGTTTGCGTGGGGACTCATCGAGCGCTGCTAGCCACGTGCGATAAAGAAAGGCGAACCTGACATAGCGGTTACCAAGGCTTTCCTTCGGCTGGACCCACGTGACTGCAACCAAGCGCCACCACTTCCGGACAGCTACAAAAGGAAGGACGCATCTGGGCTCCAGCATTTGGCAGCAAGGGTTGCGGCTGGACCACAACTAATCGCCGTTTGCTGCGCAGGGTTTGCGTGGGGCCTAATCGAGCGCTGCTAGCCACGTGCGATAAAGAAAGGCGAACCTGACGCAGCGGTTACCGAGGCTCCGCTTCGGCTGGACCCACGTGACTGCAACCCAGCGCCACCACTCCCGGACAGCTACAAAAGGAAGGACGCATCTGGGCTCCAGCATTTGGCAGCAAGGGTTGCGGCTGGACCACAACTAATCGCCGTTTGCTGCGCAGGGTTTGCGTGGGGCCTCATCGAGCGCTGCTAGCCACGTGCGATAAAGAAAGGCGAACATGACGCAGTGGTTACCGAGGCTTCGCTTCGGCTGGACCCACGTGACTGCAACCCAGCGCCACCACTCCCGGACAGCTACAAAAGGAAGGACGCATCTGGGCTCCAGCATTTGGTAGCAAGGGTGGCGGCTGGACCACAACTAATCGCCGTTTGCTGCGCAGGGTTTGCGTGGGGCCTCATCGAGCGCTGCTAACCACGTGCGATAAAGCAAGGCGAACCTGACGCAGCGGTTACCGAGGCTTCGATTCGGCTGGACCCACGTGACTGCAACCCAGCGCCACCACTCCCGGACAGCTACAAAAGGAAGGACGCATCTGGGCTCCAGCATTTGGCTGCAAGGGTTGCGGCTGGACCACAACTAATCGCCGTTTGCTGCGCAGGGTTTGCGTGGGGCCTCATCGAGCGCTGCTAGCCACGTGCGATAAAGAAAGGCGAACCTGACATAGCGGTTACCGAGGCTTCCCTTCGGCTGGACCCACGTGACTGCAACCCAGCGCCACCACTTCCGGACAGCTACAAAAGGAAGGACGCATCTGGGCTCCAGCATTTGGCAGCAAGGGTTGCGGCTGGACCACAACTAATCGCCGTTTGCTGCGCAGGGTTTGCGTGGGGCCTCATCGAGCGCTGCTAGCCATGTGCGATAAAGAAAGGCGAACCTGACGCAGCGGTTACCGAGACTTCGCTTCGGCTGGACCCACGTGACTGCTACCCAGCGCCACCACTCCCGGACAGCTACAAAAAGAAGGACGCATCTGGGCTCCAGCATTTGGCAGCAAGGGTTGCGGCTGGACCACAACTAATCGCCGTTTGCTGCGCAGGGTTTCCGTGGGGCCTCATCGAGCGCTGCTAGCCACGTGCGATAAAGAAAGGCGAACCTGACGCAGCGGTTACCGAGGCTTCGCTTCGGCTGGACCCACGTGACTGCTACCCAGCGCCACCACTCCCGGACAGCTACAAAAAGAAGGACGCATCTGGGCTCCAGCATTTGGCAGCAAGGGTTGCGGCTGGACCACAACTAATCGCCGTTTGCTGCGCAGGGTTTGCGTGGGGCCTCATCGAGCGCTGCTAGCCACGTGCGATAAAGAAAGGCGAACCTGACGCAGCGGTTACTGAGGCTTCGCTTCGGCTGGACCCACGTGACTGCAACCCAGCGCCACCACTCCCGGACAGCTACAAAAGGAAGGACGCATCTGGGCTCCAGCATTTGGCAGCAAGGGTTGCGGCTTGACCACAACTAATCGCCGTTTGCTGCGCAGGGTTTGCGTGGGGCCTCATCGAGCGCTGCTAGCCACGTGCGATAAAGAAAGGCGAACCTGACGCAGCGGTTACCGAGGCTTCGCTTCGGCTGTAGCCACGTTACTGCAACCCAGCGCCACCACTCCCGGACAGCTACAAAAGGAAGGGCGCATCTGGGCTCCAGCATTTGGTAGCAAGGGTTGCGGCTGGACCACAACTAATCGCCGTTTGCTGCGCAGGGTTTGCGTGGGGCCTCATCGAGCGCTGCTAGCCACGTGCGATAAAGCAAGGCGAACCTGACGCAGCGGTTACCGAGGCTTCGATTCGGCTGGACCCACGTGACTGCAACCCAGCGCCACCACTCCCGGACAGCTACAAAAGGAAGGACGCATCTGGGCTCCAGCATTTGACAGCAAGGGTTGCGGCTGGACCACAACTAATCGCCGTTTGCTGCGCAGGGTTTGCGTGGGGCCTCATCGAGCGCTGTTAGCCACGTGCGATAAAGAAAGGCGAACCTGACATAGCGGTTACCGAGGCTTCCCTTCGGCTGGACCCACGTGACTGCAACCCAGCACCACCACTTCCGGACAGCTACAAAAGGAAGGACGCATCTGGGCTCCAGCATTTGGCAGCAAGGGTTGCGGCTGGAACACAACTAATCGCCGTTTGCTGCGCAGGGTTTCCGTGGGGCCTCATCGAGCGCTGCTTGCCACGTGCGATAAAGAAAGGCGAACCTGACGCAGCGGTTACCGAGGCTTCGCTTCGGCTGGACCCACGTGACTGCTACCCAGCGCCACCACTCCCGGACAGCTACAAAAAGAAGGACGCATCTGGGCTCCAGCATTTGGCAGCAAGGGTTGCGGCTGGACCACAACTAATCGCCGTTTGCTGCGCAGGGTTTGCGTGGGGCCTCATCGAGCGCTGCTAGCCACGTGCGATAAAGAAAGGCGAACCTGACGCAGCGGTTACCGAGGCTTCGCTTCGGCTGGACCCTCGTGACTGCAACCCAGCGCCACCACTCCCGGACAGCTACAAAAGGAAGTACGCATCTGGGCTCCAGCATTTGGCAGCAAGGGTTGCGGCTTGACCACAACTAATCGCCGTTTGCTGCGCAGGGTTTGCGTGGGGCCTCATCGAGCGCTGCTAGCCACGTGCGATAAAGAAAGGCGAACCTGACGCAGCGGTTACCGAGGCTTCGCTTCGGCTGTAGCGACGTTACTGCAACCCAGCGCCACCACTCCCGGACAGCTACAAAAGGAAGGGCGCATCTGGGCTCCAGCATTTGGTAGCAAGGGTTGCGGCTGGACCACAACTAATCGCCGTTTGCTGCGCAGGGTTTGCGTGGGGCCTCATCGAGCGCTGCTAGCCACGTGCGATAAAGCAAGGCGAACCTGACGCAGCGGTTACCGAGGCTTCGATTCGGCTGGACCCACGTGACTGCAACCCAGCGCCACCACTCCCGGACAGCTACAAAAGGAAGGACGCATCTGGGCTCCAGCATTTGACAGCAAGGGTTGCGGCTGGACCACAACTAATCGCCGTTTGCTGCGCAGGGTTTGCGTGGGGCCTCATCGAGCGCTGCTAGCCACGTGCGATAAAGAAAGGCGAACCTGACATAGCGGTTACCGAGGCTTCCCTTCGGCTGGACCCACGTGACTGCAACCCAGCACCACCACTTCCGGACAGCTACAAAAGGAAGGACGCATCTGGGCTCCAGCATTTGGCAGCAAGGGTTGCGGCTGGACCACAACTAATCGCCGTTTGCTGTGCAGGGTTTGCGTGGGGCCTCATCGAGCGCTGCTAGCCACGTGCGATAAAGGAAGGCGAACCTGACGCAGCGGTTACCGAGGCTTCGCTTCGGCTGGACCCACGTGACTGCAACCCAGCGCCACCACTCCCGGACAGCTACAAAAGGAAGGACGCATCTGGGCTCCAGCCTTTGGCAGCAAGGGTTGCGGCTGGACCACAACTAATCGCCGTGTGCCGCGCAGGGTTTGCGTGGGGCCTCATCGAGCGCTGCTAGCCACGTGCGATAAAGAAAGGCGAACCTGACGCCGCGGTTACCGAGGCTTCGCTTCGGCTGGACCCACGTGACTGCAACCCAGCGCCACCACTCCCGGACAGCTACAAAAGGAAGGACGCATCTGGGCTCCAGCATTTGGCAGCAAGGGTTGCGGCTGGACCACAACTAATCGCCGTTTGCTGGGCAGGGTTTGCGTGGGGACTCATCGAGCGCTGCTAGCCACGTGCGATAAAGAAAGGCGAACCTGACATAGCGGTTACCAAGGCTTTCCTTCGGCTGGACCCACGTGACTGCAACCAAGCGCCACCACTTCCGGACAGCTACAAAAGGAAGGACGCATCTGGGCTCCAGCATTTGGCAGCAAGGGTTGCGGCTGGACCACAACTAATCGCCGTTTGCTGCGCAGGGTTTTCGTGGGGCTAATCGAGCGCTGCTAGCCACGTGCGATAAAGAAAGGCGAACCTGACGCAGCGGTTACCGAGGCTTCGCTTCGGCTGGACCCACGTGACTGCAACCCAGCGCCACCACTCCCGGACAGCTACAAAAGGAAGGACGCATCTGGGCTCCAGCATTTGGCAGCAAGGGTTGCGGCTGGACCACAACTAATCGCCGTTTGCTGCGCAGGGTTTGCGTGGGGCCTCATCGAGCGCTGCTAGCCACGTGCGATAAAGAAAGGCGAACATGACGCAGTGGTTACCGAGGCTTCGCTTCGGCTGGACCCACATGACTGCAACCCAGCGCCACCACTCCCGGACAGCTACAAAAGGAAGGACGCATCTGGGCTCCAGCATTTGGTAGCAAGGGTTGCGGCTGGACCACAACTAATCGCCGTTTGCTGCGCAGGGTTTCCGTGGGGCCTCATCGAGCGCTGCTAGCCACGTGCGATAAAGAAAGGCGAACCTGACGCAGCGGTTACCGAGGCTTCGCTTCGGCTGGACCCACGTGACTGCTACCCAGCGCCACCACTCCCTAACAGCTACAAAAAGAAGGACGCATCTGGGCTCCAGCATTTGGCAGCAAGGGTTGCGGCTGGACCACAACTAATCGCCGTTTGCTGCGCAGGGTTTGCGTGGGGCCTCATCGAGCGCTGCTAGCCACGTGCGATAAAGAAAGGCGAACCTGACGCAGCGGTTACCGAGGCTTCGCTTCGGCTGGACCCACGTGACTGCAACCCAGCGCCACCACTCCCGGACAGCTACAAAAGGAAGGACGCATCTGGGCTCCAGCATTTGGCAGCAAGGGTTGCGGCTTGACCACAACTAATCGCCGTTTGCTGCGCAGGGTTTGCGTGGGGCCTCATCGAGCGCTGCTAGCCACGTGCGATAAAGAAAGGCGAACCTGACGCAGCGGTTACCGAGGCTTCGCTTCGGCTGTAGCCACGTTACTGCAACCCAGCGCCACCACTCCCGGACAGCTACAAAAGGAAGGGCGCATCTGGGCTCCAGCATTTGGTAGCAAGGGTTGCGGCTGGACCACAACTAATCGCCGTTTGCTGCGCAGGGTTTGCGTGGGGCCTCATCGAGCGCTGCTAGCCACGTGCGATAAAGCAAGGCGAACCTGACGCAGCGGTTACCGAGGCTTCGATTCGGCTGGACCCACGTGACTGCAACCCAGCGCCACCACTCCCGGACAGCTACAAAAGGAAGGACGCATCTGGGCTCCAGCATTTGACAGCAAGGGTTGCGGCTGGACCACAACTAATCGCCGTTTGCTGCGCAGGGTTTGCGTGGGGCCTCATCGAGCGCTGTTAGCCACGTGCGATAAAGAAAGGCGAACCTGACATAGCGGTTACCGAGGCTTCCCTTCGGCTGGACCCACGTGACTGCAACCCAGCACCACCACTTCCGGACAGCTACAAAAGGAAGGACGCATCTGGGCTCCAGCATTTGGCAGCAAGGGTTGCGGCTGGACCACAACTAATCGCCGTTTGCTGCGCAGGGTTTCCGTGGGGCCTCATCGAGCGCTGCTTGCCACGTGCGATAAAGAAAGGCGAACCTGACGCAGCGGTTACCGAGGCTTCGCTTCGGCTGGACCCACGTGACTGCTACCCAGCGCCACCACTCCCGGACAGCTACAAAAAGAAGGACGCATCTGGGCTCCAGCATTTGGCAGCAAGGGTTGCGGCTGGACCACAACTAATCGCCGTTTGCTGCGCAGGGTTTGCGTGGGGCCTCATCGAGCGCTGCTAGCCACGTGCGATAAAGAAAGGCGAACCTGACGCAGCGGTTACCGAGGCTTCGCTTCGGCTGGACCCTCGTGACTGCAACCCAGCGCCACCACTCCCGGACAGCTACAAAAGGAAGGACGCATCTGGGCTCCAGCATTTGGCAGCAAGGGTTGCGGCTTGACCACAACTAATCGCCGTTTGCTGCGCAGGGTTTGCGTGGGGCCTCATCGAGCGCTGCTAGCCACGTGCGATAAAGAAAGGCGAACCTGACGCAGCGGTTACCGAGGCTTCGCTTCGGCTGTAGCCACGTTACTGCAACCCAGCGCCACCACTCCCGGACAGCTACAAAAGGAAGGGCGCATCTGGGCTCCAGCATTTGGTAGCAAGGGTTGCGGCTGGACCACAACTAATCGCCGTTTGCTGCGCAGGGTTTGCGTGGGGCCTCATCGAGCGCTGCTAGCCACGTGCGATAAAGCAAGGCGAACCTGACGCAGCGGTTACCGAGGCTTCGATTCGGCTGGACCCACGTGACTGCAACCCAGCGCCACCACTCCCGGACAGCTACAAAAGGAAGGACGCATCTGGGCTCCAGCATTTGACAGCAAGGGTTGCGGCTGGACCACAACTAATCGCCGTTTGCTGCGCAGGGTTTGCGTGGGGCCTCATCGAGCGCTGCTAGCCACGTGCGATAAAGAAAGGCGAACCTGACATAGCGGTTACCGAGGCTTCCCTTCGGCTGGACCCACGTGACTGCAACCCAGCACCACCACTTCCGGACAGCTACAAAAGGAAGGACGCATCTGGGCTCCAGCATTTGGCAGCAAGGGTTGCGGCTGGACCACAACTAATCGCCGTTTGCTGCGCAGGGTTTGCGTGGGGCCTCATCGAGCGCTGCTTGCCACGTGCGATAAAGAAAGGCGAACCGGACGCAGCGGTTACCGAGGCTTCGCTTCGGCTGGACCCACCTGACTGCTACCCAGCGCCACCACTCCTGGACAGCTACAAAAAGAAGGACGCATCTGGGCTCCAGCATTTGGCAGCAAGGGTTGCGGCTGGACCACAACTAATCGCCGTTTGCAGCGCAAGGTTTGCGTGTGGCCTCATCGAGCGCTGCTAGCCACGTGAGATAAAGAAAGGCGAACCTGACGCAGCGGTTAACGAGGCTTCGCTTCGGCTGGACCCACGTGACTGCAACCCAGCGCCACCACTCCCGGACAGCTACAAAAGGAAGGACGCATCTGGGCTCCAGCCTTTGGCAGCAAGGGTTGCGGCTGGACCACAACTAATCGCCGTTTGCTGCGCAGGGTTTGCGTGGGGCCTCATCGAGCGCTGCTAGCCACGTGCGATAAAGAAAGGCGAACCTGACATAGCGGTTACCGAGGCTTCCCTTCGGCTGGACCCACGTGACTGCAACCCAGCGCCACCACTTCCGGACAGCTACAAAAGGAAGGACGCATCTGGGCTCCAGCATTTGGCAGCAAGGGTTGCGGCTGGACCACAACTAATCGCCGTTTGCTGCGCAGGGTTTGCGTGGGACCTTATCGAGCGCTTCTAGCCACGTGCGATAAAGAAAGGCGAACCTGACATAGCGGTTACCGAGGCTTCGCTTCGGCTGGACCCACGTGACTGCAACCCAGCGCCACCACTCCCGGACAGCTACAAAAAGAAGGACGCATCTGGGCTCCAGCATTTGGCAGCAAGGGTTGCGGCTGGACCACAACTAATCGCCGTTTGCTGTGCAGGGTTTGCGTGGGGCCTCATCGAGCGCTGCTAGCCACGTGCGATAAAGGAAGGCGAACCTGACGCAGCGGTTACCGAGGCTTCGCTTCGGCTGGACCCACGTGACTGCAACCCAGCGCCACCACTCCCGAACAGCTACAAAAGGAAGGACGCATCTGGGCTCCAGCCTTTGGCAGCAAGGGTTGCGGCTGGACCACAACTAATCGCCGTTTGCTGCGCAGGGTTTCCGTGGGGCCTCATCGAGCACTGCTAGCCACGTGCGATAAAGAAAGGCGAACCTGACGCAGCGGTTACCGAGGCTTCGCTTCGGCTGGACCCACGTGACTGCTACCCAGCGCCACCACTCCCTAACAGCTACAAAAAGAAGGACGCATCTGGGCTCCAGCATTTGGCAGCAAGGGTTGCGGCTGGACCACAACTAATCGCCGTTTGCTGCGCAGGGTTTGCGTGGGGCCTCATCGAGCGCTGCTAGCCACGTGCGATAAAGAAAGGCGAACCTGACGCAGCGGTTACCGAGGCTTCGCTTCGGCTGGACCCACGTGACTGCAACCCAGCGCCACCACTCCCGGACAGCTACAAAAGGAAGGACGCATCTGGGCTCCAGCATTTGGCAGCAAGGCTTGCGGCTTGACCACAACTAATCGCCGTTTGCTGCGCAGGGTTTGCGTGGGGCCTCATCGAGCGCTGCTAGCCACGTGCGATAAAGAAAGGCGAACCTGACGCAGCGGTTACCGAGGCTTCGCTTCGGCTGTAGCCACGTTACTGCAACCCAGCGCCACCACTCCCGGACAGCTACAAAAGGAAGGGCGCATCTGGGCTCCAGCATTTGGTAGCAAGGGTTGCGGCTGGACCACAACTAATCGCCGTTTGCTGCGCAGGGTTTGCGTGGGGCCTCATCGAGCGCTGCTAGCCACGTGCGATAAAGCAAGGCGAACCTGACGCAGCGGTTACCGAGGCTTCGATTCGGCTGGACCCACGTGACTGCAACCCAGCGCCACCACTCCCGGACAGCTACAAAAGGAAGGACGCATCTGGGCTCCAGCATTTGACAGCAAGGGTTGCGGCTGGACCACAACTAATCGCCGTTTGCTGCGCAGGGTTTGCGTGGGGCCTCATCGAGCGCTGTTAGCCACGTGCGATAAAGAAAGGCGAACCTGACATAGCGGTTACCGAGGCTTCCCTTCGGCTGGACCCACGTGACTGCAACCCAGCACCACCACTTCCGGACAGCTACAAAAGGAAGGACGCATCTGGGCTCCAGCATTTGGCAGCAAGGGTTGCGGCTGGACCACAACTAATCGCCGTTTGCTGCGCAGGGTTTCCGTGGGGCCTCATCGAGCGCTGCTTGCCACGTGCGATAAAGAAAGGCGAACCTGACGCAGCGGTTACCGAGGCTTCGCTTCGGCTGGACCCACGTGACTGCTACCCAGCGCCACCACTCCCGGACAGCTACAAAAAGAAGGACGCATCTGGGCTCCAGCATTTGGCAGCAAGGGTTGCGGCTGGACCACAACTAATCGCCGTTTGCTGCGCAGGGTTTGCGTGGGGCCTCATCGAGCGCTGCTAGCCACGTGCGATAAAGAAAGGCGAACCTGACGCAGCGGTTACCGAGGCTTCGCTTCGGCTGGACCCTCGTGACTGCAACCCAGCGCCACCACTCCCGGACAGCTACAAAAGGAAGGACGCATCTGGGCTCCAGCATTTGGCAGCAAGGGTTGCGGCTTGACCACAACTAATCGCCGTTTGCTGCGCAGGGTTTGCGTGGGACCTAATCGAGCGCTGCTAGCCACGTGCGATAAAGAAAGGCGAACCTGACGCAGCGGTTACCGAGGCTTCGCTTCGGCTGGACCCACGTGACTGCAACCCAGCGCCACCACTCCCGGACAGCTACAAAAGGAAGGACGCATCTGGGCTCCAGTATTTGCCAGCAAGGGTTGCGGCTGGACCACAACTAATCGCCGTTTGCTGCGCAGGGTTTGCGTGGGGCCTCATCGAGTGCTGCTAGCCACGTGCGATAAAGAAAGGCGAACATGACGCAGTGGTTACCGAGGCTTCGCTTCGGCTGGACCCACGTGACTGCAACCCAGCGCCACCACTCCCGGACAGCTACATAAGGAAGGACGCATCTGGGCTCCAGCATTTGGTAGCAAGGGTTGCGGCTGGACCACAACTAATCGCCGTTTGCTGCGCAGGGTTTGCGTGGGGCCTCATCGAGCGCTGGTAGCCACGTGCGATAAAGCAAGGCGAACCTGACGCAGCGGTTACCGAGGCTTCGATTCGGCTGGACCCACGTGACTGCAACCCAGCGCCACCACTCCCGGACAGCTACAAAAGGAAGGACGCATCTGGGCTCCAGCATTTGGCAGCAAGGGTTGCGGCTGGACCACAACTAATCGCCGTTTGCTGCGCAGGGTTTGCGTGGGGCCTCATCGAGCTCAGCTAGCCACATGCGATAAAGAAAGGCGAACCTGACATAGCGGTTACCGAGGCTTCCCTTCGGCTGGACCCACGTGACTGCAACCCAGCACCACCACTTCCGGACAGCTACAAAAGGAAGGACGCATCTGGGCTCCAGCATTTGGCAGCAAGGGTTGCGGCTGGACCACAACTAATCGCCGTTTGCTGCGCAGGGTTTGCGTGGGGCCTCATAGAGCGCTGCTTGCCACGTGCGATAAAAAAAGGCGAACCTGACGCAGTGGTTACCGAGGCTTCGCTTCGGCTGGACCCACGTGACTGCAACCCAGCGCCACCACTCCCGGACAGCTACAAAAGGAAGGACGCATCTGGGCTCCAGCATTTGGCAGCAAGGGTTGCGGCTGGACCACAACTAATCGCCGTTTGCTGCGCAGGGTTTGCGTGGGGCCTCATCGAGCGCTGCTAGCCACGTGCGATAAAGGCGAACCTGACGCAGTGGTTACCGAGGCTTCGCTTCGGCTGGACCCACGTGACTGCAACCCAGCGCCACCACTCCCGGACAGCTACAAAAGGAAGGACGCATCTGGGCTCCAGCATTTGGCAGCAAGTGTTGCGGCTGGACCACAACTAATCGCCGTTTGCTGCGCAGGGTTTGCGTGGAGCCTCATCGAGCGCTGCTAGCCACGTGCGATAAAGAAAGGCGAACCTGACGCAGCGGTTACCGAGGCTTCGCTACGGCTGGACCCACGTGACTGCAACCCAGCGCCACCACTCCCGGACAGCTACAAAAGGAAGGACGCATCTGGGCAACAGCATTTGGCAGCAAGGGTTGTGGATGGACCACAACTAATCGCCGTTTGCTGCGCAGGGTTTGCGTGGGGCCTCATCGAGCGCTGCTAGCCACGTGCGATAAAGAAAGGCGAACATGACGCAGTTATTACCAAGGCTTCGCTTCGGCTGGACCCACGTGAATGCAACCCAGCGCCACCACTCCCGGACAGTACAAAAGGAAGGACGCATCTGGGCTCCATCATTTGGCAGCAAGGGTTGCGGCTGGACCACAACTAATCGCCGTTTGCTGCGCAGGGTTTGCGTGGGGCCTCATCGAGCGCTGCTAGCCACGTGCGATAAAGAAAGGCGAACCTGACGCAGCGGTTACCGAGGCTTCGCTTCGGCTGGACCCACGTGACTGCAACCCAGCGCCACCACTCCCGGACAGCTACAAAAGGAAGGACGCATCTGGGCTCCAGCATTTGGCAGCAAGGGTTGCGGCTGGACCACAACTAATCGTCGTTTGCTGCGCAGGGTTTGCGTGGGGCCTCATCGAGCGCTGCTAGCCACGTGCGATAAAGAAAGGCGAACCTGACATAGCGGTTACCGAGGCTTCACTTCGGCTGGACCCATGACTGCAACCCAGCACCACCACTTCCGGACAGCTACAAAAGGAAGGACGCATCTGGGCTCCAGCATTTGGAAGCAAGGGTTGCGGCTGGACCACAACTAATCGCCGTTTGCTGCGCAGGGATTGCGTGGTACCTCATCGAGCGCTGCTAGCCACATGCGATAAAAAAAGGTGAACCTGACGCAGCGGTTACGGAGGCTTCGCTTCGGCTGGACCCACGTGACTGCAACCCAGCGCCACCACTTCCGGACAGCTACAAAAGGAAGGACGCATCTGGGCTCCAGCATTTGGCAGCAAGGGTTGCGGCTGGACCACAACTAATCGCCGTTTGCTGCACAGGGTTTGCGTGGGGCCTCATCGAGCGCTGCTAGCCACGTGCGAAAAAGCAAGGCGAACCTGACGCAGCGGTTACCGAGGCTTCGCTTCGGCTGGACCCACGTGACTGCAACCCAGCGCCACCACTCCCGGACAGCTACAATAGGAAGGACGCATCTGGGCTCCAGCCTTTGGCAGCAAGGGTTGCGGCTGGACCACAACTAATCGCCGTTTGCTGCGCAGGGTTTGCGTGGGGCCTCATCGAGCGCTGCTAGCCACGTGCGATAAAGAAAGGCGAACCTGACATAGCGGTTACCGAGGCTTCGCTTCGGCTGGACCCACGTGACTGCAACCCAGCGCCACCACTTCCGGACAGCTACAAAAGGAAGGACGCATCTGGGCTCCAGCATTTGGCAGCAAGGGTGGCGGCTGTCCACAACTAATCGCCGTTTGCTGCGCAGTGTTTGCGTGGGACCTTATCGAGCGCTGCTAGCCACGTGCGATAAAGAAAGGCGAACCTGACATAGCGGTTACCGAGGCTTCGCTTCGGCTGGACCCACGTGACTGCAACCCAGCGCCACCGCTTCCGGACAGCTACAAAAGGAAGGACGCTTCTGGGCTCCAGCATTTGGCAGCAAGGGTTGCGGCTGGACCACAACTAATCGCCGTTTGCTGCGCAGGGTTTGCGTGGGGCCTCATCGAGCGCTGCTAGCCACGTGCGATAAAGGCGAACCTGACGCAGTGGTTACCGAGGCTTCGCTTCGGCTGGACCCACGTGACTGCAACCCAGCGCCACCACTCCCGGACAGCTACAAAAGGAAGGACGCATCTGGGCTCCAGCATTTGGCAGCAAGTGTTGCGGCTGGACCACAACTAATCGCCGTTTGCTGCGCAGGGTTTGCGTGGGGCCTCATCGAGCGCTGCTAGCCACGTGCGAAAAAGAAAGGCGAACCTGACGCAGCGGTTACCGAGGCTTCGCTACGGCTGGACCCACGTGACTGCAACCCAGCGCCACCACTCCCGGACAGCTACAAAAGGAAGGACGCATCTGGGCAACAGCATTTGGCAGCAAGGGTTGTGGATGGACCACAACTAATCGCCGTTTGCTGCGCAGGGTTTGCGTGGGGCCTCATCGAGCGCTGCTAGCCACGTGCGATAAAGAAAGGCGAACATGACGCAGTTATTACCAAGGCTTCGCTTCGGCTGGACCCACGTGACTGCAACCCAGCGCCACCACTCCCGGACAGCTACAAAAGGAAGAACGCATCTGGGCTCCACCATTTGGCAGCAAGGGCTGCGGCTGGACCACAACTAATCGCCGTTTGTTGCGCAGGGTTTGCGTGGGGCCTCATCGAGCGCTGCTAGCCACGTGCGATAAAGAAAGGCGAACCTGACGCAGCGGTTACCGAGGCTTCGCTACGGCTGGACCCACGTGACTGCAACCCAGCGCCACCACTCCCGGACAGCTACAAAAGGAAGGACGCATCTGGGCAACAGCATTTGGCAGCAAGGGTTGTGGATGGACCACAACTAATCGCCGTTTGCTGCGCAGGGTTTGCGTGGGGCCTCATCGAGCGCTGCTCGCCACGTGCGATAAAGAAAGGCGAACATGACGCAGTGGTTACCGAGGCTTCGCTTCGGCTGGACCCACGTGACTGCAACCCAGCGCCACCACTCCCGGACAGCTACAAAAGGAAGGACGCATCTGGGCTCCATCATTTGGCAGCAAGGGTTGCGGCTGGACCACAACTAATCGCCGTTTGCTGCGCAGGGTTTGCGTGGGGCCTCATCGAGCGCTGCTAGCCACGTGCGAAAAAGCAAGGCGAACCTGACGCAGCGGTTACCGAGGCTTCGCTTCGGCTGGACCCACGTGACTGCAACCCAGCGCCACCACTCCCGGAAAGCTACAAAAGGAAGGACGCATCTGGGCTCCAGCATTTGGCAGCAAGGGTTGCGGCTGGACCACAACTAATCGCCGTTTGCTGCGCAGGGTTTGCGTGGGGCCTCATCGAGCGCTGCTAGCCACGTGCGATTAAGAAAGGCGAACCTGACGCAGCGATTACCGATTCTTCGCTTCGGCTGGACCCACGTGACTGCAACCCAGCGCCACCACTCCCGGACAGCTACAAAAGGAAGGACGCATCTGGGCTCCAGCATTTGGCAGCAAGGGTTGCGGCTGGACCACAACTAATCGCCGTTTGCTGCGCAGGGTTTGCGTGGGGCCTCATCGAGCGCTGCTAGCCACGTGCGATAAAGAAAGGCAAAACTGACATAGCGGTTACCGAGGCTTCCCTTCGGCTGGACCCACGTGACTGCAACCCAGCGCCACCACTTCCGGACAGCTACAAAAGGAAGGACGCATCTGGGCTCCAGCATTTGGCAGCAAGGGTTGCGGCTGGACCACAACTAATCGCCGTTTGCTGCGCAGGGTTTGCGTGGGACCTTATCGAGCGCTGCTAGCCACGTGCGATAAAGAAAGGCAAACCTGACATAGCGGTTACCGAGGCTTCGCTTCGGCTGGACCCATGTGACCGCAACCCAGCGCCACCACTCCCGGACAGCTACAAAAGGAAGGACGCATCTGGGCTCCAGCATTTGGCAGCAAGGGTTGCGGCTGGACCACAACTAATCGCCGTTTGCTGCGGAGGGTTTGCGTGGGGCCTCATCGAGCGCTGCTAGCCACGTGCGATAAAGCAAGGCGAACCTGACGCAGCGGTTACCGAGGCTTCGCTTCGGCGGGACCCACGTGACTGCAACACAGTGCCACCACTCACCACTCCCGGACAGCTACAATAGGAAGGACGCATCTGGCCTCCAGCCTTTGGCAGCAAGGGTTGCGGCTGGACCACAACTAATCGCCGTTTGCTGCGCAGGGTTTGCTGGTGCCTCATCGAGCGCTGCTAGCCACGTGCGATAAAGAAAGGCGAACCTGACGCCGCGGTTACCGAGGCTTCACTTCGGCTGGACTCACGTGACTGCAACCCAGCGCCACCACTCCCGGACAGCTACAAAAGGAAGGACGCATCTGGGTTCCAGCATTTGGCAGCAAGGGTTGCGGCTGGACCACAACTAATCGCCGTTTGCTGCGCAGGGTTTGCGTGGGGCCTCATCGAGAGCTGCTAGCCACGTGCGATAAAGAAAGGCGAACCTGACATAGCGGTTACCGAGGCTTCCCTTCGGCTGGACCCACGTGACTGCAACCCAGCGCCACCACTTCCGGACAGCTACAAAAGGAAGGACGCATCTGGGCTCCAGCATTTGGCAGCAAGGGTTGCGGCTGGACCACAACTAATCGCCGTTTGCTGCGCAGGGTTTGCGTGGGGCCTCATCGAGCGCTGCTAGCCACGTGCGATAAAGAAAGGCGAACCTGACGCAGCGGTTACCGAGGCTTCGCTTCGGCTGGACCCACGTGACTGCAACCCAGCGCCTCCACTCCCGGACAGCTACAAAAGGAAGGACGCATCTTGGCTCCAGCATTTGGCAGCAAGGGTTGCGGCTGGACCACAACTAATCGCCGTTTGCTGCGCAGGGTTTGCGTGGGGCCTCATCGAGCGCTGCTAGCCACGTGCGATAAAGAAAGGCGAACCTGACGCAGCGGTTACCGAGGCTTCGCTACGGCTGGACCCACGTGACTGCAACCCAGCGCCACCACTCCCGGACAGCTACAAAAGGAAGGACGCATCTGGGCAACAGCATTTGGCAGCAAGGGTTGTGGATGGACCACAACTAATCGCCGTTTGCTGCGCAGGGTTTGCGTGGGGCCTCATCGAGCGCTGCTAGCCACGTGCGATAAAGAAAGGCGAACATGACGCAGTTATTACCAAGGCTTCGCTTCGGCTGGACCCACGTGACTGCAACCCAGCGCCACCACTCCCGGACAGCTACAAAAGGAAGGACGCATCTGGGCTCCAGCATTTGGCAGCAAGGGCTGCGGCTGGACCACAACTAATCGCCGTTTGTTGCGCAGGGTTCGCGTGGGGCCTCATCGAGCGCTGCTAGCCACGTGCGATAAAGAAAGGCGAACCTGACGCAGCGGTTACCGAGGCTTCGCTACGGCTGGACCCACGTGACTGCAACCCAGCGCCACCACTCCCGGACAGCTACAAAAGGAAGGACGCATCTGGGCAACAGCATTTGGCAGCAAGGGTTGTGGATGGACCACAACTAATCGCCGTTTGCTGCGCAGGGTTTGCGTGGGGCCTCATCGAGCGCTGCTCGCCACGTGCGATAAAGAAAGGCGAACATGACGCAGTGGTTACCGAGGCTTCGCTTCGGCTGGACCCACTTGACTGCAACCCAGCGCCACCACTCCCGGACAGCTACAAAAGGAAGGACGCATCTGGGCTCCATCATTTGGCAGCAAGGGTTGCGGCTGGACCACAACTAATCGCCGTTTGCTGCGCAGGGTTTGCGTGGGGCCTCATCGAGCGCTGCTAGCCACGTGCGATAAAGAAAGGCGAACCTGACGCAGCGGTTACCGAGGCTTCGCTTCGGCTGGACCCACGTGACTGCAACCCAGCGCCACCACTCCCGGACAGCTACAAAAGGAAGGACGCATCTGGGCTCCAGCATTTCGCAGCAAGGGTTGCGGCTGGACCACAACTAATCGTCGTTTGCTGCGCATGGTTTGCGTGGGGCCTCATCGAGCGCTGCTAGCCACGTGCGATAAAGAAAGGCGAACCTGACATAGCGGTTACCGAGGCTTCACTTCGGCTGGACCCATGACTGCAACCCAGCACCACCACTTCCGGACAGCTACAAAAGGAAGGACGCATCTGGGCTCCAGCATTTGGAAGCAAGGGTTGCGGCTGGACCACAACTAATCGCCGTTTGCTGCGCAGGGATTGCGTGGTACCTCATCGAGCGCTGCTAGCCACATGCGATAAAAAAAGGTGAACCTGACGCAGCGGTTACCGAGGCTTCGCTTCGGCTGGACCCACGTGACTGCAACCCAGCGCCACCACTTCCGGACAGCTACAAAAGGAAGGACGCATCTGGGCTCCAGCATTTGGCAGCAAGGGTTGCGGCTGGACCACAACTAATCGCCGTTTTCTGCGCAGGGTTTGCGTGGGACCTTATCGAGCGCTGCTAGCCACGTGCGATAAAGAAAGGCGAACCAGACGCAGCGGTTACCGAGGCTTCGCTTCGGCTGGACCCACGGGACTGCAACCCAGCGCCACCACTCCCGGACAGCTACAAAAGGAAGGACGCATCTGGGCTCCAGCATTTGGCAGCAAGGGTTGCGGCTGGACCACAACTAATCGCCGTTTGCTGCGCAGGGTTTGCGTGGGGCCTCATCGAGCGCTGCTAGCCACGTGCGATAAAGAAAGGCGAACCAGACACAGCGGTTACCGAGGCCTCGCTTCGGCTGGACCCACGTGACTGCAACCCAGCGCCACCACTCCCGGACAACTACAAAAGGAAGGACGCATCTTGGCTCCAGCATTTGGCAGCAAGGGTTGCGGCTGGACCACAACTAATCGCCGTTTGCTGCGCAGGGTTTGCGTGGGACCTTATCGAGCGCTTCTAGCCAAGTGCGATAAAGAAAGGCGAACCTGACAGAGCGGTTACCGAGGCTTCGCTTCGGCTGGACCCACGTGACTGCAACCCAGCGCCACCACTCCCGGACAGCTACAAAAGGAAGGACGCATCTGGGCTCCAGCATTTGGCAGCAAGGGTTGCGGCTGGACCACAACTAATCGCCGTTTGCTGTGCAGGGTTTGCGTGGGGCCTCATCGAGAGCTGCTAGCCACGTGCGTTAAAGAAAGGCGAACCTGACATGGCGGTTACCGAGGCTTCCCTTCGGCTGGACCCACGTGACTGCAACCCAGCGCCACCACTTCCGGACAGCTACAAAAGGAAGGACGCATCTGGGCTCCAGCATTTGGCAGCAAGGGTTGCGGCTGGACCACAACTAATCGCCGTTTGCTGCGCAGGGTTTGCGTGGGACCTTATCGAGCGCTTCTAGCCACGTGCGATAAAGAAAGGCGAACCTGACATAGCGGTTACCGAGGCTTCGCTTCGGCTGGACCCTCGTGACTGCAACCCAGCGCCACCACTCC
Source organism: Haemaphysalis longicornis (assembly GCF_048455015.1). Taxonomy (NCBI): domain Eukaryota; kingdom Metazoa; phylum Arthropoda; class Arachnida; order Ixodida; family Ixodidae; genus Haemaphysalis; species Haemaphysalis longicornis. Next base: position 205,275,293 of record NW_027526385.1, read on the forward strand.
CGGACAGCTACAAAAAGAAGGACGCATCTGGGCTCCAGCATTTGGCAGCAAGGGTTGCGGCTGGACCACAACTAATCGCCGTTTGCTGTGCAGGGTTTGCGTGGGGCCTCATCGAGCGCTTCTAGCCACGTGCGATAAAGCAAGGCGAACCTGATGCAGCGGTTACCGAGGCTTCGCTTCGGCTGAACCCACGTGACTGCAACCCAGCGCCACCACTCCCGGACAGCTACAAAAGGAAGGACGCATCTGGGCTCCAGCCTTTGGCAGCAAGGGTTGCGGCTGGACCACAACTAATCGCCGTTTGCCGCGCAGGGTTTGCGTGGGGCCTCATCGAGCGCTGCTAGCCACGTGCGATAAAGGCGAACATGACGCAGTGGTTACCGAGGCTTCGCTTCGGCTGGACCCACGTGACTTCAACCCAGCGCCACCACTCCCGGACAGCTACAAAAGGAAGGACGCATCTGGGCTCCAGCATTTGGTAGCAAGGGTTGCGGCTGGACCACAACTAATCGCCGTTTGCTGCGCAGGGTTTGCGTGGGGCCTCATCGAGCGCTGCTAGCCACGTGCGATAAAGCAAGGCGAACCTGACGCAGCGGTTACCGAGGCTTCGATTCGGCTGGACCCACGTGACTGAAACCCAGCGCCACCACTCCCGGACAGCTACAAAAGGAAGGACGCATCTGGGCTCCAGCATTTGGCAGCAAGGGTTGCGGCTGGACCACAACTAATCGCCGTTTGCTGCGCAGGGTTTGCGTGGGGCCTCATCGAGCGCTGCTAGCCACGTGCGATAAAGAAAGGCGAACCTGACATAGCGGTTACCGAGGCTTCCCTTCGGCTGGACCCACGTGACTGCAACCCAGCGCCACCACTTCCGGACAGCTACAAAAGGAAGGACGCATCTGGGCTCCAGCATTTGGCAGCAAGGGTTGCGGCTGGACCACAACTAATCGCCGTTTGCTGCGCAGGGTTTGCGTGGGGCCTCATCGAGCGCTGCTAGCCACGTGCGATAAAGAAAGGCGAACCTGACGCAGCGGTTACCGAGGCTTCGCTTCGGCTGGACCCACGTGACTGCTACCCAGCGCCACCACTCCCGGACAGCTACAAAAGGAAGGACGCATCTGGGCTCCAGCATTTGGCAGCAAGGGTTGCGGCTGGACCACAACTAATCGCCGTTTGCTGCGCAGGGTTTGCGTGGGGCCTCATTGAGCGCTGCTAGCCACATGCGATAAAAAAAGGTGAACCTGACGCAGCGGTTACCGAGGCTTCGCTTCGGCTCGACCCACGTGACTGCAACCCAGCGCCACCACTTCCGGACAGCTACAAAAGGAAGGACGCATCTGGGCTCCAGCATTTGGCAGCAAGGGTTGCGGCTGGACCACAACTAATCGCCGTTTGCTGCGCAGGGTTTGCGTGGGACCTTATCGAGCGCTTCTAGCCACGTGCGATAAAGAAAGGCGAACCTGACATAGCGGTTACCGAGGCTTCGCTTCGGCTGGACCCACGTGACTGCAACCCAGCGCCACCACTCCCGGACAGCTACAAAAAGAAGGACGCATCTGGGCTCCAGCATTTGGCAGCAAGGGTTGCGGCTGGACCACAACTAATCGCCATTTGCTGTGCAGGGTTTGCGTGGGGCCTCATCGAGCGCTTCTAGCCACGTGCGATAAAGCAAGGCGAACCTGACGCAGCGGTTACCGAGGCTTCGCTTCGGCTGGACCCACGTGACTGCAACCCAGCGCCACCACTCCCGGACAGCTACAAAAGGAAGGACGCATCTGGGTTCCAGCATTTGGCAGCAAGGGTTGCGGCTGGACCACAACTAATCGCCGTTTGCTGCGCAGGGTTTGCGTGGGGCCTCATCGAGCGCTGCTAGCCACGTGCGATAAAGAAAGGCGAACCTGACATAGCGGTTACCGAGGCTTCCCTTCGGCTGGACCCACGTGACTGCAACCCAGCGCCACCACTTCCGGACAGCTACAAAAGGAAGGACGCATCTGGGCTCCAGCATTTGGCAGCAAGGGTTGCGGCTGGACCACATCTAATCGCCGTTTGCAGCGCAGGGTTTGCGTGGGGCCTCATCGAGCGCTGCTAGCCACGTGCGATAAAGCAAGGCGAACCTGACGCAGCGGTTTCCGAGGCTTCGATTCGGCTGGACCCACGTGACTGCAACCCAGCGCCACCACTCCCGGACAGCTACAAAAGGAAGGACGCATCTCTGCTCCAGCATTTGGCAGCAAGGGTTGCGGCTGGACCACAACTAATCGCCGTTTGCTGCGCAGGGTTTGCGTGGGGCCTCATCGAGCGCTGCTAGCCACGTGCGATAAAGAAAGGCGAACCTGACATAGCGGTTACCGAGGCTTCCCTTCGGCTGGACCCACGTGACTGCAACCCAGCGCCACCACTTCCGGACAGCTACAAAAGGAAGGACGCATCTGGGCTCCAGCATTTGGCAGCAAGGGTTGCGGCTGGACCACAACTAATCGCCGTTTGCTGCGCAGGGTTTGCGTGGGACCTTATCGAGCGCTTCTAGCCACGTGCGATAAAGAAAGGCGAACCTGACATAGCGGTTACCGAGGCTTCGCTTCGGCTGGACCCACGTGACTGCAACCCAGCGCCACCACTCCCGGACAGCTACAAAAAGAAGGACGCATCTGGGCTCCAGCATTTGGCAGCAAGGGTTGCGGCTTGACCACAACTAATCGCCGTTTGCTGTGCAGGGTTTGCGTGGGGCCTCATCGAGCGCTTCTAGCCACGTGCGATAAAGCAAGGCGAACCTGACGCAGCGGTTACCGAGGCTTCGCTTCGGCTGAACCCACGTGACTGCAACCCAGCGCCACCACTCCCGGACAGCTACAAAAGGAAGGACGCATCTGGGCTCCAGCCTTTGGCAGCAAGGGTTGCGGCTGGACCACAACTAATCGCCGTTTGCCGCGCAGGGTTTGCGTGGGGCCTCATCGAGCGCTGCTAGCCACGTGCGATAAAGGCGAACATGACGCAGTGGTTACCGAGGCTTCGCTTCGGCTGGACCCACGTGACTGCAACCCAGCGCCTCCACTCCCGGACAGCTACAAAAGGAAGGACGCATCTTGGCTCCAGCATTTGGCAGCAAGGGTTGCGGCTGGACCACAACTAATCGCCGTTTGCTGCGCAGGGTTTGCGTGGGACCTTATCGAGCGCTTCTAGCCACGTGCGATAAAGAAAGGCGAACCTGACATAGCGGTTACCGAGGCTTCGCTTCGGCTGGACCCACGTGACTGCAACCCAGCGCCACCACTCTCGGACAGCTACAAAAAGAAGGACGCATCTGGGCTCCAGCATTTGGCAGCAAGGGTTGCGGCTGGACCACAACTAATCGCCGTTTGCTGTGCAGGGTTTGCGTGGGGCCTCATCGAGCGCTTCTAGCCACGTGCGATAAAGCAAGGTGAACCTGACGCAGCGGTTACCGAGGCTTCGCTTCGGCTGAACCCACGTGACTGCAACCCAGCGCCACCACTCCCGGACAGCTACAAAAGGAAGGACGCATCTGGGCTCCAGCCTTGGCAGCAAGGGTTGCGGCTGGACCACAACTAATCGCCGTTTGCCGCGCAGGGTTTGCGTGGGGCCTCATCGAGCGCTGCTAGCCACGTGCGATAAAGAAAGGCGAACATGACGCAGTGGTTACCGAGGCTTCGCTTCGGCTGGACCCACGTGACTGCAACCCAGCGCCACCACTCCCGGACAGCTACAAAAGGAAGGACGCATCTGGGCTCCAGCATTTGGTAGCAAGGGTTGCGGCTGGACCACAACTAATCGCCGTTTCCTGCGCAGGGTTTGCGTGGGGCCTCATCGAGCGCTGCTAGCCACGTGCGATAAAGCAAGGCGAACCTGACGCAGCGGTTACCGAGGCTTCGATTCGGCTGGACCCACGTGACTGCAACCCAGCGCCACCACTCCCGGACAGCTACAAAAGGAAGGACGCATCTGGGCTCCAGCATTTGGCAGCAAGGGTTGCGGCTGGACCACAACTAATCGCCGTTTGCTGCGCAGGGTTTGCGTGGGGCCTCATCGAGCGCTGCTAGCCACGTGCGATAAAGAAAGGCGAACCTGACATGGCGGTTACCGAGGCTTCCCTTCGGCTGGACCCACGTGACTGCAACCCAGCGCCACCACTTCCGGACAGCTACAAAAGGAAGGACGCATCTGGGCTCCAGCATTTGGCAGCAAGGGTTGCGGCTGGACCACAACTAATCGCCGTTTGCTGCGCAGGGTTTGCGTGGGACCTTATCGAGCGCTTCTAGCCACGTGCGATAAAGAAAGGCGAACCTGACATAGCGGTTACCGAGGCTTCGCTTCGGCTGGACCCTCGTGACTGCAACCCAGCGCCACCACTCCCGGACAGCTACAAAAAGAAGGACGCATCTGGGCTCCAGCATTTGGCAGCAAGGGTTGCGGCTGGACCACAACTAATCGCCGTTTGCTGTGCAGGGTTTGCGTGGGGCCTCATCGAGCGCTTCTAGCCACGTGCGATAAAGCAAGGCGAACCTGACGCAGCGGTTACCGAGGCTTCGCTTCGGCTGAACCCACGTGACTGCAACCCAGCGCCACCACTCCCGGACAGCTACAAAAGGAAGGACGCATCTGGGCTCCAGCCTTTGGCAGCAAGGGTTGCGGCTGGACCACAACTAATCGCCGTTTGCCGCGCAGGGTTTGCGTGGGGCCTCATCGAGCGCTGCTAGCCACGTGCGATAAAGGCGAACATGACGCAGTGGTTACCGAGGCTTCGCTTCGGCTGGACCCACGTGACTTCAACCCAGCGCCACCACTCCCGGACAGCTACAAAAGGAAGGACGCATCTGGGCTCCAGCATTTGGTAGCAAGGGTTGCGGCTGGACCACAACTAATCGCCGTTTGCTGCGCAGGGTTTGCGTGGGGCCTCATCGAGCGCTGCTAGCCACGTGCGATAAAGCAAGGCGAACCTGACGCAGCGGTTACCGAGGCTTCGATTCGGCTGGACCCACGTGACTGAAACCCAGCGCCACCACTCCCGGACAGCTACAAAAGGAAGGACGCATCTGGGCTCCAGCATTTGGCAGCAAGGGTTGCGGCTGGACCACAACTAATCGCCGTTTGCTGCGCAGGGTTTGCGTGGGGCCTCATCGAGCGCTGCTAGCCACGTGCGATAAAGAAAGGCGAACCTGACATAGCGGTTACCGAGGCTTCCCTTCGGCTGGACCCACGTGACTGCAACCCAGCGCCACCACTTCCGGACAGCTACAAAAGGAAGGACGCATCTGGGCTCCAGCATTTGGCAGCAAGGGTTGCGGCTGGACCACAACTAATCGCCGTTTGCTGCGCAGGGTTTGCGTGGGGCCTCATCGAGCGCTGCTAGCCACGTGCGATAAAGAAAGGCGAACCTGACGCAGCGGTTACCGAGGCTTCGCTTCGGCTGGACCCACGTGACTGCTACCCAGCGCCACCACTCCCGGACAGCTACAAAAGGAAGGACGCATCTGGGCTCCAGCATTTGGCAGCAAGGGTTGCGGCTGGACCACAACTAATCGCCGTTTGCTGCGCAGGGTTTGCGTGGGGCCTCATTGAGCGCTGCTAGCCACATGCGATAAAAAAAGGTGAACCTGACGCAGCGGTTACCGAGGCTTCGCTTCGGCTCGACCCACGTGACTGCAACCCAGCGCCACCACTTCCGGACAGCTACAAAAGGAAGGACGCATCTGGGCTCCAGCATTTGGCAGCAAGGGTTGCGGCTGGACCACAACTAATCGCCGTTTGCTGCGCAGGGTTTGCGTGGGACCTTATCGAGCGCTTCTAGCCACGTGCGATAAAGAAAGGCGAACCTGACATAGCGGTTACCGAGGCTTCGCTTCGGCTGGACCCACGTGACTGCAACCCAGCGCCACCACTCCCGGACAGCTACAAAAAGAAGGACGCATCTGGGCTCCAGCATTTGGCAGCAAGGGTTGCGGCTGGACCACAACTAATCGCCATTTGCTGTGCAGGGTTTGCGTGGGGCCTCATCGAGCGCTTCTAGCCACGTGCGATAAAGCAAGGCGAACCTGACGCAGCGGTTACCGAGGCTTCGCTTCGGCTGAACCCACGTGACTGCAACCCAGCGCCACCACTCCCGGACAGCTACAAAAGGAAGGACGCATCTGGGCTCCAGCCTTTGGCAGCAAGGGTTGCGGCTGGACCACAACTAATCGCCGTTTGCCGCGCAGGGTTTGCGTGGGGCCTCATCGAGCGCTGCTAGCCACGTGCGATAAAGAAAGGCGAACATGACGCAGTGGTTACCGAGGCTTCGCTTCGGCTGGACCCACGTGACTGCAACCCAGCGCCACCACTCCCGGACAGCTACAAAAGGCAGGACGCATCTGGGCTCCAGCATTTGGTAGCAAGGGTTGCGGCTGGACCACAACTAAACGCCGTTTGCTGCGCAGGGTTTGCGTGGGGCCTCATCGAGCGCTGCTAGCCACGTGCGATAAAGCAAGGCGAACCTGACGCAGCGGTTACCGAGGCTTCGATTCGGCTGGACCCACGTGACTGCAACCCAGCGCCACCACTCCCGGACAGCTACAAAAGGAAGGACGCATCTGGGCTCGAGCATTTGGCAGCAAGGGTTGCGGCTGGACCACAACTAATCGCCGTTTGCTGCGCAGGGTTTGCGTGGGGCCTCATCGAGCGCTGCTAGCCACGTGCGATAAAGAAAGGCGAACCTGACATAGCGGTTACCGAGGCTTCCCTTCGGCTGGACCCACGTGACTGCAACCCAGCGCCACCACTTCCGGACAGCTACAAAAGGAAGGACGCATCTGGGCTCCAGCATTTGGCAGCAAGGGTTGCGGCTGGACCACAACTAATCGCCGTTTGCTGCGCAGGGTTTGCGTGGGATCTCATCGAGCGCTGCTAGCCACGTGCGATAAAGAAAGGCGAACCTGACGCAGCGGTTACCGAGGCTTCGCTTCGGCTGGACCCACGTGACTGCTACCCAGCGCCACCACTCCCGGACAGCTACAAAAAGAAGGACGCATCTGGGCTCCAGCATTTGGCAGCAAGGGTTGCGGCTGGACCACAACTAATCGCCGTTTGCTGCGCAGGGTTTGCGTGGGGCCTCATCGAGCGCTGCTAGCCACGTGCGATAAAGAAAGGCGAACCTGACGCGGCGGTTACCGAGGCTTCGCTTCGGCTGGACCCACGTGACTGCAACCCAGCGCCACCACTCCCGGACAGCTACAAAAGGAAGGACGCATCTGGGCTCCAGCATTTGGCAGCAAGGGTTGCGGCTTGACCACAACTAATCGCCGTTTGCTGCGCAGAGTTTGCGTGGGGCCTCATCGAGCGCTGCTAGCCACGTGCGATAAAGAAAGGCGAACCTGATGCAGCGGTTACCGAGGCTTCGCTTCGGCTGTAGCCACGTTACTGCAACCCAGCGCCACCACTCCCGGACAGCTACAAAAGGAAGGACGCATCTGGGCTCCAGCATTTGGTAGCAAGGGTTGCGGCTGGACCACAACTAATCGCCGTTTGCTGCGCAGGGTTTGCGTGGGGCTTCATCGAGCGCTGCTAGCCACGTGCGATAAAGCAAGGCGAACCTGACGCAGCGGTTACCGAGGCTTCGATTCGGCTGGACCCACGTGACTGCAACCCAGCGCCACCACTCCCGGACAGCTACAAAAGGAAGGACGCATCTGGGCTCCAGCATTTGGCAGCAAGGGTTGCGGCTGGACCACAACTAATCGCCGTTTGCAGCGCAGGGTTTGCGTGGGGCCTCATCGAGCGCTGCTAGCCACGTGCGATAAAGAAAGGCGAACCTGACATAGCGGTTACTGAGGCTTCCCTTCGGCTGGACCCATGTGACTGCAACCCAGCACTACCACTTCCGGACAGCTACAAAAGGAAGGACGCATCTGGGCTCCAGCATTTGGCAGCAAGGGTTGCGGCTGGACCACAACTAATCGCCGTTTGCAGCGCAGGGTTTGCGTGGGGCCTCATCGAGCGCTGCTAGCCACGTGCGATAAAGAAAGGCGAACCTGACATAGCGGTTACTGAGGCTTCCCTTCGGCTGGACCCACGTGACTGCAACCCAGCACTACCACTTCCGGACAGCTACAAAAGGAAGGACGCATCTGGGCTCCAGCATTTGGCAGCAAGGGTTGCGGCTGGACCACAACTAATCGCCGTTTGCTGCGCAGGGTTTGCGTGGGGCCTCATAGAGCGCTGCTTGCCACGTGCGATAAAAAAAGGCGAACCTGACGCAGTGGTTACCGAGGCTTCGCTTCGGCTGGACCCACGTGACTGCAACCCAGCGCCACCACTTCCGGACAGCTACAAAAGGAAGGACGCATCTGGGCTCCAGCATTTGGCAGCAAGGGTTGCGGCTGGACCACAACTAATCGCCGTTTGCTGCGCAGGGTTTGCGTGGGACCTTATCGAGCGCTTCTAGCCACGTGCGATAAAGAAAGGCGAACCTGACATAGCGGTTACCGAGGCTTCGCTTCGGCTGGACCCACGTGACTGCAACCCAGCGCCACCACTCCCGGACAGCTACAAAAAGAAGGACGCATCTGGGCTCCAGCATTTGGCAGCAAGGGTTGCGGCTGGACCACAACTAATCGCCGTTTGCTGTGCAGGGTTTGCGTGGGGCCTCATCGAGCGCTTCTAGCCACGTGCGATAAAGCAAGGCGAACCTGACGCAGCGGTTACCGAGGCTTCGCTTCGGCTGAACCCACGTGACTGCAACCCAGCGCCACCACTCCCGGACAGCTACAAAAGGAAGGACGCATCTGGGCTTCAGCCTTTGGCAGCAAGGGTTGCGGCTGGACCACAACTAATCGCCGTTTGCCGCGCAGGGTTTGCGTGGGGCCTCATCGAGCGCTGCTAGCCACGTGCGATAAAGAAAGGCGAACATGACGCAGTGGTTACCGAGGCTTCGCTTCGGCTGGACCCACGTGACTGCAACCCAGCGCCACCACTCCCGGACAGCTACAAAAGGAAGGACGCATCTGGGCTCCAGCATTTGGTAGCAAGGGTTGCGGCTGGACCACAACTAATCGCCGTTTGCTGCGCAGGGTTTGCGTGGGGCCTCATCGAGCGCTGCTAGCCACGTGCGATAAAGCAAGGCGAACCTGACGCAGCGGTTACCGAGGCTTCGATTCGGCTGGACCCACGTGACTGCAACCCAGCGCCACCACTCCCGGACAGCTACAAAAGGAAGGACGCATCTGGGCTCGAGCATTTGGCAGCAAGGGTTGCGGCTGGACCACAACTAATCGCCGTTTGCTGCGCAGGGTTTGCGTGGGGCCTCATCGAGCGCTGCTAGCCACGTGCGATAAAGAAAGGCGAACCTGACATAGCGGTTACCGAGGCTTCCCTTCGGCTGGACCCACGTGACTGCAACCCAGCGCCACCACTTCCGGACAGCTACAAAAGGAAGGACGCATCTGGGCTCCAGCATTTGGCAGCAAGGGTTGCGGCTGGACCACAACTAATCGCCGTTTGCTGCGCAGGGTTTGCGTGGGATCTCATCGAGCGCTGCTAGCCACGTGCGATAAAGAAAGGCGAACCTGACGCAGCGGTTACCGAGGCTTCGCTTCGGCTGGACCCACGTGACTGCTACCCAGCGCCACCACTCCCGGACAGCTACAAAAAGAAGGACGCATCTGGGCTCCAGCATTTGGCAGCAAGGGTTGCGGCTGGACCACAACTAATCGCCGTTTGCTGCGCAGGGTTTGCGTGGGGCCTCATCGAGCGCTGCTAGCCACGTGCGATAAAGAAAGGCGAACCTGACGCGGCGGTTACCGAGGCTTCGCTTCGGCTGGACCCACGTGACTGCAACCCAGCGCCACCACTCCCGGACAGCTACAAAAGGAAGGACGCATCTGGGCTCCAGCATTTGGCAGCAAGGGTTGCGGCTTGACCACAACTAATCGCCGTTTGCTGCGCAGAGTTTGCGTGGGGCCTCATCGAGCGCTGCTAGCCACGTGCGATAAAGAAAGGCGAACCTGATGCAGCGGTTACCGAGGCTTCGCTTCGGCTGTAGCCACGTTACTGCAACCCAGCGCCACCACTCCCGGACAGCTACAAAAGGAAGGACGCATCTGGGCTCCAGCATTTGGTAGCAAGGGTTGCGGCTGGACCACAACTAATCGCCTTTTGCTGCGCAGGGTTTGCGTGGGGCTTCATCGAGCGCTGCTAGCCACGTGCGATAAAGCAAGGCGAACCTGACGCAGCGGTTACCGAGGCTTCGATTCGGCTGGACCCACGTGACTGCAACCCAGCGCCACCACTCCCGGACAGCTACAAAAGGAAGGACGCATCTGGGCTCCAGCATTTGGCAGCAAGGGTTGCGGCTGGACCACAACTAATCGCCGTTTGCAGCGCAGGGTTTGCGTGGGGCCTCATCGAGCGCTGCTAGCCACGTGCGATAAAGAAAGGCGAACCTGACATAGCGGTTACTGAGGCTTCCCTTCGGCTGGACCCACGTGACTGCAACCCAGCACTACCACTTCCGGACAGCTACAAAAGGAAGGACGCATCTGGGCTCCAGCATTTGGCAGCAAGGGTTGCGGCTGGACCACAACTAATCGCCGTTTGCTGCGCAGGGTTTGCGTGGGGCCTCATAGAGCGCTGCTTGCCACGTGCGATAAAAAAAGGCGAACCTGACGCAGTGGTTACCGAGGCTTCGCTTCGGCTGGACCCACGTGACTGCAACCCAGCGCCACCACTCCCGGACAGCTACAAAAGGAAGGACGCAACTGGGCTCCAGCATTTGGCAGCAAGGGTTGCGGCTGGACCACAACTAATCGCCGTTTGCTGCGCAGGGTTCGCGTGGGGCCTCATCGAGCGCTGCTAGCCACGTGCGATAAAGAAAGGCGAACCTGACGCAGCGGTTACCGAGGCTTCGCTTCGGCTGGACCCACGTGACTGCAACCCAGCGCCACCACTCCCGGACAGCTACAAAAGGAAGGACGCATCTGGGCTCCAGCATTTGGCAGCAAGGGTTGCGGCTGGACCACAACTAATCGCCGTTTGCTGCGCAGGGTTTGCGTGGGGCCTCATCGAGCGCTGCTAGCCACGTGCGATAAAGAAAGGCGAACCTGACGCAGGGGTTACCGAGGCTTCGCTACGGCTGGACCCACGTGACTGCAACCCAGCGCCACCACTCCCGGACAGCTACAAAAGGAAGGACGCATCTGGGCAACAGCATTTGGCAGCAAGGGTTGTGGATGGACCACAACTAATCGCCGTTTGCTGCGCAGGGTTTGCGTGGGGCCTCATCGAGCGCTGCTAGCCACGTGCGATAAAGAAAGGCGAACATGACGCAGTTATTACCAAGGCTTCGCTTCGGCTGGACCCACGTGACTGCAACCCAGCGCCACCACTCCCGGACAGCTACAAAAGGAAGGACGCATCTGGGCTCCAGCATTTGGCAGCAAGGGTTGCGGCTGGACCACAACTAATCGCCGTTTGCTGCGCAGGGTTTGCGTGGGGCCTCATCGAGCGCTGCTAGCCACGTGCGATAAAGAAAGGCAAACCTGACGCAGCGGTTACCGAGGCTTCGCTACGGCTGGACCCACGTGACTGCAACCCAGCGCCACCACTCCCGGACAGCTACAAAAGGAAGCACGCATCTGGGCAACAGCATTTGGCAGCAAGTGTTGTGGATGGACCACAACTAATCGCCGTTTGCTGCGCAGGGTTTGCGGGGGGCCTCATCGAGCGCTGCTCGCCACGTGCGATAAAGAAAGGCGAACATGACGCAGTGGTTACCGAGGCTTCGCTTCGGCTGGACCCACGTGACTGCAACCCAGCGCCACCACTCCCGGACAGCTACAAAAGGAAGGACGCATCTGGGCTCCATCATATGGCAGCAAGGGTTGCGGCTGGACCACAACTAATCGCCGTTTGCTGCGCAGGGTTTGCGTGGGGCCTCATCGAGCGCTGCTAGCCACGAGCGATAAAGAAAGGCGAACCTGACGCAGTGGTTACCGAGGCTTCGCTTCGGCTGGACCCACGTGACTGCTACCCAGCGCCACCACTCCCGGATAGCTACAAAAGGAAGGACGCATCTGGGCTCCAGCATTTGGCAGCAAGGGTTGCGGCTGGACCACAACTAATCGCCGTTTGCTGCGCAGGGTTTGCGTGGGGCCTCATTGAGCGCTGCTAGCCACATGCGATAAAAAAAGGTGAACCTGACGCAGCGGTTACCGAGGCTTCGCTTCGGCTCGACCCACGTGACTGCAACCCAGCGCCACCACTTCCGGACAGCCACAAAAGGAAGGACGCATCTGGGCTCCAGCATTTGGCAGCAAGGGTTGCGGCTGGACCACAACTAATCGCCGTTTGCTGCGCAGGGTTTGCGTGGGACCTTATCGAGCGCTGCTAGCCACGTGCGATAAAGAAAGTCGAACCTGACATAGCGGTTACCGAGGCTTCGCTTCGGCTGGACCCACGTGACCGCAACCCAGCGCCACCACTCCCGGACAGCTACAAAAGGAAGGACGCATCTGGGCTCCAGCATTTGGCAGCAAGGGTTGCGGCTGGACCACAACTAATCGCCGTTTGCTGCGCAGGGTTTGCGTGGGGCCTCATCGAGCGCTGCTAGCCACGTGCGATAAAGCAAGGCGAACCTGACGCAGCGGTTACCGAGGCTTCGCTTCGGCTGGACCCACGTGACTGCAACCCAGCGCCACCACTCCCGGAAAGCTACAAAAGGAAGGACGCATCTGGGCTCCAGCATTTGGCAGCAAGGGTTGCGGCTGGACCACAACTAATCGCCGTTTGCTGCGCAGGGTTTGCGTGGGGCCTCATCGAGCGCTGCTAGCCACGTGCGATAAAGAAAGGCGAACCTGACGCAGCGATTACCGAGGCTTCGCTTCGGCTGGACCCACGTGACTGCAACCCAGCGCCACCACTCCCGGACAGCTACAAAAGGAAGGACGCCTCTGCGCTCCAGCATTTGGCAGCAAGGGTTGCGGCTGGACCAGAACTAATCGCCGTTTGCTGCGCAGGGTTTGCGTGGGGCCTCATCGAGCGCTGCTAGCCACGTGCGATAAAGAAAGGCGAAACTGACATAGTGTTACCGAGGCTCCCCTTCGGCTGGACCCACGTGACTGCAACCCAGCGCCACCACTTCCGGACAGCTACAAAAGGAAGGACGCATCTGGGCTCCAGCATTTGGCAGCAAAGGTTGCGGCTGGACCACAACTAATCGCCGTTTGCTGCCCAGGGTTTGCGTGGGGCCTCATCGAGCGCTGCTAGCCACGTGCGATAAAGAAAGGCGAACCTGACGCCGCGGTTACCGAGGCTTCGCTTCGGCTGGACCCACGTGACTGCAACCCAGCGCCACCACTTCCGGACAGCTACAAAAGGAAGGACGCATCTGGGCTCCAGCATTTGGCAGCAAGGGTTGCGGCTGGACCACAACTAATCGCCGTTTGCTGCGCAGGGTTTGCGTGGGACCTTATCGAGCGCTGCTAGCCACGTGCGATAAAGAAAGGCGAACCTGACATAGCGGTTACCGAGGCTTCGCTTCGGCTGGACCCACGTGACCGCAACCCAGCGCCACCACTTCCGGACAGCTACAAAAGGAAGGACGCATCTGGGCTCCAGCATTTGGCAGCAAGGGTTGCGGCTGGACCACAACTATACGCCGTTTGCTGCGCAGGGTTTGCGTGGGGCCTCATCGAGCGCTGCTAGCCACGTGCGATAAAGAAAGGCGAACCTGACGCAGCGGTTACCGAGGCTTCGCTTCGGCTGGACCCACGTGACTGCAACCCAGCGCCACCACTTCCGGACAGCTACAAAAGGAAGGACGCATCTGGGCTCCAGCATTTGGCAGCAAGGGTTGCGGCTGGACCACAACTAATCGCCGTTTGCTGCGCAGGGTTTGCGTGGGACCTTATCGAGCGCTGCTAGCCACGTGCGATAAAGAAAGGCGAACCTGACATAGCGGTTACCGAGGCTTCGCTTCGGCTGGACCCACGTGACCGCAACCCAGCGCCACCACTTCCGGACAGCTACAAAAGGAAGGACGCATCTGGGCTCCAGCATTTGGCAGCAAGGGTTGCGGCTGGACCACAACTATACGCCGTTTGCTGCGCAGGGTTTGCGTGGGGCCTCATCGAGCGCTGCTAGCCACGTGCGATAAAGAAAGGCGAACCTGACGCAGCGGTTACCGAGGCTTCGCTTCGGCTGGACCCACGTGACTGCAACCCAGCGCCACCACTTCCGGACAGCTACAAAAGGAAGGACGCATCTGGGCTCCAGCATTTGGCAGCAAGGGTTGCGGCTGGACCACAACTAATCGCTGTTTGCTGCGCAGGGTTTGCGTGGGGCCTCATCGAGCGCTGCTAGCCACGTGCGATAAAGCAAGGCGAACCTGACGCAGCGGTTACCGAGGCTTCGCTTCGGCTGGACCCACGTGACTGCAACACAGTGCCACCACTCACCACTCCCGGACAGCTACAATAGGAAGGACGCATCTGGCCTCCAGCCTTTGGCAGCAAGGGTTCCGGCTGGACCACAACTAATCGCCGTTTGCTGCGCAGGGTTTGCGTGGGGCCTCATCGAGCGCTGCTAGCCACGTGCGATAAAGAAAGGCGAACCTGACGCCGCGGCTACCGAGGCTTCACTTCGGCTGGACCCACGTGACTGCAACCCAGCGCCACCACTCCCGGACAGCTACAAAAGGAAGGACGCATCTGGGCTCCAGCATTTGGCAGCAAGGGTTGCGGCTGGACCACAACTAATCGCCGTTTGCGGCGCAGGGTTTGCGTGGGGCCTCATCGAGCGCTGCTAGCCACGTGCGATAAAGAAAGGCGAACCTGACATAGCGGTTACCGAGGCTTCCCTTCGGCTGGACCCACGTTACTGCAACCCAGCGCCACCACTTCCGGACAGCTACAAAAGGAAGGACGCATCTGGGCTCCAGCATTTGGCAGCAAGGGTTGCGGCTGGACCACAACTAATCGCCGTTTGCAGCGCAAGGTTTGCGTGGGGCCTCATCGAGCGCTGCTAGCCACGTGAGATAAAGAAAGGCGAACCTGACGCAGCGGTTAACGAGGCTTCGCTTCGGCTGGACCCACGTGACTGCAACCCAGCGCCACCACTCCCGGACAGCTACAAAAGGAAGGACGCATCTGGGCTCCAGTATTTGGCAGCAAGGGTTGCGGCTGGACCACAACTAATCGCCGTTTGCTGCGCAGGGTTTGCGTGGGGCCTCATCGAGCGCTGCTAGCCACGTGCGATAAAGAAAGGCGAAACTGACATAGCGGTTACCGAGGCTTCCCTTCGGCTGGACCCACGTGACTGCAACCCAGCGCCACCACTTCCGGACAGCTACAAAAGGAAGGACGCATCTGGGCTCCAGCATTTGGCAGCAAGGGTTGCGGCTGGACCACAACTAATCGCCGTTTGCTGCGCAGGGTTTGCGTGGGACCTTATCGAGCGCTGCTAGCCACGTGCGATAAAGAAAGGCGAACCTGACATAGCGGTTACCGAGGCTTCGCTTCGGCTGGACCCACGTGACCGCAACCCAGCGCCACCACTTCCGGACAGCTACAAAAGGAAGGACGCATCTGGGCTCCAGCATTTGGCAGCAAGGGTTGCGGCTGGACCACAACTATACGCCGTTTGCTGCGCAGGGTTTGCGTGGGGCCTCATCGAGCGCTGCTAGCCACGTGCGATAAAGAAAGGCGAACCTGACGCAGCGGTTACCGAGGCTTCGCTTCGGCTGGACCCACGTGACTGCAACCCAGCGCCACCACTTCCGGACAGCTACAAAAGGAAGGACGCATCTGGGCTCCAGCATTTGGCAGCAAGGGTTGCGGCTGGACCACAACTAATCGCCGTTTGCTGCGCAGGGTTTGCGTGGGGCCTCATCGAGCGCTGCTAGCCACGTGCGATAAAGCAAGGCGAACCTGACGCAGCGGTTACCGAGGCTTCGCTTCGGCTGGACCCACGTGACTGCAACACAGTGCCACCACTCACCACTCCCGGACAGCTACAATAGGAAGGACGCATCTGGCCTCCAGCCTTTGGCAGCAAGGGTTCCGGCTGGACCACAACTAATCGCCGTTTGCTGCGCAGGGTTTGCGTGGGGCCTCATCGAGCGCTGCTAGCCACGTGCGATAAAGAAAGGCGAACCTGACGCCGCGGTTACCGAGGCTTCACTTCGGCTGGACCCACGTGACTGCAACCCAGCGCCACCACTCCCGGACAGCTACAAAAGGAAGGACGCATCTGGGCTCCAGCATTTGGCAGCAAGGGTTGCGGCTGGACCACAACTAATCGCCGTTTGCTGCGCAGGGTTTGCGTGGGGCCTCATCGAGCGCTGCTAGCCACGTGCGATAAAGAAAGGCGAACCTGACATAGCGGTTACCGAGGCTTCCCTTCGGCTGGACCCACGTTACTGCAACCCAGCGCCACCACTTCCGGACAGCTACAAAAGGAAGGACGCATCTGGGCTCCAGCATTTGGCAGCAAGGGTTGCGGCTGGACCACAACTAATCGCCGTTTGCAGCGCATGGTTTGCGTGGGGCCTCATCGAGCGCTGCTAGCCACGTGAGATAAAGAAAGGCGAACCTGACGCAGCGGTTAACGAGGCTTCGCTTCGGCTGGACCCACGTGACTGCAACCCAGCGCCACCACTCCCGGACAGCTACAAAAGGAAGGACGCATCTGGGCTCCAGTATTTGGCAGCAAGGGTTGCGGCTGGACCACAACTAATCGCCGTTTGCTGCGCAGGGTTTGCGTGGGGCCTCATCGAGCGCTGCTAGCCACGTGCGATAAAGAAAGGCGAACCTGACATAGCGGTTACCGAGGCTTCGCTTCGGCTGGACCCACGTGACTGCAACCCAGCGCCACCACTCCCGGACAGCTACAAAAAGAAGGACGCATCTGGGCTCCAGCATTTGGCAGCAAGGGTTGCGGCTGGACCACAACTAATCGCCGTTTGCTGTGCAGGGTTTGCGTGGGGCCTCATCGAGCGCTGCTAGCCACGTGCGATAAAGGAAGGCGAACCTGACGCAGCGGTTACCGAGGCTTCGCTTCGGCTGGACCCACGTGACTGCAACCCAGCGCCACCACTCCCGGACAGCTACAAAAGGAAGGACGCATCTGGGCTCCAGTCTTTGGCAGCAAGGGTTGCGGCTGGACCACAACTAATCGCCGTTTGCCGCGCAGGGTTTGCGTGGGGCCTCATCGAGCGCTGCTAGCCACGTGCGATAAAGAAAGGCGAACCTGACGCCGCGGTTACCGAGGCTTCGCTTCGGCTGGACCCACGTGACTGCAACCCAGCGCCACCACTCCCGGACAGCTACAAAAGGAAGGACGCATCTGGGCTCCAGCATTTGGTAGCAAGGGTTGCGGCTGGACCACAACTAATCGCCGTTTGCTGCGCAGGGTTTGCGTGGGGCTTCATCGAGCGCTGCTAGCCACGTGCGATAAAGCAAGGCGAACCTGACGCAGCGGTTACCGAGGCTTCGATTCGGCTGGACCCACGTGACTGCAACCCAGCGCCACCACTCCCGGACAGCTACAAAAGGAAGGACGCATCTGGGCTCCAGCATTTGGCAGCAAGGGTTGCGGCTGGACCACAACTAATCGCCGTTTGCAGCGCAGGGTTTGCGTGGGGCCTCATCGAGCGCTGCTAGCCACGTGCGATAAAGAAAGGCGAACCTGACATAGCGGTTACTGAGGCTTCCCTTCGGCTGGACCCACGTGACTGCAACCCAGCACTACCACTTCCGGACAGCTACAAAAGGAAGGACGCATCTGGGCTCCAGCATTTGGCAGCAAGGGTTGCGGCTGGACCACAACTAATCGCCGTTTGCAGCGCAGGGTTTGCGTGGGGCCTCATCGAGCGCTGCTAGCCACGTGCGATAAAGAAAGGCGAACCTGACATAGCGGTTACTGAGGCTTCCCTTCGGCTGGACCCACGTGACTGCAACCCAGCACTACCACTTCCGGACAGCTACAAAAGGAAGGACGCATCTGGGCTCCAGCATTTGGCAGCAAGGGTTGCGGCTGGACCACAACTAATCGCCGTTTGCTGCGCAGGGTTTGCGTGGGGCCTCATAGAGCGCTGCTTGCCACGTGCGATAAAAAAAGGCGAACCTGACGCAGTGGTTACCGAGGCTTCGCTTCGGCTGGACCCACGTGACTGCAACCCAGCGCCACCACTCCCGGACAGCTACAAAAGGAAGGACGCAACTGGGCTCCAGCATTTGGCAGCAAGGGTTGCGGCTGGACCACAACTAATCGCCGTTTGCTGCGCAGGGTTCGCGTGGGGCCTCATCGAGCGCTGCTAGCCACGTGCGATAAAGAAAGGCGAACCTGACGCAGCGGTTACCGAGGCTTCGCTTCGGCTGGACCCACGTGACTGCAACCCAGCGCCACCACTCCCGGACAGCTACAAAAGGAAGGACGCATCTGGGCTCCAGCATTTGGCAGCAAGGGTTGCGGCTGGACCACAACTAATCGCCGTTTGCTGCGCAGGGTTTGCGTGGGGCCTCATCGAGCGCTGCTAGCCACGTGCGATAAAGAAAGGCGAACCTGACGCAGGGGTTACCGAGGCTTCGCTACGGCTGGACCCACGTGACTGCAACCCAGCGCCACCACTCCCGGACAGCTACAAAAGGAAGGACGCATCTGGGCAACAGCATTTGGCAGCAAGGGTTGTGGATGGACCACAACTAATCGCCGTTTGCTGCGCAGGGTTTGCGTGGGGCCTCATCGAGCGCTGCTAGCCACGTGCGATAAAGAAAGGCAAACCTGACGCAGCGGTTACCGAGGCTTCGCTACGGCTGGACCCACGTGACTGCAACCCAGCGCCACCACTCCCGGACAGCTACAAAAGGAAGCACGCATCTGGGCAACAGCATTTGGCAGCAAGTGTTGTGGATGGACCACAACTAATCGCCGTTTGCTGCGCAGGGTTTGCGGGGGGCCTCATCGAGCGCTGCTCGCCACGTGCGATAAAGAAAGGCGAACATGACGCAGTGGTTACCGAGGCTTCGCTTCGGCTGGACCCACGTGACTGCAACCCAGCGCCACCACTCCCGGACAGCTACAAAAGGAAGGACGCATCTGGGCTCCATCATATGGCAGCAAGGGTTGCGGCTGGACCACAACTAATCGCCGTTTGCTGCGCAGGGTTTGCGTGGGGCCTCATCGAGCGCTGCTAGCCACGAGCGATAAAGAAAGGCGAACCTGACGCAGTGGTTACCGAGGCTTCGCTTCGGCTGGACCCACGTGACTGCTACCCAGCGCCACCACTCCCGGATAGCTACAAAAGGAAGGACGCATCTGGGCTCCAGCATTTGGCAGCAAGGGTTGCGGCTGGACCACAACTAATCGCCGTTTGCTGCGCAGGGTTTGCGTGGGGCCTCATTGAGCGCTGCTAGCCACATGCGATAAAAAAAGGTGAACCTGACGCAGCGGTTACCGAGGCTTCGCTTCGGCTCAACCTACGTGACTGCAACCCAGCGCCACCACTTCCGGACAGCCACAAAAGGAAGGACGCATCTGGGCTCCAGCATTTGGCAGCAAGGGTTGCGGCTGGACCACAACTAATCGCCGTTTGCTGCGCAGGGTTTGCGTGGGACCTTATCGAGCGCTGCTAGCCACGTGCGATAAAGAAAGTCGAACCTGACATAGCGGTTACCGAGGCTTCGCTTCGGCTGGACCCACGTGACCGCAACCCAGCGCCACCACTCCCGGACAGCTACAAAAGGAAGGACGCATCTGGGCTCCAGCATTTGGCAGCAAGGGTTGCGGCTGGACCACAACTAATCGCCGTTTGCTGCGCAGGGTTTGCGTGGGGCCTCATCGAGCGCTGCTAGCCACGTGCGATAAAGAAAGGCGAACCTGACGCAGCGATTACCGAGGCTTCGCTTCGGCTGGACCCACGTGACTGCAACCCAGCGCCACCACTCCCGGACAGCTACAAAAGGAAGGACGCCTCTGCGCTCCAGCATTTGGCAGCAAGGGTTGCGGCTGGACCAGAACTAATCGCCGTTTGCTGCGCAGGGTTTGCGTGGGGCCTCATCGAGCGCTGCTAGCCACGTGCGATAAAGAAAGGCGAAACTGACATAGTGTTACCGAGGCTTCCCTTCGGCTGGACCCACGTGACTGCAACCCAGCGCCACCACTTCCGGACAGCTACAAAAGGAAGGACGCATCTGGGCTCCAGCATTTGGCAGCAAGGGTTGCGGCTGGACCACAACTAATCGCCGTTTGCTGCCCAGGGTTTGCGTGGGGCCTCATCGAGCGCTGCTAGCCACGTGCGATAAAGAAAGGCGAACCTGACGCCGCGGTTACCGAGGCTTCGCTTCGGCTGGACCCACGTGACTGCAACCCAGCGCCACCACTTCCGGACAGCTACAAAAGGAAGGACGCATCTGGGCTCCAGCATTTGGCAGCAAGGGTTGCGGCTGGACCACAACTAATCGCCGTTTGCTGCGCAGGGTTTGCGTGGGACCTTATCGAGCGCTGCTAGCCACGTGCGATAAAGAAAGGCGAACCTGACATAGCGGTTACCGAGGCTTCGCTTCGGCTGGACCCACGTGACCGCAACCCAGCGCCACCACTTCCGGACAGCTACAAAAGGAAGGACGCATCTGGGCTCCAGCATTTGGCAGCAAGGGTTGCGGCTGGACCACAACTATACGCCGTTTGCTGCGCAGGGTTTGCGTGGGGCCTCATCGAGCGCTGCTAGCCACGTACGATAAAGAAAGGCGAACCTGACGCAGCGGTTACCGAGGCTTCGCTTCGGCTGGACCCACGTGACTGCAACCCAGCGCCACCACTTCCGGACAGCTACAAAAGGAAGGACGCATCTGGGCTCCAGCATTTGGCAGCAAGGGTTGCGGCTGGACCACAACTAATCGCCGTTTGCTGCGCAGGGTTTGCGTGGGACCTTATCGAGCGCTGCTAGCCACGTGCGATAAAGAAAGGCGAACCTGACATAGCGGTTACCGAGGCTTCGCTTCGGCTGGACCCACGTGACCGCAACCCAGCGCCACCACTTCCGGACAGCTACAAAAGGAAGGACGCATCTGGGCTCCAGCATTTGGCAGCAAGGGTTGCGGCTGGACCACAACTATACGCCGTTTGCTGCGCAGGGTTTGCGTGGGGCCTCATCGAGCGCTGCTAGCCACGTGCGATAAAGAAAGGCGAACCTGACGCAGCGGTTACCGAGGCTTCGCTTCGGCTGGACCCACGTGACTGCAACCCAGCGCCACCACTTCCGGACAGCTACAAAAGGAAGGACGCATCTGGGCTCCAGCATTTGGCAGCAAGGGTTGCGGCTGGACCACAACTAATCGCTGTTTGCTGCGCAGGGTTTGCGTGGGGCCTCATCGAGCGCTGCTAGCCACGTGCGATAAAGCAAGGCGAACCTGACGCAGCGGTTACCGAGGCTTCGCTTCGGCTGGACCCACGTGACTGCAACACAGTGCCACCACTCACCACTCCCGGACAGCTACAATAGGAAGGACGCATCTGGCCTCCAGCCTTTGGCAGCAAGGGTTCCGGCTGGACCACAACTAATCGCCGTTTGCTGCGCAGGGTTTGCGTGGGGCCTCATCGAGCGCTGCTAGCCACGTGCGATAAAGAAAGGCGAACCTGACGCCGCGGCTACCGAGGCTTCACTTCGGCTGGACCCACGTGACTGCAACCCAGCGCCACCACTCCCGGACAGCTACAAAAGGAAGGACGCATCTGGGCTCCAGCATTTGGCAGCAAGGGTTGCGGCTGGACCACAACTAATCGCCGTTTGCGGCGCAGGGTTTGCGTGGGGCCTCATCGAGCGCTGCTAGCCACGTGCGATAAAGAAAGGCGAACCTGACATAGCGGTTACCGAGGCTTCCCTTCGGCTGGACCCACGTTACTGCAACCCAGCGCCACCACTTCCGGACAGCTACAAAAGGAAGGACGCATCTGGGCTCCAGCATTTGGCAGCAAGGGTTGCGGCTGGACCACAACTAATCGCCGTTTGCAGCGCAAGGTTTGCGTGGGGCCTCATCGAGCGCTGCTAGCCACGTGAGATAAAGAAAGGCGAACCTGACGCAGCGGTTAACGAGGCTTCGCTTCGGCTGGACCCACGTGACTGCAACCCAGCGCCACCACTCCCGGACAGCTACAAAAGGAAGGACGCATCTGGGCTCCAGTATTTGGCAGCAAGGGTTGCGGCTGGACCACAACTAATCGCCGTTTGCTGCGCAGGGTTTGCGTGGGGCCTCATCGAGCGCTGCTAGCCACGTGCGATAAAGAAAGGCGAAACTGACATAGCGGTTACCGAGGCTTCCCTTCGGCTGGACCCACGTGACTGCAACCCAGCGCCACCACTTCCGGACAGCTACAAAAGGAAGGACGCATCTGGGCTCCAGCATTTGGCAGCAAGGGTTGCGGCTGGACCACAACTAATCGCCGTTTGCTGCGCAGGGTTTGCGTGGGGCCTCATCGAGCGCTGCTAGCCACGTGCGATAAAGAAAGGCGAAACTGACATAGCGGTTACCGAGGCTTCCCTTCGGCTGGACCCACGTGACTGCAACCCAGCGCCACCACTTCCGGACAGCTACAAAAGGAAGGACGCATCTGGGCTCCAGCATTTGGCAGCAAGGGTTGCGGCTGGACCACAACTAATCGCCGTTTGCTGCGCAGGGTTTGCGTGGGACCTTATCGAGCGCTGCTAGCCACGTGCGATAAAGAAAGGCGAACCTGACATAGCGGTTACCGAGGCTTCGCTTCGGCTGGACCCACGTGACCGCAACCCAGCGCCACCACTTCCGGACAGCTACAAAAGGAAGGACGCATCTGGGCTCCAGCATTTGGCAGCAAGGGTTGCGGCTGGACCACAACTATACGCCGTTTGCTGCGCAGGGTTTGCGTGGGGCCTCATCGAGCGCTGCTAGCCACGTGCGATAAAGAAAGGCGAACCTGACGCAGCGGTTACCGAGGCTTCGCTTCGGCTGGACCCACGTGACTGCAACCCAGCGCCACCACTTCCGGACAGCTACAAAAGGAAGGACGCATCTGGGCTCCAGCATTTGGCAGCAAGGGTTGCGGCTGGACCACAACTAATCGCCGTTTGCTGCGCAGGGTTTGCGTGGGGCCTCATCGAGCGCTGCTAGCCACGTGCGATAAAGCAAGGCGAACCTGACGCAGCGGTTACCGAGGCTTCGCTTCGGCTGGACCCACGTGACTGCAACACAGTGCCACCACTCACCACTCCCGGACAGCTACAATAGGAAGGACGCATCTGGCCTCCAGCCTTTGGCAGCAAGGGTTCCGGCTGGACCACAACTAATCGCCGTTTGCTGCGCAGGGTTTGCGTGGGGCCTCATCGAGCGCTGCTAGCCACGTGCGATAAAGAAAGGCGAACCTGACGCCGCGGTTACCGAGGCTTCACTTCGGCTGGACCCACGTGACTGCAACCCAGCGCCACCACTCCCGGACAGCTACAAAAGGAAGGACGCATCTGGGCTCCAGCATTTGGCAGCAAGGGTTGCGGCTGGACCACAACTAATCGCCGTTTGCTGCGCAGGGTTTGCGTGGGGCCTCATCGAGCGCTGCTAGCCACGTGCGATAAAGAAAGGCGAACCTGACATAGCGGTTACCGAGGCTTCCCTTCGGCTGGACCCACGTTACTGCAACCCAGCGCCACCACTTCCGGACAGCTACAAAAGGAAGGACGCATCTGGGCTCCAGCATTTGGCAGCAAGGGTTGCGGCTGGACCACAACTAATCGCCGTTTGCAGCGCATGGTTTGCGTGGGGCCTCATCGAGCGCTGCTAGCCACGTGAGATAAAGAAAGGCGAACCTGACGCAGCGGTTAACGAGGCTTCGCTTCGGCTGGACCCACGTGACTGCAACCCAGCGCCACCACTCCCGGACAGCTACAAAAGGAAGGACGCATCTGGGCTCCAGTATTTGGCAGCAAGGGTTGCGGCTGGACCACAACTAATCGCCGTTTGCTGCGCAGGGTTTGCGTGGGGCCTCATCGAGCGCTGCTAGCCACGTGCGATAAAGAAAGGCGAACCTGACATAGCGGTTACCGAGGCTTCGCTTCGGCTGGACCCACGTGACTGCAACCCAGCGCCACCACTCCCGGACAGCTACAAAAAGAAGGACGCATCTGGGCTCCAGCATTTGGCAGCAAGGGTTGCGGCTGGACCACAACTAATCGCCGTTTGCTGTGCAGGGTTTGCGTGGGGCCTCATCGAGCGCTGCTAGCCACGTGCGATAAAGGAAGGCGAACCTGACGCAGCGGTTACCGAGGCTTCGCTTCGGCTGGACCCACGTGACTGCAACCCAGCGCCACCACTCCCGGACAGCTACAAAAGGAAGGACGCATCTGGGCTCCAGTCTTTGGCAGCAAGGGTTGCGGCTGGACCACAACTAATCGCCGTTTGCCGCGCAGGGTTTGCGTGGGGCCTCATCGAGCGCTGCTAGCCACGTGCGATAAAGAAAGGCGAACCTGACGCCGCGGTTACCGAGGCTTCGCTTCGGCTGGACCCACGTGACTGCAACCCAGCGCCACCACTGCCGGACAGCTACAAAAGGAAGGACGCATCTGGGCTCCAGCATTTGGCAGCAAGGGTTGCGGCTGGACCACAACTAATCGCCGTTTGCTGGGCAGGGTTTGCGTGGGGACTCATCGAGCGCTGCTAGCCACGTGCGATAAAGAAAGGCGAACCTGACATAGCGGTTACCAAGGCTTTCCTTCGGCTGGACCCACGTGACTGCAACCCAGCGCCACCACTTCCGGACAGCTACAAAAGGAAGGACGCATCTGGGCTCCAGCATTTGGCAGCAAGGGTTGCGGCTGGACCACAACTAATCGCCGTTTGCTGCGCAGGGTTTGCGTGGGGCCTAATCGAGCGCTGCTAGCCACGTGCGATAAAGAAAGGCGAACCTGACGCAGCGGTTACCGAGGCTTCGCTTCGGCTGGACCCACGTGACTGCAACCCAGCGCCACCACTCCCGGACAGCTACAAAAGGAAGGACGCATCTGGGCTCCAGCATTTACAGCAAGGGTTGCGGCTGGACCACAACTAATCGCCGTTTGCTGCGCAGGGTTTGCGTGGGGCCTCATCGAGCGCTGCTAGCCACGTGCGATAAAGAAAGGCGAACATGACGCAGTGGTTACCGAGGCTTCGCTTCGGCTGGACCCACGTGACTGCAACCCAGCGCCACCACTCCCGGACAGCTACAAAAGGAAGGACGCATCTGGGCTCCAGCATTTGGTAGCAAGGGTTGCGGCTGGACCACAACTAATCGCCGTTTGCTGCGCAGGGTTTGCGTGGGGCCTCATCGAGCGCTGCTAGCCACGTGCGATAAAGCAAGGCGAACCTGACGCAGCGGTTACCGAGGCTTCGATTCGGCTGGACCCACGTGACTGCAACCCAGCGCCACCACTCCCGGACAGCTACAAAAGGAAGGACGCATCTGGGCTCCAGCATTTGGCAGCAAGGGTTGCGGCTGGACCACAACTAATCGCCGTTTGCTGCGCAGGGTTTGCGTGGGGCCTCATCGAGCGCTGCTAGCCACGTGCGATAAAGAAAGGCGAACCTGACATAGCGGTTACCGAGGCATCCCTTCGGCTGGACCCACGTTACTGCAACCCAGCGCCACCACTTCCGGACAGCTACAAAAGGAAGGACGCATCTGGGCTCCAGCATTTGGCAGCAAGGGTTGCGGCTGGACCACAACTAATCGCCGTTTGCAGCGCAAGGTTTGCGTGGGGCCTCATCGAGCGCTGCTAGCCACGTGAGATAAAGAAAGGCGAACCTGACGCAGCGGTTAACGAGGCTTCGCTTCGGCTGGACCCACGTGACTGCAACCCAGCGCCACCACTCCCGGACAGCTACAAAAGGAAGGACGCATCTGGGCTCCAGTATTTGGCAGCAAGGGTTGCGGCTGGACCACAACTATTCGCCGTTTGCTGCGCAGGGTTTGCGTGGGGCCTCATCGAGCGCTGCTAGCCACGTGCGATAAAGAAAGGCGAACCTGACGCAGCGGTTACCGAGGCTTCGCTTCGGCTGGACCCACGTGACTGCAACCCAGCGCCTCCACTCCCGGACAGCTACAAAAGGAAGGACGCATCTTGGCTCCAGCATTTGGCAGCAAGGGTTGCGGCTGGACCACAACTAATCGCCGTTTGCTGCGCAGGGTTTGCGTGGGACCTTATCGAGCGCTTCTAGCCACGTGCGATAAAGAAAGGCGAACCTGACATAGCGGTTACCGAGGCTTCGCTTCGGCTGGACCCACGTGACTGCAACCCAGCGCCACCACTCCCGGACAGCTACAAAAAGAAGGACGCATCTGGGCTCCAGCATTTGGCAGCAAGGGTTGCGGCTGGACCACAACTAATCGCCGTTTGCTGTGCAGGGTTTGCGTGGGGCCTCATCGAGCGCTGCTAGCCACGTGCGATAAAGGAAGGCGAACCTGACGCAGCGGTTACCGAGGCTTCGCTTCGGCTGGACCCACGTGACTGCAACCCAGCGCCACCACTCCCGGACAGCTACAAAAGGAAGGACGCATCTGGGCTCCAGCCTTCGGCAGCAAGGGTTGCGGCTGGACCACAACTAATCGCCGTGTGCCGCGCAGGGTTTGCGTGGGGCCTCATCGAGCGCTGCTAGCCACGTGCGATAAAGAAAGGCGAACCTGACGCCGCGGTTACCGAGGCTTCGCTTCGGCTGGACCCACGTGACTGCAACCCAGCGCCACCACTCCCGGACAGCTACAAAAGGAAGGACGCATCTGGGCTCCAGCATTTGGCAGCAAGGGTTGCGGCTGGACCACAACTAATCGCCGTTTGCTGGGCAGGGTTTGCGTGGGGACTCATCGAGCGCTGCTAGCCACGTGCGATAAAGAAAGGCGAACCTGACATAGCGGTTACCAAGGCTTTCCTTCGGCTGGACCCACGTGACTGCAACCAAGCGCCACCACTTCCGGACAGCTACAAAAGGAAGGACGCATCTGGGCTCCAGCATTTGGCAGCAAGGGTTGCGGCTGGACCACAACTAATCGCCGTTTGCTGCGCAGGGTTTGCGTGGGGCCTAATCGAGCGCTGCTAGCCACGTGCGATAAAGAAAGGCGAACCTGACGCAGCGGTTACCGAGGCTCCGCTTCGGCTGGACCCACGTGACTGCAACCCAGCGCCACCACTCCCGGACAGCTACAAAAGGAAGGACGCATCTGGGCTCCAGCATTTGGCAGCAAGGGTTGCGGCTGGACCACAACTAATCGCCGTTTGCTGCGCAGGGTTTGCGTGGGGCCTCATCGAGCGCTGCTAGCCACGTGCGATAAAGAAAGGCGAACATGACGCAGTGGTTACCGAGGCTTCGCTTCGGCTGGACCCACGTGACTGCAACCCAGCGCCACCACTCCCGGACAGCTACAAAAGGAAGGACGCATCTGGGCTCCAGCATTTGGTAGCAAGGGTGGCGGCTGGACCACAACTAATCGCCGTTTGCTGCGCAGGGTTTGCGTGGGGCCTCATCGAGCGCTGCTAACCACGTGCGATAAAGCAAGGCGAACCTGACGCAGCGGTTACCGAGGCTTCGATTCGGCTGGACCCACGTGACTGCAACCCAGCGCCACCACTCCCGGACAGCTACAAAAGGAAGGACGCATCTGGGCTCCAGCATTTGGCTGCAAGGGTTGCGGCTGGACCACAACTAATCGCCGTTTGCTGCGCAGGGTTTGCGTGGGGCCTCATCGAGCGCTGCTAGCCACGTGCGATAAAGAAAGGCGAACCTGACATAGCGGTTACCGAGGCTTCCCTTCGGCTGGACCCACGTGACTGCAACCCAGCGCCACCACTTCCGGACAGCTACAAAAGGAAGGACGCATCTGGGCTCCAGCATTTGGCAGCAAGGGTTGCGGCTGGACCACAACTAATCGCCGTTTGCTGCGCAGGGTTTGCGTGGGGCCTCATCGAGCGCTGCTAGCCATGTGCGATAAAGAAAGGCGAACCTGACGCAGCGGTTACCGAGACTTCGCTTCGGCTGGACCCACGTGACTGCTACCCAGCGCCACCACTCCCGGACAGCTACAAAAAGAAGGACGCATCTGGGCTCCAGCATTTGGCAGCAAGGGTTGCGGCTGGACCACAACTAATCGCCGTTTGCTGCGCAGGGTTTCCGTGGGGCCTCATCGAGCGCTGCTAGCCACGTGCGATAAAGAAAGGCGAACCTGACGCAGCGGTTACCGAGGCTTCGCTTCGGCTGGACCCACGTGACTGCTACCCAGCGCCACCACTCCCGGACAGCTACAAAAAGAAGGACGCATCTGGGCTCCAGCATTTGGCAGCAAGGGTTGCGGCTGGACCACAACTAATCGCCGTTTGCTGCGCAGGGTTTGCGTGGGGCCTCATCGAGCGCTGCTAGCCACGTGCGATAAAGAAAGGCGAACCTGACGCAGCGGTTACTGAGGCTTCGCTTCGGCTGGACCCACGTGACTGCAACCCAGCGCCACCACTCCCGGACAGCTACAAAAGGAAGGACGCATCTGGGCTCCAGCATTTGGCAGCAAGGGTTGCGGCTTGACCACAACTAATCGCCGTTTGCTGCGCAGGGTTTGCGTGGGGCCTCATCGAGCGCTGCTAGCCACGTGCGATAAAGAAAGGCGAACCTGACGCAGCGGTTACCGAGGCTTCGCTTCGGCTGTAGCCACGTTACTGCAACCCAGCGCCACCACTCCCGGACAGCTACAAAAGGAAGGGCGCATCTGGGCTCCAGCATTTGGTAGCAAGGGTTGCGGCTGGACCACAACTAATCGCCGTTTGCTGCGCAGGGTTTGCGTGGGGCCTCATCGAGCGCTGCTAGCCACGTGCGATAAAGCAAGGCGAACCTGACGCAGCGGTTACCGAGGCTTCGATTCGGCTGGACCCACGTGACTGCAACCCAGCGCCACCACTCCCGGACAGCTACAAAAGGAAGGACGCATCTGGGCTCCAGCATTTGACAGCAAGGGTTGCGGCTGGACCACAACTAATCGCCGTTTGCTGCGCAGGGTTTGCGTGGGGCCTCATCGAGCGCTGTTAGCCACGTGCGATAAAGAAAGGCGAACCTGACATAGCGGTTACCGAGGCTTCCCTTCGGCTGGACCCACGTGACTGCAACCCAGCACCACCACTTCCGGACAGCTACAAAAGGAAGGACGCATCTGGGCTCCAGCATTTGGCAGCAAGGGTTGCGGCTGGAACACAACTAATCGCCGTTTGCTGCGCAGGGTTTCCGTGGGGCCTCATCGAGCGCTGCTTGCCACGTGCGATAAAGAAAGGCGAACCTGACGCAGCGGTTACCGAGGCTTCGCTTCGGCTGGACCCACGTGACTGCTACCCAGCGCCACCACTCCCGGACAGCTACAAAAAGAAGGACGCATCTGGGCTCCAGCATTTGGCAGCAAGGGTTGCGGCTGGACCACAACTAATCGCCGTTTGCTGCGCAGGGTTTGCGTGGGGCCTCATCGAGCGCTGCTAGCCACGTGCGATAAAGAAAGGCGAACCTGACGCAGCGGTTACCGAGGCTTCGCTTCGGCTGGACCCTCGTGACTGCAACCCAGCGCCACCACTCCCGGACAGCTACAAAAGGAAGTACGCATCTGGGCTCCAGCATTTGGCAGCAAGGGTTGCGGCTTGACCACAACTAATCGCCGTTTGCTGCGCAGGGTTTGCGTGGGGCCTCATCGAGCGCTGCTAGCCACGTGCGATAAAGAAAGGCGAACCTGACGCAGCGGTTACCGAGGCTTCGCTTCGGCTGTAGCGACGTTACTGCAACCCAGCGCCACCACTCCCGGACAGCTACAAAAGGAAGGGCGCATCTGGGCTCCAGCATTTGGTAGCAAGGGTTGCGGCTGGACCACAACTAATCGCCGTTTGCTGCGCAGGGTTTGCGTGGGGCCTCATCGAGCGCTGCTAGCCACGTGCGATAAAGCAAGGCGAACCTGACGCAGCGGTTACCGAGGCTTCGATTCGGCTGGACCCACGTGACTGCAACCCAGCGCCACCACTCCCGGACAGCTACAAAAGGAAGGACGCATCTGGGCTCCAGCATTTGACAGCAAGGGTTGCGGCTGGACCACAACTAATCGCCGTTTGCTGCGCAGGGTTTGCGTGGGGCCTCATCGAGCGCTGCTAGCCACGTGCGATAAAGAAAGGCGAACCTGACATAGCGGTTACCGAGGCTTCCCTTCGGCTGGACCCACGTGACTGCAACCCAGCACCACCACTTCCGGACAGCTACAAAAGGAAGGACGCATCTGGGCTCCAGCATTTGGCAGCAAGGGTTGCGGCTGGACCACAACTAATCGCCGTTTGCTGTGCAGGGTTTGCGTGGGGCCTCATCGAGCGCTGCTAGCCACGTGCGATAAAGGAAGGCGAACCTGACGCAGCGGTTACCGAGGCTTCGCTTCGGCTGGACCCACGTGACTGCAACCCAGCGCCACCACTCCCGGACAGCTACAAAAGGAAGGACGCATCTGGGCTCCAGCCTTTGGCAGCAAGGGTTGCGGCTGGACCACAACTAATCGCCGTGTGCCGCGCAGGGTTTGCGTGGGGCCTCATCGAGCGCTGCTAGCCACGTGCGATAAAGAAAGGCGAACCTGACGCCGCGGTTACCGAGGCTTCGCTTCGGCTGGACCCACGTGACTGCAACCCAGCGCCACCACTCCCGGACAGCTACAAAAGGAAGGACGCATCTGGGCTCCAGCATTTGGCAGCAAGGGTTGCGGCTGGACCACAACTAATCGCCGTTTGCTGGGCAGGGTTTGCGTGGGGACTCATCGAGCGCTGCTAGCCACGTGCGATAAAGAAAGGCGAACCTGACATAGCGGTTACCAAGGCTTTCCTTCGGCTGGACCCACGTGACTGCAACCAAGCGCCACCACTTCCGGACAGCTACAAAAGGAAGGACGCATCTGGGCTCCAGCATTTGGCAGCAAGGGTTGCGGCTGGACCACAACTAATCGCCGTTTGCTGCGCAGGGTTTTCGTGGGGCTAATCGAGCGCTGCTAGCCACGTGCGATAAAGAAAGGCGAACCTGACGCAGCGGTTACCGAGGCTTCGCTTCGGCTGGACCCACGTGACTGCAACCCAGCGCCACCACTCCCGGACAGCTACAAAAGGAAGGACGCATCTGGGCTCCAGCATTTGGCAGCAAGGGTTGCGGCTGGACCACAACTAATCGCCGTTTGCTGCGCAGGGTTTGCGTGGGGCCTCATCGAGCGCTGCTAGCCACGTGCGATAAAGAAAGGCGAACATGACGCAGTGGTTACCGAGGCTTCGCTTCGGCTGGACCCACATGACTGCAACCCAGCGCCACCACTCCCGGACAGCTACAAAAGGAAGGACGCATCTGGGCTCCAGCATTTGGTAGCAAGGGTTGCGGCTGGACCACAACTAATCGCCGTTTGCTGCGCAGGGTTTCCGTGGGGCCTCATCGAGCGCTGCTAGCCACGTGCGATAAAGAAAGGCGAACCTGACGCAGCGGTTACCGAGGCTTCGCTTCGGCTGGACCCACGTGACTGCTACCCAGCGCCACCACTCCCTAACAGCTACAAAAAGAAGGACGCATCTGGGCTCCAGCATTTGGCAGCAAGGGTTGCGGCTGGACCACAACTAATCGCCGTTTGCTGCGCAGGGTTTGCGTGGGGCCTCATCGAGCGCTGCTAGCCACGTGCGATAAAGAAAGGCGAACCTGACGCAGCGGTTACCGAGGCTTCGCTTCGGCTGGACCCACGTGACTGCAACCCAGCGCCACCACTCCCGGACAGCTACAAAAGGAAGGACGCATCTGGGCTCCAGCATTTGGCAGCAAGGGTTGCGGCTTGACCACAACTAATCGCCGTTTGCTGCGCAGGGTTTGCGTGGGGCCTCATCGAGCGCTGCTAGCCACGTGCGATAAAGAAAGGCGAACCTGACGCAGCGGTTACCGAGGCTTCGCTTCGGCTGTAGCCACGTTACTGCAACCCAGCGCCACCACTCCCGGACAGCTACAAAAGGAAGGGCGCATCTGGGCTCCAGCATTTGGTAGCAAGGGTTGCGGCTGGACCACAACTAATCGCCGTTTGCTGCGCAGGGTTTGCGTGGGGCCTCATCGAGCGCTGCTAGCCACGTGCGATAAAGCAAGGCGAACCTGACGCAGCGGTTACCGAGGCTTCGATTCGGCTGGACCCACGTGACTGCAACCCAGCGCCACCACTCCCGGACAGCTACAAAAGGAAGGACGCATCTGGGCTCCAGCATTTGACAGCAAGGGTTGCGGCTGGACCACAACTAATCGCCGTTTGCTGCGCAGGGTTTGCGTGGGGCCTCATCGAGCGCTGTTAGCCACGTGCGATAAAGAAAGGCGAACCTGACATAGCGGTTACCGAGGCTTCCCTTCGGCTGGACCCACGTGACTGCAACCCAGCACCACCACTTCCGGACAGCTACAAAAGGAAGGACGCATCTGGGCTCCAGCATTTGGCAGCAAGGGTTGCGGCTGGACCACAACTAATCGCCGTTTGCTGCGCAGGGTTTCCGTGGGGCCTCATCGAGCGCTGCTTGCCACGTGCGATAAAGAAAGGCGAACCTGACGCAGCGGTTACCGAGGCTTCGCTTCGGCTGGACCCACGTGACTGCTACCCAGCGCCACCACTCCCGGACAGCTACAAAAAGAAGGACGCATCTGGGCTCCAGCATTTGGCAGCAAGGGTTGCGGCTGGACCACAACTAATCGCCGTTTGCTGCGCAGGGTTTGCGTGGGGCCTCATCGAGCGCTGCTAGCCACGTGCGATAAAGAAAGGCGAACCTGACGCAGCGGTTACCGAGGCTTCGCTTCGGCTGGACCCTCGTGACTGCAACCCAGCGCCACCACTCCCGGACAGCTACAAAAGGAAGGACGCATCTGGGCTCCAGCATTTGGCAGCAAGGGTTGCGGCTTGACCACAACTAATCGCCGTTTGCTGCGCAGGGTTTGCGTGGGGCCTCATCGAGCGCTGCTAGCCACGTGCGATAAAGAAAGGCGAACCTGACGCAGCGGTTACCGAGGCTTCGCTTCGGCTGTAGCCACGTTACTGCAACCCAGCGCCACCACTCCCGGACAGCTACAAAAGGAAGGGCGCATCTGGGCTCCAGCATTTGGTAGCAAGGGTTGCGGCTGGACCACAACTAATCGCCGTTTGCTGCGCAGGGTTTGCGTGGGGCCTCATCGAGCGCTGCTAGCCACGTGCGATAAAGCAAGGCGAACCTGACGCAGCGGTTACCGAGGCTTCGATTCGGCTGGACCCACGTGACTGCAACCCAGCGCCACCACTCCCGGACAGCTACAAAAGGAAGGACGCATCTGGGCTCCAGCATTTGACAGCAAGGGTTGCGGCTGGACCACAACTAATCGCCGTTTGCTGCGCAGGGTTTGCGTGGGGCCTCATCGAGCGCTGCTAGCCACGTGCGATAAAGAAAGGCGAACCTGACATAGCGGTTACCGAGGCTTCCCTTCGGCTGGACCCACGTGACTGCAACCCAGCACCACCACTTCCGGACAGCTACAAAAGGAAGGACGCATCTGGGCTCCAGCATTTGGCAGCAAGGGTTGCGGCTGGACCACAACTAATCGCCGTTTGCTGCGCAGGGTTTGCGTGGGGCCTCATCGAGCGCTGCTTGCCACGTGCGATAAAGAAAGGCGAACCGGACGCAGCGGTTACCGAGGCTTCGCTTCGGCTGGACCCACCTGACTGCTACCCAGCGCCACCACTCCTGGACAGCTACAAAAAGAAGGACGCATCTGGGCTCCAGCATTTGGCAGCAAGGGTTGCGGCTGGACCACAACTAATCGCCGTTTGCAGCGCAAGGTTTGCGTGTGGCCTCATCGAGCGCTGCTAGCCACGTGAGATAAAGAAAGGCGAACCTGACGCAGCGGTTAACGAGGCTTCGCTTCGGCTGGACCCACGTGACTGCAACCCAGCGCCACCACTCCCGGACAGCTACAAAAGGAAGGACGCATCTGGGCTCCAGCCTTTGGCAGCAAGGGTTGCGGCTGGACCACAACTAATCGCCGTTTGCTGCGCAGGGTTTGCGTGGGGCCTCATCGAGCGCTGCTAGCCACGTGCGATAAAGAAAGGCGAACCTGACATAGCGGTTACCGAGGCTTCCCTTCGGCTGGACCCACGTGACTGCAACCCAGCGCCACCACTTCCGGACAGCTACAAAAGGAAGGACGCATCTGGGCTCCAGCATTTGGCAGCAAGGGTTGCGGCTGGACCACAACTAATCGCCGTTTGCTGCGCAGGGTTTGCGTGGGACCTTATCGAGCGCTTCTAGCCACGTGCGATAAAGAAAGGCGAACCTGACATAGCGGTTACCGAGGCTTCGCTTCGGCTGGACCCACGTGACTGCAACCCAGCGCCACCACTCCCGGACAGCTACAAAAAGAAGGACGCATCTGGGCTCCAGCATTTGGCAGCAAGGGTTGCGGCTGGACCACAACTAATCGCCGTTTGCTGTGCAGGGTTTGCGTGGGGCCTCATCGAGCGCTGC
Organism: Haemaphysalis longicornis; assembly: GCF_048455015.1. NCBI lineage: Eukaryota > Metazoa > Arthropoda > Arachnida > Ixodida > Ixodidae > Haemaphysalis > Haemaphysalis longicornis. The sequence goes on from NW_027526385.1 coordinate 205,309,809, forward strand.
TAGCCACGTGCGATAAAGGAAGGCGAACCTGACGCAGCGGTTACCGAGGCTTCGCTTCGGCTGGACCCACGTGACTGCAACCCAGCGCCACCACTCCCGAACAGCTACAAAAGGAAGGACGCATCTGGGCTCCAGCCTTTGGCAGCAAGGGTTGCGGCTGGACCACAACTAATCGCCGTTTGCTGCGCAGGGTTTCCGTGGGGCCTCATCGAGCGCTGCTAGCCACGTGCGATAAAGAAAGGCGAACCTGACGCAGCGGTTACCGAGGCTTCGCTTCGGCTGGACCCACGTGACTGCTACCCAGCGCCACCACTCCCTAACAGCTACAAAAAGAAGGACGCATCTGGGCTCCAGCATTTGGCAGCAAGGGTTGCGGCTGGACCACAACTAATCGCCGTTTGCTGCGCAGGGTTTGCGTGGGGCCTCATCGAGCGCTGCTAGCCACGTGCGATAAAGAAAGGCGAACCTGACGCAGCGGTTACCGAGGCTTCGCTTCGGCTGGACCCACGTGACTGCAACCCAGCGCCACCACTCCCGGACAGCTACAAAAGGAAGGACGCATCTGGGCTCCAGCATTTGGCAGCAAGGCTTGCGGCTTGACCACAACTAATCGCCGTTTGCTGCGCAGGGTTTGCGTGGGGCCTCATCGAGCGCTGCTAGCCACGTGCGATAAAGAAAGGCGAACCTGACGCAGCGGTTACCGAGGCTTCGCTTCGGCTGTAGCCACGTTACTGCAACCCAGCGCCACCACTCCCGGACAGCTACAAAAGGAAGGGCGCATCTGGGCTCCAGCATTTGGTAGCAAGGGTTGCGGCTGGACCACAACTAATCGCCGTTTGCTGCGCAGGGTTTGCGTGGGGCCTCATCGAGCGCTGCTAGCCACGTGCGATAAAGCAAGGCGAACCTGACGCAGCGGTTACCGAGGCTTCGATTCGGCTGGACCCACGTGACTGCAACCCAGCGCCACCACTCCCGGACAGCTACAAAAGGAAGGACGCATCTGGGCTCCAGCATTTGACAGCAAGGGTTGCGGCTGGACCACAACTAATCGCCGTTTGCTGCGCAGGGTTTGCGTGGGGCCTCATCGAGCGCTGTTAGCCACGTGCGATAAAGAAAGGCGAACCTGACATAGCGGTTACCGAGGCTTCCCTTCGGCTGGACCCACGTGACTGCAACCCAGCACCACCACTTCCGGACAGCTACAAAAGGAAGGACGCATCTGGGCTCCAGCATTTGGCAGCAAGGGTTGCGGCTGGACCACAACTAATCGCCGTTTGCTGCGCAGGGTTTCCGTGGGGCCTCATCGAGCGCTGCTTGCCACGTGCGATAAAGAAAGGCGAACCTGACGCAGCGGTTACCGAGGCTTCGCTTCGGCTGGACCCACGTGACTGCTACCCAGCGCCACCACTCCCGGACAGCTACAAAAAGAAGGACGCATCTGGGCTCCAGCATTTGGCAGCAAGGGTTGCGGCTGGACCACAACTAATCGCCGTTTGCTGCGCAGGGTTTGCGTGGGGCCTCATCGAGCGCTGCTAGCCACGTGCGATAAAGAAAGGCGAACCTGACGCAGCGGTTACCGAGGCTTCGCTTCGGCTGGACCCTCGTGACTGCAACCCAGCGCCACCACTCCCGGACAGCTACAAAAGGAAGGACGCATCTGGGCTCCAGCATTTGGCAGCAAGGGTTGCGGCTTGACCACAACTAATCGCCGTTTGCTGCGCAGGGTTTGCGTGGGGCCTCATCGAGCGCTGCTAGCCACGTGCGATAAAGAAAGGCGAACCTGACGCAGCGGTTACCGAGGCTTCGCTTCGGCTGTAGCCACGTTACTGCAACCCAGCGCCACCACTCCCGGACAGCTACAAAAGGAAGGGCGCATCTGGGCTCCAGCATTTGGTAGCAAGGGTTGCGGCTGGACCACAACTAATCGCCGTTTGCTGCGCAGGGTTTGCGTGGGGCCTCATCGAGCGCTGCTAGCCACGTGCGATAAAGCAAGGCGAACCTGACGCAGCGGTTACCGAGGCTTCGATTCGGCTGGACCCACGTGACTGCAACCCAGCGCCACCACTCCCGGACAGCTACAAAAGGAAGGACGCATCTGGGCTCCAGCATTTGACAGCAAGGGTTGCGGCTGGACCACAACTAATCGCCGTTTGCTGCGCAGGGTTTGCGTGGGGCCTCATCGAGCGCTGCTAGCCACGTGCGATAAAGAAAGGCGAACCTGACATAGCGGTTACCGAGGCTTCCCTTCGGCTGGACCCACGTGACTGCAACCCAGCACCACCACTTCCGGACAGCTACAAAAGGAAGGACGCATCTGGGCTCCAGCATTTGGCAGCAAGGGTTGCGGCTGGACCACAACTAATCGCCGTTTGCTGCGCAGGGTTTGCGTGGGGCCTCATCGAGCGCTGCTTGCCACGTGCGATAAAGAAAGGCGAACCGGACGCAGCGGTTACCGAGGCTTCGCTTCGGCTGGACCCACGTGACTGCTACCCAGCGCCACCACTCCTGGACAGCTACAAAAAGAAGGACGCATCTGGGCTCCAGCATTTGGCAGCAAGGGTTGCGGCTGGACCACAACTAATCGCCGTTTGCAGCGCAAGGTTTGCGTGGGGCCTCATCGAGCGCTGCTAGCCACGTGAGATAAAGAAAGGCGAACCTGACGCAGCGGTTAACGAGGCTTCGCTTCGGCTGGACCCACGTGACTGCAACCCAGCGCCACCACTCCCGGACAGCTACAAAAGGAAGGACGCATCTGGGCTCCAGCCTTTGGCAGCAAGGGTTGCGGCTGGACCACAACTAATCGCCGTTTGCTGCGCAGGGTTTGCGTGGGGCCTCATCGAGCGCTGCTAGCCACGTGCGATAAAGAAAGGCGAACCTGACATAGCGGTTACCGAGGCTTCCCTTCGGCTGGACCCACGTGACTGCAACCCAGCGCCACCACTTCCGGACAGCTACAAAAGGAAGGACGCATCTGGGCTCCAGCATTTGGCAGCAAGGGTTGCGGCTGGACCACAACTAATCGCCGTTTGCTGCGCAGGGTTTGCGTGGGACCTTATCGAGCGCTTCTAGCCACGTGCGATAAAGAAAGGCGAACCTGACATAGCGGTTACCGAGGCTTCGCTTCGGCTGGACCCACGTGACTGCAACCCAGCGCCACCACTCCCGGACAGCTACAAAAAGAAGGACGCATCTGGGCTCCAGCATTTGGCAGCAAGGGTTGCGGCTGGACCACAACTAATCGCCGTTTGCTGTGCAGGGTTTGCGTGGGGCCTCATCGAGCGCTGCTAGCCACGTGCGATAAAGGAAGGCGAACCTGACGCAGCGGTTACCGAGGCTTCGCTTCGGCTGGACCCACGTGACTGCAACCCAGCGCCACCACTCCCGGACAGCTACAAAAGGAAGGACGCATCTGGGCTCCAGCCTTTGGCAGCAAGGGTTGCGGCTGGACCACAACTAATCGCCGTGTGCCGCGCAGGGTTTGCGTGGGGCCTCATCGAGCGCTGCTAGCCACGTGCGATAAAGAAAGGCGAACCTGACGCCGCGGTTACCGAGGCTTCGCTTCGGCTGGACCCACGTGACTGCAACCCAGCGCCACCACTCCCGGACAGCTACAAAAGGAAGGACGCATCTGGGCTCCAGCATTTGGCAGCAAGGGTTGCGGCTGGACCACAACTAATCGCCGTTTGCTGGGCAGGGTTTGCGTGGGGACTCATCGAGCGCTGCTAGCCACGTGCGATAAAGAAAGGCGAACCTGACATAGCGGTTACCAAGGCTTTCCTTCGGCTGGACCCACGTGACTGCAACCAAGCGCCACCACTTCCGGACAGCTACAAAAGGAAGGACGCATCTGGGCTCCAGCATTTGGCAGCAAGGGTTGCGGCTGGACCACAACTAATCGCCGTTTGCTGCGCAGGGTTTGCGTGGGGCCTAATCGAGCGCTGCTAGCCACGTGCGATAAAGAAAGGCGAACCTGACGCAGCGGTTACCGAGGCTCCGCTTCGGCTGGACCCACGTGACTGCAACCCAGCGCCACCACTCCCGGACAGCTACAAAAGGAAGGACGCATCTGGGCTCCAGCATTTGGCAGCAAGGGTTGCGGCTGGACCACAACTAATCGCCGTTTGCTGCGCAGGGTTTGCGTGGGGCCTCATCGAGCGCTGCTAGCCACGTGCGATAAAGAAAGGCGAACATGACGCAGTGGTTACCGAGGCTTCGCTTCGGCTGGACCCACGTGACTGCAACCCAGCGCCACCAATCCCGGACAGCTACAAAAGGAAGGACGCATCTGGGCTCCAGCATTTGGCAGCAAGGGTTGCGGCTGGACCACAACTAATCGCCGTTTGCTGCGCAGGGTTTGCGTGGGGCCTCATCGAGCGCTGCTAGCCATGTGCGATAAAGAAAGGCGAACCTGACGCAGCGGTTACCGAGACTTCGCTTCGGCTGGACCCACGTGACTGCTACCCAGCGCCACCACTCCCGGACAGCTACAAAAAGAAGGACGCATCTGGGCTCCAGCATTTGGCAGCAAGGGTTGCGGCTGGACCACAACTAATCGCCGTTTGCTGCGCAGGGTTTCCGTGGGGCCTCATCGAGCGCTGCTAGCCACGTGCGATAAAGAAAGGCGAACCTGACGCAGCGGTTACCGAGGCTTCGCTTCGGCTGGACCCACGTGACTGCTACCCAGCGCCACCACTCCCGGACAGCTACAAAAAGAAGGACGCATCTGGGCTCCAGCATTTGGCAGCAAGGGTTGCGGCTGGACCACAACTAATCGCCGTTTGCTGCGCAGGGTTTGCGTGGGGCCTCATCGAGCGCTGCTAGCCACGTGCGATAAAGAAAGGCGAACCTGACGCAGCGGTTACTGAGGCTTCGCTTCGGCTGGACCCACGTGACTGCAACCCAGCGCCACCACTCCCGGACAGCTACAAAAGGAAAGACGCATCTGGGCTCCAGCATTTGGCAGCAAGGGTTGCGGCTTGACCACAACTAATCGCCGTTTGCTGCGCAGGGTTTGCGTGGGGCCTCATCGAGCGCTGCTAGCCACGTGCGATAAAGAAAGGCGAACCTGACGCAGCGGTTACCGAGGCTTCGCTTCGGCTGTAGCCACGTTACTGCAACCCAGCGCCACCACTCCCGGACAGCTACAAAAGGAAGGGCGCATCTGGGCTCCAGCATTTGGTAGCAAGGGTTGCGGCTGGACCACAACTAATCGCCGTTTGCTGCGCAGGGTTTGCGTGGGGCCTCATCGAGCGCTGCTAGCCACGTGCGATAAAGCAAGGCGAACCTGACGCAGCGGTTACCGAGGCTTCGATTCGGCTGGACCCACGTGACTGCAACCCAGCGCCACCACTCCCGGACAGCTACAAAAGGAAGGACGCATCTGGGCTCCAGCATTTGACAGCAAGGGTTGCGGCTGGACCACAACTAATCGCCGTTTGCTGCGCAGGGTTTGCGTGGGGCCTCATCGAGCGCTGTTAGCCACGTGCGATAAAGAAAGGCGAACCTGACATAGCGGTTACCGAGGCTTCCCTTCGGCTGGACCCACGTGACTGCAACCCAGCACCACCACTTCCGGACAGCTACAAAAGGAAGGACGCATCTGGGCTCCAGCATTTGGCAGCAAGGGTTGCGGCTGGAACACAACTAATCGCCGTTTGCTGCGCAGGGTTTCCGTGGGGCCTCATCGAGCGCTGCTTGCCACGTGCGATAAAGAAAGGCGAACCTGACGCAGCGGTTACCGAGGCTTCGCTTCGGCTGTAGCCACGTTACTGCAACCCAGCGCCACCACTCCCGGACAGCTACAAAAGGAAGGGCGCATCTGGGCTCGAGCATTTGGTAGCAAGGGTTGCGGCTGGACCACAACTAATCGCCGTTTGCTGCGCAGGGTTTGCGTGGGGCCTCATCGAGCGCTGCTAGCCACGTGCGATAAAGCAAGGCGAACCTGACGCAGCGGTTACCGAGGCTTCGATTCGGCTGGACCCACGTGACTGCAACCCAGCGCCACCACTCCCGGACAGCTACAAAAGGAAGGACGCATCTGGGCTCCAGCATTTGACAGCAAGGGTTGCGGCTGGACCACAACTAATCGCCGTTTGCTGCGCAGGGTTTGCGTGGGGCCTCATCGAGCGCTGCTAGCCACGTGCGATAAAGAAAGGCGAACCTGACATAGCGGTTACCGAGGCTTCCCTTCGGCTGGACCCACGTGACTGCAACCCAGCACCACCACTTCCGGACAGCTACAAAAGGAAGGACGCATCTGGGCTCCAGCATTTGGCAGCAAGGGTTGCGGCTGGACCACAACTAATCGCCGTTTGCTGTGCAGGGTTTGCGTGGGGCCTCATCGAGCGCTGCTAGCCACGTGCGATAAAGGAAGGCGAACCTGACGCAGCGGTTACCGAGGCTTCGCTTCGGCTGGACCCACGTGACTGCAACCCAGCGCCACCACTCCCGGACAGCTACAAAAGGAAGGACGCATCTGGGCTCCAGCCTTTGGCAGCAAGGGTTGCGGCTGGACCACAACTAATCGCCGTGTGCCGCGCAGGGTTTGCGTGGGGCCTCATCGAGCGCTGCTAGCCACGTGCGATAAAGAAAGGCGAACCTGACGCCGCGGTTACCGAGGCTTCGCTTCGGCTGGACCCACGTGACTGCAACCCAGCGCCACCACTCCCGGACAGCTACAAAAGGAAGGACGCATCTGGGCTCCAGCATTTGGCAGCAAGGGTTGCGGCTGGACCACAACTAATCGCCGTTTGCTGGGCAGGGTTTGCGTGGGGACTCATCGAGCGCTGCTAGCCACGTGCGATAAAGAAAGGCGAACCTGACATAGCGGTTACCAAGGCTTTCCTTCGGCTGGACCCACGTGACTGCAACCAAGCGCCACCACTTCCGGACAGCTACAAAAGGAAGGACGCATCTGGGCTCCAGCATTTGGCAGCAAGGGTTGCGGCTGGACCACAACTAATCGCCGTTTGCTGCGCAGGGTTTTCGTGGGGCTAATCGAGCGCTGCTAGCCACGTGCGATAAAGAAAGGCGAACCTGACGCAGCGGTTACCGAGGCTTCGCTTCGGCTGGACCCACGTGACTGCAACCCAGCGCCACCACTCCCGGACAGCTACAAAAGGAAGGACGCATCTGGGCTCCAGCATTTGGCAGCAAGGGTTGCGGCTGGACCACAACTAATCGCCGTTTGCTGCGCAGGGTTTGCGTGGGGCCTCATCGAGCGCTGCTAGCCACGTGCGATAAAGAAAGGCGAACATGACGCAGTGGTTACCGAGGCTTCGCTTCGGCTGGACCCACATGACTGCAACCCAGCGCCACCACTCCCGGACAGCTACAAAAGGAAGGACGCATCTGGGCTCCAGCATTTGGTAGCAAGGGTTGCGGCTGGACCACAACTAATCGCCGTTTGCTGCGCAGGGTTTCCGTGGGGCCTCATCGAGCGCTGCTAGCCACGTGCGATAAAGAAAGGCGAACCTGACGCAGCGGTTACCGAGGCTTCGCTTTGGCTGGACCCACGTGACTGCTACCCAGCGCCACCACTCCCTAACAGCTACAAAAAGAAGGACGCATCTGGGCTCCAGCATTTGGCAGCAAGGGTTGCGGCTGGACCACAACTAATCGCCGTTTGCTGCGCAGGGTTTGCGTGGGGCCTCATCGAGCGCTGCTAGCCACGTGCGATAAAGAAAGGCGAACCTGACGCAGCGGTTACCGAGGCTTCGCTTCGGCTGGACCCACGTGACTGCAACCCAGCGCCACCACTCCCGGACAGCTACAAAAGGAAGGACGCATCTGGGCTCCAGCATTTGGCAGCAAGGGTTGCGGCTTGACCACAACTAATCGCCGTTTGCTGCGCAGGGTTTGCGTGGGGCCTCATCGAGCGCTGCTAGCCACGTGCGATAAAGAAAGGCGAACCTGACGCAGCGGTTACCGAGGCTTCGCTTCGGCTGTAGCCACGTTACTGCAACCCAGCGCCACCACTCCCGGACAGCTACAAAAGGAAGGGCGCATCTGGGCTCCAGCATTTGGTAGCAAGGGTTGCGGCTGGACCACAACTAATCGCCGTTTGCTGCGCAGGGTTTGCGTGGGGCCTCATCGAGCGCTGCTAGCCACGTGCGATAAAGCAAGGCGAACCTGACGCAGCGGTTACCGAGGCTTCGATTCGGCTGGACCCACGTGACTGCAACCCAGCGCCACCACTCCCGGACAGCTACAAAAGGAAGGACGCATCTGGGCTCCAGCATTTGACAGCAAGGGTTGCGGCTGGACCACAACTAATCGCCGTTTGCTGCGCAGGGTTTGCGTGGGGCCTCATCGAGCGCTGTTAGCCACGTGCGATAAAGAAAGGCGAACCTGACATAGCGGTTACCGAGGCTTCCCTTCGGCTGGACCCACGTGACTGCAACCCAGCACCACCACTTCCGGACAGCTACAAAAGGAAGGACGCATCTGGGCTCCAGCATTTGGCAGCAAGGGTTGCGGCTGGACCACAACTAATCGCCGTTTGCTGCGCAGGGTTTCCGTGGGGCCTCATCGAGCGCTGCTTGCCACGTGCGATAAAGAAAGGCGAACCTGACGCAGCGGTTACCGAGGCTTCGCTTCGGCTGGACCCACGTGACTGCTACCCAGCGCCACCACTCCCGGACAGCTACAAAAAGAAGGACGCATCTGGGCTCCAGCATTTGGCAGCAAGGGTTGCGGCTGGACCACAACTAATCGCCGTTTGCTGCGCAGGGTTTGCGTGGGGCCTCATCGAGCGCTGCTAGCCACGTGCGATAAAGAAAGGCGAACCTGACGCAGCGGTTACCGAGGCTTCGCTTCGGCTGGACCCTCGTGACTGCAACCCAGCGCCACCACTCCCGGACAGCTACAAAAGGAAGGACGCATCTGGGCTCCAGCATTTGGCAGCAAGGGTTGCGGCTTGACCACAACTAATCGCCGTTTGCTGCGCAGGGTTTGCGTGGGGCCTCATCGAGCGCTGCTAGCCACGTGCGATAAAGAAAGGCGAACCTGACGCAGCGGTTACCGAGGCTTCGCTTCGGCTGTAGCCACGTTACTGCAACCCAGCGCCACCACTCCCGGACAGCTACAAAAGGAAGGGCGCATCTGGGCTCCAGCATTTGGTAGCAAGGGTTGCGGCTGGACCACAACTAATCGCCGTTTGCTGCGCAGGGTTTGCGTGGGGCCTCATCGAGCGCTGCTAGCCACGTGCGATAAAGCAAGGCGAACCTGACGCAGCGGTTACCGAGGCTTCGATTCGGCTGGACCCACGTGACTGCAACCCAGCGCCACCACTCCCGGACAGCTACAAAAGGAAGGACGCATCTGGGCTCCAGCATTTGACAGCAAGGGTTGCGGCTGGACCACAACTAATCGCCGTTTGCTGCGCAGGGTTTGCGTGGGGCCTCATCGAGCGCTGCTAGCCACGTGCGATAAAGAAAGGCGAACCTGACATAGCGGTTACCGAGGCTTCCCTTCGGCTGGACCCACGTGACTGCAACCCAGCACCACCACTTCCGGACAGCTACAAAAGGAAGGACGCATCTGGGCTCCAGCATTTGGCAGCAAGGGTTGCGGCTGGACCACAACTAATCGCCGTTTGCTGCGCAGGGTTTGCGTGGGGCCTCATCGAGCGCTGCTTGCCACGTGCGATAAAGAAAGGCGAACCGGACGCAGCGGTTACCGAGGCTTCGCTTCGGCTGGACCCACGTGACTGCTACCCAGCGCCACCACTCCTGGACAGCTACAAAAAGAAGGACGCATCTGGGCTCCAGCATTTGGCAGCAAGGGTTGCGGCTGGACCACAACTAATCGCCGTTTGCTGCGCAGGGTTTGCGTGGGGCCTCATCGAGCGCTGCTAGCCACGTGCGATAAAGAAAGGCGAACCTGACATAGCGGTTACCGAGGCTTCCCTTCGGCTGGACCCACGTTACTGCAACCCAGCGCCACCACTCCCGGACAGCTACAAAAGGAAGGACGCATCTGGGCTCCAGCCTTTGGCAGCAAGGGTTGCGGCTGGACCACAACTAATCGCCGTTTGCTGCGCAGGGTTTGCGTGGGGCCTCATCGAGCGCTGCTAGCCACGTGCGATAAAGAAAGGCGAACCTGACATAGCGGTTACCGAGGCTTCCCTTCGGCTGGACCCACGTGACTGCAACCCAGCGCCACCACTTCCGGACAGCTACAAAAGGAAGGACGCATCTGGGCTCCAGCATTTGGCAGCAAGGGTTGCGGCTGGACCACAACTAATCGCCGTTTGCTGCGCAGGGTTTGCGTGGGGCCTCATCGAGCGCTGCTAGCCACGTGCGATAAAGAAAGGCGAACCTGACGCAGCGGTTACCGAGACTTCGCTTCGGCTGGACCCACGTGACTGCTACCCAGCGCCACCACTCCCGGACAGCTACAAAAAGAAGGACGCATCTGGGCTCCAGCATTTGGCAGCAAGGGTTGCGGCTGGACCACAACTAATCGCCGTTTGCTGCGCAGGGTTTCCGTGGGGCCTCATCGAGCGCTGCTAGCCACGTGCGATAAAGAAAGGCGAACCTGACGCAGCGGTTACCGAGGCTTCGCTTCGGCTGGACCCACGTGACTGCTACCCAGCGCCACCACTCCCGGACAGCTACAAAAAGAAGGACGCATCTGGGCTCCAGCATTTGGCAGCAAGGGTTGCGGCTGGACCACAACTAATCGCCGTTTGCTGCGCAGGGTTTGCGTGGGGCCTCATCGAGCGCTGTTAGCCACGTGCGATAAAGAAAGGCGAACCTGACGCAGCGGTTACCGAGGCTTCGCTTCGGCTGGACCCACGTGACTGCAACCCAGCGCCACCACTCCCGGACAGCTACAAAAGGAAGGACGCATCTGGGCTCCAGCATTTGGCAGCAAGGGTTGCGGCTTGGCCACAACTAATCGCCGTTTGCTGCGCAGGGTTTGCGTGGGGCCTCATCGAGCGCTGCTAGCCACGTGCGATAAAGCAAGGCGAACCTGACGCAGCGGTTACCGAGGCTTCGATTCGGCTGGACCCACGTGACTGCAACCCAGCGCCACCACTCCCGGACAGCTACAAAAGGAAGGACGCATCTGGGCTCCAGCATTTGACAGCAAGGGTTGCGGCTGGACCACAACTAATCGCCGTTTGCTGCGCAGGGTTTGCGTGGGGCCTCATCGAGCGCTGTTAGCCACGTGCGATAAAGAAAGGCGAACCTGACATAGCGGTTACCGAGGCTTCCCTTCGGCTGGACCCACGTGACTGCAACCCAGCACCACCACTTCCGGACAGCTACAAAAGGAAGGACGCATCTGGGCTCCAGCATTTGGCAGCAAGGGTTGCGGCTGGAACACAACTAATCGCCGTTTGCTGCGCAGGGTTTCCGTGGGGCCTCATCGAGCGCTGCTTGCCACGTGCGATAAAGAAAGGCGAACCTGACGCAGCGGTTACCGAGGCTTCGCTTCGGCTGGACCCACGTGACTGCTACCCAGCGCCACCACTCCCGGACAGCTACAAAAAGAAGGACGCATCTGGGCTCCAGCATTTGGCAGCAAGGGTTGCGGCTGGACCACAACTAATCGCCGTTTGCTGCGCAGGGTTTGCGTGGGGCCTCATCGAGCGCTGCTAGCCACGTGCGATAAAGAAAGGCGAACCTGACGCAGCGGTTACCGAGGCTTCGCTTCGGCTGGACCCTCGTGACTGCAACCCAGCGCCACCACTCCCGGACAGCTACAAAAGGAAGTACGCATCTGGGCTCCAGCATTTGGCAGCAAGTGTTGCGGCTTGACCACAACTAATCGCCGTTTGCTGCGCAGGGTTTGCGTGGGGCCTCATCGAGCGCTGCTAGCCACGTGCGATAAAGAAAGGCGAACCTGACGCAGCGGTTACCGAGGCTTCGCTTCGGCTGTAGCCACGTTACTGCAACCCAGCGCCACCACTCCCGGACAGCTACAAAAGGAAGGGCGCATCTGGGCTCCAGCATTTGGTAGCAAGGGTTGCGGCTGGACCACAACTAATCGCCGTTTGCTGCGCAGGGTTTGCGTGGGGCCTCATCGAGCGCTGCTAGCCACGTGCGATAAAACAAGGCGAACCTGACGCAGCGGTTACCGAGGCTTCGATTCGGCTGGACCCACGTGACTGCAACCCAGCGCCACCACTCCCGGACAGCTACAAAAGGAAGGACGCATCTGGGCTCCAGCATTTGACAGCAAGGGTTGCGGCTGGACCACAACTAATCGCCGTTTGCTGCGCAGGGTTTGCGTGGGGCCTCATCGAGCGCTGCTAGCCACGTGCGATAAAGAAAGGCGAACCTGACATAGCGGTTACCGAGGCTTCCCTTCGGCTGGACCCACGTGACTGCAACCCAGCACCACCACTTCCGGACAGCTACAAAAGGAAGGACGCATCTGGGCTCCAGCATTTGGCAGCAAGGGTTGCGGCTGGACCACAACTAATCGCCGTTTGCTGTGCAGGGTTTGCGTGGGGCCTCATCGAGCGCTGCTAGCCACGTGCGATAAAGGAAGGCGAACCTGACGCAGCGGTTACCGAGGCTTCGCTTCGGCTGGACCCACGTGACTGCAACCCAGCGCCACCACTCCCGGACAGCTACAAAAGGAAGGACGCATCTGGGCTCCAGCCTTTGGCAGCAAGGGTTGCGGCTGGACCACAACTAATCGCCGTGTGCCGCGCAGGGTTTGCGTGGGGCCTCATCGAGCGCTGCTAGCCACGTGCGATAAAGAAAGGCGAACCTGACGCCGCGGTTACCGAGGCTTCGCTTCGGCTGGACCCACGTGACTGCAACCCAGCGCCACCACTCCTGGACAGCTACAAAAGGAAGGACGCATCTGGGCTCCAGCATTTGGCAGCAAGGGTTGCGGCTGGACCACAACTAATCGCCGTTTGCTGGGCAGGGTTTGCGTGGGGACTCATCGAGCGCTGCTAGCCACGTGCGATAAAGAAAGGCGAACCTGACATAGCGGTTACCAAGGCTTTCCTTCGGCTGGACCCACGTGACTGCAACCAAGCGCCACCACTTCCGGACAGCTACAAAAGGAAGGACGCATCTGGGCTCCAGCATTTGGCAGCAAGGGTTGCGGCTGGACCACAACTAATCGCCGTTTGCTGCGCAGGGTTTTCGTGGGGCCTAATCGAGCGCTGCTAGCCACGTGCGATAAAGAAAGGCGAACCTGACGCAGCGGTTACCGAGGCTTCGCTTCGGCTGGACCCACGTGACTGCAACCCAGCGCCACCACTCCCGGACAGCTACAAAAGGAAGGACGCATCTGGGCTCCAGCATTTGGCAGCAAGGGTTGCGGCTGGACCACAACTAATCGCCGTTTGCTGCGCAGGGTTTGCGTGGGGCCTCATCGAGCGCTGCTAGCCACGTGCGATAAAGAAAGGCGAACATGACGCAGTGGTTACCGAGGCTTCGCTTCGGCTGGACCCACGTGACTGCAACCCAGCGCCACCACTCCCGGACAGCTACAAAAGGAAGGACGCATCTGGGCTCCAGCATTTGGTAGCAAGGGTTGCGGCAGGACCACAACTAATCGCCGTTTGCTGCGCAGGGTTTCCGTGGGGCCTCATCGAGCGCTGCTAGCCACGTGCGATAAAGAAAGGCGAACCTGACGCAGCGGTTACCGAGGCTTCGCTTCGGCTGGACCCACGTGACTGCTACCCAGCGCCACCACTCCCTAACAGCTACAAAAAGAAGGACGCATCTGGGCTCCAGCATTTGGCAGCAAGGGTTGCGGCTGGACCACAACTAATCGCCGTTTGCTGCGCAGGGTTTGCGTGGGGCCTCATCGAGCGCTGCTAGCCACGTGCGATAAAGAAAGGCGAACCTGACGCAGCGGTTACCGAGGCTTCGCTTCGGCTGGACCCACGTGACTGCAACCCAGCGCCACCACTCCCGGACAGCTACAAAAGGAAGGACGCATCTGGGCTCCAGCATTTGGCAGCAAGGGTTGCGGCTTGACCACAACTAATCGCCGTTTGCTGCGCAGGGTTTGCGTGGGGCCTCATCGAGCGCTGCTAGCCACGTGCGATAAAGAAAGGCGAACCTGACGCAGCGGTTACCGAGGCTTCGCTTCGGCTGTAGCCACGTTACTGCAACCCAGCGCCACCACTCCCGGACAGCTACAAAAGGAAGGGCGCATCTGGGCTCCAGCATTTGGTAGCAAGGGTTGCGGCTGGACCACAACTAATCGCCGTTTGCTGCGCAGGGTTTGCGTGGGGCCTCATCGAGCGCTGCTAGCCACGTGCGATAAAGCAAGGCGAACCTGACGCAGCGGTTACCGAGGCTTCGATTCGGCTGGACCCACGTGACTGCAACCCAGCGCCACCACTCCCGGACAGCTACAAAAGGAAGGACGCATCTGGGCTCCAGCATTTGACAGCAAGGGTTGCGGCTGGACCACAACTAATCGCCGTTTGCTGCGCAGGGTTTGCGTGGGGCCTCATCGAGCGCTGTTAGCCACGTGCGATAAAGAAAGGCGAACCTGACATAGCGGTTACCGAGGCTTCCCTTCGGCTGGACCCACGTGACTGCAACCCAGCACCACCACTTCCGGACAGCTACAAAAGGAAGGACGCATCTGGGCTCCAGCATTTGGCAGCAAGGGTTGCGGCTGGACCACAACTAATCGCCGTTTGCTGCGCAGGGTTTCCGTGGGGCCTCATCGAGCGCTGCTTGCCACGTGCGATAAAGAAAGGCGAACCTGACGCAGCGGTTACCGAGGCTTCGCTTCGGCTGGACCCACGTGACTGCTACCCAGCGCCACCACTCCCGGACAGCTACAAAAAGAAGGACGCATCTGGGCTCCAGCATTTGGCAGCAAGGGTTGCGGCTGGACCACAACTAATCGCCGTTTGCTGCGCAGGGTTTGCGTGGGGCCTCATCGAGCGCTGCTAGCCACGTGCGATAAAGAAAGGCGAACCTGACGCAGCGGTTACCGAGGCTTCGCTTCGGCTGGACCCTCGTGACTGCAACCCAGCGCCACCACTCCCGGACAGCTACAAAAGGAAGGACGCATCTGGGCTCCAGCATTTGGCAGCAAGGGTTGCGGCTGGACCACAACTAATCGCCGTTTGCTGCGCAGGGTTTGCGTGGGGCCTCATCGAGCGCTGCTAGCCACGTGCGATAAAGAAAGGCGAACCTGACGCAGCGGTTACCGAGGCTTCGCTTCGGCTGGACCCACGTGACTGCAACCCAGCGCCACCACTCCCGGACAGCTACAAAAGGAAGGACGCATCTGGGCTCCAGCATTTGGCAGCAAGGGTTGCGGCTTGACCACAACTAATCGCCGTTTGCTGCGCAGGGTTTGCGTGGGGCCTCATCGAGCGCTGCTAGCCACGTGCGATAAAGCAAGGCGAACCTGACGCAGCGGTTACCGAGGCTTCGATTCGGCTGGACCCACGTGACTGCAACCCAGCGCCACCACTCCCGGACAGCTACAAAAGGAAGGACGCATCTGGGCTCCAGCATTTGACAGCAAGGGTTGCGGCTGGACCACAACTAATCGCCGTTTGCTGCGCAGGGTTTGCGTGGGGCCTCATCGAGCGCTGTTAGCCACGTGCGATAAAGAAAGGCGAACCTGACATAGCGGTTACCGAGGCTTCCCTTCGGCTGGACCCACGTGACTGCAACCCAGCACCACCACTTCCGGACAGCTACAAAAGGAAGGACGCATCTGGGCTCCAGCATTTGGCAGCAAGGGTTGCGGCTGGAACACAACTAATCGCCGTTTGCTGCGCAGGGTTTCCGTGGGGCCTCATCGAGCGCTGCTTGCCACGTGCGATAAAGAAAGGCGAACCTGACGCAGCGGTTACCGAGGCTTCGCTTCGGCTGGACCCTCGTGACTGCAACCCAGCGCCACCACTCCCGGACAGCTACAAAAGGAAGTACGCATCTGGGCTCCAGCATTTGGCAGCAAGGGTTGCGGCTTGACCACAACTAATCGCCGTTTGCTGCGCAGGGTTTGCGTGGGGCCTCATCGAGCGCTGCTAGCCACGTGCGATAAAGAAAGGCGAACCTGACGCAGCGGTTACCGAGGCTTCGCTTCGGCTGTAGCCACGTTACTGCAACCCAGCGCCACCACTCCCGGACAGCTACAAAAGGAAGGGCGCATCTGGGCTCCAGCATTTGGTAGCAAGGGTTGCGGCTGGACCACAACTAATCGCCGTTTGCTGCGCAGGGTTTGCGTGGGGCCTCATCGAGCGCTGCTAGCCACGTGCGATAAAGCAAGGCGAACCTGACGCAGCGGTTACCGAGGCTTCGATTCGGCTGGACCCACGTGACTGCAACCCAGCGCCACCACTCCCGGACAGCTACAAAAGGAAGGACGCATCTGGGCTCCAGCATTTGACAGCAAGGGTTGCGGCTGGACCACAACTAATCGCCGTTTGCTGCGCAGGGTTTGCGTGGGGCCTCATCGAGCGCTGCTAGCCACGTGCGATAAAGAAAGGCGAACCTGACATAGCGGTTACCGAGGCTTCCCTTCGGCTGGACCCACGTGACTGCAACCCAGCACCACCACTTCCGGACAGCTACAAAAGGAAGGACGCATCTGGGCTCCAGCATTTGGCAGCAAGGGTTGCGGCTGGACCACAACTAATCGCCGTTTGCTGTGCAGGGTTTGCGTGGGGCCTCATCGAGCGCTGCTAGCCACGTGCGATAAAGGAAGGCGAACCTGACGCAGCGGTTACCGAGGCTTCGCTTCGGCTGGACCCACGTGACTGCAACCCAGCGCCACCACTCCCGGACAGCTACAAAAGGAAGGACGCATCTGGGCTCCAGCCTTTGGCAGCAAGGGTTGCGGCTGGACCACAACTAATCGCCGTGTGCCGCGCAGGGTTTGCGTGGGGCCTCATCGAGCGCTGCTAGCCACGTGCGATAAAGAAAGGCGAACCTGACGCCGCGGTTACCGAGGCTTCGCTTCGGCTGGACCCACGTGACTGCAACCCAGCGCCACCACTCCTGGACAGCTACAAAAGGAAGGACGCATCTGGGCTCCAGCATTTGGCAGCAAGGGTTGCGGCTGGACCACAACTAATCGCCGTTTGCTGGGCAGGGTTTGCGTGGGGACTCATCGAGCGCTGCTAGCCACGTGCGATAAAGAAAGGCGAACCTGACGCAGCGGTTACCGAGGCTTCGCTTCGGCTGGACCCACGTGACTGCAACCCAGCGCCACCACTCCCGGACAGCTACAAAAGGAAGGACGCATCTGGGCTCCAGCATTTGGCAGCAAGGGTTGCGGCTGGACCACAACTAATCGCCGTTTGCTGCGCAGGGTTTGCGTGGGGCCTCATCGAGCGCTGCTAGCCACGTGCGATAAAGAAAGGCGAACATGACGCAGTGGTTACCGAGGCTTCGCTTCGGCTGGACCCACGTGACTGCAACCCAGCGCCACCACTCCCGGACAGCTACAAAAGGAAGGACGCATCTGGGCTCCAGCATTTGGTAGCAAGGGTTGCGGCAGGACCACAACTAATCGCCGTTTGCTGCGCAGGGTTTCCGTGGGGCCTCATCGAGCGCTGCTAGCCACGTGCGATAAAGAAAGGCGAACCTGACGCAGCGGTTACCGAGGCTTCGCTTCGGCTGGACCCACGTGACTGCTACCCAGCGCCACCACTCCCTAACAGCTACAAAAAGAAGGACGCATCTGGGCTCCAGCATTTGGCAGCAAGGGTTGCGGCTGGACCACAACTAATCGCCGTTTGCTGCGCAGGGTTTGCGTGGGGCCTCATCGAGCGCTGCTAGCCACGTGCGATAAAGAAAGGCGAACCTGACGCAGCGGTTACCGAGGCTTCGCTTCGGCTGGACCCACGTGACTGCAACCCAGCGCCACCACTCCCGGACAGCTACAAAAGGAAGGACGCATCTGGGCTCCAGCATTTGGCAGCAAGGGTTGCGGCTTGACCACAACTAATCGCCGTTTGCTGCGCAGGGTTTGCGTGGGGCCTCATCGAGCGCTGCTAGCCACGTGCGATAAAGAAAGGCGAACCTGACGCAGCGGTTACCGAGGCTTCGCTTCGGCTGTAGCCACGTTACTGCAACCCAGCGCCACCACTCCCGGACAGCTACAAAAGGAAGGGCGCATCTGGGCTCCAGCATTTGGTAGCAAGGGTTGCGGCTGGACCACAACTAATCGCCGTTTGCTGCGCAGGGTTTGCGTGGGGCCTCATCGAGCGCTGCTAGCCACGTGCGATAAAGCAAGGCGAACCTGACGCAGCGGTTACCGAGGCTTCGATTCGGCTGGACCCACGTGACTGCAACCCAGCGCCACCACTCCCGGACAGCTACAAAAGGAAGGACGCATCTGGGCTCCAGCATTTGACAGCAAGGGTTGCGGCTGGACCACAACTAATCGCCGTTTGCTGCGCAGGGTTTGCGTGGGGCCTCATCGAGCGCTGTTAGCCACGTGCGATAAAGAAAGGCGAACCTGACATAGCGGTTACCGAGGCTTCCCTTCGGCTGGACCCACGTGACTGCAACCCAGCACCACCACTTCCGGACAGCTACAAAAGGAAGGACGCATCTGGGCTCCAGCATTTGGCAGCAAGGGTTGCGGCTGGACCACAACTAATCGCCGTTTGCTGCGCAGGGTTTCCGTGGGGCCTCATCGAGCGCTGCTTGCCACGTGCGATAAAGAAAGGCGAACCTGACGCAGCGGTTACCGAGGCTTCGCTTCGGCTGGACCCACGTGACTGCTACCCAGCGCCACCACTCCCGGACAGCTACAAAAGGAAGGACGCATCTGGGCTCCAGCATTTGGCAGCAAGGGTTGCGGCTGGACCACAACTAATCGCCGTTTGCTGCGCAGGGTTTGCGTGGGGCCTCATCGAGCGCTGCTAGCCACGTGCGATAAAGAAAGGCGAACATGACGCAGTGGTTACCGAGGCTTCGCTTCGGCTGGACCCACGTGACTGCAACCCAGCGCCACCACTCCCGGACAGCTACAAAAGGAAGGACGCATCTGGGCTCCAGCATTTGGTAGCAAGGGTTGCGGCAGGACCACAACTAATCGCCGTTTGCTGCGCAGGGTTTCCGTGGGGCCTCATCGAGCGCTGCTAGCCACGTGCGATAAAGAAAGGCGAACCTGACGCAGCGGTTACCGAGGCTTCGCTTCGGCTGGACCCACGTGACTGCTACCCAGCGCCACCACTCCCTAACAGCTACAAAAAGAAGGACGCATCTGGGCTCCAGCATTTGGCAGCAAGGGTTGCGGCTGGACCACAACTAATCGCCGTTTGCTGCGCAGGGTTTGCGTGGGGCCTCATCGAGCGCTGCTAGCCACGTGCGATAAAGAAAGGCGAACCTGACGCAGCGGTTACCGAGGCTTCGCTTCGGCTGTACCCACGTGACTGCAACCCAGCGCCACCACTCCCGGACAGCTACAAAAGGAAGGACGCATCTGGGCTCCAGCATTTGGCAGCAAGGGTTGCGGCTTGACCACAACTAATCGCCGTTTGCTGCGCAGGGTTTGCGTGGGGCCTCATCGAGCGCTGCTAGCCACGTGCGATAAAGCAAGGCGAACCTGACGCAGCGGTTACCGAGGCTTCGATTCGGCTGGACCCACGTGACTGCAACCCAGCGCCACCACTCCCGGACAGCTACAAAAGGAAGGACGCATCTGGGCTCCAGCATTTGACAGCAAGGGTTGCGGCTGGACCACAACTAATCGCCGTTTGCTGCGCAGGGTTTGCGTGGGGCCTCATCGAGCGCTGTTAGCCACGTGCGATAAAGAAAGGCGAACCTGACATAGCGGTTACCGAGGCTTCCCTTCGGCTGGACCCACGTGACTGCAACCCAGCGCCACCACTCCCGGACAGCTACAAAAGGAAGGACGCATCTGGGCTCCAGCATTTGGCAGCAAGGGTTGCGGCTTGACCACAACTAATCGCCGTTTGCTGCGCAGGGTTTGCGTGGGGCCTCATCGAGCGCTGTTAGCCACGTGCGATAAAGAAAGGCGAACCTGACGCAGCGGTTACCGAGGCTTCGCTTCGGCTGGACCCACGTGACTGCAACCCAGCGCCACCACTCCCGGACAGCTACAAAAGGAAGGACGCATCTGGGCTCCAGCATTTGGCAGCAAGGGTTGCGGCTTGACCACAACTAATCGCCGTTTGCTGCGCAGGGTTTGCGTGGGGCCTCATCGAGCGCTGCTAGCCACGTGCGATAAAGAAAGGCGAACCTGACGCAGCGGTTACCGAGGCTTCGCTTCGGCTGTAGCCACGTTACTGCAACCCAGCGCCACCACTCCCGGACAGCTACAAAAGGAAGGGCGCATCTGGGCTCCAGCATTTGGTAGCAAGGGTTGCGGCTGGACCACAACTAATCGCCGTTTGCTGCGCAGGGTTTGCGTGGGGCCTCATCGAGCGCTGCTAGCCACGTGCGATAAAGCAAGGCGAACCTGACGCAGCGGTTACCGAGGCTTCGATTCGGCTGGACCCACGTGACTGCAACCCAGCGCCACCACTCCCGGACAGCTACAAAAGGAAGGACGCATCTGGGCTCCAGCATTTGACAGCAAGGGTTGCGGCTGGACCACAACTAATCGCCGTTTGCTGCGCAGGGTTTGCGTGGGGCCTCATCGAGCGCTGTTAGCCACGTGCGATAAAGAAAGGCGAACCTGACATAGCGGTTACCGAGGCTTCCCTTCGGCTGGACCCACGTGACTGCAACCCAGAAACCACCACTTCCGGACAGCTACAAAAGGAAGGACGCATCTGGGCTCCAGCATTTGGCAGCAAGGGTTGCGGCTGGACCACAACTAATCGCCGTTTGCTGCGCAGGGTTTCCGTGGGGCCTCATCGAGCGCTGCTTGCCACGTGCGATAAAGAAAGGCGAACCTGACGCAGCGGTTACCGAGGCTTCGCTTCGGCTGGACCCACGTGACTGCTACCCAGCGCCACCACTCCCGGGCAGCTACAAAAGGAAGGACGCATCTGGGCTCCAGCATTTGGCAGCAAGGGTTGCGGCTGGACCACAACTAATCGCCGTTTGCTGCGCAGGGTTTGCGTGGGGCCTCATCGAGCGCTGCTAGCCACGTGCGATAAAGAAAGGCGAACATGACGCAGTGGTTACCGAGGCTTCGCTTCGGCTGGACCCACGTGACTGCAACCCAGCGCCACCACTCCCGGACAGCTACAAAAGGAAGGATGCATCTGGGCTCCAGCATTTGGTAGCAAGGGTTGCGGCAGGACCACAACTAATCGCCGTTTGCTGCGCAGGGTTTCCGTGGGGCCTCATCGAGCGCTGCTAGCCACGTGCGATAAAGAAAGGCGAACCTGACGCAGCGGTTACCGAGGCTTCGCTTCGGCTGGACCCACGTGACTGCTACCCAGCGCCACCACTCCCTAACAGCTACAAAAAGAAGGACGCATCTGGGCTCCAGCATTTGGCAGCAAGGGTTGCGGCTGGACCACAACTAATCGCCGTTTGCTGCGCAGGGTTTGCGTGGGGCCTCATCGAGCGCTGCTAGCCACGTGCGATAAAGAAAGGCGAACCTGACGCAGCGGTTACCGAGGCTTCGCTTCGGCTGGACCCACGTGACTGCAACCCAGCGCCACCACTCCCGGACAGCTACAAAAGGAAGGACGCATCTGGGCTCCAGCATTTGGCAGCAAGGGTTGCGGCTTGACCACAACTAATCGCCGTTTGCTGCGCAGGGTTTGCGTGGGGCCTCATCGAGCGCTGCTAGCCACGTGCGATAAAGCAAGGCGAACCTGACGCAGCGGTTACCGAGGCTTCGATTCGGCTGGACCCACGTGACTGCAACCCAGCGCCACCACTCCCGGACAGCTACAAAAGGAAGGACGCATCTGGGCTCCAGCATTTGACAGCAAGGGTTGCGGCTGGACCACAACTAATCGCCGTTTGCTGCGCAGGGTTTGCGTGGGGCCTCATCGAGCGCTGTTAGCCACGTGCGATAAAGAAAGGAGAACCTGACATAGCGGTTACCGAGGCTTCCCTTCGGCTGGACCCACGTGACTGCAACCCAGCACCACCACTTCCGGACAGCTACAAAAGGAAGGACGCATCTGGGCTCCAGCATTTGGCAGCAAGGGTTGCGGCAGGACCACAACTAATCGCCGTTTGCTGCGCAGGGTTTCCGTGGGGCCTCATCGAGCGCTGCTAGCCACGTGCGATAAAGAAAGGCGAACCTGACGCAGCGGTTACCGAGGCTTCGCTTCGGCTGGACCCACGTGACTGCTACCCAGCGCCACCACTCCCTAACAGCTACAAAAAGAAGGACGCATCTGGGCTCCAGCATTTGGCAGCAAGGGTTGCGGCTGGACCACAACTAATCGCCGTTTGCTGCGCAGGGTTTGCGTGGGGCCTCATCGAGCGCTGCTAGCCACGTGCGATAAAGAAAGGCGAACCTGACGCAGCGGTTACCGAGGCTTCGCTTCGGCTGGACCCACGTGACTGCAACCCAGCGCCACCACTCCCGGACAGCTACAAAAGGAAGGACGCATCTGGGCTCCAGCATTTGGCAGCAAGGGTTGCGGCTTGACCACAACTAATCGCCGTTTGCTGCGCAGGGTTTGCGTGGGGCCTCATCGAGCGCTGCTAGCCACGTGCGATAAAGAAAGGCGAACCTGACGCAGCGGTTACCGAGGCTTCGCTTCGGCTGTAGCCACGTTACTGCAACCCAGCGCCACCACTCCCGGACAGCTACAAAAGGAAGGGCGCATCTGGGCTCCAGCATTTGGTAGCAAGGGTTGCGGCTGGACCACAACTAATCGCCGTTTGCTGCGCAGGGTTTGCGTGGGGCCTCATCGAGCGCTGCTAGCCACGTGCGATAAAGCAAGGCGAACCTGACGCAGCGGTTACCGAGGCTTCGATTCGGCTGGACCCACGTGACTGCAACCCAGCGCCACCACTCCCGGACAGCTACAAAAGGAAGGACGCATCTGGGCTCCAGCATTTGACAGCAAGGGTTGCGGCTGGACCACAACTAATCGCCGTTTGCTGCGCAGGGTTTGCGTGGGGCCTCATCGAGCGCTGTTAGCCACGTGCGATAAAGAAAGGCGAACCTGACATAGCGGTTACCGAGGCTTCCCTTCGGCTGGACCCACGTGACTGCAACCCAGCACCACCACTTCCGGACAGCTACAAAAGGAAGGACGCATCTGGGCTCCAGCATTTGGCAGCAAGGGTTGCGGCTGGACCACAACTAATCGCCGTTTGCTGCGCAGGGTTTCCGTGGGGCCTCATCGAGCGCTGCTTGCCACGTGCGATAAAGAAAGGCGAACCTGACGCAGCGGTTACCGAGGCTTCGCTTCGGCTGGACCCACGTGACTGCTACCCAGCGCCACCACTCCCGGACAGCTACAAAAGGAAGGACGCATCTGGGCTCCAGCATTTGGCAGCAAGGGTTGCGGCTGGACCACAACTAATCGCCGTTTGCTGCGCAGGGTTTGCGTGGGGCCTCATCGAGCGCTGCTAGCCACGTGCGATAAAGAAAGGCGAACCTGACGCAGCGGTTACCGAGGCTTCGCTTCGGCTGGACCCTCGTGACTGCAACCCAGCGCCACCACTCCCGGACAGCTACAAAAGGAAGTACGCATCTGGGCTCCAGCATTTGGCAGCAAGGGTTGCGGCTTGACCACAACTAATCGCCGTTTGCTGCGCAGGGTTTGCGTGGGGCCTCATCGAGCGCTGCTAGCCACGTGCGATAAAGAAAGGCGAACCTGACGCAGCGGTTACCGAGGCTTCGCTTCGGCTGTAGCCACGTTACTGCAACCCAGCGCCACCACTCCCTGACAGCTACAAAAGGAAGGGCGCATCTGGGCTCCAGCATTTGGTAGCAAGGGTTGCGGCTGGACCACAACTAATCGCCGTTTGCTGCGCAGGGTTTGCGTGGGGCCTCATCGAGCGCTGCTAGCCACGTGCGATAAAGCAAGGCGAACCTGACGCAGCGGTTACCGAGGCTTCGATTCGGCTGGACCCACGTGACTGCAACCCAGCGCCACCACTCCCGGACAGCTACAAAAGGAAGGACGCATCTGGGCTCCAGCATTTGACAGCAAGGGTTGCGGCTGGACCACAACTAATCGCCGTTTGCTGCGCAGGGTTTGCGTGGGGCCTCATCGAGCGCTGCTAGCCACGTGCGATAAAGAAAGGCGAACCTGACATAGCGGTTACCGAGGCTTCCCTTCGGCTGGACCCACGTGACTGCAACCCAGCACCACCACTTCCGGACAGCTACAAAAGGAAGGACGCATCTGGGCTCCAGCATTTGGCAGCAAGGGTTGCGGCTGGACCACAACTAATCGCCGTTTGCTGTGCAGGGTTTGCGTGGGGCCTCATCGAGCGCTGCTAGCCACGTGCGATAAAGGAAGGCGAACCTGACGCAGCGGTTACCGAGGCTTCGCTTCGGCTGGACCCACGTGACTGCAACCCAGCGCCACCACTCCCGGACAGCTACAAAAGGAAGGACGCATCTGGGCTCCAGCCTTTGGCAGCAAGGGTTGCGGCTGGACCACAACTAATCGCCGTGTGCCGCGCAGGGTTTGCGTGGGGCCTCATCGAGCGCTGCTAGCCACGTGCGATAAAGAAAGGCGAACCTGACGCCGCGGTTACCGAGGCTTCGCTTCGGCTGGACCCACGTGACTGCAACCCAGCGCCACCACTCCTGGACAGCTACAAAAGGAAGGACGCATCTGGGCTCCAGCATTTGGCAGCAAGGGTTGCGGCTGGACCACAACTAATCGCCGTTTGCTGGGCAGGGTTTGCGTGGGGACTCATCGAGCGCTGCTAGCCACGTGCGATAAAGAAAGGCGAACCTGACATAGCGGTTACCAAGGCTTTCCTTCGGCTGGACCCACGTGACTGCAACCAAGCGCCACCACTTCCGGACAGCTACAAAAGGAAGGACGCATCTGGGCTCCAGCATTTGGCAGCAAGGGTTGCGGCTGGACCACAACTAATCGCCGTTTGCTGCGCAGGGTTTTCGTGGGGCCTAATCGAGCGCTGCTAGCCACGTGCGATAAAGAAAGGCGAACCTGACGCAGCGGTTACCGAGGCTTCGCTTCGGCTGGACCCACGTGACTGCAACCCAGCGCCACCACTCCCGGACAGCTACAAAAGGAAGGACGCATCTGGGCTCCAGCATTTGGCAGCAAGGGTTGCGGCTGGACCACAACTA
This sequence comes from Haemaphysalis longicornis, assembly GCF_048455015.1. Lineage (NCBI taxonomy): Eukaryota > Metazoa > Arthropoda > Arachnida > Ixodida > Ixodidae > Haemaphysalis > Haemaphysalis longicornis. The sequence goes on from NW_027526385.1 coordinate 205,334,946, forward strand.
ATCGCCGTTTGCTGCGCAGGGTTTGCGTGGGGCCTCATCGAGCGCTGCTAGCCACGTGCGATAAAGAAAGGCGAACCTGACGCAGCGGTTACCGAGGCTTCGCTTCGGCTGGACCCACGTGACTGCTACCCAGCGCCACCACTCCCTAACAGCTACAAAAAGAAGGACGCATCTGGGCTCCAGCATTTGGCAGCAAGGGTTGCGGCTGGACCACAACTAATCGCCGTTTGCTGCGCAGGGTTTGCGTGGGGCCTCATCGAGCGCTGCTAGCCACGTGCGATAAAGAAAGGCGAACCTGACGCAGCGGTTACCGAGGCTTCGCTTCGGCTGGACCCACGTGACTGCAACCCAGCGCCACCACTCCCGGACAGCTACAAAAGGAAGGACGCATCTGGGCTCCAGCATTTGGCAGCAAGGGTTGCGGCTTGACCACAACTAATCGCCGTTTGCTGCGCAGGGTTTGCGTGGGGCCTCATCGAGCGCTGCTAGCCACGTGCGATAAAGAAAGGCGAACCTGACGCAGCGGTTACCGAGGCTTCGCTTCGGCTGTAGCCACGTTACTGCAACCCAGCGCCACCACTCCCGGACAGCTACAAAAGGAAGGGCGCATCTGGGCTCCAGCATTTGGTAGCAAGGGTTGCGGCTGGACCACAACTAATCGCCGTTTGCTGCGCAGAGTTTGCGTGGGGCCTCATCGAGCGCTGCTAGCCACGTGCGATAAAGCAAGGCGAACCTGACGCAGCGGTTACCGAGGCTTCGATTCGGCTGGACCCACGTGACTGCAACCCAGCGCCACCACTCCCGGACAGCTACAAAAGGAAGGACGCATCTGGGCTCCAGCATTTGACAGCAAGGGTTGCGGCTGGACCACAACTAATCGCCGTTTGCTGCGCAGGGTTTGCGTGGGGCCTCATCGAGCGCTGTTAGCCACGTGCGATAAAGAAAGGCGAACCTGACATAGCGGTTACCGAGGCTTCCCTTCGGCTGGACCCACGTGACTGCAACCCAGCACCACCACTTCCGGACAGCTACAAAAGGAAGGACGCATCTGGGCTCCAGCATTTGGCAGCAAGGGTTGCGGCTGGACCACAACTAATCGCCGTTTGCTGCGCAGGGTTTCCGTGGGGCCTCATCGAGCGCTGCTTGCCACGTGCGATAAAGAAAGGCGAACCTGACGCAGCGGTTACCGAGGCTTCGCTTCGGCTGGACCCACGTGACTGCTACCCAGCGCCACCACTCCCGGACAGCTACAAAAAGAAGGACGCATCTGGGCTCCAGCATTTGGCAGCAAGGGTTGCGGCTGGACCACAACTAATCGCCGTTTGCTGCGCAGGGTTTGCGTGGGGCCTCATCGAGCGCTGCTAGCCACGTGCGATAAAGAAAGGCGAACCTGACGCAGCGGTTACCGAGGCTTCGCTTCGGCTGGACCCTCGTGACTGCAACCCAGCGCCACCACTCCCGGACAGCTACAAAAGGAAGGACGCATCTGGGCTCCAGCATTTGGCAGCAAGGGTTGCGGCTTGACCACAACTAATCGCCGTTTGCTGCGCAGGGTTTGCGTGGGGCCTCATCGAGCGCTGCTAGCCACGTGCGATAAAGAAAGGCGAACCTGACGCAGCGGTTACCGAGGCTTCGCTTCGGCTGTAGCCACGTTACTGCAACCCAGCGCCACCACTCCCGGACAGCTACAAAAGGAAGGGCGCATCTGGGCTCCAGCATTTGGTAGCAAGGGTTGCGGCTGGACCACAACTAATCGCCGTTTGCTGCGCAGGGTTTGCGTGGGGCCTCATCGAGCGCTGCTAGCCACGTGCGATAAAGCAAGGCGAACCTGACGCAGCGGTTACCGAGGCTTCGATTCGGCTGGACCCACGTGACTGCAACCCAGCGCCACCACTCCCGGACAGCTACAAAAGGAAGGACGCATCTGGGCTCCAGCATTTGACAGCAAGGGTTGCGGCTGGACCACAACTAATCGCCGTTTGCTGCGCAGGGTTTGCGTGGGGCCTCATCGAGCGCTGCTAGCCACGTGCGATAAAGAAAGGCGAACCTGACATAGCGGTTACCGAGGCTTCCCTTCGGCTGGACCCACGTGACTGCAACCCAGCACCACCACTTCCGGACAGCTCCAAAAGGAAGGACGCATCTGGGCTCCAGCATTTGGCAGCAAGGGTTGCGGCTGGACCACAACTAATCGCCGTTTGCTGCGCAGGGTTTGCGTGGGGCCTCATCGAGCGCTGCTTGCCACGTGCGATAAAGAAAGGCGAACCGGACGCAGCGGTTACCGAGGCTTCGCTTCGGCTGGACCCACGTGACTGCTACCCAGCGCCACCACTCCCGGACAGCTACAAAAAGAAGGACGCATCTGGGCTCCAGCATTTGGCAGCAAGGGTTGCGGCTGGACCACAACTAATCGCCGTTTGCTGCGCAGGGTTTGCGTGGGGCCTCATCGAGCGCTGCTAGCCACGTGCGATAAAGAAAGGCGAACCTGACATAGCGGTTACCGAGGCTTCCCTTCGGCTGGACCCACGTTACTGCAACCCAGCGCCACCACTTCCGGACAGCTACAAAAGGAAGGACACATCTGGGCTCCAGCATTTGGCAGCAAGGGTTGCGGCTGGACCACAAATAATCGCCGTTTGCAGCGCAAGGTTTGCGTGGGGCCTCATCGAGCGCTGCTAGCCACGTGAGATAAAGAAAGGCGAACCTGACGCAGCGGTTAACGAGGCTTCGCTTCGGCTGGACCCACGTGACTGCAACCCAGCGCCACCACTCCCGGACAGCTACAAAAGGAAGGACGCATCTGGGCTCCAGTATTTGGCAGCAAGGGTTGCGGCTGGACCACAACTAATCGCCGTTTGCTGCGCAGGGTTTGCGTGGGGCCTCATCGAGCGCTGCTAGCCACGTGCGATAAAGAAAGGCGAACCTGACGCAGCGGTTATTGAGGCTTCGCTTCGGCTGTAGCCACGTTACTGCAACCCAGCGCCACCACTCCCGGACAGCTACAAAAGGAAGGACGCATCTGGGCTCCAGCATTTGGCAGCAAGGGTTGCGGCTGGACCACAACTAATCGCCGTTTGCTGCGCAGGTTTGTTGCGCTCTCTTCAGAGCTTGTTTTGTTCATCGCATACTGCCGCACCCTTTGCTGCCTTTTTGGGGCCATTGCTACTGTTCTGTCTTTATGATGCCAACGAACGTTGAGCTTGCGAAGTCTGTCGATGCTTTGCAATCCAAAGTAGCGGAACTAGAAAAAAGTCTAAGCATGTTTAATGACCTATACGAAAAAATGAATACCGAGCAGGCCACGCTCACAAAAGAAAATAAAGATCTCAGTCGCGCGAATGAGCAGTTGTCCCGTCGCGTTAGTGAACTAGAACAATATTCTCGGCTTAACAACGTAGAAATCAAGGGCGTGCCAGTGACGAAGGGTGAGAGCTGTGTCGAAATAGTCAAAGCTATTTCTGAAAAAGTAGGCTGCCCTGTGTCGGAAGCCGATTTCGATGTCGTTCATCGTGTCCCCGCAAAAGAGGGACAGAACATAATTGCCCGGTTCTGCTCACGAGCAAAAAAGGCTGAATTTGCATCGGTGGCCAGGAAAGCGCGCCTCACGGGCTCTGAAATTGGTTTCACTGCGCCAACAGATGCTGACACACCCGTGTACATCAACGACCACTTGGCCCCGGAAAATAAACGTCTCTTCGCTCAGGCCTTAGATTTGAAAAAAAGAAAAACAGCGGAAGTTTCTCTGGGTCGACAACTGCCGCATTAAAGCCCGCAAAACAACTGACAGCACTGTTTATCGGATCTCGAGAGCCGCTGATCTGGCCTTTATCAACTATTGAACGCTCGGAATAGCCATTCCTGTCATGAGTTACTCTGTTGATCGTTTTAAAAAATTACTAAGGAAACAGCCGCCGTGCCACGCTTCCATAATTCATTTCAACATTCGAAGCTTATCCAAACATTACGATGACATAACCTATTTCCAAACCCTCTTGAGCCACAATTTTTCTATTATCATTTAACTCGGCTCAGTTTATTCAAACCATTTCTGATACGAATTGGGAGGATATAATTCAGGAAAAAAATGCTGAAAATGCGTATGACATGTTTTCTGATAAACTAAAAACAGCTATTACCTCATGCACATCACGATCAGAGACCTACAAGCGTTCTAACACACCAAGAAATCCCTGGGTTACACGTGGCCTATTGCAGTCCATGCGCAAACGAGATAACCTGCAGAAAAAAGTGAAATCACGTCCCTTTAACGTAGCTCTCCAAGCCCGCCTAAAGAAATACTCTCGCACACTCACCAAATTGTTAAAAGAAGCCAAACAAACCTACTACCAAAATGAAATCATAAAAAACGGTAAAAATAATTACAAGAATTGGAAACTAATTATGAAATTTCTAAACTTGGCTAACCCAGAACCTGGAATCAATGAAATTACTGATGGTACTCGGAGCTGGACTAATCCCGACGATATAGCAAATGCGTTCAGTGCTTTTTTCTCAACGGGTATTCCGATTCAGGACGCTGATGCAGTTCACCTTCCCCGCTGCCCCCATAGTTTCTTCTTACGCCCCACATCGCCGGATGAAGTTTACGTCGTACTGAGTAGCTTGAAAAACACCGCAGCTGGGCTAGGCGCAATCATGCCATCAAAATAAAACTTGTATCCCGTGAGCTAAGTGGTGTACTTGCTAACATTGCGAACAAAATATTTAAGAGTGGTATTTTTCCCACCCAGCTGAAACAGGGCAAAATTGTTCCTCTGTTTAAAAAGGGAGAGCGTGTTATGTTGTCCAATGATCATCCAATCACTATCTTGCCGTTTTTTAGCAAACTCCTAGAAAAACTCATTGTTAACCGCCTGATCAGCTACCTTAACAAGTTTGACTTGCTCACATCTAAACAATTCGGTTTTCGTGCTAACTACTCTACGGAATTAGCTCTGATAACATTTACTGACGCGATGAAAACATTTGTTGACAAGGGATTCTGGGCCGGGGCCTTGTTCTTTGATTTCACAAAGGCATTTGACACGATTAATCATACTATACTTTTTTGTAAATTGGAATCGCTCGGAATATGTGGGCCTATCTTAAACCTTTTACGCAGTTATTTGACTAACCGGAATCAAGTGGTACAAATTAAAGATTCTTTATCACAACCAGCAACTATTAACAGAGGTGTACCACAGGGTTCCCTGTTAGGCCCTCTGCTTTTCCTCTTGTACATTAACGATTTACCTAATTGCCTTCAATACACTAATTGCATACTCTATGCCGATGACACCACATTATTTGTTGGGGACGAAATTTTCACAAATGTAACGGATCAACTCAACAACGATCTAAAAAATATTTGCGTTTGGTGTGAAAAAAACGAGCTTCTTATAAACCCCGCTAAAACCAGCTTTATGGTCTTTCACTCACATCAAAGGCAGCTTCCTTCAACTCCCTCCGTTTTTCTTCGTAATCACTGCATAACCGCATCTAGACCAGCTGTATTTCTGGGAATTACATTAGACCCCCATTTGAAATTCAATCTGCATGTTAAATCCCTCACTAAGAATGTGTGCTTTGGTATCCGTGTCTTGTTGCGATCACGTTTTAATTTCCCTGTTCACATACTTCGTTTTCTTTACTTTGCCTTCGTTCACAGCCACATTTGATATTGCATTTCATCATGGGGAAACACTTACGACGCGCATCTAACTGGGATTGTGCACTTTCAAAACCAAGCTATTCGCGTAATCAGCTTCAGCACTTACAGGGCACCTACATTTTCCATTTACAACAGCTTGAAAATCCTTCCGCTCAGACACTTAGTGCTAAGCAAGTTAGGACTACTGATCTATCGCCTTCGCCCTCATGTCATCGTCATTGACGGCTTTCCCCACGATCACTTCACGAACTCTAACATTACCAGATTTTCTGAACATCATAACTTCCTCCTTCCAAAAGCACGCACCAATTACGGCAAACAAACAGTTCTGTTTTCAGGAATTGCATTCTGGAACACAATACCGGTTGAAATTAAATTGTCTCGTTCCCTAAGTTCCTTTCACTGTAGATTAAAAAGCTTTTTTCTTTCAGAGCTATTCGGATCTCGGCACTTAACGCATCAGTGTGTTGTACACCGCCTAAACAACTCGCACAACAAATCCTGTACCATGCCTTTTCTTTCTGTGCTATGTTTTCGCTTTCTATTGTATAATTTTATTGCACTACCGCAATCGAATGCTGCTTCACCTTTGGGAATTTTTCACCATATAACGTTGTTACAGGAGGTCCCCCCGACAGTGTTTCACTGTGGGACCTCCTTCTGTATGTATCCATTATTGTATTTCAATGTAACAACTATATTTTTTCAATAAACCTTCAAACCTTAACCTTCAATCGTTGTACTATTGCGGCCATGCCGTGTGAACTCAAGGTGACTCCTTGCATCGCTGCAGAAAAACAGGAGTGATGGCTGAATTTGTCAGTGTCCCTGCTTTTCTAATCATACCGGTCAGGATATCTTCCAACAGACGAAGACAAAAGGCGCCAGATTAGCGAGTTTGCGTGAGCAAAACAATAAGAACTCTTGAAGCAGGAGACGGCTGACCTGACCTTCGCTCAGATTCGTCGACGGAGGGAAACGTTGTTCAGGCGTGATTTCTTCGCGCGCACCAGAACCAGTCGAAATTCGAGAACAGTCGGCCCAGCGTTCGTGGCATAGTCTGTCACGTGCTTTTCTTCTCGCCAAATCTTTTGCGTGCGGAACTGAATTGGGAAGCATAGGACCCTTTCGGTACGGACGACGATTTTGCGACGCTAGTTATCCCTGCTTCTAGCTCTTGCTGACGTGCGGATATTTCAGAGAGATATGGAAGCTTCGGCCAAACTGATGGGGCCGCCATGGCATAGAGATCTTTCAGCGGCAAGGTCGGAGGTGCATGTGCGATAAATTAGCCCGCTCTCTAACGAAGCGAGCAATGTGACGACAAAAGAGCATCACTCGCCCACACGATGAATAACAGGGGAAATGGCGCCACTCGTCGACTCCCGAATGCACGCTATGACTTTGTCTAACTTTCTATGTCTCGCCAAGGAAACCGCTGCGAGACTATACATAGTTACAGGACATCCGTGGTTATGATTTCCAATATATTTTATATACTTTGTTGACAAATATTTATTGAACTTAATGGGCCTATCGATTACACTACGCAGACAACTTGATGTACTCCAGAGGCAAAGCCACGCCAAAAGCCTAGCCACGAGCTCTGCTGTGTCTGTTGTGTTGCACTACTTTTGCAATTGGCGCGAATTTCTTAAACCAGTTTTTCCATGTAGTTTATACTGCGTCTTGACACGTTGCTCTGCACCGCTTCCTTCAGTTGTCTTTTCTTGGCGACAGGCAGTAATAACGGTGCTTGCATACAGAACATTTCCTAGTGGTAACGTTGCCAGCACTGTGCAAGCTTGTTCCTATAAATGTGGTTGATTGGAGATCATTTCTTCTCCTTCGGAAGAAGTAACATAAAGCAGCCAAGTCTAGGCCTTCAAAGCGCAACCCGCAGTAAAAATGTCACTCAATAAGTGCCGGTGCGTTAGCCTGCGATCATGAAATTGAAGTCACTTTTTCTGAAACCTTGGAATATATCCAGGACACTTGTAATTAGAGAAAGCTCTAGTCAAGTGACACAAGTGCGAAAGTGCATATTCTACACGGCGGGGAGGAAACATTTAAGGAAATACGCACTTTGCTTTAAACACACATATGACAGCCTGGCGAGGTCGGATGCTGGCAAAAAAATAAATAGGAAAATCAAAAAAATTGCTAGATTTACCCGAGACCTAGTCAAATTACTACTTTAAAATTATGGTAGTAGTATTCACAAGACAATGCTACCAAACAACTTAATAATAACAAAATAGGACGCGTCTGCTTTACTTAAGCTTGTGGAAAGAGTCGTTCAGTTTTGAGATGGGTTTGACCCGAAACTTTTTGCGCCATGCTCACACAGCTTATATAATTTGTAACTGAAGTTTCAGTGCTGCATGTGACTTGACTCGCTCTACATTTTGCAGTACACTCCAAGAAAATTTAGAAATTAGGTTGCGAAAAGCCCCTCCTTTTAAACGACTACTCTTGTGAGGGTTTTTTACACCGTTTAAAGGACTGTGAGTGAAAATCTCCGAATAGTTGAAAATTTATTTATTTCACTTTCCCATTATCTTTATTACCAAATACTTCCAGGAAACATTTGTTTATTTCCATTGAGGTTCATCATCCCGACTTTGTAGCAGGGTGGCGAGTTGGGCGAGTTGGTGTACTTGCATCTTGGGGAACAGCGCGAACTAACAGGGACACAAAAAGAAAGAAGTGGACAGGACTAGCGCTGACTTCAACCACCCCCCGCAAGGCACTTTGTACCTCTCTGTCTACAGCGGCAAGAAAAATGTTACTTAGGACAGGAGCTATCTTGGAACCAATACAAACACCGTTACGCTGGATTAGTTGTTTATCTCCCCAGGCTACAACAGTGGCCTTCAAGTACATCGACAGGAGTTCTAAAAAGGATTCCACAGAAACCCCGCAGTCATTTCTAAACCGAATTTCATCATTATCATCCAGTATGCATGACTTAACTGCTTTAAGCAACTTCTCCGGCGGTATGGAGTAATAAAGATCGACCACGTCGAGGCTAATAGCCTTGAAACCTCCCATCCTTCGTTCCTTCAGGAACCGGGCAATTGCCTCAGAGTTGCGCACCAAAAAGGGGTCGTGGAAACACAGCGACGACAAGTGCTTTTGAAGGAACGAGGAAACCGCCCCCTGCCACGCCCCAGCCTCGGAAACAATAGTGCGGAACGGTATTCCGATTTTGTGGGTTTTTGCAGAGAAAAAGGCTTCAAGTTGCAACCTTTTTTCTTTCTTCACTTGACCAGCTAGCGACACAAAATTCATGCTGTCAAGCAGGGCCAAGGCCTTCGGCTTTACTTTTACCGCATTCTCTGATACTGGAACGAAATTCTTATCTAGCGCTTCACTAGCCTTATGTGCAAACATTTCATGAGGCATCACGACGAAACAGCCTTCTTTGTCAGAGACAACAACCCTTAAGTTCTCAGCCACAAGTTCGTCAATCACGCCACGCAAACTTGAAAGCCTACAATGCGTACCTATAGTCCTGACCAGCGTGTCCACACACTCAGTTGTGCACCGAGGTCGCTCCTCTTCAGGTGCCTGTGCGGAGATGCGTCTCGCTGCAGCCAATTTTTCGATGGGAGACAACCGAGGTTCGAACCCGAATTTGGGCCCAAGGGACAACAGATCTCTCGAGGAGTCCGCAAGTGACACTTCCCCAAGCACTAGCACCTCTCCTACTTGCGTGTGGTGCTTCTTTTTCTTCCGCGGAAGCTGGGTGAATGTAGAGGACCATAGCACTTCCGTCACACGCACTGACGACCGGCTCCACGCGTTGAAGTCCCGCTGCTGCGAAGTGAAGTCATGTTGTGCGCGTAACGGTGTTTGTATTGGTTCCAAGATAGCTCCTGTCCTAAGTAACATTTTTCTTGCCGCTGTAGACAGAGAGGTACAAAGTGCCTTGCGGGGGGTGGTTGAAGTCAGCGCTAGTCCTGTCCACTTCTTTCTTTTTGTGTCCCTGTTAGTTCGCGCTGTTCCCCAAGATGCAAGTACACCAACTCGCCCAACTCGCCACCCTGCTACAGTTTATTCCTTCTACAATGGGCCCTTTTCAGTGTTTTAACTTTACTTCGCCTAACCCTGCAATGCTATGTGCCCTCATAGCAGTCTGTGTCTGCCGCGCGAGAACAGCTTCATGGTACGCCAAACTGGGAACTTGTCCACCCGATGCACGTGGGTTGTTTGGTGCCCTTGACCCATCGTCTGGTCATTCCAGAAGGGTCTGCAAGATTGTATCGGCGGAATGGCATCGACAAACAAGGTACTACAAAGACTGCCTCCGTGTGTCCTGCGCACAACATGACTTCACTTCGCAGCAGCGGGACTTCAACGCGTGGAGCCGGTCGTCAGTGCGTGTGACGGAAGTGCTATGGTCCTCTACATTCACCCAGCTTCCGCGGAAGAAAAAGAAGCACCACACGCAAGTAGGAGAGGTGCTAGTGCTTGGGGAAGTGTCACTTGCGGACTCCTCGAGAGATCTGTTGTCCCTTGGGCCCAAATTCGGGTTCGAACCTCGGTTGTCTCCCATCGAAAAATTGGCTGCAGCGAGACGAATCTCCGCACAGGCACCTGAAGAGGAGCGACCTCGGTGCACAACTGAGTGTGTGGACACGCTGGTCAGGACTATAGGTACGCATTGTAGGCTTTCAAGTTTGCGTGGCGTGATTGACGAACTTGTGGCTGAGAACTTAAGGGTTGTTGTCTCTGACAAAGAAGGCTGTTTCGTCGTGATGCCTCATGAAATGTTTGCACATAAGGCTAGTGAAGCGCTAGATAAGAATTTCGTTCCAGTATCAGAGAATGCGGTAAAAGTAAAGCAGAAGGCCTTGGCCCTGCTTGACAGCATGAATTTAGTGTCGCTAGCTGGTCAAGTGAAGAAAGAAAAAAGGTTGCAACTTGAAGCCTTTTTCTCTGCAAAAACCCACAAAATCGGAATACCGTTCCGCACTATTGTTTCCGAGGCTGGGGCGTGGCAGGGGGCGGTTTCCTCGTTCCTTCAAAAGCACTTGTCGTCGCTGTGTTTCCACGACCCCTTTTTGGTGCGCAACTCTGAGGCAATTGCCCGGTTCCTGAAGGAACGAAGGATGGGAGGTTTCAAGGCTATTAGCCTCGACGTGGTCGATCTTTATTACTCCATACCGCAGGAGAAGTTGCTTAAAGCAGTTAAGTCATGCATACTGGATGATAATGATGAAATTCGGTTTAGAAATGGCTGCGGGGTTTCTGTGGAATCCTTTTTAGAACTCCTGTCGATGTACTTGAAGGCCACTGTTGTAGCCTGGGGAGATAAACAACTAATCCAGCGTAACGGTGTTTGTATTGGTTCCAAGATAGCTCCTGTCCTAAGTAACATTTTTCTTGCCGCTGTAGACAGAGAGGTACAAAGTGCCTTGCGGGGGGTGGTTGAAGTCAGCGCTAGTCCTGTCCACTTCTTTCTTTTTGTGTCCCTGTTAGTTCGCGCTGTTCCCCAAGATGCGACTTTGTAGGTCCGAGTTAGGGACGACTACTGATGCCCACGCGAATGTTCTTAAACTGGTTTGGGCTGAAAAATCTGTGTAATGCTCGCAAGGATTATCACATTTTTAAACAAGCATTTTAGTGATGCAGGTCACTAAATCTTTTGTGTTTTGTTCTACTGGGGAAGGAAATACCCGATTAACTCTTACCCTGCTTCTCAGTTTCAATGGCTACTAGTGGAATATTTTTCTACTGGAAGAGGCGAGCGCCAAGTCGAAGACGGTGGTACCTCAAAATAATTTACGGCTGCACGAGTTACCCAAGGACATCCCAAGAAATCAGGTTTGCCTTGGATCCCGTCTTTAACGCCTTTCATGCACAGTTCAGTACATTCGTTTTGGTCGGCGTTCGGCATGAACAGCTATGCAGCGTGAGGCCAGAAAGATCCACTGGCCGCTTGTCTGCTGTGTATTTGGCATTGGTTGTCAACAGCCGCGAGTGCTACTTCACCGCACTTTGGCTTGCTGTGCCGGGAAGACGTCCTTACAATTGCTGGTGTCAGTGAGTAAATCAATGGGGATGACACGCCGAAGCTGAAGAACGTCACGTTTTATTTCGACAAGGTGGAAGATTATAGTTTTCGAAGAATTAACAAAAGATATCCTACTGGGGCAATTTTTTCTAGCACCTGGGATAGATATTCGTCGCGCCACCCGCTGGGTCAGATGTGTCCAGAAGGGAGCTGTCCTCTCGCCTGCAGCACCTTGGCGAGACGTATGCGTCATGCATGAACATGTTCTCGCTCTTTCTCACCGTGTAGGTGCAAGCATGCGGGAGGCTCACAACATTCGCCGCATCCTGAAGGGCATCGCTCCTTCTGCACTAAGTAACCTTGCAGTTCCACGTTTTTCCGCTGTCAGCGATGTACGAGAAAACTGCTACTAGCTGGACGAACTGCAGTCTGTTCGTGTCAAACCGCAGGTTCTGTCTAAACATCCCGAAAGAGAAATTTACTAAATCTCCCTCGAACGCCAAATCATCCGCGAATAGCTCCATTTTACAGGGCGGCCTTCACGTTCATGTGATGACTTTTCCGCAAAAACTGTCCAGTTGCGCAACCCTGTGAATGAATAGGTGGAATTCAAGCGGGAATTCTTCCAACGCCATGTTCTGTTGCTATAACTCTGACCTAATCCTATTTAGTGGCCGGATCGCGACCGCCCTTGCCACTGGATGTCCAGCGGGCACCCGGTCATCTATCAGAATCTCCGCTAAGGGCGTTATTCGAGGTTGCAACACCAATGCGCGCAACCTCGCCTGGGTTTCCGGAGCGACCAGCTCGTCTGCTATTACTGCGAGTTTCGGAAACACACACCCCGCTTCGGCCGACGACGACATCTAAACAAACAACGAGGGTCCACACCATTGGAACGTGGTAATCGCTTTTGGTATGGTTTCCAACATGTGGCCAGTGACCAACTCCCACATCGCTGACTGCCACACCCCGCATTGCTTGACCAGCTTAAGACTGCGATTTACTTGCTGCGCCGATAACACTCCTCGCGTCGACGTTCCCGGTACCTATTCAGTCCTGCATCTCACGTTTCTGGTGACAACTAGTGGCTGCACGTTTCTAAGGTTAACTCATCGCACTGATAATGCAAAATTCTTTTTTGCGGCATAAAGTATTTCTTCGGTTGTTGCAGAAGGAAGTCTCGTTGATTCTTTTTGGATACTAATGCAAGTATTTTTTTTATTTGTGCAGATTTTTTTTGCCTCTCCGAAACGCACAAACTCCGTGCACTGTACCCTCTTGTGCGCCTCTTATGAGGTGCTGCTTCCCCCCTAAAGACAATGTGCCGCGCTGGTAGTCATAGATGGAAGCCGTAATAACGTCTCCTCTGGAGTACATATTCCGGGTGCTCACGTATTCCTTCTCGAATTGGTCTTTGTGTGTTCGGAGTCCGCTGTTATTTCTGCAGCCTTCCGCCTGCTAAACTCGCAGCTACACATTCCTCGCACTTTTATATTGCGGTACCAGTTAGTTTTGTCGTCAAGCTGATCTTGTTTTTTTTTTCCTTCGCCAAACCGCTAACGTTAATTGATTCAGATAAGATACAGGCTGGCGGAAGTTTAGTTATTCCTGCGGGCTCCATCCTTCATAAAGAAGTAGTGAATCCCACCTGCCTCTTCCTTCTTTTTAATGGTTCAGCAGAACTTGTGGCAATGAAGATGACTTTGGAGACTATCTTGCTACCTATTGCTGCTGTTTCGGACAGCCAGGTTGTGTCTCTTATGCCTCATTACTCGTCGTCGGCAAGCCAGTGCTCTTCGGATCCTCTATGTCATCCGCTGCTCTTGCCGTATCCATCAGGTCTGAGCTCAGTCCTGAAGAGGCAGTCTTTTATTGCGTTTCTTCTAAAACATAAAGCTTGTTCTGACTTTTTTTGGTGAACCTGGCGCACACATCCGCAGCAGCGCATACAGTAAAACGGATTCGTCTCTAGTCATCCGGCGAGGTCGTATATTGTATCTTCGTATGAACGAAAGATAATCATTGGCTATGTTTTGTACATCCTTGAACGCAAAATCATCCACCCGTCTGTAAGCCCCTGGTTACCTCCAGTACATTTGGTTAGGGAAAACGGATCAGTGCGTTTGCTTGTTGATTGTTGCTCACTCCACAGGATCACCTAAAAATATTGACATTTGATTTTCCGAATAGAATAGGCTTCGTAGGCCTTAGAAGCTGTGGACTTTTACTTGAGGGCGGCCCTACGATCTGTTCACCGGCACAATCGGACGCATGAATCTGACGAATACTGGCTTTATGAATGATTGCCTTTCGGATTATGCAATGTGCTACCTACATTTGAGCGTATCAATATTACACAGTAACACGGAACAAAATAGAAGGCACGTTTACGTGTCTTTTATTTTATCGCCTTCTTCTCAATGACTTTTCCAACAACATCTTCAGCGTTTGAACGAATACGGGCACGTTTACCAAGTGCTGGAAGTCAGCCTACCACACAGAAATGCCGGTACCGTCTTTACAGATCACGTGCTCAAACCCACCGGTAAAGACTTTGGGGCTCTCGCCTTACGGCAACTTTTGGTAGACGACAAATGCAAATTTGACAAGCTCCAACGCAAAGATCAGTAATGCAAAAGCATAGTCGACTGACCGTGTGGTACAAAAATGCCTCCCAACAGTAACTTACATCGCTGCAAACTATATTTTAGGTGGCCTATATAATGCTACATCGTCAGAATTACCAATGCGCTGCTGTTGCACGCGGTGATCTGCCACGGGAGACTTTAAAAGCCTTTTATGTCGACCCGGCCACTGGCCACATCGGATAGCAGAAAATTTATGATCCCGTATGGGCCCGTTTCTTTCGGCTTGGTATGTCAACAAAGTACATCCATGTGTCTTACCTCGTGCCAGCATAGAAAGTGCCCACCTCACCTACCGCTTCGCAGCTACAGCCAATGGTATGCCCGCGGTACCTTTTGAGGTTGTCGCGATTGATACGTACGGTCCAGTACCCCGAGCATTTAACAATTACCGCAGGAGTGTAGCAGCTCTACACCTTCTGATACGCTATTTTGAAACTGCTCCCGTGCGTACTAGATCTGATTAGGAAGTCGCCAGCTTTTTCTTGGCATAATATTGAGGAACGGCTCCTCCTGTGTTCTCTTGTGTGACCGAGAGAACGTTTCTTTCGAACATTGTTACAGAAATAAGAAATGCCTCAACAATTTTTAAGATATTCATCATAGCATATGACCCCTAGACTAACGTACCCATTCACACACTTCTCCGAACGTTTTTGAACAAGTTTGAATGAACATTGCGGGTGATCCCAGTAATTGTAACCACGTACTTCCGTTCGTAACGTCAGGTTACAATATGGCTATACAAAACAAGACTGGTTATTCCTCGATCCTCCTCACATGCGGCCGCCAGCCGCTGCTCTATTCCACACCTATTTCCTTACCGCCGCTGTGTCACGCTTTGCTTCTAGCACTTAACAGTACCTTTTTCGCCTGAGGTACTTTCGCCAGCTTGGCGGTAAACACATTTTAATGCGAGCAAAACGGAAAAGAGCGTTACGACGTATAACACCGCATGGTTGATTTTTGACCCGCAAATGAAAATTGGTATTGACTCATATCTGGTTTTCTTAATACTGCTAAAATTTCCAAAACCATTTTATTGGACTGCACACTGACCTAGAGAAATTCTCACAGGTCGACCGTCTTATAACCCAGTTAATTCACCTGTCGACCACCAATACCGAAGCACCAATATTGTGAACGTGTCGTGGATAAAGCCAATCTATCTTCCCACTTCAGTGTAACTGCAGCCAGATTGCCGCCTTCACCGGTAATGGACGTCGGGTGAGCGAGAGGTTCTGTAGCGAGAAAATTTAGTTATTTCAGTTTCATACAGTCCGAGGAACGACTCCACTTCCTCGGCAGATTATCACATAGCTTAAGAGGTAGGTGACCTGAAACGAGTGTACCGGAGAATAAAAGTCTTCCTTCACCAGTTATCCAAGGGCCTTACAATATTGCCTGGTACTTCTTCCAGTAGGTAAGTAATAAGCATTTCTTCAACATTTAGGGCTTCAGCGCGTGCTGTACATACCTTCTGTGGTGCCCATGTAGTTGTGATGATGAAAAAAGGGCGATATGCATCACTTAAGGTCTCTGCAACACCTTTATTACGTCTTTTTTTAGGCATCTGGAATTGTGCTGTACTTGTCAGGTCCTTCACTCCTGTGTATACCTTAAGGGCAAAGGTGTGGTTGGCTGAGCCCAAGATTTCGGGTTCTATTTATATCCCTGGCAACTTAGCTTAAGGTGGAAGTCAAGAACCAGAAATCCCGTGGGTGGACATTCAGGCGCAGGCGAAATATCTTTTACCCTGTTCGTCATTTTCGCTGTCGTTGTGTTGCCTTCCCGACGGAGACCTCTCCCAAAGTTCTCAAACCAGGTCTGTAGAGTGTTAGCTGAGTCCAGCATTTGTAGTTGAATTGTCCTAGTTCATCCCTTGAGCAAGTTGTTGGGCAAGCCATGTTGCTTTTATTCTTTATTGGCAGCCACACCATTAAACGGAAACTCCTGCTGCTACTGTTGCGCGAGGTGTGCTCCGCCTACCCAAAATTTATACACTAGATGCCCTCCACACCAATCCGTTAAATATTCCACCCATCTTTCTTGTATGACATCTGGACGCCCAGAGTGCGTTATTCCGTACGCCATTTCGCCGTCATAAACATTCATCCATTTCGCTAATTTGAGAGCTGCTTATCTGGCTAAAGGTATTCTGAAGCTGTATTCAGAAAAGTATTCTGAAAGACCATGCCTCAATGTGCACTTGCAGTTTTACCGCGTAAAACCCTATTCTGTTACATTTGCCAGACGAGCTTTTGCTGCAAAATTCTTGAAGGTTTGCTTAAGTGGTTGCAATTGGATGGGTGTGGGACAGAGAAAAACCCTGCAGTAATGACCTTGTGTCACTTGGAGCAAGTGGATTGTTTTGCCTAGCATATAATACTGTAGGTGTCTTCAACACACCTTTGGAAATATTTCTGCTCAGAAGCCGTTTAAAAAGATTGCGCAAAGATAGCTTGGAATAAAATTTCACACCTACATGTCAAGAGTTATACTTCTGATCTCGGCATTTTTGTATTGGTCGTAGTGACAGTTGGGATCGATTGATTGTCGATTGCGGTTTAAATTTGATGGTCTTAACCGCAAAGTTTAATAGAGAAGTCCACGGAAGAAAAATCTTGCCGTGGACTTATGTAATAAACGTACTGGACTGATACACGTGACAAAAAACTACGACACTATCTTTAAAGTGATAAACTGGGCGAGTTCTTACTTTTACCAGAGAAGGCGAAACTACCAACAGTAGTAAAAATAAATGAGCTGTCGGGGAGTTGGTGAACTCCTACCAGAGAAATAGCTGAAGATAACTGAACTGACAAAACAACCGACAAAGCAATCAATTTTTCTGTTATAATTTTTGGTTGTGGTTTGCTGTTTTTTTTATTTTGATTCGCCTAATCAGAAGTTTGATATTGTCTATGGTATAAGAACTTTTACACCCGCACAATTTCAAATTCTTGTAAAGAGGTTGGTCTGTAAAATGGTTTGTTTCAGCTTTGTTTTTAGTAAAAACGTCTGTCAAAAAGCCATTTTCTTACAAGGTTTTGTATATACAACTTTCGTGCACTTGAAGTCCTGTGATAATTTTTATAAGAGTCGGCCAAGTTCGCAATTGAATAGCAAACACTCAAGAAGCAGCAGAGCTGCTGATCTTTACTTGATTTAGGTTGGCTTTTTTTGTCTACCCCCATTTATTAAAATGAGGGTTGCAAGCGAAACTTTCCCTATGTGAACTGAGATCAATGCGAGTTCACAATCCATCCCCCTAAAGATAGCTAAATATGCCTCTCTCCCAGAGTATGGCGTAGGCCTCACGTAGGGGGCGTGCGATAGTACAAGTTCGACTCCCATGCCAAACCACATTTTAGCATCTCCATTCAAGTACGTTACTTACAAATTAAAAGTTCAACCTCATTTTTTCTTGTTTTGAGTTGTTAGCAATGCTATTTTTCACAAAGCTCGGTTTTCAGAATTATTCGTAATTTTTCAGTATAGAGGCTTCTGAAAAACTGTACTTTTAAAACACTTCATCCTTTTTACAATAAAGTTTCTTGTCGGAATAGACTTCTAAGAAGTGTCACAAAACATCCGGACGAAACTTCTCCCCCTATTTCTCAAGGTAGTTCCAGAAACAGTTATTTCAAACTAGATATTAAACGGCTCTGGGAAGGCGTATAGAAAGTAATTTTGTAGAGCAACGGCAAACTTTTGTTTCTAAATCTGCTCAATTTCGGGTAGATTGTCTTCATGCCAAATTGCGAAGCATTCTGGCTCTTTTGCACACAATTCCATAAACCAGTATGTATCCATACAGCGCAAAAAAGTCACACAAGCTTTTACCACACCCCAATTACACGTATGCCACAGTCTACTTCTTGACAACCAAGCTCACTTTTTTATTTTTATGAGCGTATTTTTGTGCTGTCGGCATCGCGAAATGCTCTTTATTCACTCTCTGCGCTGCAATAAAAAAAGAAAAAAATATCATGCCCTTTATGATTGCTTTTTTGTTTCTCGAACTCCTACGAGCTCCAAAAAACACTGTACAATAATGACTCTGAGGTTTCATTTTGAAGCTCATAGAGGATACTTCTGAGCTCACCGCCACTCATCCTTCTGGCGGTGGGCAAGGAGGCCAATAGACATGGCGTCGGCCATTCTGGCAGTGGTTTTACAGGTCACGGATTGCTCAAACAGAGCACAAAACTGGTAAGGCACGAATAAAATAAGAGCTTCTAGTTCAATCATATAGAGTTTTTTAACCTTCAGGGGTAAGGCACAACAGCTACGTACCTTTCGGTAACTGACGTGATATGCCTTGTTGGTATGCAAATCAAAACTGCGAAAGAAAAACGACATTTCGACCGCTGTTACATCATGTTTTACTCGTTTATTTCCTACATGCGCGGGTATGCAAACTTGTCATTTCTAGTGTCAAATTGGGGATGCCTACGGAGACCGTGGCCCCACACATTAATAATAAACCATTCCGCAATTTAACGTGGTTATGCACGGCTACGGTGACTGGCCATCTTATGTAATTCTGTTCGCGGTTGGAGAGAACAACTTTTTCATTCTGCCAGATTTGTCTGTAGGCGCGAAGCCTTATCAAAGGTGAGGAACCGATAGGTGCAAGGAAGGCGAAACGTGTTTTTGCTGTCTTTACAATTTTTGTGAAGTCTGCAATATAAGGAGTGTTGCTGTGCAACCTGTGGAGTGGCCTACGCAGCAAACTAACATTTTCAATATTAGGAATACCCATACGGAGCATTGTGTGTATAAGTTCAAGAGTAATCCATTTGAAGGTAATTGGCAACGCGGCGCACAACGTGGCCCCACACTCACGCAATGAACAATTATGCCAATGATCCGAGCGGCATATGGACAGAAGCTTGAAACGCTTGGCGTCTGAGCCTTGGTCAAGCTGCGGATGGTGGGCTTCCTGTATGTTAACCAGGCTGGCAGCCTCGTGATCACTCTGCGTATCAGAGTAAGGCTGGAGAATAAATCCCCACAGTACCCTCCTTTAGGTGGGCACATGGTATTCACTTGTGCCCCACTATGCCGTAACCTTTGCATAAAATGGAGTGTGTCCTGAAAGAGAAGTAGCACCGGAGCCATTCAAGCTAGTATAACCCTTTTTCGCCAGACAAGAAAACTTTTCTAAATTTTTTGCTTTTCAATCAGTGGACAATCACACACCAATTACCAAGAAGTGTGTGTTTGATATCTTAAAATTGGACGAAAGTTTGATTGTAAAAAACTATGAATTAAGACAGCTAACCCCTCGTGCTATGCCATTTATGTTAAAAGCAAAGAACGGCAAAATGGTGAACTCAAGGAAAGAAACATTGGTATTTATTACCCCCTCACATCCCAAAGTCACCGCCATATCAGAAAGAAGGTACAGCAGGTCGACATAACACAATGAGACGTGACGTAAAGAGCGAAGAACTAAACATATTTTCCTTGCATTTGACAATAGAAACCTACCAGAATCCGTAAAAGGAGGTTCCCCCCTTTCAGACAAGGCCATACATCCCAAAACGCCGATGCTCCCTTGCCAACAGTATACACTAGGTAGCAACGATTGTCATAGCGTGATCACCGGACACACGAGCGCCGCACCACATAGTTCAGGTGTTGTACCTGTGAAGGAAATTACGATGCTTATTCTCCGTTCCGTCAGAAGTTCAAAATGACAAGGAAATAGATAGTTCATAATTCACAAAAGTTATGTCCCACCCAGAAGTTCCAAAAAGACACGTAATGCTTTCTCTTGGAAGCAACGCCTACAGTGCTTGCCTGGTGTGCTGCGGCGTCGGGTTTCGTGGGGAACCATGTACACTAAAACATTATTGATTTAGAATTACCGGAATCAGAAAATAAATGTATTCTGCCAAATCTTTATGATGTAAGGGGAATAAAAAGATGCAAGATGTGCATTTTCCGTCAGCAACTAGTCCCCAAGGACGGCGCTTGCAGCACCCTGATCATGAACGGTAAAGCTTCGCAGCCAACGCTCGTATCACCGCCTATTCTGGACCATCAGCGGTATCTTATCTCACAACACGTGACGCGGGCTGCTGATAACCCGCACACCATAAAGCGCTCAGTCAACAAAGCAGCTTTGGGTCACGGCACCGATCGGAGATTCTCTCGTCGCTCACCGGGCATGCTTTATTGTAGTTACTGTGATTGCTGTCGTTACCAGGATGGTGATTTCTGTCTCTTAGAGGTGTCGTTGCCACCCCATAACTTGAAGAGTCTGCATGAAACTGCAGTGTATATTTGGCGACTCTTGAAACTTGATTGTAATCGGTGACGTTATCGGACGCTGCTTGGACTAGTAGCGGAGTCCTTTCTGAGGTTCAAAAGAGAGTAGATGATTTAGAAAACCGGTTCCGCAAGCCGAACGTCCACTTCTATGGACTTCGTCATTCTACCAAACTGAAGCATGGGACGAGTTTGTGCACCTCGTTAAGGACTTTTGCACTAACCCGCTGGAAAATAACTGTGTCAAATGCAGTGAGGGCACAATGGATAGGCCGCTTTTCCCCGCACAAGCCACTGCCAAGATATCGCTAAATTGTACAATAAGAAAGAAGTACAAACCGTGATGAGCTCTGGATAGAAAAAAAATTTTCTTGCAGTATTTTACGCAACTATTCTCAGGCTGCTCGCGATAAACGATGAAAACTGCTGCAATATTTTCAAGACAACAAAGAAAGACGGTGATCGTGTCCGTCTATCCATCGATAAGCTTCCTATTAACATATATACGTACAGTCGCCCGGAAAAGTTTGCGGGATGTGCAACGCGTAACCGAGTGGCGGAAAATTGTATTGCCGTGGAATCTGCAGCCAGCAGGTGCCGGGTCGAGACTCAAGGAACTGCCGTGCTAGGCGCGCTTTGGGCATGCCTGTCCTTTATTAGTTACGGGCATCTCTGATCCTTCGCACACCCCCGCTATGCTCTCGATATTTGCGGCAGCCGCTGTAGCGCCTCGTCACTATCCCCGTCGTGCTGCTATCACTGGTGCAACAAAACACGTCATCCGTGGCCGCCGTTTGCGCGGCGGGAAAGGCTGAATAAGACCTATTTTCCAAGTGATGCATTTGTCAACGACTAAATTTATTTTACACGATTTGTTTTGGCTACCTAGGAAACTCCGTCTGCTGACGGGGTGTATAGAAACAAGTCGCGTCGCAAATTTAATATTATTGCAAGTAAAAACTTTACGGGGAATATTGCGGCAAAGCAAACTGTGTTGCTTTATTTATAGGTATGATGAAATCGGCCACATCATACTGAAACTGGCAGCGAGGATGGGGTTAGCATTATGCCGAACCACATTTAGTTGCCATAGTTAGTTCAAGGGAAGCTGTAAACGATAGGGAATGCCCGTCTCCTGTGAATACAAGCACTTTCAAACAAGGAGGTGTGGTTACAGGAAAAGGTTGCAACTCTGATCTTGCGGGAACTACCAGACACCAAGTTCTACAATAATTAGCTGCGCAGACGACTACAACGTTTGCGAGCCAGTTTCAGCCCCTTGCTTGCCCTATAGAATGCCACATTAGTCCGTATTGCTTCCATTCACCTGAATCATTAGGCAGTAAGCGAAACTCTTACCCACAACCTGCTTATTTTGTGATCTTCCTAGATTCCGCCCTCCCCGGCTCGTCATCCTTCATCACAGACTGGAAGGGCTCGGACTTTTTTCCTATCACTTTTAACCTAAACCTAGGTGTGTTACGCCTTTTACAACTGGTGCAGCCCTTAGTCCTCATAGAAAAACTTCGCGTACGAACGGGAGTATTTGCTCTGCACCTCATAGTTCTGAGTTTTTCTGTTATAGCGGAGGCCAGTAAAAGTGCTACGCAGTCATCTGAGACTGACACTTGCCCTCACTAAATGCCATTTGCCACTTGCACACGCCACTTCCACTCGCGTCACTGCCTCCCTAGAGCTACCCGTAAGACGGGCGATATGTCTTCCGTGGTCCTCCAGAACGCGGGGTGGCATGGTTCCATAGCACGCACCAGCATCCATTGTTGTAGCCACAGAGATGAGCTGCGAATGGCAAGTCTTGTTGAACTGACAGTTTATCGGCGCTTAGTATAAAAATTACAATATTATTCGTGCTCAACCAGCAGTGACTGGAGAAAGATAAGAATTATTCAACGTGCCGTGCCGCGCAAACGTCTTCCGCGGTCCACGTGTTTAGTTGCACTAGTGATAGCAGAACGACGGCGATGGTCAAGTGGCGCCACAACGGCGGCAGCGAATATCGAAAGCATGTCGCGGGCGTGCGAAGGATCAGAGCTGCCCCGTAACCAACAAAGGACAGGCATGCACAAAGTGCACCTCGCACGCCAGTTCCTTGAGCCTTGACCCGGTGACCGCTCGCTGCTGACGGCGCGGCGAAGCAGTTTTCCGCCGCTCGGCCACGCGCGGCACTTCCCGCAAACTTTTGTTCGTTACTGTACACTTGGGGTTGAAGCGGCGATTCCGCAGCGCATGATTCGCATCGGACGCCTCATGCTCAACAAGGTACAAGACCTTCGCCAAGCACAAATCAGTCGCCTTTTCATGCACGCCAAGCTACGAAGCTGCCCTCGATTTTAAGTGTGCACAACAGTTCTACTATGATCTCAAGTTTTTTTTGTTTACTAATACTAGGAGTATCATGTCAAGAGAGAAATACTTTATTTAAACCTCTGGGGCTTGTCTGGGTGGCGGATGACCGGCAGTGGTAACCGGCCGGTTACCATTGCAACTGGCTGGATGACCTTAGCCTGGACCTCACGGTCTCAGCTGCACAACGCCTTCGCCCAGTGCTCTTCATCTGTGAAAGGGGGAAATGGGTTTTGGGGGCATGGCCACATGCAGTGGTCTTGGGTATCGAGGGACTCGCAGTCGGGGCACAAAGGGGTGGGGTTCAAAGAAGGGTAGATTAGGTGAAGTCGATATCTGCAGGGGAGTGTGTGTGTCTGGGTGAGTCGCTATAGGCGTTCCTCTTCGTTGGAGAAGGTCGGAGAGGCTTGGGGTAGTTGGCGGATGGAGAGGCGTTAGTGCGAGGTTATGTCGTTGAAGCTAACATGTCTGTAGCGGGCTGAGAAGGCTCCGGAGAAGGGCTCAAGTCCAGGACCAGCTCGGACGTTGAGCTCTCGAGTACCCTGTGTGCTCCCTCGTTCCTCCCTACACCCGTATAATCCGTAGTCTACACCAGCTCGACTGGGGTGGTGGTAGAATTTTGAAGAAGGATTTTGAGCTCCAAAGCCGAGTTCATTCCTTTGGCAAAATTTTGAACCGCCGTTTTGGAATCGGAGGTTACGATGGAGGGGGGCGGCCTGAGTGTGAAGGCTAGGGGTATTGCCGCCTCTTCCGCGGTCGCCGGGGAGTGAGTGTACAGAGAAAGAGAAGCAAGCGGAGGGGCGTCAGGGCTATTAAAGACGGCTACCGCCGAAGCTTCATGACTCCTGTATCTCGCAGTGACGACGTAGACGGTGGAGGGGGGGACTGGGTACAGCTTGGTTAACGTCTTCACCCTGTGCTCCCTGCGCGCTCGATGAAACGTCGGGTGCATATTGCGCGGTATGTGTGTAACCATTATTAGCTCATGAATGTGGCTGCGAATTGGAATGGGCGCGTAGATAAGGCATGAGCTGTCAAGGCGCAGCCGTCGGGGAAGCATTGTGCCTGAGAGCGTGGCGGTGAGACGAGTGAGCGGACTCAAGATATGCGCCTCAATCAACTCTTCCGTGGTGCTAAAGACCCCAAGTGATTCAGGGTGGGCAGTGGGTGTGCTATGAGGTACCTGCAGTGCTTTTAGATAAATTTTGCTAATTAGACAAAATATTTTAGCTAATTCGATGGTGGAAGGGAGCAAATAGGGAAGAAAGTATGTGATGCCACTAATAATGAAAGCCTGTATCAGCCGAAGGCGCTCTGCCTTTTTGAGCGCCTGATTTGGGGTGGCTATACGACGCATTATATTGATAGTTTGATTCACATGAGAAGTGAGGTGTGCTATGAACGTGGTGTTAGCACGGTTACTCGGTATCTATAGGCCTTAATCTTCAGGCATAGCACCTGGGGAAAGGGGTTTTCGTGAACAAGAATTGTAATGTCCAGAGGAGAAGTGTCTCTGCTGGTACATTTAGCAAAAAGGATAAGTAGCTCCGTTTTTTCCGGTGAGCATTCAAGTCCAATGCCACGAGCGTAGGCACCGACCACATCTGCTCTCTGCTGAAGGGTATCCTCTATGTGCCCATCACTGCCCCCGTCGTCCACAAGATGATGTCGTCGGCATAAAGACTGTGATGAAAGGATGGTATTTTATTCAACTCCTGGGGGAGAATAATCATGTCTTTAGTGAATAACAGTGGTGAATGTACAGCGCCCTGTGGGGTACCTATTGAGGGTAGATGTAATATGTCAGAGCGTAAGTCGTTGATCTGAAGGACTGGAGTGCGATCGGTAAGGAAATCGCGAATGTAATTGTAAGCACCAGCCCCCGGGTTAGGGCTGTCAGGTTTTGCCGAATGGCTTTTGGGAGACTCGGTCGAAAGCCTTTCGCAAATCAAGGACGAGTATCGCTGCAGAGTGTGCACGAGAGCGGGGAGATATAATGTCGTGCTTTAGTTGGAGGTGAACGTCATGAGTGGAGAGTCCGGTCCGAAAATCGAACATGGTGTGGGGGAATTGTCCTGTGTGGGTGAGATAGTGTACTAAGCGTGCGTGAATGGCACGTTCAAGGACTTTTCCTACACAAGGGGTGAGGGAGATGGGCTGGAGATGCGCGAAGTCGAGAGGCTTGCCGGGTGTAGGAATGAGAGCGACCTTTGCGTGCTTGCATTCGGGGGGATGCTACCGGCTTCGCTGTGGTGATTGTAATAGCGCTTTAGGATCTCCACGGATTGATCATCCAGGTTGCGAAGGAGCTTGTTAGTAACGCCGTCTTCCCCAGGTGCCCATCCTGGGTGAATTTTTATTTATGCGGCGCGAACCTCCGAAACTGTGATTTCGCGGTCCATGTCTGAGTTTTCAGAGCCCCTGTAAACGGGGAGTGGCTCCTGAGTACCCTGTGTTAGGTATAGGTCCCGGAGTATTGATAGAAGTTGCTCGTTATTTCCATAAAACTTGTGTATGATTGTAGTTAGACGATTTCCGGTAGTCGTTTTAGAGTGAGTTGGGTCGAGCATGTTCTTTAAAATAGCCCATGTACGACGTTCATATCAAAATCGTAGTGCTTTCATCGTTCATTTTCTTCTGTTCGTCATTCGTAATCGCCCTAGCTGAAAACTGGATCAGTGAAGTTATTCCTGATGATATGATTTTTATATATCCCTGAGGTGTAGGGGTGGTGGTGGGCTTCTTCCTGTCAAAAGAGAAATATTCGTTGTAATACTTTCATTCAATTCATGTCACGAGTCTGTATGTGTAAAATCGAGTTGGGACATAACTCGTCATTATTGGTGTGGTTTATAGCCACCCCCAAAAATAAGTTGTTTTTAAATGAATTTTCTAAATGTTTAAGTGAAATTTGCACGTGTTTTCCTAGTTCAGATCTCATAGTGTTTGGTGACGTTATTGTCCTATCATAACTAATCTATGCTATCTATATTGCCGCAAACCATACGTTGGGTTTGTTTTTTTGTGTTTTGCTTTTACCGCCTGGCTGCGCCGGTCTGTGTTATCTCTGCGCCAAGGGAAGCGCGTGTTCTATTCTTTCTTTCTGTGCCGCATGTGTTATCCGTTGTGATAGGGAGAGCATTTCAATCTAACGTGAACAGCCCAGAATAATCTTCTTGGATATACTATGTTCTCGATGCGAATCGACGTTTCGAGAACCACGAGCGCCAAAAGATAAAAAGCCTGCAGTGCGGACTCCGGGGCATTCGATTCGACGACACTCGCCTGTGCAAGTCACTTTGTTGACCGCTGCTTCGCCACCTCTGTATTCTTTTGAGTTGTTAGGGGAGCACAAGCTTGCTCCAATAAACGTGTTTCTCATTCAAGACAATTGCATCGTCCTTGTCTTCGTGACATCTGGTAGAGGTGCTGGGTACGCACCCTTCATGCCCACTACAACCTCGGGAAGCCGCCAAGCCAGTCCAACAAGAGCCAGCCTCCGCCTGCAAGATTTACCACCCGAGTTCGGTTTGATGCCAGAAGGGCCCAAGAAAAAAAACGCTGCAACCAACACCATGGTGCAAGATACAACGTCGCGAATCGTGCTGCAGCAGCCTCGGGAACCGCCATCGTTCCGGGGAGCCCCCGCTGAAGACCCCGAAGAATGGTTGGAGAAGCTGGAGCGCGTCCGCATCTTCAACAGGTGGCACGCCGAAGAAACTTTCCGGCATGTATTCTTTTACTTAGAAGATGCTGCTCGAACTTGGTTCGAGAACCATGAGAGTTCTTTGACCGATTGGACTCACTTCAAAAGGGAGTTCCTTAAGACTCACTACCATTGTGAGAAAAGAGCGAGCTGCGCTTTTGCTTGAAACTCGGACACAACACCCCAACGAAGGGGTCGTGATCCTTGTCGAGGAGATGAAGCAACTATTTCGCTGTGCGGACCCCGAAATGACGGAAGAAAAGAAGTTACGCTTCATGATGCGCGGTGTGAAGGAGGAGCTGTTTGCTGGACTTGTCCACAACCCGCCTAAATCTATCGCTGAATTCGTGACCGAAGCCAGCACGATTGAGAAGGATCTCGAAATGCGTGCTAAGCCGGTTGACCGGAACTTTGTTGGCGCGGCCAGTGCGAAATTCGTCAACAACATGCGGATTCCGGCTGATAGCCTACGCGAGACTATCCGCGCAGTAGTGAGAGAGGAGCTGCGGAAACTTTTCCCGACGACGCCGCAACCCCAAGTCGCTTGCCTAACTGACGTGATCCGGGAAGAAGTTGAAAACGCTTTGAGAACTTCTGTGGCGTCCGAAGTACACTGCGAGCCCCAAGCTATGACGTACTCCGCGGCTGTTCGCCGACCCCGCCCTGCTCCAACACGTCGTCAAGAGGCACGTCGTCAAGAGGCCCCGCCCTACCGCCGCCCACTGTCGCCCGCCCGACCCCTGGTAGCACAAACCCAGACACCGAGGAAGATTGACGTATGCCAAACACCGGATAATCGTCCTCTGTGCTACCACTGCGGAGAGGCAGACCACATCTACCCTCGCTGCCCATACAAGAGACTCGGACTATGTGGTTTCTCCGTCGACGCACCACGCCCCCGACCCGGCCAGCACGCATCTGAGATTGAAGAATACCTGTCGAACACCAGCCGTGGATCAGCCCGTTTCAACCGTTCGCGGTCTCCCTACCCGTACAAGTCGCCGGACCGCCGTAGCAGTGCTGACTTCGCACGTGGACGGTCTCCCAGCCCACGCGGGGGAAACTAAAGGCGCAACTTCTGGAGGTGAAGTTGCTCTACAGCAAAAAACTGGAAACCCTCCAATGACGCAAGGACGCGCTGAAGACGGTGATTCACTACATGCCCTAATCCCGACGACCCGACCTAACCCTGACGAGACTCCCGAACACGACGACAGCTACATGGCGCGACGGGTACCAGACCTGACCAAGACGTTCGTTGAGAAGACGACGACAACGACAATGCACAGTGCCCGACCATCAACACGTACAAGCAGACATACGACGCCCCGACAAACCCAGAACTCGAGGAAGACTGCATCTGACGTCAAGGTGTCCATCGACGGCTTTGACGTAGTCGCCCTCGTAGACGCGGGAGCTGACTATTCGGTAATGAGCGGACCATTTGCGTCTAAACTAAAGAAAGTTATGACCAGATGGGACGGTCCGCACATACGCATAGCAGGAGGCCACCTCGTGACGCCAAGTGGAACGTGCACATCGCGCGTCACCATAGACGGCACGACGTACCCTGCGGTGTTCGCCGTTTTGACCAACTGATCCCGCGACGTAATTCTCGGAATGGACTTTTTGACGGACAACGGCGCAATAATCGATCTGCAGACTAAGTCAATAACTTTTTCCCCCCATCACTCCATGACGCCAGAACCGAACCCCGAACGACGTGCTGCTGTAAGGATTGCCGATGATCGTGTCACCCTGCCACCCCGCGCAAGCTTGATGGTCGCAGTCTACTGTGAAGATGCTGCTCCTGACGTCGACGCTATCGTAGACACTGATCAAAGGGTGCTTCTCGACCGTGGTGTGTCTGTCGCAAGAGGCATTGCGCGCTTTAAGCAATGCAAATCCAATGTTTTGGTCACCAATTTCGCCGAGGAGTACCAGCATCTAAACAAGGGCGCTGCAACTGCGTTCCTCGATGAAACGCAAGAAGCAAGTAACGTGATCGCGTTCGCCGACTTTGAACGCACACCCGTAAAAACCTTCAAGCTCCCGCGGCCATTCGACGTGAATCCGGCGCTACCGCAAGAACAACGGAAAAATTATTGGCTTTGCTGCGTCGCTATAGCGAATGTTTTTCGTCGAGCGCAAAACTACGTCAGACCCCTCTAGCGAAGCACCGAATAATAACCGAAGATGGAGCCCGACCTACCCGACAGGCACCTTACCGCGTCTCTTCACACGAACGGGAAGCAATCCGGACTCAAGTCGACGACATGCTCAGCGACGACATTATACAGCCATCGAAAAGCCCGTGGGCTGCGCCCGTCATACTCGTAAAGAAAAAAGACGGCACATTAAGGTTTTGCGTTGACTACCGGAGACTGAACAAGATCACGAACAAGGACGAGTACCCCCTCCCCCGAATCGACGACACCCTCGACCACCTCTGCCACGCGAAGTACTTCTCATCGATGGACCTGAAGGCCGGCTACTGGCAAATTGAAGTGGACGAGAGAGACCGAAAGAAGACTGCATTTATAACCCTAGACGGCCTATACGAGTTCAAGGTGATGCCGTTTGGGCTGTGCACAGCACCAGCGACATTTCAAAGAGTGATGGACACTGTGCTAGCTGACCTTTAGTGGCACACCTGCCTCGTATACCTCGACGACGTCGTGGTATTCGCCCGGACTTTCGACGAACACCTTGACAGGTTGGAGTGTGTACTCGAGGCCATTCTTACGTCGCGGTTGACGTTGAAGCCTGAAAAGTGCCGTTTCGCATACGGGGAACTCAAGTTCTTGGGCCACGTCGTCTACACCGCGGGAGTCCTACCTGACCTAGCCAAAACTTCGGCCATTGCGAACTTCCCAAGGCCGAAAGACAAGAAGGGCGTGCGAAGATTTCTCGGGCTGTGCGCATTTTACCGGCGCTTCGTCGCTAACTTCGCACGCATTGCAGAGCCACTCACGCGCTTGACGAAAGATAGCACCCCTTTCAGCTGGGAAAACGACCACGAAAAAGCATTCTGCGAGCTGCAAAAACGCCTGCAAAGCCCGCCCGTGCTCGCTCATTTCGACGAAAATGCCGAAACGGAAATGCACACGGATGCCAGTGATATAGGCTTGGGTGCCGTCCTTGTCCAAAAGCAAAGCGGCTGCGAAAGGGTAACCGCCTATGCCAGCCGTGGTCGGTCGAAGGAGGAGAAAAACTATTCTGCCTCTGAGAAAGAGTGTCTGGCTATTATATGGGCGATTTCAAAATTTCGCCCATACGTGTATGGAAGGCCATTCAAGGTTGTAACAGACCACCATGCGCTGTGTTGGCTCGCCAATTTGAAGGACCCCTCTGGCCGTCTTGGGTGGTGGAGCTTGCGCCTGCAGGAGTTCGACGTTACAGTCGTTTATAAATCCGGCAGGAAACACTCCGACGCCGACTGCCTGTCCCGCGCCCATTTCGATCCACCACCACAAGACTCTGATGAAGACAGCACGTTCTTCGGGAACGTGACGGAGAACGACCTAGCCGCCCAGCAGCGTGCCGTCCCCGACTTACGCGTCATAATCGAGTACCTCGAGGGATGCAACGTTGCCGTTCCTAGGACCTTCAAACGCAGCTTACCAGCATTCAGCCTGAGAAACTCCGTCCTTGTGAAGAAGAATTTCTGCCCCGGAACAAGAGCGAATTACCTGCTCGTCATCCCCGCGGACCTTCGTGACGAACTTTCGGAAGCGTGCCACGACGACCCGTCTTCCGCTCATCTGGGCACAGCCCACACTATTGGAAAAATCAAGGTGAGGTACTACTGGCCCGGCCTTACCTCTGACGTCACCCACTACGTCCGGAGCTGCCGTCACTGCCAGGGACGAAAAACGCCGCCGACAAGACCCGCCGAACTTGTGCAACCAATCACCGTCCCATCGAGACCATTTCAACAGATTGGAAGGGACCTTTTAGGCGCGTTCCCTACGTCACCATCACAAAACAAGTGGATTGTCGTAGCTACAGACTACATGACGCGCTACGCAGAGACCGCCGCTCTTCCGAGGGGGACTGCACAAGAAGTGGCCAAGTTCTTTATAAGCCAAGTTGTGCTGCGACATGGAGCCCAGGAAGTCCTAATCCCAGACCGCACAACAGCATTTACTGCGGAGCTGATGCAAGGAGTATTACGCTACAGCAACACGGATCACCGAAGAACGACGGCGTACCACGCCCAAACGAACGGACTAACAGAACGTCTGAACAAGACAATCGCAGATATGCTGTCAATGTGCGTTGACGTTGAACATAAGACTTGAGACGAAGTGCTCCCGTATGTCACATTTGCGTACAACACGGCTATCCAGGAGACGACGCAGCTGACGCCGTTCGAGCTTGTCTACAGTAGAAGGCCGACTACGATGCTCGACGCCATGCTCCCGCACGTAGAAGACGACGACCTCAACGCCGACGTCCACGGATATCTTCAACGTGCGGAGGAGGCCCGCCAGCTCGCTCGAGTTCGTATAACGGACCAGCAGCTGGTGGATGCGGGCCGCTACAACCTCCGACGCCGAGACGCCGAGTACCAACCAGGGGATCGTGTGTGGGTTTGGACTCCCATCCGACGACGCGGACTCAGTGAGAAGCTCGTGCGACGGTATTTCCGACCCTACCAGATTCTACGACGTGTTGGCCAACTTACCTACGAAGTGATCCCCGATGGTGACTCCGGCACATCACGACAACGCACGCGACCGGAAGTCGTCCACGTGGTTCGCTTAAAACCTTTCTACGGGCGATGACGAACTTTTATTTTCATTTGTTCGGACTGTCGCCTATGTTAGCATCGGGTCGATGCACTCTTATTGGGGGGGTAATGCCACGAACCATACAT
Source organism: Haemaphysalis longicornis (assembly GCF_048455015.1). Taxonomy (NCBI): domain Eukaryota; kingdom Metazoa; phylum Arthropoda; class Arachnida; order Ixodida; family Ixodidae; genus Haemaphysalis; species Haemaphysalis longicornis. Next base: position 205,366,521 of record NW_027526385.1, read on the forward strand.
TAGGTTTGTTTATTTGTGTTTTGCTTTTACCGCCCGGCTGCGCCGCTCTGTGTTATCTCTGCGCCAAGGGAAGCGCGTCTTCCATTCTTTCTTTCTGTGCCGTATGTGTTATCTGTTGTGATAGGGAGAGCATTCCGATCTAACGTGAACAGCCCAGAATAATCTTCTTGGATCTACTATGTTCTCGATGTGAATCGACGTTTCGAGAACCACGCGCGCCAAAAGATAAAAAGCCTGCAGTGCGGACGCCGGGGCATTCGATTCGACGACACTCGCCTGTGCAAGTCACTTTGTTGACCGCTGCTTCGCCGCCTCTGTATTCTTTTGAGTTGTTAGGGGAGCACAAGGTCGCTCCAATAAACGTGTTTCTCATTCAAGACAACTGCATCATTCAAGACAACTGCTTGTCTTCGTGACAATATTCGCGAGCGATACTGAAGCCTATGAGTTTCTTTAGACTTGCCTTGATTTCTCGCTGGTTCAGGTGATAAACCGGCGCACAAGACAAAGCGCCACCTCAGCTAACATTCTTTATTTATTCCTGATAAGTTATCATGGTTTTTGTTCTGAAAATATCAAACTGGATGGGCTCCAGAGTATTGGATGATCTCAAGAAACTTAACTTTTTTTCATTAGGAAATAAATACCAAAAAACAGATCAGGTTTTACAACAGAGCTTATTTCGGGTGAATATTCAAGAGTGTTTTACTTTTACAGAATAATTTCTAGGTGAATATTTGTCACGTTTCATCGTTGCAAACTGGACTTTTTTAAGACAGACGTTTTGTCAACATATCAGCAAATATATTGCTGTGATATCATTATCATGCACTTGACGTGAGCACTGTTATCATCTACACATGCTGGAGTTTTTCTGTGCAATTTTGTGATACGTCGCGTCTATTCCGGGTCGGCGTATTTGCCTTGGTATCAAAAAACAACCTAACGAGCACACCTCCCTAAGTGAAGGTGCAGACTGCCTATTGTGTTCATGCATTTTTCTTGAACTGTGCTTGCCTTTTTCTAGGTTCCACAAAATTACACGCATTACTCTTGCTCGTGGTTTTCTGTCTCTCGAACAATTGTGTTTATATAAACATGCGGCTCAATTTATACTCTTAAGGTTTCCTTGGTAGGCTGAATCGATGTATTGCCTATTCTTTTTTCGAAGCCTCTGTGAGCATGACGGAGCCTTCGTTCGGGGGTTACATATCGTTGCTCTCAATTACGTGTGAAGGCCATACGGTCCAGTAAAGGGCTCCGCACATGAAACTGCGTGTGCTCCCAAGCGGCCAAACGTATCAATTGAAACAGAAAAAGGGACAGCGCGACAGTTCTGCGGGATGCAAGTTAAGAACAGCGGCCTCTCGGCCCCTTCCGCTTGCTGCTTGGCTGACGTGACACCGGTGTTTCGTCGCCTCAGCGGTCCTTGAACAGTGACTTTGACGTCTACCGGCCCTGACACGAATTGACGCGGGAGATGTGATGTCACGGGTGGTTGGGAATACACCTCGGAGCGGCTAAAGCGCGTGCTTTCAACTGGCAAGCCTAGTCCTAGTTTCGGCGAAATTGATTAAGAAGCAACCACTCGGACGGCGGAGTTGTGTCCTCTGCGAAAGCTCTTTGAACAGTACACGAATCTTAACCAGCTTAATCAGAGCAGTTCCTTGCACTGGCCACGAACCGCGCATGATCGCGGCACCTTTTCTCGTTTCCCGGAATATCTGTAGCCGCCAGGACAGGTTCCCCTTTGGCGGGTGAACCCCAAGTACCGTGTGCTCTTGCCTATGTGTTACTTATTTTGTTTTTCTCCCTTTCTGTTTCGAAACTTCTTCCGGTCGAGTTCAAGTTTTTTTAGGTGGGTGCTGGACACAAGTAATCAGCGTGCCTTTGCTAAGACTGAACAGAGAACATGACGATTAAGAAATTATGTACCCCTCCATCTAACAAGTACGATGGGTAAACGCAAAGCTTTCTCGTGATAAAACTTTAGTGAGCCATTGCCCCACTTGGAGTATGTGTGTAATGGACCCTCCAATCCCCGAAGGGGTATGCCTTGCAGTTGGAGCACAATGTTGTCCCGGTGCGCGAGGGCGTGAGAGGATGGAACGCGACGGAGACCACCATTGGTTGGTTGAAGCTTGGTGTGTGTTTTGACATCACCGAACGCGATCTACACCCACCGACAGTGCCCGTGCTACCACTCCGGGTCGTCCCCAGTGACCGCCGCATAATGGGGCCATGCCGTACAGCCGGTCTCTCGTACTCGCCGCCGCAACGGGCACACGGGCCTTGGGCATGGGCGTCTGGCCAGCCTGCAGGCGGTGCCGCCATTGGTTCCAGGGGACACACCCGTCGGGGCCGCCGCCTCTACCCCACGGTATTGGGTATCCGAGGGGGGGGGGATCCGTAGTACCACACCGGACCGCCTCGTCTGCCTGCTTGGCTGCGCCACCGGTTCGGGCCACCTGTTGTGCGACTCACGTGGAGCCAGCCAAACGGAACCAGCACGTCTGTGACATCCTGCTATTGTGAGTGCGACCAGCCATGTAGCCGAACCCAGATGGCACAGGTATGTAGTGCGTTCGCTACCCAAGCTAAGCTGGGACTTAAGCGGGACTGTTTGAAAGTGCAAGAGTAAACCCCGCGTCTTGTTTTCCTCCTTTTTTATACGCTTTGCCGCATGTGTCAACGTTTCGGTTTCTTCCCGTTTTAACCCATTTGAGCCGTGTTCGCAGCATAATACAATGCCCCGACATTTCCCATTGCTGTTGTAGCCTCTGTGGTCACGGAAACCGTGTGCACGTCTAGTGGTTCACACCACCGAACCCTGACATCATCACAATGTGCTACTCTGCAGGTACGCAACCCTTTTATAGAATATCCCCCGCAAATGTGTTGTGAACTCCGTAGTCCTAAAGTGATGCTTTTGAGTTTACGGCGTCAATGAGTACTTGATGATTTACCTTCGACCATGTGTAAATGGAGCACTCCGATACACGCCAATTTAATAACGCCAAAGACCCGTCTCTGATTCCGGCCACACGAAGCGTCTCTTTTTTTTTCACTTCACCCACGATCATGCATATTCATCGTCAGAGGACGCTGGCTCTCCTGCAGGTTGTATTGGAGTACAGCTGCATCAGTGAGGACACAAAAGGTTCTTTTTAAGACAGTTTCTCATTCTGTGTTTCCAACAATCGTTCTTGATGATTTGGGTCTGCGTTTGTGTTACGGACCTACTAAGAATACGTTCGTGTTTTCTTCAGGAAATTTACGTAAGTTGCTGTTTCGGCATTTATAAAACACGGTCGCATTGTGCATTATCATTTCGAATGTTGACATTCCGCTCTTTTATAATGAACTACTCCAGTTTTTTTTGCATTTCGGCATTCTGCTAGAAATAAATTCTTGTGGCAATCTTCCAATCAGCTGCATATGAAACATCATTTTTAAGCTTTTATACACTTAGGCTGATTCATAGCGTCAACACAGTTGAACATTCAATAATGTGAAGAGAGGTTTTGATATTTGCGATATTTCTTGCAATCATAAGCTGGTCCTAAAATACAAATAAATCCGGTTGCTTAGTTAAAAGAAGTGTGCGCCTAAGAAACCTTAGAAGAGTACATGGCTTTAGAAGAAATCGTACTACAATCGGACAAAATACAGTAATATGAAGAATTGACTGTTCCTAATATAGTGCGTGTTCTGTATTTATTATGAACACTTTGTATTTTCTTAATGATCATCCTGCGTGTGGTTCTTCAACGATGATTCACTACTTCAGTACACTATTCTGGTATTAGAATATGTAACCCACCATAACCGTTTTATTACTTGGCACCAACTTGAAGTATTAGCTGCAATCCAGTATGGCAAAACACATCAAGAAACTGCAAACCATTTTGCATTTTGTAGTCAAGATAAACCCCAAATATTAGGAGCACAGATTGAGAAATGAAGACATGGGGTAAAGTATTGCTCAAAAACAGAAAAAAAATGAAAGAGCGTTTGGTTATTAGGCCATCGACAGTTCGAAATAAAGAATGAGAACATCTGTGAAGTCAAGGCCACAATGTACACTATACCTCAAAGGACCAAGACGACATTAGCATGAAGCTGAAGGTAGTAGGGGCTTTGTGAATGAAGAATGTGGTAAGGTTCCAATTGTCTACGCCAGGAGTAGGCCCGCCACAAAACCGACCTTTTCACACAATCCTGCGGAAGCGGGATAACTGCAAGCGATCCCATCCTTCGTAATGCAACGACAAGCTATGCTTTAGCGGCCCCAACAGAGACGACCCAGAAAGGGGCGTTACCTGCTACAGATATGCTGCAGTTATAAGCAATCGAAGGTAAAGATGTTCAGAGACTTACGGCCGGGTTCAAAATACGTCTACTCCTTACGGCTACAACTGCACAAATTTGTGGATATTACAGTGGTACGTATGAAAGTCCTATAGATATGTCTATACTACACCCTTTTTATGTCCTCTGTGCAAAAATGGGTTTTTTATATATACGTTTAGTTTCCATTACTATGATATTGCAGGGAGGAACGTGTATAAAATTAATCTATGATTTCGCAGCGAACTTAGAACGTCGGACAGTTAATTAGGGTGGCAAGGCGGCAATTGGGAAGACGGTTTGGGTAGGAGGCTTTCAGTAGAAGGAAGAACCTGATTTCAATAAAAGCTAGAAAAATAATTGCCACCCGTGCATGGTTTTCCTTTCGCAAGTCATGAAAATGTCTCTGCTGGTTTTTGCACACTTTTCCTACTTAACAGGCTGCAGGAATTCGTTTCACATGTCTGCCACTATATCCCATGATTCGCGTCAAAAAACAGGTCTCAAACGTTGGTGCCCACAATGCCATCACTCAGCACTATGGCCAAGCCTTTTAGACTTTGACTCACGTGAACGCACATAAAAATAGCGAAGGACCTATTTGGGAACTGTCAATGCAGTTCTGTGAAATTGTTTACGTAGTTTCAGAGCTTCAGCTGGGCAAGGCTCTAAGTAGCCTTCTTTCAAAGCACCGGAAATAGTTCAAGCAATGATTCTTTGCAGCCCACTCAAAGTTTTTCTATCAGAAACATTGTGATAATTTCTTAAAATCAACTCCACACATTAGTTCGTAGTTTCTGTCTGATAAGGATTCCCTGTAAAAGCTGCAGTTACGATAATTTACAGCTGGATTCAGTTTGTACCAAACTTGCGACCATAACTACCAACAACGGCCTTCATAGATAGAGCGCAGCCAAAGGGGCCGCGGACTTTGCCACCCGGCTGCGCACTCAGAGCAGCGGTGTTTCCTGGAGGCCTTCCGATCTTCAAGAGCATCCCTCGAATTACCCTTCGCCAGCAGATAAAACTTGGGTAGAACTTCCATGACCTTACAAACAGTGAATGTCTATTCAACCGTACCTGCGCAGCGAAGCTGAAAATAGGCATAATAATAACTGGACTCTGTAGAAACCACCGAACACACAGAAACACACGAACACACACATATATATATATATATATATATACACACATATATATATATATTCTCGAAATAAGGTTTTGCAGTCAAAAAAACCTTGGAAAGCAAAGGGAATGTTGTGGGAGGTCATATAAACAGATAAACAGGTGAATAATTTTTGAGTCCTAGGAAAGTGGTGAAAAAATGCCCGCCGGGTGGAATCCCAACCCACGATCTCCAGGTACTGGTCTGGTGCTATAAACACCACACTACCAGCGGGGCTGTTTCCCCACCCCCTTCTCTGGAATTTATGTTAAGATAGTTTCTTCCTGCACTTGCGGGTGGTAGCCAGTGCACTCGGTCTACTCGGGGTGAGGGACACCTTTGTTTTAACCCTCGGGCCGTGACTAGAGTGTCTACGACATGCCGAGAGCGGGCGACCAGCGTTGAAGCCTCTTATGCTGGCTTTGGCACCAACAGTGCCAGAACAGAGGCCCTCGCTAAGCATGTAGCGAATCAGAAAATGCGAAATGAGGGGCTGGGTGAAATAAGACAGAAATTTGGGTCGGCAGTCAAGAAAAGCTCGGAAAGCAAAGGGGAGGTTGTGGTGGGTCATAGAAACAGGAAAAGAATTTTTTGAGCCAGAGAAAGAGAGAAAGACGCGCTTTATTCGGCGCCTGTGCGAGAGCACTCGTGCTGTCTGTATCAGTGCTGGCCTGTGAGGGTGGTTGATTCGTCAGGGAGGGAGGGTGGGATGGTAGGAGTGTTTGTGGTAGGTACCCAATACCCTTCTTGGGCCCTCGTCGGTATAGACAAACGCGGCAAGAGAGCTCCATAACAAAGTGAGCGTGGTGATTTTTCGTGTTAACGGTAGCACCCAGTCGAAGTACGTCGTCGGGCGAATGTCATCGGGGAATGTATGGAGCGTGCGAGCACGGAAGAGAGCGTAACAATGACAGTCGCACACCAAATGTTCGCACGTTGCGGGCACGCAACACTGCAGACAGAGTCCTTCGCCGGGGTCATTGCCGTAGAATTTGTGATGGAGTGCAGGTGAGAATGCGGTGTTGGTGGCAAGGCGGTGAACCAACGTCTGTGTGGCCCGCGGTAACTTCTCCGCAATAGGAGGAACATGGCGCTCATGCTCTTCGGTGCGGTCTTCCCTAACCTCACGAAGACACCAGAATATCTGTCGGCGTCGCTGTTGCGCGAGTGCTTTCCTGACAGTTACATCGGGCTGGCTTGCATTACTGATGGGTAATACTATCAGGGAGGTTCGCTCTCCAGCCGCAGCTCGCGCCTCGCTGCGAGCCCACTCATTGCCCTCAATACCCGAATGGGTGAGCACCCAAGCCATGGAGGCGGCTTTGTTGAGGTTAGAATGTAACTCCAGGAAAAGTGCGACCAAGTCGGCGAGGATTCCCGGATATGAAGAGAAAGCTTCGCTCGCTCGCTAGCAGATGTTGTATGCGCGAGCCGGATCAGTGAAGAGAAAAAGCTTGTGGGGCACATCCCTCGGTTCGAAAGTATTCCACGCCCACAGTGCAGCATGGAGGAGGGCTAGTAATGCAAGGTACGTTGTGTCGGCGCTGGTGGTACTGGTAAGGAGACCTGCACTAGCGACGCAATGTGTGGTGTCAACCCAGGCCACCGCACAAACGTGCGCTAGGGCACTATCGTCCTCCTCACCAGTATCATTTCGTGGAGGCACCGAAGTCACCGCTATGCCGGTGTATACGATGATGTGAGTGACCTGCGATTTGTGCACGACGCTGAAATTGTGCGCCTTGGCAAATCGAAGCCGGCTTGCTGAATATCGAGGCACAGATCCTATGCCACGAGGAGGCGGCTTGCCATTCCTCAAGGGAATGCTGAAAGCCCATGGAGGGAGAGAGGAGGGTATCCCAACAGCCAGAGTGGGTAATATCTCAAGCTCGTCTAAGATGGAAAGTCCCGAGTTAGTGCTGCTAAGGCGGTCCCTCTGCGCTGAGAGGGCTTGCTCGGCTAATTCTGTCCGCAAAGTCATCCCACCATGTGCATAAAGCTCACTTAGGGGTGTGTATTTCGGCAACCCGGTAACAACTCGTATGGCCTCCCGGTTAATCTTCTCTAGTTGCTCTTGCTGCCGGCGGGTAAGGACATGGTAGTTGTAATGTTGAGAATGCGGGAATTGATTATAGCTCGTACGAGCTGCCGCGTCTCCTGTCTCGTACCCCAATTTATACTTGTAACTCAGCGGACGAGATGCAGCAAGGACTTGCACTGCGTGGCGACTTTCTTTACCAATGTCGTGCTTTTACCGTCTTGGTCAATATATGCTCCGAGAACCCTGATGAAGGGTTTCCTGAATATCTGTTGGACTGTCATGGAGAGGGAGAGGATAGAGAGGATAGCCTCGGTTTTCATGAATGGGCCATTGAGAACTACCACATATTCTGTTTTTTCAGCAGACACAGTCATTCACATTGCCTGAAGGTACGTGTAATGATATCTTGGCCAAGCTGTAATGTTTGTTCCTGTTCGCAAGGTGCTCCAGTTGTAGCCCAAATGGTGATGTCATCTGCGTAGATGGCGAAATTTAATGACGGAATTTCCTCAAGCAATGGCGGGAGGCGTGCCATTACGAGATTGAAGAGAGTAGGCCAGAGGTCCATGTTTGAGCAGGATGGTCTAACCATGTTTGAGCAGGATGGTCCGATGTATTCTCCTGTTTGCACTCTCTACGTTCCATTGTACAGAAAATTTTTGATGAATGTCAGCATACGATCCTTTACTCCAGCAACTTCTGCGCTTTCTATCACAGCTCTGTGTGGCATGGAGTCGTAGGCCTTATGGACATCCGCCGCCACCACAGTCCGTGTCTGTACCGCTGACTGAGCACTGAGGACCTGGTGATGCAGCATGAGCAGTATATCCTGCGTGCTTAGGCCTTGACGGAAGCCTATTTGATGCGAGTGGAACGTAGAAGTGTTCTCAAGGTGCCAATTGAGGTGCTGTAGAACCATGTGTTCAAGGAGTTTACAGAGGTTGCTCGTGAGGGATATGGGTCGGAGATTGGCAAGGTCGTGTGGTGGTTTTCCGGGCTTTGGAATGGGTTCGACAAGGGACTCACGCCAGGCATCTGGAAACGTGCCGGTCTTCCAAACCAAGTTAATCCCGTCTAGCAGAAGGTGTAAGGAAGATTCTGGTAGGTTCCGTAGTTCTGCGACGGCGACGTTGTCCAGGCCTGGAGTGCTACGAGGATACGCCTTTGCCAAAGCTGCGTGGAGTTCGGTCATAGAGAAAGGTTTAGCTAAGTCTGCCAGACTTGTAGAAAGGTGATTTTCAATCTTCTGTAGTACTGAGTTCCGACAATATATTCTCGGATCAGGCAAAGTCGCTGGCTGGGGTAAAAATACACCGCCTGCATGGAGGGCGAACTGCGCTTTCGATATTTCCAGGCGAAGGGCGACTGCTTGGACAGCGGTTCGTCTCTTCGATTTTCCTTGCCAGCTATGGAAAACGCACCACATTTGGGGCCCACTCATATTTCCATTAACGCGAGCAGAAGTCACGCCACCTATCCGAGGCAAGCTTAGTGGCATAATCACGTGCCTCAGCCGATATTAATTTGAGGCGACGACGCAGCCGAGACGGTTTTCCTTCCTTTCTGTATTCACGCAGTGCATCGAGGCGTTGGCTCCATAAATTGGCGAGGTGAACATCTGGCGCCGGGGAGCCCTCCTTAACGTAAAACTGTCGTGTGGCCAACCGTTTGGCCTTGTTAATCGTTTCTAGAAGTTTTTCCAGGCGAGTTTCCTCTGGCTCGTCGTATATAGTATCGAGAAGTGCAGCCTCTAACGTTTTGCGAAACCTATACCAATAAACGACGCTTGTAGCGTATTTTGCAGTTTGTCTGGCGTGGCCATGGAGCCGAAGAAAAATGGGAAAATGGTCACTCCCCCACGTATCCGTACCTATTTCCCAAGCGATGGATTTGGGCTTATTCGTCCAAGTAAGGTTGGTTGTTGTATCGTTTTGACGGTCATGTTGACTAATGCGTATGGTACAGTCGATGTCATTTATAAGCGTGAAGTTATTGTCCTCCATCGCACGAAGTAGGTTTGTGCCATGAAATGTGTCAGCTCTGGCTTCCCAATATGTGTGGCGCGCATTGAAATCGCCGCCAATGACAAAGAGAGCGCCAGGACGCGTCTTCCGGAGGTTTTCCAGCCAAGACCAGTGAACTTCAGCAGTTTTAGATACCAAGGGGCGGACGTAGGCGGACACTACATCGACCTCACGCCTATGAAGCTGCAAAGTTACTCCAACAACTTCTTGATGAGATGTACACCAGCGCTGAAGATAAAGCTCGACATATGGAAAAATGCTGTCGACTAAGACCGCTGCGTTACCGTCGTAACTTACAGGCTGCATCGACGCTATTCCCATCGGCTTGCGTGACATGCGCTGCCACCGTGGTATTGTGGGTCGCAGATATGTGTCCTTGCCGGGTACTGCAAGGTTGGAATCGCGCGTCTCTTGCAGGAGAAAAACGGTCGGTCCTGTCCATGTTGGGTACCGGATGAAGAGTTCCGCTTTCTTGCGAGCGAATGTTCTGCAATTCCATTAAAGGATCCATGGTGCTTGCCCTTGATGGGGTCGAGGTGCTGTTGCAAACGACTGGCTATTATCTCCCATTGTAGCGGCGAAGATTTTTTGTCAGCTGAAGGAGCTGACTCTGTTGGTTAATAATGGCGTTGATAGTGGCCGTCAATTGCTTCTATCTTTCGTCTATGCGCTCCAGGTGATGAATGAGTATTTCGAATGGTTTAGTGTATGCCGGGTTTGATTCAGGACTGAACGACCTACCGGTGCCTTCAGGAGGCTTGGAAGCTTTTGAAGCTTCCAAAGGAGATTCTCCTGTATTTACCTTCTTTCCTGTAATATGCGCAGCACTTATGAGAACTGTATCTTGAATAAGTAAAGGAGGAAAGTTATGGTCGTTCTTGTCAAACGGTAATGATGGAGGTGATTCTGTGGGCGACAGATTCTGGCAAAGGCAAGCATTAGTTATGCCTGGGGCCACATGATCTTGCATTGCAGAGTCGTCGATGTTGCACATAATACTGCTACTGCGCTGTCGAGAACGTCTTGGCATCTTTTTAAGTTTGAGGACAATCGGTGCACCCAACAGACCAGTCATGAACGAAGCTTGTGTCGTCGCTTCGAGAAGTTTGGCTCGAAGGTTTTGCGTCGCCGCTTGGCGGGCCGGGCACCTCGGATATGTCGCCAGTTGCTTGCCCCAGTAGTACTTGCAAACTGGTGTTACTGTGAGAGAGCGTGTATCTAAATCACTACTGGAATTATGCTGTTGGCCTCCACACCTGATACAACGGTTTCTGTGTGTGTTTGGACACACAGCTGTGCGTGACCTATGTCATGACGCACAGCACATTCTGGAACGCGTGGTTTGTATGGGTGTACTTTGACTTGGCCTAAGCTGAAGGTCATCGCGGTTGGTAATGTGGGCACTTGAAACGTCACCAGTAGTGTGCCATTGCTGCCCATCGGTCTGACCGCAAGAATTCGATGAGTTTCGCATTGCGAACGTTTGGGCAGTTCAGACGAATCGCAGCCTGTGAGCCCATGCAAAACCCCCCGGGAGGCATTATTAAGTAGGGTTCATACGTTTGCACCGGAATGTTTTCGTCTGGTTGCACACGGAGGTCACGCATCTGTAGTACAGCATCCCTGACATGAGCACTGGTAGTGGTGAAGATAATGGTGTTTGAACGTGGTTGAAGTTTGTACTGAAAAAATCCCGTGAAAGCGAACTTGCGGTGCATCTCCCCAGTGAGGTCATCGAGGCGTATTCTTGGTACATTGGCAAGGCGATGTTGTTGCCTAGGACGAAGCACAACTATATAATGTTGCGCTGGTGGAGTCGACAAAGCTGAAGTGACGCTAACCTTACGTTTACGGTTCGCCACCGTTTTCCAACTACAATAACGGCTCTGCACATTAGGCGCGATTCCCTCTGTAGTGTCTCCCGTGTCAGAAATTGTATCGTGGGTATTACACCCAGTCTGGTCTGTATGCTCTGAAATTACATTCCTGACCTTGTTGGGAGGCTCCAGCGCATCTTCTTGTACCGACGAAGGACACGGAACATGCTCCGTTCCAGGCAATGTGGCCGGCGGCGATTGGGCGAGTGAAGAAGAAGAAGGTAAGTCTTCAGTAGCTACGCCTTTGCATGCTGTATCTAGCCTCGCATCGATGATCTCACCACGCAACGGGTCCGAGGAATCATCAGTCAACATCGCGTAGCTGTTTAAAGTCGTCAGCGGCACGGAAACCATAGTCATGAGCTCTGCAGAACTTTTGGACCATTAGGCTTTGGGTTGCTTTCTACCTGGCCAAGAATTTCTTCGTCATTCGATGTAATAGTTAATTCCGAAGCCCGGAACGCTGTGGGAGGCGATGCTGGCTACTCTCATGAAGCACTCGGGTAAAAGTGACGGCAATGCAACGACAATTTACACTGTTTAAGTCCTTTTTCATCCGAGCATGGTACGGGTCACACTCAATCTCCACTAGGGGGATTAACCCACCTTTTGAGTCAGATTGGAAGTGGTGAAAAAATGCCCGCCGGGTGCGATCCGAACCCACGGTCTCAAGATAATGGCCTTGTGCGATAACCACTACGCTGCCGGCTGGGCGGTTTCCCCACCGCTTTTTCGGGTATTTATGTAAAGGTATTTTTGTTTTCTGCACTTCGGGGTGGTAGCCAGCGCGACACGAACTACAAGGGGTGAAAGGGACCTTCCCTTTACCCCCGGTCCATGAATAGAGTGTCTATGAAATGTCGAGAGTGGTCTAGCAGCGTTGAACCCTCTTATGCTACCTTTGGCACCAGGACTGCCAGAACAGAGGCCCTCGCTCAGCATGTACTGATACAGAAAATGGGAACTGAAGGGCTCGGTGAAATAAAAAAAATAAGGTTTTCCAGCCAAGAAAACCTGGGAAAGCAAAGGTGAAGCTTGTGGAAAGTGATAGAAACAGGTGAAGAATTGTATGAGTCAGAAAGAAAGTGGTGAAAAAATGCTCCTTATTTTCTGTTTTATTTCACCGAGCCCCTCATTTTTCCCCATTTTGTGATTCGCAAAATATATATAAATATATATATATATATATATATCTAACGCAGGAGACATGGCGTCCGTCGAACCAACACCTTTATTAACAACTTCTTCTTCATCGTTCACCACTATCGCACCGCACCGTCTCTTGGTGGCTAATCTCCCATTCCGGCCAACTGCCCTGCACCATTCATCTGCGGGACGTCACACGCTTCCTCCTCCCCCCGAGAGAGTGTTTGGTGTAGGGGCGGATAATATCGTCCTAGCCTCCCCACATGGACAATGTCAGTCTGACGACCGAGTGGAGCCACGCTGCGGTCGATCTCGTAGTTTACCGCAGAGATCTTGCGTAGGACAGTATACGGCCCTTCCACTATCGCGCAGAGTTTGCCACGGTTGGGATGCCAGGGTGACTCGTATAACACACAGTCTCCCACCTGGAGCTCTTACGGAAGAAACTTCTTGTCGTAGATGAGCTTATTCTTCTCGTGATACGCCAGGGAATTGCGGACTGCGTCTGCGCGAGCTTCTTGCAGGGTTTCGGCAGTTTTGGAGAGGAGGCAGGGATATGATGGTGTGCCCTACATGAGAAAACATGGTGGGTAGCCGGTGACTTCATGAGGTGTCTTGTTGTACTCATCGACAACCTCTGGAAGAAGGCGTGTCCATGGTTTTCGCGGTTCGTCGTTGATTTTGCAGCGGAGGCGAGTAACTATGGACTGATAAGCGCGCTCGTTTAGGCCATTACACTGCGGGCGTTGAGAACTTGTGAAAAGCTGATGAATGTTATTGTGTTTGAGGAACTGCTTGAATTTGCCTGCGGTGAATCCTGTTCCGCGGTCGGAAAGGAACTTCCGATGCTTTCAAGCGACGAAGATGCTCTTCAGGCAGGAAATGTACGCATCGCAGATCTCATTTCGGTGCGCAAAAGCCCACACGTAACGAGTGGCATGGTCAACGGCCAAGTGAATGAACCTTTTTGGAGAACCGTAGTTCGCAAAACCTCCGATGTTGTCCATGGCCAGAAGATCAAATGGTTGTTCAGCTGGTGGTAGTGACTCCAAAGATCCGAAACGCTTGGTCTTCGTCTTCTTGCAGCGCTGGCAAGTGTCACAGTGGCGAATATATTTTGAGGCATCGGTGACGATGTCAGGCCAATAGTATTGTGGAGACAGAAGTCGCAATGTCTTCTTGACCCCAACGTGACCAAAAGCGTCATGAGCCTTCTGAAGAAGAGAAGGTCGCAGAGCAGCAGGAACGTAGACTTTTCGAATCCCTCTGTGCGTCACTATTGCCATTCCGTTCTCAATGACGTGCTTGCAAGGCGGTTTGTCTTTGGGATGCTCCAGCAGTTGGTCAGCAGATAGAAGCTGAATAATCGGGTTTCGCGATAGTGCATCAGCTTCAATGTATTCAGCGCCTTTTTGGTGCTTGATGTTTACATCGTACATGGAGAGTTTCAAAAACCATCGAAACAGACGGCCTCGCGGATTCTTGATGTTTTTAAGCCACTGTAGCGCAGCGTGATCGGTAACCACTGTAATAGGTTTTCCATGCAGATAGCAGTGGCATTTGTCGATATCGTCAATAATTGCCAACCATTCAAGCTCTGTGATGGCGTAATTAACTTCATGCTTGAGCAGCTTGCGTGAGTGGTATGCAACTGGGTGCTCCCGGCCTTCTTCATCAGCCTGCTTCAAAACGGCGCTGATACCTTTGCTGGACGCATCACAGTACAGCACACAAGGTTTGGAGGCATCGTAGATGGCAAGAACCGGCTCTTCCGTGACACATTTCTTCAGCTTTGTGAAGGCCAGTTGGCAGTCAGAGTCCCAGTTCCATGCAGCGTCTTTGCTGAGGAGGCACGTCAGTGGATGGGCAATTTCACTGAAGTGAGCGATGTACCGACGGTAAACATTCACGGTACCGAGAAACCGCTGCAGCTCTTTCGGGCGCGATGGTGTGGGAAACCGCAAAATCACCTCCACGTTGCTTCGTTTCGGAGTGACTGCGCCATTTGAAACTCTGTGTCCCAGGTACTGGATGGATGTTTGTGCGAACTGACATTTCTTCATTTTGAGCCTGACGCATTCGCTTTTAAAAGCGTTTAAAACGGCGTCGAGATGCTTCAGATGGTGAGAAAACGTGTCAGAATACACCACAATATCATCAAAGTAGTTCGTGACGTGCGCTAAGCGGTGTTTTGCTAGGATGGACTTGACAGCCCGCTCAAAAGTGGCTGGGGCGTTCCGGAGACCGAAAGGCATAACAAGCCATTCGTAGTGACCGGTAAGTGTCACAAACGCTGTTTTCGGAATGTCTCCGGGTGCATCTTGACGTGCGAGTAACCCGATGTGATGTCTAATGTTGAAAAGTACGTCGATTTCCCGAGAGAGTCTAGAACGTCGTCAATTCGAGGGTTGGGTTGGTAGTCGGGCACCGTCACTGCGTTCAGCTTGCGGTAATCTATGCAGAAACGTGTTCGCCCTTCTCCCTTTTTCTCTGCCAGAAGTGCCGGGGCAGCGTACGGAGACGTAGACAGCCGTATTACGCCTTGCGTGAGAAGGTCGCTGACTTGTCTGTCCATTTCGACTCTATCGGCTTCTGAGCATCGATAGGGAGCCCTGCTGATAGGGACGTTGTTTGTGACGGGAATGCGATGCATCTCGCTACTGATACACCCAATGTCAGTTTTTGATTTTGAAAAAATGTCCTCGTTCTTGCGGAGAAGCTGCTTAAGTGCAGACCTCTGAGTTTCATTTAGGTGGCCCAAATCGGAAGCTTGAGGTTCCTGTACTCAAGCGTTTTTGTCAGCATCGTAACGGACTTGTGGGCGTTGAGAGTGAAGGACATTATTTCCTTGGCGTAGCGTCAGGGTGTCGAGGTCTAGAAACAAGTTGAAGAGGCAGGCGCTGTCCAAGCCAAGAAGTAGGTTGCTCTTCATTCCTTGCAGAACGTGCGCTTCTATTTCCTTGGTGATTTTTCCGATTCGTACTTTTATATTGACGCGACCCAAAGTTTTGGTAGATGATGTTACTTGATCTACAGTGATGCATGAATCTCATTATTTGCAGGCGAAGTGTTGTCAGCACTGCTTCGCTGATACAGGTAATTGTGGCTCCGGTATCAAGAGTAGCACTAACTGGGTGCCCGTTAATGAGTGCATCGAAGTGAATTAACATAGCTTTGGGTCGCCCTCCTCGTTTCCCTGGTTGGTAGCGAGGGCGGAAATGCTTTCGCGTCATGGGCATTCATTGTGCCAGTGCATCTGTCGTCGCAAGCCGGCCATGGCGCAATGCCTGCATTCGGACATGTGTTCGGCCCGTCGTATTAGGCGGACGCTGATAGGAATTGCCGCTCGGTGCATTGATCGGTGCGTGTCGACCTGGTGGAACGCGGTGCGACTTAGCTCGGTTCATAGCAGCCTCTACTCTAAGCGCAGCTAAAAGCCACGCTGCTGGGGTGGATGCAGTAAGCCCAGCAAGAGCCATTTCCATTTCAGCAGGGAGGCCGTCGATGAGCCCTGATATAAGGTGCACGTCCTTTAGTTCAGCAAGGCGTCCCAGACATATTTTTTCATCGTAATATTCCTTGAGGCTCTGGCCCGGTTTCAGGCGGCAATGAATGAACTGACGGAATGGATCCGCGATGGCGCTTGCGAACCGTTCGGTCATGCATGCAACGAGGTCCTCCCAAGCTGTGACAGTGTCAAACACTTCGGTAAGGTACCAGCGGAAGGCCTCACCTTCAAGGTAATCGGAGAAATTGCACAACTTGTCTCGCTCGGTCCATGCAGCGGCCGCAGTCTTCACCTCGAAGAGTCGGAGCCACTTGTCAAAGGGAACATCGTCGCTTGCTCCCGAGTACTTGGGGACGGTGATGGCTTTCTTGGATGTTGTCATGATGCGGGGTTGCACGGTAAATCCTGTCGACTAGTGTAACGCAGGAGACATTGCGTCCGTCGAACCAACACCTTTATTAACAACTTCTTCATCGTCCACCACTATCGCACCGCACCGTCTCTTGGTGGCCAATCTCCCATTCCGGCCAACTGCCCTGCACCATCCCAAGTGTAACGCAAGAGACATGGCGCCCGTCGAACCAACACCTTTATTAACAACTTCTTCATCGTTCACCACTATCGCACCGCACCGTCTCTTGGTGGCTAATCTCCCATTCCGGCCAACTGCCCTGCACCATCCATCTGCGGGACGTCACACGCTTCTCCCTCCCCCCGAGAGAGTGTTTGGTGTAGGGGCGGGTAATATCGTCTTAGCCTCCCCACATGGACAATGTCAGTCTGACGACCGAGTGGAGCCACGCTGCGGTCGATCTCGTAGCTTACCGCAGAGATCTTGCGTAGGACAGTATACGGCCCTTCCATTATCGCGCAGAGTTTGCCGCGGTTGGGATGCCAGGGTGTCTCATATAACACACAGTCTCCCACCTAGAGCTCTGACGGAAGAAACTTCTTGTCGTAGATAAGCTTATTCTTCTCGTGATACGCGAGGAAATTTCGGACTGCGTTTGCGCGAGCATCTTGCAGGGTTTCGGCAGTGTTGGAGAGGAGGCAGGGGTATGATGGTGTGCCATTCATGAGAAAACATGGTGGGTAGCCGGTGACTTCATGAGGTGTCTTGTTGTACTCATCGACAACATCTGGAAGAAGGCGTGTCCATGGTTTTCGCGGTTCGTCGTTGATTTCGCAGCGGAGGCGAGCAACTATGGACTGATTAGTGCGCTCGTTTAGGCCATTACACTGCGGGCGTTGAGAACTTGTGAAAAGCTGATGAATGTTGTTGTGTTTGAGGAACTGCTTGAATTTGCCTGCGGAGAATCCTGTTCCATGGTCGGAGAGGAACTTCCGAGGCTTTCCAGCAACGAAGATGCTCTTCAGGCAGGAAATGTACGCATCGCAGGTCTCATTTCTGTGCGCAAAAGCCCACACCTAACGAGTGGTATGGTCAACGGCCAAGTGAATGAACCTTTTTGGAGAACCGTAGTTCGCAAAACCTCCGATGCTGTCCATGGCCAGAAGATCAAATGGTTGTTCAGCCGGTGGTAATGACTCCAAAGATCCGAAACGCTTGGTCTTCGTCTTCTTTGCAGCGCTGGCAAGTGTCAAAGTGGCGAATATATTTTGAGACATCGGTGATGATGTCAGGCCAATAATATTGGGGAGACAGAAGTCGCAATGTCTTCTTGACTCCAATGTGACCAAAAGCGTCATGAGCCTTCTGAAGCAAAGCAGATCGCAGAGCAGCAGGAACGTAGACTTTTCGAATCCCCCTACGCGTCACTATGGCCATTCCGTTCTCAATAACGTACTTGCAAGGCGGTTTGTCGTTGGGATGCTCATGCAGTTGCTCAGCTGATAGAAGCTGAATAATCGCGTTTCGTGATAGTGCATCAGCTTCAATGTTGTCAGTGCCCTTTTGGCGCTTGATATTGACATCGTACATGGAGAGCTTCAAGGACCATCGAAACAGATTGCCTCGCGGATTCTTGATGTTTTTAAGCCACTGTAGCGCAGCGTGATCGGTAACCACTGTAAAAGGTTTTCCATGCAGATAGCAGTGCCATTTGTCGATAGCGTCAATAATTGCCAAGCATTCAAGCTCTGTGATGGCGTAATTGACTTCGTGCTTGAGCAGCTTGCGTGAGTGGTATGTGGTAAGCAACTGGGTGCTCCCGGCCTTTTTCGTCAGCCTGCTTCAAAATGGCGCCGATACCTTTGCTGGACGCATCACAGTACAGCATACAAGGTTTGGAGGCATCGTAGATGGCAGGAACAGGCTCTTCCGTGACACATTTCTTCAGCTTAGCAAAAGCCAGTTGGCAGTCGGAGTCCCACTTCCACGTAGCGTCTTTGCTGAGGAGGCACCTCAGTGGATGGGCAATTTTACTGAAGTGAGCGATGTACCGACGGTAAACATTCACGGTACCGAGAAAACGCTGCAGCTCTTTCGGGCGTGATGGTGTGGGAAAGCGCAAAATCGCCTCCACGTTGCTTCGTTTCGGAGTGACTGCGCCATTTGAAACCCTGTGTCCCAGGTACTCAATGGATGTTTGTGCGAACTGACATTTCTTCATTTTGACCCTGACGCATTCGTTTTTAAAAGCGTTTAGAACGGCGTCGAGATGCTTCAGATGGTCAGAAAACGTGTCAGAATACACCACAATATCATCGAAGTAGTTCGTGACGTGCGCTAAGCGGTGTTTTGCTAGGATGGACTTGACAGTCCGCTCAAAAGTTGCTGGGGCGTTACGGAGACCGAAAGGCATTACAAGCCATTCGTAGTGACCGGTACGTGTCACAAAGGCTGTTTTCGGGATGTCTTCTGGGTGCATCTTGACGTGCCAGTAACCCGACGTGATGTCTAACGTTGAAAAGTACGTCGATTTCCCGAGAGAGTCCAGAACGTCGTCAATGCGAGGGATTGGTTGGTAGTCGGGCACCGTCACTGCGTTCAGCTTGCGGTAATCTATGCAGAAACGTGTGCGCCCTTCTCCCTTTTTCTCTGCCAGAAGTGCAGGGGCAGCGTACGGAGACGTAGACAGCCGTATTACGCCTTGCGTGAGGAGGTCGCTGACTTGTCTGTCCATTTCGACGCTATCGGCTTCTGAGCATCGATAGGGACCCCTGCGGATGGGGACTATGTTTGTGACGGGAATGCGATTCATCTCGCTACTGATACACCCAATGTCAATTTGTGATTTTGAAACAATGTCCTCGTACTTGCGGAGAAGCTGCTTAAGTGCAGACCTCTGAGTGTCATTTAGATGGCCCAAATCGGAAGCTTGAGGTTCCTGTACACAAGCGTTTTTGTCAGCTGCGTAACGGACTTGTGGGCTTTGAGGGTGGAGGACATTATTTCCTTGGCCTAGGGTCAGGGTGTCGAGGTCTAGAAACAAGTTGAAGAGGCAGGCGCTGTCCAAGCCAAGAAGTAGGTTGCTCTTCATTCCTTGCAGAACGTGCGCTTCTATTTCCTTGGTGATTTTTCCGATTCGTACTTTTATATTGACGCGACCCAAAATTTTGGTAGGTGATGTTACTTGATCTACAGTGATGCATGAATCTCTCATTATTTTTTAGGCGAAGGGCTGTCAGCACTGCTTCGCTGATGCAGGTAATTGTGACTCCGGTATTAAGAGTAGCGCTATCTAGGTGCCCGTTAATGAGTGCATCAAAGTGAAATAACATAGCTTTGGGTCGCCCTCCTCGTTTCCGTGGTTGGTAGCGAGGGCGGAAATGCTTGCGCGTCGTGGGCATTCATTGTGCCAGTGCATCTGTCGTGGCAAGCCGGCCATGGCGCAATTCCTGCATTCGGACATGAGTGCTCGGCCCGGCGTATTAGGCGGACGCTGATGGGAATTGCCGCTTGGTGCATTGATCTGTGCGTGTCGACCTGTTGGAACGCGGTGCGACTTAGCTCGGTTCATAGCAGCCTCTACTCTAAGCGCAGCTGAAAGCCACGCTGCTGAGGTTGGTGGAGTAAGCCCGGCAAGAGCCATTTCCATTTCAGCAGGAAG
Organism: Haemaphysalis longicornis; assembly: GCF_048455015.1. NCBI lineage: Eukaryota > Metazoa > Arthropoda > Arachnida > Ixodida > Ixodidae > Haemaphysalis > Haemaphysalis longicornis. The sequence continues at coordinate 205,386,645 of NW_027526385.1, forward strand.
GCCGTCCATAAGCCCTGATATAAAGTTTGCGTCCTTTAGTTCAGCGAGGCGTCCAGACACATTTTTTCATCGTAATAATCCTTGAGGCTCTGGCCCGATTTTAGGCGGCAATGAATGAACTGACGGAATGAATCCGTGATGGCGCTTGCGAACCGTTCGGTCATGCATGCAACGAGGTCCTATATATATAGGTAAAAGGTATGAATAACTTTCCTACTAACTTGTCCATTAAAAATTGCCCTACATTTTTGGAAGTACAACTTCCTTGTTCAGGGGTAATCTTACAATGCGCACAGAACCCTTAAGCACACTGCATGCGAGCGATTTCAATCTTCCGCTCCCTGTTCAAGGAGTGGCGTAAGCCAGAGAAAGTAACAAACCATGTTACAACATGCCACTTGCGAGGCTTAGTGCTGAGAAAGAGAGACCAAAAACTAATGAGAAGAAAAGAAAGTAAAAAAACCAGGAAAGGCTGTGATGTTTGTGAGAAAACGGCAGAGGTGGGGATGGGAGCGTAAGCAAAACTTTGTGTCGGCCCCCTGCGGCTGACACAAAAGGAAACTGACAAACAAAATAGACATCACACGTGCACAGATTGAAAGAGCGGGGCGTTGATGTTCGCACAAAAAACGCTGTCTTGGCCCGGAGCTTGTTTCGTGAGTTAACCAAAGACAGACCATCAGGCAGAGAGGCATTGCTTCTCCCAAGAAACACGTGATAATTATAGTTTGTTTGCCCTTTCAACATCGGCGATGTAGTAACTTCGACACGGGTCGTCACGACGAACAATCAGCCTTGATTGTGCGCTGACTAACCTATAGATATAGGACTGGCGGGACGTCACCGACCGGAACAAATAAGAGCCAGGCGGCTAAACTGACAGGGAAACCAACAGCGTCCGGCGCTATCACCGCTCCTTGGCCGTCGGTATCCGGTTACCACATCTCGTCAATCCTTAAATAAAGAAATCATTTCACTTGCAGAAGTCCTCATTTCGGAAACAGTCTGGTAGCTTCCGTACCCTTGTGCTACGCCGAGTCGCTGTGGTGTCCGCACTCTCCGGCGAACTGGCCACTACCGTGGGAGGGGAAGTCCCGTCGAGGTGTGACGGAGCCTCAGGAGCCGTTGCGGCTTCGACAGCAGCATGATCACTTGGTTCACTCTCCGGAGTACGTGGAATCGGTGGCGAGGGGGCAGCAGTCGCGTGGTCCGGGCTCAAAGGCGCCGGGAGTGCAAAAGGACGTTGCTCTGGTGGACGGATTTGAATTTCGGGCCTCTGCATGAAGCACGCTCTTGCAGTGTCCGCTTGTTGAGAACGTAGGTGATCAGCATGTACAAACCGGAAATAATTGTGCTCTTTCACCACATAGGTCACCGCACTGACCACCTGAGTCACTCACTACTGCTTCCTGCCACGACACATGTTCTGCGCGCACTATTTTCACGTAGACGCGGTCACCCACACGAAACACACGTTCCTTACAACGCCCTATATCACACTCTTGTTTCACATGCTCTTGCTTACCCCACATAGCATGACCAAAATCAGGTTTCAACTGAGAAAGTTTTTTGCGGGGTTGCTTTTCAAAAACAACTTAGCTGGCGAGTGTCCTGTGACACTACTGGGAGTGTTGCGATACGCACAAAGAAGTCTAGTGAAAAATAACTGCCCGGAGCCCGCATGATGACGCGTCGCACAACAGGCCTATCGACTTTCCTACATCGTAGAAAGTTAAGACGTGGGAGCTTGTGAGCAGACGCTTCGTCGTGGAGAAACCCTCTCGGCATTCCTTCGTCCAAGACCACTTTTTATGCTTTTTTAGGAGCCTGTAAAGTGGCTCTGCGATTGCCAAGGCGTTGTTGAGGAATTTCGCGTAGAAATTTAGCATTCCAAAGTAGACCTTTAGTTCCGTCTTTGTGCTAGGCTCAGGGGCTTGAGAGATTGCTATTTTCTTTGTGTCGGTAGGGTAGATTTCCTGCGCGTTTACGTTGTGACCTAAGTACGTTACAGAACCCTGGAAAAAGAGGCATTTTTCTTCACTGAACGTGATATTGTAATCACGAAACCTATTCAAGACACGTTCGAGTGTCTTTTGGCGACCAGCGGAGTCACAACCCGAACTATGACGTCATTTATGTAACATCCGTCATTCGGTATGCCACGCAATACTCTATCCATTAGGGCCTAGAAAATTGCGGACGCACTGGCCACCCCGGACGGAAGGCGCTAGAACTCGAACAGACCGAAGCTTGTGTGAATTGTCAACAATGGTCTGGATTCAGGACTGAGAGGCACTTGTTGATACGCAGACGACAAATCTGGAACAAATCTGGAACGCAGAATACCCGCAAAGAATCATTCAAAAACTCGCCGAAATTGCATTTCCTGGCTAAGTGCTTCATTTCTACAATAAAATCTTCGACACTTTCTTGTTTGTGTTGAACACGGCAATAAAATTTGCACCGATCAGCTATCACTAAACTCGAAGAACTGTAATGACCCTGAAGCAACTGTTTCACCTCTCTAAAGGTTTTGTTCGCCGGCGCGTCTAGCACAACCAAACTCTTGAGCACTTCATACACTTCTGCGCCAATTGCAGTCAGAAACACGGGCAAAATTTTTCCTGTTTTACATCATTTGCAATTACGAAAAGTTCAAAGCGCTCAAGGTACAAGTCAAAGTTCTGAGTTCTCTTATCAAACTCTCTTCACTTGCACAAATGCGAAATTTTGAAGATGCAAGGTACTCAAAAAGTCTGCATTTGAAGGTGAGGCTTACGAAGTCGCATCATGGCGGTGTTTGGGCGTTGGGGTGACACGGCGCGTTTCCTGACGGTCCGTTGAAGAACCCGTTGCAAGAGTGCTGGTGTAATTCCAAAGAAGGTGCAGAGGATCGTCCGTCGTTCCGTCGTTAGTAGTGCGTGGCTGCCTGCTCAGTTGTTACCGGGGCACTTTCTTCTTAGGCTACGAGGGCCGTCGACCATCCTCGTCGCCACATGTAGTAATTTCGACACTGGTAGTCATGACGAAGAATAAGCCTTTATTGTCCACTGACCAACAGATATATATAGGACCAGCGTGACGTAAGCCACCGGAACAGATAACAGCAAAGCGGCTAAACACAAAGGGAAACCAACAGCGTCCGGAGCGATCACCGCTCCTTGGCCGTCGCTATCACGTTAACACAGGCGACATGGCGACGAAGAAAGGCATTGGCGGCAGCCAGCGGCGAGTCGCAGAGCGGTCAGACCGCGCGAATGACAGCGATCAAGTTACACAGGGAGCGATCAGTTCCGAGAAGGCGATGAGTGCTCCGTCCGTCCTCGGCGGCAGCGTAGAGCAAATTAAAGGTGCACATACGGCGCGACATGCGCGAAGTTGAATGGAGGACCGAGACAGAAAACCACTGAATTACGCAATCGCTATGTCTTAATAGAACGCGAAAGTTTTAAGGTACGGCCAGCCTGGCACTCCATTCCACGTCACCTCCCTCTCTCCTCTCAATTGTCCCAACGTGGACCGCATTTATCTCGCAGCACGTCGAGTGCTAGGTTTACGTGGCTTTTTTGGGCGGCCCGTTTTGTGAGCTATGGCAGGTTGTTGTGAAGGAAAGAAATCCTATTATGATGAGGGTCGAGAGTGAAACAATGTGCCTCTGCGTCCGATTGTCAATCAATGTCCGTGGTCCTGCGGAGGCACGACATGCTACCAGCGCTCTCTTTGATACCATGAGTCAATGCTTTGATCTTATAAATCACATACGGTTGTTTCGGTTCGCGGTCCCGTTTAATGTGAAAACCTGTCTCCAGCAGAGTGACATTATTTGGTCAAATGGGTGTCTTTCGAGGTTGACATGTCTTGAAAGGGGCAAATTCGGTTGTGTTTTAGCGTGAAACGGTGGTTGTGAATACTTTACAGAAGGCGGTTTCTATTCGTCCGATGTACTTCGTGCGACCGACGTCACAGTGAAGCATGTAGACGACATTATGGCTGTCACAGCTTAGGTGAGCATTTATTTTGAATACCTAATCTGAGGAGCAGGGTTTAGCACTAGCGGTCGTTGACATGTGTAAACAGAACCTCCAACGCGTTTTCTTCCATGGCTGGCATCCCCATTGCGTGCCCTCAATGGCACTCGTATTCGCTCTGACTTCCATATATTTCAGGGGTTTTGCACGGCGATAAACCACTCGGGGGGACGGCGGCTTTTGGAGGATTTATAATAGCCGGCTACTTTGTTGCATAATTACAAAATGTCTCGAAAGCATATTATTAAGTTTAGAAAACTCCAATGAGTGGCTGAGGACAAGATTTGTCTGGTTTTCTTCATTCCTGGAAATACTTTCATATAGAAAGTCGTGGCGATTTAGGTTACGACCTCTGTTGATGGAGTCATCGACAACTGATGCTGGCTACTTTTGATGCATGAGGGCATTTTTAAGTTGTTGGGAGTTGTGTGAAAGTCGGCGTTGGTATAGCATATTCTGCTGTATCTATGGGCCTGAGATTAAGCAATGCTGATCCTAAAATGCCGTTGATGGTCACTTTCAAAGTTCAGGTACTGCTGGTGATCTGTGGGTTTTTTTATATAATGCTGTGATCGTTCTTGTACCCTCTACATGAATGGTGACGTCGAGATTTGGATGATGATGTTTGGTGCCTAATGGTGGACTGCCAACAAGGGCGAAGAGTGCCAGAGAAGAATTTAACGAATTTTGATTGGGCCGTAAATATTAAACGATGTGACTAAAAGTAAGAGTGACGCAAAACTAAAGACAATTGAGATGGCTGGTTTATGGGTCCAGGATGATTATCCATAATATGAGAAGAGCTTCTGAAATTTCACCTCAGCTGAAAACGTAAAAAACACATTCATTAGAAAACATTGGTTCATCGGCTAAAACGTATGATGGGTGCAGTAGAATTTTTCGTCTCTATATTTCAGGGAAATGTGTGTGTCCTGTTTTATCACGTGCTTTGCATGTGAATAGTATGTAGACTAAGTATACGCCCTTTTAACACCTCTTACACATGGGTCCCCAAATTTCTGTGAGCAGGTGGGAGGGCGTCACATGTGTTTGGCCTATTCGCAGCCTAGCCAGGGCGACTTCAGTGTATCTGTTGTGTGAGTCAGATGTGTAGCGTCCCAACTGTCGTTTTATTACATGTGGTTGGTTTTCTGTTTGTTGAATCTAGTGTAATTGCCATGTGTTACGAAGCTGTCGTCTGATGTGCGTTTTTCGGTCGGTGTAAGGTACTGTTGTAATGCAAGTGTAGTCATGAGAGGAGCAGCACCAGTTATTTGATCGGCGACCTCATTGGCAGAGATTCCACTGTGCCCTCGTTTCAAGCATATAGGTTTTTGAAGATTTGAGGCATATTTCTTCACTAGTCCCTTCAAAAGACCATTGAAAACATAGTTTTTGGATTTCCTTCCCGATGTCAGCGCCTGTACAACGTTTAGGTACTCTGTGTGCACGATGGACTTGGAAATTTTATGTTTGATGATGTGATTTGAAATCTGTAAGATGTCATACGCTTCTGCCGTGTAAATACTAATATGAAAACACATTGTTTGGCTGACTCCAAAATTTAGGCTGTAGGCTGCACGGGACAGTAGAAGCAGTTTTGGACGCGTCGCTGAAAAATTCTGCGTACCTGTAGTTCGCACTCCAAGGGTACCCTATTTTTTCTACTAGTGGGAATGATAGGTCGCATGATATGGGACGTAGATGCCATGGTGGAATAAAATATTCGATGAGTGTCTTATACATGTCTGAAAGAGATTCCTTGAAAGCATAAACTTCCTCTCTCTTTCTGAGGGAGAAGCTGTTTGATATGAGTAATGATTGTAGTTTCTTCATCAGATAAAATACCAAAAAACTTGTGCTGCTTGTTTGCGGGAGTCGGCACATTGGCAAGCATGATGTTTGGGTGCGGGTAAACCTCACGCTTCCTGGAGAACCTTTTTCCGGGATTTTATTAAAACCATTTTTGTGAGACCAGCTGGAAAGTTTATTGACACCAAGCTGGACAGGACATTCGCAGATGGATATCTTACATGATTTAAAGGATATCTGCACGTCGTCTACAAACATGTAATATGAGTTTGTAGGTGGCAATGCCTTTTCGAGAGAGTTCATCTTTACTAAAACAAGAGCACAGCTCAACACGCCACTTTGTGGCACGTCATTTTCCTGCACATGAACCTTTAAAAGTGCACAGACAACCAAGATTGAGCAATCTTGGTGACGGTACCGACAATACCGCGTACCCCGAGCCACCATACTGTTGCTGTAATGTGGCGTGGCTACGAGCTGTAAGGTGAAGGGCAGAAACCTTAAACGGTGGCCGTCGAATCCCAGGTCAATCCCCGGCGGATGGGCTTCCTTTGTGTTTACCAAGCAGGGAGCTCCGGGACCTCTTCAGCTATTAGGGTAAGGCTGACGAAGAAAGTATCCCCGTCCCCATCTTCTATACTACGCCATCTGATATTTTGAAAACCCCCTTCCTGAAACGTGATCGGTTCCTGGAAAGGGGCCGCACCGAAGTATCATTTCCCCCATTGCCACCGGTAACCTTTCCTGAACCGGATCATTTTTCTCGATTTCTTGTGATGGGATCTCTCAATCCAACGCACCCTCCTAAATCTCAGTCAGTCTTCTTGATCGCAAAATATCTTAATGCCGTAATAGGAAAATTGTATAAGTGCAAAAAACCAAAGGCGTGGTGAACTCCTTACCGAAATCAACAACAATATGCAGGCCACAAAGGTTCTAGCTCTGACTAGACGGCTGATCAAGACATTAGACTCACACCCCAATAGAGCCTCAACAGCTCTCAGGGCGTTATATCCTAGCCATATGTCCTGAACGAAATGGATGCAGATCTCGTGGCCAGCTTGAAGGATCGGGGCGTCACTGCCGCGAGGCGCATCACCATACGCTGAGACGACAAGGAGGTTCCCACTTAGCACATCATCTTGACCTTTAACCGCGCAGTTCTCCCACAAATTATAAATGCAGGTTCTATACGGTGCTCAATACGGCCGTACACCCCGAACCCACACCGCTGTTTTAAGTGCCAGTGGTATAGGCACGGTACGAACTCTTGCCATGGCCGAAGGATGTGTGCAAAATGTGCGGCGCACGAAAATCCAAGCGACAACTGCCCATCCGAAACCCTCATTTGTGTGAACTACGGGGTCCGCATGTGGCGTACTCCCGCAAATGCGAAACATTTCAATGTGAAAAAAAGATAATTGGCATCAAGGTAACCTAGAACATCTTAGAGCAGAGAAAGTTCGCCTGGTTCCCCCTGGCGAGGTACGCCGAAACAGCTCGCCAGGGGGCGGAGCGGAGTCTGATGTCCACAGAGACCCAGTTCAGCGAGTCTCCCCTGGTCCCGCCGCTGCCTCCGGCTTGGGTGCCGCACGCAGCCCTACCTAGCACCACGCCGCTTCCTGAGGCAGCAGTGGTTGTGGTGCAAACCACTTCTGTCGGGCCCGGTGTCGCTCCCGCCTCTGCATCCCCGTCCTCCAGTGCACTGGATGGTGCCAAAGGGATGAGCACCACGTGCCCCGCACGGGCTCCAACCGCCACCGCACCGCCCATGCCATCTCCTGTGCCCCAGACGCCCTCGTTAGTGGTGGCTCAAACGAAGGTCATCCGAATGGGGGCCAAGTCAGGGGGCTCGCTCCGTCAGGCTCCTCTCGGCCATCTGATGACGTGATGAATGTCTCGCCGTTCCTGCCTCCAACGCAGCGCAAAGAGCGGCCACCGACTTCCAAGCCTACAGAAAGGTCAAAAAGCCAAATCCCAGAGTAACAGCCCCGAAAGACGACACATGAACACACACACAACACTCCAGCCATTCCTAAATAACAATAATGGAAACATACATTATTATATTACTGTAGGCGAATACCCCAACCCCCGTGGTGTGCTGTTGATGTTTCAGGGAGGCTAGCCAACATAGGCACTGATGATCCGTCCCTACGAAAAGCAGTATGCCGCACACGTACGGGCGTAAAGCCAAACACTGCCGTTGTGTGAAGGACTAAATTCTTTCTGCTGTCACTAGGAGGTGGCTGGAGTTCGCGATCACACAATCCTTGCCATTTTGGCGCTAAGCGATGAAGGCTCCAATACCGTGACCCCTGGCATCAGTCCGGACTTCGGTGTGAGTGGGCATATCGAAGTGGGCTAAAAAGAGGTGAAGTCATGACGAGATGCAGTTAAGGCCTGAAGGGTTTTGCCAGTTATGACAACACGGAAAGGGGAGGGAACTTTGCAGATCCGTTAGAGAACAGAAAATATCAGTAACTTTGAGAATACGGTGGAAATATGGTCTAAGAGCACCAAAACTGCGTACGTATTTACTTTAACAGGACCCAGGGGAGTCCTTAACTGCTTTGATCTCATCGGGATGGGGCTGCACAAAATTAGTGTCGATGAGGTGGCCCAAAGTCGTGAGTTTTGCATGGCAAACCGATGTTGCCCCTCTTCGAGCTGCCGGTTTGCCTGACGAAAAAAAGCAAAGATTTCACGCAGATAATGGAGATGTGGATTGAAAGAAGGACAAAATACAATGATGTCATCAAGGTAGCAGAACCTGCAAATCTACCATTTGAGTCAGCGCCAGATAGAGTCCATAATGAAATGAAAGGTTGATGTCGCATTGCACACACCAAACGGCGTAACCTTAAACTGGTATAGGCCGCTCTGAATGACAAAAGCGGTCTTGACTCGGTTAATCACATCGACTGAAATCTCCTCCTGACGTGAGAGACGTGATTACCTGTTAAGCATGGGACCCCCGCCGTGGCAGTCGCATCGTCGATGCCAGAAAGCGGGTTACAATCGTTCATGGTAACAGGGCCAAGTGCATTTGCCGACACATAAGTGCCGTGGGTAAACTGTGTTTTTCACCAACACAATAAATGAAGCCCATAGACTATACGATGGTTCAATGTTTTTGACGGGCATTTTCTCAACCTGTTGGTCGATAACGCCTCGCTCTTTATGAGAGACATGGTTCGTCTGGCGATAGGCAGGCCGGGCATCAGCTGTACCGATGCGTTTTGTAACAGTAGTGCTTTCCCCCGGAGGCGTGTGACAGAAGTAAAAAAGTCAACGAATGATGACACAAGAAGGCACATTTAGATTGTTGAGGTTCAGATATGCAAGGTTATTGATTGGTGCAAGTTAATGTCGGCCGGCCGGTTGGGGGTTGGAGCCACGTTTTTGAATTGGGACACTGTATAAAGCAAATGGAGAAATTTTATCTGCTCCTAAGGGGGTAGTGGTTGCGATGGGAATTCCTTCGGAAGGGAAGTGGACATAGAATGCAGAGTTCAGGAGGGGCGAGCATAAGTAGGCTTGCTAATCTTGAGAATGGTGTGCTGCAGGGCAACATTTCGCGTCTCTACAACCTCCACGATGGAAGTAGCCAGGAAGTAGCCGTCAGCAAGGGCTGTAGTCGTAGTCAGGGGGCAATAAGTGGCGGCTTGATTGGGGGAGCGAATGTGTTTGCATGGACACAAGTGCGGCGAAATAAAGCTCCAGAAGTCGGCAGGTCAAGACTAAGAAGGCCTGTGGAGTACTCGACGATTTTGACATGCTACCTAAAGAAATCACAGTAAAAGAACACGTCCTGAGGGCATTTGTACAAAACATAAAAAACATGGTGCTGTGGCCGGCGAGTCGGAATTCAAAGGTGCACATTCCAGCTGTCGCCAGTATACCGCCATCGGACACATGAACATAAAAAGGGCGCTCGTCAGCCTTTTGGTGAGCGGATCCGTAGTTTAGCATTCATTTTAGCAATATGCGACCCTTTATCAGTCGACACTTAAACCGGCGTGCCGTCAACTTTCAGGCAAATAAATTTTTCCTCGTCGGCAGCCTAATTGAGGATATTGGGTGGTGTTTTGTAGTGCAGCAACTCCTATGAGAACTGTACTCACTCATTATTCTAACTGGAATTGAAAGCAGCACAAAAAGACGGGACAAGAAACGACGACACACGGCGTAGACTCGCAACTGGTTTGCTTATTCCGTGGCTTAGGAAATATACCCAAGAAAGGAAGGCGAAAACCAAACATGATAAAAATGAATTGCATCGAACAATACAGGCAAAACACACGGTCTATACACATGCATTGGCCAAATGTTAGCAATTCTGATACAGCGGAGCGATAGAAGGCGTCGTCAGAGCGCGAAGCAAGGAAAGGCAAACCTGAACAGTGAAGCTTGATTTTCTTAGGAATTCTGGTAGCCGATTTCCTATATTAGTAGTTCAACACACGGCTTAGTGACACAATCGCCACAGCACAATTATTCTGTGTCGAGGCATTCCTAGTTGGTTGGCGAGTTAGAGCGGATGGGCTGCGGAAAGCGAAACTGTCACTGCTGTGGTGATGGGGAACAGCCACATTGTATGGGTGAATAAATGGCATCGTTGGGTTGCATAGTTCATAACTGGTACGAAACTGGTTATTCACAGAGTTTATGAAACGGTCCTTCCGTATGTACTGAGCGGGCGAAAACCAGCGGCTCTGGCAATAACGGGTAGGACGACCAACACGACCACCTTTAAAACCTATTGTCTGGTCATAGGGCGTTCTTTATTGTCTGAAAGAGGCCGCGGACGAATAAGCTTGCCCATAATAATGGCACGAAGTGGCGTTTGAGAAAAATTGACGACTGTCATGATAGCTGATGTGGCAGGCTAGCTGCAAGCCCCTGCCGAAAATTTCGTCAACCAACTGCACCTATGATGGAGACCATGCTCAGAATGACATCAGCTACGGTGCGTTGGGTGGTAACCGGAATCATGCGTTCCTTTCGCGGCATAGGGTGGGGGTCACCGTTTGTGCAGAGGTTTTTGACGGTGGTGGGCGCGATGGTAAAACGCGTTCTCAGATGAAGACGTTGTGTAAATATTGGGAAGGAGCATTACTTGCTCAGCAATTGGATGACTTTCCGCTTGATCGAAGCACTTGTAAACGTTCACAATTGAATGCCTTCACGCAGTCCTTGAACATGACAATAAATACCGCATAATGTGGTATTCCTTAAGAATGTGGCTAACTTTGCAATATCAGGTCATGTAATTGAGTGCGGCCGAGGAGATAGGATGGTCGATCCTATTTTCATTTAGATGTGATGGCTGCACCATTGTTAGGGCTAGCGGGAAAAAACGGGGTGGCTCTCCAGGCCAGGTGCCCAGCATGTTTTATATGCGAGCTGGGTAATAGTAATGCTGATGCTACAATGATGATCGTGTCGCTGCAGGACTCCCCCTAGCATGATCTGCAATAAAAGGACACAAAAACACATGTACTAGCCGACGCCCGAAGGATCGCGATAGTTTGGTGGGGTATCTCGATGCGCAACGGAAGAGCACACTGCGGCATGTAAATGCGGAAAATAGATGTTCTGAAAGCAGTTATATCTATAGCGATATACAGTTTCCCCACAATAACCAAGAAAAGGAATTTGTGGAATTCAGTGGAGAAGTGCCAGTGGTTGACTAAACGGCCCAGTCAAGGTCGTTGGTGAGGTTACGCGCGAGATCTGAACAATCTCTGGTTTCGAGGCTGGTAGTACGGGTATGGACACCGTGGGTAATCGGCAGCAACGGCTTAACGAATGTTGGAGGAATAGGCAGGTGTGACTCCATGGACGGCGAAAAGATCCCGCATGGTGCAGTGCTATTACGACCGAAGTGCCGCATTTATTACGCATCGGGGTGAACTCGGGGCCTTCGTTGCTGTCTGGGAATCTTGTTCACCGAATGTGACCGTAGGTATTGCGGACTTGCAATGGGTAACTGGGCTATCACTCCTATACTGTGGGATTTGCAACCTGCAAGGTAGTTTCGGCTGTTTGATTTGTAGACTGCTGAGATCCCCTAAACCTGCTAACTAACCTACCCTAGAGTAGAAAATCGGTTGATATCTGGTGACCAGCTCATATTGTGATTCTTCATTGCACGTGTCGCTGGTAGCTTTTTGGGAGACGTTGTTGAGAGGCTACTCCCGAAATACTTGCTCCTGTTTTGCCGTCGCAGCCAGGGCTCGAAACTCGTCACTAGAAATCTCCTTTGCAGATTCTTCAAGAGCCTCACGTGAACTCCGGCAAAAACAAAAATAGTTGAATCTGCTAAGCGCTGTCTAATTTTAAACCATATCCTGATTTAAATATTGAATGTTCGCCGATTCTGTTCTGTACGTCAACGCACGGGATTAATTGATTGTAGGGTTTAACGCGCCGATGCAAGGCATGCAATGAGGTGCGCCGTAGTGGACGGCTCCAGTTAATTTTGACCACCTGGGGATATTTAACATGAGTCGAATTCTCGTAGACACCTCGTCGAAATGTCGTATGCCGGGTATCGATACCGCGTCCTGGTTCTCAGCTGCAGAAATCCTTATCCACTGAGCCACCCCGGCGCGTTACGTAAACGTACGTACTTACGTTGTGTGTTAGGCGTCGTAAACCCCTGCTGAGGGTGCTTGTCACATAGATGCTGCAAGCACCCTCGAGGTGAGTGAGTGAGTGAAAAACATTTTATTCAGCCGGCGACAGGGGAGTGGTTCCTCAACCCAGGAAGCCATGTGATGGGGTGTCAGCCTTCACTCTCGCGGCCAAAAGTGCCTGAACGTACTGATCGCTTCTGGTCACCAGGTTCACCAACAGCTGAGGGGTGGGAAGTGAGGATGAAAGAGAGAAAAAGGTTGGTGTTCGGGGGAAGACTACCTGGTTGTAAGCAGATGTTGCATTGGGCCGGAAATTGCGTTAGAAACATGCGATCGAGGCGTACTAGGTGAAGTAAGGTTTTACTCTGCAGTCAGCGAAATAGAGATTCTTCTTCTATTCCGACTTTAGGATGTGAAGGAGGGAACTGCTGTCCTTCTCACCGGTAATGCGTGATATCTTGAAAAGTGCGTAGAGGTACGGACGGTGCGGTATCCTCGGTAGCCTGGAGGGACACTGCGCAGGCTTGCTGGTGAGCAAAGTTATTGCCTGTTAGAGAGGAATGGCCAGAAGTCCAAATGAGGGTGACTTTCCTACAGGGTTATTGCTAAGACCGTAGTTTCATAGTTGAGCCAGCGACCCTTCCGGCTAGAAAGATAGCGCAGGCTGCTTTATTATTACGGGGTTCTTCGTATGATTGAGGGCTAATGCGATTGCGAACTTTTCGGTATTTGATGTTGAAGAACTCTCGATGGTTGCAGAAGCTACGAGGGTGGTCTTGGTGGTGACTACGGCTACTTGACGCTGTCCATTGGGGTAAGTGATAGCGCCCATGTATGAGAAATGTGCACGGCTTCCATAGCTGATCACGTGCGCTGACTTCATGCTTTAGGGCGGCCGGTTTGTAGGTCAGGGTGCACAGGTTTCGCAAGGGGTGAACCCGGATAACCCTTCTGCAGCTATGTGAGTGTGGCTGAGAAGCACTGGAATAACATGGGATGTGACGACTTTTCAGGAGGTTTAAGCCCGTAGCTGTTTGGGTGAGACGGAGACGTTGACTGGATGAACGGCCTTCAATAAATTCTGACTATATGTTGTGGAGACCCAGTTGTAACAGACGGGGCGTGGACGTTTTCATAGGAAGAATAAACACTTCTTTGAATGCTTTCTGTATAAACCGGTCAATGGTATAATTCAATAGTAGTCATTGGTCAACAGTATTTCTGCCGTCTCCCACTGTGGAGGGAGGTGAACTGAGCTCCAGTTCGAATTGATGTGGTGTAGAAGGTGATCCAGCCAGCCGCGGTCCAGGTCGGCACGAAGCCGGTAAGTGGCATGGTCTGGTCCCGGGGCGGAATTTTTATAGCATTCGAACAAAGCTGCCGCCATTTCGCATAGTTGAAATTCTTATCTAATTCACTGTTTGTGGGTCCTGTATAAGGAGTTTTGTAGAAGTGGCGAGAGGTGTTTTAGCCGTGCGTTTTTGGATAGGATCTTGGAGAGATCCCTTGAAAGAGGTTAGGGACTGGTCATATTGCGTCGGGTCACACTCTAGCTTGAGGGCGGGTCAATCAGGTGGCTAACTAAACACCGTGTTTTGCGACTGGTAAGTGTACCCTGGGTCACAAAGTTGAAGTCATATTTGAAGGGTAAGGGTCACATAATTGAAGCCAATTCTCTTTGCATACATAAATGGCGGATTGAGTGGCTTCTTTATTAAGGGCTGCGATTCTCAGCTGGACCTTGCGGTTCCGTATCAATTGTATCCATCGCTTTGTGAGGCTGCTACGTTTCTCCCAGACGAGGAAAATTTATGCATCCACGCTGTGGGTCTGAAAGGTTGTGATTATGGATTTTGTGTTTACACTGACTGTTTCAATACAGTCAAACGCCGCTACAACGGACGCTTCTACTACAAAATGGCCTGTACAACGAAGCATGCCATATGGCCTGGCCAGATTCCGGTGTTTCTTATGTATTGTGAACGCCACTACAGCGAATACCACTACAGCGAATTTGCCTGTTTAACGAAGAAAATCATGCGTTCCTAATCCCTGAATTGTTGTGTGATAACGAATACGGCTAGCCGCACACGTGGGAACGCGCAGCAGCGAACCGCATCCGAGCAACCGGGCTGCTCGGTATAGGCTCGGGGCTGCGTCGCCTGGCCCGCTGCTGCTTCCGATGGCACTCGCAAATGCAAACGGCCAGACCAAGGTCACCCCGGGCTATCTTTTAAAGAACTATAAAAATAAAAAATGCTGATAATGCCGCTGCACTGCTGCTGAGGGATGTAGCCAGCGGGAGGAGGGAGTTCGACCCCCCGCCTTTCCCCCTCCCAATATATTTTCCCGGCAGCGCGCGTAAGCGAGGGCTAGTGTTTCCTCCCACGAAACTCCTCCCCGGGAAGTCCACATGTTTCCTTTTACGCAGCCAGAGAGGGGACGGTTCGCCTAATTGCGGCTTTGGCCCTCGGGGCGAAGAACACAATCACTGAGGGGGCGCAAACTCCTGCACAGAATGGCGGCGTGGCCCGACTGCGGTTACTCGCTCTTTTTAAGGCGTTGGCCTGTAACTGAACAAGTTGTACTTCCGGACTTTCTTGTGTCGACAGACGCCGAATAGACAAAATAGGAGCGCGGAAGACATCGACAAACAATTTCCATGCAGACTCGGAACATCCAGGCTGGGTGGCCTTCCTTTTCTCCCGCTCCCTCAACTGTTTTCCTACCGGCGGAAAAACAGTCCGGACGAGTTTCGTCGTTGCAGCAGGGTCTACAGTGTAATAAATAAAATGAGAAATGGCACCAAACAGACACGGTACGTCGGCGTGGTCCCAAGTCCTGACTGGCTGTTCTGCTGTTGCCGGAGCACTTGCACTTTTTAGCGAGAAGAAAGAAGGAAAAGGGCGATCGGTGTGCAAATTTGGGATGAAACGTGTACATTTGAGAATTTTTTTTTAAATGACAGGGCGGTTGCGAGAAGGAAGGGACAAAGGGCAACAATGATTTGGAGGAGAGTTTTCGGGCTAGTCTTGGGGAGGCGGCAGCAGAAAAATGGCGTAAAAAGAGTCAGCTAAGTTTGTGCATGCGTGCACTGCCTGACTGTGGAGAGAAGCGAGTCTGCTGCTAATCTGGTCTGTAGCCTGGTTGTTCGATTGTGCCGTGTTCGTGTTCGAATCGCGATTTGTGCAGGTGAAGTTGCAGGGACTAAAAAGCGACGACAATTCAGCCTCGATGAGAAGATGAAGATCATCAGTGCCGTGCAGAGCGGCTGGAAAAAAAGGATGTAGCCGAGGAGTACGGTATCAGCGCATCGACCTTGTCGACGTTCCTTAAGGACAAATAAAAGATACAGGAGCAAGTTGCAAACCTTAAAACGGATCCGTGAAGGAAGCGCATCCGTGCAGCCACATTTCAGGATGATGATGCCGCCGTCTACACGTGGTTTGCCGATGTACGTGCAAGGAAGATTCCTGTCAGCTTGTCGGTGCTGTGTCAGAAGGCCAAACAGTTTGCTTTCGCCCTCGGCGTAGATAAAGCGGACTTCAAAACGACGAGTGGCTGGCTGAGAAGCTCTAAACAACGACATGGCATTGTTTTCAAGACTGTCGCTGGCGAAGAGGCCTACGCACCGCACGATCTCGCCGACAATTGGCGTGAGTCCGAACTGCTGGGAGTGCTGCAAGAGTACAGACCGGAAGACACATTTAATGCCCACGAAACTGCTCTTTTTATGAATTGCTACCTCAGAAGACCCTCTAAGAGAAAACAGATCGCTGCATAGGGGGAAAAAAGTCCAAGCAACGTCTGATTGTGCTGCTCTGCTGCAAAGGAGCAGGGACTGAAAAGCTGAAGCCGCTAGTGATTGGGAGGTCGGCAAAGCCACGATGCTTTAAGGGCGTGCGTAGCCTTCCAGCAGATTAAGTGGCGAGCAAAAAGGCCTAAATGACGGCGGACTTTTTCCAAACCTGGCTTTTGCAACTGGAGAAAAACAATGCGCATTCAGAGTCGCAAGATTGCTCTTCTCATCGACAACTGCGCCGCACACAAGATCCCGGTGCTAAATCACGTGGAGGTGATTTTTCTGCCGCCGAATCGCACGTCGGTGCTGCATCCATTGGACCAAGGAATCATACGGTCCGCTAAAGACCGCTACCGCACGATGATGCTGCAGCAAATTCTGCTAAACTTCCAACACTACATTAAAGGCTAATTTTAATTATTTGCTTACTTTATTCCACTAACTACGGTAAAATGCATTCGCATTTTTCAGTTATGGCAAACTACAACAGCCTGCCCGATTGAATTGAAGCTCTATTATCTTTATCATCATTTAAAAGGCTTCTTAACAAGTTTCTTCTGGAGTGCTGAATGGTACATAACAGGCATAGTGAAATTGTTTTGTGTATTTTTGAGTATTATTCGTTGCACTTTTGCGTATTGTTTTTTGTCGTTGAATTTATGTTTGTAGTGCTGCACTTCTTTTGCTTTTTGCTTCATCGTGTTTCCTCATACTGAGTGAATGTAATTATGCCTGCTTTTGTTTCTTGTGGCATATGGTGTTTAGACATTTCACCTAGACGCGCGGTTTAGCGTTTTCTATCTCGTGAAAATTCCTTAGTGTTCTTTTGAATATTACTATAGTTTTTCATGTATATTATTGCGTTTACTGTTATTCTAGGTCATTTTTTTTCTCCCCTTTCGAGTCGGCCCTAAATATACTACCTATTTTGTATTGCTATATTGCCAATACTTTTTTTATAATTTACATGCATATAGCTCTATAATATGCCACTGTATAATATGATTCTAGAGCGTCCATTGTGTTTTATTCTTCTATGTAATATTTAACCGAGGATCCTGATGCAGTGTCGACTACGGGACCCTCGTCAGTATAATTTTGCTTTGTAACCTTCATCTTCTCGTACGATGGAATAAACTTATGCTTCTTATATATGCTTATCTGCTTTATATGGCGTCAATTTATTGCGCGATGCATATAGCGAAGTGACGTGTATAACGAACAATTACCACGGTCCTGCACGTTTCGTTATACAAGCGTTTGACTGTATTGTCATCAATCCAGCCGGATAAAGGTGGCTTGGGCCATAGAGCGAGAGAAATTGGCCTTGCGGAACGCATCCCAGTTTGTGAGACGGGCGACTCCTATCTTGACGTTGTAATCGAGATTACGAATCGTAAGTTCGATAATATCATGTTCGATCTACGATTCTCGCCAGTGCATGACCGTAACACATCCAGGGTTTCCAGTAATAAAGACAGGTATGGGGAAGTGCCCCTGACTGTGCTGGTTCAAATTCGTGTTGTTGAGCTGGGATGGTTCCGAAGCAGGAGGTTGAAATCATCCATCGATTGCACCAGGAGAGTGCCTTTTTTGGGTTTGTAAGGATAACATCATTGAGAATTAGCAGCTTTAAAACCACCAAGAATAAGTATCAATTTGGTTTCAGCTACGTTAATAGCATCATGACTTGTTAGCTGCATCGGAAAGGTTATGGAGAGAAGGGTGGCGGCCCGACTCGAATGGTTTCCTGAGAAAAACAACATGTACCCGGATGTCATGGCAGAATTCCGAAGAGGACGATCCTCTATTGACAGCGTCATCGATCTGGTATCTTCAGTGGAGCAAGAAAGACACCGTTGGCGAATGGCTGGCGCGTTGCGTTATGACACCAAAATCGCCTATCACAACGTGCTCCAAAATGCTAATATGGATGCACTACAGATTGTGGGTGTAGTCGCCCGACTCTATGCATGGATTTCGAGTTACCTTACTGGTCGCACAATCTTCAAGTCCACGTCTGCTGGTGAAACATGACGCAACAAGGTAAATCGCGGTGATCCACAATAAGGAGTACTGAGCCCCAGACTCTTTATTATTGCCCTAATTGGTCTCTTGGACGAAATGCCTGAAGTGACCAGAGTCAATATGTACGCTGACAATATCTGCATCTGCACTTCTGGTGTAACCTGACAGCAGCTGCGAGCCCGTTCACAGCGAGCCGCAACAACGACTTCGGGGTACTTGTGCCGTCAAGGTCTGAGTTTAGTGCCAGCCAAATGCGTCGTTATCGTGTTCACCCCAAAGTCGATGCTCCGTGATACTCTCAGTATTGAGGGGACACTGATTCCTTACGTCGCACACCTTAGATTTCTGGGGGTGACTGTAGACCGCGGTCGGTCCTGGACGAAACACATCGCCTCGCTGAAGACTAAACTTGCAAGCCTTCTGCATGTTCTTCGCTTCGTGGCGAGAATGAGATGGAGTCTGTCTGGGAGCGCTGTTCTTCAGTTGTACTGGAGCGTGTTTTTGGGGTATCTTCGTTAGAGCCTGCCAGCCATTTCAAACTTCAAAGCTTATTCCCGGCGTACATTGGAGGGCTTGCAAGCACAATACCTCAGAATATGCTTTGGACTACCACGATGTAGCTCTCTTGTTAGCACAATTGCCGAAGGACGTATAGTTCCAATGAACGCACTTCTTTTGTGTGAACCCTTTTGAGTCAACTTTACACGTTTCACAAGGCATTAACACCGAATATTATGGGCTCATCCTTCTTCTTGCTCGAGATGTAGTTTTGCGGCAGCCATTTTGTGAAGTTAACATTTTCCATCAGTTTCGCCCCAATGGTGGTTTCACAGAATCCTCGGTAGTAGTATCAAAAACATCAATCCACCTTTTCATACCGGGAATTGGGAAGAAGTCCTCTTTGCTGTCAATAGCCCTCAAATAGTGCACTATAGCGTTCTTGACAGACAAGTACACCGGAATTGTACATGTATATACTGATGGCTCGGTAAATAAATCCAGGTCTACTGCGGATGTGGTAATTCCAAGCCTCTCTGTTACGCGAGGATTCACAGTACACCACAAGGCTACTTTTAATGCTACCGAGTTGGTTGGTTACTGAGTTCGGAGACGATTCGTTTAGTCTTCAATGAATCCCCTCAAGATTGGGCCCTGTTTTGTGACTCAAAGCCCGCACTCCAGGCCCTCAACGGAGTTATAAGGCAACGACCCTATTATGCCGTTAGTGCAGAAGTAGTCGAAATATTCTCCTTGGCACTGCAACAAGGACATGTCTTCATCATTCAGTGGGTACCAGGCCATTGCGGGCTAGCTGGTAACGATTGGCTGCTAGTCCCACACTGACAATCGTCACACAAGATTACACTATCTGTATCCCGACTGCAAGTTTAGGTCACCTCCTGGTATTCAACAAAATTACTCCCCGCTGTTTCACCAACTACAGCTTGGCGTAGTCTTTACCTGTCGCTACAAGCACCTCGTCGGAGTTACGAATTCATTTATTTTCTTTATTTCCTTTTACCCTCAAAGCAAGACGCTTTGAAGAGGGGAGTGAATATAAAGATACAGGTCAAATACAAAATTTATTTGATGAGTACAGGCTTGTTAGGTTCCTGGGTAAACAATATCAGCTACTGCGGTACGAAGAAGTTGGTGGTCGACAATGGTGGCTGTTGGTCCGGGAAGGTGGATTCATTTTTTTGAAGTGCGGGGTATGAAGGACTGAAGGCAAGCTCTTGTTCGGCAGGGCTGGATTCCAACTTTGTGAACGTGATCTACTCGTGAGGGAATGTACATTGGCCGAAGTATGATTTCGGTGCGCAAATGAGAACTGTGATTGAATATTTTATCAAATTGGCATAGGCGAGAAAATTGACGACGGGATGCAAGGGAAGGAAGGTGCCATGTTTTTTTCATGGACGTTATGCTAGCGGAACGGTTGTAGTTATTCTGTACTAGCTCTAAGGTGCTGATTAAGTTATCAGTACTGGGATCTCATATGGAAGAGGAGTATTCTTATTTACTACGGATTAATGTTTTATATAAAGTTAGTTTTAATGACATAGGTACAGAAGAGAAATTACGGCGAAGATACCCTAACGTTCTTTTAGCGCTGTTGATAATCGTGTTAATATGAAGTGACCAGGTAACCCCGATTGTGAAAAATGCCGTGTTCAAGAGACTCAAGAACAATTAGCAATAACATTGGCCCGTTTGGACCGTCGTGTGGTGTTGGAATAAGTACTGCTGAGACCTTCGCCAGACGCGTAGTGTCACCATTTCTGCGCAGCAGCGGCAGCTCAGCGATATTGTAGTTGAGGCCCGTCCGGCTCAACTTTAACACATGCACAGTATAAGTATAGACGGTATTCGTTGAAAAGTTTAGCGGTCAATTTCTTCGCTTAGCAACACTGGAAACGGCCACAGACATGGCTGATGCGCCATGGAGACGGCGCAGCCTGGGCCACAGCGGCCCCACGCTGAAGAAAAAAAAAGACACCGGCGTGCGTCACCTGTTCCGCTCCAATCCGATTCTAAACTGCGGCGTCAACAGGTATGTTATTATTCGCACTCGCAGTGAACTCGACACAATACTTTGTTTTCGGCAAACAGTTCATCACGTGAAACACAGTCATGTGTTTCACAGTCGTGCTTAGCACGGACAAAAGCCGGCATCCCGCGGAGCCCGACGTAACGAGTGACGGCGCACCGCGGCCTTCGCGATCGTTTACCGGCGGCGCACCGGAGGCAGCAAATCGCGGAGGCAACATGAGCACTTACACGGTTGCATGTAGGAGAAGAGGGGTGCCTGATCTGCGGGCCATGCTCGCAACGTCACCTAACAACAGACGCTTGGCCACAGATATGGCGGTGCACACTTCGTTGCCTGCATACATTCCACGCCACTTAATACCGAGGATAGGCGCCTTCTCTACGTAGCCCTTTATTTATTCCTACGCCATCTTCATCTATCTAGACCTCTATCTATGCTCTTCCCTCCCCTATCCCTTCCCACACACAGAATAGCTGGCCAGATACACTACCATCAGGCCACCTTTCTGTGTTTTTTTCATTAAAATTTCTCTCTCGCACGCGCAATGACTATAGATTTATTGTTCTCTAGAGAATAGAGACGAGCATGGAGTGATGCCATTGAAGCAACTTGTTCTTCCAGAATTCTGGTGAGATGCTTACATTTCATCCAGGAAGTTGTATTGTGGGAATGTTGTGCAGGCGAGGGAGGAAGGGAATTAGTTTGAGCTGTGGGAGAGACCCGTTGGGCTCAGCTTACTTGTTTAGTCTGGGAGAACTCAATGTCGGGTGACAGTGGCGGGTGCTGGATTACGTTGGTGGTTTTTTGCGAGAATGGATGCGTTTTCTTTACGAATGAGTCGTTGAACGATACCGTCCACACCCACGAACCGGGAAGGAGACTGTGGCTGTTTCAGTAGTGTTTCGGGGCTTGTCTGAGCCGCCTTTGCTGGAGAATAAACGGTTCGACTTAACGGTTTGAGCAGCCTGGCGCTCCCGAAAGGTGGGAACCAAAGCACAGGTCGCAGGTTGGTGATCACGTGTGGTTTAGTTTAGGCTACTTGGTCCCATATTTATGGCAGACCGGAGTGGTAGGGTTCGGGGACGTCGTGGACCTCTGGCATACGGTGTGACATGTAGCACACACAGGGTTGGTTTTCTTGTAGATGGAGCATGGTTATTCTGCGCCGTAATGTGGGACTGTGTAACGGACCTTGGGTTCCGCGAAAGTCAGAACCACCGTAGATGAGGTGCCAAGTCTTCTAGCTGTGTACAGTTCATCCGTACTCTGATCAATGTTGTTGAGAATATTTGCTTCAGACAGTCGAGGTAGACACCACTGATGATGCCTTTAACAGAGTAGTCGTAGGGTGCCAGGCCGTAAAGTTGGACGGAGTACTGCTCGTTATGAAGTGTTACATATTGAATTTTACCCAGAGCTCGTGCCACTTTGGACAATGGAGTACTCACAGTGGCCCTGTTTTGTGTTACATCTACTCGGGGGAGCAGATTTGATTGACGCCACGTGACCTTGATGGCGTTCAGTAGCGCCAGGGACAGCTCAGCGTACTCAATGTTGCCTAGCGCTAGCCTGCCCTAGGGACTTAATACTAGCTTGCAATCATCTTTCTGGACTTTCGGGAGGGGCTTATGCCTGAGGAATGCTTTAGTTGCGGGCCGCAGGGCTTGCCTGTCTTGTTGTGGGGTCGTGATTGTGGCAGTGTTGGCCGTGGAGGCACTGCGCTGTCGGCGACGGTGGGCTCGGGAGACGACATCGACGGAGTCTTGATGGTGATCTTGATTTACGGCAAAATCATCTTCTGTGATAATCAAGCACATTTTGGTGTCTGCTGAGGGGTGGTTGACGGCTGCTGGTCTTTATTTGCAGTCGCGTGACCTACTTGTATGACATCAGCAACCATACCTGGATCTGAAGAGGTGTTGTTTGAAGCCCAGTAGCGGCACTTGAGGTGCTCTAGGTGCCTTGCATGACGGGTTCCTTTGCTGCGGCTAGCGCTCAGCGGCAGGCATGGTGCGGGAGTCGTGAACAAACGTAAATCACAAAATATATCACCCACGGGGTCGAGGCGGGTGCTCCGATTATCGGTAGAGCTTGTAGAGTTCACTATCACAGATAAGGGTAGGACCAAACAAATTTAAACATTACTGCGTTAAAATTAGCGGAGCCGATGAAGGACCCGTCTTATCAGCGCAGTTTTTCTGTTTTCCACTCGAGGTGTTGAGAAGTGGGATAATCAGTTTCGAGGAGTCATAAATTTGGAGACGTCATCGTTCATAAGTAGCAATTCAAAAATCTGTTTTTGAACCTTTCATAGAGACACAAAGTTATCGAGAAGATCCAAGTAAAATGAAATATGCAAGGAAGTTATGCTATACAAACTGTGTGCAGGTCAAGTTAAAGGAGACAACAAAGAAAATATAAAACTTTGCTGAAACATAACAGTGAAGGTTTCTGTCTAGACTCAGAGTAACGCCAATTTTAAAGGCAGAAGACTGTTGGCCTAGCATATTAGTCGTTCATTATCGCTTTATGTTGGGCTAGTCGGTGTAACATTCTGGGAAGGCAATTTGCGTTTGGTAGGCTGCTAAAAACAGACACACAAAAAATGTACAATCCATCAAGGAAACGGCTTTTTAGTGGGATTGACTTTAGCGGCACAGAGTTTCGAAGGACGCAGACATATAGTGCAACCCTTTTCATGAACCGACCTACTTAAGAAATTGCTCGCACATTTGCAGCATGTTTACCGCGATGCTGCTCTTCAGCGTCTGGCCGAGACAGCTAGTATGCAAGAAATTGATGTACCGCCCTAACTACTTGAGCATGTTATGGCTCATTTTTTATCCCTTTTGACAGATCGTAACTTTGTTTTGACTATTCATATAGTCTGCCTAATTTTGGCTTGCGTTCGACAGCTCAGAGAACATGTGTTATTAAAGAGCAAATTTTCTTGTTCCTATACAGCTCTTTTTGCGTTTAGAGGGTTACGGATTGTCATTGAACTAAGCGGGAATGTACACGTGAGAAAAGGAGATGCCAGCTTGGAGTGCACCCTCGGATGCGGGAAATTGACCTACAAACGCTGAGTGTTTTGTGCGTTCCTTTCGGTTGGACGGTGCGGAAAGCAATTTGAAATTGATCATACTGCACTTGGTAGTTAAAGAGATCTAAAATGACAAACACGACATAGACAACATAGTACTCCTGCTTCACCTTTGTGCTGAGGAACTAGAAGTGGAGAATTTCGGAATTCCTTGCTTCATTGGGGAAACGCTGTTCATTACGGTACATGCCATGTCGGTAAGACGCCAACCGTTGTAATCGTCTTCCCGTGCTTCCAGCCCGATAGAAGTTTTACGGGTTCATTCAAGATGTGTGGTTCGTCAGCCGGTGGATTGTGTAAATTTTTTAAAACGCCTTAAAATGTGTTTCGGTACATGCAATTCCACGCTTATATAAAATGAATTTGTTCAGCCGCGCTTTAATATCAGCGTAGAGTTTTAATTTTGCACGATACTTACTGTACTTCACTTTCTAAATTACGAAGACAAGTGATTCTTTATTGAAGCCTTGTTTAGAAGCCACAAAATATGAAACACACTCTTCCGTGCTATAAAAGCTCGTTGGTGGCAGCGCGTTTACCGCTAACAAGGGGGTAGCCCTGTTTTGACACAAGACATTTTTTGGAGAAAAAACTGTTAATCTATAATTTCGTATTTATTATTTCTAAAAAAAAACAATATTGTGCATTTCGTATAATATCAGTAAACTGCGTCGAAAGAGGTGTAAGTAAATTTTGGTACGTGTTACCAGCTTATTTATTTCGACGACCGCTCGGTCGCCAATGGGTACCTCGAATAATACTGGTATGTGAACTTTTTGTCTGGTGAAAAATTGGCCACTCTAGTAAACCTGTTACAAGGTGAGAAACCCAAATAAAAGAAATAGAAAAGTCTCACAAAACCCGCATGCCTCCAAAGTGGCTGTCCTGTGGTTTGATTCAGAATGCAGTAACAGATTCAACCAATATGATGATCATAGTTCAATTTTATGGCGCAAGGCTAACGGGGCAAAGGTGCCAAATTAGTTCTTAGGTATGAGGAGTTAACTATAAAACAATAAAATCGCTCAATAAGAAGTAAAAATCAGTTGAAGACAATGCTAGTGGCTGGTGTATAGGGCCAGAGTTGATTATGTATGGTAGTAAAGGAAGTTTAAAAAGTTAAAATCTGAAAAATACTTAAAAGCAAAAATGGCAGGTATCATGGCATCGTCCAACAAAAACAGCAGTGGGTGTAGTGGAATGTGTTGTCCGTACAGTTGTGGAAAGTGTTTGTGTCGTGTTGTGTCGAGTGCCTTGTATTCAATGGGGATGTGGACTAGGAATAGGGCCTCTCCACACCTGCTGCACCGGGGTCTCGTTGATCCCGTGAGGAGATAGGAATGAGTTGCATGCGTGTGCCCAGTCCGTAGCCTAGCCAAAGCGAATTATGTGTATCATGTTGCTTTTGTCAGTGGTGTTTGATCTCAAGTGCGGCTTAATTACAAGTAACGTATTGTCACTCTGTTTACTCCAGTCTGCTTGCCATGTTTTGCGAAGTTGTTGTGTTACATGTGGCTTCATGTCAGTGTAAAGTACCATTGTTATGTTACTGTGACTTGTAGTGCAGCACCAGCAGCCATCTCATCCGCAACCTCATTCCCGACGTTCTCACTAAGCCCTGAAACCCACCATATAGCATAACCAAGGTTTGTGGTATATGCGGATAGAGTAGCCTTGAAAATAACATTAACTACATAGTTATTAGATCGTTTGTTAGAGTAAAGCGCACGTACGACGCTTATGGAGTCCGTTTACACAATGAATTTTGGAAATATTTGTTGTACAAGGTGATCTAAAACGATTAAGATGCCGTAGGCTTCTGCCGTGAATATACTGTTCTGACCATTCATTGTTTGACAGACAGTAAAGTTCGGTCCTTGCGCAGCAAAAGACACAGCGGTAGCAGTCTTCGACGCATCACTATAAAATTCTGGACATCGGCGCTTGTCCTGTAAAACCGAGAAATGTGCCAGAAGCGCAACCTTTGGTACTCGCTTCTTATCTAGTTGAGTAAACAATATATCACATAAAACAACCCAATATGTCAGGTTTTCAAAACTTATTGTCACCTTTGACCCGTGCTGTGCACGCTCATTCTGCTTAAATTGCGCCTTCGTTGGATGCGTTTTCTTCGATTTGTGAAGCTGCACAAGTCTATTGTATGGAAACTATAAACCCTTCTTTGCGACGGAAAAGTAGAAGTAGCAGAGAATGTGGCTTTACTCATGTCTGGCTTTACTCATGGGGTAATCACAAAAATCGCGATCATTGCGTGTGCGCTAGCTCAAGACGACGTTAAGGTGAACCTGAAAAAAAAAGCAAGGATATATTTATTTTTTGACACTTTTGAAAATATTTGTAAGTGTTGTCAGCTTCTGCGCTGCATTTTGGCTTCCCATCGGTACATGTAATTCTTTTTAACCATGTAAAGTATGTCCCTCGAAATTTTATTACAAAAACGTCTTCCCTTTCTAACGGACGTTTTCTAACCATAATCTTGTTCGTCAGCTGCACAAACTGGAAGAATTTGCATTTATTTTTCTGTTTTTGGAACGTCTTTGAGAAACTACAAGCCCATTAAGTGTGCCAAGGCTGCATACAGGCAAGAGCACAGGCAGTGCGTCCTTGCAAGGATGGCCTACAGGGTAGCCTGCCTCTTCAGCAGGTGCAGTCGCCTCGAGCAGGGAGACTTCCCTCCCGCACCCGGTACTTGACACCTCACTCTACTCGAAGAGGCGCACGCTCGCAGATGTAGGCCGCGTTCTTGTGTTGCTACTGCCAAAGGCAGTTCCAATGGCAGACTTTGAATAGAGGTAATTTTTTGGGTATTGAATAAATTTTTGCCCCCCTAAATTTCAAAAGGTTGTTAAATAAGTGTATGTGGTACAGACAACAAACCACGAATGCTTTGTATTTGTGTATGTGCCAAGGTAGACCCTGTGTAAATGAAACATCTTGTTTAAAGGGAGCGGGAGCCAGGGAGGGGAATAGTCCCAACAAGGACACTGGCTGTCCTTTCAGGACAAAATCCTCGTACTAAGAAGTGTACGCCATTTGTATTTGTGTTCATACAATGATAGGTCTTGCCTAACTTCGTGGAAAGTACTTGCTTAGTTAAAAGCAAGGAGCGCCATCGCAATAGAATGTAACAAATGGACCGTGTACGTGTAGGCGGGAAAGTGTAACCATGAGTGTTTTCTACGTTTCTTTGTAACAGGAGAAAAATAAAAATTTCTTATAACTCTTTACCCATTAGCCGCTGATTTTTCAAAGCAAGGCACCCTTTAGCTGCTGATTAAAGGCGAACGGAGCAGCGTAGATATCTCTTCCGAAGCTCTGCAAGCAAAGGACAAAATCACTCTCTGCCACAACTCCTAAGATTAGTTTTTTGTTGGAGGAGAAACCCAGATTCGTCACCGGCCGAGGAAGCGTTCCGTTTAGAGCCTGCACTTCTGTGGAAACGGAAGATGCGGCCTAATTTACAGGTCACGTAAATGGATGGCAATAACAGTGAAGATGACCAAGTTTGATTGAGAACTCAGTGCGTATGCAGTCACTGAAGAAATTGTTTATTTTGATGCTGCCGATTTTATTTTAGTATTATCTTGTACATGTGTGCACTAGAAATCACCAGCATCAATGACGTAAACGTTAAGAGATGGGACACGCAAAACAGGAAGAATAAGAGATGGCCTACTTTAGGATGCTGTTTTCAGTACGAGCATGAATGGATAACAATCGGAAAATAAAAATAAACGACTCCACTACTTAAAAAAAACCTCCATAAATCAACAGTGCGAATCCAACGATGGTCGAATCGCAAAAATGAATAGTCTCACCTTTAGGGCAAAATATTTTGGAAGTGGACAATCAGCTGCTTCGCTCGAGCTTTGGGGGCATGCCCGTGATACATTCTTGGAACAAGGCGGCCGTAAGGTGCTGGTCGGTGGAGCCGTATCCCTGGCCGTAGTATTTTAAGACATTTTGGTGCAACCACGTCTGCGCTCCAGCTAGTGCGAACAAAGAAATCGGGTCCGCAGGTTGACCTCTTGCTCCCACACGACCACTGCAGGACAAGGTGGAACACCCGATCTTTCCACCCAGCCGTTATCTTCCCTCCTCTTCGTCTCTTCTACTTTCCTGTGGTGTACACCCACCAATCTGTATAGAAAGGTCTTGTTTTTGAAAATTGTTTTCAGAGCACAACACTGCTCTGAGCATATCCTAGTAACATAGGGGTCATTTCGGTAAATCTCTGAAGCAGCCCCAAATTTAGCAAACCTAATATGCTGGACGCAAACAAAGAAAGCCCAGCAGAACTAATTGGAGTCCTTGTAAACTCCTTTGCAGTGTTCGAGTACCTAATGGCAATTTCTAACGCTCTGCACAAATGTGTAATCACGTATTTAATGGCTCCTTAGAGAAGTGCTGTTAAAATTCTACATGTTTATTCTGTACCACCCCGCCGTTAAGACTATGGGTACTTTATTTTTCAGCGTTTCATCGTAAGTTTTATCTGCAGTTATGATACATCACATCTCTGACTAGTAGTGAACTTCTCCATTTTGTAATGTTCATTGGCAAAGTAATGCCAATTTAAGCACTAAAGATGGTGAAACAGGCCAAATTTTTTTAGTCTGCCAGAAGCCAACGCTGCCAGGAATGGTCCCGCCATCGGAGACACTACACTTCATCTGCGACCACTTTGAGTAAATCCTATAGTAGGAAATAAAATTTTATGCAATACAGTAGAATGTCGATCAACGAAAATTGCTTAAACACAACTGCCGCTTCAAAAAAACAGTAGCAGGTAAGTTGTTTGGTATTGTAATGTAAAAAAACTAAAACAAAATCAGAACAAAAAATTACACCATCTTGCCGTGGGGAACCCTGATGAGGATGCGAAGCATCGTGGCATTTCCGTGTGGTTCCATTGTGTTGCCGTTATGTTAAGTGATCTGGTTTTTACTAGCGCCAGAGGGAATTCCGCGCCAGGATCCACACCGGGGCAAAGGCACGCAAGTGCTGTGGTGTTACGGTGAGTAGGCGGCAGTTCTTGAGGCGCCGAAACTCGTCTATCATGTTCTTGTCGATGTTATCTCTGTTGTAGAATCGGTAGTCTCCGTCAGCTTTGGTGATGTAAAGGTTGTTGACATTGGTGCACCGGCTGAGAGCCATGTACACGTCCTCGTCCTTTTCGCAGCTTCCCCGCACGGGGCACCTTGAGTATTTATGGTGACGGTGAGCAGCGACACCGCGCACCCCGAGCTCCCAACATAAGCCGTGTCCAACCGTGGCGAGGGGTTTAAAGGTGAAGGGTAGAAGCCGTAAACGGTGGCCGTCGGAGCCTTGGTCAAGCTCCGGCCGATGGGCTGCCTGCCTGTCTACCATGCAGGGAGCTCCGGGACCTCTTTGACTACCAGGGTAAGGTCAAATGAGAAAGTACTCCCGTCTCCCAGCTTTTATAGTATGCTTTATGGTATTGTCTAAACCCACCTCCCCCAACCGTGATCGGCCCCCTAAAAGGGGCCACACCGAGGTATCATTTCCCCCATTGCCATCTTTGACATTTCCTGAACGAGATCATTACTCTCGATTTCTTGTCATGGAGTTCCTGAATCCAACCCACCCTCTTGCATCTTAGTCAGTATTCTTGATCGCCAAGTATCTTGAAGCCTTAATAGGAAAATCATATCAGGCAAAAAAACAAAGAACTGGTGAACTCCTCATCGAGGTAAATGACAAGCAGCAGTCCACAAAGCTTTTAGCTCAAACTAGACTGGCTGATCTAGACATCAGTGTCACACCCAATCGGAGCCTCAACAGCTCGCACGGTTTGATATCAGAACCAGATCTCCTGAACGAAACCGATGCGGATCTCCTTGCCGGCTTGAGAGAGAGAGAGAGAGAGAGAGAGAAACTTTATTTGAGCCCCATTGGGCTAGTCTGGGTGGCGGGTGACCGGCGGTGGTAACCGGCCGGTGACCATTGCAGCTCGCTGAATGACCTTAGCCTGGACCTCACGGTCCGAGCTGCACAACGCCTTCGCCCAGTGCTCTCCGTCTGTGAAGGGGGGGAATGGGTTTTGGGGGCACTGCCACATGCAGTGGTCTTGGGTATCGAGGGACCCGCAGTCGGGGCACAAAGGGGTGGGGTACAAAGAAGGGTAGATAAGGTGAAGTCGATATCGGCAGGGGAGTACGTGTGTCTGGGTGAGTCGCCATAGGCGTTCCTCTTCGTTGGAGAAGGTCGGAGCGGCTGGGGGTAGTTGGCGGCGGGAGAGGCGGTAGTGCGAGGTTATGTCGTTGAAGGTAACAAGTCTGTCGCGGGCTGATAGGGCTCCGTGGAAGGGCTCAAGGCCAGGACCAGCTCGGACGGTGAGCTCTCGAGCGGCCCTGTGTGCTGCCTCGTTCCCCCCCACACCCGCATGGGCCGGAGTCCATACCAGCTCGACTGTGGTGGTGGGAGAATTTTGAAGAAGGATTTTGAGGGCCAAAGGCGAGATCATTCCTTTGGCGAAATTTTGAACGGCCGTTTTGGAATCGGAGATTACGATGGAGGGGGGCGGCCTGAGGGTAAAGGCTAGGGCTACTGCCGCCTCTTCCGCGGTCGCCGGGGAGTTGGTGTACAGAGTAAGGGAAGCAAGCGGAGGGGCGTCAGGGCCATTAATGACCGCTACCGCATAAGCTTCACGGCTCCTGTATCTCGCAGCGTCGACGTAGACGGTGGAGGGGGTGATTGGGTACCGCTTGGTTAACGTCCTCGCCCTGTGCTCCCTGCGCGCTCGATGAAACGTCGGGTGCATATTGCGCGGTATGGGTCTAACCGTTATTAGCTCATGAATGTGGCTGGGAAGGGGAATGGGCGCGTCGATAAAGAATGGGCTGTCAAGGCGCAGCCATCGGAGAAGCATTCTGCCTGAGAGCGTGGCTGTGAGACGAGTGAGCTGACTCAAGAGATGCGCCTCAATCAACTCTTCGGCGGTGTTAAAGACGCCAAGTGATTCAAGGCGGGCAGTGGATGTGCTCTGAGGTACCTGCAGCGCTGTTTTATAAATTTTCCTAATTAGACAATTAATTTTAGCTAATTCGGTGGGCGAAGGTAGCAAGTAGGGAAGAGAGTAAGTGATGCGACTAATAATGAAAGCCTGTATCAGCCGAAGGCGCTCTGCCTCTTTGAGCCCCTGATTTCGGGTAGCTATACGACGTATGAGATTGATAGTTTGATTCACCTGAGAAGTGAGGTGTGCTATGAACGTGGTGTTAGCACGGTTGCTCTGTATGTATAGGCCTAAGATTTTCAGGCATTGCACCTGGGGAACGGGCTGTTCGTGAACTCGGATTGTAATGTCCGGAGGAGAAGTGCCTCTGCTGGCACGTTTAGCAGGAAGGATTAGTAGCTCCGTTTTCTCCGGTGAGCATTCAAGTCCAATGCCACGAGCGTAGGCAGCGACGACATCTGCTCCCTGTTGAAGGGTATCCACAATGTGCCCATCACTGCCCCCGGTCGTCCACAAGGTGATGTCGTCGGCATAAAGACTGTGATGAAGGGATGGTATGTTATTCAACTGCTGGGGGAGATTAATCATCGCTATATTGAATAACAGTGGTGACAGGACAGCGCCCT
Organism: Haemaphysalis longicornis; assembly: GCF_048455015.1. NCBI lineage: Eukaryota > Metazoa > Arthropoda > Arachnida > Ixodida > Ixodidae > Haemaphysalis > Haemaphysalis longicornis. Next base: position 205,418,242 of record NW_027526385.1, read on the forward strand.
GCGGGGTACCTATTGAGGGTAGGTGTATTATGTCAGAGCGCAGGTCGTTGATCTGAAGGACTGCAGTGCGATCGGTAAGGAAATCGCGAATGTAATTGTAAGCACGAGCCCCCGGGGCTAGGGCTGTCAGGTTTTGCAGAATGGCTTTGTGGGAGACTCGGTCGAAAGCCTTTCGCAAATCGAGGGCGAGTATCGCTGCAGAGTCTACACGAGAAGGATCAGGGCGTCACTGCCGTGAGACGCATCACCATCCGTAGAGACGACAAGGAGATTCCCACCAAGCACATCATCTTGACCTTTGACCGCGCAGTTCTCCAACAACATATATATGCAGGTTTAATCCGGTGCTCAATACGTCCGTACATCCCGAACCCGCGGCGCGGTTTTAAGTGTCAGCGGTTCGGGCACGGTACGAACTCTTGCCGTGGCCGAACGACGTGTGCAAAATGCGCGGTGCACGATCATCCTAGTGACAACTGCCCATCCGAAACCCTCACTTGTTTAAACTGCGGGGTCCCGCATGCGGCATGCTCCCGCAAGTGCCAAAAATTCCAACTTGAAAAAAAGATCATAAACTTTAAGGTAATCGAGAACATCACCTTTCTTGAGGCGAGAAAGAGGTTCGCCCTTTTCCCTCTGGGGGGGGTACGCTGACGCGGCTCGCCGGGGGGTGGAGCGGCGTCTGGTGTCCACAGAGACACAGTTCAGCGAGTCTGACCTGGTCCTGCCCCCGCCCCCCGCTGGGGTGCCTCACGCAGCCCAACCCGGCCCCACGACGCTTGTTGAGGCAGCAACGATTGTGGCGCAAACCACTTGTGTCGGGACCGGTGCCGCTCCCGCCTCTGTCTCCCCGTCCTCCAGTGCGTTGGAGGGTACCGAGGTGATGGACACCACGGGCCCCGCATCGGCTCCCACCTCCACCGCACCGCCCGTGCCACTTTTGGCGCCCCCAACGCCCGCGGCGGTGGTGGCTCAAAAGAAGGACTCCCGAAGGGGGGCCAAGTCCGGGGGGCCCGGTCCGTCGGGCACCCCTCAGACATCCGACGACGAAATGGATGTCGGGCCGTTCCTGCCTGCAACGCAGCGCAAGGAGCGGCGTCCGACGGCCAAGCCAGTAGAAAGGCCTAAAAAGCCTAATACAAGAGTTACAGCCCCGAAAGACGACACATGAACACACACGAACACACACACTCTAGTCATTCTTAAATTTAAATAATGGTAACAGAAAAACTCATGCAATGGAACTGCAGAGGCCTCCTCAAAAATGTTGACGATGTGTATGAGATTCTGCATTCCAATCAGCCAAGTATCATGTGCCTCCACGAAACCCACCTCAATTCTAAACAAACAAATTTCTTAAATAGGTACATGGTATTCAGAATAGGTACATGGTATTCACCTCTCATGAATACGCCAACTAACCCTCGGCCCTCAGTCCCCAGCGGCTGCGAAGCAACTGACCACGGCGGCGGTCAGACCTGTGACGCAGCAGAGGGTGCTAAGAATTCCTGGATCCGGACAGGCCGCCAATGGAATCTGAACCTGGCAACGTTTAACGCGCGAACCTTATCTAGCGAAGGAAGTCTCGAGGTGTTGTTCGAGGAACTAGAGGGCATTAAATGGGATGTAATAGGGCTTAGCGAGGTTAGGAGGGCAGGCGAAGCCTTTACGGTGCTGAATAATGGACACGTCCTATGTCACCGTGGTCTAGAGGACAGAAGAGAACTGCGAGTGGGATTTCTAGTCAATAAAAGCATAGCTGGCAACATAGACGAATACTATAGCATTAACGAACGGGCAGTAGGTCTTGTAATTAGGCTCAATAAGAGGTACAAGCTCAAGGTGGTACAGGGCTACGCACCCACACCCAGCCACGACGACCAAGTAGTGGAACGCTTCTATGAAGATGTGGAATCGGCAATGGCTAAAGTAAAAACACAGTATACCGTAGTTATGGGGGACTTCAATGCTAAAGTAGGCAAGAATCAGGCTGGAGACAAGGCAGTTGGGAACTATGGTCTGGGCTGTAGAAATAGCAGGGGGGATCTACTAGTTGAGTTTGCAGAACGGAATAACCTCCGCAAAATGAATTTCTTCTGTAAACGGGAGAGTCGGAAGAGTCGGAAGTGGACCTGGAGGAGCCCGAACGGGGAGCACAAAAATGAAATAGACTTCATATTATGCGATAACCCTGGCGTCGTGCAGGATGTGGAAGTGCTCGGAAGGGTAAGGTGTAGTGACCACCGTATGGTAAGGTCTCGAATGAGGCTAGGTTTGAAGAGGGACCGCAACAAGCTAGTACGAAAGAAGCCGATAAACGAACTAACAGTAAGACGTAAAGTAGAAGTATTCAGGATCGCGCTGCAGAACCGATATTCCGCCCTTAACGAGGAAGCCGAGCTTACGACACAGGAAGCCAGCGACAACCTTACACGCATCATCACGGAGTGTGCAATAGAGGTCGGGGGCACTATGGCTAGACAGGATACTGGTAAACTTTCACAGGAGACGAAAGATCTAATCAGGAAACGGCAAACCATGAGAATCTCTACCGCAGCTTACAGAATAGAACTAGCCGAGCTCTCGAAGTTAATCAATAAGCGCAAGACAGCTGACATACGGAAGTATAATATGGAGAGGATCGAATACGCTGTAAAGAACGGAGGTAGCCTGAAAGCAGTGAAGAGACGTCTTGGCGTAGGGAAAAATCAGATGTATGCACTTAAGGATAAGCAAGGCATTGTCATCACAAATAGGGATAAAATAGTCACAGTGGCCGAGGACTTCTTTAGGGATCTGTACAGTAGCCGGGACATACAGGATAATGCCGAACGAGACAGTAGTTCAGAGGAGATAGGCATCCCACCAGTAACGACCGAAGAAGTAAGGAAGGCTTTGAAAGAAATGAAAGGGGGCAAAGCACCTGGTGAGGATCAGATAACAGCAGACCTCTTGAAGGATGGCGGAGAAATTGTACTTGAAAAACTGGCAAACCTGTATACGCAATGCCTAATGACCGCAAGTGTACCGGAATCATGGAAGAACGCAAACATCATCCTAATCCATAAGAAAGGCGACATGAAGGACTTGAAAAATTACAGTCCGATCAGCTTACTGTCAGTCGTCTACAAGGTATTTACCAAGGTAATCGCTAACCGAATCTCTGCAACCTTAGATTTCAGTCAACCTAAAGGACAAGCAGGGTTCCGTAAAGGTTATTCAACAATGGACCATATTCACACGATCAATCAGGTGATAGAGAAGTGCGCTGAGTATACTGAACCCCTATATATAGCCTTCATAGATTATGAGAAAGCATTTGACTCGGTCGAAACCCTAGCAGTCATTCAGGCATTACGGAACCAGGGGGTAGATGATCATTATGTAAGAATACTAGAGGATATCTACAGTGGGTCTACAGCTACCATCATCCTCCATAGGGAGAGCAGTAAAATACCTATAAAGAAGGGTGTCAGACAAGGAGACACAATCTCTCCAATGTTATTCACAGCATGCTTACAAGAAGTATTCAGAACGTTGGATTGGGAACAGGTGGGAGTAAGGGTTAATGGAGAATACCTCAGTAACCTCAGATTTGCTGATGACGTTGCCTTGCTAAGTAACTCGGGGGACGAATTGCAAAGCATGCTTTCCGCACTGGGCGAACAGAGTAGAACAGTGGGCCTGAAAATTAATATGCAGAAAACTATAGTAATGATCAATAACCACGGGACAGCACAGCAGTTTGAGATAGGTGGCGAGGCAGTGGAAGTGGTAAGCGAATATATCTACTTAGGCCAAGTTGTGACCCCAGATCCCAACCATGAGGCAGAGATAATTAGAAGGATCAGAATGGGGTGGGGTGCATATGGCAGACATTCTCAGATAATGAATAGCAGCCTACCATTGTCGCTGAAGAAGAAAGTGTATGACAGCTGCATCTTACCGGTACTCACCTACGGGGCAGAAACTTGGAGGCTCACTAAGAGGGTTCAACTTAAATTGAGAACGACTCAGCGGGCAATGGAGCGGAAAATGATAGGTGTAACATTAAGGGACAAGAAGAGAGCGGAGTGGGTCAGAGAGCAAACTGGTGTTAAAGACATATTAGTAGAAATTAAGAAGAAGAAATGGACGTGGGCGGGGCATGTAATGCGAAGGCAAGATAACCGCTGGTCATTAAGGGTAACAGAGTGGATCCCTAGAGAAGGCAAGCGTTGCAGGGGGCGGCAGAAAGTTAGATGGGCAGATGAGATCAAGAAATTTGCGGGGATAAATTGGTCGCAGTTGGCACAGGACCGAGGTGATTGGAGAATAATGGGAGAGGCCTTTGCCCTGCAGTGGGCGTAGATGGGCTGATGATGATGATGATGATGATGATTCAGAAAGGACAGGGTTGGCTGCACCCACTCTTCAGTAGGTGTGGCAATTATCGCCCGGAAATCATCAGCATGCCCCCCTCTTTCTTTAAACACTGTCCTCGAGGCTGTAGCGATCCGTACGATAATATTTATTTGGTTCATAACGCTATGCTCTATCTACATTCCTCCTGATCATGCACTTTCAACCCCTGATTTCGTGGCGCTGGTCTACCAGCTGCCCGAACCATACACACTAACAGGCGACCCTAATGCGCACAACTCTCTTTGGGGCTCTTCCAGAACGGATGCCCGAGGTCGCCTGATAGAGAAGTTTCTTACATCCTCCAGAGCATGCCTCTTCAACAAAAAACAGCCTACATACCATAACTTAGGATACAATATATACTCGCATCTTGACTTGGCGATTGGTTCCGCAGTTCTCTTTCCATGTCTTGAGTGGGGTGTGGGCACAGACCCTAGTGGTAGTGACCATTTCCCCACTTCATTAACGTATATAGGTATGGGCCCGAGCCGTCCATCTTCCCATAAAAAGTTTAATGAATCAAAAGCAAACTGGAGCACATTCACACAAACATCTCAACTACAGAACACATCCATAACACACCTACACGTGGATGAAGCCGCCAAACTCGCAACGGCGCACATCCTCGACGCCGCTGAAAAGTCCATTCCCCGCGCCTCCAGTGGGTCCCGCACCCCAAGGTGGCCCTGGTGGAACGAGGACTGCAGGCGGGCGCTAGAGGCCCAGAACAAGGCGCGGGGTGACCTTCGCCGGTACCCCAAGTCAGATAACATCATTTCTTTTAAACGGGCAAAGGCTTTGGGGAAGCGAGTGCATTGTGAGGCGAAAAGGGAGAGTTGGCCCACCTTTCTAACTTCCATCAACTAATACACTGACACACACAAAGTCTGGACATGAATAAGAAAACTAAAAGGACAACAGACACACAGCCTGCCCCTGGTTAGTACAACAGGGGACACACTAGAAGACCAGGCTAACACACTTGCACAATACTTCGAACACGTTTCCAGTGCAGCACACTACACAAACACTTTCATGAAACACAAAACATCTGCAGAAAAGAAGTCCCTGCGTGAAAAAATTTCCCCGCATTTCCCCGAGGGGAAGAATGTGAAAGTGCGAATGCACGAGTTGAATTTGCGCGGTTCGATAATGTTCGCGAAAGAGAGATCACACGCACACACACAACTACAAAGAAAGAAAGATGCATTTATTCACAGACACCTATTTGTGTTGTCATTGTACTTGATTGCTAGAGCGGATCTCAGCTTTGAAATTTCGTGCCAGTACTCCTTTAGGCGGGTGCATTAGCCCTTCTCACGCCCGATTCCTGGCCAATCCCCCACGTGGGTATGTGCCATGTCAGCGGCCAGGCAGCGCGCGCCCATCTCCCCCCGTTGCCAAGGAAGACGAGGAGATTCCTGGCCAATCCCCCACGTGGGTATGCTATGCGGACATCGCTGGTGGACGCACGTTCAGGGTCGCTTAAGAAGTGCATCGCACTTAAAACAACAAGTCGCACACTTCTTATAATTCTGCTTTTTCAATTTATGAGCTGAAGGTTGCTCTGAGCATATGTAAGCCTTCAGTTCCTAGTGCAGACCAAATCATATACACCATGATACAACACCTACACCCAGACACTCTTGAAACACTCCTACATCTATACAACATATGGCTTTCGGGGAACATTCTTTGCTCTTGGAGGGAGGCCATAGTGTTGGCTTTCCTGAAGGAAGGAAAGGACCCTTCCTCTCCCGCTAGCTATCGGCCCATCGTCCTCACAAGCTGCCTGTGCAAGCTCCTCGAGAAGATAATAAACAGGAGACTCGTGTACTTTCTTGAGTACAATGGTCTTCTCGAGAGCTGCCAGGCAGGCTTCAGGGCGGGGCGGTCCACCAACGACACTCGTCGCGCTCGAGTCCTATATAAGAGATGCTTTCCTCCACAAACAATACTGTATGACGGTATTCTGTGATCTGGAAAAAGCGTACGATACCACGTGGCGGTATGGCATCCTAAGTTACCTCAAGTCCTTCGGCATAACAGGTAACATGATGAACACACTTGCCAGCTACTTGTCTCAAAGAACCTTTCGTGTGCGATTTGGAACTGCACTCTCTGGGGTTCATGTGCAGGAAAACGGCGTGCCGCAAGGTGGAGTTTTAAGTTGCACCCTTTTTATGGTGCACCCTTAAGTTGCACCCTTTCGGAAGGCGCTACCACCATCGATTTCATGTTCAATTTATGTAGACGACGTACAGTTATCTTTTAAGTCTTGTAACTTGTCTATCTGCGAGTGGCAAGTCCAGCTTGGTGTGAACAAGCTTGCCGGCTGGGCAGATAGCAACGGTTTAAAATTTAATCCAGGAAAGTGCACTTGTGTTTTGTTTTCCAAGAGGCGTGGCGGTTGGCCGGATCCCGACATTCAACTCCACGGTGTCTCTATAGCTGTAAAAAAGGAACACAGGTTCTCAGGTATTATCTGTGACGAAAAGCTCACATTCATCCCAAACATAAAACAACTAAAACATAAATGCTTAAAGACAATGAATATCCTGAAGGTTCTGTCGCACATCTCTTTTGGTGCTGACAAACTTCTTTTGCGTGTTTTTACCAGCTTGATAGGTTCACGATTGGACTATGGTAGCGTTGTTTATGGGTAAGCAAGCAAAACATCCCTCAAAATGCTGGACCCAGTAATCCATCTCGGGCTCCGCCTGGCGTGTGGCGCCTTCCGCACAAGCCGGTCGAAAGCCTCTATGCGGAGTGCAGCAAATGGAACCTACAACGTCAGCGAGCATACACAGATCTCCTTTATGCTTTTACAATTTCATCCATGCCTCACCATCCTTTTAAGTCATTTTTTCATGATACGTCCATGACTGAACTCCTTTTAAATAGACCATCGTTCTCTGCGCCCTTCTCTTACAGAGTTAGAGAGGAAGCGTCAGAGCTTGCTGTCTCCTTCTTGGATACAATCCAAAGTTCTCTAACGAATTTTATAGCACCATAGCATCTCCGCCCTGTATCATGCGACATATCTTTCACACATGTAGATAAAAACCGAGCTCCCACATGTGGAATTCTGCAGCATTTCTTGTATTTGCAGCAGAAGTATGAGTGTTCTGAATTTTATACGGACGCTTCTAAAGCTGCCACCTGTGTCTCGTTCGCAGCGCATGGGCCGGCCTTAGTGTCACTAGAACTCTGAATAGTCATACTAGTATCTTTACGGCAGAGGGTTACGGTGTACTTCTTGTTGTCAATCATATACTTCAAAGCCACATCCCACAATCCATTATCTATACAGATTCCCTAACTGTTGTGCGGGCACTGTCGTCAACAATGCCTTCGAAAAACCACGTTGTCAATCTGATCGTCAAGGGTATTATGTCTGTGTATGTACGCAAATTTGAACTGGTGCTTTGCTTGCTTCCCTGGACACTGTGGTATCGCCGGGAACGAAGCAACGGACCGAATGGCTGCTACTGCTACACTCCTGAATACAGTAGACATAACCATATTACCCTACACCGACGTGAAACCACACATCAGACAACAACTTCGCCAAACATGGCAAACACACTGGAGTGAACAAACAGACAACAAGTTACACGTAAAAAAACCTCACTTGGGACCATACACCACCGACACACGCAATAGATACTCTGAAGTCGCCTTGGCCAGATTACGGATAGGGCACAAACATGCAACGCACTCGCACCTTCTCACTGCATCTCCAAGACCTGTGTGCAGCAGGTGCGGAGAGGCCCTATCCGTAGTGCACACACTAATCACATGCAAGGCACTTCACACAACATGACACAAACACTTCAGAGAACTCTACAGACAACATTTCCCACTACATCCATCGCTGTTTCTAGGTGACGATGCCAGTGTTTCTGTGAAACGTGTGTTTGATTATTTGTCAGATGTTAAGTTTTTAAACCTTATCTCATATCACGCATAATCAAATCTGGCCCTATACACCAGCCATCACCATTACCTATAATTGATTTTACTAGGTTCGGTTTACATGTTTTTATTAGAGTTACTGGATATAGACAGTTGCGAAACACCCCTTAGGCCCCATGTATCGAAAGCCGGTCTTCGGTTGCCTCCCTGCGGCGGGGCAAGCAACGGGGCAAGTTGACTAGCCTGTCGTCTGTCGGCAGGACGTTGAAGCAGTACTCAAGTGCTTGCTGCTGCTGCCGTATGTGATAAAAACAAAAGCCGCAAAAACACAAGTAAATTTTACGTAATTGTTGTGTTTTATTTAAAAAGCAATCTTTATTTTACAGAAGAATTTTGAATAATAATGGTTTAGCGAAGTTCCGTTTTTATCTCCTAGGTGCCGCACACGTCGACTTGCCCCTCAGCTTCCACGGAGTGGGGGGGCTAGCGCCGCCCGGATTCTGAAGCGCAGTTTCGCAACTGTCTATATTGAGTAACTCTGGTTTTTATAGCTACCTTTTTGTGGTAATTACTTCGCTTTATTATATAACTTCTTTTCTGGCACTCTTTGCCCTCCATGGCCTTGCGCCATAAAACACCAACTATCATCAACATCTTTTCGCAGCTTTGTCTTCTCCTTCTTCGTCTTCTTCGGCGGTTCCCCTACGGGAAGATGACGACAGTGGTTGAACGCGAACCTATCTCGTGATGGATTCTTTTGTTGGCCAATCCCTAGGGGCATCCTACAACAATCAGCATCAGAGCCGCTGAGGACGGGGCTGGTTGAGCTGCAAGGCGAGTGGCGCTTCCCGCCACAGCTTTCCCACGGGACATTCAGCATTCCCCTCTAAAGTTTTCAGTTCGTCGTTTCCTTTGACGTTCAGCTGCGCGTGCCTTCGCTGTATTAGTAGCTTCTTGACGTAGTTTTGATGAGTCAAGGACATAAGGCGTGATCGTAGCACTTGCTCCTGTCCAGGATTTGTAGTGTAGTGGGAAGAGCACCGCGTACCTACCGTTAAGACCAGAGAGTCTTGATCGAAACCGGGCGCCGCTAACTATTTCTTTTTTATAGTGTAGTATCGCGGAGCTGTGGGTGTAATAAGGAGAGTTGCGCATGCGCAGTGTGAGTGTGAACGGCGCCGCCATCAACGACGGAGGACCAGGCGAGCCTACGAAATGCTCCGTATTTAAAATTTCTACGTCGGCATGTAAACGGAACTACAAATGGTGCTTTTTGTGAACCCATTGGCATAAGAATCAGCCTTTTACTTTTGCGGCTGCTTCTTTTTTCTTCTTCTTCAAGTTTTTTTCATTCTCGTTGGCCTTGTAAGCGTTTCTCGTTAGTGGTCAGCCATGTTAGCACAACGAATGCAACATCCCACTTCTTGTTCCAAGCGTTCTGTTTCGCTTCAAGACACCGAGGTGACAGGGCTCAGTTCCTTGAACCCCGTTCGTGCCATCGTGGTGGTACTCGCGCTTCATTACCACGTTGCCGCCATCGAAATTCAGTGGCTCGTAAGAACTCCCGAAGTTCAGGTCTTTATCGTCCATGAAGATACAGTTGCATGGACTCAAATATATTTGATGAATTTTGTAGTTCATAGCGGGCCCTTGTTGCCACAAAAACTTTGTGAATGTGGTGCATAAACCTCTTGTGGTCTTCTTGCTTTCTAAAAAAGTATTTGCGGCATTTGTCTTCTTGTGCTTAGAATTCCAATAACTTGTATTAGGAGTGTGTGATATAAATTTGCACCTGCACACATCTATCTCAAAAAACAGAACTCATGTTAAATAGAAGTCTTTTTGTAGGTCCCTCGAATTTCCGTGTACCGAGCGTTTACTGTCTATATATACAAAGACTGTCTTATTGTTTAGTCGAGAACATACGAAACTGCAAAAAACGTTAACTTTTCAACTTTAACAACCTATTCTATGTACAGCTGAACCACGTACAGCTGAACGCTAAATTTCAAAAAAGATTCCCTCCTATCGCCCCCCCAAAGAAAAACGCGCTAAGAACGTACACATAGACAAGGGACCAGTAGGGAAGTTTGATTTTGTAAACATTCTTCAAGTTGTTTTCAAAACATTTACTAGAAATACTACCCGCATAATGTGCCATCAAAAGTTCCTTGCTTATTTATTATCGTTGCCCAAACTTGCTTGTTCATCTAAAAATGACTATCAAGTTTGCAATAAGTAGAGGAAAAAATATTCGCTACATTTCCGATAACCACAACCCTCATCCCACTACAAACCCTTATTCGAAGTATAAAATTCTTACCATATCTTTGTATATGTGGGCCCTGTGAGACGGAAATCTTGTCACGTATACAATAAGTGGAAACAGTGCTTTAAGACCGCATAATGCAGCATAGTGCGAGTAAAAGCCAGTGGAATTCAAAAAGGGCGATGTCAACTTCTGTCATCAACTTCTGAACTTTTATAAGTTTGTGTTCTCGGTTATGTGTGAACTTAGCCTGCCGGAGAGAGACTCGTAAACTACCAAATTAAAACTGCGGCATTACCCCCTCATGGACAAAACATCGCCGGGATGAGTAGAAAAATACCGCTGAAATAAAGACTGTACTTAGGTTGCTGTGCACGAAATTGGTGTATAACGAAGTTGAACGGGAGTAGTAGGGTTTCATTTTTGTTACATGCACAACCACGAACTTTGTAGTGGAGCGGGGGGAGCGGAACGGTCCCTCAGCGACAACTTTCTAGTTCTGATCACTGCTCTCACGGAAAACCTCTAGGGGTTGAAGTAATGGCGGATCAACTTGTCTGAGTAGCATTGTCAGGGAGTAGGACCACAAATTTGTACTTGCTCTCGTGGCGTATGTGTAACGTTCCGGTATCGGAAGTTGAATTGCTGTGCATCATTTGCTTGTTAGTGTCGTATTTCCTGGAGTGCAATATGGCGTGCGGCCTTTCGTCGCCAGGCAATCTCTTCAATGTCCGTGGTTGCGACAGAAGACTCTCCAGGTAGAACGATTGAATGCAACATTGTCAGCACTTCGTGCCTTCAACCAGGCAGAAGGGTGAGAAGCGTGTCGATTCTTGCGGGGCTCTGCTATAATCGAACTGCATATACGGTAGTCTGCAGTGTGTTTCGATAGGGTGCGCCAACGTCCATTGAAACGATATTGGCTATGGCCTTATTCTGCCATCCTGCCAGTCCTTTAACTTGCAGGTGATAGTTCGTGGGTATCCTTTTAATGCTGCGACTGACCGGCAATACCTCTTAATTAGTTGGGCCATGAATGCTGATCCTTGTGACAGAAAAAAAGAGCACAACTTGGACAACGGCCATCAACAATAGCAGTCGGGTTGTTGTCCAAGTCGCGCTGTATTTTAAATGCAAAGCATCTGTTGCTCGAAGCTATGTCCGGCGTCCTTCCGTTGTCCGCACCCATCCCCGTACACTATAAAAAAAGAAAGAGTTAGCGGCGCCCGAATTCGATGCCACGACTCTCTGGCCGCAACGGGAGCTACGCGGCGCTCTTCTCACTGCGTCACAAAACCGAGACAAAAGCAAGTGCTAAAAACGCGCCGTATTTGTTCTTGACTCCTTCAAACTACGTCAAGAAGCTACTGATACAACGAAGGCACGCGAAGCTGAACGTCAACGGAAACACCGATCTCAAAAATTTAGAGGAGGATGTTAGCGTCTCTTGCTCGTGGGGATGTCGCGCGGCCGTGCCCCATCCGCAGCACCTCTGATGATAATTTTCTCAGGATGTCCCTAGGGACTGGCAAACCAAAGAATACGTCACGAGATAGTTTCGTATTCAACCACCGTCGTCATCCTAATGTAGAGGAACCGCTGAGGAAGTAGGACGAGAAGAAGAGAAAGCTGCGAAGACGAGGGCGTGTACGATGTTCTCAGCGGTTGCACTACCGTCAACAACCTTTACCTCACCAACGCTGACGAAGACTACCGAATCTACCGATAGTGCGCGCGCTGCTGCTCCTCCCCTCTCTCCACGCCAGATGCGCGATAAGCGCGCATGCGCGTCTCCTCTCTCATCTCCTCCCCTCCACTCCATCTTCTCTGTATAATCTTCTCACCTCCTCTCCACTCCATCTTCTCTCCGAACGTTTCACCGAAGTCTATTTTTGCGGTCGGAGGTTTTGCTGTACTGCGTGACGGTGTCGCAGCCGGACGTTGTTGCGCTCCCCTACTTGTTCCACTAGACTTTTCCTCTCCCCAATGCATGGGGAGAAGCACTCAGCTCAAAAATCTTGTATATGACACCGGGCGTCCTGCCCTTTGTCACACAGTCTTTGACATTTTTTTTTCTAGCAATGTTCACAAAGCACTAAGCACAATGCTTTCACTAGCACACAAAGTGCCCCTCTCATTCACCTCAGTTATCGTGTGGTCCCCTGACCATCTTCCGGGATGGGAGCACTCAGCTTATCCAATGCCTAAATATAGAAAGTAGGTGACGTACCAGGTGTTTATCTTTTTCTTATGCAGGTAATTTTTTTGCCCTTTCATTTGTACTTTCATTTCGTTTGAATTTTCGGTCCCTGCTTTCTAAAGACTGATTCTTCCCCACATTTTTTTAAAGTCATTTTTACCTTGGTTTCCTTCTGAAATTATGACAAGCGTACTTTGGTATACGCTGTCCGACGCGTTACCGCGGAGACTCCAGAAAATGCTAAACATTCAACATGAGCCCGTACACAACATGACCCTAAGTGCGTAAAAAAGCCGCGTGGAATGCCGCCGAGGACATATCACCAAAGTCTCGTTGGCCCTTATGCCTCGTCCTTCACACCCCCGTACTGCTGTTGTCCGCGGCCCCAACAGTGGTCCTGGACCTGATGAAGGGGCTTTGTAGCTCCCTCTCGTCCCATTGAAAAAGAGGTTCACTCGCTACACTCTTCCCAGCGTCGCAGTCAACCGTCGGCAACCCCTCTACAGGAATCGTCCCTTGTTCTCCGCTCATCCTGTAGCCAATAAACTCCTAAAGCCAATCCTCAACTCCCGCAACTTTCGTGGATGACATAATTCTATTCGCTTTCTTCCCTTGTACCAGGAAACAACTTTGAGTGGACTCGTGGGGGTGTAAACTGAACAGGCCAAAGTGGGGGTCTCGTTACAGTCATCTTCCAGTTTTCGAAGTCCGCATTACACAGTCTAGGGGCATACGTGAGTGGCAACCTCCCCTCTCTTTCGCCCCCCCCCCTCTACTGAGGGGCTGGTACCCGGGGTCCAAGCCCCCCCTGCCCCCCTCAGTGAAGCCACTGGTTAGCACAACTCCTTTCTATCATTTTCTTCGGCAAGTTCACAAAAATTTTGACTGATATTTTTTTTCGCCGCTATGCTGTATGAAAACATTAAAAAAAAGTGGGATAATTGGAAAGATCATTAAATATTCCGTATTTTGTGTTTCTGTATAGTGCCTAACCAATTTTGTTAGCACAAAATAAATGTTTTCTTAGACCCCTAATAATCGGTCAATTTTTTCATAGTCGCGAAGAGCTGAACAAGGAGAGAGCTTCAAAGTGGTGTTTCAAGAAGCCAGCTGCTTGCCAGCCAGCTTTGTTTTTGGACGTACTGCTGACAGAGGTATATTGCTGCTTTTGAGTACTACTTTTGACAGTCTCCAACAAGTTTGTTATTTCTTCTTTTAAAAATTAGGTGCTTATGCACCGTCTCGTCCCCGGCTTGAATGAAAAGTGAATCATTTTCAAGTTTTTTTTGCATCATGTGGGGAGGAGTTAGTGCCTCAAATGTCAAACCCCGAGATTTCTTCAATGGAACCATCCGAAATTGTGGACTTTGAAATAGTTACCACATAGCATGGGTGTCACATATACCAGCGTTATTTAGTTTATCTCAGAGGCGTTTTGTGCGACTTGATTTGTTTTCTAGGACGTGTTCTGGAATAGTTTACACACGAAATGCTCATTATAAAATAATTTAATGTGTCAACACAAATTTTGACTGATCCTTTTTTTTGCTACCATTACTTATGAAAACCTTTTGAAGACTGGTGTAGTTAGAAAGGGCATGTTATGCCACTGCAATGTGTGCCTAACCAATTTGTCTACCACAAAAAAAAACCTCTTAGATGCTCACAGATCGGTTGATTTCCTGCAGTAGCGAAAAACGAAAGTGACGGTATATGAGGATTCAGCAATTCTTGCACTTTGCTCTTTCTTGATCCCTGTTGATTGTATGTTTAGAAGTGAAGGCGCTGAGAGGTTGATGTGAATTTGTAACCATGGAAAGTTTTTTATTGGTCCCGTCAGCGGTCTCACAGCAAAATCTGTTATGTATACCTGTTTTCTCCTGCGCTTGCTTTAGAGGTATTAAAAATTGCACAACAGATCATGTATAGCATTGGTTATTTCACATTGTTCATGGGGTCACCAAACAAGAAGTGAAACAACTCAATAAGCACAAGTGCTGATGGCGGCATACAGGGGGCCATAGTGGTTGCCCAAATATCTGCTATGGCAAGGTTTGGGGTAGCCCTTAAAAAGTCTTTTTTGTTTCTTCTGGTTGGTGTGGATGCATGTGGAGGCGGCCAGGCATTGTGCCGCTTGGTTCAGGGTCGGTTCTCGGAGAGGAAGCGAGACTGCCGGGCCTCAATGAGCTGTTGCTTGGGTGGGGGGGGGTGTAGGCAGCAGTCATGTGGTGCTGCGGCTGAGGCAAACTGTCGAAAATACTCAGGCTCTCTCTGTTCGAGCAAACCTCACATCGTCTGGCGACATCCACCATTAGCCCATCGACATACCCTGAAAAAAAAAATCCTGTTACTTTTCGGGCAATTCTGCACTAGCCGGTAAGTGATAGCAAATGTTGATTGGCAGAAAACATTGGCAGGCAATCTGGGGATCGGCCACACACTTCAAAAGTGGGATGTGCCGAAACCCACTTGTGCATGTTTTTGTGGCTGTGACGCTGCCACCTCTGGAGCTGGGCTGTGACGACGGATATTTCTCGTGCCTCTCCCCCTGTCCTGCACAACTCGTACTTACCACCGTGGGATTTCTCTATCTACCCTCCACAAGTGACGCTTTCCCCCTTTTGGCACTGTCAAAACATGGGGCTGACACAGGCCACTGTATATGCCTTGAGCGTCGCAGTGGCTGCGGCGTGTGCCGCCGCTTCTCCGCGGCATATACGGGAAGAGCGCTGGCTGGCAGATAGGGGGCGCATGCAATGTTCTTACTTTATGTCGCTTCTTTTTGCCTTTCCATGTCCTAAACGATTTTTTATGATCTCGTCTGTAAGCAAGAGCGTTAGGAGGGCTTCTAAGAACTGATACGTCTTGGCACAGCGCTCGAACACCAACAAGAGCTACCAGGAATGCAGTTCTGCGCACTTTTTAGATTCTTACGGACGTTGGCGATGGCGGCAACATATCGCCACTGTCACCCCTGAATACGTCAGGAACAAGTGAATTCCACTGTAGCGTCATTTAGACCCGATACTGGCACAGAGAGAGGTTGTTGTCATCTTGCAGCATGGACAACGAATGAAGCTTTGTTTCGAATTAGTCTGTGTTTGGGTACGGACCACTAGGGGAATTTCAGTGGCACTGCTGGAGGCATATACTGGCATTCCTGATCTTAGTTAGGTGGACCACAATGGATGAGAGAGTTCCAAATTTTAGTACACTTGTGTGCTTACCAAAAGTTGGGTTTCTCTTCTTTGGGCAAACGACGTAGTGCCCCCTCCATCGTTTCGGCATTTTAACTTTAAACTGCCCGTCTCCTGCCGCAGTCACGGCTTGCGGTCTTGCCGTGTTCTTGTTGAAATGCATGACAGCAAGCTTCGCCCTAAAAAGGAACAAAATATTGCTCAGTCTGCCAAACTTGCTTGTCGTGACAACCCTATCTGGCCTTCATCCCTGCCTCCGAAAAGGCGGTGGATTTGGGAGCAAAGCGGATCAGCAAACTGTTAAAAGACTCCAGGGAGTATGTCTGGGCCTTGAGAGATAGCTGGCGAATATCGCGCAGCAGTGTAGGGATCTCCACGATGGCTTTGAGCTTCAGGAAGGCTGGGGAACCTGTTTGAAATACATATTGCAATACAATTTTTCGATTCTCATATTTGAAAATGTGTAAGGGTTTTCAGGAGAAACATCACTTATGCCACCAATATAGCTTCCGTAATTTAGTGGCTCTTGTTAAGCCGTCTGATTGCACCGCAGTCGCAGAGAAATGCCCGCCAGATGACGCCTCGAGCGTTAGAAAATGGCCGACCCGGCAAAATTCTGGTCTATACAGCATAGTAGAAAGAAAGCAGTGACGCTGCACAAAGGTGTGCAAGGGCATTGGGGCCTTAGATAAAGAGATTAGTCGTTCTTCAACATGGGAGGGCCAGACTCCATCCTAAGTCACCTTATCCGAGCTGTTGATTCGCTTGTTTCTGTTCGATAAGCCGTGATGGAGGGTGATGTTCACTTAAAGAATTGGTTGAAACAAAAAAAAAGTTTCCAGTCAGATGGTACGTATTCAGTTCAGTTGGGGAAAAAGCTGGGACATGACTTCCTCACTTTGGTCGTGGAACACAAAATTCCCCATGTGCATGGCTGTGTTAGCGTAATTGTGCATCACTGCCAAAAACAGGTCACCTGGTGTCATCCATAATCCTTACCGAAGCGGCTCATGGAGGCACTCGGCGAATGGCCCTTCGTGGCCATCATGCTTGTCACAAATGTGGTTCAGCAGGCTCCTCCACATGCTGATGATGAGCTCTGCGTCCCCCTCGGCCATTGCAGCCACGAAGTCCAGGTGATTGGTGATGCACTGCATCCACGGCTGTATGAACGCGCAGCTCTGGCTCTTGCAGGCAACCCTCAACTTCTTCTGGATACCTGAGCAAGAAAGTGCCAAGACAATCAAATGCTGGCAGCATG
This sequence comes from Haemaphysalis longicornis, assembly GCF_048455015.1. Lineage (NCBI taxonomy): Eukaryota > Metazoa > Arthropoda > Arachnida > Ixodida > Ixodidae > Haemaphysalis > Haemaphysalis longicornis. The sequence goes on from NW_027526385.1 coordinate 205,435,491, forward strand.
AAAAGGGATGTCAGCACTTACCTTTAGATATGTGCCAGGTGTCAAAATATTGCTTGATGGTCAGCCTCTCTTTCCTGAAAAAGCTCCTGATAGCAGGGTGGCTGTCTACACCAGAAAAACACGGAAGAAATTGTTGCCTTATAAAGCCACACCTACTAAGACAAGAGGCAAAAGTACTTATGGGAATCGCGATCTTGCAACCTAGCAAAGTGGTTTTCATTTTTTTCTCATAAAAAGTTTCAGAAACCTCGGCTTGGGAGCCACTGGCATAGAGTACCTTGCACTCATACAGTTATTTCTCTCATCCTGCAGAAGCTTATGTATGCATGTGTGCTGGCAAAGGTTTGACTCATGTTCAGGAAATTAAAAGGACTGTTATGTTGCACCGTACCTGTAGTGAGGGATCGTATGTTGATGCCCTGTCGCTCAAAAGCATCCATGGAATTGGAGAGGCCCTCCTTCTCCATGGCTGCACTGTTGGGCACCGCGGGTGACTGCATAGGAACACGGAAGTTGTAGCATGCACTGCAAGCTTGGGTCATTGGCGGCGTTAGTGTACTGCTTACTTGGTGAACTGTGACATTCTCACAGTGCAAGATGCGGCCAATCTGTTCCGCGTACAGCACATACGTGCAATATTTTGCACTGTGCCCTCGTGAGTCGCAGCGGCCATCCCCCGCCAGATCCCCTGCAGTGCCCACCACACTTTGCACAAGTGCATCTTGCTTCTCCTGGAAAAGCTAAGCACAAAGTGAACAGGCTGTCACAAGAAAAGCAGTCGAATTATTTCTTCTGCCAAAATGCACACACAAGATTTTGTTAGCTTTGTTGAGGCTCCAATGTGTATGCAGTGTTTGTTTACATTTATTTTTCTCGTCTACCATTGTTTAATAATGTACTTTCCAGGAGGTGTCAAGTTTGATTTTCAAAATGATCTAAACCGGCACTTATGTCGGCTTCATTAGAATTTGTCATCAGCCGACATGCACTGACACTGTAACTTTGGTAGGAGAAACGAAAAATGTGCTCCTTGGTAGGAAATGTTGATTGATTATAAGGTTTAACGCGCCGACGCAACGCAGGCGATGAGGAGCGCCGTAGTGGAGGGCTCCGGATTAATTTTGACCACCCGGGAATCTTTAACGTGCACCGAAATCTCGTACGCATGGGCGTTTTTGCTTTTCGCCTCCATCAGAAAAGCGGCCGCCGCAGCCGGAAAACGAACCCTTTTACCCGTGCTCAGCAGCGCAACGCCTGATAGAAAATGTTGCAGCCGCACTTTGCCGTCTAAAATGACACAACATTCTTATCAGAGACCTTCCAACCTTTTCTGGTGAATATATAATAAAGAATCAGGCCAGTTGAGGCTCCCACCAACATCGGCATCTCTTAACCAAATCAAGGAGGGAGACATGTTGTGAAATAATGACAATGCTGTATTTATGCCTCTTGTTTAACTGGAAGTTCGGTAAATTTAAAGTGGTCTGCAGCCTCCGTGGACTTCATATAAATGCTAGTCAAGTGTTTACATATTCTTAAATTACATGCAAATGGTTACCGTAGTGACAGCAGGTACCAAGTAGCGCTTCTGGTACGTGTAGTACGTTGTTTCAGAAATCGCTTGAAAGTTGATACTCTGCAAAGACCGCAAGCAGGGGGCCACACTACACCCAGCAAAAGGGATTGCTGCGGCCAGGAGGGCATTTCCAGCCGGCTTATGGTTGAGAAAAGGCTGGCTCTCCCAGATGATCGTGTGTCCAACACGACACCTGCTCTCCACTTGCAGCATTGAGCCCTCCTCGACCTTGAACAGAACCTGGCAGGGCTCGTGGCAGTGCTGGCTGGAAGCAAACAGCTGGCGGAGCTTGCTCTCGAACATAATAAAGTTCCGTTCTTTGTGCGGATCTGTGGCCTCCTCTGCAGCGTGGTCACTGCAAGTAGCAGGCAATGCACAAGGTTGATGGTCTCTATTTTGTAGCACTGTATAGGCAGCGCTAGAGAATGAAGAGGGCAGCAGACCTGGACAGGCGCACCTGTCTTTTTAGGGTAGGCAACTGCGCAACTGTGAACAGGGAAACTTCATCGGACCTGTGCTTCTTACCAGCCCTGCCAAAACCTGTCGCATATTACAATGCAGAACTAGAAAAGAAATAAAAATGAAAGCGCAGCACTGGAATGAAACCGCAGAATTATTGCTTTTATGTTCACACAGGGAAATAGTGCTAGATGCATTTTTTTACCTATAAATATAAGTATTTATGGCACCCTAGTTCGCCACAACTTGCACAAAGTATTTCGCCTAATTTTTTGTGCATGGGAGGCATAAAAGGATAGGAATTTAAAGAAAGACTGCGAGGCCAGAAGTGCGGATGCTCATTCTTTTCTTGCATTTTTGGCAGCCAGTATACGTGCACAGCCCCCAGTTGTTTGCTTACCTTACGAAGCTCTCGTCAAAAGATACATGATAGGTTGAGTCGGGCTCGGTGGCTGGCAGTTCATCATCGGACTCGGACTCTGCTTCGTCAGAGTCCGTGCCATCTACCAACAAACGCGATGAGTCACGTGGACGCAGGAAGGGGGGGAGGCAGTAGAGCCATGGAGTGCAGCTCCATGCTAGGTGGTGCTGGCTAGGGCAGGACCGCAGAGTCTGCCTCTATCTGCGTTGCCTGCGACAACAGCAGCCTGGCATCGAGGTGCACCTGCGTGGCTGTTGGAATTTGTGTAGGTTACTGGCGTGAACAACTTCGGGCTTCACTTTGACTCAAGTCTTTTTCATTGGAGCGCTTATAAAAAACGAGTGAAAAGACTTCGATAAATGAACTTCTCAGATAGGCTATTGTCTTTTTCGGAAATTATGTAGCAAGGAGTTGTGTATTAACCAGAGCAATCCTGTTCAAGGTGTGTACCGGTGACTGTGCTGGTGCAATCTCTGAGTGAGATATACGTGCAATGTTCTCTGGTCAGCCAAATAGCACGAAGACGACAAGCCCATTCCCTGGGCCGGCGTGCTCGACTCCAGCCAGTTTTTGATGAGATCTGACATCCTGTATTGCCTCTCCATTTTAAGTGCTACGCCTAATAAATTGGGGCACCACCATACACCCGATTTTGCCAGCGTCTATCGAGATGCAACAATGTGTAAAGATGCGTGTATATGCAGTACCTTTTGACTGTTCTATATTTTAGAAAAGGTGTCACGCATTTGACCCTCGGGAAATATATATATATTTCTTGAAGTGTCTGAGCAAAAGGAACATTATTTGCACCTGGAGTGTACCCTTGTTTTAGCAGCAGAGGTGATATTGGAGTTATGTGTGGTCCAAAAACCATGCTTACCAGCATTTGTTCCCCGCAGTAAAGTTTGTGTGCCAAGTGTTCGGTGGGAGGTTGCCGTCTGGGTGCTCACCGTGCACATCAAAGGGCGACCGCTGCACTGACACACTCGGGCCTGTAAATCAATGCATTTGAATTATTATCTATGCCAAGTATTTTATTGTGTGCTGCATTATTAACAATACTATGTTTTGCTATTACCGTGGCCAATGTATTGAAATGCACAAACAAAATGGTCATTAAAAGGTTTTTCACAGACGACCTGGCAAAACCAGCAGAAGCCAGGCCTGCATTGTCTAGAACTGGAGCAGTGTCAAATGGCCAGTGTCTTGCAATACAAAGCAACTGGCTGCATCCTAACCTTGAGCAAGTTACATGTATGCGACAAGTATAACCCACCGGTTGCAAGGCTCCAGCTGGGCTGTTGCGTGTTGCAGCAGCAGCAGTTTGCTGGTCTTGTATCGGGGCACGCCGCTGCAAAAAATTTGTGTTCTTAGGTTCACTCTAGCAACAACAAACACAGACTGCCTGTGGAAAATAACATTTTGTGTACAGATAGGTAAAGGTGTGAAATGCTACACAAATACCTCGGTGCAGCAGGTGTACTGGGTCTTTGTGTGTGTCTTGGCAGATTCAAGATCATGCACTCTGGCCTACAATACGAGCCAATGTCGTTTGGTTGCCGTGACGTGAGCTGTCCGTGTGCTATTTCCGTAGTGCGTCTTTTTCTCAAGTTTCTTTTTTTTATCTTGCCTTCTATGGCCAGCGTTCTGACAGCTGGTATAACATCCTTGTTTAGTGGAGTAAACGGTCCGCAAACGTATGTGAACTGTGAACGTCGAAAGGTTAACGACTGCGCAGAGACGGGAGACACACGACCAGATCACAGCGTCCACTGCACGCACTGCCGCATCGATCTTTTGACTTAAATAAAAATCAAGGCTCTGTCTAGCATTCCATCCAGACGGAACGGCAGCTGTCACTAAAGTTCCGTCCAGAGGAAACACAACTCGCGTTGAAAGCAGTCTCTCTTGATTTTTACAAACCGTCCAAACCGCTACCGCTCACTGACTAGCCAGGAGCACTGATAATTATTAATCATTATTAATAATTACAGATGGTCTGACTAACTCTAGCTCTATCTGAACGGATCTCCAAGCCGCCACCCGACGCCTGCTTCACAATATTTGAGGGAGAGCAGTCGGTCTTGATTTTTACCAAACCGGCCAAACCGCTTCCGCTCACTGACTAGCCAGAGACACTGTTAATTATTAATCACTGGTAAAATTCCAGATCGGGCGTAACTTGCGATGGCTACGTCGGCCTTGGCTCCAGTGAGCGGGAGCCAAGACCGACTGCCCTCACCGTGTGAATTGTAAAGCGGGCGTTACGTTTTGCTGTTACAAAACGCTAACCAAGCGGCCAAAGACACACACGCACGCACGCACGCACACAAACACACACACACACACACAAAGAAAAACGCGGTGCGAGAATCGAACCCGGACTACAACGTCCGTAGTCAGCGGCAGAACCACAACACCAAATCCCAGAACGAGAAACGGCGGCTAATCGGTTCGTTTTTACGCTAGACACTTCCAAAAATCAAAGCATGGCCTTGTATACTTACCACTGCACTCGGAATATGGAGAGTCGGTTTCGCTTGGGGCCGCAATACTGGCCTTGCTGCGAACCCCATTTGTTCCACCATCTGTAGGCTTCGGAAGTAGTCGTCCGGAGAGAAATGATGCCCGCAAACAAGCAAGACTTTCCGCTTGTCAGATGGTCGGAAACCGATGCGCTGCAGCCAAACTGAGCGTAGCGGCTCATCCCGCGGTACGCTGTGTCTTGTTTTTACCGCAAACCAGTCGACGGCCTTGCCGCCGACGACTGCACACGGTCGCGTTTGCCTGTTTGTTCCGCTCATTCAGGGCCGCGCAGGCAGTTGAACGAGCAAGTTGCTGTCGCGTGACGGTGCGGGCTCTGCAGCACGTGAAGACGAAAAGCACGACCGCACGCGCTCAGGTGAAGGTCACCTGCGAGGTGTTCTGTTTCCGTAAGGGCGGAACAGCTAACCGATCAAAAAGTATTATCTTCCAAAATTGGGATAGTTGTCGCTTAAAAGTTTATTTATGCGACTGTACCACATTGTTTCGACGAAGCTGGCTAATTTAATTATCTCCTTCGTACACGATCTCCAGCGGTGATCTGCGGCATATTTTGATAAATCCACCGATGGCGGCGCTGTACTGGGCAATGTCTTGTGCGTCATAAAGGTGTGTCACAGCAGACAAAACTACGTCAGAGCGCGCAAGTGTGGCGGCAAGGTACTATTTGTAAGCCAGGGGGGAAAGTGGTATCTTTTTGCATGTTTGTGCGGCCCCTGCTTTACGCAGAGGTGTAATATTTGGTATACGTGGCTTGAAGAGGTTCCCCTACGGGAAGATGGCGACGGTCGTTAAACGCAAAGCTATCTTGTGACGGATTCTGTGGTAGGCCAATCCCTAGGGTCATCCTGCCACAATCATCATCAGCGGTGCCTAGCCAGGCATGCGGATTGGGGGTGTGGACGCCGCAAAACGCGCCCACACAACGGTGGAGGGAACAGGCGTCAGAAGAAATTGTTTCGCAACTAAAACGTCTCTTGGGAAACTCAACTTATTATGTTTACCACTGACTTGCCTGCATTTTTTGAATCCTGTTTTGTAACTGAGTGTTTTTTTCTGGATTTTTACAGAGCGTTCTTTTAAAGTTAATCATCATCTTCTCCAATTGATATTGCGCAATTTCGAAACTTGATCCCCAAGTCTTAGAATGTATCGATGTATTTTTAACCGAACTCAGTTTCTGTGTGCCAACCAAACTAACTCCCCCAAAGTACCTGTAAGATTAGGTGTACCTCAGAGCTCTGTGCTAGGACCCTCAGTTTTTCTGATATACTATAACCACATGCCTAGTAATATTTCTTCTTCTATTTGCCTCTTTGAAGATGATTGTGTGCTTTATCGTAAAATTACTTGTGCCTCTGGCGTTGAATGCCTACAATCTGACCATAATAATATTTCTACTTGTTGCAAACTTTGGCATGAGTAGCTCAACATATCTAAATGTAAAGTGATGACGATATCTCGTAATCAATAAATTTGTCTTGGTTATTTTCCTAAAAGAACCTAATTTGAGTTTGTAGTCGAATAACCTTGGTGTGTACATCACTTACTACCTCTCCTGGTGTCGAAATATCGGTTTTATAACATCGAAGGCTAACCGCACACTTTCTTACTTAAAGCAAAATTTTTTCCTCAGCACTATATTCTCTCGAAAAACCGTTATATGTTACCTACGTCCGCCCGATACATTAGTATGCTTTGTCAACTTGGGATGCGGGACATACTAATCTAGCGAACCAACTTAAAGCTGCTTAAAACCATTCTGTGAGATTCATAGTTTTCAACCATAATCGTACGGCCAGTGTAACTTCTATGAAACCTAGTCTGAACCTAACTCGTCTCGCTACACGTAGAAAACTGTCCTGTTTGTGCCTGTTTCAGAAGGTATAGGCTATCACGGGTTGCGGCTTGTATCACAGTGGATACAACCTGCACGGTTCATATCTGAATGAGAAGACTATCATCACAAAGTTTATATGCCGCACCAAAACATTGTCACCTACTCTCATTATGATGTTATCAAAGACGTAATTTGTTCCTGAGCTGGGAGCTGATATTACATCAATACAATTTTTTGGGGGGCAGGGTTTTCTCAATTACAGCATTCACTTTTTTAACAAACTTTTCTATGTTTCCGTCAGTCTGAATCTCCAGAATCTTTTCAACCAGTTCAACGCTTTCTAGCACAGAAAGGTAGGCAGTCATGGGAACGAATACTGTATTCGGCTGAATGAAATCATAGTGATGACAGCAATCTTCAAATGACGAATAACAGAGTTCGGATTGCCACTTTGTGACAGCAAGGTTATACTCAGAGTCCACAGCGCTATAGCTAGCTACGAGGCCATTGACCCGCTCAAGTGTACGGCAGCTTGACTTCGGGGGAGATACACAGATAGATTTCAGAAAGTCTAACCAGCGAGAACCCGTTTGAATTTCTGGTAGTTGAGAGCTGGTCCAAAAGGAGATCAATTCCTCTGCCATTTGGATCCGGTAGGACATTGTGAATGATCCGGTGTGACGTGCCAACGACGCCATTGCAGTGCTAATTTATGCATTGAAAAATGATGTCTTTCAGAACGTGCTTTGAGTGGAACCACCTGCCTGCTTCATTAGCTTGCATTACTAACCCTGACCATTCCCGGGAAATATTGTCAAATTCAAATTTTCGGTAAATTTTTTTTTGTGTGGCTTACTTTCTACTAAAGAGTGCTTATTCGTTTATTGTTTATTGTTTCTTTTTACTGTATTGTATGCTTGTGCCGATAGGCCGTGACTGCGTTCTTTTACGGCGAATGATGTGCGCTGATCATTTGCTTTTCTTTTGTTCCGACTGTGATTGCGTTTGTGGCTGCGCTAATTGCATTTGCTTTACGAGGACGTTTTTTACCAATATTGTATATATTGGTGTCTACAATCGCTAATCAGTTGTCGCGTGCGTTTGACATCTTCTGCTTTTAAGTGAGCCCCTCCCCACTAGAATGCTAGTATGCCCTGAGGGTAAAATAAATAAATAAATGAACAAACTACCTCAAGGCTTTACTATATTGGAAGAATTGCCCACAAACCATCTGTAGTAGCAACAGACGCGCAAACAGCGGCATTCAGCTTTTTTGCCTGTTGGCGCTGCAAATAGGACGACGACATTTCTTTTGTTTTCCAGGTGTTGACCCTTTCGTAAAAGACCACGTGGCCAAATGTGTGAGCTCCTATTTGATGAGGTGGCACTTGTCGTGCTTAAGAAACAATTGGGCTCAGCGAACGGCTTCGAAAACTTCACGAATACGCACTAAGTGTTCCTCGAACACTTCCGAAAGTCCACAGTACAGCCCAAACTATTGTCATTTGAGGCCACACAAAACTACGGTTGTTCATGCTTTGAAATTTTACCTCAGCAAAACACAATCAAAAAGGTATTACCTTCCGGTCATACAGCTGTCATGAGTAAAAAGCGTTTTTCCCCTATTCCATTCGGTGTCATCAATTTGTCAACATCTCCTGCACATTTCAAATGAGGATAAATGCAGAGGATTGCGCAGAGGATCCAACCTGTGGTCGATGCGTGGTAAAGGGATGATGCACTTTTTTAGTTTGTTCGCGTTTTGTACTTCACGGAGAAGCTAACGGTACAATCTTTCTTATGTGTCAGAAGAATTGGCGACCACCATTGCCTTCTAGGTGGGTGTGTAACCTCGTCCATGAGCATTTCCTTCCCTTGGTGATGACTAGCCTCCCGCTCTGCAGCGGAAACCATCTAAGAGCATTGGTGTATCATTCGCAGGTTATTGTCTGTGAATATTGTCCGTTTTGCTGTAGTTGTCTGGCTCGCTTGTAGCTGCAGAGCAAAGCAGACGCTTCAACCTCTACCACGTGTAAAAAGATCTTCCTGTTGTGACGCAGTGACTGGGTATTTTGGACTATTTTGGCAGCTTAACAAGGTTTAATTTTAGCCGATAGCTTCTCCAAGGAGAATAACGTTTGAACGTTGTTGACGTCATCAAAGTAGGAGATGGCTGTCTAGCGTGGTAAATTAGGGTGTTGTCAGCTTAAATTTTAAAATGACTCTGTTCGTCCGTTGTGAATGCCAATGACACTAACTTCAGCGCACAGGTGTCGGGTTAGTAGAATAGTCACGTTTTGCTCAGCAATTCAACTCTTGGCCAATTATCAATCCCATTGAAATTTGAAAACACATGTTGACTCGAGGTGGCACTTCGCTATTCTTGTCACAAATGCCTAAGGCTGGACCGGACTATCCACTGTTCTCGTCTACCGTCGGTGGAGTGTTGAAGGGGAGCAAAAGCTCTCGCAAGATAATTAGAGCATCATATTCCCGAATTGAGTGCAGTACGACAATTAGCTGCTTCCAGCACTCACGCAGAAAAACGAATAGGTAATGTCACTTTCGCAAGGAAAGAAACACCGTGTATTTCAATCTCGGCGGTGCACGCGTGAATCGAGAAAATTGTGGCCAGCCACTGTGCGGATTTGCGGCACATTCCACGCTCCCATAATGTTTTGCGGCTGTGCGGCAAAAAGTGCATTCATCAGAGAATATACCCCGTCAGTGTTTAACCTGGCAACACCTGGGAAGGTATGGACGAAAACTGTTTGAGCGGAGGGAACTTCAAATACTAGTTGCAGTATTTCGCTTCTGCTTGATTGCAGTAGGGCTAGCGTCAGTGGATGTTCCTGCGGCGGCACGCAGCAGCCGCATCATCGGGAGTCACTGGATTCAGTCTCACCGAAGCGGGATTGGGCGTATGTGGCTGGTAGGTTCACAAAACAGGGGCTGGCTGGGTGACGAGTACCACCACGGCGACTACAACCCAGCTTAATTTACACTGCATAAAGTGGCGGAAAGGTTGAAAATTCGACCTTAGGGCATCTTGCTAAACAAAATGTCTCATCCGCAAATAGGGGCAGTGGCGATATATATGGCCTCATACACCACGGTGGTAACTGACGATCCGGTTGTCTTATGTTCGTCAGACAGTGGGTTTGAAATCGATTCGGCTGGTTTCATTGTGCGAGACAATTTTCAGAGATTGTTGCAACGAAGGCCCTGGTAACTGACTACTTCCATACAAGTCGATTGCTAATATACTGGACACCGCGTGCTCAAAACATTTGCGTCAACACAAGCGGAAATTATAAATTCATTTGTGGCTTTACCGTCATATCTTGACGCACTTCAATGCTGATAACATCATTACCAACACAGAATGTCCCGTGATCTTCGCCGGCTTGAAGCGCCTGGAGTGCTCCCTAAACAACACTACGAACGAGTTCCCGGAGTGCTCTTTGGTCGTACAGAGGCCACGTGAAAACAGCCGTATTTGCTTGACCGTATTGCGGGGCGCGCAGTTTCAATAAGTGCTTCTCTGCACGCTCTTATCTGACGACGTCGGCTACTGTGGGGGGGGGGGGGGGGCGGGCTCCGCAAGAAGTTGTTTCTTTTTTCTGTGCATGAGATGGTACGCCGTCTTTGCTCCGCTCATACGGGTTCCACGCGCAACAAATATCACCTAACTTCAAAGATAATAGCGACGTTCTTTTTAGGTTTCTGGTCCCTCGAATGCGTTGGAACTCCGGCGTTTTTGCGCTCACTGCAAACGTAAGTGTCCAGCAGTTGCCGCCGTAACTGCTGGCAGTTCGCCAGCCAACACGTGATTCACATTCCAGGTCCTTGTCGAGTTCTCGAGAGGAGAATATGCGTGTTATAGCTTACACACATCTTCCTTCAAAATAGCCATGCCGTAAAAATGACCCGGTTCTGCGATCAGTTGCGATAAATGTGCAGCACAAGTGGCGGGGTAGCGCCGATGAACTCACGGGTTGGCCATGCGATAATGGTTGTCATCGTGCAAAGTGATTTTGCGAGATGGCCGAATTTTTTGTTATTGCGGAATTGAAGGCAGTGACTTTATTGTGCACAGGTGTCGCCTCCGAATGACTAGTGTCTAGTTGACAGGTTGACCTAACTAAAAGTGCATACGTGTTTAAAAGCACATCGGGCGGCAAATGTCACTCATACAATGATAGGAAATATTGGTATAATAGTGCAATGACGCACATGGCGAGGAGAAATCGGTAGAATCCAGAAATGCCGAACGCCAACTTCGGTTGTCCATATCTTTTATGGTCATTTTCTGGTTTTTGGTCACGTACATCACAGCCTGGCTGACATTGACAAGTAAACTGCAGATCATAACAGCAGCAGTATGAAAGTGTGTAGTGCCACGAAAACACATTAATCATCCTGCAACCTACGAACGCTCATACAAAAACATTAAAATGGGCAGTGCTTTGTTTATGATATAGGATACTTGGACAAAACGTTGTTCCCCTGAGCAGTAAACTGCGAAATACATAGTTTTTTAAGGATCAGTTGTGAACTCCTTACTTTTAAGTGCGAATGCACTTCTTAAGCGACCCTGAACCTGCGTCCACCGGCGATGTCCGCTCTACATACCCACGTGGGGGATTGGCCAGTAATCGGGCGTGCGAATGCACTTCTTAAGCGACCGTGAACCTGCGTCCACCGGCGATGTCCGAGCTACATACCCACGTGGGGGATTGGCCAGGAATCGGGCATGAGTTTTGTAAGGATCAGTTGTGAACTCCGTACTTTTAAGTGCGAATGCCCTTCTTAAGCGACCCTGAACCTACGTCCAACGGCAATGTCCGCGCTACATACCCACGTGGGGGATTGGCCAGGAATCGGGCGTGAGAAGGGCTAATGCACCCGCCTAAAGGTGTATGTATGTATGTACAGGTATGTACCTCACAGGTACATACATACAGGTACGTACATACCCACGTGGGGGATTGGCCAGGAATCGGGCGTGAGAAGGGCTAATGCACCCGCTTAAAGGAGTACTGACACGAAATTTCAAAGCTGAGATCCGCTCTAGCAATCAAGTACAACGACAACACAAATAGGTGTCTGTGAATGAATGCATCTTTCTTTCTTTGTAGTTGTGTATGTGTGTGTGATCTCTCTTTCGCGAACATTACCGAACCGCGCAAATTCAACTCGTGCATTCGCACTTTCACATTCTCGCCCTCGGGGAAATGCGGGGAATTTTTTCTGTGCTGTTTTTCTAAAAAGCACACACATAATCCTGTGTTGCCGAAACATTTTTTGTGGATTGTTTTTGAAAATCAAACGTTTCAACCTTTCATTTCCTCTATGATGGAAATAAAAGATGTCAAGCTCTCAGCCGCTTTAAACAGCTCTTCTCTGGACTGCTCGTGTAAAGATGACGGCAGCCATAAAAAACAGGGCTGTGCGACCAACCTCCCATTAGGACGAGTCTGTTTTGTGGTGAAGCCTGCATATAGTATCTGTCATTGGCGTAATTTCTGAACTGCCTATTATTTTTCTACGAAGACGATGCTATATGGGTGCATGGCCTGCGTAAGGTCACTGTGATAGGCATCTTGTAATTATACTGAAGCCTTTTTGTGCGAGGTTCTTCTCCGCTGAAGTTCGCAAACCAACAACTGGGGTGGGGATGCACATCTGGGGTGGGAGTGTGGCAGACACTCCCCGTTGTTTTGCTACAATGTCTTTTCAGATTTATGTCACTTCATCGACTATAGCTGTTACTTTAGCGGTTCTCACGGCTTTGTGTGATTTACCGCCGTAGAGAACGCGAAATGCCAGTGCTACATTTCTTCCTAGATAACAGAAATCACTAATAAATCAGTTATTTATTTTGGTGGCGATATTTCAACCCGCTGCTTTTTGGTTGATTTTATTAAAAGAGTTTTCGTTCTGTTCGAATGAACTAAATTGCCGCGCAGCTCAAGCGTGAGCATACGAAATAACTGACCACGGGAGCAACTCCGGCAAATACATAAGTTATATGTGAGAACGGCAGTATATCTTGCGTAGGGCAATGCCAGCTCACGGACCTGACAGCCCTAAGCACTCAAGAACTCCGAGGCTGCTTTTGAATGATCAAGGTTTGCTTGAAGAAATTTCATTCCCTCCATCGACATTTGCCACAGTTACGGCTCCACAGTAGGTCGTACCGAATCCAGGCAAGGCCCAGTCCCTCCCCGTTGTCAGTACGAGCGCTCTCTACGAGACGGAGGTGCAGGTGCTTACCCCGAAATAATGGTTGTATGGTCATCTCCATTTTCCGGCACTCATTGCACATATATTTTCCGTGCTCGGCAAGTGAAGCAAATACGCGCGGCGACAACGAAATGACATGCGTTTTCGTTTGAAATCGCTCAGTGAAGGTCGTGTGGTGCCGGAATTTATTGGCTGAAATCGTCCCAATATATTGTGGGTTGATTTGGTTGAGGAGCATACCCGGCACTATTGCTGAATCCAACACTGACATTTTGATTTGTTCGGATCTGTTTCCTTGCCAGATCTGTTTCCTTACCTCTAGAGCAGCTCGGGTGAAAGGCATAGCTGTTGCCTCCTCCAGCTTGTCGAAGTTGTCCCTGAACTTGGGGGTTATTGCCAGTCCACCACGCGAGTACCTGAACGTCACTGGACCGACTCCAATTTTGTTGAGGTTGAATGTCAACTTCAGAAGGGTCGCGATGTCCGTAGCCAGCGAAGCGGAATGGGCCGTCCAGCGGAGGTGTATTGCATGATCATTCCCCTGGACCCCAACAACAGACACTGCTCGTGAAGGGGACAGTGACCCCCACAGGGGCCCCCACGCCCCAGACGGGCGCGCCGTAATGCTCGCATACTAAGCCGAAATACCTCCGCTGCCACAACTATCCCGACTCCGCATGACGTCCAGCTCCCGGTGAAGGTCGAGTACCTGACTTTGCACCTTCGGCTTCTCTGCACTAGGCTACACCACTAACCGCTTCATTTTCAAGTATTGTAGCAGTACTTTCTCCCGCACAGGGCAAAGCACCTTGTTTATTGGGTCACTCAGCAAGTTTAGCCGGGTCCGACTAAGCTGCAAAAAATCCTCAGGAGGTAAATGCCCACTTGTGAAGGAATTGACCGCCGCATACCCCTAAGGCGGATCGGCCTCCGAAACCACAGTGCCCCTTGAATTTTGACCTGGAGGGATTTGCCCGGGCGGCTGTCTCCGCAGCATCAAAAGCCTCATTCAATTTGACAGCTTCTTTCGTCCCCACGGACCACTGTTGGTGAGACAGAACGCGACCCTGCCTGCCGTGCATCCATTAAATGTCAGAACGATTTGTACTGAAGTGCCTAAATGCGACTTGTTACCAAACCCCCCATCCTCGAGTTCGAGGTAAGCCTAACTGGCGAACCCAACCCTTTTGCAGGAAAATTTCTTCATGGAGCACTGACGCGCCAGTTGGGGCAAAGGATTGACATTTTGGGCTTTCCCACAATGCCAGCAACCAGCTGAAAAAAAATTACACCAACTCGCCCAAGGGATCTGTGTGGTGATGCAAAGCAGAATTGTTGGACTCCATTCAGCTCATCGGACGGAGCACCATGTCTCAACCAAAGCAGCAACTTAGGAAGCGGCGCGCGGACCGGGTTTATTATATACAGCAGATGGAGTGGAGAGGAGGAGAGGAGAGAGGAGACGCGCATGCGCGTTTATCGCGCAGCTAGCGGGGATAGGGGGAGAGAAGGAGCAACGCGCACGCTATCGGTACAATCGGTAGTCTTCGTCAGCGTTAGGAAGGTAAATGTTGTTGACGTTGGTGCACCAGCTGATAGCAACATACACGCCCTGGTGTTCGCAGCTTTGTCTTCTTCTCCCCCCTACTTCTTCAGCAGTTCCCCTACGGGAAGATGACGATGGTGGTTGAACGCTAAGCTATCTCGTGATGGCCAATCCCTAGGGGCATCCTGCCAAAATCATCATCATTAGCGCTGCGGACGGGGCGAGAGCAACGTACGCGCCCTCCTCTTTGGAGCTTTATCTTCTCCTTCTTCGTCTTCAGATGTTCCCCTGCGGGAAGATGACGACGGTGGTTGAATGCCAAGCTATCTCGCGATGGATTCTTTGGTTGGCCAGTCCCTAGGGGCATCCTGCCAAATTCATTATCACAGGCGCTGCGGACAGGGCACGGACGCGGGACATCCCCCCGAGCAAGAGACGCTAACATCCTCCTCAAAAGTTTTCAGATCTTCGTTTCCGTTGACAGTCAGCTTCGCGTGCCTTCGTTGTACCAGTAGCTTCTTGACGTTGTTTGAATGAGTCAAGGACGTAAGGCGCGTTCGTAGCACTTGCTCCTGTCTCGGTTTATATTTGTAAACATACTGGTAGTGCTATAAGCTGAAAATGTCACTATTTTTTTGGCACGGGGAGTGGGAATACAGGCCTGAGGGGTTTGAAAATATTCAGGGCACGTTAACTCAAGCCAATTACTTGGGCGTACCATTCAATAAATAGGCAGCCTACCGAATTTCGGAAACTGGAAACAGAGCGCGAAGAGTTCAGACAACCAGGTGGGGTGGGAAGGATTTGTCGCTGTTTGCACGAGCTGCTGTATGCAACTTATTTCTTGTAGCCAACGTGTTCGATGTCATTCAGGTGCTGTCCATGACGAGAGTTTCACATCAGATGCTACACAGAGTGTTTGTGGTTTTTATTTTTGTATCGAATTGGGAGCGGACAAGCCGCTCGAACCTGTTCCGAGCGGTTCGAAAAGAAGGATTGGATGGGGGCTCTTCCACTTGTTTCTGAAGCAGGTTGTTTCCAGGTTTTGTTTCTTAAGGAATCCGAATGACCCCTTTCTACGTACTGTCTTTCAAGTGCCCCTTCGAGATCACATACCTGGATTTGTTGTGTTCTTTTTCGGGGGTAGACGAATGAGTCTATATGGTTTTATGCGTGAAGTGGTATTGGCTGTCAAATAATGAAAGTGAGATTTTCGATGGAGTACTTGACCAATGTACCAACTAAAAAGTTATATAAGGACCTCATTGATGTTATTTTACTAATTTCCTTTACAGGTCTATGAATGTAGTAGGAAGGGAAGGTGATGTGGTCAAGATTTTAAAGAGAATGCCCGTGCGCGCCTCCGTTAAAAGTTCCTTTTGAGCTCCACAGTGCCACGCTTCCTGTAATCAAGAAGAAAGGATTAGACATGCATTGGAACATTACCGGTCGCGTCTGCTTAAAGCCGGAAACTATTTACCACATTTTTCTAGACTGCTCAGACGCGAGATTTCACTGGGACATCCTACCCCGGACTGTTATAAAGGACCTGCCTATAAACCCTTTCGGAGTCCGTTTTCTTTCTGTGTTTGATACAGGAGGCGTGCCATTCGACATGTTTATGTTGATCAGCATGCACAGCTTGTGGTGCACAAGGATAGCTTACCGGCATGCAGATTCCAAAGCACGGCCAGCCATAGAGTATTTCATTGAGAGTATGGTCAACATACGTGAGGTATTCAGAGCGCTAAGCGGACCACCTGAATGGTTACGAATGCTAGAGGACGTTGTGCAGTTGAAGAGGTTTTAAACTGGTGTTATCGCAAAGGTGGCGAATGTTATAAAATCACTGTAACCTAGTTTTTCATTTGAGACAAACAGTAATAAAAAAAAGTTTTGTGGCGCAGTGGGAAGAGCGCCGCGTACCTCCAATTGCGGCCAGAGAGTCGTGGAATCTAAACCGGGTGCCGCTAACTATTTCTTTTTTAGAGTGTAGGGGGAGAGGTGCGGACTACGGAAGGACGCCGGACATAGCTCCAAGCAAGAGATGCTTTGCACCTAAACGACAGGAACAGTCTCACAGTAACTGTTAAAAACCTCGTAGCCGAAGCGCAGACTCAAAGTAAATGCTCAAAACCTCGTAGACGAAGCGCAGGACCTTGTTTCTTGCGAACCTGCCCATGATGATCTCATAAATTTTGGAGAATTTTGAGTGTTTTTAGAGGGGATCAGGTGGTATTGCTGTTTTTTGCCTTTTTGTTTGTGTTTTTGTGATTTCGTGCTTGTTGGTTTTAGCATTGTGTGTGTTTTCTTGGTAGTTTGTGTGTTAGTGGTTTTCGGCGTTTCGTATCTGTATTTGGTTTTTTAGTGTGTGTGTGCTGTGTGTAATTTGTTTTCGGCATTTTGTACCTGTATTTGGCTTTTATGGTGTGTGTTTGTTGTTTTTCGTATTTCGTGTTTTTGTTTTTTTGGTGTTTTGTTATTTTATTTTTGTGGGTTTTACAAATTTGTTATTTTTAGTGCTGTGTGTCTTTGTTGATTTTAGTGGTTTCTGTTCATGGTGTTGATATTTTGTGGGTTTTGTGTGTTTTTCTGGTACTTCGTGTGCTTGTTTTTTTATATTGGGGCTGTTTAATGGGTGTGGGTGGGTGTTTGCTTGGTGGTATTGTGTGCTCTTAATCATGGGTAGTTTCGTGTTTGCCATTCTTAAGTGTTTGTTGATTGGCGTTGGTGCATATCCGTTTGCAAGCATTGTGCATAGATGCTTTGTGCGTATACATTTGTGTGTGTACGCACACGCTACCTATGTAATCATTCGAGTACATTTACATTGACGATGCGTGTATATGCCGACGGAAATGTATTGCGCACACAACGTGCTCAATAACATTCGCGTGCATACATGCATCTGTCCAAACTCACATACACACAATGGCCACATACAAATGCAGTTACGTGCATACGTGTGCGTACAAGCGCACATTGTTATTAGGCAACCAATGGACATGGCCTCTTTGTGCCTCTTCACCTTGCCATGTCAAGGTACTAGATACCAGGCAATTAGTCAACGGGCCCATGTCAAACAAAGCATCTTAAAATGTTTTGGGTTTTGCGTGTTCATTGTTTTTGGCGTTTTTTTTTCGTGTTTTTTGTATTTTGGGTGTACAATGGTTTTGGTGTTTTTATGTGTGGAAGTTTGGTTTCCGGTATTTTGTTTGTGTTGTTTTCGATATTATGTGTTTTTTTGGTTTGGTAATTTTATGCTTTATGAGTTTGTTCTGATTTATGTGTGCTGTGTCTGTTGCTTTTGGCTCTTGTGCATTTTTTAGTATTTTTGGGTTTATTATTTTTGTGCGTTTGTTTTTCTAGCGTTTTGTGTGTTTCTTGTTTTTGGTGTTTTGTTTGTTCTCTATTTTTGGAGTTTTGTGTGTTATTCGTTTTTCAGAATTTATTCCTGTCCTTTCGTGGTCGTTATTTTTAGGTGTTTCTTTGTGACGGTGTTCATGTGTATAAATGAATTGTGTGTGGATACTTTGTGTGTATACATTTGTGTGTGCGTGCATGCACGCTTCCTATGTAACCATGCAATTACATATCCATATACGATGGTGTACATACCAACAGAAATACCGAAAAATGAATAACACAAAATTCCAAAAATAAAGAACAAACAAAATACCAAAAACAATAAACACACAAAACTCAAGAAAACAAAAAACAAAAACACAAATAATAAACCAAAAATACTAAAAAATGCACAAAACACCAAAAGCAACAGACACAACACGCCTCAAACATTAATTAAATTACCAAACCCAAAAACACAAAATACCGAAAACAACACAAAGGAAATACCGAAAACCAAACTACTATGCATAAAACACTAAGAACAATGTGCGCCCAAAATACAAAAACACACGAACAAAAAACACCAAAAACAATAAACACGCAAAACGCCAAACATTTTTTGATGCTTTGTTTGACGAAGGCACGTTGAATAATTGCCTGGTATCTAGTACCTTGACATGGAAATTTGAAGAGGCACACAGAGGCCATGTCCAATGGTTGCCTAATAACAATGTGCGATTGTACGCAGACGTATGCATGGAACTGCATTGGTATGTGGCCGTTGTGTGTATGTGAGTTTGCACACATGCATGTATGCACGCGAATGGTATTGAGCACGTTGTGTGCGCAACACATTTCCGTTGGCATATACACGCATCATCAATGTAAATGTACTGGAATGATTACATAGGTAGCGTGTGCGTACGCACACAAATGTATACGCACAAAGCATCTACGCACAATGCTTGCAAAAGCACATGAACCAACTAAAAGAAACACTTAAAATTAGCAAACACGAAACTACCCATAATTAAGAGCACACAATACCACCAAAAAAACACCCACCCACACCCCCAAAACGCCCAGAATACCAAAAAACAAGCACACACGAAGTACAAACAATAACACACACAAAATCTACAAAATACCAACACCATAAACAGAAACCACCGAAATAAACCGAGACAAAGCACTTAAAGTAAAAAATTCGTAAAACCAACAAAAAATAAAATAACAAAACACAAAAATAACAAAAGCACGAAATACGAGAAACAACAATATTGTGTTCATAAAATGCTCCTATAGATTGGCGTGCTTACATGCATGTGCAAATGCACATACACAGAACAGGTGCATGCGAATGCACTCGAGTGCATCCATCGCACACGAGCGCACTTGAGTATTAAGAAACCTATGCACATGGCCTCTGCCATCCTCTTGATTTAGCCAGGTAAATATGTTAGGTTCCAGGACATTAGGCAACCCGCCCTCTTCGAACAGAGCCTCTTTGGTTTGTGTGTTATTTTTGGCATTTGTGTGTTCTTATTTTTGGTACTTTTTGTTCTTGTTATTTTTGGTGGTTTTCCGTGCTCTTTATTTTTGTTAGTTGTGTGTTCGATATTTCAAGTTGTTTAATGGTTTGGAATGATGCATATGCGTTTGCACGCATTTAGCGCAGACAGTTTGTGTATACTTTTGTTTGCTTGCGTGCACGCATCCTATGTTAAAATTCGATTACATTTATATTTATGAGACGTGTATGTACTCGAACAAACGTATTTCGCACAGAACGTGCTCATCAGCCTTCTTGTGCATAAATGCATGTGTGCAAATGCATACACACACAACGGGCGCATGCGAATGCAGTTGCGTGTATACATGTGCGCACAGGTGCACATAGTTATTAGGCAACACATGAACGTGGCCTGCGCTCGCCTCTTCATTTAGCCACGCCGAGGTACTAAATACCAGGCTGTTAGTCGACGAGCCCTCGCCAAACTAAGAATCTTAAAAAGAAACTGTAACTCCGAAACAATAGCAGTAAGAAAGCGCTCACGAATTGGTTCCCCGTACACGCCACGACTGGAACCCGTGAACGACGGATCACGTGCAACACCCTGATGTTCAATCATTTCATCGTGCCCTCCCGCATTCAGCGTGATGTGTTCTTCCTTTGCAGCTGCCCTACTACCTCGTGCACTTGCACAGAACTTTTTTCGGTTCAATGTACTGCATCAATAGAAGTGCAATTTTACGCTTGCAAGCCATCCCGTATGTTTCTCTCTTTGCTGCATCAACCACACCCGCTCAAAGCCTGGCACTCAGGATAGCAGTGAAGGCAATCTTTGCTTACACTCCATGCACGCTTTTGTCCTGTGTATTCATAACCGTTGTACATACGTCCAACTAAAAACAAAAGGCGTAGCAAATATTTACATGACATTACCCCTTTGTTACTCACGCAATAAAAAAAATGACTCCAGCCCTTCAAACTGGAGGTACACCGCGTGAAAAATAAATAGTTAAACACTCTATGCCGAATGATAGATTTATGATTCAAGTTTTTACTGAAACAGGACTTTGCTAAAAAGCTTCTTTGTTCTATTGCGAACCAAATTTAATAAAAGAGAGCATTTATCTTGTTAACTCTCAAAATACCAAAACTGAGATCTGTTCAAAAATACCCTACACTTTTTGAGGTACATGACTAATTTACTTCACAAAGTCAGCTCAATATTATCTACTATTGTCACAAACCCAAAAATGTTTTTGTGTCAGTGGCAATATGCAGGTTCATTTTTTTAATGAGCTTTGAGAAAATGTCTTTATTTTTATCAATAATGCCGAAAGTAAGCCGAAGATTTTATTTTGTTTTGATATAGGTTTTTTTTTGTTTTGAAAGAAAGGCAGAATGTTTCTTAGTTTTTGTGCCATAAGCATATAAAAACACCTAAAATTATATGTTTAGGGGAAAAACGAAAGACAGTAAACAACAAAGGAGACGTGACAGGCGCTATCTTGAAACTCTTCGTGCAAAACTATCGTGTAAATTTCTGACACAAATGAAACCTTCCGAATCACAACCTCGTAAAGATCTTTTTCGGTACCTGCCTAATTTCTTACGAATGTCCAATACGTATTTTATTTTTTATTCTTGTAACTGAAAATGTTGAGACGATATTATCATACTGATGGCAGTTTTTTTGTGAGGATGGGTAGGTAATAAATTTTCTTTATTACTCTACAATTTGTTCCAAAAACAGGTTGTGTTCTTTGCAACGTACGTCATTCTATGCTCAGAGGAAGAAAAAAACACATTATAGCGGTTTAAAATTTAGTTTTTGGAACGTAATATAAATCAGTCAGCAAAAATAATAAAAAAAACTAGGTGATCTTAACGGGCCTTGTGAAGAAGCCCATATTCGGACTGTACGACAGAAGAAATAGGTTGTTGATATTGTGTACTGGTTCCAACCTAAAATTGTGGCTAAGAATGTCGAGGGCTTCCGACGGAGGGGAGAGAACACCGGTCCCCTAAATAAAGGTAATAAAGACCAAGTAATAAAACATCCTTTTAAGTGTTGTGGCAGTATGAAAGAAGCAAATATTGAGACGGAAAGGTTGAGTGGAGAGGTGGATGTCCAGGGCGAGTGCCTAATCGGAAGCTCGAGCGAGGAACGAGGGAGTACACACCATGATGATGAGTGTTTACAGAGATAAAGACCAAGTGACAGAGCACGTTCGCTAAGGATGATGATAATGTACAAATAAAACGGAAGCACTGAAGGCAGTCCGAAGGTCCCACACAAAGATCGTCTGTTGTACCCCGTAGCGGTAGATTGACCAAGGATGTTCACCTTCCCCCCCACCCCTTGTGGAGTCGGCCGCCTGGCTTGGAGTCACTCTGGAGCCCGGTATCTGAAGAGCTTGAGACGAGTTACGTGTACTATTTCGGCGCTACGGCGACGACGGCCTGTTACGGGGTGAATGGATGCTATGCCGTAATCAACAGGTGAAGTCTCTTCTAGGACAACGTGAGGGCCGAGAAAACACTGAAGAAACTTTTTTACAAAAACCTCGCTTCCCTTCGGGGGCAGTTTATCACCAGGGTGAAAAGCAAAGGAGCACTGTGTCTAGTCAAATGGGGTTTTCGGGAATTGCTGATGATCGTCAGTGTTCAAGCGTGCTTGTTCTGGGCAGTTTGCGAAGCGTTAAATATACTGCTCATGGGATGGTGCATCGGAGGAAATAAGAGCGGAGTGGTGTAGGAATTGTAGCAAGGTGTAGGAAGTTGTGTGGCCGAAGTTGAGAAAAAACGCAGAGTAGCCAGTAGCATGCTGAAGTGCGTTTTTATAATCAAAGGTAACAAATGGGAGGATAATGTCCCAGTGGCGATGCTCGGGGCGTAAATTAATTGAGATCATCCCAGAAAGGGTTAGGTGAAACGTGTGATTTACCCATTTGTGTGGGGTTGGTAACCAGAAGTAGTCTTGCGCACACTGTTGGAGGCACGCAGGAGCTCCTCAACAATGGTTGACAGGAAGGTCTGCCCTCGGTCGGTAAAAGTATGGGTGGTACATCATGGCGCAATATTGTGTGATGTAGAATGAATTCAGCGACTCCTGCAATGTATCGGAGCCTACTTTAGTGATGTGATCAACCGCCGCTACTATCCACCAGACTCCGTGATGTCCAAATTTTAATACAAGTCGTTTCCGACAGTGTCTAAAGGTGCGAAGGGACAAGGCAAGGGCTCTAAGCCGTTGAATATTTGCGGTGCTGGAATGACGCACACGAGCACATGTATTTTGCGAGAGTTGCTGAGATCCCAGGGCAGAAGTAGCGGAAGCGGACTTTGTCATGAGGCTTCAGAAATCCAATGTTCACCGCCATGGCAACATTATGAAAAACTTCCAAAATAGATGTGCGAAGAGAACGGCGTGCCACAGTCACCCATTTGTGGCCGATAGGGTGGAGGCTCCGGCGTTGAAGTGTGACACGCAGGAGATAGAATTGTCGAGTTGACGGCTAGACCGACTGTTAGGAGGTGGTACACGGCCGTTGAGGTGGTCAGTGAAAGGAACCCCCCCCCCCCAGCATCGAAAGAAGCTCTAGACGGTCTCCTACGGCAGCAAACGTAACAGCTGCTACTGGGAGCACGGTTTTCGGTACCTCCACAGCAGGGGACGTAATAGACATCAGTGGGTATCAAGACAAGACATCATCGGGATCGAGATGTTTTTTGACGGACTTACGTGTGACGACGAAATCGTACTGCTGGGGGCAGAGAACTCAGCAGCCTATACGCCCAGACAAGTCCCAGAGACAAGAAAACGAGAACAGAGCTTGGTGGTCAGCCATGATGGTGAAGTGGCGGCCTTAAAGGTATGCGTAGAATTTTTGAACAGCACACACCACTGCTAAACACTCTTGCCCCGTGTAGGTTTAGTTTCGTTAAGCACTTGTCAGTGACCGACTCGCATATATAAATACTATTTCCTCATTGTGGTCGTATCTGGAGGACAGCGCCAAGGCCGTGGCCGCTGGCGTCCGTGCGATGTATTGTGGGGCTATTTTAGTCAAATTGGCACAGAACAGGTCGAGAAGTGAGAGCGTTCTCAAAGGCTTGGAAGGCCATTTCACATTCACTCGACCAGTCTTAAGGCGTGCCCGCCTCTAAACGCTTGCGTAAAGCGTAAAGGAGAAGAAATTACCGCGAAGGTACGCGCGAAGCGCCGAAAGTAAAAGGCGAAGACGGAGACGTCTGTAGATCTTTTAAGTGGAGTGGACGTGGACAATCAATAACAGTGGTGATCTTGCCAGGATCACGTTTTTTCTCTTCTTTGGTGACTATTTTGCCCAATGCCTTGATAGTCTTAGCCTCAAAGTATATTTTCTAAGCATTAGGCTGAGGAAGATCTGTAGATCTTTTAAGTGGAGTGGATGAGGAAAATCTATAACAGTGGCGATCTTGTCAGGATCAGGATGTATCTCCTGAGTCACAGGTGTTGGCATCCTCTGATTGGCCGGTGGGCGCCGTGAGGTCGTGCCGTGGTCGCGAGCGGTCGGCGCCCCAGCTGGTGTCGACGAACTTGTCGCCGCGTGCCTTGCGTCCTCTTCTTCTTTCTCGTCATTTTTTGCATGTTTTCTTCTAATGCTGGTATTTATTTCCGATCTGATTTTGTCGCATGAAATGTCTCCCCACTTGCGCATTTTCACCGTAAAATGTATTTCGCTGCCCTACCGCACACTTCACCAAAATTGATGAAACTGTCAGCGGAACACTCAAAACATAGCACACCAATACTGCATAAAGGTAAGTGTCACAGAAAGATCATTCAACATCATCTTGAGACGCATGGTGGTCTAGACACGACTTAACACATCAACTCAAAGCCTATATTTACAAAGGGCATGCCATAACTGGGAAGACACAGAGAAGAAATAACAGAAAAGTGAGGTTGCCACAAATGTTTCACCGTTTTATACAGTGACTAAGCTCGCACTTTCTTCCTCCTTTTTACGCCCGTCTGGCATGGTAGTAATTCAGTTCTCTCGTAAATTTACCAGCTGTCAACGTATGGCTGCAATAACGGGAAGTGTCTGAATTAGGTGTGGGCGAACATTTATTCCCACCAATCGATTCTTTGCATGAACGGCAGCGTTTAATCTTGAAACTTTTTCTGCTGGACCTGTGCTTTCCTTGGTTCCCCTGTCTCTCAAATTAGGCCAGCCGAAGTATCTCCTTTGGAGCTTTGCGGCCCGTTCTATCTGGTTGACGCACGGACATTCTCAATTGAAATGTGGTGTGGTGGAACGCCTCTGTCTCGGACATGAACATTTTGTGGTACAGAACTCCACTTTTGGATGGGATATCATGAAGGTGGGGTTTTCTGTCAATATTAACCGTAGCAAACCCACCACCAGTCCTATGCAAGGCGCAAATTGGGGACTAAATGAAGTTCGTTCATCCTTTGATCGAAGGCCCATGTCATGTTCCTCAGTTACATATAGCCCCCAAGGCTCACTGGCATAATGGGCATTTTCAAGAGGGGACACCACTTCATCTGCACTAGAGCGCGGAAGTGAGACATCTACTCGAAGAAAGCTTTGGCTGCCATCCTTAGATTGACCTGCCGCCTTTGGCGTTGCCTAAATTTCAGCCAGCTGTATACGAAGCAACCATGTATGGTTTTCAATTTCTTTTCCCATCTCTTAAAACTGGGCTATCTCTTTGACAACTTCTAACTCTCGGGCTGCTTCCTCTCGCCAGCTTCCTTGGTCTGCGAGCACCCACTCGGTTAGCTTCTCGCTGCCCAAGCCTAAACGTTCTCATTGTTCTAATAACTGTTCGGTGTCCGTGATGGGTTTTCTATACGTAATATACAAACCGAACTAGCCAGGACCGGTCGCGGACGCCATATACTCTCAAGTACATGGACAATTATAAATGAAAGTAAAAACTGTAAATGAGACCAGTTCGTATTTTACTTGAATCTAGAACGACATACTGTACGGGGAGCTATTCACAGATGCACATCGGTT
The DNA here is from genome assembly GCF_048455015.1 of Haemaphysalis longicornis. Classification (NCBI taxonomy): domain Eukaryota; kingdom Metazoa; phylum Arthropoda; class Arachnida; order Ixodida; family Ixodidae; genus Haemaphysalis; species Haemaphysalis longicornis. Next base: position 205,461,019 of record NW_027526385.1, read on the forward strand.
AACAGGAACACAAAAACTTGTTTATACATCAGTCCGAACCAGTCAGTCCTGCATCTCCTTGCTCGTCTTCATGTTGCTCTTCCCCAGCCAAAGTATCAGGCAATAGTACATGCTAAGGACATTTCCCGTGAACGATATTGGCGGCCTGAAATGGATCGTTCTGGTAAAGAATATGTAAAGCATAGTAATGTCGGTCAGCTGGTAGACAAGTTTGCTAACCCCCTTGAAGCTCCGTTGCAGCCAGTGGAGTGGCCTGAAGGGTCTCAGAAGTAGTTCTGAATGAACATGCTGCTGCAATAAAGGTCTTATATCCTATGTATTCCTTTAGATTAGATCCTATGTATTCCTTTAGACTATGTATTCCTTTAAAAATTCCCCGACGTTCCCGGCAGTAATCCCATTTCTTGACAGGATGCCATCAGCATGGACTGGCGGCCGGATGTTTTGATTACGGACATGGGTACACTTTTTGTCTCCACAGAATTCCAAGATTACCTAAAGAAAAAAGGCATCGGCACTTCTTGTCTTCTAGATATTATCACTCGGGTAACGATCAGATCGCGCGTTTTAACAGGGTCCTAAGGAACATCCACGGCTAGCCAGACAGAAAGGCAAGGATGCTTGTTAGAGCGTTACACAATTTGTAGGTTCGAATTCAATCACACCACATTGTGTCACAGGCATTTTTCTAGCTTTCTTCCTCCAAGTACATCAGCTACTTTCCAAGGTAGATATTACAAACCTCAGAATACTTCAAAAAGCATCAGATTTACACAGCTTCCTGCCTCGTGTTTGGGATCAAGTCTCAACAAAGCAGATAAAATGAAAAGAGTATTTTGACAAAAGCAAAGGTGCACAGAAGGCAAGCATAAAGGTTGAAATTAACAGTAATAAACTTTCATAAGAAAGGATTGCTGAAGTATAGTAGGCTTCTTACAGTGGGAGCTCAGGTTGCATCTTCCACTTTAGAGCTCATTAATGGATAGACGTGAAACGCATCCAAACTAACAGTCATTTGTAGAGAGTTTTGCTTGCCCCACAATCTTCTGAGAACTATAAACTCTCTCCCATGAAGAAAGAATTTTCGTACTTTTCCTCCAACTTAGACATTTGTGCAAACAGTCTACTCGTTCACTTTTTCGCAAGGGTTCGCCCCATGTTTGAAGACGGATCCGGCAGAGTTCTCTCTAGGTGTGCGCTCTGAATAGGTTGTTCCCCAGGGATCGTCTGGATGTCAGGAGGATTCTCCAAGACAAACCTCCATCTCCAATTTTATGCACCCGCGCCATAATACAAGGAGGTATCAGTGGCTCAGCGACCCTGGGAGTTAATATAGAGTATTTTTCAGATACGCATTGGCAAAATTGGAACTGAATAAATTTAAATGTGGTAGGTCCAGTTGTGATTGTCCCCTTCTAAGAGTAATAGCCATTTTCACCTTAATTTCTCAATGCAAAGAAGGTAACAAACCGAAATGAGCAAGAAGGAAACCTGAAAGTATATTTTTCGGTTTCGCAAAAGCCCACGTTCATTTTGTTCTGTTCATGCTTAGCAGAAAATGTCTTGCACATTCCCTATTTTAGGAGGAACCACTTTTTGCTCAGTAACAATAATAAAAATTAAGCATTGTATTCTGTGAAGATAAACTGATTTCGAGGAATCAACTATACATTGGTGTTCCCGCTTGGCAAAGGTTTAAGATACAACAATTGTGGGGTAAATATATTGAAGTATACATGAATATTTGTACGACTATCCGCTAAAGCACTATAAAGCAACATCCGCGGAGGAGCGGGTTGTAATAGCAAAAAGATATCAAAAACCATAGTCAAACCACAGAGCGCCCAGGAAAGCCATTAAGGAAATTATTTTGTGAAAGCTACGTACTTGTCAATAATGAGATCCGGGGTTTCTAAAAAGATATTGCCACAAGCACATAAACGCAACATAGTACCCGATCAACGGTGGATACAAATGCATGATAAAACGAACATACAAGCATCAGAATTTCGCACGTTGGTCAAACAGGAGATAAATCGTTGACTGCTAATGAATAAAAAGAAGGCGCTCGCATTGTGTGCGTGTGAACAACCAGATTGGGAAGCCGCTTTTGCATGCCTACAGCCACCACCCACTGTTTATTGGGCTAACGTTTGCTCTTTACAACCTTCCCAATGGAGACAGGAAACATTTGTCGTAACAAGGAAAAAAAACACATGTAGAAACCATGGTAAATTCAAATAAGGTTGATATTAAGCGGTTGGTTATATGCTGCTATTTGTGGTGGAAAGAAAAATGCCCGTTACAATAGGTGACAAAGAATTGCTACGTACGGAGTTCTCATCAATGCAGTAACTGCGTGAGACACCCACACTTGCTTCAAGGAGAAGTCAATTGTACTCAGCCCAAAGTTACCTGCATTGTTCACTTCTCCCTGCTGTCAATTATGTATTTTGTGAGTAAATATATGTGATCCTAAGGGTTGCACATTCGGTCATGACTTAACTAAAACCCGTAAACAATTCAAGATTTCCAAGGCTGAGCTGATGTCAAGCGTTCGTTTGGGACACTATTTGTTGGAAAGTTGGAGCCATTGCTTTCTGGAGGGGAGCTTCGGCAAACTGGAACAGTCATATTAAAGAACGGCGCCATTTCAATTGTATAACTGTTTCTTGTCTTATGCCAGAAAATATATTCGTCAGTGGCGGATACATCACTTCTAAAACAGGTGAAAACAAACATATGTTGTAGCACAATTGTACTGTTCTTCTGTGGACGAGTATTTCATGGAATTAGTTTTTTTCACCACCAATTGGTGGTGAAAGCTATAGCTTGTCCTAGCCCGACAAGCTATGACTTGTCGGGCTAGGACAATACGGTGGCACAGTGCTGGTTACTGAAAACCAGTATTCATAAACCAGTATTGACAAAACATCCATGCTGGCTTCTGAAAACCAGTATTCACAAAACAGTATGATGATAGCTTAACCCAACCGTTTTAATTATGCCTTGAGTCCAAATATTATATGAACTGCTACTAATCTTTACCAACTCGCCTCAAACATTGGGGCGAGGATATGACAAATATGTTTTGCTGGATATTTTGCAACACCAAAGTCGTGAGAACTTTTTTTTAATTTATCCGAAAACCCGCTTTTAACGTAAGAACTGGTGACCGCACATTTTCCTTTAAACATGAAAACTTCTGAGGACTTCATTGTGTAAATATTTTTGGCGCTACTACAACGATTTGGCGCTAATATTTTTGGCGCCGTATTATAAAGATAGGTTGTAGCATTTGCTTGAGCACTGAGTAGGCACAACGTATTGTACGTGCTCGCACACGGGTACAGGTTCGCAACTTCTCAAGGAGAACGCCGCCTTGTAAATTCAATGTATGGGGCTGTCATAGTGCCCAAGCTACTTATCTAGCTGTAGCTGTATACCAAACATGCTATCGTATATGTACCCCGACTGATTTTTGTCTTTAAAATATTTTTACGTGCCCTTTAGGCAGACGGAAAATTCACGAAAAGACTACATTTGCGCATTTTTTACATTATACCGATACAATACCTGTTGAAATAGGTTGTCGTCATTAGCTCAAGGGGATATTGGACATGGACGACTTTTTTATGTTGGCTTTATTTTCTTACAAATTGAGCTGTCAATATAATTTCTTTTAGGTATATGCTCTGTCATAAAGGTTTGGCACTGCAGCGTCATTTGGATAAAGAATACTTTTGTGCGCACGTTCAGACAAAACATAGTATAATCGCAGATATTCATGCCCATTTTTTGCCAATTTCGGCAATACTCGAGAATGTAACCCTATTTAAAGATATCAATGGTCCCAAAGCATTCCAAAGTCGAAAAGTCTATTCGCGCCCCCCTGTACTTCAACTAACGCTCATCGCGATTATATGCTCCAATAGGTTTTCCCTAGTAATGGTCGTTTCGCAGGTACGCAGGTTATTTGAAATATATTTTTTTTTCTAGTTTCCGGAAGTTCAACAGTCCCTCTTGTTAGACGTCTTTTATGGAATGGTGACATGCTTGGATGCAAATCTCGTGCTTTGTCCTTTCATTTACAATCCCCAGCGAAAATGGTTGCTGGTCCCTGGTGGTTTATTGCCGAATTCCCAGCTGGGCGCTGCTGGTCTAGCAGCGCCCAGCTGATTTGGCCATAAACCAGCAGGGTCCAGCAACCATTTTCTCTAGGGATGTGTTTTGACCTACAGAATAAGTGTACGTGGTTCATAAAGTAATTTGCGACAATTGCTGAATCGGCTCGCCAGCTTGCGAGCATGCTCAAACTGATAACGCCCTGTTATCGAACATTTTCTTAGTGTACGCTTTGTTTTTGTAATTTTAAAGTGTTTCCAGAAATAAAAGTGTTTGCGGGTGCAGTATTTCTAGTTCTGCAATGACCTGCACGCATCCCATTTTCTTTCATAAGAACGTTTTACCATGACTAGCCACGTTTCGAACTCAAGATTTCTTATTGCTGCCCTTTTTAAATTTAAAGAAGACAAATTCTAGCCTACGGCTTTATTCCGGTAGCAACTGCATCGTAGACAGTGGCACTCTTGATGTTGTTGCACCTATAAAAGTATATAGAAAAACACAACGGATCATGGATGCAAATGTCGAGCTTAATGTTTGTCACCGAGCCCCATAAAAAAATGTTTATTACAGTACGATATTGAGCCCTATTAAGAACTTAATACTCCAATTCGGCATAGAGCCCCCTAAAGTAGTTGTAAGTATATATTTGAAGACTTTTATGATGCGGCTACATGCTGGCATACTTTTTCTTTTTCAGAACTCTAATGAATACGTAAGTATTACTTGTTTTCATTGTCGACCTAACTGTCAATGACTGTTTGTTTAATCAAAAAGATGTAGGTTCTGAGTCTATGTGCAAAAAAAAACCTGTTATAAAGAGGTACAGCAGAATATCAGAATCAGCTATTATTGCAGTAGAAATGGCGTTAGCAAAGATCGCCCACTTCGCGCTGGTCGTGTATTATTAAGAGAATATGACATGACGACGGCTGCGTACGTTCGCGGTAAATGTTTGGTAGGTTTAAATATTTGGTAGGTTTAAAACAGACGACCTAGAATACGGGAAACCGTGAACGTCGGTATAAATTTTGCGGAAACATATCCTAAGCGAGAAATAAAGTTTTCGGCTTATGACAGCGTTTTACTATATGGCCACATGCAAGGCTTTTGAATAAACGTTTTTTGTGTTGCCTTATTAGCTTCTGTCGTATGCGAGAAAGGCAAGATTGTTTGACAGGGCAGTGTTACTCTTTGTTTTTTACTAACCAAGAAAATTCATCTTTCAGAGTAAATGTTGTCAATCTCATTATAGAAATGTAGCCCGGAAAGCCATTTGGGAAAAATAACTACACTGCCCAAACGTTGGTGTTCTAACCACCGGTCCATGCCATTGTTGACGATGGTTAGACGCCTGTTATTTCTTCTATTTTTGATAGAGCAAAGTTGTACTCAAAACTATTTGCTGGAAAAATATTTGCTGGAATATTCTAGCCAATTTGCACAATGTATTTTGTGACGTGGTTGGCACACAAACTCTAGAACGGCCGTGCCCGCCGGATCCGCCAGTACAGGCCAAGGAAACGTGCCACCGACTTCCGTATTTCTCTGCCCAAATCATTTAAATAAAAAAAAGTGACACCACCAAGCCCATAATTAAAAAATACCGTTCAGTTACTAAACAGCCAGTGTTCTCCAAAAACCCTAAAAAACGGCCCAAAAATAATTAACGGATATGGATCGCGTCCAAACTTTCAAATTGGTGGGTAACAAGATAGGAATAAACGTTTAAATAAAGAAAAGATCTTATACGTTTATAAGATATAAACAGTTTGTTTTAGAACTGCGAGTGCTCATTCATTATTGAAACTCTATTCAATAAGTGTCTCGTCTATTTCCAAACCAACCGGCACAACAAACTTAGGGAGATTTTGCTTGAAACGAATGTAATACATGGTAATGAGAAGATTGACATTTTTTTTAGTTACTGGTAATATTTACACATGAATAATTTGTTTTGATGTGGCCCGCACATGACAAAATACACAGGGTGTTTTTTTTTATTGGAGTAAACCAAGTGTTTTAGGGCCTTGTTTGTAGCTCTTCAAAAATCGTCGCGAATTTCTGTGCAAAGCTCTCAAAGTTTAAAGCACGGTAAACATTTTGTGACGGCAGCATGATCGTAGGGTCAGTAACCTTATGTTGAACTATGTCAATAATCTTGGAATCAGTGTATATTTAAGCCCGAAACAGACCACCACGTAGCTCGTAAAATACCTCAAAAGCTCTTCTAATCACTCTGGCATATCAATGTGCTTGTCTTTATCCGGGAAGAAAAACTCCAGCACTGCAAACGTACTGTCGCAAGAAGTGACCCCACAACTTGAGCCAATGATAGCCAACGTTGCCATTTATCGCCGCGAGCCTTATCTGAACCGCCCTCCCTTTTTACACATCCCTTTGACAGGTAGTAACATCCCATCAAAATGAAAACCCGACATGCACTGGTGTCCGAATGATGGTACACCGTGGTAATATTGCGCAGACCACCGCCACATATATTGTCACTGCCGCGATGAACTACGTCGTATTGGGCATTTTTTTGACACGCACCTTGTGTTGGCGAGGAAAAAACAAAGGAATATCAATGAAATGTGCAGTACAAACGCATCTTTACGGTTGGTGGTAACCGTATGCTCAGCAATATCTCAATATCTTGTATGGCGGAGAAAAAATGGTCACGTTCGAAAAAAATAAAACAACAGTTCTTGCAGTAGAACGTTCTTTTAGCCGACAAAGAAAAGACCGAAAGCACCATCGGTCGTGGACACAATCTATACTGAGTAGGGCGAGGCACCTAGAGACAAACTCCAAGTGCATTCCAAAGTTGTTACCAAAACACTACAAAACCAACACATTTTGGAGCATAGTGTACGTACAATAGTCCCCTGTTTTATTAACGAATGTACGTATAATGTTACAATGGAGACAAACAGGGCAGAATACTACACAGTGATGCCCATATTATCAGAAACGGCTACTTCAGGTTTCTATCTTTAGACCAACGACTTCGGTGCACTGGAAATGGCACAAGACCACGATTGCCGCATACGCACATTGAATTCATTTATTCTTGAAAATTCACCACTAACAATGGTCCAAATATATCCTAAACAGAAGACCATCTGGTTACAACACATCCCTGTTATGTCCCATGTCAACGAATGTGGCACAGCACAACTTGCACCGTTTGATGCTCCGGAATTGGTCCCGTGACATGGATATAAAAACAAACTCTTTACCTTCTCAAGGATTGTCATATAATCGTGGCCAAGAGCCCACACGGCAAAACCTTATACCCCAAATGTGGTCGCACAAATTCAGGGTCTGATCGCCAGAACGGTGAATCATTACAGGGCGATTTTTACACTGCGATATTCAAACCTCGAAGGAAGGAAGAGCTTGTTCGCGCTACAAAATTCTACTCGGTGGTTTTCAGGAAGAACCATCACAGAAATGAACGCCCCAAATACCAGCTCAAGTGGATTGGTGAGAGGGTACATTGGTAGAGGTTCCCATCATCAATGCAGCCACAACATAGTTTAGTTGCTTTGGAGAGGGAGTAGAAGTTTTATTTTCACACCAGGACAACAGCACTGCGATGCAATCAGAAAGCTGAACTTTTCCATTCAACCATAGTTAAAATCGCAACCAGGCGGAAAAGCAACGCTTTGGCCGAATAACAAACATGCCGATACCAGAGAGGGGAAGAGGAGACTCAGTTTGCTTTAACTAGTTTGCTGCACCATTCAGCGTAACGACACCATTTAGGTCACAATGATCAGAAAGAAACACATAATTGTTCGTGTGATGCAGTAGGTGGGTTACCCTGTTTTTGTCAGGAAGGCCGCCGTCCTCACGTGAACGAGCGTCGAACCAAGGGTAGGTCCGACCCATTTCACAGCGTCTCCTTGTATAGCACGACCTCCACGCGTCGGACGGTAGGGTAGCTACTGGAAAAGCCATAAATAAACTTCACTATATATTATTGCAGACATACTAGGCAACCTGCAAATATTATTGCCTACTATGTATAAAAAACGCTTGTGTAAAGAGTGTATTTTCAACCGCGAAGGTCGTTTTATTGTTACAACTTCGTGCAATGAAGAACTTTGGGCCACCTCAAGTTCTGAGGCTCCTAATTCTAAAATCATGAACGTATTCAACCAGGCACAGGTTCAAATACTGCCGGTGACTGTGATTTTTTGCGTTGGTAAATGCAATGCGAGCGGACGCGGAAGGATATTGTAAGGATATGAGGTACTCCGTGCCTAATATATTGCCGCAAATCATGCATTGGGTTTTTTTACGTATGTGCCTTGTTTTCACCACCGGGCGGCACCTGGCTGTTTCATCTGTGTGCCAAGCGAGGGGGATTCCATTTTTTATGGCTCAATAGCTATGTCACTTTAAATGCGGAGTGTTTAACGCTGCTGTTATTAAACTAGACTAATAGTCTTTTTATTATGTGTTATCGATGTAACTGGACGTGTTGAGAAGCAGCCCCGCAAAAAGATAAATGCCGGGTGAGCAGCCGGCGCACCTCTCGATTTACCGACACTCGCCCGCATGCGTTGCCTTGCGAACTGCTGCTTCGTATGCCTTGTTACGGGAAAACAATTAGGTCGAAGAGCCTTCGTACCCTAAAAGAGCACTGATACGAAAATTGCATGCTACACTTTTACTGCTTTTATGGATGCCTAATGGTCTGGCCAAACTGAAACAGCACGTCAAATACTTCAGCGCGCGATAGTTAATTAGACTGAACGGCCTGAAAATCGTTTGTCTCAAATCCCCGCGTTTTCATACCGAACGGCGCATATGACAGACCCTGCCTGACCTCACCGCTTTATGCGGTTGTCACCGGCTCCCGCTTGAGAGGGTGTTGAGCCCGCTCGCCGGTCGTGGGGCCACGCGCGTGAAGTGACGTCACGAGTTTTTGACGAGCGCTGTCGCGTCACTTCTTTTTCCTCTCCTGGAGTGATGTCACGCTGATGGCCATTTCCTGAGTGCCGCTCCGGGCGCTGCTCCTTCGGTGCGGTAAATGAGATCCAATTATACTATGTTCTTCGCGGCGCAGGCCATTCATATTTCAGCCAGGGTATTCTATTGAGTGAGAGACGCAAACTGTGAAATAATATTAACGCCAAAAATTGGTGTCAGTGCTCCTTTAAAGAAAGCTGCATCGATTATGGCTACGTCACAACTCTCACAGGTGGGATGTGCATGCTCCCTAAACACATTGCAAGCCGCCAAGCATGTCCAATTCGTTCTAGCCTCCGAAAGCAAGGGCTTCAACGCATGTTTGGACTGCTTACGAAAAGAGTAGAGAAAGAAGCTGTCGAGGCCACATAAATGACAGGGGGATAGCCAACACTTCACGTGTCACCTTTGGAGAATCCCGAAGATTGCGTGGACCAAGCCGAGTAGGTCAGTATGCATAACTGATAGGACTGCGCGCAGACAACGAGTCAACTCTTTTCTACCTTGAAGATTTAGAGAGAATTCGAATAAAAAACTATGACAGCTCACCAAACACCTGCCACAAAAAAGGGTAAATTTTAAAGACGTTCACCATGATTGTGCTGGAAGAGCGGGCCGAAATCTTACTGCAGAAGAAGAGGCTCGTAGGCGTGCTGACCCTGAAATTGCGGAGGACCAGAAGTTACACTCTTAGTTGAGCATTGCAAAGGAAACAATTTTTGCTGCGCCCATTTGTTATCCGCTCGAACACAATCGGAATTCAATGTTCCCCTTTCCCTTCTTAAGAAAAAACAAAAAAATTGCGATTTACCCGACCAGCACAATCTAGGCTACGACAGGTTTAACGCCAACATAAAAAACGGGCGAAAAGCCAAATATACCTGGAAAGAAACAGGATGATTTCAAGATTTTAAAAATAAAATTCCTTACGTACTTAACACGAGGACGTAATAGAAAAGTTTACAAGGCAAACTAAGCGCAAAGTAACATAAAACAAAGCAGAACAAAGAAAGTTCTCAAGTCAGTTCGGCACAAAAGGTCGCCCAACAAAGCTGTTCCAGTTTAACAAAATACATTTCGCGATACAGCAACCACTGTATACGCAGAATATAAAATCGAATGAAAGTCCACTGGTAAGCATGGAATCTTGGGAACCCGTAAGCACGGAAAGAGGATACAAATAATTTGCACACCAAGGTAAGCAACCCAAACATATAACCTTACACCAACTGCCCAGATATAGAATTAAGCACAATAAATAGAATAATCGCACACAAAGGTAGGGAAAGCCTTAATCAGCGTATTACAAAAGTAAATTGTGAGCATAATATTCTTACTTGGCGGCAGGACACTGGGCAGCTGTGTGGGCTCCGTCATGAGCGACACCATGTGCATAGTGTAAATACATTGCTCGCATGTTCCATGCCACCTAAACATGTTACGTGGCGGAAGGGCACTGGAAATGAACCATGCAAGATGCGACCGATGTATGTACACTATATGCACGACATTTACTATGAGGGAACCCACCCAGCTGGTTCTCCCTCTTCTCCAGAGGTTCGGCAGATAGCTCTTGTATTCTTGTACCAATTTCAATAGTTACATTACTTGCAGGAACAATACCAGCTACAAAGAACGGCTCTAGTTTAGGGTTTTTAGAAGATTACCCTAATTGTGAATGGTTTTCTCACGAAAAACCGAATCGGAGCTGAGACTGCATTATCCACGTATCATAGACACCACGTAACAGGTTGTAGCACTAGGTCTTTGGGCACACAATATGGGAGAGGTGCAGTTCATGGGTAGCACGTAACCAGGTTTTATGGAATTGAACGCAAAATGCGACAAGTAATGATGAATATACAAAAAATGCTGAAAAGAAAACATCCACAAGACTGGTCTCGAAGGCAAGGGCCAGCACAGCGTGCGGAAAAGGGCTCAGATGAAATTCACTGAAGATACATGGCCGTCACACCTTGGGCGTTTGTAGAGAAATGAAGTCGCCGAGCCCCATTTCAATCATCACAGCTGTTGAACCGTACACAATACGACGAAACTGTGGCGGCTGTGACTGTGATCACTGAAGCCGATGAAGTCTCTGAATGTCGCTGGCCGTTTTCGGGCATTCTAGCAAATTGTTCGAAACCGAAGCGGTAGGCGCACCACAGAAGCATTGAATTTTGGCGAGATTGGAAGACTATAGAAGTATTGAAAAATCGGCCATACCCGGTTATGAGTTGAGTAAGCTTCCTAGAAGACGGGAAATAGCATTTAAGGTCTAGCACACCCGGGTTCCATCAATAAGTTCAATGTCACAGTTTAAGTTTCAGTTTTAGTTTCAGTTTATTATTCTTTCAAAATAACAAAGTTCACATTCAGTGGTATGCTAGTATGCAGACGAGGGTCCAAAAGTCGAGCGACAGCAGCGGACACTCGGTTAACCATAACATTGAAAATAATTATTATAGAGCAAGCAAAATTACGCAACAGAAGTGAACAGGAAAAGTACTAGAAAACAACAACAAACAAACAATTAAGCATCCTCAATAAGACACAAGTGCATGGTAATCAGTTATATAAAAAACATAAGTATGCCATTAGAAAGAAAACGTAAATTTAGGAACATTTTCAAATTACGGGCACACTTTACCATCAGAACTAATTATCGTTGTCAACCTAGTTATAAAAATTGAAGTTTTTAAGTTCAAGTTTGAATGCATGCAAAAAAATGATGATTTTGGAGTATAAGGTAAGGTATTCCATAATTTAATCACCGCGAAGTACGATGTCGTTTTGCCATAGTTGGTGTTACATTTAGGATAGATGAAAGTTGTGATTGTGGGCGAACCTAGTGCTATTGGTGTTAGTGAGTAATCTAGGATCGAAGAAATCCAACGCAAGCTGTTTTTAAGCTTTTAAATTACATCATGATTAAGTGAAAGGTAAAAAGCGAGAGAAAGTAGGAATGCAGTTAGCCTGAAGGAGTGCAGTAGCATTGAAATAAAATGAACTGTTGGGAATAATGCTTGTAGCCTATTTCTGATTGTGCTGCACGGACGAAAGATGGGTGGTATAGGTATTTCCCCAAGACGTAATGCCATAGGTGATGTGACTATGTATAAAGGCAAAGTATATAGACAATAATGTTTCAAGTGAAAAAATGAACATGATTTGATGAGTGTTCGTATACCAAATGCGGTTTTTGATTTAACGTAAAGAATATGATTAGTGAACTTCAAATAAGTGTTTACTTTTATGCCCAGAAAACACACACAGTCAGATGCAGGGATGAAGTGATGGTCAATGGACACTTGTGGTATCAAAAGGTAGCATTTTTTGAACATTTTAAAAACAATGAACTGAGTTTTGAGTGGATTTAAAATAAGGTTGTTTAAACGACACCATTCAACAACATTAGCCAGTTGCTTGTTCAACATATTCATCAGAGTAGTTAATGATTTATACGAAATGGAAATGGTTGTTTCATCAGCGTAGAGAATAACTTTGGAATCATCAAGGTAGACGGGCAAATCATTAATATAGATACAAAACAGTAAGGGCCCAAGAATAGAACCCTATGGTACCCCTTGATTAATTATTTCAAGGTTGGAATTAACGCCCCCTATGCACACTGATTGTTCTCGATTAAGTAGGTAATCTTTGATGAACGTTAAGGGAGGACCAGTGATACCCAAAAATTCTAATTTGCTAATTTTAATATGACTAATAGTATCAAAGGCTTTCGTAAAATCGAGAAATACAGACCCTACTAAAGTACCGTTGTTGATGTATGTTTTCAAAAAATCGGTTAATATTACAAGAGCGGAATTCGTAGAACTGCCAGCAAGAAAACCGAATTGACAAGGCTTTATCAATTTAAATTTGTTGAGGTGCTTGTTAATACGTGTCAAAATTATTTTTTCAATAAGTTTGCCAATGGAGGGCAAAATAGAAATAGTGCGATAGTTACGGACATCTGTCGTATCTCTTTTTTGTGTACCGGGATCAGTTTAGCTTTTTTAATGAGCTCAAAAGTGTACCACGTTTAAAAATGACATTATTTATATTACTTAAAAGTTCTGAGATATCTGGAGCAGCAAGCTTTAAATGAAACCCCGATATATTGCCTAGTCCAGCGCTAAAGTTTCTTAGACTTAGGATTGTTGAATTGACTTCATCGGAGGTTACAGGAAAAAGAAAGAATTATTGGGAACAGCGAGTAAGGGGGTACGAAGGTACATTGGGCCTAACATTGTATATTTCATGGAAGTAATCACTAAAAGCTTCGGCTATGTCAGATGACTCAGTATAAAATTGCTCTTTATATCTAATTCTGTCAATTATATTACTAACCCGGGGTCCGTGTAAAAAGGCATTGAAAAGTTTCCATTTTTTCTTTCGCTAATTTTTTGACTTAGAGAGTTCTTTTTTAAAGTATATCATTCCATTGTTTCAAAAGTTTATTCAACATATTACTGTATTTTTATACCTAAATCTAAATTCATGTATATGGCTGTTTTTTTAGTTTTCCTGTCGAGATTTTCTTTTCTCCGCATACAAGTTAGCAAGCGTGGAGTTACCCAGGGGTCATGGTGAAGCCTAAATATTTTCTTGTATTTACAGTTGTAGTAGTTGCAGAAACAGCTTTGAGAAATAGGGAAGAGCAATTATTTAGTGCTTCTTGATTTTTAAAGTTGCCAATGAAAGTCCAGTCAGTTTTCTGAATTGCCCTGAGTTGTTGACACTCCACGTCTCCTGCCCTACCAAGCGACCGACAAAGTACATCCGGCGGCTTCCATCTGTTCAGGTGAGATGGTCGTAATGAACACGAAGTCTTCGTGCAGGATGTACGTCGAGTTTGATATGCAAGCACACTTTAGAAGGACCAAACGATGCTGTGTTTAAGGTAACAGGTTGCTGGTGAATAAACAATTAAATGGTGCCCTCTGTGAGATCTACAATAATGTGAAGTGGTATTGCATTGGCAAAGACTTCGAGGGCGACGGGTCATGTGGTAGTATACTACCCTGGACACAGAGAATGATGATACCTTATTAAAGAGTGTGCCCGGACTTTGAACACATGGTGTTCCTTGTTGTTTCAACGTGCAGGTGCTGCATATAGGAATGCGGGAAGCACCACAAGTTAAGGTTGCTTACGGATAATGAGATCGACTGACTATGGTAAGCATATGGCAAGTGTTGTGAGCGAAACTTTAATTTCTCAACCCTCAGTATGAAGTAGTTTGTGGGCACCACGACTGTGAGGTGATGGCCTATAATCACTACAATTATCTGTCCTCTGCTGAATGATTGTTCACCGAACATAATCCTAGGCTTCTTAATTTCACCACAGTCACCCCTGGAGACAAGCAGGCAGCAGCGTTAATTTAATATTCAACAATAATTTACCGGCTACAGCCCAAGGAGCCATCTTAGAGAAGGATACGCCGGCAGTCGACTCCAATTGAGGACGCGTACGAACTTAAATAATGATCATGCTGTCATCCGCCAACGCTTGGATGTATGCATCTTGACGCATGGGAGGCAAAGCACATGATAAAAATACGCGTTCGACAACACTGCGCTGTTAGGAGATTCCTGATAAAAGCCTTTTCAGGAGCTTAAGTAGTGTTTCCCGCAAATGTTTCAAATTAGAGTGCTCGCGCCAGTAGAAACGATTTCTAAACATGGTGAATGTTGCGGGGACACTGATGGTAAGGAAATAAATCTATATATAAACGTCGACGACGCTGATGGTATCAAATAGGTATGTAGGAGCATTACCAATGAAAGTCGCCCACTGTCTGTATGTTGGTATAGGCGATTGCATAAAAAAAAACAAGACAGTCGTGTTTATACCGGTAGTGAAACCGTATTGCGAAAGGTGAATTGGGCAAGATCTTTAGAGGAAATATTAGAGGCAGCCATTTACATCATTTCCAATGCCAATTGCGCGTTGTCAAGTGAGAACTGTTTGCTGCGCTCGTTTGTCATCCGCCAAAACCTTACGCCGAGTTCTTGTCCGAGGCTTGGACAATAGAGTTTCCTCGAAATTCGAGCTAACCAGCTTTGCGGCAACGTGGTTGGAACGGCCAATCCAAACTGTGGCAAGAGGACACCGATTCCGATATATGCCCTACGGGAGTACGTCCGCGCAGTGGTAAGGGAGAGACACATAAATGTCTCCTAACGCCGTCAAAACCCCAAATCGTTTGCCTTGCCGACGTGATTCGGCAAAACGTGGAGCAAGCACTGGAGGCTTCTACGGCGCCAGATGCACCCCGTGAGCTGCAAGCCTTGACCTACGACTCCTTCCCCGTTCCTAGTTTGACGTGGGCTTAGCACTACCTTCAGTCTTCGCCTGCCCAACTATAAACGGCGCAACTCACCACCCCTGGGAAGAAGACCGATGTGTGGCAAATGTCGAAACATAGGCAGTCCAGCAGAGTGACTCGAACAGCCCTCCCTCAATGTTTCACTTACCATTTTGTTTTTCTGCTGCCGTTCTTGGTCGTCCCCGAAAGCAAGGTGCTATTCAAGGAACCACGCAGGAGCATCAAAAAGCGTCTTCGCAGCCGGTGATATCGGTGAGCAGGCCGAATGACGATTTTCTACAGACACAACGAAAACCGGCAGTGCTTGAGTTTTTTGGCAGTGTCGTCACCCCTGAAGGACTAATCCGCTGTGGACGCGGTAACGACTACGGGTATAAAGAGCAGCAACGACAACGGCGAAGTTGTAGTCCAGCGTAGCCCACGAATAGCACTGGCCCATGTTCGGGAAATCTTTTTATTCAAGCATGGTAAAATCCTTTGCTTGACCTAATACTGTTTCGTAACTGTTCGCTGGACTGAAGCATGCTGTTTAACTAAAATGGCCCATCCGGAAATATATCTTGCCTGCAAGAAGGTTCATTCTGCTGACAGCATCCGATGTCTGGCCGGCAAAATACGGTTTGACGTGGGCCAACTTTGAGCGATAACCAAAACGGCCTTTAACAAAATGACGAAAGTGATATCGATGCTTTTACGCACCCTACCTGCTTAGCATGTGCCACAAGGCTCTTAAGGACGCAGAGCGAAAGTCGGTCAGATAAAGAAAGGTAGTAGTCGGCAGTATGAGCCCACCCTGAAAGATGTTCTGGGCTGTGTTACATTATTGTCAACAGAAATGATGTATGTGATAAACCGGAAAGCTAAACAAGAAAAGACAAACCAACTTCCAACAAACAAGCATGATGATGTGCTAATTGAACTGAAAGAACAACAGGAAAAGATGGCGCCTATAGAAAGCTTGGTAGATCACGTGTCTGCTCAGCATGACTGTGTTGCGCTGACCCTCAATACCTTATTGATATCTAAAGGGATTACAAGAAAGACGCATTTCCTTGGAGACGGCATTTCTAAACCACCAGTCCGAGCTATAAGAAGTTAAGCATCCCGTTCTAGATTTAGATGAGTGTCCGCAAAGAAGCAGCGTTGAAATTCGTGGTGGCCCGCAAAAAAGTAAAACTTGATAACTAGGGTCTTGCGTTTCGATAAATCCGATAAAATTCGAAAAACACTCGCCGGTAAACATTTTCGGAAATCGGATGTATCCGAAAAACTCTGAATTCAGGGACAACCGCCTGGTAAAACCAGACTACCCTTTATTTTTCCCTGGCATCCTCGAACAACATTTCCCCTTCTATTTTCATGTTTCCACTTTTGTTCCTTCCACTCACGTTCCCAAGTTTCAGAAATGGAATCGTTCTGGCCCCGTATCATAAACAACAAGATCGGTCCCCACAACAATGGTCGAACGAAGGTGAAACACTTTTCCTCTTCTCTGTGAATCCATTGGGGCCTTTTCCCCAGATATCTCCAACGAAATATTGCGAGCGACTTTCAAAAAACCAGCGATTCGTTTTGGTATTGTGTGGAGATCGTAAACCAGAACGTGAAGGCAGAACCACGTCACATGTTCGTGATCTACAAGCACTTGTTCACACTGGTCGTGCAGCGGGGGCATGATACTGCCCTGCTAGAAAGAGAGTTCCAGCCCTATCAGGCCTACATTATGAATAAAATTGTGGAGTAGCTACAGTTTTGGCGGATGCATACACGAGATTGGCCCACCTTTTCACTTTGCCACTGGATTTGCTGGGTCTTCCCATATCTAGTGCGAATGTCCAAACAGCATTTTCAATGCTTCGCGTCGTCAGTAGCAAGCAGCTTACAGCGATAATAGACACAAACATTATAAAATATACCTGCATATACTACAGCAAGTTGTAAATGGATGTGCAAATGTGCACATCCATTTACATGTGCAAATAATGTAATAATGTAAATATTTGTATAAATAATTTGTAATAATAATGTAAATTATTTGTAATAATGTGCAAATAATGTAATAATGTAAATGTGCAAATAATGACTCTGCAATAAATTGTCCCTGCTGTTTCACTTCTTTTGTTGTTGTATATGGCATTTTTAAAGATCAATACTCGACGACCCCAATAATCCGAAAAACTCCTAATTTTGTTTACTCTGAAAGCATGCTCCGAAAAACTCTTAATTTTCAGAAATAAATAAAATACGAAAAACGCCCTTCGAAACCGCATAACCCTATTGACAACACACTTCGGTTTCTAGCGAAACGACTTGAGCTGACTGAAACTTTGGATGAGCACATCCAAGCTATTCACTGCCCTAAATATCAAGAAAAAATGGTTCTTTCAATACTTGTAAGATTCGCAAGTACAACAATACAGGACACATGGCTTGAAAAACGTTGTGCTCATCAGGAGGAAAGCATCCATATCAAAGCAACTTTAACTGCTCCCTGCCAAGCACAGTTCTGGCTGGGGAAAAAAAGCCAAAGAGGAATCATACAAATTCGCTTAGGTGAGGAAAGTTAAGGTTATCGTGAGAAAACAGTAGGGCGCACCGCCATCAGAATTCCAAGGGCGGACCAGCTGAAATTACTAATTAATATGCCCCACGTTGTCCAATCGTTTGACGAATGGTAGTCGTACTGCCAAAAGCTTCTGGAAGATGCTAGGCTGATGAATGTACTGCTTCAAACGCTTTTCCTGGTTTTATAAATCTTATTGAAAGGGATGTAGGCTATTGTGCAGAATTTTTATTACTTGATTGTAAATATGGATGTGCTCTTTATTAGAGTACCCTTTCCGAAACCCTGCCTGTGGTATGGGTTGTTAGGAAACAATGCTGTAGCCAATGCATCTAACTATACCTTTAGTAAACAGTGTTTAAACAACTGAGCATAGGCATATAATTATGTAATAGTCAAGGTCCTTGGTTTCTCCCTTTTTCTGAATCAATATATTGTGGGCGTTTTCTTCAGTGTATGGGTACCTTTTTTCGTCCATAAGCATTCCGAAACTTCTGCAGCAAGCTGTTCTAGTACAATATATTCGTTCTTATTCAAAGTTCAATGGTTGAGCTGTCGTTTCCAGCAGAAGTTCTTTTTATGCCAAAGAAGGCCTTCCGTCATCTCCTCCTGAAACACTAGTAGGACGTCGCAAAATAATCTCGTAAAATGAGATGTTTCCCTCGTCGAACGTCACTTCAGGGTATTCCGGTGTACACTCACTCTGCTTCTTTTATTTGTTGATGTTACGGTTATTGTAACTCTACTCGTACCTGAGTATTTTCTATTTTGAGCAATGTGAAAGAGAACCGAGAAAGGCGTGGCCAACAGCCTCCAAGCAGACTCGGAGATATGCGCGGATGGCGTGGTGAAACTCAAAGGGGGAAAGAGGCCGCTCTTCCACTAACTGTTGCCACTCTCACCTTGCTAGCACTTCTTTAAAGCAGCAGTTTCCGTCATTTCGCCGGTAATATGGTATCGTCCGACAGCCGATAAGACGCACGGTGGGAATGGGAACAGTTGTTAGAACAGCGTCCCCATTTCCACTTCGTTTCCGGCGGCGGCCGCTGCGTATCAGGCATAGCTGGGCATGAGCGTGTTTTTATGCGTTCCTGTGTTCCCTTTCATATTGCTCATAATAGTACATTCTGTCTGCCGAAGGCTAGCTTTCTCTTAGTTGCTTTCGAGCTTCCTCTTATTCGCAGTGTTTCCTCGATCACTGTCAAGTTTTTTGCATGAATGTCGTTTGTTGAACTTCGGGTAATATAAACAACTCTGCTAACTCAATTTGATCCACCGTACTTGGTACATTCAATTTCCTGAATTTACTAATTACTTCCGCTGTTGCTTACGTTTTTCAGATTGTTTACTACATGATTCTTCTCCAACACCTGCTCCAGAGTCTGTGATTAGCTTTGTAAATTTGTAATTTATCTTGTGTACACTATCCTCACTCTCATCCTTATGTAGCACACATTTTGTTTGAAGAGTATGAGAATGCGTTAATCAACCGCCAGGTATTTATCTGCGCAAATCATACGTGTGTATATCCTCATCTGTTGCGAATGTCTGTTGCAAAATTTCCCACCTACATGTCTCCTATTTTTATATAATGACCTTTTAGTTAGTCTACCACACAATTGTTTTTCTCCTTAATTAGCCGATTACACTTCGTGGCAGAACGTGTCTATGGGTTGATGATTGTAGCTAGTAATTAGCACGTAGGCGTGTACTTTCTTTACCATGAAAAACAGCAGAGATCCGCTTTATACGAAACACTAAGAAGCCTCTCCCCCCTTGACAAGATCCGTCTTATTTGTTTAACATCTTCAGCGGATAAACTGGTGGAATGCATGTTACGCCGATGTCTAGAACCCTAACCCGATAACAAGAATCAAATTTTAAATAGTACTTATGGTTTTATAATTACCTTTGCCCGCAAGACTTCCTTTTTCGCAAAAAATAAAAAATGCTCTGACTAGCCTTTTGAAATTCACACTTTGCCATTGTTGCATGAGACTATAAGGGAGCTTATGATAAAGTCTCTCATTCCGTCATCTTCTTTCCGCTCAACGAAACAGGCGGGCGCTTGCGTACTTACTCATGCATTTCCAGTTTTCTAAGCCGCAGACGGGCGATGCTAAAAGCAGATGATCTCAAATGTTATAGCATCACACTAGGAGATGGCGGCACCGCTCAAGATTCTGTTCTTTCACGTTTACCTCTTTTGATCGCTCTCCTAGTCCTCTCTGGTCAGGTTGAACCATTCCCCGCTTTTATGCGGCACTATGCCGAAGGAATTACCATTTCGGTGGACTAACAATTCTCTTAAGGGTAATTCACGATACCCTTTCGCTGGCCTGAAATTCGCTGAAATTCAAGATACCCTTTCACTTGGTATTCGCTGTTCCCTTAAAAAATCTGACTTCAACGTTGTGCAAAAATGCTCCCCAGGAACCAATGAACAATCAATTCAAAAGTCCCTCTACTGTCAGCGTATTGGTCCCACACCTTCATATGACATGGTGTTACTACGCAGGTCAACACACGAATGTTGAGACAGTTTCCTTGGTCACACCGGCGTTTACTGAAATACCCACACGCTTCGGCGGATTTCAAAACGACCTCACAGCATGGAGGAAGTAGACCTGCACCTTATCCGCGCCTTCCTCATATGACTAGCGGACCCTACATAACTCCCACCAAGAGACACACCGAAACCATGACTGGCCTTGTGCGTCAAGCTATAAAAATTTGAATCAACCGCAAAATTATGTGGGCGAGTAGCTCGGACATCCTAAAGAAACAATATCACAAAAGACCGCATATCTCGGTGACCCGACCTTCTGGTATACTGTGCTAATTGGTCCCGTCTTTTGCGCTGTTGTTTATTCATTATCAAATAACCTTATTCTTCCTATGTCAACCGCTGGAACTAATCGGATACAATTAGGCATTCACAACTCGATCTAAGAACTAATTGACGGGCACCTCTCCAGTCAACGTCTCCCCCTAACTCAAATACCAGCAGGACTGGCACTTTAGAGGCCCCGGAAGCGCCAACTTCTCAAAAAACCGGAAGAAATCATTTTCCACGTAATTGGCGGCAATCCATTTGTGTCCTGTCATTTGCAGGAACACGTTCCTAATTTTCATTCCAGTCCTCACCACGCTTCTAGCCAAGTCCGAGAACAAATCCATGAACCAACTGAAACCTTTCATTCATACGCCAGGCCCTAGTTTAATCGGACACATCCCTTAGCAATCGTAACCATCAAATGCAAGACAGTCACGTGCGCCTCAATCAAGACCACATCTACCTCTGACATGGGAGAACCTGTGTGGCCCATGTCATCACTAAAATTTGCGTCGTTATTGTAATGAGAGACTGTTAAGCAGTCTGTTGTTGCAATCTCCTCAGTCAACACATCGCCAACCTAAACATTAATTTTTTTACCATGGGACACTCCTCACCAACCGGCAATACTTTTTCGCATATACAACTACGGAAATTTTCATCCCTGCTCTCTGAGGAATCACTCAGTTTGGTTCCCCTGCTTACATCTCTAGGCATGACCCGACATTACTGCACTTCAAAATATTATTTTGCACCTTTTCATCCCGTGGCTTACTAACGTAGAGGAACTAATACACGGGAGAGTTCACACTGACACCTTTCCTTCCCCAAATTCTCTACATCAGACTCCCGAATAAATACACTTAAACGTGTAAATTCTGCCCTAACCCATGCAACCGCATCCATATGATCTGTTGGTACGCACAAAAACAATTTTTTTGGAGGGTGGACTTCCCATGGGCGAAGTGGCGGCGTGTGACAAAGTGGTGCGAGGTGCGTGGAAAGAATTAAAAATAAAACATGAAACGGGTTCGCGAGACAACATGTACCGCTCTATACACGCGGGAACGTGTTCTCAAGGAAACAAAATACACCAGCTCCTGTTACAATTTACCTCTTGTGTGGTGCGGTTTGCACGGGTTAACCGGCTTGGTGTGGCAAAGCAGTGCGAGGTGCTTGGAAAGGATTAAAAGCTGGAAACAGGCTCGTCAGACAACATGTACCTCGCAATGAAGGTCATCTGTTTTGTTTTTCAAATAGAAAATACACATGCTCTTCCTACAATTCCCTTCACAGTGCCAGAAGAAACATAAACAAAAGGCGAAGAACAATTTACGTCAACGAAGGTGAAGGCAGCACAGGAAACGCAGGTTGGGTTGACAAAGCGGCCCAGAGGGCTTGTAAACCAAGTAAACGTTGGCACTTGGGAAGACATGAACCTTATTATGAATGCCTCCTTGTGTTCGATGCCTAATTACAGAAGCCAACGTTATGAATACTTCGAGAGCGCGGTAAAACAAGAAAAATGAAAAAAAAAGCTGATGCTTCGCTCTTATCGGCTCCGCAAGCACGCTTTAATATTCGCAGAAATGTCACTCAGTACCCTTTAAATGCAGTACGATCCCCCTCTTTAGTCACTTGGTTCGCACCAACATTCTACGATTGGCGGTAGGTTTATGTATGACCAGTTTATGACCTTTTTGACCTTCGAGGCTGTGAGACAACACCGGGGCTTAGCTAGCTGACATATATTACGTCACTGTGCGTCATGGCCACAGAGACTGTGGAAACAGAATTAGAAGTGCGAAAGAAGTTTCAGCTCGGAACCGCGGCCGCAAGTCTTTGTCTTCTCTTCGCCCGTCCTTTTCTGAACAGAGGCTTTGTCATACGTCATCTGTGGTTGAACATTTCACGCAGATGACGACATTTATCAGGAATCTTTACGCTAATATTCGAGCTTCGTTAAAGACACCGAAGACGTGTTTACCCCACAGATAAAAGTCTCAGTGCACGCGCTTCTGACACGCGCGCAACCGGCACCCGGCCACGAATGGGCTTGGCCCAACCAAGCTCAAACCGAGAATCTTGCCAAAAAACGACAATCAAATCTAGTTTCCTACAAGTCAAAGCTTTCCGGACTTCTGGAAAACGATTAGAGGTTATGATGCGCCCACGTAATTTCTTACCACTCAGTGAAATGAGTACGTAAACGCTCACCAGCCTAAATTTGGCATAATGCAGTGCTCATGCTGAGTCAAGCGAATACGCAAATGATATCAGTGAACCTGAAAACACGCATTTGTTCACCTCTTCGTTAATAATTGCGACCGCACCACTTAGTAAAACACGACAACTGAAAATAAAAGGCATCAGTGTCCTGGTAAACTACTAGGGAATATATTCCCACAATTCCTGAAAAGGGTTTATTCAGAACCTCTCCACTGGTGCCACAAAGAAATTAAATAGTGGCAGCCCTGTCTGCTCCGTAAATTGGTGACTTGGTGACTAAGGGAAAGTGCAAATGACGTATGCTGGAAATGATGGTCATTTCTTTGTGTACATCCGAGGTGTTGAAACACGGTGCCACCGCAACAAGTGAACCCGCGGCTTATTTCGCTTGTTCCTTCAAACAAGTCACAGAGAGGACGTCTGACCTAAAACTAGCACGCTTATAGGTGCCCTCTGAAACCGGTCAGGCAACAGACACAAGAGGGCGCTCAACACAAGTGCAAACCCAAACGCGTAACTTTTAGGGGGAGCACGTGATGGCTACAAGAGAATTTCCGCAAATTCTCTTCGATCAGTCAAACAGAAGAACCGAAACGCATGGCCCGCCAGGGTCGCCGAACATATTGCTGTTAAGACTCCTGTCCATATCAAACAAGTTCTTCAAAGACGGTAGCAAGGCATGAGAAATTTATATGGGTTCTATGAGAACATGCAGCACCAAATGAACACCTGCCGAAGGTGCCACACCTGTAGGGTTGAGCTGGGCTAAGATGCTCTATCCACGTGTACAGACCCTTCTGTATATTCCCGCAATTCCCCCACGGGACCGGCTGCCCGAGCTAAAATGGCAAAATGCGCCGCTTCTTGTCGAAATTAAACAACAACGTCAAGAAAAGATACTACTGCCCAGTATGCTGCTCCTGCTCAGGGCAGAAATCAGGCAAAGGACAATCCCTGTTCCAGAGAACCGCGAAACACTCGGGCGCCCCGCACCACCTTCGTCCATACCACGTTTCAAAATTGGGCTTGGTATTGGTCTTGGCAGCAGCACGTCAGTCGCAATGGCCAACCCGTTTTGTCTAGTATCACAGGTCTTTGCTGTTTTGCTCTAACTTCAACCATGTACGCATGCAGCCGGTTGGGACTGATCGGACAACACGTTCTTCATTTGGACGATGAAGAGTGTGGAGTCAGTGACGTTTAATTGCCACTCATCGGCTCTTTCGAGCTTAAGCCCTCATCGGTCACATCAGAAAATGTGGCTTCACTGGCGTTTTTAAAGAGCTGCCTTCCGATGGACATGATGAGTGGCCTTGCAAGCAGCACGTCGGACAAAATGGAAAACCCGGTTTCGCATATCGGTGTGGGTAATACTTAGTTGCATCCAAAATGTCTTCGTAGTGACAATTGTTGTTTAGTGTTGCTGCCTTGCCCACGTGCGGCCGGAGGTGCTGCCGGAAGTGCTGCCGGGCATGACACCGCTTGGCGCAGAATGCGGACGCCACTCCTGACGTTCCATATTCTGGTTTGCTGGGTTGCCGATACCTGGCGACTTGTCGGCCATGCTTGGCCACCTCCAGGAGACCTATTGAAGCAGACAGCAACCACGTGTAGCCTCGAACAACACCCAAACCCTTTACCCGTCTCCTGCCCGCCGACACCAGCCCGCGCCAAGAACGTCGCCTGGCAACTCTTTACTTCATCGACGTCAGCGGTCACGTGGGATGGGCCCATCATACTTAACCACCCAATCTTCACCGAACTGCCGGGGCACGACACCGCTTGGCGCAGAATGGTCGCGCCACTCCTGACATTCCAGGTTGGTTACCTTAACAGTTCTAAACAATACAGTACCAACAACTACTTCCTTATGGCGGTGTCCTGCCGCTCCGAGTTGAAGTGACGAAACTTGCTTTGGCTGTGGTATAATGTTTTCACGTTTCAATTGCTATCAGAGTTAATTTTATTGCTTTCCCGCGATGTAGAGCTCAACCCCGCCCCCGAACCAAAGCTCAGATAGAATCCAAGTCAGCCGCAATCACGCAGCTCGATGTAACCATCCTAGCCATCCGTGCATACATTAACAAGCTTAGGACAGTGCAAAATAACCATAAAACAGTTATCTAAACACTAACAAACTGAATCTCACTTGTAGAATGAGCCCTAACCGAACCACCCCTGAGCGCCGCACCTGATGCCGCAGTTAATATCAAACGTGAGATTGTAACTTTGAAAGCTGCTAATACCGACGCCAATATTCGGCTGCGCCGCAACAACCTTCAATTCCTTGAAACTGAAGAATCTGCAAAGGAAACATGGGATGAGTCAGAGCGAGAAGTCATAAAATTCTGCATCAACCATATCAAAATAACGCTTGAACCAAATTGTATTGAGCGCGCTCATCGAACTGGAAAATTTCAGCTGAAAAAATGCCCAATTGTATTCAAATTAGCTCACTTCAAAACTAAAGAAAAGTTCACAAGCTGTCAAACTAATCTAAATGAAACAACCTTCGCCGTGAGAGAGGACATTGCTGAAGCCATCCGCATTGTGCGTGCGAAGTTGCTGAAATTTATTCGACCACAAAAGTGCGCATTCAAGCTGAGGGTAGACAAGCTAATCATTGGTAACAAATCTTACTTCTACGACCCGTTAACTGACAGCATCAAGGAATACAGTAACTCGCGCAGCAATACGTTGGAAGCTAACTCATCAGATAGCCCATCAGAAGCCAGCACGTGACAGGTTCCTAAGCATTCCACCTGGTATAACACGAATCCCGGTCCCATAATATTTGTATATTTGAACATCGCATTTACTAATGCACGAAGTCTTGTACCGAAGAGCGACGAAATTTACAGTTTTATGGCTCATATCAGTGCTGATATAGTCGTACTAACTTAAACATGGTTTCATGAACGCATTAGAGATATACTAAGGTGTATCTCGAATTTCATTGTTTACTGCAGCGACCGCCAAAGCAAGAGAGGTGGTGGTGTGCTTATAGCCATTAGAAATACTTTATCATCATCACTCGTTCTGTTTGACAACAACATCGAATAATTCTGGACATGCATATCTACCAGAGCCCTTACAGTTGTTTTTGGCGTCTTCTATAAACCTCCTGATAGCCAGCCAGATTTCTGCGACGTGCTCTGTCTATCCCTCACTGCTGTAACAAATAAATATCCCAAGGTGCCCATATTACTATTCGAAGACTTATCCATTATTCAGCTGGCAGTTGCTCTCCGTATGGAATGAGTCTTCGTCTAACGAAGAAACCTTTTTGAACACTTTACTCGACTTTGATGTTCACCAGACCATAATGTGCCGTACCCAGGGCAACAATACTCTTGACCTTGTACTTACCTTGTCCCCGGGGAACATAAAAGCGCTAATATCCTTCCAGGTATTAGGGACCATAACCTAGTCCATATATTCATTGGCAATCCACTGAAAATAAAATCACCTACACCGAAGATAATCACGGACTACAAGAGAGAAAATATCAATTCGCCTAATGCCGACCTAACCAATCTCTCAGACAAATTTAGTAACACGTACCTACATCGCAGTGTCAACGCTAGCTGGGAACGCTTTATAACAACGATGCTGAACCTTAAAAACAGATACTTCCCAACTATACTTATCAAATCAGATACTAACTGCCAATAGTTTAACAAACAACTAAAATTACTCTGTAATAGAAAAAAACGCCTCTACAGAAAGGGTCACCTAAGCCAATGCCCCGCCGCGTGGGAACGCTACCGCTCAAGCGCTAAACATTACCTTAATGAACTTAAAGCAGCTAAAACGTTATTCTTTTCCAATGACCTGCTGTCAGCTCTTCAAACTAACCTTAACAAACTCTGGCGCATGCTCTCCCCCAAAGATCCATCTAATAAAATAGATTTTGTTACCACTCATGGAGATACAATCGATCCTTCCCACTGTGCATCTGCTTCAAATAACCACTGTTCATCCGTATTTTCCGCTGCTAACAACAACGACACCGAATCATTGCCCAATCATACCTGTGTAAGAATGCCAGATATTGAAATAAGCCCAGACGGGATATATAAACTGATCAATGACCTCAAATTTTATCGGCAACCAGCTGCGAAAAAATAAATAGTAAATAGCTATTGAATACCGCATCACCCAATCACTACAAACAGGAGACGTCCCTGACGACTGGAAGTAGGCTCAGATAATTTCAATTTTCAAATCAGGGAATCGCGCTTCACCACCAAACTACCGCCCTATTTCCTTAACCAGCATCGCATCCAAACTGCTCGAAAACATCATTGCATTAAGTTTAATGACCCATCTGGAATCCATCAACTTTTCTATCATTACCAACGTGGCTTCCAGAAAGTTCTGTTGTGCGAAACGCATCTGGCTGAATTCACGGAAGATATACAAAACTTCATCGACGAAAATATTCAAACAGATGCCATATTTTTAGATTTTTCAAAAGCATTCGTCCATGTCTCCCATAACCAATTACTCCTTAAGGTGTATTACCTTGGGATCCCTCTCAACATTATGTGTCGGATCATAAACGTCTTAAAAAACCATAAGCAGTACACTAGCGCAAATAACTACGACTCTCCTCTCTCTGATGTAACGTCCGGCGTCCCCGAAGGTGCCTGTGTCTCCCCTCTGCTGTCTCTAATTTTCATTATAGACTTGCCTACTAACATATCACCAAGGTTAAGACATTTTGTAGATGACTGCGTTTTATATTCTCCCATCTGTAATCCAGACGACAGCGCTGCTCTTAAAAATATCTCCAAATGATTGCAGCCGGCAGTGACAAATCCCTCATGCCATTAAACCTAACAAAATGTAAAGCAATGTCTTTCGCGCGCAAACGCAGCACACTTGATTACGCCTATGGCATCGATTCAGTTCCGATTAGCTCTACATCTTCATACAAATACCTCGGATTGCATATGTCATCGTAACGTTCGTGGGCAACTTATACACAAACCATCTGTTCCGAAGCCTCACGCACACTAGGATACTTGCGCCGTAACCTGAAATTAGCCTCGCCAAACATTAAAATTTTACCTTACTAAACTTTTGTGAGACCGAAACTCCAGTATGCCTGTTCAATTTGGCAGCCCCGGCAATCATACCTTACTAACAATCTAGAAAGAATCCAAAACCGCGCCTCCCGTTTTATTTTCTCCCAGTATTTTTACGATATCAGCGTGACTACACTAAAAGAATTGTTGAACCTGCCATCACTCTAATGTTGTCGTATTGGTTGTCGGCTCAGCCTGATCTACGCTTTATTCTGTCGCCCACAATCACGGCACGCCCTCTTAGAACTATAACACAGAACTTCATCCCGCATTAACCACAGCCACCCTATAGCACCCACAGGCTGCCGCACCTAAGCCATGAACAAGTCCTTTTCCCCCAGTGGAATTACCCCAATGAACAACCTGCCTGTTTACACCTTCCGAAATAAACCTAACAGTCCCATGTCACAATATGAGTAAATGCAGCTAACACATGCCCTTGTAGATTACTTTTTGGAGCCTTTATGTCTATTGCAACACATTTTGTGCCACTGTGTTTTTCTTTTTTTTTTCTTTTTTTTCGGCAGTTTGTGTTCATGCTTGAGCAGAAAATCATACCTTGTACGCGCCCCTTATGTGATACCTTCGGGCCTTTGGTGGAAATAAATAAAATGAAATGGAATGAAATGAAAGTGTTTTACTGGAGGCCTTATCTTTCGAAGCAAATCTTTCAACTTGTGGCGATGTTGAGGCAACTGCGGGTACTCCAGTGAAGGAACTTTTGTTTCAGATTCTTGGAGTTCTAGCTACTATAACAGCCTAAGAAATAACGTATTGCAAAAGAAAGGGGCAAGATGGAAGCAGATATCGCAAAAATAACGTACTGATTGAATGCTCTAATGTCCTAATGATGGCTTTTATTGCCCTTATAAGAGAAGTAATTAACGTAGCTTCGACCATAGCCGAACTTGAACAGCACATGACAGCTTTAGCAAATAAACTTGACGAACTAGAAAGTAAGAGCAGGCGGCAAATCTTCATTTTGGTTGGTTTAGAGGAAGAAAATAACGAAAAACCTGAAGACATTATCTCTTCTTTTGAAGATGAATGACGCTTAAGAATTGGTACAAAGAGCAACAATAGCTGTCCTGTGATTGTTTATTTCTTCGACAACTGCGAAAAAATGGTCATAAAATAGGTTCGCCCAAAACACCCAGACAGTACTTTCTCAATCTCTAACCATTTTTTTCCAATATTCGAGAAAAGAAAAAAAATTAGTGCCAATCCATTTCGTGAATATGTTTGAAAAGCAAAGCTGTAAATGGCACCCACAACGATTACCAATGCGACGTCTCATATTTCACTCACTTCGCTCTAAAAATAGTGAAACCAGAGAGAAGTGAAAATCACCTAACCACGCCCTCTATTACTTTATTAAGATAATATTGCTAAGGTTACATAATTGCATGATGCATGAACGGTGGTTGGTTGAGTTGTATTGGCGTAGCACATCAGTGGAAACGTTTTTTTAGAAAAAGCTCAAACCCGGTGTTAGAAGATCACACTTCTCCGTCTCTACCGTTACCGACGGAGGCGGCGATATCAGCAGCACACACGCAGAAGAAGCAGAAGGAGTAGAAGGAAGATGTCCTAGAGGAGGAAATACTTCTATTCGTATTTCGGAACGCCCCAGAGTGCGGCTTAGCGGAGTGGTTCTTTCTTTACTGTAGCCCATATTCAGTACGCGCCACCTGTGCTATGTCCACCAACTGAAGCTGGGTAGGCAGAGAGGGGCAGGACAGCAATGTCTCCCATGGCTCTTTGTTCGGCAGTCGACGGAAATAGAGGAGGCAGATCAGGGTTAAGTCGCACACCCTGATTATGTGGCATAGTGTTCCTACTTCTGAGCAAAACATATATTTAGTGTCGTAGCGATTTGGGTGCATTAGGTGACGACGCGTCGGGTGTGGGAAGGAGGCGTATTGTATGAGCTGTAGGTTAGTTTGTTGTTCGATGGAAAGGTCAGGTTAAGGCGAATGCAGCGTCTCTCTTGAGAAGGCGATGATGCTGGGTTACGTCCCTTAAAGACACTAGCGGGTGACTGTCCTCGTGCAGCTCCCTAGCACGGGGGGTAAAAGTGCAGGCTTTCTAGGCGCGTTTCTTGCCCTCCATAGAAGCGTGAGCGGGTATCCAGATGGGCTGAATGGAACTGAACTGTTTGGGGAGTGGTGTTTTAGCACACGCAGTGTAGGTCGGGACACCAAACTCGACTGGTGATTCCGGTAGGCTTGTTGGGCACTGGTGACTACTTTGCGAACCCCTGTTTGAGTAAGAGCCAAGGCTATGGCTGCCTCTTCGGCTGCCACAATGTCTTCGGTTTTAAGTGAAGCACAAGCAAGATGGTTGGTTCTGGACGTAGCCACGATAATGGCGTACAGGTGCCCTTGATGTTGCGAGGTGTCTTTGTAGATAACTGCATCATCCCAACCGAAGGTGGTGTTGAGCACTTGAGCCCGTGCTTGTCGTGGACCCTCGTCGTCTGAGGGGTTCATATTTCTAAGCAAAGGGAGCATATTATTTCTTGTCGCAAAAGGTCCAGGTGTACTCAGTGACATTCTGAGCCGCCCAGCCAATCTTGTGAAAGGTGTGGCGACCCGCCGCAGTTCTGCTAATTCGAAGCTTCTGGATAGATAGATGGCCCTCTACCACCTGTTCATTGGTGTTGTAGAGCCCCGTGCTAAGCAGCGTCTCTGTAGACGCACTATTTTGAAAATCAATGGCTCGCCCAACAGCCTTTCTTATTATATAAAGGATCTTTATGTCGTCCTTGCCGAGAAGGAGACGGGGGTTTTACGTAAGTTTTTTTAATGAGGACAAAGGCTTGAACAAATCGAAATGTATCGGATTCCTCGCAACTCGCCCGATCATGTGATTTATAGATGCTGTGTTTGAGGTGCTGCACGGAACGTCACTCTTGGTGTTGGCCGGAAGGTGGAGGGCCAGGATCTTGATGCTGGGGCTTGGAGTGATCGTCTGGACATCATTGAGAATTTGAATGTGTTCCTTTCGGTATCGTCTGGCGTGAGGGTGGACTGCAATGAGCGGAGGGTTTTGCGAGAAAACTGGAAACCACAGGCCCATTGGCGTACTAGACGTGAAATGCCATCGGTTGGTGTCTGCTTCCTTTAATCGCTTTCAGTGGCATTTAGCGAGAATGCACGCGGTAAATCCGTAGATATGTTTGCCGGACGGAGCATGACGTGGGTCATCTGCCGGATGCAGCATGACGCGAATAAGAAGTATTTTAGGTGTGTTGTATGCGAGGTGATCACTCAGTGTAAGACTTCTCTTTACTGTTTCCTCAATGTTCTTATCTTCACTTTTGTCCACACTATTCTCGCATCGCCGCAAAAATCGTTGTTCTTATTCATACCTGCTGACGCCACTGCCGAGAAAATGGATGCATGACGCGGGTCAGCAGTATTTGAGGTGTGTTGCATGCGAGCTGATCACCCAGAGTAGGACTTCTTTTTACTGTTTTCTCGATTTTCTAATCTTTGCTTCTGTCTACCCTATTCTCGCTAACCGAATCGCTACCCGAATCTCTGCAACCTTAGATTTCAGTCAACGTAAAGAACAAGCAGGGTTCCGTAAAAGATATTCAACAATGGACCATATTCACACCATCAATCAGGGGATAGAGAAGTGCGCTGAGTATACTAAACCCTTATATATAGCCTTCATAGATTATGAGAAAGCATTTGACTCGGTCGAAACCCTAGCAGTCATTCAGGCATTACGGAACCAGAGGGTAGATGAGCATTATGTAAGAATACTAGAGGATATCTACAATGTGTCTACAGCTACCATCATCCTCCATAGGGAGAGCAGTAAAATACCTATAAGGAAGGGTGTCAGACAGGGAGACACAATCTCTCCAATGTTATTCACAGCATGCTTACAAGAAGTATTCAGAACGTTAGATTGGGAACAGGTGGGAGTAAGGGTAATGGAGAATACCTCAGTAACATCACATTTGCTGATCACGTTGCCATGCTAAGTAACTCGGGGGACGAATTGCAAAGCATGCTTTGCGCACTGGGCGAACAGACTAGAACCCTGGGCCTGAAAATTAATATGCAGAAAAATAAAGTAATGATCAATAACGTGGGGAAAGCACAGCAGTTTGAGATAGGTGGCGAGGCAGTGGAAGCGGTAAGCGAACATGTATACTTAGGCCAAGTTGTGACCCCAGATCCTAACCATGAGGCAGAGATAATTAGAAGGATCAGAATGGGGTGGGGTGCATATGGCAGACATTCTCAGATAATGAATAGCAGCCTACCATTGTCGCTGAAGAAGAAAGTGTATGACAGCTGCATCTTACCGGTACTCATCTACGGGGCAGAAACTTGGAGGCTAACTAAGAGGGTTCAACTTTAATTGAGAACGACTCAGCCGACAATGGAGCGGAAAATGATAGGTGTAACATTAAGAGACAAAAAGAGAGCGGAGTGGGTCAGGGAGCAAGCTGGTGTCAAAGACATATTAGTAGAAATTAAGAAGAAGAAAAGGACGTGGGCAGGGCATGTAATGCAAAGGCAGGATAACCGCAGGTCATTAAGGGTAACAGAGTGGATACCTAGAGAAGGCAAGCGTTGCAGGGGGCGGCAGAAAGTTAGATGGGCAGATGAGATCAAGAAGTTTGCGGGGATAATTTGGTCACAGTTGGCACAGGACCCGGGTAAGTGGAGAATAATGGTAGAGGCCTTCGCCCCGCAGTGGGCGTAGATAGGCTGGTGATGATGATGCTATTCTCGCATCACCACAAAAATCGTTGCTATAATTCATATCTGCTCACGCCACCGCCGAGAAAACGGATGCGAAGTGCTCGAGGGCAAGTAGAGCACCTTCACATAGTTGATGTGTGATTAATAATAGATCTCGTGACGCCACCATAAAGGATTAATTTGAAACGCGGCATACGATGTACGCATGGGCTGTACGCATGCGATGTACGCGTATGCAGGTGGAATACGCATGGGCCGGCATTGTGGCCACGGTCATGGCGGTCTTCAGTGTTGCTCACCAGAGAAATGGGCGACTAAACGTTCCAGTGAATACCACCTATTGTGACAGACAGCCAGTACTCTTCATCCTTCGGTGACCTCAATCACTACAGCAGGCTATCACACCTGCCAGAAGATGGCTCTATGGCTCTCCGCAAGATGGCCACTACCAAGAATAAGCGCATTCGTACTTCGCGACAAAACTCGCGTTATAGTAATGAAAGTGAAGCGGGCACAAGAATAAGGCAAGCTCATTGGTAGTACACTGCGGTTGTCCAGGTGTCGCCAAATCTCATTACCTGTTCTGGACCTCAAGCACTACAGCAGATATTCACACTAGCATGAGAATGGCACTTCTCAACACAGGGCTTCCAAGAACAGGCGCATTGCTACGTGGAATAAAACTTACCATATAGCAGCAAGGGTAATGGAGCTCATTGGCTCACTACATTGAAGTTGCTTAGGGGTCCTTGGATGTCATTACCCTATCAGAAACAATCTCCCCGTCAAAACTCCCTGGCTTTAACATATTTGTATAAGAAACCACCCGCCCTTCTATCACGACACCAAAAAGCAAGCGAAGCCCCCGCATACAGCATTCGCTCCAGCAGTAGGAGAAAATTTAAATACTAAGCGTAAGTTTCAAGAGAAATTTTCAAGCGGCGTAGAGCCTATACATAATAAGGCTATATTGTGCTAGAAGAGGCCAAGACCCAGACCTCAATTTTGTAATTCAACAAGCCAAACGGATTGCATTGCACAGTTTCTCTAATATCGTGGGAGAGGTTACCACGGCACACCTTTCATAGGTATTGCGCTACACTAAATCGAGAGAAACCGGTGTGCATTCGACATCTTGAAGAGGGAAATTTCACCCTGACATCTGACTGACATACTCCAACCGGCGCATGGACACTTCCACTAAACTTGGCATGACTACTTGGAACGTCACGTCTATGTGAACTCACTCTGGGTAACACGTGAAAGGCGATCATTCTATTGTAGCCAGAAAATTATTGGATAAAAACGCGGTATCACATCGGCCTTGTTAAGCGTCGCTCGTTGGAACGAATTTTCTGAGCGAAGGGAGCAATCCCGGCTTGAGGGAGCAACCGCATCATCGCTTTATCTACAGGAATAAAAAATCGTACTCTGCAAGGTATAGATTGCACCACAAAAACGATTAGGACAGCCATTGCAACACCATGTGTAGATCGATACGTGCCCCACTTAAACGAAGCGTGAAGAAGCCTTATCAAACACTGGAAACAGCCACACATAATCGAAGTTTCAAAAATAGTGCCATCTTTTCCTACTAAGAAGCAGCCTCTATGATGTTCACCATTGCGTAGAAAGCTGACTAGCCCTTTATGAAAGTCTTCTGGGCCGACTCAGTACACAAAACTTACAAGACTAATAAGACATCTTTTCGCCCTTTTAAAAGAAAGGTGGAATAAAATGCTCATATGCAAACTCCAATTTACTCTGGTTGAAAATATTTCACTATCCCCAAAACGTCCTCCTCTCAATTACCTCCCGGCTCACCCTAAAATAAAGGTACCTATATACTCGAGCGAACAAATCTCCTAGTGGATGAAGAAAATGATATTCATGAAGTAAAGGCGGCACTGCAAACAATCAGATGAAACACATATTCAGGGGTGGACTGCTTAACCAAAAAAGGTTGTAGCGAAAATGACTGATGACCCAATTATAGACGTCAACGCTCATCTCACAACTGCATGGAAGCCACTTTAACTTCTAGAAGAATAAAACTGGACAGAGGGAGCGTTTTTTCGAAGCGCGGAAGAATACGGAGTGCAGCAAACCTAGGCCGTACAGATTAGCCGTCATGTTTCTGAAAGCTTTAGGAGCACAAAATGCTGCACAAAAGGCTGCAGCACTACATCTAACAACACTACTTCTTTCCGCACACCATGCATGAATTTCACAATATTACCTGCAGGTGGGCATCCTTGTTCCACTGAAGAAAGAATTTATGCTCAAAGACTCACCAGAAAACCCTAAAACCATATTGGTGCTGATGTATATCAATCGTTCTAAAATGCAATCTGCACGGCCACATTCGAAAAGCACAAAAAGCTCAACTGCGCCGAACGCAACAAAAAATACATTCGAGACTTTCTCTATTGCCGGAACGCCTTTATCAGGCTATAACTCGAAGGTAAATGCAGTTTCTTCCGAGAAGAAGCATGCACATCAGGGTGTCCTCCTGTTTTCATTTCTGTTTAATTCAGCACTTATAGGACTCCGTCCTATTCCACCTGCAATACCTGGAATGCACCATGAGTTATACGAGGATGGAATCACGTAAGAGTCACCCAAGAGTAAAGACATGCCTTACAAGACGTTGGAGACACGGGAGTTTGAATAAGCTTCCGCGCCGAAAAAATGTGGGTTTGTAATTCTCTCACCAAGCAACATAAGAAACTGCCTCCTGGGTTGCCAACTATCTTCCTAGAAAAGGATGACCACCCGATTGTTCAAACTCAGCAGGTGATATCGCTTTAGCACTACTCTATTGGACTGGCTTCAGCGGACCATGGAGTTATTCTGCCAAAATATGAAGGATACGCACAAAAGCAAAAACTGTGAGAGGCTGTTGTGCTTCGGCTGCTCATGCAATCTCCTAATCTGTCTTCATGAATGCTGAAGTGGACGAAGTAGGCGTTTTTATCTTGAAGGTGGAACCTCTGACTCAACGGAGCCAAAAATAGAAAAAAACAAAGCCGACACGGCGCTCACTCGCAACTCTTTGTATTTTATTGAAAAGAAATACAATATCACACCGGCAATATCTCACCTTGTGACTTCATTTTGCCAAAGATAAAATCATAAAATTCAGTTTTTTTTTAGGAAATAACTACATACCGAGGTACACGCGACAGGCGAAGGGCAAGAGCACTAAAAGTGCGAAACTATAACATATCAAGAAACTGCTACGATCGCGATGATTGACACAATGATTGGATTGTCCATAGTTTTTTTGTTACTGTAGACGTATGCTTACGTCGCCTATTTCGTCCTGCATAAAGGTATCCACACGACATAAATATCAGACAAACACACGTTGCACAACGCACAAAGAGACGTATGTTTCACTTGACATGCTACATTTACCAACGGCCTCTAACTGAGAGATAACATTCTGCCTATTTTACCCTATAACTTGGCAAGTTTGTTTGGGGCCGAGTAAACCACGTCCATGTCGTACCCGTCAGCAACGTTTTTTACATGTGCGATATCTTGTCCGTGTACAGGATGAGGACAGGTTTTTACCCTTTTTCTTCTATTTCCGCCAACATGATTTCGCGGCTTCTAGTAACTTAACAAATGTTTTACGAATGACAGATTGTAAAAACCCAGCTGTATTAAACCATTCTTCTTGTGAACTAAGGTAACAAATTCACGCACGAATTTTATTGGACGACAAAGGGGTACGAGAATACACAGCGTCATCAAAGCACGACAAACGACCTTTTGGTCGCAATGTATTCTTTTGTTTCTCTTGTCTGTGAGTGTACACGCACAGTCTTCTTCGAGGAACGTCTGCACACTGCCTCGTAAAATGGAGAAGTGCAAAGGACAAGGTAGCTGTTTCAGTCTCAAGATCTACCGGGGATGGTTGGTAAGTGCGACAAAAATGTGTGAATTTTGTGGCAACGAGTTTCAATGCCAAGATGAGACCTTACACGCTACCAGCCGAAAATTATGTTTTCATGTAAGATGCAAGATGTGCGAGCTTCTGCAGACAGATTACATATGCAACAGCACATCGCTGAAATACGTTGACGAGAATATTTCAAGTATTAACGGCAGTTCCTCAAAGATTATGTATATGTGCGAATACGTTTTCTGTAACAAGCAATATATAGGAGAAACTAGGCGATATATGAGCTTACGAATCAGCGTCCACAATGTAAAGACTCCTAATGAAGCGTTATTCGTTGTCGCGCCACATTTCAACCATCCAGACCAATTTTTTGTGACGTGAAGCTGACTATGTTTCTGAACTTGCGAAACTCTCTTCCAGTTACAGAAATTGCTGACAATTGTTAATATTCGCAAGTTTAGTTTGGTAGAACCCACTGCTATTCTTGCTTAGAAATTGTTCTTGGAATGTGCGCGCTATTCCCAACGATCAAAGGGAAGGGCATTGACTTGCATAAACGTTTCTTCAAAGTGCATTACCCCCTTCCCGCTTCTGCTAAAGTTATCCACTAATTTTTATATCCTTCTAAAGTGCCCAGTAACCTAAAGGCAATTGCCTTTAAACACCTTTTCTTGTTGTTTCTTGCACCGCTTTATCCTGTGCCCGTTCTGGGCTTCAAACTTTACTTTTTGGTGTTCACTTACTAAAAAGTCCCAGAAAACCCCGTGACGTGCCGCAGTTATGATGCAGATATAAGCATTCTATGTTGCAGATGTCCACAAGACATGCAGCTTTGATCAAAATAAATGTATTTTATGTTCATTACAGCAAAAGTTCCATTCATTTAAAAAAAAATGTAGGGTAGACGTGTCACCATATTTCTATAAGCCATTAATAATGTTCATTCCATGGATAATTTAGTAAATATTGTGGTGGTATTTATACAATGCCTCAGTATGTCTATTCCACAGTTTTTTTTGCTTTATTTGGCGCAAACTGTTGTCCATTATGTCTAGGTCTAGTAAAATTATTCTGACGTTTTTGAGATAAACAGATATGCAGTGCACGTACGTCCTTTTGACGTTATGTGGGAGTGTAGCGGCCGTCAGAAAGAGTAAGTAATATATAAAACAAAAAAGTGAAAATTTTTTGATTTGTACACTTTGAAAGGTGCGCGTTGAAATACCTCAAGCTTATGCACATTGAAATAACTCACACTAAACAAAATGTCTGCAACACCGAGAAAAGTGTGGAAACAGAAATATTTCATTGGTCGATGTAATAAAAATATACACGAGTTTAAATCATTCACTTCTAGTAAAGTAATTGTAAAGCAATAGAAATGATGCAGCGTTGTTAACCAGAAGTGACCCGGAAGTGACTGCCTTGTCGAACAGCTCTAAACTGGTCTAGTATTCTAATATCTACGTTTTTTTTTAATCTATTTCCCCAACTTGTCAGCCGCGTTTGCAATCGTATGTATTTATCTCGCGTATGAAATATGCATTTACAGGTACCACGCTACCTTATTTCTTTGAGCCTTTCATTTTACCTGCTCTTAAGCTGAAAGTTTAAGTATTACGATTGCCAGTTGGTGGAATTAGGGAAAAATTCAATACACCTGTTGAGTCGCGTTACGAAACTCCAATGCGCGCCTACATGTCTAGACAAAGGTTCCAAACTATAACCGCTTTGCGACTAAGCATATAAACAGTAAGAAAAATATATGTAATAATTTATATTATTATCATGGAGAATATACATACGTCACAAAGGCGATAACCGCCACCGGGCAGGCGTGAGCAGCGTCGCTCGGCTGCTGCAGCCATTGTTACTGTCCGAGTACTCATTGATAGACATAACTGAATACATAGAAAATAAAGCAAAGAGGAGAAAAAAACGACATACAACAAGAACACAAAAACAAAACAAAGGCAACTAGAAACAAAAAGGTGATTCCAAATCAATAAAAATGAGCCCAGCGTTGTTAAAAAGAACTGGCCCGTTAGTGACTGCCTTGTCGAGCAGCTCCAAATTGGTCTAGTATTCTATTATCTACGCATTTTTAAATCTTTTTCTACATCTTGTCAGCCGTATTTGCAATCGTATGTATTTAGCTCTCGAATAAAATATCCATTTACATGTACCACGCTACCTTATTTCTTTGAGCGTGTCATTTTTTCAGCTCTTAGTTGAAAGTTTAAGTATTACGATTGTCCTGTGTGTGTTTCGAGAACGACGCCGTTGAAAACTCTCACCTAAGTAATATGAAGTGCGACAGAAAAAACATGAATACCGAAACACTGCGTTGATGAGGTATGCTATCTCCTACTTCGCGAAAACACGTCTGAACTTGAATTGATGGCTAATTGCGGGAAGCGTGTTGCTGGAGTGGCCAGTTATTGTTTGGTGCATTGAAATTTAAGAAAAATTACGTGACCCAGGTCAAAGCTGTCGGAAAGAGCCGACTTAAGCAGTAAGGCCGGTCGATTGTCGATTCCGTTTCTATTAAAATCACCTAAGACAACAAGGTGCTTCGTGACCAGGCTTTGGCGATCTGTTAGCTGGCGGAGCGAGTGTAACATATCGAGGGAAAGAACAGAAGCATACGTCGAATTGATTACGATTTAGAACATACGAAATGCGATTTAAACCAGGGTAATTTATTATTGGCCTGGTCGAAATAATGCTACCAGTACAAACGCTTCCTTATATCGGTGAACTTGTGGGTACAAGCGAAACGCAACGCATAGCCTAGGCCGAACACTCGAGCTTTTCTACCTTCTCACCTTTTCTTGCCTATTTTTTTCGTATTAATTTGTAATGAGCAGCTATCACACCAGTTGAATGTGTAGAGCAACAAGAGCAATTGGATGATGCTAGCCCAGGGCATTGTGGTCAAGTTCTAACACATAACCAGCTGTCGCATTTAAATTGAAATACGTTTATTGAATATTTTATATACCTAATTTGACTTTATTAGGGCAAACCAGGAAAGGAATATTAAGCCTGCAAAAGCTGAAAAACCTTCAGGGACAACGCACGCCATTGATGGCAATCAAAGCCCTAAGTTGTTACCAGAAACAAAAAAAAGGTCTTTATTTCGCTAAAGAACAAAAGTATACAAACAAATAAAAGACGGCAACCTTAATTATATACACATTATTAAGGCATACTTCATTACAATAACTCTTTTTCTAGATTTCTTTGTTCCGTACACAGTTGTAAAAAAATGTTTCTTTTTCTTTCAGTGATAAAAGCAGTTCTTAACCCAATTCAATTTCTGCGATAGTAACGAAACACTTTGAAAAACACTTTAGGCCGTATGTGAGCAATCGGCACAATAAACAGATCACTTTGGCGAGATGTGTGAACAGAGCAAAAGTGGCACCAAAATCGTTTTATCGTATGAATTGAAGCAAAACACTTCGAAAATAAAAAAGTAAAAATGACTTTCGTGATAAAGAAAATGCGTAGCGACTGTCTATTGTGGAGTTCCATAAAAACGATTATCAAATTGATTTTATAGATGCTGCCAACTTTTGATACGAAAAAATTAAAAAAAGTTGAGCAACAAAACATTTAGCATACAAATATTGTCAGTTAGGGAGGAAGCAAAGTGCTTTCGTACGCGCAAGGCACACAGGCCATATAAATGAATGGAGCACACCGTTGACCTGTGAAAGTTTAGAGCAGGATTTAACAATGTCACTGCACAGTTTTGAACCTAAAAAAATATAATGTTCTTTAAAGTCGTTCTGCACTCACTCATAGAAAGGAAAGTATAATTCAAAGAGGCTAGAGAAGGCAAAAATTATGGTACCGCGGGCAGAACACTCGAGCATTGTTTGCGCAAACATCGTACCACAAACAACGGAACCAGGTTGGAAGCCGACCGTGTAAGTTTTTGTTTATTCATTGATAGTTTTACAGCGATCAAAATACCAGGATAATAAGGGGTCCACCATCATTTGCAATACACTTACCCTTGTAATATGTGTTGTACTTTGAAATCACACTTGTGTCTTCAGCGTATTCATAGATACTGCAGTGTGAAAGACAATTGCTTGCATCATTCACGTGTGTGGTAAATAGAAGGGGAGACCATCTAGACCCCTGCAAAATACTGTATGCAACTACTTTACACAATATTCATTCTATTGGTACATTTACCCCAACCAGAGTAACATTTCTTGATAAAAGAGGGAGAACTGCGGCGGTACCCCTTAAGTTTGCCGGTTGTGGTAATGTTTTTCTATCTCCTCCTTCAAATGCTATTCTAAAACTAGACACCGGCTACAGGGAACTCACGTTTGATAACAATGACTGTTGAAACGCCCAACACCTTTGTAGTGTAAGCTAGGTGCTTCAACCCAGAATCAAACGGAAATAATGTTTGGATAATACATTGTGGTGTACAAAATAGCTATATATATTTAGGTGAACTGTATTTTAGATAAGGGAAATGTACAAAAAGCATGTAAGAAGGTATTGTAAATGAGGTTTTGAACTCTGTTATTATTATCATAACGGCCTATTTAAATCCACTTCAAGACGAAGCATTTCTAGCTGATCTTAACTTTCTTCTGTGCTGCGCTGCTCAAGTCTATCTATCGCCTCTTAGTTTTGTCATTAGATGATGCAACGACTTAGTAGCCTTTCCCGCTTTCTGGTCGCGCTTTCGCTATTCATTCTGTAGTCCTCATGGTCCACGTATTGTCTGGTCGTCGTATTACACGTACAGCCGAAGTCTGCCTTTTTGTGTTTGTTTGATATATTGTACTTCAGCTTGCCGACTAATCTAGGTTGCCCTTTTCCTCTTTGGAATCTTTAGTCGTATCATGACTGAATCCCTAAAACCTGTACAACTAGGAAATTGTAGGCCTCTGGAAGAAAAAACTTCAGTTTAGCCGAGGAAGCACCACTACGCGTATCATCTTCCGATCGTAAGGCGTTGCTTTGAAAGGTGGCGACATTGCTGGTGTGGTATTTTGCAACATTTTTTTGAAATCGTAGATTGACATTTAAAAAAAATGACTCGAGCAAAACAGTTTCACAAAAGCAAAACAAATACTGTATCTTTACATGGTATACTTTCCGTTAAAACGTTTGGAAAACGTACGCTGGACATAGAACTGCAGAGTAGTCGAAAACAATACAAAATATAGTGCCTCAGCTGAAGCGGCAGGAGAGGTGAAAAACAGTGGCGCTTAAGTAAGCGGAACTTTCAGAGCCTTGTACAGTCCCGTCCAGTCCAGTGCTGTAACACCATCAAACCTTTTTGGCAGAGCAGAAATTGTGTGTTAATAAAGACAAGAATTTGAGCAAGGCAATTTATCAGCTGCCGTCTAGCGCACAGTGACATTCCCACATACGTTTATATACACAGTGTAAAAAACACGCTAATGACGCTCAATTATTGGGGTATAAATTGTGATGTTGCTACAGAGATAGCATAAATGGCTTCTAGTAGATGTCGTTTTCTCTGTAGTGAAATGAATCCATCGCTTGAGATTTCAGAAATATATCAGAGTAAGTTCTTTGGCTGCATTTATTTGCTTTTTCAATTAATAGGCCATCAGGAAAATTTGTTAAAAGGCAGGAATAGCGAAAGAGTCCTCCTTGTTTATGATACACTTGTGGAGCTGCAACTATATCATTGGGAGTACCGGGAATAGTATATTGGGCGAGGAATATTGGAGAATAGGGGGGTACAGGGGGCAAGAAAGGCGAGCTCGGCAAGAACAATGGGTAGTCAGCTTCCTAAAAATGACACTCCTCAGACTTTTCTGCTAGAAAGCACACTGATGCTTCAAGAGACACTTTCTGAACAGAAGGGCACATTACGCCCCTGCAGGCACCACCAAATATAAGAAGATATCTTCATATAGATATGTGTAATATCCGCGGTGTGCACTGCTTGTAACGCCGAGACACACCTATTCTCGGCTGCGTCTGGGAATAAAACAAAGACATTGGAAAATTCCGCTTCATTAGTTTAAGCTTTTTATGGCAGAGTCCAAGTAGGGTGTGTACATGGCCGTTGTGCTTTATTTTGTTATCCCGAAAATAAATGCAAAAGGACCTTAACACGGTCGCGATAATTCTAAACAGTGGTATCAAACAGAATGAATGAATGAATGAATGATTGAATTCGGTATTTTCCACTTATGTACATCTATATATACAGATATTTTCGTATAAAGTAGTGGGGCGAAGGAAAAAAGCTGTACTAGACAGCTTGACTAGCCCTTGGCGCCATCGGGTACAAAGCAAAGACAAGGTGGTCAGCACTTCAGACAACAAGTAAACGAGACAAAAAAAACCAACAAAAGAAAAATAGGGGGCCGCCTACTGCACAACTAAAAAAATTGTTAATGAGTGTGTAGGCTACTA
Source organism: Haemaphysalis longicornis (assembly GCF_048455015.1). Taxonomy (NCBI): domain Eukaryota; kingdom Metazoa; phylum Arthropoda; class Arachnida; order Ixodida; family Ixodidae; genus Haemaphysalis; species Haemaphysalis longicornis. Next base: position 205,504,263 of record NW_027526385.1, read on the forward strand.
CTCAGAATAATATTATTATCTTGTCGATTGGAATATATGGTACACACGTTTTATTTACACAACCGGTTTGGAAATGAGGGTACAACAAAAGACATCTGCGAGCCGTAATTAGTTCTAGTGCATGTTTCAATCCATTTGTCAGGTTGTCGTGTAGGATAAGGTAAATTTCGCTCGGTGAGGTTTTCTAATTGAAGAAAACTATTTTGCTGTTGGGAACATGAAGCTTTTCTATAGGCCGGGAATAAACGTATGTCGTATAAGGTTAGAATACTAAATTTATTTAGGGTATTCCAGGCCGGTTCCATGAATTGGTCTAATTGATAATTTAAGATTGCTCTCCGCGCTCTTTTTTGCAAAATAAATGTTTTTTGTTTATTTGTCTGGGTTGGCTACCCCCAAAACAAGTTGACAACAATTTAGATGGCACAAAAAAAGAGAGTGGTAGATTAGTACTTTTACTCCAGTTGGTAATACGAATCTCAGTTTTGATAACGCGCCAACAACGCAATATGGCTTATTTTTCACTTGGTTTACGTGAATGTTCCAATTAGATGAATTAGAGAAATGTACTAAAATTTTAAAGTCGCTCACGACCTGAATAGTCTGTGACATATGGGAAAGGGTACAGTTTTTCGGTGGTTGCGTATTTTTAGCGAAAAAGAACTTAGCCTTTGTTGTAGAAGCTTGAACTGGTAATTTATTGTTGTTGGACCATTTCTCCAGCGCTAGCAATGTTTGATTCGCAATAGTTACTCAATTAGCATAGTTTGGTGCAGAGAATAGAAGGGTGGTGTCGTCGGCATAAATAATAGACTTGGCCTGCAGGGTAGCAGGAACTTTATCTTTATAGTAGATATTGAACAAAAATGCTCCCAGTATACGTCTTTGTGGTACTCCCGACATGATCGGTTTTATTGCAGAAGTTGAGGAATTTTTTTGACGTATTGGCGACGTTGGCTCAAATATGACTTGATATGGAGTAACGCGTGTCCACGAAACACATATGCCTGTAGCTTTTAAACAGAATATAATGATATAGAGATTCAAAGGCTTTCGTAAAATCTACGAAGAGGGCAAGTGCAACGTTTTTTTTTTCTAGTGATTCTAAAAGAACTTCCTTCGGTGCAGTTAGGGCCAGTTCAGTAGAGCGCGGGGGTATAAATTCGTACTGCGAGTCTGTGAAGATTTTGTGTTTGTTAGCAAAATTGGAAAGTCTTAACAAAATAATTTTTTCAAATCCTTTTCCAAATAGTAGGAGAATGGAGATAGGACGGTAATTACGAATTTTTTTTTACCTTTCTTATGTATAGGAATAACTTTCTGAGTTTGCATACGTGAAGGGAAAAGTGCTTGTTCGATCGCAAGGTTTAAGAAAAATGAGAGTACTGGGGCAATCTCTATGATAACATGCTTCACAGGTCCTATCTGTATATCATCGATATCACAAGCATGGCTGTTATTTATACTTTGGAAAACATGCTTTACTTCAGTGACATCAGCGGGTAGTAGGCTAATAATAGAATTTATACTGCTCTCGATGCTGTCATAAAAAAGGACTTGTGGTGCCCTGCAACAAGCTCAAAAAATAATCATTGAAAGCGTTTGGAAGAGAATCATTTGTAAGCACAGTGTTATTATGTACGATCTCAGATGGCAAACTGTTCTAGCTGCGGCGGTTTAGGACGGTGTTAAATATTTTTATGCACGATCTGTTTTGCCTCTTCATGCAGTAAAAAGTTTGTGGTAATAAGCTTCCTTTGCTTTATTTGGTTCCTTTTGAAGTTTATTTCGAAATATTTTAAATTGAGCAAACAATTTATTTTCTTTCTAATGATGAGATGCTTATAATATTTATTCTTTTGCCTAATTTTCTTGTTGAATTTTTCTGATGAATTTATTCTTTTGCCTAATTTGATTAATCCGTAGTTATCCATGGCTTTCTATTTTTACTTTTACTGCGGGTACTTGAAATAAAACACTGGGAATAAAGGTCCTTTAAAATCTTATGAAACATGTTTAAGCACACTCAGCACTAGATTATTTGTATACGTCTTGTCAATCTATTTGTGATATCAGTATCCTAAATTGAGCGAGCTTTGTCGTCGTTATAATATGAATGCAAGTATGGTCTTCTTTACGTTGTCTAACTGGGGGGGGGGCGGGCTTCTAAAAAAAACAAATGTGGCCCTGTGGCCACTTACTGCTGTTATTATCGTGCTTGAGAGCGTTGGTAATTTACTATTGTCGATGAGGAAAAGGTCAATTAAGGTTCTGGATTGAGGAGTGACACTAGTAGGCTCGCTTATAACGTTTACGTATCTGCAACATAAAATAGTTGTTCTTAAATCACGTGAAAGGGTAGTATCTGTACGCCAGTCGATATTAAACTCCCCTCCTACTACCAGCTGGCATCGATTCTCGTTTTTAGTTTAGTATATGTGAGAATACGTTTTCTGTAACAAGCAATATATAGGAAAAACTAGACGATATATGAGCTTACGAACCAGCGTCCACAAAGTAAAGACTCCTAATGAAACCTTTTGGACAGTTCAACAGCACTGAATAATCTCATGGAGCTCACCGATTTGATAGCTCGATCTATGCCCGAGGTGTGACACCTACGTGTTTTAGTGGCTTGCATCTGAGCCTTGTTGCGCAGCCCATGCCGGCGCTTATTTTGTAGTTATCAATAATATCGGCGTTGTGGAGGGCGTTTTTAGCGTTTTAGCCAAATATCTTAGTGCTACAAGGTGTGACCTAGTGTTTTCAGATGGGTATCATGCCGTCTCAGCTCTGCCTCTGGCTGTCTCTGAGAGTCCAACCCCCACTGGTTAATCGGCTTAAATCCGCAGGTCGAACTGCTCATTTCTGATTGTACTTTTCTTGTAAATATGGGACATAGTGTTCATAATTTACATTCGGATCCGCCTTGTAACGGTTTTTATATCTTAGTATGTATTTATTTTATTTTTAGTACCTAATTCGCCATCTTCGGAGTTGGTGTAACCTTATGTTATGCCTGTCTTTACCGTGGTGTTCGATGTATTTGTTTTTCTCTTTCCGTGTTTATGTGTTCTCGGGATTACATTTGATACGTGGCCTCTCATTCAATGTTACATTCTCCGTATATTGTGAGTGGTGTATCCCCATATGGGTTTTCTTAGTGTAGAACCACTGAGTTGTGAAATCTTTGGTGCGGAACTGACTTGAGAACTTCTTTCTTCTGCTTCGTTTTATGTTCCTTCGGGCTTAGTTTTCCTTTAAAACTTTGGTTGGATGTCCGGCTTTTGCATACTTAGGAAACTGATTTTCTCCATCATACAAATGGCTTTTTCTTAAAACAGTGTGCTTTCCGCCCTTTTTCTTTATTTGATATTCGCATTACATTTGTTATAGCCTAGCTGGCGCAGTTGTCATTCCTCACGTTTTTTTTTTTTTCAGAAGTGGAAGAGGGGAACATGGAATTATAATTTGTCGCAAGACCTATCACCCGCCGTACTGCGTAACTCTAAAGAACATTGCAAAAGGGCAGCATCTTTCATGCAATGTACTTTTTTGGTATAAAGAGCATGGTTACAAAGAAGCGTTATTCCTGGTAGCTTCACTACACGTCCGCTACTGCAGGACACGTTGAGCGATATTCTTTAAAATTGTTTTCCTGCACTGCTCTCAATAGATTTTCTTTGTTTTGTGAATAGGAGAATAGGTGTTTTTGTTTTGTCAATTAAGTAATAGATGGCGCAAAATAAACTGTTTTGCGAGTTGCATTCGTGTTGTCAAGGAGCAGCTACCTCAAGTGGCTCGTCTACCATAGCCTGTTGTTACCACGTTGCAAATATGTTTAACGGGTCAGGACTACTACAGAAGACACTTTGGTGTTAGAAACAGCTTCCATGCCTAGAAGATCATCGCATAACCCACTTATGAACACCACCTTCATTTTAACATGACTTATTCTCTGCTCGTGTTTTTTTTTTGCAATATTACCAGAAAACGATTTAGGACTAAAAGGTTGGGTGCCACTCTTAGACATATTTTTCAGGTCTTTTCAGAGGGGACGGGCCAGTCCAGCGCTGCCCCACATAAGCGGTAGCTCACAAATCTGTCAGGAAGCGTAAATGTGTTTGAACGATATCCTTCCCGGATTTTCTGCTCCGATAAGACTGACAATTACAGTAAAAAATAATATTTCGAACACGAAGGCTGCCATAAAATTGTTCAAATTAGGCGGAGTTCTTATATTCGGGCGGCCGCTATAGTGGATGAACATCGCTCCCAAGCTGCACGGAAAGAACACAAAGTAGTGACCTCTGGACGCGTTATCGCACACCACGTGATATCTGACCGAGACCAGTGACCGTGGCATGAACAAACCCTTGCAAAGGCATGCGCCGGAGACCTGATGCTGGCGAGACGGCGCCCACCGGAGAAGCGAAATAGGCGGTCGCAGCAGCGTAGCGCGTCAGATACGCGGTTTTTCTAGTTTGTTGCTTTGCATCTCCAGAATATTTAGTTCTCTTTGGATGTGCGATAACTTTTAATCACTCTAGGCCGACTTATTCAACGACGAGCGATGGATATTTGAAGACCTGGGTTCGAATTGGCCGCTCAGGATACCGACGCGTTCCACTTATATAGAGTTTACCCCTTTGAAATTTATAGGACTGTGCTCTTGCAAAGGCGCCAGTTGGAATTAACCGATAATTTAAATCATCACACTTCCAACTAACATGTCTTTGCTGTACTTTGTGCGGCGGAACAGTCTGACGCTTAATTTCTACCATAAATCTCGACGAATTCATATCACCTACATTATACATTAGTTGATTAGTTGATATTACGCGTTGTTTTGGGCACAGAAATTTCTACCGAAACAGATATACCATTGCACGCCGTAAAACATTAAAACGATACTGACCCGCCGCGGTGGCTCAGTGGCTAAGGCATTGCGCTGCTGAGCATGAGGTCGCGGGTTCGATTCCCGGCCGCGGAGGCCACTTTTCTGATGGGTGGCGAAAAGCAAAACCGCCTGTGTGTACGAGATTTTGGCGCACGATAAAGATCCCCAGGTGGTCAAAAATAGTCCGGAGCCCTCCACTGCGGCACGCCTCATTGTCTGCGTTGCGTCGGCGCGTTAAACCTTACAATCAATCAATCAAAACGATACTGGTTCGTCCAGTCTTTTAAGGCCTTCCTTCGTTCAACAAATCACAATGTTTACCGTAAACTTTAAAGGGGTTGTACTTGTACGTCCTAGTTTAACAAAAAAAAAAACGTTTCATCCAACACAACAAGATTTGTTTTGTTTCTGAAAAAATCAACAGCCTATATGCCCATTGCAATAGCATTCCAGAGATATATGTGCATCGTTTCCAGTTCTCATAGCCTAATACTAGCCTAAAACATCGACATTTCTTCCTAATGTTTACCTATAGGCAACCTATAATTTTCAGTAACCATTTCCACACGTACTGTCAGTAGAACTGGACAAATTAAAATTGTTCGAGGTAGATTCCAATCTTGCGAATTGTTTCTATGCCTTTTTTTGCAGATGTCAGCGATTTACAATTGCCCATTCATTTTGAAGCCGCGCCATTTTCACATTGGGAATGCTATCAATGTCTTTTTTTTTTTTTTGGCTAGCGAAATACCATATTCTTCTTTACTATTTTTTGCTTCATGACGATGTGGTTGCAAGTTCAACTTTTCACCTATTTTGCAAAAACGGTTTATCAAGTAAAGCAAACATTCCCTGCTCATTCTTATGTTCTGAGACATTTGTACGATATAGAGCCACACTGTACGCACAAATGTCATAATCATCATCAGCGGCAGAATCAACAACAGCTATCTAGGTCCCTGCCGGACGAAGGCCTCTGGTATTGGCCTTCGTCCGTCCCTGTCCGGCGTTGCCCAAGTACATTTTTCAATTTAGAATTTTTAATTCTTATCTCCGTCGAGTTCTTAGTCCTCCAATTCTTCTAGTCCTGTGTCTCGGTATCCCTTCTGTTGCCCTCGTAGTCCACCTGTTGTCCATTGATGATGCAACACGGCCAGCCCAACTCCATTTTTGTGTTATTCACCTATGATATGTTCGAGTCATGTGTTCTCGCTAATCCAGGTTGCTTACTAAGCACCACTGCTAATTCAAGTGATTCAATACACAAGCCGATGTTACATACATCTTAAGGTAAAACCAACATTGAAAAGACGTTTTTCTTTAAAAAAATACTAATTTTTTTATTCTTGACTTTCGAAAACACCCGAAGACTCTAAGATGTTCTGCATAAATGATTTTGTTCTTATCTAAGTTCGCAAAAAAAATTATGATATTTTTTTAACAGCTGGTTAATAGTTCTGAATCCGAAACTGAAGTGCTGCAGTGACAGAAAGTGATGACACAGTGAGAAATACTGAAAGTACATTACCAATTTCCCTGTATCTTTCCGTCTGATACGTAAAAGATTATTGAAAGAGTATGTTTGAGTATTTCGTTTTTCTAAACAATGCTGTAAATTTCGGTAAGCGGGATACGTGTCCCAACAAGCGTTCTTGTGGTATACTTCGCACGGGCTTCATGCTCCTGCGGTTTATGCTAGCAGTCTGGTAATTTTTGAAGGTAGTATTTTTAGCAGAAACAATAATAACCTAGGATGGACATCTTAATAAAAAGGCGTAGTGAAGTTCAGGATAAGTGGGAGACAAAAGCGAACGTTTCGTGACAATCGCTACAGAATGAATGAATGCTTCACTCAAAGACCATGTGAACTTGAATGAATCAGCTAGTGCTGCAAAGCTTGGTAACTTGGAGAACAATTGTGAGGTACCGCGGAGAGAACCTTTCCAGCTTGGCAATTTTATTATAGGTATGATGACTCTATCATCTGTATTTTCACTGCTGACCTATGTTGCCTGATATTTGCACGTGGCCTGCCACTCTAGCTTTTGGTATATATGTTGCAGTGTGACACTTTAACGATGACATAAAAAGTACAGCAGATGTTTTGAGGAAAGCGGGAATTCAATTTGTCCACCTGACTCCTGCAGCATATTGTACCAGCGACCAGCATCGAGTGGAGCATGGTAAGCACCTAACAACGGGTGGGACAAAGCACCTCCGCAAGAAAATATGGCCAGAAACAAATGCTAAAAAAGAGCTCGTGGCTCCTCATGAGAATCCTCGCTATGAAAATGATGAAATATAACGTTTCCAGACAAGATTACCTGAATTAAACTCGGATAAAAAACTTTTTTTTCTCAAAATTTTATTTTTCCACTTTATCTATGCCCGAACAGTCATACGTCCAAATGAATTATAATTTTTCAATGGCACTTCAGTGAATTTTTACTACAACGCTGTGCAATAAAGTGGGATTTTAAAAGCAGATGGTAAGTTTTCTTGTAATCATGATATCTTTGAAGGAATGCAGAAAAAATGACCCATTTTTTGCTTTCTTTAGTTTTTCACTATAACTTGATTCCATACAATCTGATGCGAAAGAGCGTAGTTTTTTGCACCGTACTCATAGTTGCCCATGTCTTTACTAACTATATTGCAATTGCTGCAATCCATTAGGTAGTGGTGAATGTTCGCGTAACACCCAATTTCGGGGTGCTTAGTGTCAATAAAAAGCAATAATTATATTAATCACAATTTCAAACATTTACTATCATAAAGACGGTATTTCTTAAAGCCTATAGGAAATTAAAATTTATCTGTGGAAATTTAAACAATTTTTTCTAAATGTGGTGATATACCTAAAACAAACCAAGAAATAGTGGTGACCTACCAACCACTCCTAGACCAGACATTAGATTATAGAGTACTTCTGTCCTTGGGACAAGGACTTAGGAAGGAGTGGTGGGATAAACAAGGTAATAATACAATGTATAATAAGAAAGCACAGGGCACAATGTGACCTTTCCGAAAGTTGTCTACAACGTACTGCACCAAAAGGACTAAGAAAAAGAAAAGAGCTCGTGAGACATGTGCGTTGCGCTTACGAAAGCACATTGTGTGATGGAAAACAGAAAACGACAAAAAAGTAGACTAACAAGTAAAAGAATCGGGCACAAAAACTACACCAGTGCTATATAAACACTCATTATCACTAGGCGTGTAAAGAGCGATCACAACCACAGAAAAAAAGCATAACAAGGTGTCCATAAATCCTCTGCACAAACATGCCACATATAAGCAAAAAAAATAAGCATGTGAGCATGCCGCTGTTTTGTTGAGCATAGCATGCAGTTGTAGGGCCCTCTACCAAGGTAGGGCCTTCTATTAAGGATGCCCTGGTAGGGCACTCTACCAAGCTGGCTGGAAATCGGTTCCACTCGCGTATAGTTCCGGAAAGAAAGAGTTTTGAAAGACGTAAGTTCGACAATAAATCTGAGTTTGTTTTTGTGTGGAAAGCGCGGGTCGAGTGCTTATTGACACGCGTTAAGTATGCGTTGGTAGCAAGGCACAGTTTGTCGTGGTACAGTAAATTTTCGTGTTTCAGGCGATACGCGTAACGTCGGAAATTGGAACGATTCGAGCTCATCTACATTATTAAAAATGCTGTAGAGCGAGTAGGCCAACTGCAAGCATTGTAGACAAAGTCTGATCAATTTTCTTTGGACGACTTCGAGCACGGACATATTCACGTAAGTATATGGGTCCCACACGATTGACCGATATTCTAAAACAGGTCTTATAAATATTTTATATGCGAGTGGTTTAGTATCAGTGATTGTCGAAGGTAACCAAGCTTGCGAATAGCTTTTTTTGACAATAAAACTTACGAATTCCAACTAAGAGCTGCTGAAGTTGTGACTCCTAGATATCTTAAGCTGGCAACACTGGAAACACTATTAGCCTTTGAGAAAGCACGAGCATTGCAAATTGTTACGTTTTCTTTTTGGCGACTTAGAGACATTTTTTTTTCATTTATATTCATCTGCCAAGTGGAGCACCGTTCCACGTTTTTCGTGAGAGCTTAATTTAGGCGCATTTGGTCTGCATTCTTGTGTATTACTGATATATATTACAACCGGCGGCGAAAATTTTTATTTTGACTGGCACTTTAAAAAAATTGTTAACGAAGATCCGTGAAGCAATGGTATATATACCGATTCATGGGGAATGCCAGTATAAACAAGTGAGGGTGTGCAGGGTGTGTTAACTATACTTGCACACCGGTAGCGAAGGTTACATTTAGAATTATTTCATGCTATGATGGTGTCGTTTTTACAATGGGTCTGAGTTTTAGTAAGAGTTAGCGGTGGGGGTGCGATGGAACGCCTTTTCAAAATCAATAAAATATGTGTACTTCACTTTGACGATCTCGTGAGGACGTAAAATCGTGAGTCGTCTTCAGTAGCGGCGTTGTGGCAGATCGCCCTCGGCGGAAGCAATGTTGATGGTTGTCGAGTACACTTTGTGCGTCTACAAAGGCCTAGAGATGTTTAGGTATATAGTGCTCAAAGATTTTGGCGCGTGCACACCACAAGGAGATATGAAGAAATGGTGACACTGCTGAGGGGGGATGTCCCCTTTGGGTATAAGGCTAATTTTACGAAATTTCTCATCATAAGAAAGCTCGTCTCGGTATAAAAATGCCTCGAGAAAATTGCACAAATGCTGTGAGCACTATTCGGCGTATCGCAAAAGAAAAGCGCTTGGTATGCATTCAATTCCTTGGAATTTTATTGTATCAACATTTAATGAGAGACAGCACACCGCTTTTCGAAATCGAGACATTACCAAATAGCTGGAGGGAAACGGATTATTGAGCAGGTGGCGTAACCACGACACCGTGAGGGAACACACACCAGGAGAGCTGATTGAACAAGTTCGCAGTTACTTGTCCGTCTGGGATAGTTTTGCCGTTGTTATGAATATTTTAGGGATGCTTCTTTTTGGGAGATAGTTGCCACCAAAACTTTGTGGGGCATGAAAGGAGAAAGTTTTTTGGTTTGGCGGTGAAAAGTGTTTTCTGCGGTTTTTATTTTTTCCTTCAACTGTATGCGTAATCCGGTTGGCTACCCGCCTTTGCCCTCTCGGCCGGGCGCTGGCCCTTCACCCGAAGGTCATGGCCCCTCATTGAATATTCCGTAGGGTGCTGAGTGACAGCTGTCTACGCAAAGTTGTGCCCTCCCTAACGTGTGTGCGGAAGATAGAGGGGCGTGCCCAAGAGAGAGAAATACCGAAGCGTTGTCAGGCTGAACTTGGCTGCAAAAAAGCCTTCTGGTCGGAGCTCTCAGCTAGGCAGCTACCCGCCGAGACAAGGAGTATCGACCGCTAACGCTAGGTTGAGATTTGTGAGCCCCTAAGAGAGAAGTACACGTTATGAGTGCGTTGGAAGTTTAGGGTACAGCGGTGTACCGGGCAATTAGACGGATCGTGAGGCGGGAACAGAGTCCCCGCCGTAGTTACTCGAGAGGTTTGTGTACGCTGCGAACATAGCACATTTAGACGAAGTTCGAGAAGCTCGAGTGACTTGTACGCACTTGGAGCTAGCGTCTAGCTGACGTTTGAAGTTTTTCCTTTCATTACTCATGTACCCAGCAATCATACTGTAAATAGCTGTATATATTTCTTCGATTCCCTCATATGATCTAAAGCTCTCGAGTTCGTAAATTCGACCGCTATCTACAAGAACTTCAACACCATCGAAATACCACCCTCAAGTCAAATCAACCGGATCCCGGGCGATTGGGTTCCTGATCGACACTGGACTTCGGGGAAACGAACAATAACACTCTTTACTGCAGACATATGAGAAAAACTATAGCTGGAAGGGACGAACTATCGAAATCGTGTTCGCGGGTAAATGAGGAAAAAAATACTGGTTTATTACGTCGGCGTGCTGCTCCAGTGGAACATGCGAGCCATCTGGGTAGGAGATGGAAATGGCATGAGTAGAGTTGCTTTTGCTTGTAGAATTTCCCAAAAATTTTTGGTTTGATTTCGGGAATTTCTCGTCGGTCATGGTAGTAAAATGACTCCTTCGCTTGGTTTAAACGAATGATATATATTGCCGTTGCCACTCGAGATATTTTGCACATTTTGAAGGTAGTTGCGATTGTTTGGCTGCTCGAAATAGGCGTTTTTTTTTCTGTAGCAGCTCCCTGACGGAGTTGGTAAACCATGGGTTATTAGCGTCACCAAGTATTTTAACCAGGGGCACGTATGCGTCGACCAACAATTGGAGCTTATACTTGAAGAGCAGCGAGATTTCATCTGCTGTCGTTAAGACCCATCCAGCGAGAAGAGCACAAGGAAGGATTCGAGCTCGGAGTTGATTCCAGTATAGTCAGCTTTGTTGTATTCGCGTATGGTATAAATGATACTACACAGTGGTCACTCATACCTGGTTGGTATGTTGGGGGCTTGGTTAGTTCGGGATTAGAAACAAGAACAACACTTGGAATATTGTCTCCACGGTTTAGTGTGTTGACTGTTTGGCTAAGGTTGAATGTAAGAATCATGTCGAGAAAATCTTTAGGAAGTTGGGAGTGCGTAGTTATGTTGTTCCAGTTGATGTCGGAAACATTGAAATCGGCCTGTGGGAAGCCAGATGTCAAGTCAAGAAGCAACGACTCTAGTTCGGGAGTAAACGAGTTGTCGCTATCTGGAAAGCGATGGCAGGCGATGATTATGTTCGTGATTGCAGGGTGTGGAACAACTGCACAGACAATTTCCTGATTGCACGTGAAGGGCAACAAATTAGAGGAAATGTTCTTTTTGATGAGGATGGCCACGCCTGCTTTCCTCTGTCCCACCTCGTACAGCTTCTGAATTGGGTACGCGTAATTACTTTGGGGCAGCTCTTTGTCCCGTATGTCGGGAGTCAGCCATGACTCGGTTAGTATTGCAATGTCGGTGTCCTTATCCTTAAGGAGAGACATGATGGCTTCTTTTATCGGAGCATAGCTGCGAGCATTTGCCAACAGAACAGCCATACTGTCGTAAGTCTGTAAACTTCAGTATTGTATATAGCGGTAAGGACGAAGGGATGGGCATGTCGGATAGTGCGTGGCAATTGGTATGATTTCATTTCGACTATAGAATCGGCTTCGACATTGTAGGTGATCGTCTTATCATCGAGAAGTAATTTATCAAAAAGAGTTTTGAACGACGCGTTACATTGTTGGCCCTACAAGTAATGTTTTTTTTTCGTGCCATTTGATCTCGAGCTGAGTAGTCCTCGCGAATCGATATAGGTGAGCCTTTCAGCTTAGGTAGAAGGAGCGAGCATCAGATTTATCTTTAAAGTAGGCGAACCTCCCAATAATATCAAATTTTACCTGGCTCAAAGGGACCGAGGCGATGCGCGCGTTCAATGCCCTTACTTCTTTTTGTTCACGCCCAGCATTTCAGAAAATAAGGACATTATATGTGATTCGTATTCGGCATATTTTTCACGTTTTTTGTCTGCAATTAAAAAAAAACTGGGTTGGATTGGCGCACACGGTTTTTAACGTCAGCGCACTTCACAGCAAGCGTCTTGATTTCGGAGGTTAGTTTGTTGAAGCAGGAACTGGAGCTTCGAATGGAGCCACTGACATACGACGGATTCAAGTTATCGGTTTTTTCTAGTGAGTAAATACGCGAGGAGAGACGGTTAATTATTCCCTCAAGGTTGTTTTGGGCAGCTCGAATCGCTTTGAGTTTGCCTAGTATTTCGGTTTGCGCGACATTCATGTTGGAGAAGGCTTGCTCCAGAGATGTGATAGTTGGAAGTCAGTCCTCACCTTTGGGTCTAGGTTTTACTTCCACGTCACCTGACGGCAGAAGCAGGAGGCATGCAACGTGAATGTTGGCAGAAAAAGAATACAACGACGAGCAGAGAACTAGGCGCCAGCTATTCAAAAACCCAGAGGGACACGACGCTGCTAGCTGAAAGTGGTCACTTGAAAGGAAACAAGCTGCCCTAGGATGCGCCGTCTGTGTTGATGGAAAGAAGCAAAAATCGTATGTGCTATTGAACAAGCTCCAGGCTTTAGCACCTAAGTAGCAGTCAAGAAATGCACTAACATGGTCCCGAACACGGGCGAAAGCTCGTGGCTTCTGGACTGAGAAAAGGCCAGAAGCTATGTGCAAACCAACTGACCTAAACGAGAAAGAGTATTGGAGCCACAGTTGTAGCGGTGGCGTGCACCGACTGGCTCCGGGTTGAGGGCTCCTTAAGTAGTCTCCAATCACTCCGTGTTGTTCGCTGCTGCCAGACGGGGCGCAGGATTGACGTTGGGTGTGGAGGGTTTGTTGGGGCTTTCGCATTACGTCCAGTGCTGAAATGAAAAGAAGGGGAAGAAGGGTACGCTTGCGAAGGGGGAAGTCTTGGCCGGCGATGGGCACCGACGTTGGCATAATGTTCCATACGAGTCCCAGGCAGCGAGAACTGTCCGGCCTAACTCAAGCCGGTGTACTTTGGCGGTGATTTTCTACCCGGCCTCTCTCCGGCAACCATGTTCCGCCCGTGTCTAAATCTGGGCCTTTTGGCCGTATACGGCCGTACTCCCATCACTGTCCAACGGCCAGTGTCCGTCGCCCAGTCGACCAGCTTACGTTCATACGTCCAGATTCCAACCGTAGTGCTCCGGCCATCCCAAAGCCACCCATGTGCGTCCGAAGTACGGCCACCGGAGGACAGCCGAGATGCGGCCGTCGTATTCCAGCTGTACTACAGCTGCCAGAAATTCGGCCGTGCTACAGGCATTGGAGTTCAGCCACAGTACGTTAACTGTACTAAGGCCAGTGGACGACCACTGCATGCAGCGCAAGCAGATGACTGAATAGCGCTGTGCAGCAGCACAAACCAACCATTTTCGGTTCATTGCAGCCACATCAAAGTAAGTCCGCGCGCAACCACCAGCCCTCCAGCCTTCGGCGCAGCGTGGCTTAATTATGATGGTCACTTTACACAAAAGTTATTATATTCAACAGTTCTCACAAAAGGTCGTTCCTTTATTTGCTGGGCTTCTTGTACTGTCGAATACAGCAAATATTCACTTCTTTGCATAGCTGGAATATATGTATTGTCCAGGTCCTGATATTTTCTTTGGGGAGGCTTACATGTAATTAACAAGGAAGGAGGGGGGGCGGAAGGAGGAAGGCGCATACCTTAGTGGGTTGAATTTACCACAGATGAAAGTGCCGCTTTTTGGCAATTTCTTTTAAGACAATACTTTCATGCTCTGACTAAATCAACTATTTTTACAACTGCTGCTTGAATAGTATTTTTGTATATAAAACCGGTGTGAGTGCCATTACGAAGTGGTTCGGTAGTACGCAAAACAGTCAGCAGTATTTAAGATAAATTCCTTCATACAAAACGTATGTCCAGTATTTGCCCATTTTTCTTGCAAAGAAAGTTTCTACTCGATCATCTTTTCTGATGATCTTTCACATGGCTGATCCTAGGAGAGATCAAAGACGTACTGTCATTTTCAATATATATTTTTTGTTGTTTTCATGGGTTGCGTGCACACTCCTTAATAGTCCAAAAGAACTTCGTTTTGCTCAGTCGTACTACGTTTAGAAAATTCCACGTTTAGAAAATGACGCCCTTCTTCAGGTGGCTGCAGTTGTATCCCTCTGCGTTCACGCAAGGAAAGGCATAAGACTACAGTTTCATTATTTGTTTCAAACAAATAACTTAGCAATGGTGGTATTCGTACAACAAACCTTGCATACTGCAACGAATAAAGCAATAAATAGTTCATTGGTTAAGTTTGAATGCGTAAGATTCTCAACCCGTGGGAGGCGAACTTGTGGCTCCCCAAGTTTTTTTATTTAGTTATTTCCTATGTATTTATTTTTATTTATTTATTTATTATTTATTTTTTGTATTTATTTATTTATTTATTTATTTCAGTTATCTATTTATTTGATACCCGCTTGCCTTTGCTTGCATTGCAGCAGGGAGATACATAAACTAAGCATGAAATATGAGACAAACTAACACAATAATTCTTCAAAGCGCGGTACCAATCGTCATTATAAACACTGGATACAATCATACGTGGAAGACAATTACACTCTCATGTTGATCTAACATACAATGAATCGCGCAAGGCGTCACCTTTAAAGGAAAGTTAATAATTTGCTTCAAACTAGCGCTCCCAACTTCGGTATATGTGGAATGGCGCTCGGATATATTTCCCCCAGTCTATTCCGGTTTTCGAATGACTGATATTACGAAAAAAGTTCAGCCTCAGGTTTCGTGTATGATCTTTCCCGTCTTACCATTTAGGTTTACTTTTACTTTCGGTTATCCGAAGTTGACAGTGCCAACACCTAATACGAATCGCACTTCCCATTCTGTATGTTTTTGAACGTATCAACCAGCTCTTTGCTGTAGGAATCCCTGAAAACATATCCGTACTCCAACATCGAGTGCAGATGAGTGAAATGCGGTTGTTCTTTGAAGTTAGGTGGAGGTTCGCTGAAATTTTATCTCGGAAAGCCCAAAACAAGCGCAGCCGTAACTTTTATGCTGTGAAAGTGCCTATTTCTCTAAGAGCTGGTTAAAAAAACTACCAGTTATTTATATTGCCCGGCCGTTCTTAAAGCAGTGGAATTTACTGTTGACGTATTCAATTGGTAGGAAGGTGTTCTTCTAAAGTTGAGGTTAACAACTTTTTAAGATCTAAAGATTTTTCTGAATCAGCACACAAGGATGTCATAAAATTTGAATCATGCTGCAAGTATTCGGAATCACGTTCATTCGCTATAGTCCTGTAAATTACACAATCATTCGCGAACATTTTGAACAGTGATTTCAGGCCACTAGTAATAACATATATATATACCAGAAACAAACGATGCCCCGCAATTGAGCCTTGGGGAATTCCTGAGGTCGCGGGAACACATCCGGACGAAACACCATTGAGACCGACCAACTGTCATACAGAGACATACTCGGCCGTCCATGCAATAACCGATTCGTTCACTTCATTGCCCGCAATGTACAACCAGAAGGTGATATGAAACACCGTCAAATGATTTTGGCCGTACAAGAAAATAGTCAGCTACTTTAAGCTTATCTATTGCTAGAGCGAAATCGTGCGAAAACTCAAAAAGTTGCGTTGAGCAAAATAAACCTGAGGAAATCCATCTTTGCTATAAGATGCTGGCTATTAGGTTTAATCAAATGAGTCAGATTCCAAGTGTAGCTAATCTCAATTTCAAACACCGCAACCAAATTAACATCCACGCTTCGTCATTCACAAGGCTTTGTTTTTATGGCAAATTCAAAATAACACTTCTTTCAAAATAGGTAGTAGTAAAATCCCATGAAGTAACATAGTGCAGGGCATGAAGTTGAGCCTACCAAAGCATGAGCTTAGCCTCTTCCACCTTTATCACCAACAATATAGTGCAACATTTTCGCTGTATTATTGTAAGAACAATAGCCGCAAACTTGCGCTTTTGTGCGCCCTTGCTTTCCTTGGGTGGGTAGTCCTTGACATGGTGCCGGTTGAGCTCCTGCTTGCTGGCCGCTGGCTCGACGTCCTTTAAGGCCACTTATTTTGGTGAACCACCGCAGTCTCGAGTCGGACATCACTGCCAGGTCGATGTCTCCAATGGCCTCCATTTCTTGAGGGGGCGAAAAGCCTTGAACTGATGCGTTGAAGAAGCCGACGGACGAGGTGTTGTTGCGGCTATGACTGGCGAGGCTTAGCTCACCCGTCGGTGTGTCACAGTCTACTTGTGACAATAAATGGCATTTCGATGGCGTAAACGTTTCCCTGGTAATGTCCAGTGAGTCCTTGCACCTTTCCCGTTCACTTAGAACACTCATTACTGTTTGACAAACGTAGCTCATTCATTTAAAACGTAGAAACATCGAGCGGATAAAAAACGGGTCTGCACTATTCGGCTACCGAACTGGTCTTTCTTCACCCACGAAAAACCGGTCCTACATCGGCGGGGTCTTCTTCCCAACATGTCTGTGCATGAATTCTCGGCGCTCAGTCTCCAGGCAGCGCAGGACTGTTCGGCCTGGCTCCAGCCGCTGTACTTTGGCCGGTGACTTTCTGTATGGCCTTTTAAATGCAAATGCATTTCTTAGTCGAGCCATGTCAGGCGCCGTGCGGCGTCCACGCGCCAGCGGGTATTATCTCTCCGCTCTCACCCCCTCTCCCATAGCAACAGCTGCGAGCGCGCGCGGTCCTACTATCCCCTAGCAATCGGAGCAGGTGGTGCGGGCGGATCAGCGGCGAGTGAGTGGAGAGGAGGAGCGCGCTCGGGCGTGTGAGGGCGCTCGCATCGCGGGAGCTCGCCGGAGTTCCCGCGTGTGTGGGAGAGGGTAGGCGAGGGTAGGCGCGGTGCTCCGGTGCTTCTCCTCTCGACGCTCGCCCCACTCTCCCATTCACTCGGTCGCAAGTACATGTAAATGGAATGTCTGCCGGCAACGGTAGCTCGAGCAAGAAGTGTAATACAATCCATTTCGAGCATTACACCTCTCGCTGGAGGTGACGTCACTGTAGTGGATTCAACGTCATCTTCAACCGGAGGAGAAGAAGAAGCGGAAGACAAGGCTGCAAAGCATTCGCATTTCCTCACGAGTCCCTTCGGGGAGGTGGGGTGACTTTTTTTTCCAGCAGCCGTGTTCGGCCCGCGTCCAAGTGTGGGGCCCTTTGGCCCTATACAGCCGTACTCCAATGGCTGTCTAACGGCCAGTGTCCGTCGGTCAGTCGGACGGCTTACGTTTATACGGCCAGATTCCACCCGTAGGGTACCGGCCATTCTAAAGCCACCCGTGACCGGCCGAAGAATGGCCACCGGAGGACAGCCGATGTGCGGCCGTCGCACTTCAGCCGGAGTAAAGCTGCTGGAAATCTGTCATGCAACGGGCATTGGCGTTCAGCCAAAGTACGTTAATTGTACTGAGGCCGATGGATGACCACTGCATGCAGGCCAAGCAGATGACACAGTCGCGCTTGGCAGCAGCACAAACCCACCATGTTGGTGAGCCCTCGCGCCACCACCAGCCGCCCAGCCTTCTGCGCAGCGTCAGTTGACAGCAAAATTCCTTTTTAAACAGTGCTCACAAATTTTGGTTCTTTTAATTGATGTGCCCTTTTTACTGTCGCATACATAAAATATTCATTTCTTTAGAGCTGAAATAGATGTATTGTCCCGGTCCTAATATCTTCTCTGGGGTGGATTACCTGTAATAAATAGGGAAGGAGAGGGGGGAAGGCGCATACTTTAATGGGTTCAATTTCACAAAAATTAAAATGCCGCTTTTAGCCTATTTCGTTTAGGACAATCTTCCTGAACACTTTCATTCTCTGAATAAATCAACTATTTTTACAACAGCTGCTTCACCAGTGTTGGTGTATATAAAACCGGCGGGAATGCGTTTGCGAAGGGTTTGGTACTCCACAAAACAGTCAGGAGCGTTCAATATAATTTGCTTCACACAAAAAGTATGCCCAGTTTTTGGCCCATTTTTTTTAAAGAAAATTTTCTACTCCACCAAGTTTTCTGATGACCTTTCACAGGGCTGATCGTAGGAGAGATCCAACAAGTAATTTGATTTTCAATCTACTTTAATTGCAGTTTTTATGCGTAATGTCCACACCACATAACAGTCCAAAAAAACTTAGTTTTCTCTAATGTCGTACTACGTTAAAAAAATTCTAGACGCGTTGCGAATGACGTCTTCCTTCAAGTGGCGGCAGTTATGTGCCTCTGTGTTCACGCAAGAAACTGCATCAGACTAGAGTTTCATAATTTGTTTTAAACCAAACACATAGCAATGGTAGTATTCATTCAACAGACCTTGCATACTGCAACGAATAAAACAGTAAACATTTCATTGGTCAATTTTGAATGCGTAAGATTCTCAACTCGTCGGAGGTGAACTTGCGGCTCCTCACGTTTATTTACTTATTTGATACCTGCTTGCCTTTGCATGCATTACAGAAGAGAGATACATAACACCAAGCACCAAATGTGAGACCAAATAACAAAATTTTTCTACAAAGCGCGGTGAAAATCGTATTTATAAACAGTGGATACAATCATACCTGGAAGATAATTACACTCTCGTATTGATTTAAAATAAAATGAATCGCGCAAAGCGTCACCCTTAAATGAAAGTTAGTCATTTACTTCATGCTAGCGGTCCCACTTTGAGATATGTAGAACGGCGCCTGGATATACTTCTCCCTTCGGTTCCAGTTTTCAAATGATATATATTTCCAAAAACTTTCAACCCGAGGTTTCGTCAGTGATTTTTCCCGTCTTATTTACTTTTACTTTCGCTCATGCTAAGTTACAGTGCCAATTACGTAATACAAGTCGCACTGCCCGATTCTGTCTGTTTTCGAGCGTATCAACCAGTTCATTGGTGTAGGGATCCCAGAAAACACATGCGGTCTCCAACATTGAGCGCTCATGAGTGAAATGCCGTTATTGTTTTAGTTAGATAGAGCTTCGCTGAAATTTTATCCCAGAAAGCAAAAAAACACGTGCAGCCGTAACTTTTTTGTTGTGAATGTGCCTATTTCACATCTAACCACTCGTTAAATGAACTCCTAGCTATTTATATTCCCCGGCCGTTCCTAAAGCACTGTAATTTGTGGTATACGTATTCAACTGGAATCCCCGCACGGGGCACCTTGAGCATCTTGGTGACGGTACTGGCGATACCGCGGACCCCGAGCCCCCAAACATACGCTGGATCCAACCGTGGCAATGTGTTTATAGGTGGAGGGTTAGAAATCACGAACGGTGGCCGTCGGAGCCCAGGTCAAGCTCCGGCGGATGGGCTCCCTGTCTGTTCACCAGGCAGGGAGCTCCGGGACCTCTTTGGCTACCAGGGTAAGGTCAAAGAAGAAAGTACCCCAGTCTCCCTGCTTTTATACTATGCTACATGGCATTTTCAAACCCCCCCCCAAACGTGATCGGTCCCTGAAAAGGGGCCGCACCGAAGTATCTTTTCCCCAATTGCCATCTTTACCATTTCCTGAACCGGATAATTTTTCTCGATTTCTTGTGATGGAATCGCTCAATCCAACCCACCATCTAGCATCTCAGTCAGTCTTCTTGATCGCCAAGTATCTTGAAGCCATAGTAGGGAAATCATATAAGTGCAAAAAACAAAGGTCCGGTGAACTCCTCATCGAAATAAATGACAAGCAGCAGTCCACGAAGGTTCTAGCTCAGACTAGGCTGGCTGATCTAGACATAAGGGTCACACCCCATCGGAGCCTCAACAGCTCCCAGGGTGTGATATCCGAGACAGATCTTTTGAACGAAACGGATGCGGATCTCCTTGCCGGCTTGAAGAATCAGGGCGTCACTGCCGTGAGACACATCACTATCCGCAGAGACGACAAGGAGATTCCCACCAAACACATTATCTTCACTTTCAACCACGCAGTTCTTCCACAACCCATCAATGCAGGTTTTATCCGTTGCTCCATCCGTCCGTGCATCCCGAATCCGCGGCGCTGTTTTAAGTGCCAGCGGTTCGGGCACGGTACAATCTCTTGCCGTGGCCGAACTACGTGTGCGAAATGCGCGGTGCACGATCATCCGACTGACAACTGTCCATCCGAAACCCTCACTTGTGTGAACTGCGGCGGTCCGCATGCAGCGTACTCCCGCAAGTGCGAAAAATTTCAAATGGAAAAAAAAGATAATTAACATCAAGGTCACGGAGAACATCACCTTCCCAGAGGCACGAAAGAGGTTCGCCTCTTTTCCTCTGGGGAGGTATGCCGACGCGGGTCGCCGGGGGGCGGAGCGGCGTCTCGTGTCCACAGGGAGCCAGTTCAGCGAATCTGACCTGGTGCCTGCCCCGCCCCCCCCCCCCTGGGTTGCCTCTGGCAGCCCAACCCGCGACCACGCCGCCTGCTGAGGCACCAGCGGTTGTGGTGCAAATGTCTTCCGTCGGGACCGGTGCCGCTCCCGCCTCTGTCTCCCCGTCCTCCAGTGCGTTGGAGGGTACCGAGGTGATGGACACCGCGGGCCCCGCACCGGTTCCCACCGCCACCGCACCGCCCGTGCCACCTCTGGCGCCCCGGACGCGATCAGCGGTGGCGGCTCAAACGAAGGGCTCCCGAGGGGGGGCCAAGTCCGGGGGGCCCGGTCCGTCGGGCACCCCTCGGACATCCGACGACGACATGGATGTCGGGCCGTTCCTGCCTGCAACGCAGCGCAAGGAACGCGTCACGACGCCAAAGCCTCCCGACAAGCCAAAAAAGGCGAAAGTCACTGCCCCGAAAGACGACACACAAACAAACACACACACTACAGTAGCTCTCACACTAAATAATGGGAAGAGAAAACATAATTCAATGGAACTGTAGAGGACTTCTTAAAAATCTTGACGATGTATACCAACTACTGCATGCTAATCAGCCAAGTGTAATGTGTGTTCAGGAAACACATTTGAATTCCAAGCACACAAATTTCTTGAATAGTTACATGGTCTTCAGAAAGGACAGGGATGGCTGCACACACTCTTCAGGCGGTGTGGCCATAATTGCCCGGAAATCTTTAGCATGCCACACTGTCACTTTGAACACCATCCTTGAGGCTGTAGCAATACGCTTGATAATATTTAATAGGTTGATAACGGTATGCTCCCTATACATTCCTCCTGATGTTTCACTTTCGAGCTCTGACGTCGAGGCGCTGGTTGACCAGCTGCCCGAACCGTACATTCTAACAGGCGACCTTAATTCTCACAATTCTCTTTGGGGCTCTTCTCGTACGGATGCCCGAGGTCGCCTGAAAGAGAAATTCCCTAGATCTTCTGGAGCATGCCTTTTCAACAGTAAACAGCCTACATACCATAACATAGGACACAACACATACTCATGTCCTGACTAGGCGATTGGCTCAGCAGTTCTCTTTCCTCTCCTCGAGTGGGGTGTGGGCACTGACCCATACGGTAGTGACCACTTCCCCACCTCACTCACATACATAGGTAAAGGCCCATGCAGTCCATCTTCCCATAATAGGTTCAATGAAGCACGAGCTAACTGGAATACATTTAAAGAGACATCCAAACTACACCACACATCCATAGGACACCTACACGTCCAAGAAGCTACCCAACTGCTCACGGCGCACATCCTCGACGCCGTCGAAAAGTCCATTCCCCACGCCTCTGGTGCCCCGCGCAACCAGCGGAGGCCGTGGTGGAATAAGGACTGTAGGCGGGCGCGAGAGGCCCAGAACAAGGCGTGGGGTGTCCTTCGTCGGTACCCCACGACGGGTAACCTCATTTTGTTCAAACGGGCCAAGGCGTTAGGAAAACGTGTGCGCCGTGAGGCAAAACGAGAGAGTTGGCGTTCCTTCATAACATCAATAAACTCCTACACAGACACACGGAAAGTATGGACAAGAATACGGAAACTCAAAGGACAACAAACACACAGCCTGCCTCTGGTCAGCACAACAGGGGACACACTCGAAGACCAGGCTGACACCCTCGCACAACACTTCCAACACGTGTCCAGTTCAGCACACTACACAAACACTTTCATGAAACACAAACAAACGGCCGAAAAGAAACCTATACTAGATAACAATAGGTCAACATCTTCTTATAACTCAGAGTTTTCACTGCATGAGCTGAGGGCTGCTTTGAGCACGTGTAAACCCTCAGCTCCAGGCCCAGACAACATCACATACACAATGATACAACACCTGCACGCAGACACTCTTCTAACACTCTTACACCTATATAACAAGATATGGCTTTCGGGGCACATTCCAAACTCTTGGAAGAAGGCTATACTTGTTGCTTTCCTGAAAGAGGGAAAGGACCCGTCGTCCCCCTCAAGCTACCGTCCTATAGCCCTGACGAGCTGCCTGTGCAAGCTCTTCGAGAAGATGGTAAATCGCAGGCTCGTGTACTTCCTCGAGTACAACGGTCTTCTCGAGGGCTGCCAGGCAGGCTTTAGGGTGGGGCGATCGACGAACGATCAACTGGTAGCTCTTGATTCGTACATCAAGGATGCCTTCGCGCATAAGCAGTATTGTTTAACTGTGTTTTTCGACCTTGAGAAGGCATACGACACCGCTTGGCGTTATGGGATCCTTAGAGACCTCAAGTCATTCGGTGTTTCGGGTAACATGTTGAACACTCTTGTTAGTTACTTGTCAGACCGAACGTTTCGAGTAAGAGTTGGTTGTGCACTCTCAAAGGTTCACGTGCAAGAAAATGGCGTGCCACAGGGTGGCGTGTTGAGCTGCACTCTCTTTATAGTAAAAATGAACTCTGTTGGTAAGGCACTGCCACCCACAATCTCTTATTCCATGTATGTAGATGACGTCCAGATATCCTATAAATCATGTAATATGTCAATCTGCGAACGTCAAGTCCAGCTTGGTGTCAAGAAACTTGCCGGCTGGGCAGACAACAATGGTTTTAAATTGAATCCTGCAAAAAGTTCCTGCGTTGTGTTCTCCAGGAAGCGTGGGGTCCATCCGGACCCAGACATTACTCTTAATGGCGTGTCGCTTCCTGTGAACAAGGAGCACAAGTTCTTAGGTGTGGTGTTTGATCACAAACTCACATTCATTCCTCACATCAAGGAACTTAAAAATAAATGTCTCAAAACAATGAATATACTTAAGGTTCTTTCCCACCAATCCTATGGTTCCGACAAAGAACTCTTGCTTCGCTTGTATACTGCTTTGGTTGGGTCTCGTTTGGACTATGGCAGTGTGGTATATGGGTCGGCGACTAAGACAGCCTTGCGAATTCTTGACCCAGTGCTACACTTGGGCCTTCGTCTTTCGTCGGGTGCTTTTCGCACTAGCCCTGCTGAGAGTCTTTATGTCGAATGTAATAAGTGGAGCCTTGAGAACCAACGAACATACATGGACTTGCTTTATGCTTTTAAAATTTCATCGCTGAATAATCATCCTTTTTATCCTGTCTTTAATGATACATCAACATCTCTGCTCTTTGTAAATCACCCATCCGTTCCTCTGCCCTTTTCACTTAGAGTGAGAGAGCGAGCCTCGGATCTCAGTGCTTCGTTTTTAGACGTGTACAGGTCATCCTTTTCTAACAGTTTACCGCCTTGGCAAGTTCGCCCTGTGTCGTGCGACCTTTCTTTTTTGAGACTTGACAAAAATCGTGTACCACGAGCTGCAATACTGCAGCACTTTCTGTGTTTGCAGTTTAAATACACATGTGCAGAATTTTATAGTGACGCTTCTAAAACCTCCACTATGGTGTCGTGCGCTGCTCATGGTCCAAATTTTAATGCAGCCAGAACCATGAGCGTGCACACAAAAGTTTTTTCAGCAGAAGCGTATGGAATTTTACTGATTGTACGACACATTCTTGAAAATCAAATTCCCAATTCCATCATCTATACAGATTCTTTGAGTGTTGTTCGTGCACTGTCATCGCATACACCCCCGAAAAACCACATAGTTAATCTTGTATTTAACACTATCATGTCCATGTATGCACAAAAGCATAAGCTGGTCCTCTGCTGGGTCCCAGGACATGCAGGGATCGCTGGGAATGAGTTGGCAGACGAGGGGGCCGCTGCTGCTGCACTCAGGAACACTCTAGATATTACAGCGATACCCTACACAGACCTCAAGCCACACATAAGACAACACCTGCGCAGAACATGGCAAACACACTGGGACGAACAGACAGACAACAAACTACATGTAATAGAGCCACACTTGGGACGGTACACAACTGACTCACACAACAGACACACGGAAGTCGCCTTGGGTAGGCTGCGGATAGGGCACACCCATGCGACGCACTCGTATCTGCTGACGGGATCTTCTAGACCCCAGTGCAGCAGGTGCGGAGAAGCCCTATCCGTAGTGCACATACTAATCACATGCAAGGCACTTCACACAACACGACACAAACACTTCAGAGAACTCTACAGACAACATATTCCCCTACATCCATCGTTTTTCCTAGGTGATGATGCCATTGTTTCCGTGAAACGCGTGTTTGAGTATTTGTCCGACCTCAAGTTTTTAAACCTCATCTCCTATCACGCATAATCATATCTGGCCCTATACACCAGCCATCACCATTGCCGTTAATTGATTTTATTGTTATTTTGGCTTTAGTAGCCTATATTTTATTTTAGATACTTTTCTTTGGCGCTCTTTGCCCCAGCTGGCCTTGCGCCAAAAAACTCTAACGATCATCATCATCATTCAACTGGAATGAAGGTTTTCTTTTAAACGTGACTTCGACAAACTTCCACATTTAACGACTTTTCTGAATCAGCACACCAGGATGGTAATAAATTTGAATCATGCTGTATGTAATCGGAATCACAATCATTGGCTATGGTCCTGTAGACTCATTCGCGAACATTTTCAACGCATATTTCAGGCCAATGAAAATAACATTTATAAATAACATAAACAAAGGGGGCCCGGAATAGAGCCTTGAGGAATTCTAATGATCATGGAAACATATCCGGACGAGCAACCATTCAGAGTAACTGACTCCTCTCTTAGAGAGATATACTCGGCTATCCATGCAATAACCGATTCATTCAGTTCATAGCCCGCAATGTACCAACAAGAAGGTAATATGGAACACATTCAAAAACTTTTTGCAGTACAAGCAAATACATTCAACTACTTTAAGCTAACGTATTGTAAGAGCCAAATCGTTCGTGAACCCAACAAGCTGCGTTGAACTATGAAAACCTGACGAAATCGGTGTTTGCTAGGGTGCTGCCGATTATGTTTAACCAAATGAGTCATATCCTAAGTGTAGCGGAGCGCAGCTTCAAACAACAAAACTAAATTACATCCAGGCTCCGTCATTCACAACAAACTGCTCCTATGAAAATAACACTTGTTTCTAAATAGGCAGTCATAACTTTCCATGAAGTAACATAGTGCGGGCACGAAGTTGAACCTACCAATGCACGAGCTTAGCCTCTTCTACGTTTATCACCAACAAAATATTGCAACATTGTTTTTCGCAGTATTATTGTAGGACCAATAGCCGCAAACTTGCGCTTTTGCGCGCCCTTGCCTTTCTTTGGTGGGGAGTTCTTGATATGCGCTGGTTGAGCTCCTGCGCGGCGGCCGCTAGCTCGACGCCATTCAAGGCCGCTTATGTTGCTGAACCACCGCTATCTTGGGTCGGACAGCTCTGCCGGGTCGGTGTCTCCAATGGCCTCCATTTCTTGAGGGGGCGAATAGCCTCGAGGTGATGCGTCGACGAAGCCGCCGGGCGAGGCCTGGTAGCGGCTATGACTGGCGAGGCATAGCTCACCCGTCGCTGTAGCACAGTCTTATTGTGGCAATAAATGGCATTCCAGTTGCCTGAAAGGTTTGTTGGTAATATCCAGTGAGCCCTCGAACCTTCCCCGTTCACCTAGATCACTCATTGCTGTTTGACAAAGGAAGTTTGTTCATTTAAAGCCTAGACACACCGAGCGGATGAAAAACCCGTCTGCGTCATTCCGCTCCCTAAGGGCTCTTTCTTCACCCAGGGAAAAACCCGGTCCTACACCGGCGGGTGTCAAACACGTCTGTGAATGAATTCTCGGCGCCAAGATGCGTCCCGTTGTTCGGCTGTACGCCGTTTACCGAAAGAATGACGTATAACCTGAGACCTTACGTTGGCTGGTCACCTCTTGAACACCGGTTGCCGAACATTCTACGGCCGTTCGCTGGCCGTAATTCGGCCGAGGACCGCTAACCGAAAGAAAAATGTACATTCTGGGTCCGTACGTCGGCGGGTCTCCTTAATAACTCCGGTTTCCCAAAGAAAACGAATATTCTGCCGCCGAACACGTAGTTCACCGTTGAAAGAGCCAAAGTGCGGCAGCCGCGCTCTGACCGGTCTCCTTTCGAGCACCAACTGCCACTAGAATACGGATATTCTGTGGCCGGTCGCTTGCCGTGCTTCGACTGAACACCGCTTTCTGAAAGAAAAACGGGTGCCCTAAAGCCGTACTTCGGCCCTTATCTTTCTCAACATCTGCAGCCGAAAGTGAGCTGAATATGTGGCAGCCGGATGGCTGCCGTTGTGCGTCTGAAAACGGGTGGCCGGAGAAATACCGAAACGCTGGTAGCCGAATGTTGGCCATTCAAGGTATGATCAGTGGCTTCCAGAAGTTGGATGCTGGCTGAACATGCCAGAAAGCGGCCTTAGACGGGCCGGTCTAGGGAAACACTTTCTGTGCCGCCTGGGGAGCGTGCCGTTTTTTGCGTAATGACGTTCGCCTGATACCGTACAGTCTGGTCTCCTCTTGAACAACGGTTGCTGAAAATTCTGCGGCCGTTCGCTTGCCCTAATTCGGCCGAGGACCGCTAACCAAATAGAAAGTGTACATTCTGGAGCCGTAAGTCGGCTGGTCTCTTTTATAACACTGGCTGCCCGAACAAAACGAATATTCGGCCGGCGGAAGCGCGGTTCACCGTTGAAAGAGCGAATGCGCGGCAGCCGAGCTCCGGCCGGTCTCCTTTCGAACACCAACTGCCACAAGAATACGGTTCTTCTGTGGCCGGTCCCTTGCCGTGCTTGGGCTGAACACCGCTTCCCGAAGGAAAAAGGGGTGCCCTACAGCCGTACTTCGGCCGTTCTCTTTCTCAAAATCGGCAGCCCAAAGTGAACTGAATGCATGGCAGCCGGGTAGCGGCCATTGTACGTCTGAGCACGGGCGGCCGGAGAAACACCGAAGCGCTCGTTGCGGAATGTTGCCGTTGGCCGTTAAGCGTATGATCATCAGCTGCGAGAACCTGGATGCTGGCCGGACATGCCAGAAAGCGGACGTACACTGGCCGATCTTGAGACACACTTTCTGTTTCGCCTGGGAGTGGGGCCTGCACGAGAAAATGCATTGTAACCACAGTGGTGGCAGCGGCATACCCCGACTGGCTCTGGGACGGGGGCTCCTGATGTAGTCTACCATAACTCCTTGTTGTTCGCTGCTGCAAGTCTGGGCTCAGGATTGGCGTGGGGTTTGGCGGGTTTTTTGGGGCTGTGGCTGTTGCGTCCGGTGGGAAATTCGAAGCACGGTAAGCTCGCGCAGGGAGAAGTTTTGGCCGGCCATTTGCTCCGCCATTGGTGTGAAGTTCTATACGAGTAGCGCCTGCTCGAGAAAGCACATTGTAAACCCTCGGAAAAGAAATTATTACACGATTGGCAGCACCGGAGCGGGCTTCGTACAAGCGGAGGTAAGTTTCAGCCGTCATCAAGAGAAATCGGACAATGAGTTCAGAACGCGTGTCTCTATGTACAGAACTCGGTTCGAGACGAACCGGGGGAGGCCAAGGCAAACTATCCCTTCTGGTGAATGAAAATATAGTTGCGTTTTTCTAGGTTATGGGCACTTTTTGTGCGTTCAATGATCGCGACAATAGTACAGCAAGCTTTTGTCGCAGAATAACTCCTCTTCGTCAGTGCGAATAAACAAAGCCGACTCCCGGGGATTGGCCAAGTCTGATTGTGGGCTCATTGTTTAGGGAGCTTACGATATAAAACTAGGGGGAAATAGAAGTGGGATAGCAGTACGTAAAATGAAGCTAACAATTTAAACCCTAAAAAGGTCTACTGCTGTTATACAGGTTTTTTATAAACGAAATAATGTTCATGCAATTGACTAACAAGGTACGTGACCTGATTAGGACATAAAAGATTGAAGAGCCCGACAAACATCTTTGTTTCACCAACAAAGCCGCACTACTTCGAATGACAGTAACTGGCCACCGAAAAAGAGAGACCCAGGTGTGAAGGGGAACCTTCAGGTAACAATTTTGGAGGGAGGAGAACAGAGGGGAAAGACGAGCAGAAATGGTCAATGATTTCCTTCTCTTGACAGAAGCCTCACTTGGCTGATGGCGCTATGCGTGCGGGGTGCCGATAAAAAATCAGCTTGGACGTTGGGGAGCGAAAGCAGGTCAGTGTGACCTCGCACAGTCGACAATGCGCAATGTTAAACTTCCAAGAGTATAGAAGATGCTCAATGTCAGGACAGCCAGAGATAGTGCCTGTTGGGAAGCTGTCCAGAAAACAGTACCTCCTAAATCTACTTGCGGCAGCGTAGGCTATCGGGAGCACAGTATCAACCAGAAGAAACTTCAGTGCTACTCCTACCAGCTAACCAGCTTCTAGCCCTGCCCCTGAGTCCGAGCGTGGTAGCGTCATCTTTTTCTGTGGTTAGCCGGCACATATCATAATTTTGTGCATGGACTACTAACTAGGTTGAGCTGTTCTTCCTTTTCAGCTGACACACAGTAAAAATTTATTTATTTCACGCAGTTTTGTGTTTTTCTTCTCTAACCACACAATCTTTCTGGTCTTCGGTGTCGGAAGGAAAACAATCTTCATTAACATTTATTCTCCAGTTATTTGTCGGCTCACATAGAGAGGACGAGATTCATAAGCTCAAAACAAAAGACTGTCACAAGAATTTGCTTGGTTACACCGCATGTGTAACCAAGGGTGTTGGGCTCCTGATTCACTTCACGAAGGTTCCAATATCTGTGCACTGAAATGGATGACTATAAATTATTTTTTTTTGTTCCCAGTCTGCATTTTTCTTGGGTAGTGCTCAGCGCAGCCAAGGAAAAAATATTCTTTGAAATATTGCTTTGCATTTTCTTTGCGTTAAACGCCATGTTTTCAATAAGGCATATCCTACTTTCGGTGGCTGTACTTTTTCAGCTTGACTAGTGACTACAAAATTACGTGCCGTGTACTTCAGCCACGTGTTAAATATAGTACGCAAACGATTTTTTTACCATTCCTTGTGGTAATTTTGCAGCAACACAGCAAGGCTGCCCTATCTAGATAAGGTGTCAAAGTAAGCAATATTTTCGCATAAACTTTGTTCTCAGTAAACACAGCTCTAGTGTTACTGGTGATATGGTTTTTGTGCCAAGATCAGTTGGCCGGAACGATGCGAACGAAGAAACCAAACAAACAAACGATCTTTTCGCCAGAACGAAACCTGAAACTAAAGGGTATTTGTTTCATTTCAGAAGAAAAACCTAAAAAATTCGTTTTGTTTTCGGTGTCCGTCGAAAGGCAAGGTATTTTAAGATACATTTCACTCTCCTGACAGCGAAGAAAGGTATTGCCGACACTTTGCTGGGATAAAGATTCTTTTTATTTTGCTGGCACCCTTCCCCTTCGGCAGGCTGCTTGCGAGGTTTTGCGGTCTCTCCGTCAGTCTCATTTATCCCTGCTGAGCTCCCTACGTGATCCCACCACGCATCTGACGGCGATGGAGACGCCGAGGCATAATTTATTATTTTCCTGTTAACACACCTAATCCCTGTTAACACACCTAAAATTCTCCTCAGATATAGGTGTTTACATAAAAATGTATTGTTATCAAAACATGTGGCATCATTTCATTCCTAGAGTGCGCACACCGCGATAGAGGAGCCTTATCCGCCCGTTTTTCTACGACGTGCTGCAGTGAAAGCGACATCCCAATAATTTGTATAAATTCTACATTGTGTTTTAAATAATAACGCTGTATGAATGCATTAACTGAGCAAGGAAGAGAAAAAAATTATATTTTATTAGCCATGTTGGGAACACGTGAGAAGATTTGCACCCATTTCAGAGTGTATAGTTTTGTTAAAAAATGACAAACTCTTAAATTAGGCCCCATGTTAAACAACCCCTGTTTGAACTTCGGGCCATCCAAATAGGTTAAGGCTAAATATGTTGTGGTTAGAAGTAAATGGATATTGCATCATATTGAAAACTGGGAGAATAGAGCTCCAATTTCCTACAAACATTGCACAGCTGGAACGTACTGGGGATATGCGCGCCGTTGTCAACGAAAAAGAATATTCTTCGGGTCTCATTTTGCTATCTTACTGGGATCCCTTAGAGCGAAGACACTTTACTATGCTATTTTGTCGCACTGAGCTAGTTGATGTAGCCAGTATCAGGGATTCGTACTGACTGCAACCCTAAAGGCGCTGCATTACCTTTATAAAACAAAGTCTTTCAAAATAGGAGAAGTTGAAGATATCTTTGCTT
The DNA here is from genome assembly GCF_048455015.1 of Haemaphysalis longicornis. Classification (NCBI taxonomy): domain Eukaryota; kingdom Metazoa; phylum Arthropoda; class Arachnida; order Ixodida; family Ixodidae; genus Haemaphysalis; species Haemaphysalis longicornis. The sequence goes on from NW_027526385.1 coordinate 205,535,249, forward strand.
GTTAGTTTGTCGGGGATACCGTGGGCTTGCCTGCACGTCATGCCACCCCTCACGTGCTTACTCCCACGCAGGCACACTTGTGAGCAGCTGAAGGGAGACTTTCAGTTGGCCGGCGGATCAACATGTTTCACAAATCATCGGCACTAGGTCTCAGCGCTACCTCAAACAATATTATATGGGCTGTTCATGGTGTTGAGAAAGCTATTAAGAAAAACACTTCAACACACATTCAATTCACGAAAGAATGCGCGTGAACATCTAAACTAGCTTTAATACTGCACCAGGCTAACCGATGTGATTTTTTTTTCAGCCTTATGAGTCAACTGTATTCCCCAGCAAGAAAGGAGCTCCTATGGGTAATGTGCCAGCAAGCACGTTTACCTTGCCACACGAAACATACCAGGAATTCAACTACAGAAGCAGTCAATTCAACTGCCCATTATTTTCGGCGAGTGATCTAAGAATGTTATGCAAGGGAACGTCACAAGTGGCCAAACGGCGACTTTCTCATGCTCGAAAGACCGAATAGTCCCTAGCATTTAGTCTTTAGCATTTTTATAGTAGTCTAGATGTAATTTGCAAACAACGCCGCGATGCAGTCAATGAAATCATAAAACATTATGCCACATTTTACAACCTGATGAAAAAGAACTGAAGAATTGCAATTCATACCAGAAAAAACAGAAAATGTGCTAAGAAAAGTTTGTGCAAATACTCCAAGTATGAGGAGCGAAATGTAGTTTCCAACAATTGTGGCAAAAAAACAGTGATGCTTAGTGCATGCATTCCCGGCTTCAATCGTAACCAAATTGCGTAAACGAACAACTAAGGGATAACCAGTAGGTGCACATGAACTACATGCAGAAAGGCCGGTGTGTACCTTTTGAAGGAAGTTTTAATACCTATATTTATTTTTATTTATTAATTTATTGATTGATTGTACCTTTAGGGAAAAATACATTGTGCAGGGGAGGGGCAAGAAAGGTGAAAAAGGAACCCTAGAAGGACAAAAATACTTCGCAAGGAACATTAGTGAAGAACATCAAGTTCGTGTGGGCTATTTTGAGTGGAATACAACTCTGTGCAGAGTTGACACGAAAACAAAAAAAAAACAATAGACTTGGCAATCAAATAGTATCCTCTTTACTTCTTAAAAGAACGCAAACACTTTCCGAGAGAAGAAACCAGTGGCTAGACTTTCCACCGGCCGCGGGTAAAAAAGAAAAAAAAGGTAAACAGGCGAAAAAGCTGCCCTTATTTCAACAGCACATGCGCACACCTGAACAAGAAGTGGTTCGTCTAACAATCTATAGCGTTATCGTGTGCACTAGGCCAAAAAGAAGAGAATGATTTTGACAATTTCAGTTTACATATAACTATAATCAGCTCCTGCACACGCTCATACAAAACAAGCAAACAGCTGCGCAGAAGAATACATAAATCACATTCCATCACACTGAATTTCACCATGCCGTATATGACACTGCAAGGGTAACATAGCGGGAAACAGAACAAAAAAAGTTAAACGAAAGTAGGTCACTACGACGTCAGTAAATTATTCAAGGCGTTTTTAAAGGGACCCGGATTTAATATGCTGCTGACAGAATGGGGAACACGATATCAGTCATTGCAAGCTTTGGAAAAAAATCAGGTTGAATGCGGGACAGTGTTAGAATATGAAACAAACTTCATGGTAATTGTTTTGGCGCGATGAAATGTAAGTCGGAGGCTTCATCTATGTTGGGTAAGGCAAGCAACTTTAGCTAGACAGCTACCTCTGTGCTACGCAGCAGTATATTATTTTATAGTGCGCCTATTATTGACTGCGTCAAAAGTTGACTTTGAAACTACCATTTTTCTATTTTATTCTGTGTAATTTCACCTCATCATGTGTTTATTTCTGCAAAAAAAAATTAAGCATAAGGAAATATAACGACGTAGCGACATCACTGCTTCCTGTCTGTGGTGCCGATGATGACGATCTGAGACGGCTCTACTCACGAGCTGTACACACTTGAGTATCAATATAATGCAAGTTTTTACTTCCAAGCAAAGCTTATTTAGCTGCCAACATTTGTAGACTCGCACAAAAAATGAAATCTATTTTTAAATTTGGCCTGAACCTAAGGGTAAGTCGTTTTTCTACAAACAACACACAATTCTTTGGTCACACAATGTCTGGTGTGGTGCCAACGTGGGTACAGGAATGCTTTTTTCTGTTCCATTCTTCAGAATTCTATTTATTGTGTGGCCATTTGCCTTCAATAGAAAATAAATATATTTTGTGCAAATTGTACGGAAGGCTTGACCACTACCGTGCGTTGTATAGATCCGGGCTGACAGGGCTTCTCTCTCGCGGTCTACACACTCCAGGAACAACGTGATGTAACATGTTTTGATAATAACGCAAGGACATGTAAAGGCCTACATCTGGGGTTTAATGCTAAATGATATTTTATACAGATTTTGTGGAAGTCGTTGTCAATGCAGTACATCGTAGAGAGTCTGGAAGATAGGGCTCCCGTCTCGTGCTGTGCGCGCCCAAGGAAGAACATGATGCAACCTGTTTTTGATGATAATGCTAGTAGATGTGAAGGCAAACATCTGGGGAAAATTTCAGAAAAATGAAACATGTTTTATAGTAGCGTCGGAACATTATGTTTCAGTATTTTGTTCAAACTTGTGGGCTCGCTGCGCTGCTGCAAACCACCTTTTGCAAAATGAACATATTCTGTATGTTTGTTTATATAAGTCTGACGCACATGTCTGTAAAATTGTTACGTTCTAACGTAATTACGTTTTGAAATAATAAAGATAATAAAAATGAACTACTAGCCTAATTTGGCCAATAATTCCGAAAAATGTATATTACTTTCAGCAACAAAACTTTTGATTACGAATGTACACGCAGTTGTATATTGAGCATAAAGCGAATTGGTCCTCATGCGTATTTGCGCATATAAGCCGTCGCTAAAGTTGCCCGAGGTGCACGAGAAGATGGCGGTGGATATCAGCTCCTCGCGTTCCTAACTTTTTTGCGGTTAGACCAACTTTTCTAGAGAAAATATTGGTGGATTAAGATATTAGCATACTCTGAACATGGCATAGAATAATTTTGAGCAAATTGACGAATTCTAGTAGGCACTGCTTGTAAGATCTTATCTAAAATCGTCCATAAGCATTACAGCTTGCGTCGAAGCGGCCATGTCCTTGCCCCTTCATAATTCCGCTCTAGGCACAGTCGATCACTCCTCGGTTCCGAAGAGGCGTGATGTGTAGAAGCTAAGCGCCCCATGCGCACCAGTAGGGCAAGGAGGAGAATAAACAGTGGGGGAAACATTTTTGGCTGGTATACGAACAATGTCGGGGTAGGCGCATTTAAAACGAAGTTTTTTGAAGATGAAAAATACAGCGTGCGTGCTGTCCGACTTGGTTCACATATACAATCAGATAACACGGTCCTAAACGCGCGTGATTCAGAAACCAAAATTCCAGGGGTTGCAGCCATGGATGTCCTGGATACCAGCACTAAGTGCATAAATATACAGATCAGATATACAAAAGTCATATATCAACGAATAACTACCGAACAAAGAAATTGCTTTGATTGACAAATAGATTGGCTTTTTCTGTCAGGACAACTTAAGTGTTTACTACATTTACCATACTTAGTCGACGTTCTTTCGCGTAATGTTGAACGCCTTTCGGAGTTTGTAAATTACCAGTGCCACACATATCTCAGTAACTCTTCATTAATACGATATAGAGATTAACAACAAATACCACAAGCTCATTATTATTCCAATTGACGAAAAACGCTTTGATATCATTTTATTGTGACATGTTCTTCTAGGCCGTACAAGAGGTAAGTGTGGTTTCTAGAGCTTGAATGCAACAAGTTTAAGAAAAAAACAGTAGTACCCAGACTTCGCGTGGGCTATTTATTAAAAAAAACTAGTGGGTATAACACATGTCGATTCAAATCTTTCATAATATTTAGCTGTCGGGGAGCTGTCGTTCAAATTGTTTTCTCATGGAGGAGAAAACAATTTGAAACTCCCGCTTACTTTCAATATTACGTGGCCTAACAGAGGCGTGTAGTTAAAAATCAGGTGGAAGCGGTGTAATTGCAATGATTACAAAACAAACTGCTTTATAACACTTTCGTCTAACGACTGCTTGCCCAAGGGAAGTGTTATCATAAATGCTGTCATAAAAATCTAAATAAAAGCTCGCATTCATAAATGCTCTCATGCAGCGGTGGGGAACCTGTCGCACTTGCTAGCATCGAGCTGTGACCAAATCGATGTGCTCTGGAAGACAACATCTTTGAGCAGGTTGTTTTGCTGAGGTTCAATTATTATATTTTACAGAGTAGCTGCAGTTCAAGCCCTATATTCGCTGTTACAGGAGAAAATACCAAGATTTTGTGGGAGCCCTCGTGTGTCCCTCGTGGTTACCTCCGAACACTCGCCATATACGCAGGGGCTTAGAAAAAAAAATGCCAAAACCACTAGGAGCCAGCCAAAATCGAGTGCTTGATAGCGCGCGCCTTGCGCGCACCCCCGAGTCTCCGGCTCGCGAGGCGGCTGTAGACAAAAAAACAATCTCCATCGCTGTCGTCAAGAGCTACACCATATCTGAGACCATACGCGTAAGTAATGTTTGGCACAAGGAATACGATGGTATCGATACGTACGACGATGACTACCACTAACCAAGTGCAAAGCCACGACGGAATGTGTAAATGAACAATTCCAAAGTTGTACAAATGCGCGGTGAGGCGCCCTTGAGAAAGGTATTCCGATAATCTATAATGAAATGGTGCCGTTTCGCTATGATTCTAGCCGTGCGTAAATATTGCAAACGACGACAGTTGAGCAGCTGGAAGTCTACATGTGTGAGGATGACTTTGAATTCACTACTCGCCGCAAAGACGACGCCGACTACCGCTTCGATGCATATGTTGACTACCGCAACAACTGTGCAAACAATTATTAATAGTGAATCTTGACGGCGTGGACGGCTATTTTAAACCATAAATATCTTGCCTTTCGAATGTGCCGCCCTAAATGCAAGCTTTCCTGAAATTGTTTCTACCTGCGGGTTGCACTTTTTGAAATGCTGCTCCCTCCTGCAAACGATTGTTAGTACGAACGGATGGTGAGATATCAAATTTGGCAGCACGAAGAAATTGCATATAAGAACGGGGGCACAGTCAGTGACAAGAAAAACAGACATTTTTCTTCTAATTCTGAATGTTTTTTTTTGTATTTTTGTTTTCTGTTTGAAAAGGCTATGAAATATGGTTTTCCGACATTTGTGTTTCTTATATTACCAAAATATCGTTAGGCATTAGGAAGCAAGAGCAATACAATTCACTTTTAACTCGCACAGGGTCGGGCTAATTTTAAAAGTTATACAAAAGAGGATAGGCCCATAAATTTGAAAAGCTTTCAAATAATATGCACTCTCTTTAGCAGAGAATGCGGCCTCGCATTGGCATGTCCTAATAAACTCTTCCCACTCTTCATCGAGGTAACTTGAAAGCATTCTTCTCACCCTTTATAGCAACGCGCGTCTACATGCTCGAGCTGTGTTTGTGAATTTTCAAACCTAAAATTTATCATAAAAATTTCATTTTGTTCTCATAATCAGGAAAACAAATATTTTGGAATGCGTAAGGTAAATTTGCCCAGAAGGAAGTATTCGTAGCATAATTGCGCTTTAGGGCAATATTCGTACATTTCAGATGTTCTTACATGTACAAGCGAAAACTCATACCTGTTTACACGGGTAAAGGAAAAAACACAAATGTACAAAACACTATTTCCTAAGTTTTCTTTTAGGAGCATCTTTAGTAATAGATGACGTAAATATACCTGGTCGAGTGCCAAAACAATTGTCTTGTAAGCGGGGGGTGCCAGGTTCATATCCATAGCCCCTAGAAGCTCACCGGTTTGTTAAAAGCCACAATTGTAGCTGCAGTTCAGCCGTCACGGAGATTTGAATAAACGCTTCAAGCTCCAGCATATGCCATCCTAATGGCAACGTGGGAAATCCCTTAAACAACTTCCGGCTGATTTCGGAACTACTGCCAACCGAACAGCCGAGAGGCAACAACCGCAACCTGTTTGGGCACAATATCGATGCTTCAGACACGCTGCACCATGGCGGAAGATGTGGGAGGTTCCTCGGTGCTTTTTTAGGTGTGGTCTGAAGCCACCGGTCACCGACTAAAATAAAAATGGCTAGCGGCGCCCCACATATGGAGTGTTTAGTGTAATGAAAACCCTTGTAACACGTAAGCCTATACCATTGGAAATGAAAATTTCGGAGCCTCTTTGGCGCTGCCTGGAACCAACCTGTAAAAATTAGTACAAGCATCTACAGTGCGGGGGGTCCCGTTCTTGGGAAGTTACTCGTATTCGCCGGGAAATGTTCCAAAGAGAGGTGTTGTAAATTTTACTCCCGGCCCTCGGTGTTCCCAGGTGGTCTTCATCCTACGTACTTACTCGGATGTGCTATTTCCTCCAAAGTACTGATTTCCCTTCAATAAATACCGGTAGAATAAGCATGTGGTACGAACATTTTCGTAGTAGTTTTGAAATTCTGGAATCTGAGCTTCCTTTGTCACGCAAAATATGGTATACAGCAATGCGTTGCTTCCGTAAAAATAAATGAAGTTGAAACGTGGGGTCTCACTAAGCGGCTGGAAACGTAACTGAGGTAGGCCTATTTACCAATGCTAAGAAATATTCTAGAATTATCACTTACTTATAATACAACAACTGCATCAATAAAATGTGAGACTATTGTAACATACAGTCTAGCTGAATTAAGGGAAAAAATGGCCGGGGCGGTTCACGGCACGCGCACGAAAGACAACCGGTGGACCATCCGGGTAACGGGGTGTCTGGAAAAAGCCCGTAAGCGCATTACTGGTAGGCCAAAAAAACCCGGTAGGTGGATGAACTGGAAAAATTGTGTACAAATGGCGCAATAAGCACGCGGTGAACCGACTTGACTGGATATCTTTGGTAGGGACTTCAGATTTATATTCAATAGAACCAAGCTGATGATAATAATGATCATGTAAAAATGCAAAGTAGAGTTTGACATTCACCTGAATGCAGCCAGCTACAAAAAAACGCTATACAGCTTAAGGTGGATGTCAAACCCTCCTTTGCAGAAACTTGCTACAACTTGGGGATTTCCCCTAACATCTGGTCGAGTAGTCACGTCATGTGAAAAGGATGAACCAATTATATCCCACGTTGGTGAGCGCGTACGTCTTGAAAAGTGTGTACATTCAATGTGTGAAGTACACAGGCCGAGGGGATCCAGCTGGGTGCTCATAATGGCCATGTCAGTGATTCCGCGACTTTTTCCATAAATATCTCGATTCACTATTGTGTGTAAGATCTCAAAAATTCTACGGAACCCCTGTATTTTCCTACTTTGGTTTATTTTTTATATAATCTTTCGTTTTTGCAAAACGTCCCTTCAAAAGACCTCTCCCCCCGCTTTTTCTTTCGCAGTTTGTTACAGGAAATATGTACAGTGTATTTCCGTTGGGGCACCACCAAAGCATCATGGTAGTTAGCTCGGGCTACGATAAGAACATTTCGAACCAGCTAAACTTCGAAGAAAATATTGTTGGTGATACTGTGCCACCATTTGCTAAGACGCCCGATACACGCTTTTAATGCAGGCAAGAGACAGTTCTTTTTCTTCTTAGAAACAGTAAACCATGTTTGTTTCATTATCATAGTTTAAATTCCAGCAGTGCAAAAAGAATGACAGCTCCATCCAGGTTGACTTCATGGGTGCCCACAAGGTCCGATTTTATTTTTCAGAACATATGCCAAATATTTTCTGAAACTGCACTTGCAAATAAAACTTTACGTATGATATGCGTATTCGACGAGGTGTAGCCGCAGCATTTATTATAATCCTATTACAACTGAAACAAATCTGGCATAAATCCCAATTAACCGTGATTACTATCGTAAAAAATAGAAATATTTTATTTAAATACAAACTGTTTTATAAGAATAGCTTACTGCTCGTAGAACCATGTATCTGTCTGACAACTATCCAACATAGCTCAGGTAAAAAGGTGGCAATTTTTTGCATATACCAAAAATATCGACGAGAAACTCCTATCGTAGCGTGCAGGTTAAGAAACAATGAGAACGCAATAATATATTTTAGCATATTTTATACCGAGGGGTGATACTTGTGTCATGCACAGATTTTGAATAATCGCGAAATGTCTTTTTTGTGGGAGGTTTTGTAACCAATGAAGTTTATTGGTACTAGTAACTGGTTGTAGTAAACCATAATAAGAAATAAGGATTGATAAAATAGTAATATTTTGTTAGTAAAAAACAGTAATCGAAATCTTTACACAAGTCTGGCCAACTGGTTCATTTCAGTGAGATACTCTTAGAAATGCAAAATTTAGTGAGAATCGTACTCGAGACCCTTAGGTCGTGAAACCGATACCTTAAATCCTGGAAAACTTTAAAAAGGCGAGGAATACGGGGTTTGCAGCTGCGAGGAACGATATAATGTGCAACCATTTGGAAAGAACAAAAAAACGCTTCCCGCTGGCGCAATCGAACATGGGTACCTTACAGTATAAAACCCGCGTCTATATGATTGAGCTATCCTCATATTCGTGGTGTACAGAAATTTCAATTGGTTCGTGGCGTGGACGCCGGCTTGGGCCTTAACCGCTGATTTTACCACATGCTAACGCAGGTCATTTAGGCAGAGATCTGAAAGTCCGCGGACGCAATGATTCAAGCCTCATAGGCAAGGTGAACGTCCAGCGGAAATTTAGAAATACAAGTCACCCAAGCAGCACAGGACTGTTTGGCCTAAAACAGGCCGGTGTACTTTGGCCGGTGATTTTCTGTCCGGCCGTTTTCCGGCAGCCATGTTGGGCCCATGTCCAAATGTGGGCCTTTTGGCCGTATACGGCCGTACTCCCATGGCTGTCCAACGGCCAGTGTCCATTGGCCAGTCGACCGGCTTACGGTCATACGGCGAGATTCCAGCCGTAGGGCTCCGGCCATTCCAAAGCCACCCGTGTACGGCTGAAGAACGGCCGCCGGAGGACAGCCGAGATGCGGTCGTCGGACTCCAGCAGGACCAGAGCTACCGTAAATACGGCCGTGCTACGGGCATTGGAGTTCAGCCACAGTACGTTAACTGTACTGAGGCTGGTCACTGCATGTCGCGCAAGCAGATGACTCATTCGCGCAGTGCAAAAGCAGCAGAAACCCAGCATTTTGGGTCCAATGCAGCTACATCAAAGTGAGCTCACGCGCAACCACCAGCCGTCAATCTTTCAGCGCAGCCTTGCCTAATTACCAGCCTCAGTTGACAGAAAAAATCGTTTATTAAACAGTGCTCACAAATTGTCGTTCCTTTAATTGCTGTGCCTCACTTACTGCCGAACACAGAAAATATTCAGTTCTTTGTAGAGCTTGAAAAGATGTATTGTCCAGGTTCTGATATCCTCTGTGGGGCGGGTTACCTGTAATAAACGGGGAAAGAGGAGGGGGGGCGGCGGCGGAGGGCGCATACTTTAGTGGTTTGAATTTCAGAGAGATAAAATGCGCTGCTTTTAGCCAAATTCTTTTAGAGCAATATTCCGGAACACTTTCATGCTATGACTACATAAACTATTTTTATAACAGTTGCTTGACCAATTTTGAAGTATATAAAACCGGCGTGAATACCTTTACGAAGCGTTTTGGTTATCAACAAAACATGCAGGAGCACTTGATATAACAACTTCACAAAAAAGTATGTCCAGTTTTTGCCAATTTTTCTTGCAAAGACATTTTCTACTCGACCAACTTTTCTGATGATCTTGCGCAGGGCTGATCCTAAGAAGGAGCGAACAGGTACTTTCTTTTTCAATCTATTTTAATGTTGTGTTCATGAGTATACGTCCACACGACTTAATAGTCCAAAACAGCTTAATTTTCTTCTAATGTCATACTACGTTCAAAAAATTCTAGACGCGTTGCGAATGACGCCCTGCTTCTGGTTGCTGCAGTTGTATCCCTTTGTGTTCACGCACGGAAAGGCGTAAAATTAGAGTTACATAATTTGTTTCAAACCAATAACATAGCAATGGTAGCATGCATACAGGAAACCTTGCATACTGCAACGAATAGGGCAATAAATATTTTATTGGTCAAGGTTGAATACGTACGGTTCTCAACCCGTCAGAGGCAAACTTGCGCCTCTGGAAGTTTATTTATTTATTTATTTATTTATTTATTTATTTATTTATTTATTTATTTATTTATTTATTTATTTATTTTTATTCATTTATTTATTCATTGTTTTATTTATTTATTTATTTATTTATTTATTTGATGCCTGCTTGCCTTTGCATGCATTACAGAAGGGAGATACATAACACTAAGCATTAAATATGAGACCAAATACCGAAATAATTCTACAAAGCGCGCTGAAAATCGTCCATATTAACAGTTAATGCAATCATACGTGGAAGATAATTACACTGCTGTATTGATGTAAAATAAAATGAATCGCGCAAGGTGTCACCTTTACAAGAAAGTGAATAATTTGCTTTAAGCTAGCGGTCCCACTTTGCGATATGTAGAATGGCGCTTGGACATACTTCTCCCCTTCTACTCCAGTTTTCGAGTGATAGCTATTACGAAAAAAGTACTACCCGTGGTTTCGTCTGTTATCTTTCACGTCCTGCCATTTCAGTTTACTTTTACTTTCTCTCATGCTAAGTTGAGCGTGCCAATTACATAATACGAATCGCACTGACATATTCCGTATGTTTTCGAGCGTATCAATAGCTCTTTGGTGTAGGGATTCACGAAAACACATGCGTACTCCAAGATTGAGCGCACATGAGTGAAATACGGTTGTTCTTTTCAGTTAGATGGAGGTTCACTGAAATTTCGTCTCAGAAAGCCAAAGACATATGCAGCCGTAACTTTTATGGTGTGAACCTCCCTATTTACCGTCTATCCACTCCCTAAATAAACTCCTAGGTATTTTTATTCCTCGGCCGTTGTCACAACAGCATAATTTACGGTATACGTATTCAATTGGAATGAAGGTTTTCTTGTAAAGGTGCCGTTAACCCCCTGTTTAACATCCACAAACTTTTCTGAATCAGCACACCACTACGTTATTAAATTCGAATAAAGCAGCAGGTATACGGAATCACGTTCATTCGCTATAGTCCGGTAAACTACACAGTACGTCTGAACAAAGCTATAGGGCCAATAGTAATAACAATGCAAAAACCGATTCATTCAGTTCATAGGATGAAATGTACTACGCAGAACGTGATATGGAACACCGTCATTTGCTTTTTTGTAGTCCAAGAATATACAGTCAACCACTCTAAGCTTATGTATTGCAAGAGCCAAATCGTGCGTGAACTTAACAATCTGCGTTGAGCAAGAAAATCCTGACAAAATCCGTGTTTGCTAGGATGCTGGCGATTATGTTTAACCAAATGAGTCATATCCTAAGAGTAGCTAAGCTCACCGTCAAACATCCGAACTAAAAAACAGCTAGGCTTCGTCAGTGACAAGGCTGTGTTGTTATTGCAAATTTAAAAAATTTTTTTTTCTAAATAGGCAGTGGTAAAATCCCATGAAGTAACATAGTGCAGGGTATGAAGTTGATCCTACCAATGCACGAGCGAGTCTCTTCTACGTTTATTACCAACAACATAGTGCAACATTGCTTGTCGCAGTTTAATTGTAAGCAGAATAACTTGCGCTTTTGCTCGCACTTGCCTTTCTTTGGTGGGGAGTCGTTGGCATGGTGGCGGTTTAGCTCCTGCGTGGTGGCCGCTAGCTCGACGCCCTTGAAGGCCAGTTATTTTGGTGAACCATATCCATCTCGGATCGGACATCTCTGCCGCGTCGATGTCTCCAATGCTCTCAATTTCTTGAGGGGGGCGAATAGCCCCGAGCAGGTGATGCGTCGACGAAGCTGGCGGCAGAGGCGTGGTACCGGCGATGACTGGCGAGGCTTAGCTCACCCGTCGGTGTAACACAGTCTTCTTGTGTCAATAAATGACATTTCGATGGCCTAAAAGGTTCCCTGCTAATGTCCAGTGAGTCCTCGCACCTTGCCCGTTCTCCGAGAACACTCATTACTGTTTGACAAACGATGTTCGTTCATTTAAAACGTAGAAACACGGAGCGGATGAAAAACGCGTCGCCGTAGTTCGGCTCCCTAACGGCTTTTTCTCCCCCCAGGAAAAAACCGGTCGGTCCCCTTCCAAACACGTCTGTGCATGAATTATCGGCGCCCAGGCGCGAGCCGTTGTTCGGCTGTATCCCGTTTGCCGAAAAAATGACGTATAACCAGATACCTTACGTAGGCCGGTCTCCTCTTGAACACCGGTTGCCAAATATTATGTGGTCATTCTCTTGCCGTAATTCGGCCGAGGACAGCTAACCGAATGAAAAACGTATATTCTGGGGCCGTACGTCGGCCGCTATCCTTCATAACACTGGTTGCCCGAAGAAAACGAATATTCTACCGTCGGACGTGCGGTTCACCGTTGAAACAACGAATGCACGAAAGCCGCGCTCCGGCCGGTATCCTTTCGAACACGAACTGCCGCAAGAATACGCATATTCTGTGGCCGGTCGCTTGCCGTGCTTCGGCCGTTTACCTCTTCCCGAAGAAAAAACGAATGCCCTAAGGCCGTTTTTCGGCCGTTCTCTTTCTCAACACCGGCAGCCGTAAGAGAACTGAATATCGCAGCCGGTTAGCTGCCGTTGTGCGTCCGTTCACGGGCGGACGGAAAAATGCAGAAGCGCTGGTGGCCGAGTGTTGGCCGTTCAACGCATGATCAGTGGCTGCCAGAACCTGGATGCTGGCCGGACATGCCAGAAAGCGGCCATAGACGGGCCGGTCTTGGGGCACACTTTCTGTGCCGCCTGGGCAGGTGCAACAACCCGGTCACCTAAGACGGTAGTGGGTACGCTAGCTACGATGTTTGTCCAGCCTTCCACCACTACTGCAAGTTTTGCCGATTTTAAGTTAGAGAATACAGATAACGACTTCTAGAATAATTTCTTGAGGTGCACCTAACTTAACGTTATTTAATAGGCTTCATTACCAACCGTTTCCATTTGATGGCGCTAAAAGTGTTACTATTGCTCGTGTTTAGGTATGTCGCCAGAAACATTGAACAACATATTTTTTCCTTAAAGTCCGCTAAGAAGTGAATAATAATAATAATCTCACGAAGGCTCTTTGTTCAAATACAATGCTACAAATTCAATCGTAAACAACGAAAGGGTAATCTGTAGTTAAAATTGTATGAAGCAGGGGCGATTTTCTAGACACTTGCAGGAAAATATCTTTATGACAGCACAGAATCTTGTACCGGGGATTTCCATGCGCCGTCAGCGCCTGACTTAAAACCACTGGGTGAGCTACTACAGTGGAGTGCCTGAGGTCGTTTCATTATATTACTTTATAAAAAAGGTTTTTCAAACACTGCTAAACTCTTGCTTATTACGGGCCGATTAGGAGCCATTTCTGCCACATTTACAGTTCTCTACAGAGTTTACAATAGTTATATTGTCACAAGACGGGGCCGACAATCTCCACGGTGTCATGGCACACTACCAAAGGTGATGACAACAACAAAGGTTTGTTTGGGGTGCTAGTAGGTAACACTTTCTTTCTGTTCCATGACATTTGTTGACTGGCCGATCCCCTGATTAGATGTGGACCATCCGTAAGGAAGCTACAACCACAACGAGAGAAATAACAAGCGTTGGTTTCGATAGGCAGCCTAGAAATAAATTGCCTTCATTTTCGACCATGGTTTGTGTGATCTGGTCGGCCGGCTCTTACTAGATGGTGGACTTTGCGGATTCATTTTTATCTTCGCCCCCCCCCCCCCCCGATTCGCATGATATCGACGTACAGGCGGCCGTACAAAATAAATTAGTCGCACTGGTCAGCCTTAGCCTAGCCGACACAAGATTTTGACATTGTCCCTCTTCCGTATGCCAATCCCGAACAGTGCTAATAAAGGCACGTCGAGACGAGCCTTTCTTTGTAAAGCTTACTAGATCGCGTTACCCAAACCTTTCGCCCTAGGTCAGTCCAGGATATTCAGCACCTAACCGCGACTTAAGCCATCGCAAGGGTGATAGAAATCGGTCATCATTGTCGTAAATGGCAGAGCTCAATTCGTCAGAATAGTTTTTCACCTGATCGCTTATCAGAATATAAACCACTGCTAGCCTTGGCCTCGAGTGGAACGTCTTGGGTTAAAAGGCTGTAAAAGGCTGTATTACCGGCCTAGCATGCCAGAACACGAGCACCAGAGCAGAAGTTATCCACGTGCCGTCGCGTGGACTCTGATGAGGGTCCTATCCACTCACCGAAAGGTGCCAATGATGAGCTCGGGGGGCAGACGAAGTCCATGAAGTCCGCTTTACGCAGCACTACTTCGAATGCACACTAAGTACAAGAAATCGGCAGTTTTCAGCTTGGACGTAAAACTGAGAGCACACGAGCTCGTGAAGACATAGTCCTCTGGCTTGCTTCGTGATCGAGGAACGGAACGTTGCTTGCGAGTCCGGGTGGTTCGAGCGTGCCCGGATTAAAGTCCAGATGGGTGCCCAAGCCCAAACATTTGGGCCTGTGTTGGAGGGGGAACGGTTTCCTAAGGGAAAGGAAGGCGCTCGCACGCTGACAGGGCCGGCCGGCGCATTTGCCGGCGGGGGAGGGGGGGAGATGTTGCAAGGGGGGGGGGGAGATGTTGCCTATTTCATTCCTGCAGTCATCAATCAAATGACAGTGTATCTTTTTTCTGGTCAATCTTTCATTAACTATTCCATTTGATACCCTTTCAAAATCGAAAACTGTTAGGTTACTCGATTTTTTTATTGCGATATTTTAATAATTCCTAATTATGTGTAACTGTACGTTCCCCGCCTTCCTGCTAAGTACCTCATGGTCGCGGCAGTTTTTTGCTAAATAAACAGTTATAGGAGAACCGTGTTTATGGAACATAATCCGTGTGTTTCTTTTTCAACACAGTTACGTTATACTGTTCGACCTCAATTCAAACGCTTTGTGTAAGGCTTTAACTGCCAGCTGTAACGAATATCGTATATTCTGCTTGTGAATGCCCACTTATGATTTGACTGCAAAGAATACGTGTTAACAAATAGGCTTTTTAACAGATATCCCTTTATACGTTTTTATGCTGTAAATTTTCAGCTTGTATATATTGTAAGTAAGATTCCTACAACTTCATCGATTTATTTACAAAAAAAGTCACGTATAATAACTAGAAGACCAAAATGATTAAAAACTCCGCTTCACGTCGGTGCTATAAAACCCTTGGATATAAGTTCACACAATCTTTCGGGAAATATTGTTGTTGCAGGAATTATTGTGGGTTGTTTGGTTGAATTCCGGAGAACCGGTATCCCATGTTTTTTATGATGGTTCAAGAGGCCGTCATCTCAAAGTACAGAACGCACACTTGTTACCCATAATATTATTGATAGAAAAAGTGGCCTTGACAGCGCACACAATGCAGGGAACAAACCTAACAAGATTTAGAACGAATCACATGAGCTTGTAAGAATTTATAAAGAATATTTTCGAAAAAACTGAACGAAACGCGCAAGATAAAGACATTTATATTGATGACGGGGGATTGCACCAGTAGTTAGAATTAGATCTCTGAAAATTATGTAGAAGTTCTTGCTATGCGGTACTTAAAAATATAAATTGACGAACATCACAAAACTCCCCCTATGCATTGCGCAGCCGTAATTATTGTGAGCGTGCTAGCGCCCGCAGAAAGCTTCATCAACAAGAACAAAGAGCAGTCATTACAGCTTTGCAGCTAAGCGAAATCGCTAGTCATTTCACCAAACTCATTGCGGAAGTAACACCCTTCGCGATGTTAACAAGAAAAGCTCGATTGCAACGTTTATTTACTCATTGTCAGTCCTGGCCAATAACTGTTTCAACGTGCTTGCATTCTTTATTTTCTTTTATTCATCAAGAGTGGTTCGTCTTCATTGTCACACCGAGCATTCAGTCCTGAGGCCCTGTTGGTCTTGGTGCACAGCGCTCGTTTATGATCATCGCTTGAATGCTCTTCAAGAGTTCAGGCTGCCTCTCACCTAATAGAGGGTTTTGTGGTCATCAACTAAGCTTCCTCACCTTAGCCCCTCAAATGCTAAACGCGCACTTCGACCACGCCCTTCTCTTCTCACTGTTTAACTGTATGTCTCTCCACTCAGCTAGGCGAATCCTGCGATTGACTTTCGGTATAGTTCTAATAAAACCAGCTGGCCAAAGGAACCTCCACGCAATGATTCTTTAAACCATGTGTTATAGGAATGTGACCTTCCAAACGATTTAAAACAATATCAACAACTGTAGGCCCTTGGCACCGTAGTTGCGCCAGATGTTTCGGTCACATTTAACACAATACGAGCGTTCCAAATAAACAAAGTACATGCTCAATTTCCTGTTGAAACCTAAAGGTCGTAAATTGAAGTCGTCGTGACCTTCTATCAATGCATAAGGCCACTGCAACGTAGGGTAACCGCACTCGCCACATATTCCTAAAATTAATCGGCGCTAAAACAGGGGCGAATAGCGGCACCGTGTTGTGTGTTACGTGTTCCTCTTCGTCCCTGTTTTAGCGCCGATACATTTTTAGCAGCATATACCATTTCGCCCACTTCAAGCTTTTGTTGCCACATATTCAATTGCATTTCAAACCTCAAATTTTTCCTAACGCACTCAAACGTAACGCTGTTCTTGACCTCCGATGAACATAAAAAAATTTGAACCAGCTCAGATTGCAGGACTTACAACTTGCTACTTTGCACGCGTGCACACACGCACTGAAAGATGCACGCGCCAAACAATCCTCTTTTATCATAGGTGAAGATGTGCAACGACTTGAACGCTACATTTCTGGAACTCAGTGACAGAGCTAAATGTACGGCCTGCACGACAATAATAAAAAAAAAGATGGAATCAATCACGAGAGCTGCGGCGTCGAAACAAGACGCACACCGCAATCCGAAGCCTAGTCAGGGTCAGGTGCCTCTGGTTGTACTGCACGGTCATACACCAGGGCCGTCTTCTGAAACTCTGACACTGCTGAAGCCCACAATGACATTTCGGCTGTTTTTTTAAGGAACAGTGCCCCTCGCCCTACAAGATCCCTTGGCTACCACCGTGCTATACGTCTTTCTACACTTGCATCCAAGGACCTATCTCTCATTTCTGCTAAAAGCGCCGACATGATGTGCAACGAGCATGTGCCACTTATAAACGCCAAGTCCTATGGCCACCAGCAAAATCTTTGTGACCATGTAAGCAATCCCTCACCTATCCATCTGCCCGCCGGCCGCCTCCTTGTGACACACCTAATCTCCTGTAAACCTCAAATTAGTCATCCCTTGGTTCACCTTTCCCAGGGCATCGGTTCTCGGCAGTTTCGCCTGCCATTCATAGCTTCAACCACAACCTGCAACACTACAGTACTTTTTTTTTTAAAACACTGTGTAATGTGGACACTCAACAATTACTACATGGTTGATTTCAAATACCATAACTACTTTTTTATGCCATAGAGCAGGAGTTATAGTTGACAGCGGTGCTAGCCTCTCTCTTGTTTGTAATGACTGGTGCTCCGGGCTGTGTGAGGTCACAACATCTTATACTGGTCAGTGCTGTGTTGTGCCTACGCCGTGACAAGAAAACCGACCGGACATTGCAAAGCACTTGTTTGCCTCAGAGCATTCGTTATCACATCCAGGTTACGGTGTTACCACAGTGTGGCACGGAGATATTCTAGAAATAAAAGTCATGCCCTAAGTGTGTGTGGTAGCTTCGTTTCCCTGACATTTAATCTCATTCGTAACACAAAGTGCCCAGATTTCGGAAACCCCAGAGGTGCACTTGGTGGCAACAGTTTATTTTGTACTGTCGCCACGTGATGCAATCACAGCATCAGATACCTCTAGCGATATCGTTGCTGTATTCGTGTGGGTTGTACCAGCTGAGAGATAGGCACACAGACGATTGTATTTCCGCTCTGCCGAGTCACATTTGATGCAGCTCAGCCCTGTATCCGTTAGAAACACTGCATCTAAGCCAGCTATATTGCTATCAAGGGCCAGCGTCGCTACTTTCCGTAAGAATAAACTTTTGCATGCCCATGTATGTTGTTCCGTAACGAAATGGATGTACAAACGAATCCAAGCATTCTGGCTCGAAATAAACCACTACTATCACTCCACCACGTTCCACTGATAAGAGAATGGGGCTACAGGACCAATTGACAATGAACAAGGCATTGATTGATTGCCAATATTCTCTCTTCACACATACAGCAGCTGGTTCTTGTATTTGTTGGACGCCGCTGTTGCCGCGTATCTTCAAGAAAACAAAATGTGATACAAGGTACTCTCGATAAAATTCATTAAAAAAAGTTGTTTTATGCCATGAAGCCCCTGTTTCTTGCCCGTTTTCCCTGGAGATAAAAACTCAAATCCAGCTTACAGAAACGTGCAAACCAGAATTCACAACGCAGCTGTTTTGGCCCCACTGAGCTAAACTTGATGAGCGCCATATAGGCTGCTCAGTACAATTTACCGTGTGCATATATTTTGCGCTCGTCTGCGGAAGCCCGAATCGAATGCAAACTATGTGTTTAAGGGCAGTTTTTCAACAGAAACATCTTCAGGCATCGTATACTTTGTAGTCCGCCGTCCAAAACTGTTGGTTGAGCACTCTCTCACTGTTAAAGGCCTTGGTAATTTCCACTTGCTCTTGTTGTTCTTGTGGGTGATTGCACTGTCGCCATGCAGCGCTGCGCCTCCTGATAAGGTGGCAGTTCTGGCTTCCAGAGTTTTCTCGTTGCCCCATCTCCCACGCGGGCAGTACATAGTTTCATATCGTTTTTCCGCCGTGCTCCCACTATATTCAGGTTTTCTGAGCACAGTACAGAGCGATTGACGTAAAGAGCAGGCCGAAGTTGTTTTGTGGGGGAAGATGCTTGCTAAAACGCTTGCTGGTAGTCTAACTTGGTATTTTTTCTGATTCTCTGAGCCCCTGAAAGGGCGGAAGCACACTGCAAGTCCGTGCAACGGTGGGTGCTGCTTTGTTATTTCCTTGGTATTTCTTTTTGTGGATGGCGTGTGTTCGAGCTGAAACAGCTCTGCTATGCAGAGGACGGTTTTGTACTAAAGGGCGTAAATTACCCTGAACTGAACAAAATCACCGGAACAGATTCGCAATGACGGGTATCGATGACACATTCAACAGTGTACAAGGCCAAAATGATTTTTTCATGCTAGAGCTGCTATTGAATTGCCGTCAACCCCATAATTCAAGCAGCGAAATAACATTTGCCATCCCTCATGGCCTCTCCAAATTTTTAGAGATGCCACTTTAATATGCTATAGTCTCACAAATATTGAGATTTGTCGGAAGCACACTTTAAAGGTTTCGTGTGTATGTTACCTTGACAATAGTGTTTCTTTTTTTTTTTTGCTGTTCAAAAATGTGGTAGGCATTTCCAGCAAGTAATACGTAAAGGCAAGTGAAGCCTGGAGCTCAAATTCGTGCTTTCCGAATTGGCAGCATTAGCTCTTTCTGTTGCATGACCTCACGTAACCGCCTGCTCCATTGATGCCGTGAGGCTTTTTCAAGTGGCTCATTTACCATAACCCTTACTTCATCTTAGCATGGCTTGGAAGTGCAGCCATCAAGCGTGGTGGGCGCCTCAAAGTTTTATTTGAAAGGTTTAAAAGCTGCCCTTGAAACTGTTTACGATTCAGCAGTAACAACACTAATGCTTGCTGAAAAGGCTGCGTGGAAACCACCTGATGCATTATCTCGGAATGCCCTCTCTTTACCTGGACTGCGTGTGCATGTTATGTGGCCCTCAACAGAAAACTCAATTTGTTTTCGCTTTACTTTGCAGCGAAGGACGAGAACGGAGCTGTCGCCTCAAATTCTTCCTATTTTAGAGGTTGCAATGCTGCAATGTAAATTGTCTACGATTCAGGAGTGGTAAGTTTATGATTTGCGACTCGGGTGAATCTACAATGTCTGATGCATCGCCTCGCCATACTCCCCGTTCGCTGGACCAGGTGTGCGTCTTCATTCAATTAGTTCCTACTGTAATCGTAAATTCGCCTTTCTGTCACTTCGCAGCAAAACAAGGAAACAGGAAGGTAGCCTCCCAGTGTTCTTTCTAAAGGCTTTCAGGGATGCAATTGAAATATTTTACAATTCAGCGGTGTTCAGTTTCCCCCTTGCTAGGAAGGGTGCAGCATCACAATATGTTGCATCGCCTCTCCCTGTTTCCTCTTCAAAAGACCGCGTGTGCAATTTTGTAATTATTTTTATAATTGAAGACTCAGCTCGTCTTGCACCGCTTTCAGAAAAGGCAGCCAAGAGAGTGGTAGCCTTAGTTTATGGACTTGCAAGGCTTGAAGGCTGTCTGGGAAATTGTCTGCAATTCACTGGTGCTAGTTTTATTGATTGCCAAACGTGGTGCATCTACACCGCGCTACTTGGGCTCGTCAAGAATAATCTTACCTGGGCCAATTCAAGTGTGTATATTAAGGTTAATTCTATAAGAAAAAATTCAGGCCATCTGTATCTTCCATGTAAGCGGAAGCAGCGAAAAGACCGGTCATTCGCTGTCTCCTTATTTTAAACACTTCAGCACCTGTGGAAATTGCCTACAATTCAGCCGTGGTAAGTTTTCTCATTCATGACTGGGGTGGAATGGCTCAACCTGATGCATCGCCTCGCCATACCACTTGTTTTGAAGACCACTTGAGTCTTTTTGAATTAAGCGGATCCTATAGGAGAACACTCTCTCAACCACTTGGCAGCAAATGTAGCGTACCGGATGATCGCCTCAAAGTCTTCTTGTGCGAAAGGTTTGTGGTGGGCTGAAAATTCTGTACGATAAAGCTGTGGGAAGTTTCCTGCTTGCCCAGTTCGATGCAACTGCAACATCTAATGCATTGCCTCGCCTTACGCCTTGTTCTAGGGATCACGTGTGAAATTTTTATTGTACTTTCTTCTGCAATAGAATTGTTCAGTTCGTGTTTGCGTCAGTTGGCAGTGAAGATAGAAAAAAGAGTGGTCGCCTTAGAGACATTTTTGAAAGTTCACAGATCCGCCATATATGTTGTGTCCTGTTGAACCTCTGGGTCCTCCAGCTGCGGCGCGATGCTCAGGAAGGGGAGCGACACATCGTGATACGATGAGGCTTTAATCGAATCAGAAGAA
Organism: Haemaphysalis longicornis; assembly: GCF_048455015.1. Classification (NCBI taxonomy): domain Eukaryota; kingdom Metazoa; phylum Arthropoda; class Arachnida; order Ixodida; family Ixodidae; genus Haemaphysalis; species Haemaphysalis longicornis. Next base: position 205,556,606 of record NW_027526385.1, read on the forward strand.
GAAGCGGGCGCGAGCCGACGCAGCCACGAGAGCATACGGCCGCTCGTGAAGAGCATGATGAAAATGATGATGATCAGCGTCGTCTTCTAGAAGGGGTGAAGACGAGGAAGTCCCAACAGTCTCCCCCGCCGACAGATGATGCTAGGTGGCTTCCAAAGGGTGAGTAGCTGTACGGATATATTCACTGTGGTGTCGCTGCGTAAAAGTTGAGTACACCCGAACGAAGCCCATTGCGTCCGCCGATGAGTTTTTGCTCAACGACAGAGCCATGTCGGATGCTGTCTTCTAACGAATAGCACTGTGTTTTCTTGTTCCCTAAGTTTGGTCGGATGTGCAGCAGCCGGCAACAGTTCCGTAACATCCAAAAAACGTTTTCTTCGCCATCGGTGTTTCCACTGCCTAACCACTCGATCCTTGCAGTCACTCGCTGGATGAAGGTAGTAGTAACGGTTTCTGAGGCACGGGAAGCTGCTGAGCGGCGAAAACTTTGTTTGCAAGTCTCCGTCCTTCTGTGGAGGGACGTTTTTGCATTCTTTTCTTTTCCTCACAAAACTTCTCGGCATTTTGGTTTCTTCTCCTGTGTTCATTGTCTGCCACCCGTAAAGTTGTACTCGACGTTTCACTTTGGGCTCGGTATAAAATCTTCTGTCTGGAGCTTTCACCTTTTTTTTCTGCACGTTTTCTCTACTGGGATGAGGTTGGAGAAACTCGTTCACGCAGATTTACAGTAGGCTTTGACGCCTCGATGGCAAATTGGTGCTCCACGATGACGTGACCGATGCCTTGTTTCTTGAACGAAGAGGTGTGCAGCTGCTTGTTGCACCGATGCCTCTGCACTTTTAGGGTACCGGGATTCGAGCAGAGGGGTTTTTCCGGTGGAGACATTCTTTGTTCTAGGGGGGGCGTCTACAACAGGGTCATTACTGGCCGGTTCACAAAAGTTCGCGGAAGCTTCTTGGACGATCTCTGTTTCCTTGTTCTCTATTGCTTCTTCATTAATGTTGGCTCCTATAAGCGAATCATTCGTAGACATCCAGTATTGCGGTGGTCGGTCTGCCTGTGGGTAGCGGTATTCGGCGGGCAGAAAGTGGTGCTTCAAAGTCGCAGTTATCAAGACAGGACTCTCCGTAGCTCGAAAAGGTATCCGATCAATTTTCGATAGTGGTTGGTGTGATTGTGTCGATGTCCGGTTCACTTTAATAGGGGCGCTGCGCTCTGATTTCAGCAGCACCGAATCGCTCTCCGTCACTCGTCCGTCTTGGGTCTTGGCTCTTATGCCTTCAACGTCCCAGAAATGAGGGAAAAATTTTGAGACCACTCCATGTTCGATGGACGATCGCAGCACAACAGCACTGACACACTGAATGACATCGGCTGCTGCCGGCAATGGGCCTTGTACAGTCCATCCTAGATTGGTCTCCACGGCTTTTAGCTTTCCGCGCACTGCTTTTGCGGTACCGGTTACCAGATCCCAGCAATAATCTGACCCAATGAGGACCGCAATCTGGTTGTCCTCCACTCCTTGTACTGAAAGAGGCTGCGTATCCAGGTGTATCTTGTTCATTTCCGCTAAACCTCTCTCTCCTGGTACGGGAATATTTTCACTGCATATCGTGTCCACTTCCAGTGCTTCTATAGAAATTTGACGTTTCTTGTTTGCAGCGAGGAAGAGGACTCGCACTTTCGTCATTGTTTTCCGCGTATTTTGACCGCCGAACACGCCTACGGTCAACGTCTCCTCGCCCAGCGGTTCGCAACCAAGTTTTTCAGAAGCCCTGGCAGTAATGAAGCTCCGCTGGCTTCCTCCATCGAACAGAACTCGGTAGTGCCCTGAAGTTTTCACGCCTGCTATTGTGGCTGAGGGTGTCTGCAGCATCACGATGGAGCCTGCTTGTTTCGCGACCAAGGTGACCGGTGCAGACGTCACGTTCTCCATGTCGTTGTTAGTGCGGTCTGCGGGGCACACGAATCTTGCGTGCCTTCTCGTGCACTTGCAACATTTTAGCTGGCTTCTGCAATCTCTCGCCAAGTGACCATTCTTGAGACAACGGAAGCATCGTCCAGCTTTGGCGAGAATCTCCTTTTTGCACGAAAGGCTGAGTCTTCGACATCACAGGCTTCGGAAGAGTGCGCTCCAGAGTGGCAAAAGAAGCACTGCTGCGGCCGAATCACTGAGCTTTGTAGAGTAGCTGCCGTGGGAACATCACACGGGTGGTTTGGTTTTCGTGCTTCTTTCTCTGGTGTGCGATGAAGTTTCTGTTCCGCGCGTTCAGCAACAGCCTCTCGACACATAAGCTGGTGGTCGAAGAATTCCAGAAGCACTTGAAGCTCCTGGTCGGGGGAAGCCGTTAAACCGGATGAGTCGCCATGTGGGCTCGATGAAGCGCCATCTGAGGAAAATGGCATCTTGCGCCCCTCGTGGAACCGCACAACAATGTCTGTCGGTAGTACCCTGAAAAGGATTTCACGCAGCATGGTGCAGTAGGCCATGGAGCACGTGCCAAGCGCCTTGAGGCTTCGGATATGAACCTGGACCAGATCGTAAAGGTGCCTCAGTTCTCGGATGTCGGATGACGACGACACCGGCTTCAGGTCCAGGAGGCCTCGCAGATGATCTTGCACAATGATGCGGTCATCTCCGAAGCGCTTCTTCAATATTTCGATGGCGTCTTTGTAGCACTGTTCGGTGGCTTGCAGTCCAGATATGGCCGATGCAGCTGCTCCAGTCACGAGGCTGCTCAAGTAGTTAAACTTGTCAGCCGTGCTGAGCTCGTCGTTGTTGCCGACGGCTGCCGAAAACGGCGTCCAGAATCGCTGCCACGTTCCGTGGTTCCCATCAAATTTGAGGAGCTCTAGCTGGGGAAGCTTGCATTTGCCAGTCGGTGATGGGTGGACGGTCGTCGGACGTGGCGTCGAAGACTGGGATTCTTACAGCTTGAGGTAGGTTCGTGGTAGCGCTGACAACCTTGTCGCGGTATTGTCCCGCGTCTGTCGTCTTGCTGTCCACTAGGTCCTCTGGTGTCTCTTCAAAGATCGCCTCGTCCAACTTCTCTATCTGGCCATAAAATGCATTTATTCGTTCGAGCAGTACACTCACCGCTCCTACCGTCGCCTCTCTGTTTCCACTTATGTGGCCTTCCGCTTCCGTTAGAAGGCCATCAAGTTGCACCCGTAGGCTGCGTCGTCGTCGAAGCTGTCGTTCCATTCCGTCGCACGCAGCTGGGAACTCGCCAAGATCGCAGGCGCCGCGTCTTTTTCTGGGCTTTCGCGGCTCCGTGCGTCGATGGGTTTGGCATTGTCTTGAAGTCCCGGGTTCTCGGCATCATGTGTTGGACCTCTGGGTCCTCCAGCTGCGACGCGATGCTCAGGAAGGGGAGCGACGCGTCGTGATACGATGAGGCTTTAATGTAATCAGAAGAAGCGGGCCACGAGACGCAGCCACGAGAGCATACGGCAGCTCGTGAAGAGCATGATTAAAATGATGATGATCAGCGTCGTCTTCTAGAAGGGGTGAAGACGAGGAAGTCCCAACAAGTCCTATTCAGTGGTGATACGTCTTCCGGTGGCCGAATTCTGGGCATCTGCACCGTGAGGTCATCGCCTTGCTGGACCTTTGCTTTATCAAATTTGTATGCCTTTTTATTCCTGTGTCTCCTATATTATAACACCCAGTTCCGTTTTGCATCACCTCAAATCAATAAGCGGAAACTGCGGTTTCTTGGCAGTCTGCTTATTTGAAAGAATTTAGGTTGCCCTTAAATTGTATACAAATGAGCATGATTAAGTTTTCTGCTTGCCGAATTGGGTGCATCTGCATACTCTGCTGTTAAACTTCACCAAAAAATTTCTACGCCTGGCCGCTTGCGGATTTATTAATCAAGTGTGTTCTATAGGAAATGTCTCAGCCCGCCTTTGAGTTATACGTACCGGAACCAGCGAACAGTGTGCTAACTTCAAAGCATTTTAATTGGACAGGGTTGAGGGCTCGCTTAAAATTGCGCACGATTCAGCAGAAGCACGTGTTCTGCTTGCCGACTGTGATGCACCTGCATCATCTGGTGCATCACTTGCATACCTTTTATTCTAAGAGCCGCGTTGGCCTTTGTATTCAAGTAGGTGCTCTAACGAAACACTCACTTCGTGTGTACGTGTCCTTGGTTGCGAGGACAGCAAAGAAAGGTGTCAACTCTGAGTTCTCTTAACTTAACCGTTTTTTGGGTCCTCTACAAATTGTCTGCAATTCTATAATTGAAAGCTTCCTGCTTTTTCGAATTGGGTGCATCTGTGCCAGCTGATGCATTAAATCGCCTACCCCTGTTCCAGGCAACATGTGTACCTTTTTATGTGATCTTTAACAAAATACTCTTTCTATCGCTTCGTCACTTGGCAGAAAAGGCAGCGAACCCTTCAAAGCGGTCGCCTCAAACTCCTATTAGTCAAAAGGTTTGCGGGCGGCACTGGAATTTATCTGGAATTCAGCAATGCTAGTTTCCTGATGGCCAATATAGGTGCATCTGCACCACCTGATGAATCGGCTTCCAATTCCCGGTGTTTACGACACCACATGTCGCTTCTATTAGTGATTCTTATGTTATATTTGAACGCTAAGATCGTCTTTCTGTCATTTTGAAGCGAAGGCAGCAAACATAGTGGGCACCTCACAGTCTTCCTATTTGAAAGACTTAGGGCTGGTCCTGAATATTGTCTGCAATGCAGTGGCGTTCAGACTTTGCTTGCCGACTTCGGTGCATCTGCACAATCTGCTACTTGTACTTGTCAAAAATTCTTTTCCCTGAGACCGTTCTGGCATTTTCGTCACGTAAATTTTTAAGAACAAAATCAGCCCGTCTTTGTCCTGCTTGTTAGCCGAACCGGCCCCTCAGCAGTCGGGTCACAGTCATTTCAACTGAAAGGCTCGAGGGCTGCCCAGGAAAGTGTCTGCAATTGTGTGATGGTACGTATCCTGCTTGCCCACTCGGGCGCACCGGCACAGTTTGATGTTTCGCCTCCCCATAGCCCCGATTCCTGGCACAATCTGTACTTTTTTTTCAGGTGGCTCCTGTGACCGAACATTGTTCATCTTTGTCATTTCGCAGGAAGGCCAAAAAGCAGTGCGGTAGCATCACAGTCTTTTTGTTTGAAAGATTTGAAGGCTGTTCGACAAATATACTAAATTTTTTTAGAGTAAGTTTCAAGCTTGTCGACTCGGGTGCATATGTGTCCTTTTTCAGTTTCTGCTATAACAGAAAACAGAGTTTGTCTTTCCATAACTTCAAGCGAATGCTGCAGACAAAGTGGTCGCGTCACAGTGTTATTATAAGAAAGGTTTGAGGGCAGCCCTGGATATTCTCTCTAATTCAGCAATGTTCAGTTTTGTGCTTGCAAACTTTGCTGCATCTGAACCATCTTATGCTTCTCCTCGCTGGGCCCATTCCCAGGACCTCGAGTGTATGTTTGAGGTCGGAACTGAAACGAAACACTCAGTTCGGCTCTTCGTAACTAGCAGTTAAAGCAGCAAAGAAGCAGTCAAGACAGCATTTCTTAGTCAAAATGTCTGGCGGCTGGCCTTGAAACTGTCTTCAATTCACCGGTGGTGCCCTTCTTGCTTGCTGTGTTGGTTTGCATCTGCACCATCTCATGCATCTGCTCTCAATTCTTTTGTTCCCAGTGTCAGGTTTGCCCTTTTTAATACCGTTCATCCGATTACCGAACATTCATTCGTTTTTTTGTCACTTGGCCCTGAAGGCAGCACAGGGATTGTCGCCTCACTCTCTTGGAAAGGCAGTGCCACCAACAATCTCGTGTTTTATGTATGTAGGTGATGTCCAGATTTCCTTAAATATATGTAATAGATCAATCTGCGAACTTTACGTCCAGCTGGGCGTCAAGAAACTTGCCCGCTGGTCAGAAAAATATACTTGTACACTTAACCCTGTAAAAAATTCCCCGCATTTCCCCGAGGGGAAGAATGTGAAAGTGCGAATGCATGAGTTGAATTTGCGCGGTTCGGTAATGTTTGCGAGAGATCACACACACACAACTACAAAGAAAGAAAGATGCATTTATTCACAGACACCTATTTGTGTTGTCGTTGTACTTGATTGCTAGAGCGGATCTGAGCTTTGAAATGTCGTGTCAGTACTCCTTTAAGCGGGTGCATTAGCCCTTCTCACGCCCGATTCCTGGCCAATCCCCTACGTGGGTATGTGCCATGTCAGCGGCCAGGCAGCGCGCGCCCATCTCCCCCCGTTGCCAAAGAAGACGAGGAGATTCCCGGCCAATCCCCCACGTGGGTATGTGCCATGTCAGCGGCCAGGCAGCGCGGGGTGCATTAGCCCTTCTCACGACCGATTCCTGGCCAATCCCCCACGTGGGTATGCGCCATGTCAGCGGCCAGGCAGCGCGCGCCCATCTCCCCCCGTTGCCAAAGAAGACGAGGAGATTCCTGGCCAATCCCCCACGTGGGTATGTGCCATGTCAGCGGCCAGGCAGCGCGCGCCCATCTCCCCCCGTTGCCAAGGAAGACGAGGAGCGCGCGCGCCCGCAGCTGTTGCTATGCGAACGGCGGCGGACGCTTCAGGCTCGCTTAAGAAGTGCATTCGCACTAAAAGTCCTGCGTTGTGTTCTTCAGGAAGCGTCGAATCCGTGCCGGCCCAGACATTAGTCTTATTAGTGTGTCTATTCCCGTGGACCAGGAGCACAAGATTTAGGTGTTGTGTTGGACCACAAACTCACATATATTCCCCACATCAAGGAACTTACGCATTAATGTCTCAAAACAATTATATCGCTAAGGCCCTCTCACACCAATCGTATGGTTCCGACAAAGAACTCCTGATACGCCTGTATACTGCTTTGATTGCGTCTCGTTTGGAGTATAGCAGTGTGGTGTATAGGTCGTCGACTAAAACAGCGTTGCAAATGCTTGACCCAGTGCTACACTTGGGGATTCGTCTTGCGTCGGGTGTTTTTCGGACTAGCCCGTACGAAAGTTTGTATGTCGAGAGTAAGAAGTGCTTTCATAAATTCATCGCTGAACAACCATCCTTTTTATCCTGTCTTTAACGACACATCCACATTTCTGCTCTTTGTAAACCGCATATTCGTTCCTCTGGCATTTTCACTTAGAGTCAGAGCGAGCCTCGGATCTCAGCGATTTGTTTTCAGATGCGAACAGACCATCCTTTTCAGACATTTTACCACCTTGGCAAGTTCGCCCTGTGTCCTGTGACCTTTCTTTTATGAAACTTTACAAACATTGAGTAGCACGTGCTGCAATACTGCAGCAATTTTACAGTCACACAGTTCTAAAACCTCCAATACACTGTTCTGCGCTGATCATTGTCCGAATTTCCATGCAGCCAGAACCATGAGCATAGACACAGCCATTTTTTATCTGAATTGTATTGAATTTTACTAATTGTACAAAACATTCTGAAAAATCAAATTCCCAATTCCCTCATGTATACAGATTCCTTGAGTGTTGTTTGTGCACTATCATCGCACAAGACCCCCCGAGAAAATTCCACGAATTTATTGTTGTGTTCAACACCATTATTTCGGTCTATGCGAAAAGCATGATCTTCTCCTCTGCTTGATCACAGGACACTTTGGAATCACAGGCAACAAGTTGGCAGACGACAGGGCCGCTGCTTGAGCACTCGGGAACACTGTAGGCATAACAACGGTAGCCTATACAGACCTCAAGCCTCACATAAAATAAAACTTGCGCAGAACATGGCAAACACACCGAAATAAACACACAGACAACAAATAACATGTAATAAAGCCACACTTGGGACGGTACAAAGCTGGCTCACACAACAGACACACGGAAGTCACTTGGCTAGGCTATGGCTAGGGCACACGCATGCAACGCAGTTGTATCTGCTCACGGGATCTTCTAGAACCCAGTGGAGCAGATGCGGAGAGGGCCTATTCATAGTTCACATACTCATTCAATGCAAGGCAGTCGACACACCACGACGCAAACATTTTCCTGAACTGTACGGACAACACATCCCGCTACACCCATCACAATTCTTGGTCAACAACCCAATGTTTCCTAAATGCGTGTTTTTTTATCAGATATCAAGTTCGTACAGCTTCTTTCATATCATGCGTAATCAAACTCGCCCTATACACCAGCCTTCATGTATTAGCTTCACTTTTGTTTTCACTAAGATCATTAAATATTTATTTCCACTTCGGTCCTCATCAGATAACTTTGTCTGGCGCTCGTTGCCCTTGTCAGCCCTGCGCCGTTAAACTGAAACCATCGTTGTCATCATCATTCTATATCACCTAAAAGATCTTGTAAATATGGTACGTTGTTGAATAGCCTTTAGGAAACCTTGCTTGTTCTTTAGGGTGGCCAGAATCAAAGGTGGCAGAAATTCTGTTAGCGAATACCTTGGTGAGTATTTTGTAGACGACTGACAGTAAGCTGATTGGCTAGCAATTTTCAAGTCCTTCAGGAGACTGTTCTCATAGATTAAGATGATATTCGTGTTCTTTGAAAATTCTGGCACACGCACGATCATTAGGAATTGCATATATAGGGGTGCCAATTTTAGTAGTACAAATTGTCCGCCATCCTTCAAGAGGTCTGGTGTTATCTGATCTTCACCAGGTGTATTTCCCCCTTTCATTTCTTTCAAAGCCTTTCTTAATATTTACGTTTAAGAGCTTTCATCTCACTTTCTTATTTGAAAGATTTATTGGCTGCCTAGAAATTATCAGGGATTCAGCAGTGTCAATTGTCCTGCTTACTGACTCAGTTCCACCTGCCCCACGAGATGCATTGTCTCACCGTACGCCTGTTCTCATGCCCTTGACTGAGTTGTTATGGGTGCAATGCCCACTACAGTACCCGCACCCCACATCAACAAAACTGGCCCAGGCCCTGTGGAGTACGTGTGTCTCCCCACGCACTTGTGAACGAGAACGACTCATGACGCTTTGGCTACATAGCAATGACCCAGTGGTTTTCCCTTAAACAGCTAAGGAAGTTTACTTTTTTTCTGGCTTTTCTGGCCTGCTATACAATAAAGCGCACCTATAATTACGTCAATTCGATACTATTACATGCTTTATGTTAGTAAATAAAAACGTTTACACTACGTTCACAGAGAGCCTGCCGAAAACTCTTACGCATTTCATCAGGCTGACAAGTGACGATGCTTCTGTACTCAGGATCCGTGAGCCACCTAGAACCACCTAAACATATAAGAAACCTATACTGGTTTGTGTTACTGTTCCTTTTACTTTGATCTTGGCGCGCACCCGACCACTGAGGAAACCGTGACCCAGCTGCTTCGGCTTTATCACAACATGCTCAGTGGTTATTAAAAACAAGGCAAACATTTAGGTAAAAATAAATGCTTAGGCATGTGGTGCAAATTTGTTACAATTTGTCTCCGCATCCAAAATTTATGTAAAACAACCTTTATTATAGCAGTGCTCTCGCTTCTTTTTAAAGTAGTGGCTTCAGTGAGGGGAATATCGGTGAACACTCTATAGAAATAGTAAGGCCTGGTGTTCCTAAGTTTCGTCCGGTGGGATTCCTTAATTTCAAATAGCAGAGAACGTCCGGGTGTCATTTCACAATAAATGGCGGTAGCAACACACAGATTTTACAAAGGACTTTTAGGTTATCTGGCAGCAGATATTTCTTTCAAAGAAGACTTTCTATTCTAGAACAACTTAGACCTAATAGCAAAATTTCAATCACTAAAACAAACTAAAATCTTCAAATACCGTCTTGCTAAAGTGCTGAGTAACAACGGTAATTTTATACGTACCATACGGCACGCCTTAGATTTATTGTGGCACACGCGACGAGCCGTGAAGATGTGTTAGTGGTCACTCAAGCTTCAAGATATTTTGCCTGTTTTCAGACTACTAACACGATTTGATAAGACATGAATCAGGAAAAGGTAATAAATTTTCTGCAAGCCACAAAACAGCTTTGAAAGAGGCATAAATTTGAAAGAAACAATTTTTCTATTTTACGGCGATGCAACAAGCTCCTTTATTAAGAAATGACCCGGCAATATTTAGGACAATTATTCTTTTAGCACATGGATTTAGCAACAAAACCTACATAGCTGGTTTATGTCCAGAAATATATTTCAAAATGTTCTTGTGTGCGAGCGTATTGAGGTAACATTTCGCGATCGCAATTATTTTCGATGAATTTGGACAACACATGTTTCTGGCTTGAATGGCAATTTAGTACAAATAAATCATAAATGTTAGAGCACAGAAATGTTATTTGAGAACCATATTTTTCTCCAAAACATTAACATAAATCAACGGTAAAAATATCTATAAGGAAGATAATTTTTTTTAATATTCAGGGGGAAACTTCAGGCATTTAATTGCTTACTGCAAAGATTTTTTTGGTTGTGTGGAGATTTCTACACTTCGAGGCAAGATAATGGACTAAATCACAGACCAAGCCTAGCTAATCTATTCAAGGCATTTTATGATGGCGACCACGACAGCCTCGACAAAACCATTGTACTTTACAAAAACATTGTAATTGCTTAGATCAACGCCACACAAGTTCTTTCTGGCACACACTGCTTTTCTGTCGAAAGAGCACTCTTGTCTTTTTTGTTACATTTTTGTGTACGTGAATTTCAGATCCCTTCGTACTAGGTTTGTTCGGAACTTGCAACAATGAAGTCGATGGTTGGACAGCATACCGTCTGGTCAGGTAGCATACTACAAAACAAAAAACACAGGTCACTAAGTCAAAAACAAATTGACGTTTTTCAGTGGCCGTTTTCATTGTGAACAAGGAAGGGGTAGCGGCCCCAAAACGTCAAATTGTTTTTCACTTGGTCAGTGACCTGTGTATCTTTTTTGTAGCTTGCAGCAATGTATTCCATACAGTTTACTGTCTTACGCAGATGATAATTCTAAGCGTTTTTCTTAGGCTTTGAAGCCATGTGTTGCAAATCAGTCACACCAGTTTTGACCAACTTAGAAAGAGTCAGTGGCTGAGGGAAGTCGTCTTTGTTTTGATATTCGTAGGAATTTCAGATTAGGTTTTTTACCCCACCACTGGTGATTATTAGTACAGATATTTACGCCGAGCATTTGCTCTATTTTGACGTTTGGTTTATTTTTATTGAACATGTTGCTGAATTTTTGTGACACCCTTTTGAAGTACTCTCATATCAGCAAAATTGTTGCGTTTAGCATAGAATATTTGGACACTGCTGTAATAGCCACACCCTCGAAACTGCTTTACACCCTTACCAGTACTTCCACAAAACGCATGACCTTAGAGGTATAAGTGTCTCGCTTTTGTTTTCTCCTCAGCAAATTTGAGAACGCGAGTGCTTTCACACAGATTCCGATCTCGCATTGAGCGTTTTCACCGCTATACCTAAGGGTTTTCAGAGATTTAAAAAACACACAAATGTTTGTTACTTAGTTTCTATGTATTTATTTATGCAATATTTTTATGCGTAATTTTATGCATCTTTTCTGGGGCAGAAACATGCTTGTTCTGTGCAGGCTTTGAAATTTTGACAAGTATAAAGCAGGTAACAGATTTCGTTGTTTCTAAGAGTTTGCCATCATCAATGTATTGGAGAAATCTTTTTTACTTTTAGCTAGGCGTCTGTATCCAAATGCCGGCATGCCGACGGAGCACACTTTTTGTGTTTCTGTAGCCAGAAAAGACCTATTATAAAGGAGGCGGCTTGCCTCAGCAATCAAGTTCTGTTCCGTCTGTAGCTGGGTTTAAAGGTACGAATTTGTCAAAGGTGCAAAATATACAAGTCCCCACTCATCAAAACAAGAAAATATTTTCCATCATAAAACGTGCAATATAATAAACTGCTTGTTGGTCATTGAGATTCCAAGCGTTATACACCACCTACCACCGCTGATTACGGCCCTCCTATACTATTCACACTTTACACTGTACCTGCAACACCCCCTTTAATATTTCACTTCAGCACGACGTTCGGAACGGGCTTATAATCAGTGTGATACACATTTCAAATGCCTTTTCACCGCATGTAAATTTTCTAGCAGCTGTACAGCTGCGCAACACCAAGAGGTCGTCTGCGTCAAAAGCAATCGAAACTGTTTCTGGTTTACGTTTTAAGAAGCGATCGTTGAGCTGTCTACTGTATATCCGAAATGCAAATAATCCACAGATCTGTGGTAGAGAATGAGGAGAAGTGTGATAGCATACGTTGCTGTGAGCGTTCTGATTTTTACTAACCCTTAGCATATTTCCAAGGCGCGCACGCAGCCGCTACATGCGCCGTGGCCGGAACACACAATGTCGCTATTGGTCGCCTGATGCAAACACGTGGCATTCATCAAGAACGGCAGGGGTAAACGTGCAGCTGTGCTCGGTGAATACATCGTCTGCCTTCCTCGTCTCTGTGAGCGTCTGTAGGAGCGGAAACCCCGAGCCTGGCGCTAAACGCAAAATGTAAGAGTAAATATCTGAGGACAACACACTGAACATAACTGAACTCAACGTTAGGTATTGGTAAAGAAAAACGGAACAAAGGCAAGTGCACCGACTGCCAATGGAGCATGACATTGATGTGTTAGCAGTTCAGGAAACTAATGTTCCCGTGGAGGCAGAGACAGAGTACAGTGCGGCGTCTCACGTCGAGGAACTACGCGCGTGTTAGGCTTCGGGTGTGTGCGTGCATCTTGTGCGAACGGTACCGGGCTTGGTCACCGAAACGGTAAAGTGTTTGTGAGGAAGATTGGTGGTTGGCCACTTTTCCTTTGGTTGCTTCCGGTGGCGAATTGTGTGCTTAACGCTCGGAATTCCACTGACGAGCGGGTTAACGTTTTCGCCTATGTACGATAGCATCTTTGTAATGATAGGCAGAGAGTATTATTATAAGACCTAATTGCGTATTCGCCGCACGAGAAAGAGCAAGCAGCCGCCCTTTTATTGATGAGAGCACTGAGTTGTTGTGTGAGCAGATGGCGAATTTCGGGCTAGAGGACGTGGCGGGATGCATGGAACGTGCAAGAAGTGTGCTGTACACGCATTGTCAATGCACAAGCCACGCCCGACAGGGCAGAATATACCTTTTGTTAGGCATGATGCAAGAATGCCACCACTACAAGGTTTTGCCAATGTCCTTTACTGATAATTGTCTTGAGGCATCCAGAATAGGGAACAAAGACGGCGTAACCCTTTTACATTGGTGCTATAAGAGCTAAACGCAACCGTTATTATTGATAAAACTTTAAGCGAATAAAGAAAGACAAGGTAATCGAAATAGAAAAATCGTGCCACAATACGTTGTCAGAAATATTGGAGCTTAGTAATGAAGCAATCAAAATAAAGCTTTTTAGCGGGACTGTAGCAGAAAGTATCAGAAAATCATGAAGGAAACAACTGCACGAGCAGCATTGAACAAGCTAACGGAGCAGGATACCTCAGCACAAGCCGTGTTCAAAGACGACATTAGGAAAATATAAACTGGATGTTATTGACAAGGAACGCTATCAAGGAAAGCTCGTTCGCGCAAGAGTTGACAAAGCGCTAGTCAGTGAAAAGCTTACTATGAGGGACTTGTGTATCAAAAAGCACATGCTTGGCGAGATCATTTACAAAAAATGAATGGAATGCCTTAACATGTTGATATAACAAGCACACTGAACGTGATTTCTTCGGTTTTAATCAGGCGCTTTTTGCTTTTAGGCTATTCGACACTGAAACCTTTAAAAATAAATTTCTAGAAAACATGCCGAGGCTCGAAAAGGAAACAAGACAACGATTCGAGCAGTCAATGCCATCAAAAGAAAAAGAAGATGCAATCGACAATTTAAACCATGGGGAGTCCCCAGGCCGAGATGGGTTAAGTCCGGCATTGTGTCAGGCTGTTAAAAAAGAAGTAGCGTTGTTCTTAGTTGAGTTTTTAACGAGGCCTATTATTTGAACCCACTGCCAACGTACAGTGCATCAGCTCACGCAGTTCCTATCCTAAAAACAGAAGATATATAAAACATTAGGTCACAACACATAGACCTATCTCAGTTTCCAATACGAATTGTAAAATATTTATGAAAATGCTCGCCAAAAGCTTCAAGCTGTGATACACTATATAGTATGCCCTCACCAAATATGCGGCATACGAGAGCGGTTAATATGAAGTAATATTCACAAGTCTAGGTGCGTAATTGAGTTTAGCAACGTCACGCCAGTGCCTGGTGCATTTCTTTAGTTCGACCTTGAAAAGGCATTCGACTGTGTTTAACATGAATTTCTGTTCAATATCCAGAATCGTTTTAATGCTGGATTTGTTATCAAGTTGGAGGTGGCGCGAGCGTACCGGAACCGCAGTACACGGTTAATTGTGAACAAGAGATTGAGAGCGCCCATTAACGTGCAACTCTCTGTGCTCCACTGCTGTCCACTCAGCCCGCCTTAGTTCTGCGTTTACACTAACACGTTGTGTTTGTGTGTGTTTAACAATGTCGATATACGAGGGTTCCCACTTCACGAGTCAGAAGTCAATGTTTTGGCGTATGCAGAGGACATTGCTGTTCTCTGCAAAAGCCAGTTCAGTTTACTGATAGTTGTGGACATAACCAAGTTAATTGGTGTAGTTACCTGAAGATTGGTTAATTGGGGAAGTGCCTGGGTTTGTGGCAGTTCAAGTGGCAGTCAACGCACGACACGTTTGCTAATGTCAGCTGGTTAACGGCCCCACTAAAGTACCTTGGGGCCCCTTTGAAGATCTATAGGGACAGTGAACCTAGCGGGCATGAAAAAACTGACGATGCTCGCACAAAGGCGGACACGTGAAAGGAGGTTTCATTGTCTACCTTCACAAGGACAACAGTAAACAATTGTTTCTCGCTTGTAGATTGCGATATGTAATGAAGGTGCTGCATTGCTTTCGTGCAAATGTGCAAGCTGCATCACATGTTTTCGGTGTTCACGTGGGACAAAACCTGGGAGAGGCGCACCCGCACCAACAAGTTCAGGCAAGTGAAATATGAGGGACAGGGTCTGACGCATTTATTTGTGAACCGCTAGTAACCATATTACTTTTCTTCATGAATATAAGAGATCCTTTTCTCCGCGTAGTATGTTTACTAAGGCTGGGCAGGGCATATCATGACTTTGTTTACACCACAGAGTGCCTGACAGGGGTATTTTCGAAGTATTTAAAGTAGTAGTTGGGAATGAGAACTTTTTGAGTACACAGTATTCTTAAAAGAATTTAAGCACAGTGAAACGGAAAACCAAAAAAATTATATTGTGGTTGCTGCCTCCCCTGTGCTCTAGTACAGAGCTGTGTACTGTGGAGGACGCGGCCAGGATGTGCTGAAGTGGGTGAAAAGATTGCAAGTACAGCCAGGGGTGAATTCTTTCTATTTCAGCTGCACACGGGGACATTATTATTCCGGACTTACATAGAAGAAAGGGGGCTTTTTGTGCCATGGGGGACAGGTTGTTTTGATTTCAAATCCCCGGAGATGATAAACCTTGTTTTTTTTTTCGTTGGGAGGGATATATTTTTGTGATGTTCTAGAGCGGCCACTTTGCAAAGATGTTCGGCTACACCATCATGGCATAACGTATCTCTTTGTTGAGGAAGAGGATGGAATTTCGCAGGACATAGTTATGGTGCTGGTGGGCATACACAGCTAATGGCGCTTGCCCCTCACGCCGAGCAATGCTGTACATCGAAGATGATGCCTCTTCTCCAAGCAGTATTTCAGAGAAAGTGTAGATCGTTTTGTGGAAGTTATTAAATCACAAGTGGGCTCGCCTGTGCGGCTGCCAAAAAAAGAGCAGCTTACTCATTGAAGGAATTTTAAACGACATCAGTAGCCATCCGTTTGGCAGCCTCACCACGTCTTTTTATCATCATTTACACTCTGGAGCTGTGATGTTTTGTGTATTGTTGAAGCCAAGTAATGATGAAACAAAGCGCTTATAGCTCAATTTGCAAGACAACGGGCCGTAGTTCGGTTTCTGTATTCGGTCATTGTTTAATTCCTGGCGGTGCAGTTGATTTTTTTTTATTTGTTCAAAGGAGTTTTTTTTTTTGTTGATGCCGACGGTCACGACAGAGCCCCTGGCTCATAGGGGTACAAAACTTTGCCCTAAAATGCTGTATTGAGCTATTTCCAATGCTTTATACTCTAGCAAATATTTACTCCACTTTGATGCACCAGTATGTATTGCACATGGAAGCACAATTTACACAAACTGCTTTCTATAACTACTCCAGAACATATACCTGCATGAGTGTTTCCTGAGTAGTTGTTAAAAGCACAAACTTATAAACTAAAGGTAACCCGCTTTTATTTTACCCACTTTATTTAATTCTCTTAGCCGCCTATAAATATGCATCATGTCTACCCAGTCTCAGCATTTTACGTGGCCTATGAGTTGGCTCCCTCAAGAGAGCTGTTTGGACCAATTTTATGTATAGTAAAAAGCTCATCCCTGCCATTTTAGGCTATTCGGAGAAGGGCCTTATATATTGAGTTTCTGGTAGAATGCGGGATCCTCTCGCTAGATCATGAAGGCCACTTTGCCTGTGTCAATTGTGTGATCACCACGCAACCGTCTTCGTAAAGAGTGAAAACAACGTGTGTGATTTTTTCTATTCTTAAGCTTCTACAAGTGGTGAGTGTTTCAATACATTGTAAATTTTTATACTTGGGTTGCTCTGTATTCTTTCTGATGGGGTGTTGCTTGCTCATCAAGAACCATTTAAATCAGGGTGTAGAACTGGAACCCAACATAAAGCGCACACTACGGCAGAGACGGTATTTTGGCCAGAATTCAACCATAACTCGAAGCGCAAAATTAAGCACGCCTAACAAGAACCACACCTGAACCAAAAATAAATATTGGTTACTGGTTCACCAATAAAAACAAGGCACACTAATCAAGTCTTCTTGAAGCGCCTAGTAGAGCCATTTACCATTAGCTCTTTGGAAGTGCAGCCATTTAGCGCGCGAACTTGCACTCTACGGGGAAGATGGCTTCCAGTCGTCCCTCGCTGTCTTCGCCAATAAGGGTTTGGTTAGAAACGCCTTCGCTGTTGCTGAATATATTGGTTTAGAGAAACACGAAAGATACGAGACGATTCATGTATACCTAGTCTTCCCATAACTGATGGTCAAAATATTGCAGGATGTTGTGCTTGTCTATGTGGTAAATCCTCTACCTCATTTCCCGTACGTGTTTCTAGAGCCTAGGCTATTGCGCTTCATTTTAAGTGTTTGGCATCCAGCTCAAAGGACCAGCACCTTCTACTTAGAATTGTCACCGGGAATCGGAACTGGTTTTAATCACTTGACTCTATTTTTCTCCGTCTAGGCTGCGGTTCCCAAGTTCGACGATTTTCTGCAATCCATCAATACACGTATTAAACCAATACGCACTGTTTAAGCCTCCCCGGACGAATATTTTTGTGAGCAGTCCTTGATGAAATTTGTCTTGGTGGTACCCCGCACCCGAAAAATTACGTCGCAATATGTCTTCAAACAAATGCTTTGCAGGAATGCTTTGTCTGTACCTTGCACTAAACCAGTGAAACAGGGCCCTCATTCTAACCCTGGTTGCATGTGCTTACAACAGTGCCGTACAAATTTTTCATAGATATATACGTTTTTTTTTATGGTGGCCATCAACCGCTATTCATTTAAAAAGAACAATTTGTTCAATGGAGTGTGAATTCTGGAAACCTATCCCGGGTAGGCACCGAGTCATTAAAAATGACGGGAAAACTTCCTATGCAAAGATTGCCGGTAAGTATGCTTGAACAAGAAGTAGAATTGTTTTTTCGACACCGCACAGTACTACACGAATGTGTCAATTACATGCCGCATCTAATGGGCCACCTCCAGTCAACCTCCAAAATGATCCATTGGGTTACTGTTACGTGGAGTCTGACTAACCATCGGTGCTGTGGCGTTGAAAGTTCGGGTTTAGGGACTACAGAAAATTGCTGCGCGATTCTACCCCTTTGACATGCAGTGCGATTGGCGCTTCGACCTCTGCGAAAACTTTAGGACCACTATTTGCTTTTCTATCCCCTGAGACAAGCCAGAAAGTGTTATCATCAACATAATATTCATCCACGTGCCAGCAGCTGCGGCTTCATATCACTCGCCTCGCGCGGCCTGCGTCCTGGTCTTAAGCGGTAGTATTTAGTCGGTTCGCATTACTGGAATGAGCAGTCTCTATTTTCCTGTGCTGTTTCCTGTGTAGTGCTCCCTAAAAACACTTAAGCCTAATCGAACAATTTACCTCCGCTTGAACATACAGGTAACTCACATTGTGCCCCCGCACGGAGCACCTTCCGCAATCTTGGGGACAGTATTGGTGACATTTCGTATCGCCACCCCACAACATAAGCTGTGACCCTCCATGGTGATATGTTTAAAGGTGAAGGGTAACGAACCGCCGACGGTGGCTATTGGAGCCAAGTTGAAGCTCCGGCGGATGTTTTCTCTGTTTGTTTACGAGGCAGGGAGCTCTGGACCTCTCTGGGTATCAGGGTAACCTGAGCGAAGAAAGCACACTCGTCCCCTGATTTTATACAATAGCTTATGGTATTGCCTAACCCCTCCACCACCCCCGAAAACATGAAGGCCGCACCGAGGTATCGTTTTATCAATTGCCAATATTACCGTTCATGAACAGGATAATTGCTCTGGATTTCTTGTAAAGGAATCCCTCAGTCCAGCCAAACCTCTTGCATCGCATTCATTCGTGTTATCGCAAAATGTCTTGAACCCATAATAGAAAAATAGTACGAGGCCAAAAACCAAAGGACCGGTGAAGTCCCAAACAAGGTAAATGACCAGAAGCAGTCAACTAAGCTTGTAGTTCAAACTGGACTGGTAAAGATGGCCATCATGGTCGCACCCAATCGGAGCCTGAATAGCACGCAGGGTGTGATATCTGAGCCAGATCTGCTGAACAAAACGGATGCGGATCTACTTGCGGGCTTGAAGGATCAGGGCGTCACTTCCGTGAGACGGATCCCCACCTGCAGTGATGAAAAGAAGATTGCGACCAAGCACTTGACATCTTGACATTTGCCCGTACAGCACTCCCACAACATTTGAATGGTGTATTTATCTAGTGTTTCATCGGGCCCTACATGCCGAACCCACGGCGCCATTTTATGTGCGAGCTTAGCGGGAACGGTACATCCTCTTGCCTTGGCTGAACAACCTGTGCAAAATGCACGGCACATCAGACGTGCGACATTTGTCCAGAGCGTGAAATGGGGCTAGTTGGTTTCTTACTCGGAACATTGCTGGCGCTAGGCAGGACAAGGACGTCGACTCAGCGGGACAAGCACGACAAGGACAAGGAGTGCGCTCCAGTTGTGTGTACTTCGTCGTCCTTGTCCCGCCTAGCGCCAGCAATGTTCCGATAAATTTGTCGATCCAACATTTGTGTGAACTACTGCTGTCCGCATGCGGCATGCTCCCGCCAGTGTGAAAATTTTCAACTGGAGATAAAGATAATGAATATAAAGTTAACTGAGAACATCTCATCCCGGGAGGCGCGAAAGAGGTTCGAGTCTTTTCTTCTGTGGAACTAGGCCGACGCAGTTCGCCGCGGGCCTTAACGGCGTCTCGTTCCAACACGGACCCAGTTCAGCGTGTCTGACCTGGTCCCACCCCCGGCACCCACTGGGTTGCTTCAGGCAGCCCAACCCGTCACCACACCGCCTGCTAAGGCAGCAGCGATTGTGGTACCAAGCGCTTCCGTCGGGACCAATTCCGCTCCCGTCTCTGCATCCACCTCCTCCAGTGCGTTGGAGGGTGCCGAGCGGATGGACAAAGGGGACCTCGCATCGGACGCCACCCCCACTGCACCGTCCGTGCCACCTGTGGCGCTCCTGATGCCTTCGGCGGCGGCCATTCAAGCGAAGGGCACCCGAACAAGTGCCGCATCCAGGGGGCCCCGTCCGTCGGGCACCCCCCTGAAATCTGATGGAAAGATAGATGCCGGGCCCTTCCTGCACGCAATGTAGCGCAAGCAGAGGCCTCCAACTTCCAAACCAACTGAAATGCCCCAAAAACCCAATGCCGGAGTAACAGCCCAGGAAGACAATACATGAACACACAGACACACACACACTCCAGTCCTTCTAAAATGTAAATAATGGCAACAGAAAACATCATTCAGTCGAACTGCCGAGGCCTCATCATCTCTTCATCGATTTCATTTTTTTTATACATCTGGTGTAGCAAGCTAGGCGCCTTGGCCAGGCTAACCTTACCAGTATCATTAAAGACTATTCTCTTTCTCTCTCTCTCCCTAAAAATCTCCACAATGTTTACGAGATGCTGCATTGTAATTGCCAAGCATCAATTGACTCCAAGAAACACCTCAACCCCAAACAGTCAAATTTTGAAATTGACACATGGTATTTAGAAAGGCCAGGGTCGACTGCAAACACTCTTCGGGAAGTGTGGCCTTTGTACTCTGGAAATCATTACCATGCCACCCCCTCTCCTTGAACTCGGTCGTTGAGGCTGGAGGCATCCATGCAGTTATATTTAATAGGTTTATAAAAGTATGCTTAATCACCATCGTCCCTGACTTCCATCTTTTGAGCTGTGATTTCGACGGCCTTGTAAATCCGCTGCCCGAGCTTTTTATTTTCATTGGCGACCTCAATGCGCATATTTATTTCCCTTTGGGTCTCTACCCCCACAAATGCCCGGTATAGCCTCCTTGAGAAATTTTAAACATGTTCAGGAGCATTGCTGTTTAACAAAAACAATCCAACATACCATATTATTGCATACAAAACTTGCTCACAAAAAGACTTGGCCATTGGCTCTGAAGTACTCTTTCCATTTCTGGAGGGGGATCTTGGCAATAACCCATATGGCACTGACAACATCCCAACCACATTAACACAGATATTTATTCGCCAGAACAGTTACCCTTCCCATAAAAGGTTTCATGAAGCTCCAGCGAACTAAAGTACATTTAAAGAAACATCCAGACTACATCACACATCCTTTACACAGTTACACTTCGAAGCAGCGGCCCAACTACTTACCGAACACATTCTCCACCATGCCCAAAAGCCTAATCCCTATGTGTCCGGGGCCCCGCGCAACTCCAGGAGGCCCTAGGAGAACGAGGACTGCCGGCGTGACCGGGAGGCTCAAAACAAGGCGTTGGGTGTCACCTGTCGGTACCCCACATCGGATAACCAAATGTCACATGACCGAGCTAAAGCTCTTGGAAACGCGTGCACCGTGAGGCAAAAAGGAAGAGTTGGCGCGCCTTCGTCACCTAAATAAATACATACACCGACACTAACAAAGTCTGGACACACACATTAAAACTCAAAAGATAACACACAGCCTGCCCCTCCTAAGTACAACAGCGGACACACTGGAGGACCAGGCTAACACTATCTCACAACACTTACAACATGTGTCCCGCTCAGCACACTACACCAACTCTTTCATGAAACACAAAACATCTTGTGAGAAGAAGGCTGTGAAAGATAATATTAACTCCACCTCCTTTTAAACGCCCCTTTTCACTTACCGAGCTGAAGATTGCTATCAGTACTTTAAGCCTTCGGCTCAGGGTGGAGACAAGATTACATAGAAGTTGATACATCCCTTACATGCAGACACACTTGAAACACTCCACCTCTAGAACAAAATATGTATTTCGAGGCGCCTTCCAGATCCCAGGAGGGAGGCCGTCGTAGGGGTGTTTTTGAAGGAGGGGAAAGACCCTTGCTCACCCGCAAGTTAACATCCCATTGCCCTAAAGCGCTGCCTGTGTAAGCTCTTCGAGAATATGCTAAACAGTAGACTGATGCCCATTATCGAGTACAATGGCCTGCTGTTGATCTGCCAGGAGGTTTCAAAGCGGGACGATCCGGCAACGATCAAGTAGTTGCATTACAGCCGTATGTTAAAGGTGCATTCCCCCAAAACCAGCATTGTTTGACAGTATTTTTGACATAGAAGAAGCGTATAATATCACGTGTCCGTAGGGCATCCTCTGCGACCTGAAGTCCATTGGCATGTGGGGTATTGTGATAAACACGTTTGCCAGTTCATTGCACCAAAGAACCTGTCATGTAAGAGGGGGAAGTGCACTTTCTTAGGTTCATTACGGGAAAAGGGCGCGCCGCGAGAGCTAGTTTTCAGTTTCACTTTGTGTAATGTGAAATTCAATGTATTCAGAAAGCTATTGTATAAGTCAGTTTTGTGTTCAATCTGTGCAGACGACATACAATTATGCTTTAGGCCTTGTAACCTGTCTATCTGCGAGCGCCAAGTCCAGCATAGTGTCAACAAGCTAGCGGACTGGGGAGATAGCGGCGGTTGTAAATTAAATTTAGGAAAGTGTAGTTGTGTTTTGTTTTCGAAAAGGCATGACAGTCGGTGGGATTCAGACATCAAACTCAATGTTCTCTCGATTGCAGTCAGGAATGAACACAGGCTCCTAGGTGTAATCATTGACGAAAAAACCACATTCGCTCCCCATATCAAGCAACTTTGACATAAATGCCTTTCTGCACCATCTTGACAAATAAATATTTATTCATCATCACCATTATCGCTGACATACTTCAGTAGCGCTGACCAACACCATTTTTTACGTGTTTGACATGCCTAATAGGTCCACGATGGGACTACGACAGTGTCGTTGTGGCTCAGCAAGCAAAACATGCCTCAAAATGCTGGACCAAGTGCTTCATCCTGGGCTCCGCCGGCATGTGGTGCCTTCCGCACTAGCCCGGTCGAATGCCTCTATGTCGATTGTAATAAATTGATCCTACAACGTCAGCGAGAATACGCAGACCTGCTTTTTGCTTTTAAAATCTCATCTATGCCTCAACATTCTATTAGGTCAGATTTTTACGATACATACATAAATTAACCCCTGCTAAAACGACCGCCATTCTCTGCACCTTTCTATCACAAAGTTAGACAGGAAGCGTCAGAGCTTCCTATATCATTTTAAAATACCATCAAAACCTGTGTAACAGATTTTATATGTCCGTGGAAACTCCAACCTGTTTCATGCTGCATATCTTATACACATACAGAGAAACACCGAGCGCCCACATTTTCAATCCTCCAGCACTTGTTGTATCTGCAGCCGAAATACCAGTCTGCTGAATGTCATACTGACACCTCCAAAACAGCCACTATTGTGCCATGTGCTGCACATGGGCCAGGCCCTCATGTCAGTAGAACTCTGAATAGTGTTGCTAGTATCTTTACGCCAGAGGTCAATAATAAACTTTTTGTTGCTAATCACATCATTGGAAGTCCTAGTCAGAAATCTATGATGTATACAGATTTCCTGATGGTTGTGATTGCATTATGGCCACGAAAGTCTTCTAAAAACCATGTATTTAATCTTGTCTTCAATGACATGATGTCTGTACATGCTCACAAATTGAACTTGTCTTTTGCTAGCTCCCTGGCCGCGGTTGTATACCCGGGAACGAAGCCGCGGATGAAATGCCGCTGCTACTACATTCTTGAATACAGTAGACTTAACAACATTACCCCATACTGACATCAAGCCACACCTTAGACAACAACTTCTCAAAAAATGGCAAAAACAGTGGATTGCACAGGCAGACAACCAATTACACGTGATAAAGGCACACGTGGGGCCATACAACATCGACACACGCAACTAATGCACAGAAGGTGCTTTGGGTAGATTACGGATATGGCAAACACATGCAACCCACTCCTACCTGCTCACTCAAACTCCAAGACCGCTGTGTAGCAGGTATGCAGACGGCCCATCCGTGATCCACATGCTCATACAACACATTCCTCTAGACTGATCGGACTTTTTAGAGGACGGCCGCATAATTACCCACAAGCGTACTTTTAAGTTTCTTAGCAAAGCCAAGCTTTTACACCTGATCACTTAGCGTGCATGTTGACACCATGGCCCGTTACAGAAGTCATCGACGTTGTCTTTTATGTCATTTCTCGTATATTTTCAGGTAAATGTTTGACATTTACTATCACTTCGTTGTCGTTATATAAATTTTGCTTTGCGCTCTTTCGCCTCCGTCAGCATGGCGCGATAAATACCAAACCATAATCATAATCAACCTACATTGTGCATTTTTACAATACAATAACAACGTGGCTACCTCACGGGAAATATAGGATAGTCGATGGAGCAATTAATGCTGCCAGCCCAAAACGTATACGAGGCCTCTTTTGAAATACACAGCATCGGTGCAGAATTCACCCACTCTTAGCAATCTTTTAGTCTATAAATATTTTCCGCAAAGCTGCTATAACAAGTTATGTTCCCACAATAGGCGCAGTTTCCCACTAAGTCTTTCACTTCTGGAAAGCCATGATATATGCAGGCCTCACGATCGTGCAACAGAATATTGCATTTTTGAATCATGCATATGTACATACAATCTTGTCAAACCAATCGTACCTAGAAGGAATGCACCACCGCTCAATGCGTTTGTGCCACCGAAAAAAAAACATCAAATTTGTGGTCGCACAGTTAATTACGTGTTTTAACAATAGATTCTACGTTATTTTAAAGTTCACGTTATTTAACATTTGCTTCCACACACAAATTGATTTCTACAAGAAGTTATCATTATTGTTTCTGTTGGCAGAAAAACATGAAGATCCATACTTCTTTCTAATTTCATTTTCCAAAAAAATTGGTATTTTGTTCCTTTTCAAAGATCGCGAAACTGATAGCTTTCTTGGTGATGCTTTCACAGATTGCTGTAATGGTAAGAAATTTTAGCATTTCTTATTGGGACGTGGTGCTTCATCTATGAATTTCGAGATACAAATAACTGTGAACTATATTTGTCTTCAAATTTATTGCTAGAGGTGGAGTTCCTAGTATATATTTTAAAAGAAATGTGCAATAAATGTTATTTGATATCCACGATGGCTTTTGTTTTACCAGAGTAAATACTGCTTTACACATAATATCTGGCTGCGGAATAACAGTTGTGAATGTTAGGTATTTACAAACGAATGGCATGTTCTCTAAACATGCCCTAGCAAGAAGTTCGTACAGGCTTGCTGCAAAAGAATGCTATCAACGAAAACATAACGTTTTTTCTAGAAAAAAAACTAATTCTGTCGAGCCAATAAACCACCGACGTAAATTTCTGGCTTCTGTACTCTTCCATGTGCAGTCCTCTTGTCTCTTCACCATCATCTTTAAAAAGAATTATCGCACGCGTAATTTTTTAGAAGTTTTAAACAATAACTTATCCTCGTTTATATTCAACTGCACTGTTCCTCGCCACAATCCAGCCACGAACGGCATCGAAACCAAACATTTACAATTGTTCGTCGTTTCAAATATTGAGTCTTGTTCTGTGAAAGAAACGTCATGTAGTTCAATTTCCCTAACAAGTTGAATCACAATACTATTTACCCGTCATGCAGTCCTTCGTAGTCATCAGTCGTAGAGGTCCAGCGAAAGAATGGCAAGGTCCCATTTTGTATTGATGGTAGTGGCGTTAAAAAAAATAATTCAGGAGGATGTCTATGAAATACCCCCTGCGCATCCCATCCTAGACTTCTGGTGCCCTGAGATGAGTAACGGAAGATCCGTCTGATGTGTACACATTGCAAACACAGTGCATGGCACTCCTAACAGCCTATATGCATTTATGGTTATACCAGTGCGGCTGAGCAACGCTGTTGCAATATGTTAACGCATTATAAACTGAGTGATGATACTGTTCGAAAGAAATGATATTTTGCAAATTGAAGGCATCTCTGCCTGCTCATCGGCTTTGTTGAACGTCTTAAGAGTCTAACTCGACTGTTAAACTACACCGTCAGTTTCACATTGTGAATTCCATCGTAATATTAAAATATTTCGAACGCAAACACTTCAGGACCACAAAGAGGTAAATAAAGCCAAAATTGTGAAAACACTATTTTTTGTAAAGGCAGAACGTACGACGCCGAGGCGGGTGCGACCAGCGTCAGACAAAAAAAAATTATCCATTCTGGAGGCACCACAATATTGGTTATTTTTTTTAGGCTTTGGCGCAAGTATTATATAAACTAGTTACATTTCCACTTGCCTTACGGAAAGCGCAAGGCAAATGCAGCCACACAAAAAGAAACAGTAAAAAAAGCTACTATTGGTAATACTTTAATACCTTGTGATGGAGAAAGATCGGTGGCAGTGTGGCAGCGATCGACGGCAAAATGAAGCCTATCCTCCGTTGCGACACACCTCCCGGGCCACGCCTCATGGAATATGTTTCCGCTTTCACGCGTTCTAAAAATGCTCGCATTGTGAAGGCAAAAAAACATGAACCCCATAAAATGTCACCTAATGAAATTATTGCGCTTTGTAGGGAGAAGCTGTAACCGTAAGGAGCGCGAATTGGTGGTAAAGCAAAGCACTATTCACTGCGGCCGTGCTACAACGCTTTGTACTTAATACCCAGAGCAACTACTAAACGTGTGCGGTTTCACTCCACACGTATTGTACACATGCGTAATGCAGTGCAGGAGAACATGGCCGCCGCACGGGGCACCTTGAGTACTCTTGGTGACGGTGCTGGCGACACCACGGACCCCGAGCCCCCAAACATTTGCTGGATCCAACCGTGGCGATGTGTTTTAAGGTGGAGGGCTAGAAACCATAAGCGGTGGCTGTCCGAGCCCAGGTGAAGCTCCGGCGGATGGGCTCCCTGTCTGTTTACCATTGAGGGAGCTCCGGGAACTCTTCAACTATCAGGGTAAGGATGACGCAGAAATTACCCTCGTCCCCTGCTTCTATACTATGATATATGGCATTTTCTAAACTCCCTCCCTCCCCCACCCCCCAAAACGTGATCGCTCTCAAAAATAGGGCCTCACCGAAGTATCCTTTCCTCCTTTGTCTTCGATCTCCATTCAAAAGCCCGAGTTTCTCGCTCTTTTTGGTAATGGAATTTCTGGATAAATCAAAACCCAACACTTCCCAGTCTGTCTTTGTCATTTCCAAGTTTCTTGAAAGTCTTGTAGGCACGTCATACAATACTAAAAAGCTCACAACCAGAGACGTCCTAATTGAAGTCCAAAACCAACAACAATCCTGTAACCTCTTGAAGCAAACGCGCATGGTCGATGTCGACATCCAGATCACGCGCCATCGCAGCCTCAATAGCTTCCAAAACGTGATCTCTCGTAGAGATCTAATAAATGAGACTGAATCAGTTCTGCTCGACGTCCTTCGCAATCAGGGTGTGACAGCAGTGCGGCGAATCACGGTACGCCAAAATGACAAAATATTAGCTACTATACACATATATACTTGACGTTTTACCGCTCAACACTTCCTGAATCGGTTAACGCAGGCTTCATGAGATGTTCGGTCCGCCTCCTCGTGCCAAACCCACGCCGCTGCTTCAAGTGTCAGCGGTTTGGGCATGGCACAACCTCTTGCCCTGGTAAACCGACGTGCGCAAAATGTGCAGCACACGATCACCTAACCGAAAAATGCGAATATGAGAGCTTCGCCTGTGCGAACAGACCTGGACTGCACCCTGCCAATTCTAGGAGCTGCAAAAAATTCTAACCAGAAAAACAGATCATTGCCTTGAGTGTAAACGATAACACCACCTTCCCAGAGGGGCGAAAGAATTTCGCCTCTTCCCCTTCGGGAGGTACGCCTACGCACCTCGCCAGGGGCAGAGCGCTGGCTGGTTTCGGCAGGAACGAAGTACCAAAAGTCCGACCTGGTCGCTTCAGCGCCCTGCACCCCTGGACTGCCTCTTGCAGTCCAATCCTAGGGACCTTACCCAATCCGCCTCGCCACCGCTCGCTGATCCAGCAGCGGTTGTGGTGGCAACCGTCTCTGTAGGGGATGCTGCTGCTCCCACTGTTTCCTCCTCTCTACTGGCCGAAGCACACGCGAGGGCGAAGAGGAGATGGAGATAGATACACCCGCGGCAGTTGCCACCCCCGCCTCACCGCCTGTGCCACCCGGGGTGCTCCTGACGCCCTCAACCGTCGCGGCTCCAACGAAGGCCACCAGGAAGGGTGCCAAGTTTGGGGAGTCGGTTGCGCCGGGAACCCCTTCCAAAGTTTATGACCACATGGATGTTAGAGCTTACCCGTCTGCTTTGCAGCGGAAGGAGTGGTTCCCTTCATCCAAACCTCCAGAGAATGTTAAAAAACACCTTCCAAGAGTCCAAGCCCCGAAAGACCATACATAAACAGTTACACTCCAGTAACTCTAACACATCATTATGGGAAGACAAAATATCGTTCAATGGAACTGCAGATGCCTTCTGAATAATCTTGATGACGTGTATGAGATTTTCATGCTAATCACCTCAGTGTAATATGTGTCCAAGAAACACCTACTGAGAGACGATGGAAAGCGTGACCGGTTTATTCGGACACTCTGACGAAAAACCCCATCAAGTGCTGATGGTGATTATGTAGATGTGATGATGATGCCAGGGCTATGAGACCTAGCACTGATGATAATGTACCGATTACGAAGAAATGTGCGTAACGTGTTGTAGAGCACAGGGTCGTGGTCAGGGTGTGTCACATATTTACCCCTCCACGGCCGGAAGCGGCTACCTGGCCGTGACCTATTGTTCTGTCCTGCGGTTGAACGGCTCGAGGCGAGGTACGTGCACGATTTCAGTACCATGGCCGCGCCGATCTGACGTCTGTTCTACAATCGTCACACGGTAAATAACTGGCGAAGTCTGTTCTGTGATTTTGTATGGACCAAGAAATCGATGAAGGAATTTCCCGCACAGACCGGGTACACGAACATGGGTCCATAACAATACTTCATCACCTGGCCGAAATTGAACCGAGCGATGTGCGACGTCGTAGCGAGCTTTGCGTTCTTGTTGTTGACTTTCGGTTTGACTTCGCTCGAGTTCGCGGCAGTGGGCGAGCCGTGAAACGTATTGTTTCTGAGGTGGCATTTCCGAGGGGACAGGAGCATAGAAGAAAGTCGACTCGAAGGTAATAGAGGGAGAGCGGCCAAAGACTAGGAAGAATGGTGAGTATCCAGTAATTTTTTTGCGTTGAAGGGAGAGGTTGAAGTAGTCCGGCAGGAGTAGTTAAGCGTTTGCGGTGCTGGTAGGAGGCGCATGAGCGAACGTATTCGGCAACAGAAGTGGACAGGAGAGGCCGAAAGTTGAGACTACGTATTCGCTCGTAAGTTCTTGCAAAACCAAGGTGCCCAGCACTAGCTGCATCGTGGTAGGCTTCGAGAATAGAGCTCCGTAGTGTACGAGGCACAACGGGGACCCATTTTTTGCCATTTGGATGGTAATTTTGCCGCTAAAGAACGCCGTGAAATAGTTTGAACTTACTGAGTTCGCGATGCGCACGGCTGTTTTGAGATGTTAAACGACCGTCGAGATAGTCAATGATGGGCGCAGGAAGAGGAGAAACACTTTATTTGCAAACTGGATATATGGGAGAGGGATGGCGGAGGATGCGATGTTCTCCGCGACATGTGCGGCCCGGTTGGTTAGTGCCAACTGAACTTCCGGGTCGGGGCTCTCCAGGGCCTGCTCCCAGTGTAAGGGGGAAGGAAAAGGGGGAAATGGGTCGTGGGGACACTCGCAAAGGGAATGGTAGCGGGGTTCCATCTGGAGACATTGAGGGCAAAAAGGCGAAGGGTAGAGATTGGGGTTGTTGCGGTGTAGTAGAGTTTGGCTGGGGGTTGTGTGGGTTTGTAGTAGCCACCAGTTGCGAGTAGCTTCGTGGGTGAGGGAATTGTCTGTGGGAGGATATATCCTGCGGAGAAGGCGGAAGTGCTGGGTAATGTACCCGGTATAGTCAATTGTCAATGATTTATCCACAATATGCGTCTGCGCGTTGAAGCGACGCAAATCGACGCGTCCCTCGATGCTTGAGGAGATAAGAGGGGCCAAACAAAGTGTGGTATCGGTGGGCTCCTGCGCATCGTAAGATGAAGAGGACAATGGGGAACGAGAGAGCGCTTCGGCGTCCATTTGCTACTTCCCTGACTTATACGCGACAGAAAAATCGTACTGCTGGAGGCGGAGAAACCAGCGGCCAAGGTGTCCAGAGAGGTTTTTCATGGTGGACAACCAGCATAGCGCATGAAGGTCGGTCACCACTGCAAAATGACGGCCATGAAGGTAAGGGCGAAATTTCTGAACAGCCCAAACGACGGCAACGCACTCCTGTTCAGTTATGGTGTAATTCTTCTCTGAAAGTGTCAACGACCGGCTTGCCTAGGCGATGATGACCCCCTCCCAAAGTTTATCATCACTTTGGAGGAGAACACCGCCAATGCCATGGCCACTAGCATCCGTGTGGAGTATAGTGGGCTTTGTTTCGTCAAAGTGGCAGACTACCGGAACAGACGTTAGAGCGGCTTTCATATCGTCAAAAGCACGTTGACAGTCATCGGGCCAAACGTACTGGGCGCCAGACTGTAGGAGATGGTTCAGTGGGGATGCCATGGTGGCAAAAGTCCGGACAAAGCGGCGGAATTTCGAAGCCAGCCCGAGAAAACTACGGAGGTATTTTTGTTGGCGGCGACAAGGAAAGCTGACAACGGCAGCGATTTTCTCAGGATTGGGTCAGATGCCATCTTTACTAACGACATGGCCAAGCACCTTGATGGTTTTGGTAGCCAAGCGGCATTTTTTTAGTTGAGTCGAAGTCAGGTGTTAGAAATGCCTGCGAGTACCTCGTCCAGACGCTTAAGATGTTCTGGAAACGTCGACGAGAAGACAACGACGTCGTCCAGGCAGCAGAAACAGGTCTTCCATTACAGTCCTCTGAGCACCGAATCCATCATGCATTCAAATGTCGCCGCAGCATTGCACAACCCGAATGGAACGATATTAAACTCGTATAGGACATCGGAAGTTGCAAACGCGGTCTTTTCTTTGTCGGACTCATGCATCGGTATCTGCCAATAGCCAGAACGCAAGTCAAGGCTTCAAAAGTATTTGGCTCCTTGAAGGCAGACCAGGGCATCGTCTATGCGTGGCATGGGATATACATCCTTTCTGGTAATCTTGTTGAGGGCAGGATACGCAACGCAAAAGCGAACGGTGGCATCTTTCTGCTCGACCAGCATTACTGAGGACGACCAAGGACTACGTGACGGCCGGGTAACATTGCGTTTCAGCCTGTCAGCCACATTTTCCTCGATGACTTGCCTTTCTGATGAGGAGACGCGATACGGGCGACGTCGAACAATACACGACCTATCGGTTTTGATGTGATGCGTGGCCGTGGTTGTGTGGGGAAGAACGGTTGAGTAGGAGTCGAACGATGCACGGTGCTTTTTTAAAAGCTCAAGGACTGATAATTTCTGTGGCTCTGTCAGGTTCGGGCTGACGGTGACTGCAAGAGAAGGCTTCGAGGACATAGTCGCTGAAGCTAGGCATGTAAGGGGACGGGAACGCGAAGGCAGAATGGTCACCTCGACATCGAAGACAGATGCAATTTTGGAACCCTGGGGAAGCAGAACGTCCTTTGCAGTGGTGTTTTGCACAGGTATAAGAGCTTGCCCTTCGGAAAAACGAACGAGACACGCAGCAACAGCAAGTCCAGGGAAAGGAAGCGGCTGCAGGGAATGGCTAGGACATCACCGTCAAGTATATTTCTAGCAGAAAGTGAAGGGATGTGCTCACAATACGAATTCTAAACGCAAACATTTCTTGAATAGTTACTTGGTATACAGAAAGGACAGGGATGGCTGCACACACTATTCAGGTGGTGTGGCATTATGGCCCCCAAATGCATAGGTTGCCACACTGTCAATTTGAACGCTGTCTTTGAGGCTGGAGCAATACGCATAATAATATTTTAGAGGTTGACAACGGTATGCTCCATATATATTCCTCCTAATGTTCAACTTTCGAGCTTTTGACTTCGATGCGCTGGTTGACCAGCTGCCCGAACCTTACATCCCTACAGGCGACCTTAATGCTCAAAACTGTCTTTGGGGCTCTTCTGGCACGGATGCCCAAGGTCGCCTGATAGAGAAATTCCTTTCATCTTCAGGAGCACGCCTTTTCAACTATAAACAACCTACATACCGTAACATAGGACACAACACATACTCACATCTTGACTGGGCTCTTGGTTCTGCAATTCTCTTTCCATGTCTTGAGTGCGGTGTGGAAACGGACCCACGTGGTAGTGACCATTTCCACACTTCATTAACGTATATAGGTACAGGCTCGGGCAGTCCATCTTCCCATAAAAGCTCAATTGAATCAAAAGCAAACTGGAATACATTTACGGAGAGAGAGAGGGAGAGAAAGAACTTTATTCGCCCAGAAGTAGAGAGCGTGGACTCTCTTTGCGGCGTTAGTTAGCCAGGAGATCTAGATACCTGGCGGCTGGTTCGGCCGTCTGGACAAGGCGTTGCTGCGTTAGGTGAACAGAGCAGCGCAGCAGTGTTTCCCAGTGCTCTGCGTGTTTGATATCTATGGGATTTTAGGGGTCTTGCTATGTGGTTTTCTTTGGCCTTTCCACATAATGTGCGTGAGGTCTGCGCGGTGGGCGCAGTGTTTGCACTTATCCGAGAAGACCTCCGGATGGAAGTGACTATGGGCAAGTGGGTTCGGGAAGGTATTGGTTTGAAGTTGCCTCCATGCTTTGGTCTGCGCAGACATTCAAACTACACCACACAACAGTTAGACACCTACACATTGAAGAAGCTTCCCACCTACTCACGGCGCAGATCCTTGACGCCGCTGAAAAGTTCATTCCCCCCGCCTCTGGTGCACCGCGCAACCAGCGGAGGCCGTGGTGGAATGAGTACTGTAGGCGGGCGCCAGAGGCCCAGAACAAGGCTTGGGGTATCCTTCGTCGGTACCCCACGTCGCGAAACCTCCTCTTGTTCAAACGGGCCAAGGCGACCGGAAAACGTGCGTGCCGTGAGGCAAAACGCGATAGTTGGCGTATATTCATAACATCAATTACTCCTACACATACACACTGAAAGTAGGGACACGAGTACGCAAACTCAAGGGAAAACAAAAATACAGCCTGCCTCTGGTCAGCACAACAAGGGAGATAGTCGAAGGCCAGGCTGACATACCCGTACAACACTTTTAACACGTTTCCAGTTCAGCACACTATTCAAACACTTTCATAAAACCCAAACAATCGGCCGAAAAGAAGTCTTTACTTGATATTGACTGCTCAGCCACTTCTAACTCTGAGTTCACATATCATGAGCTGAGGGCCGCTCCTCAGCAATTGTAAGCTCTCAGCTCAAGGCCCAGATAACATTGCATGTACAATGACACAGAACTTACACACAGACACCTTTTTCACACTCCTTCACCTTTTCAACGAAATGTCGCTTTCAGGGCATATTCCAAACTCTTGAAAGGTTGCTATATTTGTAACTTTCCTGAAAGAGGAGAAGGACCCGTCCTCCCCCTCAAGGTACCGTTTCATAGCCCTGGCGAGCTGCCTGTGCAAGCTTATCGAGAAGATGATAAATCGCAGGCTTGTGTACTTCCTCAAGTACAACGGTCTTCTCGAGAGCTTCCAGGCAGGCTTCAGGGTGGGGCGATCAACGAACGATGAACTATTAGCTCTTGAAACATATATAAGGATGCCTGCGTGCATAAACAGTATTGCTTAACTGAGTTTTTCGACCTCGAGAAGGCGTACGACACCGCTTAGGGTTATGGTATCCTTACTGACCTCAAGTCATTCGGTGTTTCTGGTAATATGTTTAACACCGTTGCTAGTTATTTGTCGGACAGACCTTTTCGCGTCAGAGTTGGTTCTTGACTGTCAAAGGTACATGTGCAAGAAAATGGCGTGCTGCAAGGTAGAGTGTTGAGGTGCACGCTATTCATAGTTAAGATGAACTCTCTTAGAAAGGCATTGCCACCTAGAATGTATTATTCCATATATGTAGACGACGTTCAGATGTTCTTTAAATCATGTAATATGTTCATCTGCGAACGTCAAGTCCAGCTCGGCGTGAAGAAGCTTGCCGGCCGGGCAGACAAGAATGGTTTTAAAATTAATCCCAGAAAGAGCTCTTGTTTAGTGTTTTCCAGTAAGCGTGTTGTCCACCCGGACCCAGACATATCTCTTGCGAATGTGCCAATTTCTGTGAACAAGGAGCAGAAGTTTTGGGGCGTTTTATTTGATGAAAAACTTACATTCATTCCTCATATCAAACAGCTCAAATGCAAAAGAAAAAAAACAATGAATATTCTTCAGGTCCTCTCACATCAATCTTATGGGGCCGACCAACAGCACCTGCTACGCCTGTACACAGCCTTGGTGCGGTCTCGGCTCGACTATGACAGTGTCGTGTATTGGTCGGCGACAAAGACCGCACTGAAAATGCTCGACCCAGTGCGGCACCTTGATGTTCGCCTCTCATGCGGCGCTTTCCGCATTATCCCTGTAAAAAGTCTTTATATCGAGTTCAAAAAATGGTGTCTTGGGCATCAGCGGGAGTATGTTGACCTGCTGTATGCATTTAAGATTGTGTCGCTTACCAATCATCCTTTTTTTTTCCATCATGAACAATACATGAAACATGCAACTCCTTTTAAACAGGCCATTAAATTCCTTACCTTTCTCTCTAAGATTTAGGGAGAAGGCTTCTCGGTCACGGTCTCTCTTTCAGACACGCACAAGACACCCATCCATAATTTATTTCCACCATGATATATTCGTCCTATATCATGCGATCTATCATTCACATTAGTAGAAAAAATAGCGTACCCAGGAGCGCAATTCTGCAGCACTTCCTGTTCCTGCAAAACAAGTGCAGGTGCGCAGACTTCTATAGCTAAGCGTCGAAAACCGGTTCTGCTGTCTCTTGTGCAGCGCACAGATTAAATTTTACCGTTACTAAACAAATATTTTTATAACAGTATTTACAGGGCAGAAGCGTACGGCATTTTAATCGTTTCAAATCACATCCTCACACATTAGGTTCCAAATTCTATCGTCCAGCTTTTTTAGTGTTGTACAAGCACTGTTATTAGGAAGGTCATCTAAAAACAATGTGATAAAGGCTCTTTTCAAGGTACTAATGACTGCATATTCCTCAAATCTTCCAATAAATATATGCTGTTTACCAGGTCACTGTGGGATCCCTGGCAATGAGATCACTGATCAAATGGCTGGTGGTGCTGCCCCCATGACCACAGTTGACATAACAACGGTACCTTACACTGACCTACAGACACACATCAGACGACCGCTTCGTAACACATGGCAACTACACTGGAGTCAACAAGCAGACAACAAACTACACGTAATAAAACCACAACTGGGATGCTACATAACTGACTCACACAACAGATACAGTGAAGTCGCCCTGGCTAGTCAGCGGATAGGACCCACACAAGTGACCCACTCCCACCTGCTCACTGGAACTTCGGGACGCGTGTTTAGCAGGTGTAGGAGGGGCCTATCCGTAGTCCACATACTAATCACATGCAAGACACTTTACACAACACGACACAAACATGTCCCTGAATTACACAGACGACACATTCCTTTGCGCCCATCATACTTTTTAGCCAACGAACCAATGTTTTCTACTCAAGAGGTTTTTACGTTTCAGCTGAGGTAAACTTTCTGCAGCTCTCGTCATATCACACTGTAATCATCCTGGCCCTATTCACCAGCTGTCTGCATTGTCTATTGTTTTGCATCACTTTTACATCACTTTTACGGTCTCATCACAATTCACTAAATTCTTCTTTAGTGCTCTTTGCCGATAGTCGGCCTTGTGCCAGAAAAACTCATCCATTATCATGAAAACATGGCAAACACAGTAAAGGAGCTTATCTGTGAGGATTCTCTGGTGTCGTACAGGGGAAGAAGAGCGACAAAATCCAGACCTGGTTGGGGCAAGTTTGGAACACTGTTCACTGTGTCCTAATGGCAATGCGTTGTATCTCCGCACAAATCCTCCACAAAGGCAACTGCAAAGCGAATGAAGAAATTGGTAACATCTACAGTAAACAAAGTGAGCCTTTGGAATACAATCGTACTCACACAGGGATGGAAAACGCGAAAGAGTAGCAGCAGTTAGTGGAATAAGGGTGCACTGGCTTGTGTAGCGACACGACAACAAGTGTTATATTAGGCTTAGAGCCAGACCTTGAAGAGTATGGTTAGGCTTCCGTACGTCTTTATAATAAGAGAATTTCAACTGGGAACACCTACAAGAAATAGAGTACACGAACGTATCTGTTGCAATTGCATAACAACTTGTGGTGGCAGAAAAAGAAACTAAAATACGTGGCGAACGGTGGCAGAGCAAAACACTCTTTAATGTGGCAACACGGCAATGCGTTTTACTTTGTCAGCCAAAACTTCAAGAAGACGTTTTCGCAACATCCGGGCTAATGAATACAGGCCAAGCCAATGAAGGAAGTGATAAAACAACAGTAACCGAATTTACATGCCTGAATATGCGGTCTCTTTAGGTCGCATAAAGACAAAGAAAAACGTCACCGATCAGTGAAAATATCTAGTGTGAACATCTCCTCAAAATGTGACGGTATGCTCTGCCCGCTAATCATCACCCCACAGCCACAACTGGTCACCTTCTTCTTCATTTCGTTGGCACGGACGATCATCATCAGAGTGCTCGGTTCGTTCTGGCCTGCCCATCGGTCACCAAATAAACGCCATTTCTTAAGCCTCCTCGTCCGGCCTCTCATGTGGTGTGGGTGCTGGCTGTAATCAAAACAGGCCGCCGGAAGCGCCGACCTTACCGGAACTCCTGGGAGACGTCGCTGCCAAGGGATACGGCTGGCCAAACTATACATCCACCACTTAGGAGGCCGTTCCGTTCTCTTCCGTTGCCCGAGCGTAGCACTCTGATTATGATCACCCGCGACAACACAACAAAGAAGGTGGCCAGTTGTAGCTTGCGGTGATGATGTTTAGTGTGCAGAGCAGAAAGATAAGTTTCGAGCAAATCCTCACCGAATTGACGATCATCATCACAGTGTGAGTTGGTTCTTGCCAACGGAACGAAGTTGAAGGTGACCAGTTGTGGCTGTGTGGTGGTAATTAATTCTTTGAGGAGGCACGTAAAGTTCTGGCAGTAGCTCACAATAGCACTGTTCACTGTGGCGACACAACAATGCGTTTCATTCAGTACATTAGCCGGAAGTCTTCTAAGAATACGGTAGTGCTTTCACGCGTCCTAAGGACACAAGAAAGGGGATGAAAAAGTGATAAAACATTAGGTAAAGAAAGTTACCTCTGTCAGCTCCTTTCTCTCAGTCGCTTCTTATGCCCCTTGTAGGGTCATAAGGAGTGACAAAAGGTGGTAGCTATCAAATGCAGTTACAAAATGTGTTCGCAATTGTGGTGGCATGAGACCGATTTTATTTAGCATACTTACTACGCGTGCTCTAAAAAATGGTCGCACTTACACACGCGTTAGAAACGTGCGAAGACGAATGCAAAAGGTAATAAATGCAGTCACCAAAGTAACCTCTAGAATGTATAATATTCTGTTAGCGGTAGAAGTGGAGCGAAACGAACAGTGAACAGTAGAAGTACGCAAAACTGGCCAGTACTGCGGCTAGAGAACGCGATTTAATTAGTCGTCTTTCTGCGCATTCTTTAAATATATGGTTAGGGTTCACAACGTCATCAGTTTATAGGCAGTATGAATCCAAAAGGAAAAAAGAAATACTCTAAAAACACTCATCTATGGGAAAGGCAAGATCTCTTGGGAGGATGAGAATAGTGAAGAAAATGCAAGTAAGGGGAAGAATAAATTTATTTACCTTGGTGAATGACGTGTTTTTTAGTTGCCTTATAACATTACCTGTGAGAAGGTAGTTGAATTTTCAAGCGCTTTAAGAATGTTCACAACGCCATAGCAGACATTCACAGCAAAACAGAATACAGGTACCCGTGAATATAGCTTGCTCTTTTGCTAAGGAAGGAAGACCGAGCACGAGCAGGAGCGATCAGTAAAACAATGATACTCTGACCACACTGGCGGCACGATGGAGCGTTTCATTGGGGGGCTTTTATGCACATCGCTTAAAAAGAGGGTTGGGCTCCTTCAAGTTTTTGGAATATGTGGAAACATAATTCAGAATGGTAAAAAAGTATAGTAAACAAACCATGATTGGGATATATTTATTGCCCTGGCCGCAACATTTGTAAGGCAATGGTTTTCCTTTCATGTATCTTAAGAATGTTTCTCGCGCAGATACAGAAACTGGAGTGGGCTTAATGCACGACCTTCAAAGGCTGCTATAAACCTTTGACATGTGATTAGCATATTTGCAATACGAATGCATAAACAAAACAATGCAATTTTGGTTCGAGTTTGAGTTTTACCTTATTGGACAAACTTTAAATAACAAAACGGTAGTATACAGGCAGAGATATCGTAATGAGGAACACGGCAGTCGAGACCCCGTATGAATACTAAGAAAATGAACACAAGATACCGCCGCTAAAACAAAAATAAAGGAATAGGGATAATAGAATTGCTAAACAAAATGCTAGCCACGAAGGGTCAATCAATGAAAATATTTCGGAAAAAAGCAGGAGCGAAGAAATACTCTGTGCGTGCAAGACATCAAAATAATCTAAAAGCTTACCAATTGTAAGAACACAAATACACATGTATATACACAATTAGGTATACACAGATACACAGAAATGTACATGTCTATAAGTTATGACAACATGCATTTTTGTAAGCTAATACAAGCGTTTTCAAATGCAGGGCCACAAAAACATGCACATATATTCATAAGATGCAGAACATCCTACTGTGCAAGGAACAAGCGGCGTTATGATGGGTCAAGTGTGGAAGGCAGCAAGCGCCTAAATTTATTAAGAGATCTGGAAGTTTTGATATTGAACGCAAAGTTTTTTCATTGTTTAATGGGGGCCAATTCAAAAGTAATTGAAGTTACCTAAGTGACTTCTCTGATCACTTGCGAAAAAAAAAGCGGCGGCGAGGAGCGAAGAAATGAAGTAACGAATGCGGTAGGGTTACGAGGAAATTTATTTTGTTGACTTACCAGAGGTTCTTTAAGAATATAGTTGAGCTTCCACACGCGCGTCGTGAATGCATACAAATATAAAAATACAAAAGTTCCTGACGGAATTTTCTGATGCCGTGTAAGTGAAAAAAAGAGACCAAGGGTGGCCGTTATCTGCAGAAGAATAAAACACTGCTATTATGGATGCTCAAGAGAGCGCTTTGTTTAGGGGCCTTACCATAGATCCTTTAAAAAGGTTCAGCTTACATGGCTATTAAAATTGTGTTCATCGCGAATGCAGAAATTGATAATAAATACAGTAAACCAAGTTTGTCAAGGCAATTTATATATCCTTGTGACAGAATGAAAGGCGATGTAAAGCGCAGTGTTTAGTTGTAAAAATGAAGCACTGGTAATGGGGGCGACCTGAAGCGAGTAACATTATTACTTTTTGCTTAAACTCCACTGAGAAAAGGTTCCCCATCGTCCTAAAGTATGAACTACGCGAATCCGCAAGTGATAAATGCTACAAGCACAGTTCCTTGTAGGGTCAGTATGATTTCTGGAGAGGAAGGAAGTCATCAGTAAATAACGAAGCACTCCTTATGGTGGCGGCATGAGAACGTGTTTTATTTTACAATTTATGAATGGTGTAACAAACTATAGGAATCCTTTATCATATTTTAAGCGTATGGGCGCTCTAACACATAACTTCAGTAAAAGATTAAACAAAGTTACAGGTGGGAACGCTTTTACTTCCATGATGATAGGAAGTGCCAGAATGAGCGGCAAGGATCTCTGGAAGAATGAAGCACTGGCCGATGTTGCGGGAAAAGAAAGCCTTTCATCCAGTGCGTCTACCTCAAATACTTTAGGAATAGTGCGAGGCATCACGAGGTTGTAACTGGAATATGCGCAACGATAACAGAGAAAATCATAAAAACAGTAAGGAGTTGCCTGTGGGAAAGTACTAATCGCCTGTGAGGACAAAAAACCAAAAAAAAAAGCTTTAGTGATTGCTTTGCTAATGACGCACTTGTGTTCCTGCCCTCATATACGTTTTTGCCATTGACCTTACGACTGATAGTGAGCAAAGTTTGTTATTTTTCAGTCAGAAGTATTACTTTATGCAACACTAATGCTGGGAAACACAAGAAATACAATGAAAAAAGAATGGTGAATGTATTCTTTCAACGTTTCTGGGCGATAAAGAGGTACAAAAACAGCAATCGGTTGAAGAACAAAGCACTGATCACTGTTGTTGCACCCAAACAACCTTTATTTATTAGCTTTACCGGAGACCCTCGAACACAACTTTTCCTTCCTCGCGTCTTAAAAAGAATTAGCGCCAATTCATTCGGTGAATGTGGTTGAAAAGCAAAGCTGTAAATGCAACCACAACGATTACCTATGCGAGGTCATTTAAATTCACTCACTTCGCTCTATACCTAGCGAAACCAGAGAGAAGTAAAACTCACTTTGCCACACCCCTAATTACTTCAAAGAGATATTCTGGCTAAGGTTAAATTATTGCATGAAGCTTGAACGGTGGCTGGTTGAGTTTTATTGGGGTAGCACATGAGTGGAAACTTTTTATATAGAATTAAAGCTCAAACCTGCTGTCAGACGATCTCACTTCTCCATCTCTGCGTCGCGAACGGAGGCGACGAGATAGACGGTAGAAAGGGAGCAGGGTCAGGACGAGAAGAAAATACGTGTATTCATATTTTTGAACGGTCCAGAGTTCGGCCCCGAGGAGCGGTTTCTTCCTCACAGTAGCCCATATTCAGAGCGCGCCACCTGTGCTCTGTCCACACGCTGAAGCTGGGTACGCAGAGAGGGTCTGGACAGCAGCATGTCCGCTTGTTTTTGTTCAGTAGTGGACGGAAAGGGAGGTGCTGATGTTTGACTGAATGTGGGGTTTAACGCTCTGACGCAACGCAGGTGATGATGCGCGCCGTAGGGGAGGGGTCCGGATTAATTTCGACCGCCTGGGGAACTTTAACGTGCACCGAAATCTCGTACACACGGGCGTTTTTGCGTTTCGCCTCCATAAGAAAAAACGGCTGCCGTGGCCGCGAATGGAACTCGCGGCCTCGTGCTCCGCAGCCCAACGTCTTAGTCTCTGTGCCACCGCAGCGGGTTTAGGGCTAAAGTCGCACACCCCGATTAAGTGCCAGGAGGTTCCTACTTCTGAGGGAATTTACAATCAGCGTAGTAGCCATTCTGGTGCAATGAGTGAAGACGCATCGGGTGTGAGAAGAAGTCGGATTCTATCACCCGTAGAGTAGATAGTTGTTCTATAGAAATGTCAGGGTAAGAAAAAGATATGGTCTGTCTTAGAAGTGGAAAATTTGTGGTTATGTCCCTGAACGCGGCAAGCGGTTGACTGTCCTCGTGAAGCTCCAAAGCACGAGGGGTGAAAATGCAGGCTTGGTGGGCGTATTCGCTGACCTTCATGGAAGCGTAAGCGGGTGTTAAGACGAGCGGAATAGAACGATTTTGGGAGTGGTTTTTAGCACACGCAGTGCAGGTCGGGACACCAAACCCGACTTGTAATTTTGGTAGGCTTGTTGGGAATTGGTGACTATCTTACGAAACCCTGGTGGAGTGAAAGGCAAGGTGATGTCTCGCTCTGCTGCTTACATCATGTCTTGGCTCTTCAGTGAGGCACAAGTAAGCAGGTTGGTTCGGAAGGTAGCCACGATGATGGCGTACAGCTGCCCTCGGTATTGGGAGGCCTCTGTGTAGATAACTCCAATGCCACACCGAGCCTGGTGTTGAGCGCTTGATCACGTGCTTGTCAGAAACAGTCGTTGTCTGAGGGGTACGGAGCATCTTCATTTCTTTTCACCAAAAGTCCAGGAGTACATCAAGCGGAGTGGACTTCGGTGCTGCCTGCTCAGTCAATGTGTTGAAAGATGCGGTGACGTACCTCAATTCTGCTTATTCGGAGCTTCTGGGTAGATAGATGTACCTCTATGCACTCTTTCACCGTGTTGTAGAGCCCTGTGCTAAGCAGGCTTTCTGTGGACGCAGTCATGGGAAGACGAATGGCTTGCTGAACCACCTTTCTAAACATTATATAAATCATGTTTATGTACTCGTTGCCGAGAAGGAGACATAGTGTTGACGTAAGTGATTCTCGTGAGAGAAAAAGCGTAACTAATTGAATGGTATCGGGTTCCTTGAGGCCACGCTTCTTCCTATCAACTCGCCTGATTATGTGTATGATTTATTCAGGCTGTGTATAAGACGCTGCAAGGATACATTACTCTTGGTGTTGGCCTGAAGACGTAGGCCCAGGATCTTGATGCTGCGGCTTGGAGTGATGGCCTGGCCATCAAGGAGTATTATAATATGTTCTTGAGTTATCGTCTGGCGTGACGGCCTACGACAAAGAGCTGAGATTTTTTAGGTGAAGATGAAATCCACAGGCCCATTGGCATACTAGAAGTGAGATGCCAACTGTGGGGTGAGATTTGTTTATTCGCTAACGCGTTGTAGTTAGCGACAATTAAGGCGTTAAACCCGTAGATGTGCTTCATGAGGGCACCACTTGTCTCCTCCGTCTTCACGTGGGCTCGTAGTAAATCGGTAAGACAATGCGCTCTTGCTTTGTTACACGGTTGGTTCCAGGGTCGATTCCTGGCGGTGCAGTAATTTTTTTTATTTGTTCGAGGAAGTTTTCTGGTCACCAACGGTCGCGAAAAAATCCTTACGGGGTAGAGGTACAAAGCTTTCTTTTATAAAATATTTAAACCGAAAATGTGTACGCACGCCCCCCGTTAACGCCCCCCCGGTGTCAAGCAGTCTGGCAGCCGCGGTAACGAGCAGCGGACGTCGATCTGAATCACCCATACCGTTTTCAGAGTTTTTTCACGAAGTTATGATCACTTACCTTTTCTATCCTTTTTTCGCTCACGTCACTGTTGCTGCCAGACTTGTCACTTCTTTGAACTGTGCATGAATTGTGATGTCATGCTGAAGCAGAAATCTGTCTTGCCTGCAATAAGCCCATAGACGAAACCAACAGTTTGATAACGTGCAAAGAATGCAAGTACCCATACCATCTAGCAGGCTTTTCCGGTCTGCCAGATCACTGGGGAAAAGAAGTGCAGGCGCTCGCAAAGCATATACGTGCCCTTCGTGTAAAGTGGCGTCTTCCCGCCCAGGCTCAATGTCCGAGGCCAAGGATACCTTCAATGTAGCTGCGGCATTTGCGGAATTGAGTAATATGGTGGACTACTTGTTGCCCCTGAGAGAGCAAGTAAATAACATTGAATTACCTGTGCAGACCATGTCCGACCACTTCGATCAAATAATGAGGCGTCTCGACAGCCAGGACAAAGAAATTGCACAGCTTT
Source organism: Haemaphysalis longicornis (assembly GCF_048455015.1). Taxonomy (NCBI): domain Eukaryota; kingdom Metazoa; phylum Arthropoda; class Arachnida; order Ixodida; family Ixodidae; genus Haemaphysalis; species Haemaphysalis longicornis. The sequence goes on from NW_027526385.1 coordinate 205,599,984, forward strand.
GCAAACGGGTTGAAAAAATTGAAACCGCGTGACCAAGCGAACAGATTCTTGAGTTGAACGCTGACTTGGATGCGCTTGAATTTCAGAGCCGGAAAAAACCTAGAAATTCATAGCGTGTTTTCTCGGAAAAAGAAGACTTCATTACCAAGGCTAATGAATTGGCCCACGTGATTGGCGTAGACGAGGGCAGTGACTGTGACATCGCGGCTTGTCACAGGCTGCCGGCAAAGCCTAACAAAGTTCCAGGTATCCTAATTCGGTTCCAAAGGCAGGCGGTGAGAGACGGATGGCTCCGTAAGAAAAGCGTACGCAAAGAAAATAAAACGGATACATATATCTGTAAAAATCTGACCCGCGGAGCGAAATACCTGTTGTACAAGACTAAAGAATGGGCCCAAGTCAATGGCTGGAAATACGCCTGGCGTGCAAACGGAAAGGTTTGGCTTTGCAAGAAGCAAGGTGACCGTGCGTGTGTGATTAAAGACGTGAGCGACTTAGTGAGACTAGCATCGTAACCATTAAATTTACTATAAAAAAGGCAAGCCTTCACCTTCTTATGACTTCACAGCGATACCCCTTACCTCGTAAACTTAAACAAACTGAACCCAAAGAATGGTTGTGTCCTTCAATATTCAAGTGTTTTAATTAAAATGCCCACTCATCAAACAACAACTACGATTATTTAGGTATCCTCATTTAAGTTTCGGATTTTCGTTTGATGCAGTAAGGGTATCTGAAGCATGGTTAGATTCTGTGGTTGATTTTCAGCTAACCTTGTTTTCTACTTTTACAGTTATTCGAAGTTCATGTCGCGGTGGAGGTGTGTGTTTTCTGCTTAGCAATGAGTTTAAATGGGAAATGATAGAACAGTTTTCCTAAATCGATCCCAATGTTGAAGTTGTATCGGTAGTAACCAACAACACAGTGATGTCAGTTTTCTATAGACCCCCCAGGGGTGATACATCTTGTTTCTTGGGGTTTATAGAATCATATTTGAGCTTCATTACTAAGCACAAATATGAAGTCATCATAATTGCTTATTTCAATATTGGTATGTTACATAGTACCCCGGTCAGTACTAATTTGGATGTGCTATTGAAATGTTATGATATCCAGATTATATCTAAGAATCTCACACGTAGCACTTTGACTACGGAAACACTCATTGATTTATTTATTACAAACATTGACCTCTCCCTTGCAAGGTCTGGTGTCACATGCTGCGATCTCAGTGACCACAAGGGTATTTATCTCTTATTGAACAAAATTATCCCTAAGAGTAAACAACGTAATGTATACAGAAGAACGCCTCGACAACTTTCGTGCGGAACTTTGCTCAGTGGACTGGAATGACGTGTACAATGAATCCGACGCAAAATAATCTTATAAAATATTCATGTCAATTTTGATCAAGATATGCAGCAAGCACTTTCCCAACGAACACAAATAATGTTGATGAAAAGTAAAAAAACCATAGATTTCATGCGATTTATATAGCCGCATAAAAAAGAGGTTATATCAATCATTCATTAAACCGAGAGATGCCAAAACATTAAAAGAATTCAGAAAACAATAAAACAAATTACCTAACGACATAAGTAATGCAGGGAATCGTTTTTATAAAAAACAATTTGAATCACTCGACCGACCTTATCAACTGAGGAGGAAGACGCGTGCGTTAGATGGGAAATCGTCTCACAACGTACTTACTGATAACAATATGTGTGATAGGGTTGAATACACTAGTGTAAGCTCGATGATGCCTTCAATATCTCCTTCACTCCAGAATCTACCCCTGTCGCAAACCAGTTTAGCTGTTCTTTACAAAGTTGCTCCGATAATATATTTCTAACTTCTGTTTTCGAAACCGAAATTATATCAGTACTATTAGACGTTAATAATAGTTGCTGTCGTGATGCCCACAATTTTCAAGTCTGGCCTGTTAAGCACGTAAATGACTCAATTGTCACTCTACTTACTTATATATTCAAATCTATGTATAGAGACCACCACAGTAAAGATGCTTGGGGTTCGTTTCCCCAAAGTTCGGTGTCGATCAAGAACCCAATCGCCTGGGCTCCAGTTGATTTGGCAGGAGGCTGGCAGGGCGATAATGTTGAAGTTCTTGGAGATGGTGGTCGAATAGACGAACTCCAGGCGTTGAGGTTGATTAAATAAAACGAAGAGTTTATATAGACCTATTTACAGTAGGAAAACCTGATACATGAGTAGAAAAAGAAAAAACTTCAAACTTTAGCTATACGCTCGCACCGAAGTGCGCACAAGTCACTCGAGCTCCTCAACTTCGTGTACCTCTCCTATTCTCGGAGCGTACAGAAACAGCTCGAGAACCGATGGCCGAGACCCAGTCTCGCCGCAGCATTCGTTTAGGTGCCCGGTACGGCGCTGCACCTTAAACTTCCGACGCGATCCTAACCTTTCCCCTAGGGGGCTCACAAATCCCAACCTAGCCTACACTATCGAGACTCCTTGTCCCGCCGGGAACTGCCCAGCTCGGCGCTCAGACAAGAATCATTTCCAACAGCCAAGTTCGGCCTTATAAATCCTCGAGATCACGTTCTCTCGGGAACGCCCCTGTAGCGTTCCTACAGGCGTAGGGCAGTGCCCAAATTCACCTAGACAGCTGTGACTCAGCATGCCACGGAATATTCAATGAGTCGCCGCCATCTTTGGGTCAACGGACTGCTCGCGGGCCAGCAGCCCCTGGGCGTACAACCGCGAGGGGTGAGAGCGAATGGTGGCGACATTGCACTGCGCCGGCCGGGGCGCGTTGACAATGGTGTCTTGCGCGGCGCGCGCTTCGACGCCGGTAATCCCACCACCTGCGCACTTCACGCCGACGGTGCCCGAAACCCGGAGGCGCCGTCGGCTTTCTCAATGGGGGATTATCCCTGTGGTATGGGGTGGGCCAGACAATCTATCCCCCGTGCACGCCGTGACGAATTGGCGACGACTGCAGCGTAGAGTCCGCCGTGCAACTGGGCCCCTGGACAGAGTGGCAGGTTCTCACGCGGAGCCCGGGCGCCTGGCCGCTAATCTCATAAGTGGACCTTACAACTCCCCCTTTTAAGAGGATTACTGGACCTATTGGTTCACGGATCCGAAAAGAATTTAAAAGGGCCACTCGTTTCATCTCTCCTTTAGCAATAACAGCGGAACAAAAAAAAAAAAACACGTGGAAGGAGCTAGGTATAACCACAAAGGAGCACACTTCCATTTCTGCAGCTGATCCGAACCCGGTCTCACCTAACCTACAAACACAACCTATTCACTAGCCGTTCAAAGGGGACGGAATACTCTAGCAAACCAAAAACACAAAAAATGCTGAAAACACTAAATGCAAGTAAAAAAATTCCCTCGCACTTCCCCGATGGTGAGAGTGTGTAAGTGCGAATGCACGGTTGTTGATTGCGCGATTACGGTGGATATCGTGATCTTGGAGTGGAGAGGAGGCGCCCAACACCCGCAATCACTGAGCGGAGAGAGGAGGAGGAGAGTAGCGCCCGCCGTTACGGCGAGGGCTACGCGAGCGCCCTCACGCGTTGGAATGCGGAGCGCCCGCTACGCGAGCTAGAGCTCTCCCGTCCGAAGTGGAGAGGAGGCGCCCAACACCCGCAGTCACTGAGCGGAGAGAGGAGGAGAGTAGCGCGCGCCTAGATCCCCCCGTTGCTAGGGAAGACGAGGAGGAAGACGAGGAGCGCGCGCACACGCAGCTGTTGCTATGCGGACGACGACGGCGGATGATTCAGGCTCGGTTAAGAAGTGCATTCGCACTTAAAAGAAATTGGGTCGTGTCTCCGGGGCGCGTAAACGCCACGAAGAACGAGACAACTCAAACTATAGCACCGATGCGCTCTATAACAGCAACCACTCATTCCGGTACTCCACAACAAGGACAAAAGGAATAAGGACTGGCAAATAACTCGACAAATATGCAGTAAACAAAAATAAAACGTTAAGAAAGTTTGCGTTGTCGATGTGCGGACGCGCGCAAATCTCCTCCTTGAAGGCGTAGCTTGATAACGTTCCTTCAAGAATGTTCGGCTTTGCTTTCGCTCACTTGCGCTGCAGAGGAACTTCGGTTAGGTGCGGGAATCGGTTAATTCGGTGCACGGATCAAGCACCGAAGGCATCTCGTCGCGCACAACCACGGCACACACACACACACACACCACCGACGAAAAAGGACGGGTGAACGAGAACCTTCACGTCCGTCGTGGCGGTGTTAAGGCTGGAAGCAATTCAATGTTGGCCTCCCGAAGCAACATTCTGAAAAAGGGTAGTACATTCGAGTATGTCCAACCCTTCTGCAGAACATCCGGACCGTGTAGCGTTGCACTGTCAACGCAAGCCTCGACAATTTAGCCCCATGAGGCGAACACAACTCCGGAGAAGACGGAGGGTTATCACAAAATTGCGACTTCGCTTCCTGTCCCATAAGCCAAGTGGCCATGCTTCTCCAATACACCAACGTAAGGAAATGCTGCGCGCTTGCAGCGTGAGCGCAGGGTTGATGCTGGAGCGGAATGGTGGCCTGCGAACGCAACAACCTTCTCGTGATCATTCTTTTCTTACGCACAGACTGCCCCACATCAACAACCTAACAAAGCTCTGTTATTACCAAAATTTGCTCGTGCACGCTAGGTGCATTGTGAGCAGCGCCCTGACAAAGACTGTTTTTCGGCTGTCCCAGCATGCACTCATCCTGGCACAACTCAGAACTAGGGCCTGTGACACACTGCCAGGTCGCAGAACTTAGTTAATCAACCCATCCAGCACGGCGCCCGAATAAATCTCGGTAATGGCCGCAACAAACACTAAAGCTACGAAGCTCTATCTCAGACACCGGTTTCGCGAGATCGCCGATTGTGTCTCGTTCCTCAGTTTCAACTGTATCTGCCTCCTCACATGGTTTTTATTTCTCCTTCGCAACCTCCTCGGGAGCTCTCATTCTTGGTTTCACAGTATCCTCGCATGCGTGTTCGTGTTCTCCATCAGCCTCCTCGGTTACACAGTCGCCGTCAAGGCTACCAAACCCACGCGACATACTCGTATCATTCCTAACCTCTTCAAATGCTCTCAGCTCCTCATCCTCCGTCTTCTCGCGTTCTCTCTCACTTTCTCTTCCATTTTCTACATGTTCTACCCAGTCTACGTTCTCAGCTCCCTTATCCGCCTTTAACTCCTGCTTTTCCTCAGCCTGATCGTCAACTCCGTCCCTTTTTCCCCCCCGTCTCGTCACTTGCTTTCTCGTCTTCTATCTCTTTTCTCTTCTTGGCGAGCTCCTGTACGCCCGACACGGAGTTCGTTTTCTCGTGCAACTTTCGAGCATAATTCGGAGCACGGCGGGCCCACGACTTTCCTGCGCGACACCAGTCTCCTCCGGTCCACCGATTAGAATTTGGGTGCTGCCCGTGCCAGCACGTTCAGCATGCATTTGGGGTGCGTCCGGTGCAAAAGTGGCTGACGGCTCCACACCCGCGACAACGGGGCTACCCCTTGACTTTGCTCCCATACCGGACGCGCTCGCTGGGATGCTCCGCGTGCTTGCTTCCCTTTCCATGCAGCTGTTCCCGGCTAAGCCACTCGCTTCCTGTGTGCAGGCACGGCCGCATATCTCGTTCTCACACGGCATCAAATTGAAAAACAGGCTTCACCCGTTCCACTTTGCTGTCAGTGCATAACTGGGCCTGTACGAAGGGTTCTGTCTCATGCGCTGCAGCTCCATAGCCGAACTTTGCCAGCGAGGCTGCATGTCATGTTCGAGCATCGCCTCGTTACCCCGCTCTACGGCATCACCGGACGCACTTACCTCGTCACACCGCATCCCAATGTCCATCTCCACCCGTTCTACACCGGCTGAAATGCTAGCCTCGTGTAGGGAGTCACGGCTGATTGCTTTGTCATCGCAATGTTCAACTTGCAAACACTGGCGGGAACAATTGAACTTCGCTGTCGCCACACAACCAGCTGGGTCTGTGCCTCATTGTTTCTGCTCGCGGGTGTCTGAGCTCAAGGGCTCCTTTGATTCCCGCGCCTCTCTTCTCTCTCGCTCCACCGCCTCGCGCGCTCTTTCCTCCTCTTCGCGCGCTGTTTTTATCTATCGCTCCTCCGCTTTGCGTGCTACTTTTCTCTCCCGTTCATGAAACTCCAATTCCATGCGTCTAATAATTATTGTTTCGGACTGTGTTGGCCCACCCCTTCTGCTGCTGTTCCTCCCTTAGGTGCCGCCTCATGCGTCTGCTGGCTATTTCTGTCTCCTTCCGCCATGTCCGCCAGCATGCTCTGCGTGACAACCATGCAAATCCCACTCACCCGCACGTTCGGTGGTCGGCTGCCGCGTCGTTTTCCCCGTGTGCTTCCTTGGCTCTGCTGCTCCACTCCGCGCGGAGTTCGGCTGATGCCGGTTAGGGTGGGCTTGCCTCTGCTTGCTTCCACTGGTCGTGGCCTGGGGATTTCTTCAGCCAAATCCTGCCGACTTCGGCAGTAAATATGGCTGGGGTTCATTTCCTCGAAGACCGGTGTCGATCAGGAACCCCATCGCCCGGGCTCCGGTTGATTTCGAAGGAGGCTGGCAGGGCGATGGTGTTGAAGTTCTTGGAGATGGCGGTAGAATTCACAAACTCGATGCGTTGAGTTTGAATAAATGAAACGAGGAGTTTATATACAGCTTTTTACAGTAGGAAAACTGGGTACATGAGTGGAAAAAGGAGAAACTTCAAACTTCAGCTATACGCTAGCTGCGAGTGCGCACAAATCACTCGAGCTCCTCAACTGCGTCTAACTCTCCAATTCTCGGAGCGAACACAAACCGCTCGAGAAACGACGGCCGAGACCCCGTCTCGCCGCAGGATCCGTCTTTTTGCCGGGTACGGCGCTGCACCTTGAAAAATGTATGCTTAGAAACAATATGAAATGTACTTTCTGCGTGTATGTGATTTTTTTTTAAGCGTCTCGATGGAAGAATGTGAACTGTGTACGGAAATGCTAACTGTGATTTTCGAGTTTAGTTATGCTTTGTAAATGCGATAAGTATAACAGGATATCAATGACAGGTGCTTCATTTGTCAACAAGTTTATTGATCTGCATTATGTACAGCTGTGAGATATTTTGAGTATTGTTATTCACCGCTGTAGGTAATTTTCACACAATGCTTATTGTGTTGCATTCTTTTTTATGTGTTTTTGAGGCAGATGTTGAATTTTTTTTGGGCTTTCAAATATTTATTTGTTCAAATGTTTCGAACTTTATTATGTACGTGAGTGATCGCGTTTTGTTGCACTGCTGTTAACTATGCCGGCTGCCTGTGCCGCACTCAAGCATGCTAGTGCTTAAGCGGCGCAGAATTAACAATGTCTGTAATTTACAGTCACAAATTAACTTACTTACTTACTTACTTACCCTAAACTTCCGAAACGGTCCTAACCTTTCCCCTAGGGGGCTCACAAATCGAAACATAGCTTCAACTGTCGAGACTCCTTGTCCCGCAAGGAACTGCCCAGCTCGGCGCTCAGACAAGAACCATTTCCAACGTTGCCAAGTTCGGTCTTATAAAACCTTGAGATCACCCTCTCTCGGGAACGCCCCTGTAGCGTTCGTACACGCGTAAGGGAGTGCCCAAACTCACGTAGACAGCTGTCACTCAGCACGCCACACAATAATAAATCAGTCGCCACCATCTTTGGGTCAACGGACCGCTCGCGGGCCATCAGGCGCGTAGAATCCCGAGGGGCGAGAGCGAATGGCGGAGACAGTGCATTGCGCCGGCCGTGTCGCGTTAACAATGGTGTCTTGCGCGGTGCGCGCTTCGACGCCGTTAATCCCACCACCTCCGCACTTCACGCTGACGGTTCCCAAAACATGGCGGTGTGGTCTGTTTTCTCAATGGGGGGTTATCCCGGTGGTATCGGGTGGGCCAGACAATCCGTCTCCCGAGCGCGCCGTGACGAATTGACGACGGCTGCTGCGTAGAGTCCACCGTGCTGGGCCCCCAGAGTGGCGGGTTCTCACGCGCAGACAGGGCGCCTGGCCGAAACTCTCATAAGTGGACCTTACAGCCACCTTTCCATCGAGAATGCAACTAGCAAAAGTAACGGTTCTTTATAAAAACGTGATAAAAATGATTTCGGGAATTATAGACCCGTTAGCATTCTACGAGTATTTTCAAAAATTTTTGAAAAGATTATACTTAGGAGATTCGATGCATGACTGAGCTCGCACTGTGTGATTACTGATTGTGAATACGGGTTTAGGACGGGTAGGTGCACGGAGCTGGCACTTATCAACCGAAAAGTATACATACTAAACAATTTCGAACAGAGAAATTCGGTAATCGGAACTTTTATAGATTTTAGTAAAGCGTTCGACCGTATTAACTGTGAATTTTTGTTTTATAAGTTAGAACATGTGGCGTAAGGCGCCAAGCTTTAATGCTAATTAAGTCCTATTTGTGATGTAGAAAGCCGTACGACCAAAAGAATAACTTTAAGCCTACTATAAGACCTACTGTTTGTGGTGTTCCTCAGGGAAGTATTTTAGGCCTATTAATATGTAACCTGTATAATAATGACATAGTAAACGTGAACTTAGCGCACGTTCTATAATATACGCGCAAGATACCAGTATTTATTTGTCTGCTGAATCCAGAGATTTATTTTCCCATGCGAACGCATTATTAGAAAAACTAGTAGGCTTGTCAGGTACTAACATGCTTGAAGTAAACATCTTGAAGTCAAAAGCTGTAATTTTCCGGCCGAAACATAAACCAATAGATATTCCACAATGCTATAAATCAAAAACCATCGAAATAGTCTATCCTTTCAAAACGTTGGGTGTTTTTTCAGAAAAGATGTTGTGGGATGATCACGTACCAAATATAACGCTAAAAGCTTCAAGGTCCATGGGATTTATTCTCCGCCACAAATACATACGGCCACAAAAAGTCAAACTACTACTGTACCGGGCTCTTCTCTGCCCTTACTTCAATAACTGCCCACTTGTATGGGCAACAACTACAACCTCAAATCTAGAAAAACCAGCTATTCTTGAAAAACGGATGCTTCGTATTGTTTTTCACTTGCCATACAGGCATACAACACAACATTTATTTCGAAAAGATGACATAGTAAACATATTCAACCTATACAAATACCGCTTGTTCCGGAACTACAAACGCGACAGAAAAAGAGGTCTAAATTTGCTTCCCAGTCTAGCAAACCTACAATTGTACGAGACTCCATATCCAAAGCGCCATAAACTTCATTGGGCATCACCCCCTGTCTGTACAAGCTATCTTCGTCAACTAAGATCATATCAACTACCCACAATAATAAACACACTCACTAATCAGAGTATCAATATCGATAATTTTTCAGTGTCATTTTTACGCAATTATCTTGCCGAAAATCCACGTTCTAAATAAGCATGTTAAGAATAATTGGTAATGTTGGTTCATTTTTAATATTGAGATCAGTGCTGTGTAACTTTGAATGAATGTCTGTTTGAAAAAAAAGGGCTTGATTTGTGTTATGAATTTATTATAGAGTAGTCTTGAATTGTTTTTTCGTATGGTTTTGTTTGTTTTATTGCTATTTTTGTCCACTATGCAGAGCGCCGTGGAATGTCATTTATCTATTTCTTTTTCTTTTTTTTAATTGCGCAGAGCGTAGTTGAATGTCATTTCTTTTCCTTTTATTTTTATTTCTTTATGTTACTACGCAAAGCGTAGAAGCATGTGATGTTTTTCTTCTTTTTTTCCACTACGCAGACCGTACTAGAATGTCAAACTTTGCCCTCTATAGCGGTTTGCTGTCGCTGCCAGCTGTAAGGGTGGTGAGAGCTTCGTCAAGCAATTTTTTTTTCGCTTTTACTCCCACCTCCTCCATCACTTGTATTGATGGAAATAAAGATTAATATTATGTAAATACACGATGCTAGCTTTCGAAAATCTACGGCCCATTGTGGCGGCCGCAAGATTGACAACAAACAGAGGTAAACAATGCAAAAACTCAGGTCTGTTCAGTATGGTCGCAGGTTGAGCATTTGATTAGTAGCCTTGCGTCAGGCACCTCAAATACCATTGTTCTCTGACACGTCCCAAACCCATGCGGAGCGCCACACCACAGGGGGGTATATGTGGGAAGCAAAGTTACCTGTGGCGATGTAAGGTCATTAAGGTCTAAGAGAAGCAGGAAGAAAAGGCGAGTGCAAAAACTATAACAATACTGGGCTTCGTGCTGTGTTGTGAGAAAAACGCGTTTAGGTCATGGGCCTATACGATGGTCTTTTAAAATTAGGATTGCAGTGCCCCACGTATAAGGTGTAGGTTCGGCACCAATGCAAAAAAAAAGATAAAAAAATACAGCAAACATGTACCTCTGGTTATGGCTGTACCTCTGCTGGCGAAAGCAAGAGCGAGAAACGGCGCAAAATCAGAACCAAAACGAATAACTCTTATCGTTGTCAACAAGACATGGCTTTGTTTTTGTACCTTTACCAGAAACTACAGCGTGGACATGGTTGCGTTTAAACACGTATTAAAAATACGTGCAAGGCGATAACAGAAATTGATATAGTAAACAATGTTACCTGTGGCAATACCATGTTCTTTTTTGAGTGAAGGTAAAGCGAGCGAAACTGCCCCAAGTAAGTGGAATGATAAAGATGACACTGTAGCAACCATACAATATTTTTAATTACTGGCTTTAATGCGCGTCCTTGATGAATATGGATAGGTTTTTCACATATACTATGAACATGGGCGTGAATAAGATAGATGCGTATATTTACATGGAGTAAAAACGTTAGTTGGGTAAATTTTATGTCTTCTCAGGAAAGGAAGTGCAAAAAAGCAGCATTGATAGGTGCATCAATGAACCACTGTCCACTGAGGTGGGGCAAAAACACGTTGTATTTATTTTCTTAGTAAATATTTTCTTACGCATAGTAAAAGGTGTATTGCCAGTGACGAAAAAAAATACAGTACACAAAGTACCTAATGAAATTTTCTGATCCTCTTTTATGGCAGGAAGTCCAGGAAAAGCGGCATTCATAGCTGAACGAATGCAGCGCTGGCATTCCTGGCATCACGAGAATGCATTTTTTTTCGCGTTACTGCAAGTATTTAAAAAAAGCCATGCTCACAGACGTATTAGGCATACGTGCTAAACAAATAAAGAGAGCGATAACGAATACAGTAAAGCAAGTTAGCTAAGGGATTATATTATCGTCTGATGCGGAAGCATGAGCAAGAAAAGGCGACAGCGATTACAAGAAGTATGAATTCCGAGCAACTTAGGCACTAGAACTCTTTGTGTGCGACTGTTCTAACAACAAATCTATGCTGGGCTGGGCCTCGCCGCGGTGACGTACCACCATTTTCTTTTTTTCACGGTCTCTCTCTCTCTTTCTCTGCTTGAAGGCGCGGTCAGTGTCTTGGCGCTGACTTCACATGAGAGACAAGTTTTCCGGGGTTTCATATTCACAGCGTCCAATGTCTTGTTATGTGGCCGAAAAATTGGAAGGCAACAACGAGCGAGCCTCGTGACAGGCAGAAGGTGATCGAAAGATATACCCAAGGATTACGTCATGACCACGGCTACTTCCATGGCTACCTGAAGTCAAACGATGAGGTAAAGCTTTTTGGGAGGTTCCTGGCTGCCGTCAACGAGAGGTATGCTGTGCGGACATTAAAGACCTGAACAAGTCGTCAAAATGGCAGGATGTCTCCATTGCTTTGTAATGTATTGCTCTGCGCGAATATTTAGCAGAAACATGCAGTCGTAATTTAAACCAGGGACTCAACTCGGTAGTACGACTTGTTTTCAGTTACGGTTAGTTCAACACTATACAATTGATTGGTTGTCGCCTTTTTGAAGATGGTATTATTATTGTTTGGCTATTCGTTCACAGTACCCCTGGCACTGATTTATTTGGTTTTGAGTGGAGTATTGTCGTGGTTACCAGGATCCGGGCCATGACCCGATCTTCAGAGATTCTGATAAACGTAAGTGGAACTGAACTGTTATTTTTCGGTTTCAGTTTCAGAGGATGACCGCGCATGCAAACCAATCGTGATACAGGCATGTGTGCCATTCGTGCTTCTCCAAGAAGTTAGAATTAGGCGTCTAGAGCAAAGCGGGCCTGATGTTTCTCAGTATATGAGAAGCTGAAGTGTCAGCGTCTGGCTTTTTCGTCGTAACATATAAAATCCCAAGGTCCAACCAAACTGTAACCAGTTGGTTTGTTGGGCTGCTAGTAAGAAGTAACTTCTTAACACCACACAAAAAGTATGGGAAATTATTATTACAATTGTTTATTGCTTGCTTGCGTATTACTTGCTCTATACAAATTGCTAGCTAATTACAAATTAGGTTAAGTATTTGGAGAGACGGGGTTTCGTGATTCGGAAGGACGAGTTTTATTAGTCAGTGGAACACAGGCCACCCTAGGAACGAACCCGCCTGGATGATGATAATGGTTCACAAGTGATAGTGGCGATACGTTTAGGTGGGTAGCAGTAACACGGCAGTTCTCCTGCTGTCATCCACGCTACTAATGTTCATCATCAGGCCGCTGCCACATGGAAATATCAGAACAGCACACTTCCAATAAACTTTCCCTCGTGGCTGAAGGCTGGCGGATGGATCGACATAGTTGCGGTTCGGGATGGTTGTTGTGTTTCAAAACTGAGACTTGCAGTACATCGCCTCCGCAGCGAAGACGGTCAACTAAAATATCCTTCGGGTACACGAAACAATTCTCTAGCGCTACATGTTCGATGATAATGGAGGGAACTAGGTATCAGTTAAAACGTTTTAAAATGTCTCAGGGCACGGAAAGGGGTACAAACAAGGACCTCGCCCCCTGGGGTAATTACACACATCTTTGTGTTGAATCGTGCCACGATTTCCCTTCTTTCTCCCTCGATTTCGGAACGGTCTCTGGCCACACGTTACAGCTAAGCAATTCTTAAGCGAAGTGTTTGTGAAATGCTTAAATAGCAGGCACCAGAGCATAGAAAACGGCGGTGTCTATGGCGAACGAGGATGAATAGTCTTAACCTGGAAAAAAGTGCAAGTAACAGGCGTTTTGCTGGCCAGCCTAAATCTGTGCGAATCTCATCAAGGCTAGGATGCTGTCCCAGTTGCTATGATGCCTGGTGATACACTTATAAATGATATCGCACAGAGTGTGGTATAAAGCTTCGTGATGCGTATACCGTGTGTGTGATTGAAGCAGCAGTAATCAAGACAACCAACCTAATCCTAGACAAACCGGGAACCTAAGAATAACCAGCTGAACCTTAACTCATGTTTTATATTTATGCATACCCGAGCTACGCCACTGCTTTTTTTTGGAATCCCGTAACACCGCGAGAGCCCATGCGCGTCCCTGAACGACTTCGGGCGCTTTTCGCAAAACACAAGCTCAGGTGTTTTCGACATTTTCTGGTGTTTTTTCTGTACCCTGGCAGCGCAAGCAAGAGCTTAAACAGCTCTGCTGGATAAAGTTTCGAAATATTTTGTGAACATTATCTAAAGGCTATTGTAAAGTTCATAACTATTTTCTGTAAGCAACGCAATGGAATATTTTAAAAGATATTCTAGCAACACTCAACCCAACCTATGGGCTCGAAGGCACCTGCAGTACCCTGTTTGAAAAACACATGGATGAATTTAGAAACCTTTTGTCCTTTAAAGTTGGCAGTTACTTTTGTATTTTTTTAGTTTAGAGGATTTTGATACTGTCCAGGGTAACTTCAGCCCTCAACGTTACCATGCTGCTTGGCTGGAGCATCATAGCACAACTATGGAATGCTCATTTTGCTTGAAATTGTTTCATGTGAGGTTTTATGTTTTCAGACTGTGGTCCACTGTTCAGCTTCGTAGTAATATTACAAATATTTTGCAATAAAAACAGCCATGGTCGCTCATTCAAGAGTTGAATAAAACATTACATGCTAAGCGACGCCAAGAAAACATGCACTCTATGAACTGTGGTGAGATGTTGGACATAAATACAAAAGTGTTAATGTTCTTCGCCAAAATGTTAGTGCTTTTTTTTTTAGCCTGAATTGTCAGTAGAAGAAAAAACTGCGTTCTTCAGCGTAATACATCTGTATTTAACAAATTCTGAATCAAACAAGCCGATAATGACACGAGCGCTCTGCCATTCAAAAAAATTGTTTGCTAATTTTCGGATCGCTCGCGAGGCTTATTGAGCTGCTGGGACTGCAACTGCACATGCCTTTAAGTGTTATATGAAAAAAGGCGTTCGCTTTTTACGTTATCTTTTGTATTTAAATTTACAGACATATATTATTCTTGGGGTCAAAACATTAAAAAAATGAAGATAAGAACGAGGTAATCAATGTTACCTGTTGAAGGTCTAAAACTTTCATTGTGATTGATGTGACATTGGCACATGCCATTTTTGCGGAACGGAAGCGGGTTTTAGTAAATAACATTACCCACACGTATTTAATGAAGATAGTATTGTGGCCACGCATCATATATCTGAGGGAAACAATCTTTGAAAAAGTCAGAAAAATAGCCACACAAAGTTACAAAGTTCATGATCTTGTGTTTAGGAAGACAGAGTGGAGGTGGCTTTGATTCGTGGTAACTGTGGCGAAGCGACAAGGGGTTGTACTTCATAGCCTTAGCCACAGGTCATCTAGAAATAGGAGTGCGCTCTCACATGTCTTAAGTCTAGGTGAACTACGAATGCAAAAATGTTTAAGAGGCACGCAAAGGCAACCGTGTAAATTAAACGATTTTTTTGGGGACAATTGGACCTATGAGAAGACGTGACGATGAGCAGTTAAACAAAGCGGTAAATATTGTGGGTAAACTTTGTTCTTACTTATTAGGCTTAGCCAAATATCTTCTACGAATATAAAGTTGTACGCGACTTCGTAAGTACATACCAAGCGCCAAAGCAAAAAGGGATGAGAAATATGTTTACAAAGACAATTGCGGAAATTATGGCATCCCTTTCCCCAGAAATATGAACAAGTGGCTGCAATAGGAAGTGAAAGAACACACACCTTATTGTGGCAACACCACAAGGTGCTTCATTTATAAGGCTGTGCTACACGTAACATGTGATTGTAGTTGCAACTACAGGTCGAATGTACACAAGAAACCCTAATGAAAAAGTGGTAATAATTGGCGCACAAGTTATCACCGGAAATTATATGACACACTAAGGTAGAAGCTAGGTGTTGAAAAGTGGCTGAAGTGGGTAGTAAAAACAAATTACGCCATCTTCCCGTACGGGAACCCGGAGTAGTATGCAAAGCAGCCATAGGGTCGATTCAAATGCCAATTAGTTTTCAGTGTGTCATTTCCGTTAGGTAGAGTTACGTAGCTACCGTAATATTTACAGTTTGGTTTCCATCATGACTACCACACTTTTGACTTACCGGAAGTACGAAATGGGAAATTGCGTTGAGCTCATGGCTGTTTCGCATACTACGCTAGGTTCCCCTATGGGAAGATGGTGTAATTTTATTAGATGCGACGGGGCTATGTGCCTCCCTTGTCGTTGTTGCACCATCCACACCCCACTGCGCATGCTTATCTTGCTGAATGCCCGGTGGTGTCTTACCCTTTATTGGCTCCTGGCGTTTGTCTTACGGGTGTATTCCTGGGCCGTCCCTACATGAGCCGAGCATATGCAGTGGGGGTGTGGACGGCGCCAAAACAAGGAAGGGACATAGCCCCGACCATGAGAAGCGGGAGCGAGAGTGTTGCTGGTGTCTTCCTGGTCTGGAACGAGACGAGCACGCTTCCCCTTAAAGGGCTCGTGGAGCGGCAGTGTTGCTGGTGTCTTCCTGGGCTGGCGGATGGACGGACAACGGACAACTGAGCCGAGAGCTAGAGATGCTTTGCATGTAAAAGACTGAACATTGTAGCGTCACGATTACGGCATCTGCTTATTAGGCACAGTCATAGGTCCTCAATGAATATGGTAGCACTCGCAGACTTAGTAAACATAAGCGACACGCTAATGGATTAGGAAAAAGGTACGCAGTTATGAGTGGAAAGTCTAGGATGCCAAGTCGATAGTCAAGAAGCGGCTGTTATTGGTCCTAACCAGTTATCCTGCCACCATTGGCAATTATGGGGACAGGATAACGGGTTTTACTTAAAATGCTTAGCCAACGGTGCTTCACAAATATGCGTGCACTTCCACAGAAAAGCATATTAGATACCTTAAAGTAAAAAGTTATATCCATCAGACATGTAAAATTTCACACCAAATTGCATGAACAGTTGTGGAGAACGAGGAATGATAAGAAACGGTGGTGACCAGCAGTACAATGCGACGTGGCCAATTGTGGTGACATGACACGCGATTTACTGTGTAGGCTGATCTACAGTTCCGTTGTGAACAAGGAGCCTATTCACACGTTGTAAGTATACGAGATATGTAATGCAAAAATTTATAAGAATTGTGTAACCAAATCTACCACTAGAAAGTGTGTGATCTCCTATGAGTGAAATATTGCGATGATGCGCAGGTAGAACCAAAGCACTGGCCTTGTGGCGGCACAATAACGACCTTTATACACTTTGATAATCTACAAGCCCACTAGAAATATGATTTTCCTTCCACAGGTCGTAAGCGTCGGATGTACGCCATTGGAGAAAGTGGTACAAATAAGGTTCTCAGTTACCACTGAAAATTTTAACATCACTTGTAGGTAAAGCAGAGCGATAAGAAGAGGCTGCGATTGGAGGGAGAGGGAAAGACGAGACATTGTGAAGACATGATTTGGGTTTTCTTAGTAGCCTAAGCCAGGCTCTTTTAGATTATAATACAGTGCCACACGTCTTCACTGTATGCCAAACGCAAATAGAAAAATGGATCAGGAACGAATACACCAGGTTAGCAGTGGGTATAAGTTGATCCCCAGGTGGAAACAGCGGGACGAGAAGCGGCTGCAATCGGCAGTAGAACAAAGTACTCGCAATAGTCACGGAACGAAATCCTGTTTTAAGCTGGCTTATCCATGGGTGCTCTATAAATTGGGTTGGCTTCCTGACTTTTTAATCATCTGAACATGTAAATAAATAGGAAATGAAAAATAGATACGCAAAACTATCAGCCGAATATTCCTGACAGTGTTTACAAGAAGAAGAGCAAGGAGAAGTGGCTGTTTTGGTATTAAAACGAAGCAATGGCAAGTGTGGCGACACGACTACGGCTTGAACTCAATAGGCTTAGCCTCAGGTCCTTTAGGATAGTGGTAGCTTTCAAATGCAGTATGTATATATGAAAATCGTTAGTACAAGATGTAAGAACTAGGCCCGCAAAGTTACCAGTGAAAATTTTGAATCTTTCTGGGGGAAGAAGAAAGATGACAAATAGCTCCGATAGGCAGCAAACCGAAGTACTGGGAATTGTGGAGACATAACGGATATACTTGGTAGGCTAGGCGCCTGGTCCTCAATTAAAACGGCTTCAAAGAGGTCTAGCGGTGTTACTTCTTACGCTAAGTGACATTGTGAAGATTATGACGCTGTAACACGTCGTAAGTATAGGTACGCAAAGTTACCAGTAGAACTTCCTTGATTCCTTATGGGAAAGAACGACGCGAAGCGGCTGCAACAGATGGTACAACAAACACTGGCAGTTGTAGCAACACGGCAACGCATTTTATGTATTAGGCCTAACTACAGGTTCTCTACAAATTTGATTGTGCAATCACACGTAGTAAGTATTTGTGGAACACTGATGCAAGCACTGATAATAAATACGTGCGCAAAGCTACCAGTGTAAATTAAACTCTCCCCTTGGGCGAAATTCGAGTAATAAGAAATGGCGGCTTAAAAAATGTAATGAAGTCGTGCATATTGTGGCGACATTACAAAGGGATTTGTTCCATGCTAATGGGATAGACTTCCCAACAACTTGATAATGTTCCTATACCAACAGTTCCTCTATGATAATGGTAACGCTACCACACGTTTCCAGAATTTGTGCAATGCAATGCAGATAGCGTTAAGACTTGGGTACAAAATAATTCTAGCGCAAATTTTCAAATCTTTTGTGGCAGAGGTAGAGCGGTGAAAAAAGGCGGCAATAGGTATGAAGCAAAGCACGGTTGTGCGTTGAAAGAAAATGGGTTTGTAGGATAACCTCAGCTGCAGGTCCTCGTTGATTGGGCTGTTTTACAAAACATCTTAAAAATATCTCCAAGGCTGCTTCAGAAAGTGTAATGAAGTCGAAATTGTTTCTTGAATGAATTCTGCTATTTCTTGAAAGTGCAGGAAGAACTCAGAACTGGCGGCAAAAGGCTACACAACGGTACAAAAGCAGGAGGTGTAGAGATAGGCTGTAGAATGGAAATATTAAGATATGTTGATAGGTATATACAGAAAATGTATTGTATGAAATATAGTAATTCGTGCTACGATGATACAGAATAAGCCGAATCATAGTTGAGATTGTTAACATTTCATTTAAACAATGTCAGGCATAAGTGATCTGGTGTCCCACAACGTGCCGCACCCTTATTTGTCTTCGTGATAGCTTAGACCTGCTGGGGTATTCTTGGTTGTGTCTTCGGCTTAGATTGTAACATTCCATGACCGTTGAAGGTGACCGAACCGGTGGAGGACACAAGGCATTTATGGGTGCGTGAACGTAAACTGTGAGGGCTACCTGAAGTGAACTGGTATAGGCTTGTTATCACAACGAAAACAAACAAAAAGATAGGTGAGCACTGATCCCTGAATTGCAGTGGCTGCCGAAAAAACGACGTATCATCCGAAACCCTAATTGACGCGCCATCAGTCTCCGTAGTGGAACATCGTCCAGCTTACTTCGATGTGGGCAGTTTATCCGGAACATGTCCATGGTGCATTACAGGCAGGGGACCCGGGGCTTCATAAACTCTCGTCCGTTGTACACCAGAGCTTGGAGTCCCGATGTAATCCAGGAGCTTCGTAGCTGTCTCTACGGAAGAAAGTACTAGATGAGATCTTGTGGAGGCTTGGGGATATGCCGAGCACCTTACCAAATATAATAAAAGGCACCGTGATGAATTACGAACTATGATTGAGAGTCATGGGATGTAGTTACACCATATCGGCCATGATAGTTCGTGTTCTCGACTACGGGCCACCTACATGTTTGTATTGGCGCGTGGTTTGGCACAAACCGGTATGCTTCATTTTGTCTTGGTCCTCGTCTTGTTAACTAATTATTAGCCGTCGCGAATTTCAGGCTGGGCCTAATGTTCATGACTTGCTCTGACATCAGAACCCAGCGAATTGACTTTTTGGAATGTTTTTGGGTAACGTGCACGCCGTGGTTTGTCCTTTAACCATCTCAGTCTTTAGAACTGCCCTATTCAATGGCTTTATTGGTGGTTATTGCATTTTTTCGGCATTTCTTTAGGGCCAGACCCAATTTTTATTTTCGGTGCAAACGAAGGGAAGTGCACTTCCTGTTGACGCTTAAAACTGGGCTCAGAAGCTTGTCAGCCTGGACAGGTGACCATGAAGCTCTTCATCATGGCTAGGTGACAAGCGGCACTTCCTCGTTGAGCTCTGCCAGGCAACGCAGGAGCGCCACGACAGCGAACCGCGGCGTGCCTTTGCAAGTGCACGTCCTTTTATTTGTGTTTACCCATTATCCCATTATGTATTCTTCGCCCTTGGGCGCCCGATACCTGGATCTCTATGGGGTCGGTATGCGTTTATATTGCCATAACCGAGTGAGCGAACTAAAAAGCTAAGGCGGAAAGAAAACGCAAAAGAGCTCCTGTGAAAGGGGTACGAGGAGGGTGGCATGCTGGGCTATGGCGTCATCTTTGTCGCTGCCTCACCCTCAGACTTTTGCCATACTTCGCTGCCAAAGAGATCCCCTCAGCCAGCACTTTCCCCAGTATGTGCTCCGTTCGCTTCTTATCCAAACACATCGACATTTGCACAGTAGGGCCAAACACGATTTGCAACAACAAGCTCACCGTTCCTCCTTGCTTGGCTCATCCGAACTGGGTCACATTTCCGCCCGAGGTACAATCAGAATTTGCAACACGCTCTCCAGTGTGGTCGACACCCAGCGAGATAACAGCCGAGTAGCGTGCGACCACGCGCGTCTGCGCGATGAGGCGATCACTTCCTGAGACCCAGCAGATACATGCCGTGACCGAGAAGACTTTAGTTCACTCTGAGGACAAATTAACCATTATAGTGTGTGAAAATTGGTAGTGCATTTTCACATAACATTAATGTATCACCCACCGTTACGGGTATTGCAAGACTGAGTAATTTGGTGTTCCATGAAGCAATGTATGTCAATTTTTATAATTGCTCTGAATTAACCCTTTGCAATGCATTTTCAGCGCCATAAGCCAGTAAGTACTCGCCAGAAAAATGAATATTCCTGAACACTATATAAGAACACGTTGAAATCTCAGACAGCTATATTTTCGGGGGCTTTAAAAAGCCGTGCACCACTTTCATCAAATTTTGAAGTGGCGCAAGAAAGAGAATATAAGTTATGGTGTTGGGATAATAGAAAACCTAATGAGGCGCAAACCTTTAAAAAGTTATATATGTATAAAAAAGATTGGTCTACTACAAAAATATTAGTAACTACTGTAGAAGGCATTAGCCAGTCCGTTTGCATTTAACGGTGCAGATAACCTTAGACCAAATGCCAAACACATAATAAATGATGAATTACCCCGCCACTGTAAACGACGTTTTCTTTTCAGTTTATGCCCAAGTTTTCCTTGTTATTTAATTCCCAAATATGCATTGGATCAACAGAGAAGCTGGGATTGAAACTCATTTGTATTGTTTTTATCAACTCTGAAGTTGGAGGTGGGAAACTTGTCTGCCTCGATATGAATTTTTTAAAATACTGCGAACTCCCGTTAAGATAAAATCGAAGGGACCATGATAACTTACTTGTCTTATCAGAAGTAAGTCTTATCAGAAGACCTGAGAAAAAGTCATGCACATACCTTGCATCAAAACAGTGAAAGAAGTAGGCTTACAATAGCGCAAAAAAAAGAGATTTATTTTATTTCACAACTGCAAAGAACACTTTCTTCAAGTGCTCCTTCCTGGTTTTTATTCAGTCAAGCAGTGACGGAGAGCTTACACCCGCCACCTAAAGCCATAACGCAGTACAGACCGAGCCGAAACTCCTGGTAATCTTGGTGGTGAGAAGGTGAGAGTCGTGACGCAAACCGTCGCGAACACACATGCTCCCGCTGAGAGCGGTATTGGTCGGTGGAGCTTCTGCGTTCGCGAAGAGGAAGTCTGCATTGTCGCTTTTTCACTTGTGTTATCCTTCTAGTTTTTTTGCATGATCCCTCCAGAGGAACGCTGCCAAAAAACTCACCCCTCTCCCTTTTTTTAGCTTTTTTCCTAGTCCCGCGGTTTAAAGGATGACAGAAGTGGAAGCTTTGTCCAAGTGGTTTTTGCGCCCCTTCTTTTACCCGTGGCTCGAATTCACTTCGCGTGGTCGGTTTCTTTTAATTTCTTTTACTCTGGTCGCATGATTCCCGCGCCGCACACCACAAAGAGTGCCGTGTTCACTACTCACAATCGCAAGCAGTGGTTGTCACACCTGAAATTGTTCGTCTGAACGGAAGAGTACGTGCAAGGCTGTTCGTCTCAAGTAGATTTTTTTGGGTGCGCCTCTAAGGAAAACCAAGCAAACGTTATCACACTGTTCGGCAAAATTGAGAATTCATCTTAACCGAGTTCGACTTAATGCGAGTTGAATGTATTGTCATAATTTGGTTTGCTTCAACGAGAAATCTAACTAAATGTATTTCTTTTTTCAAATACATTTACATAAGGTTACAACCCTCAAGGCAATATTAGGAACTAGTTATCTGCACCACGATGTTTACACAAATAGCTACCGGTTACATCAAACACTGTTAAAGTGTGTTGCTTTTAGAAAACACAAATTTGTGTGGAATTGAAGTTCATTTTTTTATCATATAACGCACCTGAAATGAAAAAAAAATGTGAATAATTTTAGATCTCAGAATCATCATGGCCATTCTTTTTAACTAAGCTACAAACAGCGTAACAACAAGATGGTTCGAGGATCCCACAAACAAGGCGCTGTGATCCGCCTATCGTTCTGTTCCTGCAGTGCTTGTAACTCAAATATGCAACAACTGGCCTGCCTACAATATGTGTTGCATTCTTTTTAGTTTCCTTTCAGGGAATGCCTCTTCCAGTTTAAAAAGATTTTGGCACTTTTCACCAACTCGAATATACTCTCCCACACAAAGTACTTCATATATTATTATCATAAAAATAATATTATTCTGTATATGTAGCCTTGTCCTCCTTAACAAGCATTTTAAACTGGCGATTCTTCACTTGTCTTCACTTCACTTCACATGCCTTTGCAGGCATGTTCGCATATGATGCGGCGCATTAGTGCTTCGTCGGGTTCCTCTTTTTTAATTTTTAAAATGGAATAAACTTGGCGGTTCCTTCGTGCAGACCCTAGTTTTATTCAGATAAACGTGACTGTGCCTTGCATTATCGATGTCGCGTCCGAAGGGCACGCGTAAGAAGAGCGCGCGAGCAGACGGTGTCGCAGAAATAGGCTACGCGGACCGCCGGGTGGCTAACAACGGCCCACGAGCGTGATTCTATGCTTCACGTTCGCAGCGCACCGCTATCGCTACGGAGAACCATACCCCCGCTTATTGGCAACCGGAAGCAGCAAGCCAACAGGTAAGACGCTCTCATTCCCGTGGCACACCACAATGCAACACCTAGCTTCCACGGGCATTCTTGGACGGTGCTGCCTGTACTGCAGGCCACGCGCTCCCAGTGCCGCGTTTCAATCCGTGATCACTGTACGTCCTGCTCTTTTTTGTCCTTCCTTTTCCCTCACTCCTGTTTCTCTCGCCCTGGCTAAGGTGATCTTGGCTATGGAGACCGACGCGGTCGACGTCGTTTATTGCAGTGAAATAAACAACGGAGTTGGCGAATTCTGTGTCCTGCGTTCCTTGCTCTTCGCTGCCACTACGCCAAGTTGTCGATCCGAGGCGGCGTTAGCGGAGCTAGCCTTGCGACTGATTCTCGAGGCTCCAGCTAGTCCAGCGTCAGAACCCTGGTTCCCGCAGCAGGTTTTCCTTTTTTTCTCTTTCTTATAATTACATTATTTCCCACCTATCCATTCTATGGTAACGTCAGCGAATTGTGCCTAGCACCTCAACCTGGTGCACAATACCCAGAATATAACACAAAATGAAGACAGAAAACAGCGTATCAAAGACGAACACAGAGAATGGAAAATACAAACAAAGCACTGAGTTTGTGCCACCCCTTGTTTGTGTTTTCCGTTCTCGGTCTTCGTCGTTGATGCCCTGTTTTTGCCTGAAAATTCACCAACTTGCCCCGGGCACCCCACTCACAAAATGAAGGAGATTTCTTCCACGCGTTGGAACTTTTTCCTGTAATTTCCCAATCTTTTGTTTGCTGAACAACGCGCTCAGTACCTTCACGTCATTTTTCCTAGAACTGAAACCGCTGTATCTCATAAATATTTGTTAGCACCTATTTCAAATGTTCCCAAAGACCTTTCTCCTACTTTATTTTGTCCAAATTATGCGTTTATCTCCCATCACAATAGTGAATGAGTTGTTTTCTCATTCTTTGCTGAATTGACGGCTTTGAAGAAGCTATGTACCGCGCGGTCGTCGTACTGGCTGATACAGCGTCGGCTTGTACAATTCTTCACATAAACTGCTTGTTCAACATAAGCAGAGCGACTTAGACTATATTGGTATTAGTGAGCAATTTTCGGATGTTCTATGCTATGTCTCAGTAGAATAAAAACTCATTCATTGGGTTATTTTTTTTCGGGCATTCGGGAACCTATGTTAGGCCCGCTACTTAAGCTGATGAAGTCTTCTCTTGTTCAATTACCCATACTAAGACCTATATTATCCTACTTATTGTCTAAAAGCTCCTCCTATAGTACTGCTATGCTTTTCTCCTATTAAGATCTAGAACGTTTAACTTGAGCAAGTTCACGTTTTTGAGGTGGCCTGTCCGGATCCTAAGATTCTTCAAAACCCCCGCTAAGAATCTTATTGACCACACTGTGAGCGGGTGCTCCATAGCTGCTGGTGCACGAAGGCTGATGGTTGCATTGCTCAGTCATTGTAGGTGGCCTCCCATGTACTGCTGTACCGTGGCAGCCAGGTCCTCCTGTGGCGACCTAGTGGTGTTTTCGTCCCACCGAGCCTATTTAGTCTGGTTACACCTGCTTTATGTAGTTTTCTTCCTTCCTATCAGGCCCGTTAAACACGTAGAAGACGCTTGTAGCTGTTTCTACCTTGGTACTTTCATGTTGGTCTACAAAGCATTGCGGTTGTTTTGAGCGTGTCGCCATTAGGGTCGCGCATTCTCACAGAGCTGGGACAAATTGAACGATTTGTACTAGGCACACCAGAAGTGCTTACCGCATGGCTCCGAAACAACCCGTATTTCTGTTGCAGGTTTTACTTCCTGCCTTCTTCATCGCCGCGATATTGGTTTCGCTTGTGGAACCCGAACTGATTTCTACGCCTCTCATCACGCCTTGCCCGGAACGTCTCTGCCATGACTGCGCGCCACCGGTGGACGAAACCGCTACTGCACACCTAGTCTACGCATCACCAGCCCAATCGACCACCTCCACGCCCACTGCTTCGAACTTAAAACGCCAGCTCAGCGAATGGAACTTCAGTGGCCACGGGATGAGTGTTGACGGCATGGCTTCAAAAACAGCCCGTTTTTCTGCTGCAGCTGTGTAACCAATAGTCCCTACATATTTAAAGACTAATGGCATGTGTTTGCTGGTGTTCCTGTGGCCACGGACATTGCGTAACATTATGTGTGTAAGCAGAATCATTGCAGAATACTCACAGCGACCCAACAAAAGTTATTTTTGAATTGTTGAAAGGTCTGCATGCACGTTCTCTGCAACATTAGAAGTGTCAGACGGACCTTGTTGCCTACGTAAAGGAAAATAACGCTTGTTAGATAATCATTGAAGTTGAAATGGCCAGTGTAATCAACAGACGTGATGCACTAAAAAAATTGAACACTTCGGTCACGAGCTTTTACGTATGGAAGACTCTGTCGAACAACTTGACCTTGCGAATACCATTATAACTGCGTGCTTGGACAAACTCGAGGACAGATCGTGGCGTGAAAACTTAATCTTGCGTGGTATTGCTGATTTTAAAAAGGTCGGGAACCAACTAAAAAAAGCTACTTAAAGAACTGACACAAATTATTGATTCATTTCCTGCAGGTTCTAGTGAACGCACTCACCGTCTAGGTACATACTCAAAAGGATAATCCCGTCCAATATTAGCTAATGTTTTTTACTACAAAGGTAATAAGAAAACCCTATCATTTCGTACTAAGCTGATAATTAGGATTACTGTGAGCGAATATTTTTTTCTCACTCACCACCATGACCAAAAAATTTACTTAACTTCTGTAAAAGTGTAACTGGATCACGCAAATTTAAACTCTTCGTCAACAAAAAAATGTATCATATACGACGCAACCACCGATAGTGCACAACAGATCGCCCACAGCGAGGAACCTATAAACCAGAGCACAGAGCCTCCGCAGCCCATGACTACCTGGGACAGCGGGTAGGGAAGTGCCAAGTATTGCAATCAACTTCTTCACACGATGTATTTGTTCTCTTTCCCAATGTACAAAATGTGCTCAACAAACGTAATAGTATTATCTGCGTGGCATTAACTGAAATCTGGCTTTACGAGCATGTCTGTGACCACGCAATTTTTGAAACGTCATCTCAGTTCAATGTATAACGTTGCGACGGACTGCGCGTCAAAGCGGCGCATTCTTGTTAGGCATTTCGAAAACCATCTGGTCCTCGCCAATGCACGTGCGCGGTGATCTAGACAATATGTGGTTTTCCCTAACTCTCACTCATCATACAACAATTCTTGGCGTCTGCTACCGGCGCTCGTTCTCCTCGCATGATTGTGTTAATGAATTGCACAACTCATCTAATCTGGTTTACACTTTTTTTCCTACTTCGAAGGAAATCTAATGGGTTGTTTAAATTTTCAAATATCATGGTGAACACCCAGCCACTATATTTGTGACCGCCTCAAAGCTAGCAAATGATTTCATTAGCTTTTCTACATGTTTTCATTTTCCCGATTAGTAACAGAGCCAACGAGATGAACATCTAACGTACGAATATTCTAGACGTAATTTTCTCAAGCAAGCGCGGCTTCATTTCGTACATTTCCCAACTCCCACAGAGAAGTGATTTTTGCTTGAGGTGGTTTTGCCAATATGTAGCCATGGCGAGAGCGAGCGTAACCAGAAAAACAATTCATGAATACGGGAAATCTGACTTTGCTGCCACAAATAACGATTTGTCATCATTTATTGACCGTATTTTTCTAGGATTTGGTAAAGTATCAGTGGATAAAACTTAACAATTTTTGCAAGTAAACTTCGCGAGCTATTTGACAAGATCATACCAAGCCGAACCGTCACCTCCAAAGTACACGCGCAATGGTATGCTCCTATAAAACGTTTATCTAAAAAAAACTTACGTATCATCTTGCGAAACTTGCCTTTAGTAAATCACGCTGGACAGCTTGCAAATTTGCCTCAAACATACGTATAGGCATTCAAGGGTGCAAAAAATAAATCCTTAACTACTGTGCTACCTTGTATACTTTCAACCAATACTTGAAAACATGGGCGCCTACTACAGCTCCCAACAAACAATTTCTTTACGCTTTTTGACTCAATTAGAAACGCTGTTCCTGCCAGCGAATGTGCCCCTATTCTTAATGACACCTTTATAAGCATTTTTTTGAACTTCTGACTTCGTTCTGCCTATCACGCATCATTATGATTACGTTATCATGCCTCTCATGATCGTTGATGTACCTGGCATTGCTAAACTCATTGAAACTCTGCCTAATCACTCCTCATCTTGTTATGATGGTATCAATAGAAAAATTTTAAATACCAGTGCGTTAATTTCAGTAATATTAAGAAGAATTTTTCGATAATCTACACTCGTCTTCACAACCGTCTATGTGGCAGATTCGTAAGAGAGTCCCAGTCTATAAAAAGCTGACAATACTAACCCAAATAAATACAGACCTATTTCCCTTACAAAAGTGCGGTGGAAACTACTACAACACGTTCTTTTTAAAAACGTAGGTCATTTTCTTAAAACTAACTGTTTCTTCACGCCAACTCAACATGGTTTTCGGAAATCGTGATTCTGCGAGACCCAGCTCATACCATTCACGTAAACTGCTTTGCATTTTCGATCGTTCTTCGTCTGTTGACTGTATTTTTTAGATTTTTTCATAGCTTTCGACTAATTGTATCATAAATTACCTCCACAAGCTTCAGCAAGTAAATATTCAATGCAATTTGTTGAAGTATATTGAATGTTTTCTAACTAGCCGATTACAGTTCGTTTCAGCAAGCGATCATAACTCTCTACCATCGCAGGTTCATTAGGCGTACCCCAGGAATCGTTTCTTGGTCCCATCTTACTTCTTGTCAACATTGTTGGCTTCCCCTTTTCTTGTAAATTCTACGTACACCTTTTTGCCTGTGATTGCGTAATATTTCGTGAAGTACTGCTGATTATGAACAAACCACTCTCCAAACAGGACTCCATGTTGTCGCTAACTGTCGTACTTCGTGGAGTATGTATTTAGATATTACCAAATGAAAAACTATGCGATGCATTTTGTTGCTATCAAACCGACACTGCATTAGAAGCTGTAGAGGCGTATAAGTATTTATTTCTCCACATATCAATGAACCAGAACTGGTGTCGTTATATTCAAAG
Organism: Haemaphysalis longicornis; assembly: GCF_048455015.1. NCBI lineage: Eukaryota > Metazoa > Arthropoda > Arachnida > Ixodida > Ixodidae > Haemaphysalis > Haemaphysalis longicornis. The sequence goes on from NW_027526385.1 coordinate 205,627,882, forward strand.
CATACAAAACAATGCTAACCGCATGCTAGGTTACTTACGACAAATCTTCTATAACGCAACGTAGAGCCTAAATGACTGATGTTCAAAACAATATTTCAACCAAATTGGAATACACTACGAGTATGTGGGACTGTCACCACGCCAATATAATTAACGCACTTCAAGACGTCCAGAATAACTGTGTTCTTTTAAGCTATTTAATTATAACCGAGGGTCAAGTATAATTGCCAGGTCATCAAAAATTAGGTTTCCATCATTAACATCTCGCCGAAGTTCTTCCCGCTTAACTTTATGGCATAGGCTTTATCCCCACGTTGCTCTTGATGATGAACTATTCCCCCGGCCTGTGTACTTTTCTTCTCGCATTGTTCATCGTCCCAAAGTGGGTTTTGAGCAAACCAACACGTAGAAGTTTCACCAGTCTTTTGTTCCCGCTTACATCTCGTGACTGGAACCACCTTCCTGAAGAAGATATTACAATTCCCGATCACCTTCTGTTTCGCGCATGCGTAACAAAGATTGTATAATTAGAAGCAAAATCATGTACGTTTCTCATTACAATTTCACTGCATTTGTGTTTTCCATTTTTTACTGATAACCACTACCCTCGGTAATACCTCTGGCCCTTAGAGAAGAATAACTAATAAATAAATAGACAAAAATAGGAGCTGCCGGGGCAGTTGTCCGCGAAACAGATAATCGTATATGTATCGCTTTAAAAAATGTAATCGCTTAGCAGCGCTTGTTAAATAAACAGCTATCGCGCAACAAAGCACTTCAAAGCGCGTTAGGAAACTAAAGCAAATTTTTTTTTTTTTGAATACTGACTGAGGCTGAAAAACACCCAATAAATGTTGCTGCCTGGAAGGATTACCGAAAATGTGGAAAATATGAATAATCAAGCGCTTGCGGGACTCAACTTCCGCAAGGGTCACTTATACTCATGCGGAATTGGAGGCAAACATCTCCGTCGCGTGTTTTAATAGGCAGAGTTTAGGCGTTGTATGCGAGCATGCTCTCGATCACTTCTGTTCGCGGCTACCGATTCAGTGGACTAGCCCTACAAACTTGGATTGCTTCCACCACGCCAAAGTTTAGGTCACCCTTGCGATGTCGTGCAGCACTTATGCCGTTGTTTCAATATTTTCTTGCTCATGTCGTATAATCACCCCACAAAGCTTTGTTCAAAGCGTGTCTGTCATCGGTGTCGCCTGTTACAACAACTAAAGTTCAGACGGTGTTCGTAAAAGGGCTTCGAACCGCTTTATACACGGATACCTACGTTATATTCTAGCGCTGCAAAGCTATGAATATGGTTCTCCTCCAACAAACGTAGAATAAATACCCTAGACAAAAAAATGTATTTCCTTTGGTAGCACCTAAATGTGTCAATGAAAATCTACTGTACTTCAGCTGCCCCAATATAGAGTACAAAAAATCAAAACCGTTTAACTGCCCTTCCCAGGAAGACGTATATCATTGAGTTATTTACAGCCCGAAAAACTCCCAAATAAGTAAATTTGTCAAGCTGGCGGATTGCATGTCATTCCCTTGCTTTGTGAGTGAGTAGAGCCACTGAATATAGAATAGAACCCTGGAGTAATATTAATGAAACGACCGTAAACGACCGTAAAAATGACGGCAGCATGCAGCTTCGTAGGCTATGCCACGAAGCCATTGTTACAGCAATCACAGCAACGACAGATGCCATTGTTACAGCAATCACACGATGACAGTGCAGTCGTGCCGTTTAAGTTATTCTTTTCAAGGGCGACAGTATTTTCTGGGCTCCACATGCGAATTAATTTTTGTGCTGGATCCCTTGATTTACCGATCCGGCGAAGATCGAACAATTCAGACTGAGACGTTTATAAACGGTTTCGCCAGCGCTTGCCATTCTTTGCCAACTTTGTGCGTTTACCGGAAACCTATCCTAGAAAGCTTCGTGTTTAGCTTGTTTTAGCATGGTTTTAGCAAACTTTGGTGGCTGTGGCGACTTGTGTTTGATGTTTTCCGCGAATAGAATTACTCCGATGAAGAGATCGCGACCCAGACACTGCTGTGTTATTAAAGGATGCACTCTGACTTCCAGAAATAATAGCTATCGCAAATCAGAACGTTCTAATTCTCGACAGTTGAAGGCAGAAAAAAGGTTTGGATTTCCCTATCAGGCGAGAAAACTTCAGCCTTACAAAGATCTCGCACAATGGTTGTGCCCATTTTATGAAATGCAAGGGAAGCCCAACGCATAGTCCAATGTAATTGAGCCGCTGCCCTGACGTTAGTCTAAGTTTCCCAAGTGCTATGAACAAGTCGAACGCTGCCATCTTCCAGCCAAGCCAGATAACTGCGCTGACGCCTGAAGTAAATATAAAAGCTGGCTAACACCCAAACTCATTCGTAAAGATGTTTCTTGTTCTTGGAGAGCTTTTGGTTGACCGAGTACATATAAGTGAATAGCGTCTACGAAAGATGGTACCAGTCATAAATGAACCGTTCTGTTGGCTGATCGTCGATCTGGAAAGCCACTGCCGTACTGCGAGAACGGCTCTCGATACATTCAAAGTGTCCTGTGGGAAGCGAGTAAGCTTCCGAAAGCTGCTCCACTCATAAAGCTGCATTCTCTTCAGATCGTTGATGTATTTGTTTCGATACTCGCTGGTGTGAGATTTCCTGCTAAACTTTGGCGCGACAACCATAGGGCCTTCCGTAGCTGCCTGACCTGTACCTTTCTGGGTAGGTGTTCAATAAAATTGGTGCACAGCTCTATCTCCCTCAATCTAACCGATTGGATCCGATGCCCTCAGTGTTTGTTTATTTATTTTTTTGTAATACTGTTAACCCTCTAATAAGGGTCTTTACAGGGAGGGAACACAACATTGCAATCACACACAGTCATGAACAAAACCCTGCAAAATACTGAAAGGGAACAAAACACGGGAAAAAATACGGCAAGTGGACAAAACTATGAACCAAAAAACTGTAACAGCAACAGTCATGAGCAGATTTGGGGTGACCCACTATTTTAAAAAACCTATCTATAGCTAATTCAAATTGTTGCGCACCCGAGGACCCCACGACATCGTTCGGTAGTTTATATCATATTTTAATGACATCTAAAAAAACCTATACCGATAAAAGTCAATATGCGTGTAAACAGTACAAATTGATCTGCTGTGATTTTTCCTGGAGCCAAGTTTCGGTGGCGCTTTCACCTGGCGTTCCTTATCTAGTTTTACTGTTACATACAATATCTGGAAAAGATATTTCAGCCGTTGCTTTGTTCTTCTGCTTTCCAGAAGTTCCAACCCACACTGCTGAAACATATATGTAACTGAGTCTGTGTGGCGATACCTATAACCTAAAAAAGTGCTGCGATTCACGGTAATCTTCTACCATCTTTTTAAATCTTTTTCGTGTGGGCTAGATACAATTTTGCATATTCTGAAACGGGCCGTATGAAAGTCTTTTAGGCAACTGATGTTTCATTAATAGCGTTTGGTAGCTTCCGCCTAAGAAAGCAAAGCTTTTTATATGCTTTGGTGTAGGTATTAACATGAATGCGCAAGTCGAGATTATGCGCCCCCGTCACCTCCAATTACCGGGAACTCTGTACCTCGGTCAAGGCATATTCCACTATAATATATTCAAATCTTAGAACGTCCTGCTTTCTTGTTACATCCGTATTTCTTTTTAGTTGATTCTTATTCCCCAACGTTGGCACAATAATTTATTGCTTCCAGGCATTTTTTAGTTCAATCTCATCGTTGGGGCATAGAACACGAAAAACAAAATAGTCCTAGAAAAGTTTATACTTAACAGGTGGGTTGACAATGGCAAGGATAATATTAAAGTACAGTTGGAACAGTTCCGGTCCTAAAACGGAGCCATAAGGCATTCCAAACAAAACTTGCACTAACTGATACGCTTTTCCCAATTTTGACCTTTTGAACACGATTTTCTACGTACTCATCGATCCACGAAACAATACCCTGAATAATTCCTAGCCCTCCCAATTTTGACAGCAGTTTATTAAGCTGAACCTTGTCGAATGCCTTCGGAAAGCCTAAACATACAACGTATACCTGTTTGCATTCATCTATAGCCTCAGAAAGGTCAAGGGCAGTTTCAAATATTTGAGTGACTGTCCAAAAGTAAGATCGGAAGCCTTACTGAAATAGAGATACCAAATCATTCTTTTTCAAAATTCAAGAATGTGTTTGGCTCTCTTATGCTCTAATGCTTTACAACACACCAATATTAACCAGGCGGGTCAATGGTTTGTTACAGAAGTTTATTTTCTCCTTTATGTATAAAGCAACGTTCGCATCACGGGAGTACTGAGGTACTAAATTCTGCCCTAATAATTTTTCAAACAGAAACTGCAGGTAATAGAATATCCACTCACCGTAGCGTTGAAGGAATGCAATCGGTGTTTCGTCAGCGTCACATACTTTTCTTTAGTCGAACATTCGAAAATGCTCAAGCACACCCTCCCTCCTAATTTGCAGGGCTTTTATTTGGTACTGTATTGAATAAATTAGGCTGTCGCTGTAATTCTCACTGCTTTGCTTAGGGAAAACTGGTTTTAAGAAACGATTAAATAGGTTCGCGATATTTTTTTTGTCAGCACTACTTCCCCATTCATTGTCTGTTCGATTGCGTCCTTTTTATTTGTATGGGTACGCCAAAACGTTTGTGGCGATCATTTGATGAAACCTGTGAGCGTTTTATTAAAGAACATTGTCGTACATTCTACTAATTCGGATTTCACACTTTTTTAGCTAATGAAATTTCCGTAGGGTAGTTTTTCCTTTTTCCTTATATTTTTAGCTTGCACTTGAAGTGAATTATGTCTCTGTTTTTCTAAAGATTTTTCTATTTTGATTTCTTCGTTCGTGAGGGAACAAATTCGCTGATGCAGAGTTTATTATTACCTTTAGGATGCTGCCATAGTTCTACTACACCTCCTTTGTGGGATGCTATTTTAAATTAGTCAGATCTCTTCTCCTAAACAGCTAGGGTGAACTTGTCATCCGCACGGCCATAATCTTTAACGTGTACCAATTTACATGGTTTTGCAGAGACCCTTGCGCTCACCGGTGTATTCAAGCAGACCATCCTATGATCAGATAAACCTTCGTCAATTGATACAGTATATAACGCCACCCCACAAGATATGAAATTCAAGTCCAACGCTTACTGCGACTTTGCGGTAACGCTTGTGAATTCTTTACTATTTCATTATGTTATGCGAAAACATATTCTGCGTCAATTTGTTCGTAATATTTACATCTACCGGACCCGTTGAAAGATTTCTTCAATTATTACGTGGCAACTTAGTCACCAGCCATATTTAGCCTTTTAATTTCATTTACATGCGAGTTTACAAGACAATTCAAGTCATTGAAAAATTTTGGTGAAGTGAAGGGTGGCCTATATTCAGCCCCTATCAAATATACCTTATTTGCATTGGTATTGTGGCACCATACCATTTCGGTTAGAATGAAGTGCAAATGCATGGTACTTAGAGTTTTTTCTCAATAACAGCCACTCCCTCACCTCTAGTACATCGGTCCCATCTAAACAATTTGTAAGCGATTGAAAAAATGCTACTGTGACTAATTTTATTCTGCAACCACGTCTCAGGTAAGAACAATACCTCAAGGTATTTGTGAAATTAATAATTTTTTCAGATCAGTTGTTTTGTTAGCTATTCCTGCCTGTCCTCAAAAGTTTTATTCTGAGCTATGCATGCGACGAATCACTTTTCGTGCCCGAATTCTTAATTGAAGTAAGCGGGCGTTGCTGGTTCTGGCTGGCAGATGTGCCCTTTCGTCCCATTGGATAAGCCGTATTTTGTTCCGTCCGGAAAAGGCAAAGTTTATTTTTTTGTAGATCCTAGATCTAGATGCCATTACTTAACTTGAGTTTGTCGTGTAGCAGTTTTACATTGCCAACGATTGCGCTTTTAGATGGGCTGCTTTGCCAAAGCTTTTTTCTGATTTTCAACGGTATCTTTTGCGTAGTCTTGACTTATGCTTGTCAAACTTCCTTTCAGTTTGCCACAATTCTGCAAGACACGCTCTCATTCTCGCGAGTCACAAAAAATGCACGAGTACCGAACTATTATCCCCCGTTCTTGTCGCCAAGTCGATACATTTTGTCAGTTGTGTTCACTTGTACTCCCAAGGTTTCTTTAAAATATTCTCGATTACAGCTTTTTTTCAGGTGTCCGTCCGATTTGTCCTCGTCGTCATCGATAACATAAACGCATAGAATTGTGGATCGGCTTCTGCTTTCATATTCTGCAGAATTATCTGCCTGTTGCCCTACAAGAGATTCTAAATTTGGTACTGTAGCAAACACTCATGTCTTGAATAACATCCAGCACGGAGTTAATTTTTTCACGTGTAGCATTCACTTCGGTCATATTAGCTCTTAGTCCGTCTTTTTTACCTTCTGGTAAAGAATCGTTATCAATAATTTCCCTCAAAACTTCCTGCGTCATGGGTCCAGGATTTCCTCAACATTTCTCGACATCAGCATTGACATAACCAAAGACCACTAATCAACAACACAAGTCAAGTTACTGCAGACGTCTGCGGACTCACTGATGAGTATACTCTCATTCGCATTTCGACTGAAACTCACACGTGATTGTGAGTGAGCGCGTGGCCAGTGCAGCATGCTGAGTTGGAGCGTGACAGTTTGAGCCCGACTGAGTTTGTGTACGCCTGAGACCGAGTGAGTTCTGAGTCAATTGTGAGATTTGAGTACATTTTGTGTTTAACTACATTTTGAGTTTTGAGTACATTTTGAGTAGTGAGTACATGTTGAGTTAGAGTACATTTTGAGTTTACGTACATTTTGAGTACTGAGTGCATTTTGAGTTTGAGCGAATTTTGAGTTTTTAGTACAATTTCATTTTGAGTACAATTTGAGTACTCATTTTGAGTTTGAGCGAATTTTGAGTTTTTAGTACAATTTCATTTTGAGTACAATTTGAGTACTCATTTTGAGTTTGAGTACATTTTCAGTTCTGAGTACATTGTGAGTTTAAGTACATATCGAGTACTCACTACATTTTGAGTTTGATTTGAATTTTGGTACTGAGTACATTTTGACTACTGAGTACATTTGGTTCGATTACATTTTGAGTTCTGAGTACATTTTCAGTTTGAGTATATTTTGAGTACTGAGAAGATTTTGAGTTTCAGTAAATTTTGAGTTTTGAGTACATTTTGATTTTGAGTACAATTTCAGTACTGATACATTTTGGGTTTGAGTACATTTTGAGCACTGAGTACATATTGGTTTGAGTACATTTTCAGTTCTGAGTATATTTTCAGTTTGCGTATATCTTGAGTAGTGAGTACATCTTGAGTTTTGCTTCCCATGAGAGGCCTCGCCTGGCAACCTCAGCCGCCCTTTTAGGAAGCCAACAGGCAGTGGAGCAAACAGTTACACTGGCCGCTGCCGGCAGAGCACCAGGGGCTGGTGGTACACGCGCCACTTTGGCGCCACTTGCAGGCCTGGTGCCACCTTGAGTAAATTTTGAGTGGCAATATGAGTTTGAGTAAATTTTGAGTTCTCGGTGCATATGAGTAGCCTAGGGGGCAGATATCGTTGGCGGTTATGTTTCAAGTGCTGCTTTGGACTCGCAAGTCAGGTTAGCTGCCGGTACGGCCGCATTCGCGATGCGCATGATCGGTTGGTGCGGGGGGAGGGTTGTTATTTGGCTGCTGGGCGTGTGAATAATATTCGACTGGTGCGATCATAAAGAAGCGTTATCGCCAATTTTCTTCTTGATTGACTCTGTAAGAAGGTGGGTGTGGGTGGTGGGAAAGCACACGGCGGCGCTATCTTGCTAATTGTCAAAGGAGTGGTCGAAACTCGCAAGCTTTGCGAGCGAGAGGTGGTCTTGACGCGGCGGCGCCCGGTTTCAAACCCACGACTCTGGCCGCGACAGGAGGTACGTGGCGCTCTTCTCACTGCACTACAAGCGGAGACGCGAGCGTGGCTACGAACGCGCCTGGTGGTATTCCCTCATTCATATTATGAGCGCCGTCAAGAAATCTCGGGCAGTATTCTGCTATTCGATGCCTACCTGATGCGGGTCGGATGATCATGACGTCAAAATGACTTAAGCAATCGCCACCGCCCCGCCCTCGGAGAGCGCGGGTAGTGCCTGATGTCCCGGAAGTGCGTGTCAAGCGCCTTCGGGGACATTCTCATAACTTTGAAATGCTGCTAGATCGAAATTAATAAAATTGTTTGGATATAACAAAGCCTTTTCTGTTTGTGTGTTTTCACGGGCACTGCCGTTGCTGTTAATGCTAGCTGAACATGTTTCCACGCATTTATGTTTTTACTTTGTTTAGCTACGAGGCGCCAGGAAGCCCTGCTCGTGGTACAGCTGTTTTTAAAGGAGGAAAATTTGAACGCCGAGTGCAGGCACTGGACAACGATTTCGTCCCACCAGAGTGTTCTCTTGGGATGAAGAGCAACGTAAACGGCAGTTAATTTTCTTGTGCAGCTTACAGAGGACCATTCTATTTTTTTTAGACGTGAGCCCCCACTCTAGAGTGGGAGACAAAACTGTTTCCAAAGTGGCAGTATTTATGAGGACTGTTACGGGAGTATGATATTTTCATCAATTTTCTAACACCATGTCATTGTTCAGCCATCCTCGCTTCTGCAGTGAAATAAAACCGTTTTTCATAGTTATACGTGCGTGTTTTCCACACGATCAGATTGAGAACTTATATTGTCACGAAGCCGAGATGACGCAGTTGTCTTGAAGGAGAAACAAGTTTATTGGAGCAAACTTGTGCTCCCCTAACAACACAAAAGAATACAGAGGCAGCGAAGCAGCGGTCAACAAAGGGACTTGCGCAGGCTTGCGGAGGCGACTGCCGTCGAATCGAATGCCGCGGCGTCTGCTCTGCAGGCTTTTATCTTTAGGCGAAAGTGTTTCTCGAACCGTTCATTGAAATCGACAACATTGTATATCAGAGAAGATTATTAATCCAGGCAAGTGCCGTTAGGACGAAACAGTCTGCTTATCTGGAAGAGATAGTCCGTGTGGCATAAAAATAAAGAATGGAAGACGCGCTTCACGGACACAGATAACCGACCCAGGCGTGGCCGGACGGTAAAAACAAACAAATAAACAAACCCATATATTGTTCGCGGCAATATTACGGCAAGCTTCTTTTAATCTTTTAATGAAAGCAGGGCTGCAAGTGCAACATCAATGAAAATCAGGACTGACCTCCAATCTTTAGCGTCCCAAGGTTACGTTTCCCGCTTAGCTTTGTTTCATAAGCTATATTAAGATGCTATTCTGCGGGACTAACTGCTCTAACAGCCTCAGCATGTATCACGTCACAATAACCAAGCCCACAAATTTGTTGTCTAATCGTGCAACATGAACTAGTTTGCTCACTTTTTTCCTTGAAACACTCCGAGAATCAAACCACCTTCTCGCAAGAATTGTTTCCATCCGTGATAATTACTTGTTTCTACAATATAGGTACGACTGTTCAATGAGGTGTAATTTTTGAAATTGAGCACCTGCAGTGTATCCTTATATTAGCATATTTTGTAATTTCATTTCCCCATTTTTTGCCCTATCCTGGAGGTTTAAATAGGTAAAGTATATCGCAATACGCTTCGTTAAGTAAGATAGAGATCGAATTTTCAACCCTTTGTTGTTTTGCGGCCGTTACTCATAATGTACACAATTTCAGACACACTGGGTCTGAAGAGTTCTGGACGTGGAAAGCCCTGAACGAACAAGCAGTACTGTGGGCCTCAAAAAGAATAGGTGCCACCAATGAGCACTTTAAACAAGCTGAAGTAGAAAAGAAGTTTTGGCATTGCATCACAAACATAAACTTGCCCTTCTTTATTTTTGCAATGAAGATAGCATTGGTGTCTGTGCACTTTAAAAAGCTGTGTACATCAGTACAGAAATGCTTTAGTTGATTTTGTCACGATTATTTTTCCCAGAGTTGGTTACTCTTGGACGGTGCTGCGGCATGTAGACGAAAAGGAAACAGTTCAACATAACTTGTCACACTGATAGGAAAAGTTTATTACACCTTTGTAGATACTGCTGTTGGCATGTCAAATATTTTTTTAAAGGAGGTGTCCTTCATGATAGACAAAATCGCAATGCCACTCCTCCAAAATCTAAGCAAGCAGCCATCAAAGCACCGAGTGCTAGAATATAGGCAATGGTGGGGTAAAGAAAACTTTTGTGCCCATTTTTCTACTGATCATGACAATGTCAGAGTGAACCATGACAGTGAACTCTGAGTTAAGAGACAGCCTCCAACTTCTAAAGCATGTTTATTTTTTTTGCATCAACAGTGGAGATACACACTTGCCTATCGTGCTCTCTTAATAAATATGATCTGTCTGAGATCGCCAAACAAAGTCACCGTGCAATGGTTGTGCATTGTCATAATATAACTCTTGACAGGACGGAACTAAATGTGTCCAGAAGATTCCGCAGTATACTGAGTACGTTTTGTGTTTGTGGTACATGCATCATCATTCTTTGCTTGACTGCAGAATGACGGTTACAGTGTAATAAACAGAATTTTCTGAAGAGAATCTTGAAAGGTCTCTATAATCAGAACAAGGCCTCACGCCCCATCGAAACAGTTTTCACTGGCTATTCCAGATCAAGCAACACCATGTCAAGACATAGTATATAGTGGCCAAAGGCAAACCGACTTTCTGCGTTAACCTCACACAACCATGTCAAACACAAAATGACAAGAAGCTTCTCTACAGAAAACAATGCCGTGTAAGGGCATATTATATGCTACTTCAAAACAACAAAAAACAACTTTCTCCGGGAAAAACAAACACCGCACACCCCACACAATCAGAAAAGAAAGTTCAAAATGACATGTTCAGTGCCACTAAGCTGTCTGAAGATGCGTTGGTTGCCCTGCTCTGAACCTGCCTGCCCTTCAGGAGTAAGAATCATCGTGCTGGGAGGAGGCACCTCCTCAGCCACGTCGTCTGTATTGCTGCCCTCGTCCACTTGCCGCTGCTACAGCTATTGTCGTCAGTCGTTCCAACAGGTAGCCACCCAACACACTCTGACAATCTTTGCTGTCAGAAGAGGCCTATGACGAAAAGCTGGTGCTACTGCAGGAAAAGAAAACGGCTCTTGAGAACTGCAATGTTGCACTTCCCGGCAGACCACATCGAAGCATGTACGGCTTCGTACTTTTCTTCAGGTGTCTGGGGCATAGATGACGAGCAGGGGGTTTCATGAGCCACGACTCGAGCAGGTGGTCATCATCAACCACACAACTCGCCAGGCTTTACACATCGACAAAAGGGCGGGCAACAGTTAACAGCCAGTCACACAAAGGCACTGTAGTTTGCAGTCGCGGCCAGGGCCTTCATATTTGCGTGGCACACCTGAAAAAAATACACAACACAAATATGTACTAAAGCTTTAAACAAGTACATAGTTTGAAAAAAGAACAGGTAATAAACAAGAGCAAGAACACAAAGAACTGGTTACTTCGAACTGATTCATTCCGAAACTGCATGCAACAATGAACGACATCGCCGTGTTTATGTGTCTTCTCTTTAATCTTCGTTGTTTCACGTAGCAGGCGAATTAGAGCATGCAGGCGACATGACAGGAAAATTGGTTACTTACAACTATCGATAAGGGCCCTCCTACCCATCTATGCGGTACAACTGCGGAACACAACCCCCCCTCTCCACCCTGCATTTCGATATCGATAAACCCTTAAAACGAGCCGACAAGCTGAACTTGTCACATTTTCACTATGTGTCATGGAGGGGAAAACATGTCAGCCGAAGTGACAAGGCGCCGAAGCAGTTGACACACGATGAGGGCGGGGCGAGGGCGATATAGGTTACGCATATATTACACAGTTCATTATGAAGTCAGTTACACGCCAAACACAATAAATCTGTTTATCTTCCTTTATAAGTTTTTTTCTTTCAAGACGCTACCCTATTCGATACCTCTGAACGTGTTCATTTCAGCTACATTTATTGACATACTTTTTTGATAATATTTCACTTAAACGAACATAGGCCGGAGAGGTAAAAGAATATTTACCCATGCATCTGCTAAGTTTTTTTTTTCTTGACACACTATTGGATCATCCAAAATTGCAAATATTATGGGAGATCACTGCCACCACACGGCACCGCTAAAGACAAACGCATTTCAGTGACAGCTTTTCAGACATCGTGCTCCTTTTGCCTTCGATGCAAAACAATGGAGCTACATACTTTTTTTCTTGCGGAACAAACGTAGCCAGAAACACGAAGTACTTACCACCGTCCTTACGTCGCCGGGGTATCCAAACCCCTCGTGTGTAGGAGCTCCGTCAGTGCCGACACCACAGTGTGAACGCTGCGACTGGCGGCGGGGTGCGACAGTGTTCCATGGTGGCAGAAAACGCTTTGCAAACTGTCAGTTGCGAAGAGGAACACATCACGCAGGACCTTCGTATCTGTTGACACTTCGCTGCCCCTCGATGGCCGATAAAGGCTTCCAATTTCGCCGCCTTTGCAACGGCGTGAATGCGGCGGCTGACCGACGGCTGCGACACACCGAGAGTATCACCACCGAATGTAGAAAGCTGCCGGTGGCGAAGAACCTTAGCGCGCACATGACCTTCGCTTCCAGCCCCGTCGCACCTCGAGGCCTAACGTGCTCGCCGAGTGCGTCCCACAGCATGCGCGCCGTGTCCTTGTTGACGCGGAAACGGTGCTGAAAGTCGCCGTCACTCAGCCGACGTTCAGGTACGGGATCCTCTTCCAGCAGCTACGACAAAAGTGCAAACACAGGCGGCATAAACGCAGCCACCTTACAATCCGATGTGCTCTCAACCGCGCCGGATTTGCCCCCTCGTGCGCAGAAGAATAACCGGGAGACTTTGGCTACGTGACGTCACCCAAAACATAGCCAGCGTGACGCAGGCCGGCTGACATTTTCCGCTCCGAGCCATTCGCGTGAGACCCACCGGAGAGCAACCCCACCGGATTTCCACCGGATCTAATCCGAGGCGCGTGGCACGCCTAGCAGAATTCGGCCCCTATAAAAACGTGTCGAGCGCCATTGAAGCGACGGCACCCGGTTTCGCTTCCAGGACTCTCTGGCCACGACAGGAGGTACGTGGCGCTCTTCCCACGGCGCTACAAACCGAGAAGCGAGCATGGCTACGATAGCGCGTTATGTCCTTCACCCATTCAGATGGTGCACGCCGTCAAGAAGACCTATACAACGTGTCGATCTTTATATGATGTGTGGGCGAATGTTTCATGGTTACCGATAAGCATTTTAGCTTCACCCCTCTCATCATCATTCACTTCGTGGAGATGGCGGGATTTTTTGAAAACGCCTCGAGGACAACCTTACGCATCTGACCAAACATGGCCGACGAAACCAAATTCAAATAGTCTTCATCATACCTGTGCGCTTTGTGCATAATACCGTTTCATTCAACATCAAGCGTTATGTACTCCTTTGCCTGGAAAAAGGTACATAGCACGGGTGCCACCTTAGAGCCAATGCAGACGACTGGTTTCCTTCCACTTGCTTGCGGCAAGGGTGAAATCGGGCAGACTGGTCGGTCACTCAACATCCGACTACGTGAGCACAACAGCTCTTTGAAGGGCACACCTTACAAGCACTTAGAAGGGCATTGTAAGGAGTGCGGAAAGGATGCCTGTCAGCCTCTGTTTGATAAAAGGATAGTCATATACAGACACAAGGAAAGACTTTAAAGAGAGATAATCGAAGCGTACCCTAACAACAGATGGAATCAGTGTGCCTTATTCAGCCTTCACCGACACTGCAGAATGCTGATTTGGAATTTTCGGGACCGCACGTGACGTGACCATGGTGTATACCACGTTCTGTTTTTATTTCTTTGGGATTTTTTTTGCTGTATTTCTTTGTATTTTTGTTTCTATGCACTAGTTTGAGAACATTATTAAGTTTACGTTTTTTAACAGTATAAATATATATTCTTTCCAAAGAAATACCAGTTGCTAGTACCGCATTGTCCTGTGTCCTTTTCTACGTGTAGTCGTTTTCCCCACTTTTTCCCAGAATGGATCACTCACTCACCCAAGTTTCAATTCTGTTAAACGCAACCTGCTAGCCTAACGCACATACATACTACGAAAGGGAAACCAGTACCGGAATCTCTTCCTCCGACGAGAATGGCTCCAACAAAGCAAACAAAAGCAAGTGAAAGCATTAAACTTCAAAGACAGAATGTTCTCGAAGAATTGTTAGACACCATACTAAGACGGTTTGAGAAAAAGAATGAGGACATGCTTAAAAAATTTTTAAGAAGCATAGAACTTAAGTTCAGCTTTCCGGCTCAAGCCCAGTAGTACTGGCTTTGGACACCACGCGCCGTATTTAGTTCAGTGCTTAAAATCCCGGCTTCACCGCCGAGGTTGGTTTATCAAGAATGCATGTAGACAGAAAATAGCCGAATTCTTTCTGGCAACGCGATAGTCGAGCCCCGCTCAGCCGACAGGGAATATTAGGGCAGCTGTAGTGCAGCACTAGGAAATAGTCTGGTCTTTGTCAGGTAGAAGCTCCGCCTCCAGACGCACGTGCAGACCGCCACTGCGTTCTTCCACCCCCATCCTGCCTCCCGGCCTAATTGAGAGTGCTCAGTTATTTATCAATACTTCAAGCCTTGCCAGACTCTTACAGGAAGTGTGCACTCGCGGATCGCTGCATGCATGATTTCAAAATCGGGTGCACTGCGCAAGGGTGAAACAACGATTGCAATGCCCGTCGCTACGTACTGAACACTAAAACGAAAATAGAAAAAAACATCACAAATCGACCGAGTCACTGTTAAAGCACGCAAAAAAGTATATGCGCATTCTAAGATGTGCGGTTTACTGACCACACAGCTGTTGGAAAAACAAGAAGTGAAACACTGAGTTACAACGACAACCAAATAATGCGCAATGGGTCAGATCAACAAACAATGATACACTGATTCAGGCATGATTAGATGGTTCAAACACATGTTCAGGTGGCACCATCGCTTGCACACAAAGACCTCTCCACATTTTTATAAACACAGCTGTAACCAGAGCACATTCTTGACACAAGCTAGCTACACAACCTAACGCCTCTGGGTAATGAGCGCTTCAAACAAACGCAGTTCACGGTTTCACAATGGAGATTTCACCAAGATAAATTCCAAAATAAAAGCTGTAAAAGACCGAAGCGAAAAAATACGCCAAAGTACACAGCGAACCCAAGCACTACGACGGCAAAGTAAGTGCATTGCGACCCGAGTGCTGTGGTAGCGCTATCGAATAAACGCCGATTTCATAGCAGGAGGGACCTTGAATGAAATCCGACTACGGGAGGCTTTTTTTTTTCAACTGGCTGCACATGGTATTCTTCCCTGCCGCTAGTAACCTCGCGCCCATCGGGCCTGCGAAATGGCCCGGTATTATGGTGGACGGTTTGATGGCGTGAAGTTCTCGTGTTCAATTCGCCCGTTCTCCCCAAACACATTTTTTCCCTTGAAGCGCGCGCTTCCAACATCTGCTCACTGGCTGCTTGCCACCTCGCCAAATCTGCACGAGCAGAAGAATGCTTCTGCAGCTCCGCTGTGGGAAAGTAGTGACCAGAGGTTCGCATACCTGCTATGAACATCTAACGGTAACTGCCTAAATGTAGCTGCGGCGAATAAGGCCAATGTTTTTTTTTTATCAGACACTTCTAGTGTTGTAATGTAATTGTGTCGTCCTGCTGGTCTGTGACCATATTATTACATGACTGTGCAACGCTTATGCCATAATCAAGAATTACTAGATCCGCTAATGCTGCGGAGGCACGTACATGGGAGGATATCAAAGAAGAGTGGCAGAGGACATTTCGGTCATTGAGATATATGACGCGATAGCGCTTTATTGACGCAGAGGAAGCGTTTTGTAACGGACCTAATACTGCATTCAGGACTGGTGCTTCACGATCACTACAGCGCGGGCTTCTGGGCGAACCCTCGTAGGGACTTGGACAGTTGTCGTCGCTTGTCATAATTTTAATCATCGGCTCATGTAGTCACAGTATTAAAACACCGGAAAACCCGTTTGCGTCTCGCGCTAGAATGTAAGGCGAACTAAAAACACACCGGGGCACTCTTTTACGCCTCAGGCAAGAGAGCTTCTGGCTTTGAAAACAAAACACTTTTAAAGTGAAACTGTATACCCCTGCCCCCAAATGTTTCATCTCCGTTGGCAAAAGTGCGAATGCACAAAGAATACATTTATACACTGCATGCTTCGCCCCTTCACAAATTTAACGTTAGTGGAGACCGCCCGGTATTTTTAAGCACTGCATCCGGCGAGAGACCGAGGCCTTCTGTCGTTATATGGCTTTAGCTGTGATCCTGAAAGGTTGTAACACGGGGGTGGATGTCAATATTTATAAAAAAGCAGGGTATTGGTCAGTTTGAGCGAGAAAGCTACAACTGTCAAAGTGCTTTGCTATATTGTCTAGGCTGGAGTGAACGATGCAGTTTTGCGTAGGGGGAGAATGAATATGTTTACAGTGGAAGGAGCTGTTGGAGCACAGGAAAATGGGGTAAGCACATGGTAGAAAGCTCAAAGGTGTAACCTTTATTCTCGGGGACAATAAGCGAAAGCTTCTATTTGTGCCCTTTCAGTCAAATCGCGGTGATCTTGAGGTAACGAGATGACACAAGCTGTCTTCCATTTGTGTATAGAATTGGAATATGCTGTATGTCGATATTTCTAAGCACATTTCAATTGTAAACACCTCAGCTAGTTTCGCGGAAAAATTCGAATTGCGTGCGAATCTAAGCACTCGCTTTTATACCCAACCATCGCAAGGCGTATTTTTGACGAGCGGAAGCGGGCTCAATTTTAAGTTGTCGCCAAGTATTTTATAACAGTTTCAATTACAAACCCCTCCAACCGAACAAAAGAAACTTTCCTGGGGGATACTGAAAAAGGCTTCCCAAGCGGCAACACGCAATTACATGGTTTGCTGGTAGCTGGGCATAATACGAAAGCGTTGCACGAGAATTTTGATGTGAGAATTTCTGCTGATGTGAGATGTGAGAATTTCTGCACTCGAAAATGTCCGCTTCAGTGAAGAAGGTAGCGGACAAACAGGTACCATCAAAACAACCAAGCCCTACGCCATGCCACCAGTGACAAACAACCTAGATCAACTTTGATGGCCATTACCCCATCAATGATGACCAGTACTTGCTACAACCGTTACGTTATATGGCAATAGAATTTCAGGTGCTTCCGAAGGAATAGAGTGAACCTAAATCAATTTAAACTTACCCACATCAAAGAAAGAACCGAAAAAATCTACCAGAAAGAAACGCTAAGGCCAGCCAAACTCCCCAATTAGAAAACATTCGGTCAAGAAAATTAACACTCCTCCAGCGATAGCGACAAGGCACCGGTGATCGCCAGCCACATCAGGTGCAATCTACAAGTAATACTACATAACCCAGACCTAGCAAAAATCAACCATGACTTCACGGAAATTACTGCAACCAAAAAAGAGGGAAAGAAAGTCTTTTCATACTCAACGTGTACATCAGCCCCAGTAGTAGCCACGTCTGCCAAGCTACTCTGCGAAATAATTGATATAGCCAAGATACTTGCCCTTACCTTAACAGTACCAGCACGGGGCACCTTGATTAATCTTCGTTACGGTATTGGGGATACCGGGGACCCAGAGCCCCCATAAACCGACCATGGTAATGAGTTCTAGGGTAAACTGCAGAAACCTGAAACGGTGCGAGCCAGAGCCCAGGTCAAGCGCCGGCGGATGGGCTCTCTGTCCTTTTACCAGGCAGGGAACTCTGGGACGTGTCTCGGTATCACGATAACTCGAGCGAAGAAAGTAACTATACACCAGCGTCCCGTGCTTTTATACATATAGTATGTTTATTTTTAAATTACCCAAACCCAATGACAGTCCCCCTAAAAGGGGTAGCACGGAACTATTCTTTCTACCCCTACCGACCATCACAATACAAAAACCTGATAACTACCCCAACTTCTTGGTAACTGAATCTCTTGAACAGGCGAGGCCTATTGCTTCAGAGTCCGCATTCTTCATTTCAAAGTTTCTAGAAAAAGTAATATAGGGGAATCCTATAAAGCTACAAATCAAAGAACCGGCGAGATCTTGGTAAGGTACACAGTCAAAAGCAGGCCCCAAACTCCTGAAGCAGAGCTGAATTGCTGATTGTCACATCAAGGTCCCACCCCACCGCAACCTCACCAGCTCGTAGGGAGTGATCTCGGAGCCAAATCTGGGAAACGACACCGAGGCTGATCTTGAAGGCCTTAGAGTCAAGGTTTTATGGAAGTCAGGCACATTACCATAACGGATGATAAGGTAGTACCCACTAAACATATCATCCAGGCATTTGACCGTTTTATTCTCCCAGAGCACATCAATGCTGGTTTCATATGGTGCTCCGTCCGAGCGTGCATCCCGAACCCGCGGCGCTGTTTCAAATGCCAGCGGTTCGGCCATGATACCTAATCGAGTCGGTGAAAAATAACCTGTGTAGAGTGCGCCTCACATGACAATCCCATATATAATGGTAGTTCACAACAACTTCTCTGCATTACCTGTAAGGTCACACACACGGCCTTCTCAGGGAAATGTTAAAGTTCCAGCTCGAAAAGAAAATAATAAACATATACGTCATGAAAAACATCACCTTCCCGGAGGCGCGAAAAAGGATAACTCCTTCCCCCTGGGGAGGTACGCGAACGCGGCTTGCCGGGCGCGGAGCGGCGTCTGGTTTCAATTGGGACCCACTACCGCGAGACGGACCTGGTCCCGCCCCCGCTCCCCATCAGGTGGCCTCCGCTGGCCGGTCCCACCCCCACACCGCTCGCTGAGCCCGTAGTGCCTGTGGTGGTAACCACGAAGCTTATGGATGCCGATCATCCTCTGCTTCATCTCCACCGGCCCAAAAGCAAACGAGAGGACACGGAGGTAATAGAGACGGAGGCACCCGCATCCCCTCCTTCCGGCCTCACTACCTGTGCCATCTGCGCTGCTCTCAATGCCCTCGAAACTGGCAGTGCTGCACAAAGAACTCCAAAAGGGACCCAAGACTAGGAGCTTTGTCCGCTTGCCTTCAGATGACGACATGGAAGTCAAACCCTTCCAGCTTTTATCACATAGAAAGGAACGGGCTGTGGCGTCCAAGTCAATAGTGAAGGTGAAAGAAACCCTTCCAACAGTTCAAGCCGCTAAAGCAGAGACATAAAACGAAATATACCAGCCTCTCTAAACGTTAATAATAGGAAGAGAAAACATAATCCACAGAACTGCAGAGGCCTCCTTAAAAATCTTGATGATGTCTACTAAATAATCCATCCCAAAGTGCCAACTGTGATGTGCCTCAGGGAAGTGCATTTAAACTCTAAACTAATAAAATTGCTAAACAATGACATGGTATTTAAAAAGGATAGAGGTGGAGGTGGTAAATCCGCAGTTGGTGTGACCATCATTGCCCGAAAGTGAATTTCGCTCCCCACTGTCCAACTACAGAACACTCTTGAGGCTGATCACATCGGGACGATAATCTTCAATGGACTTATAACACTAAGGTCTCTGTACATCCCTCCTGACTTCCAGCTGTAGAGCTCATATTTCGAGGGGGTGATAGATCAGCTACCCTAACTATACACCTTCACCGGCGACCTGAATGCACAAAAATCTCTTTGGGGATCTGCTCTCACGGGTACCACAGGTCCTCTCATACATATGTAAATTCCTATTCTTAACATCGTCGGGAGGATGTCTTTCAAAATAGAAACAGCCTGCATACTATAATACAGGACACAACACGTATTCACACCTTGAATTGGCAATTGGTTCTGAAGTTCTCTTTCCTTGTCTTGTCTTGTGTGGGGCGTGGGCATGAACCCATAAAGCAGTGGCGACTTCCCTATTTGACTAACATATATAGGTAAAGGCATAGGCAGTGCTTCTTCCAGATCAGATTCAATGAAGCCAGAGAAAACTGGAATACACTTACAAAAATATCCTATCTAAACTATACACATTCATAACACACCTACACGTAGACGAAGCCGCCCAACTCGTCACGGCGCACGTCCTTGACGCCACCGAAAAGTCCATTCCATACGCCTCTGGTGCTCTGGGCAGCCAGACGAGGCCGAGCTGGAATACCCCAAGCCCAGAACAAGGCCTGGGTTATCCTCCATTGGTACCCCAAGTCCGAAACCTTTTATTGTGCAAAACGGCAAAGGCGATAGGAAAACTCGCGCGCCGTGAGGCAAAACGACAGAGGTCACACCCATTCATATCATCCATATACATACACCGACACTCACAAAGCCTGGACATGGATACGCAAAAAGGACAACAAAAACACAGCCTGCCTTTGGTCAGCACAACAGGGGACATATTCTAAGACAAGGCTGAAACATTCGCACAACACTTTTAACACATGTCCAGTTCAGCACACTTCATAAACACTTTCATAAAACACAATCATACCAAAAAGAAGCCTTTACTAGATTAGAATACGTCTACATGTTCTTATAACCAAGCGTTTTCACTGCATCAGCTAATTGGTTGCTCCGAGAACCTGTAAACCCTCAGATCCAGGCCCACACATCACATATACTATGATAAAACACCTACACGCAGACACACTTGAAACGCTTTTACATCTATATAGAAGTTGAAGTGTTTTATGTGTGTCTCTGGGGGCACATTCCACACTCTTGGAGGGAGGCCATTCAAGTGGCTTTCCTGAAGGCTGGGAAATGACCCGTCATGCCCCTCAAGTTACCGTCCCATAGCCCCGACAAGCTGCCTGTGCGAGCTACTCGAGAAGATGATAAATCGCAAGATTATATAGTTTATTTATACAACGGTCTTCTCCAGAGCTGCCAGGCTGGCTTCAGGGTGGTGCGATGGACGAACAATCAACTCATCGGAGTTGACTCGTACATCAATAATGCCTCCGTGCATGAACACCGTAACTGTGTTTTTGGCCTCGAGAAATCCTACGACACGGCTTGGCTTTACAGTATTCTTCTAGAACTGAAGTCATTCGGTGTTTCAGGAAACATGTTAAAAACCCTTGTTTCGAGCGAGAGTTGGTTGTGCACTCTCAAAGGTTCACGTTCAAGAAAATAGCGTGCCGCGAGGTGTCGTATTGAGCTCCACTCTCTACATATTAAAAATGAACTCGCTTGAGAAGGCACTGTCACATATAATTACTTATTTCATGTATGGAGGTCACATGCAGATATCTTTTAAATCATGTCATCTGTCAATCTGTGAAAGTCAAGTCCAGCAGGGCGATAAGAAACTGGACGGGTGGGCAGACAATAATGGTTTTACACTTAACACTGGAAAAAGTTCTTTCGTTGTGTTCTCCAGGAAGCGTGAGTTCCCCGTGGAACCAGACATTTTTCTTAATGGTGAGTACGTTCCTGTAAAAAAGGAACACAAGTTTTAAGGTGTTGTGTTTGAACAGAAACTCGCATTAATTCCGCACACCAAGGAGCTTGAGCATAAATATCTCAAAACAATGAATATCATTAGGTTTATCTCCGACCAATCCTATGGGGCTGACAAAGACTTCCTGCGGCACTTCTATACTGCTCTGGTTGGGTCTCGTTTAGAATACGGCAGTGTGGTATGTGGGTCGGTGACTAAAAGAGCATTGCAAATTCTTGACCCAGTGCTACACTTGGGGATCCGTCTTTCGTCGGGTGTTTTCGGACTAGCTCGGTCGAAAGTTTGTTTGTCGAGTGTAACAACTGCACCCTTGAGAACCAACGGACATACATGGATTTGTTTTATGCTTTTAAAATTCCATCACTAAAAAACTATCCTTTTCATCTCGTCTTTAACAACACATCCACACCTCGGCTGATTGTAAATCGCTCATCCATTCCTCTGCCTTTTTCGCTTAGAGTGAGAGAGCGAACGTCGGATCTCAGCGCTTCGTTTCTAGATTTGTACAGATCATCACTTTACGATGTTTTACAGCCTTCGCAAGTTCGCTCTGTGTCCTGTGACCTTCCTTTTATGAAACTTTACAAAAATCGCGTACCACGAATTTCAAAGCAGCCACAACCGTGGTCGTGCAGACTATTTTTTTTTTCAGCAGAAGCATACTGGATTTTGCGCACTGACAACAGATTCTTGAAAACAAATTTTGCGATGCGATTATCTATACAGACTCCTTGAGTGTTGTTCGAGCTTTGTAATCCCACACACCCTGAAAAAAACACATAGGTAATGTCGTTTTCACCACGGTTATGTCTGCCTATGCACAAAAGCATGAACTGGTTCAGTGCTGGGTCCCAGAACACTCTGGGATCGCCGGCAACGAGTTCGCAAACGAGAGGGCCGCTGCTGCACTCAAGAACACTGTAGATATTACAACGGCACCCTATACAGACCTCTTCACAAATAAGGCGACACTTCCATACAGCAGGACAAACACACTTGAGTGAACATACAGACAAGAGACTACTTGTGATAAAGCCACACTTGTGACGGTACGAAGCTGCCTCACACAACAGACACGCGGAAGTAGCCTTGGCTAGGCTACGGAAAGGGTAAACGCATGCAACGCACTCGTATCTGCTCACCGGATCTCCTAGACCTCAGGGCAGGAGGGGCGGGAAGGCCTTATCCCTAGTTCACGTACCCATTCAATGCAAGGCACTCGACACCACAGGACGCAAACATTTTTCTGAACTGTACAGGCAAAACATCCCTCTACACCCATCACACTTCTCGGCCGACAACCCAATGATTTCTAACAGGCGTGTTTTTTTAGTTTTTATCAGACGTCAAGTTTTTACAATTTCTTTCGTGTCATGCATATTCAACCTGACCCTCGACACCAGCCATCTCCAAGCATTCACTTCACTTTTGTTTATTACTAGACCATTTAAACAATTTAATTGATTTGATTGTGGGGTTAACGCGCCGACGCAACGCAGGCGATGAGGCGCGCCGTAGTGGAGGGCACCGGATTAATTTTGACCACCTGGGGATCTTTATCGTGCTCCGAAATCTCGTACACACGGGCGTTTTTGCTTTTCGCCTCCATCAGAAAAGCGGCCGCCGCGGCCGGGAATCGAACCCGCGACCTTGTGCTCAGAAACAATTTAATTGCACCTCTGTCCTCATCAAGTAACTTTGACTTTGTCACTCTTTGCCCTTGTCGGCTTTTTGCCAATAAACTCAAACCATCCCCCGCAGGGGGCACCTTTAGCAATCTTGGTGACGTTGTTGGCGACACCGCGGACCCTGAGCCCACAAACAAAAGCTGGATCCAACCGTGGCGATGTGTTGTATGATGAAGTGTAGAAACCACAAACGGTGGTCGTCAGAGGCCAGGTCAAGCTCGGGCGGATGGGATCTCTGTCGGTTTTTCAGGCAGGGAGCTTCGGGACCTTTTAAGATATCAGGGTAAGGCTGACGAGGAAAGTACACCCGTCACCCTGCTTTCCAATGTATCATATGGCATTTTCCAACCCCCCAAACGTGATCAGCTCCCTGAAAGAGGCCGCACCGAAATTTCGTTCCCACCTCTTTCAACAACTGTTTTGTCAACAACCGTAAATAACTATGCTCGTTTTCTGGTGATCGAGTCGGCTGACTCAGCAAGACCTGTCGCTTCCATGACCGTATTCTTCAGGTTTAAATTTCTGCAAAGCGCAATAGGTGTAAAATATCAAGCTAAAAAGCTCAGGACCAGAGAAATCCTTGTACAACTATACTCCGAACAACGACCCCGCACACTTTTTGCACAAACCCGCATTCATGATCTGGACATCAGGGTAACACCCCACAAGAGCCTAAAAAGCTCCCAGGGTGTGATTTCTGAGGCAGATGTCCGGAAGGAAACAGATGCCCACCTTCTCGGAGGTTTATAGAATCAGGGCGTCACTGCTGTGCGGCGCATCACGATGAGTAGGGACGATAAAATAACCCCTACCACACACATTATCCTTGACTTTGACAGCTCCGACTTCCACAATATATAAATGCAGGCTTCATTCGAATCTATTCGTCCTTACATTCCGAACACCCGCCGCTGTTCTAAGTGCCAGCGGATCGGGCACGGTACAAACTCTTGCCGTATCCGAACGACCTGTGCAAAATGCGCGGCGTACGATCACCCCAGTGACAACTGCCCATCCGACACCCTCACTTGTGTGAACAGCGGGGGCCACAGGCTGCGTACTCCCGCAAATGTGAAAAAGTTCAAACAGAGAAAAAGATCATCAACGTTAAGGTCACTGAAAACAACCCTTTCCCAGAGGCCCGAAAGAGGTTCGCCTCTTTCCCCCCGGGGAGGTACGCCGACGCAGCTGGCCAGGGGGCGGAGCGGCGTCTGCTTTCGGCTGGGACCCAGCACCGCGAGTCGGACGTGGTCCCCCCCGCACCCCGCCGGGTTGCCGCATGCAGCCCAACCCGGCACCATGCCGGTTGCTGAGGCACCAGCTGTTGTGGTGGCAACCGTCTCTGTTGGGACCGGGGCCGCTCCCGACCTTAACTCCCCGTCCTCCAGTGCATTGGAGGGTGCCGAGGGGATGGAAACCGGGAGCACTACATCGGCTCGCACCGTCCGTGCCACCTCTGGATATCCTACCTGTGGCGGTGGCGGCTCAAACGAAGAGCCCCCGAAGGGGGCCAAGTCTGGGGGGCCTGTTTCGACGGGCACACCCAAGGCATAGGACGACGATGTGGACGTCGTGCCATTCTTGCCTGCAACGCAGCGCTAGGAGCGGCCTACGACGTCTAAGCCCGAGAAAGGCCCAAAAAGCCCAATCCAGGAGTCACAGCGCCGAAAGACGACACATAAACATGCACACTCCAGTAGCTCTCACACTTGATATTGGGAAGAGAAAACAAGAAACAATGGAACTGTAGAGGCCTTCTTAAAAATCTTGACGATGTGTACGAGATACTGAACTCTAATCAACGAAGTGTCCTGTGTCTTAAAGAAACGTATTTGAATTCCAAACAAACAAAATTCCTAAATAGGTACATGGTATTCAGAAAGGACAGGGTTGTCTGCACATACTCTTCGGGTGGTGTGGCCATTGTTGCCAAGAAATCATACCATTCCACCCTCTCTCTTTAAACACTGTCCTTGAGGCTCTAGGAATCCGTACGATAATATATAATAGGTTGATAACGGTATGCTTCGTTTACAACCCTCCAGATTTTACACTTCTGAGCTCTGATTTCGAGGCAGTAGTTAAGCGGTTACCCGAACCGTACATTCTGACATGCGACCTTAATGCGCCCAACTCACTTTGCCGCTCTTCCCGAACGGACTCCCGAGGTCGCCTCATGAAGAAGTTTCTTACATCCTCCGAAGCATGCCTTTTTAACAAAAAACAGCCTACATACCATAGGTTAGGACACAATACATACATACATCTTGACTTGGATACTGGTTCCGAAGTTATCTTTCTATGTCTTGAGTGGGGTGTGTACACGGACCCATATGGTAGTGAACATTTCCCCACTTCATTAACATATATAGGTAGGGGCCCAATATGTCCATCTTCCCATAAAAGGTTTATTGAATCAAAAGCAAACTGGGGCACATACACACACATATCTCAACTACACCACACATCCATTAAACACCCACACGTGGAGAAAGCCACCCAACTCATCACGGCGCACATCCTCGACGCCATCGAAAAGTTCATTCCCCAGGCCTGCAATGCGTCCCGCAACCCAAGGAGGCCCTGGTGTAATGAGGACTGCAGGAGGGCGCGAGAGGCCCAGAACAAAGCGTGCGGTGTCCTTCGCCAGTGCCCCACGTGGGATAATCTTATTTTGTTGAAATGGGCAAAAGCCTTTGGAAAGCGTGTGCGTTGTGAGGTGAGAAGGGAGAGTTGGCGCTCTTTTCTCACTTCCATCAACTCATACACAGACATTCACAAGGTATGGACAAGAATACATAAACCTTAAGTTCAACATACAGATATCCTGCCCCGGGTCAGTAGAACAGGGGACACACTCAAAGACCAGGCCAACACACTCGCACAACACTTAAAACACGTGTACAGCTCTGCACATTAAACAAACACTTTCGTGTAACACAAAACATACTGTTAGAAGAAGTCCTTGCGAGATAGTAATAAGTCGACTTCATCTAATAACGCCCCCTCCTTTCTTCAAGAGCTGAAGATCGCACTCAGTACTTGTAAACCTTCAGCTCTAGGCGCGGACATTACATAAACTATACTACAACATTTACACAGAGACGCACCTGAAACGCTCCTTACCTATACAACAAAATGTTCCTTTCGGGGCGCCTTGCAGGGTCTTGGATGCAGGCCATCGTGGTTGCTTTTGTGAAGGAAGGAAAGGATCCGTCTGGCCGTGCTAGTTATCGTCCCATCGCTCTAACAAGCTGCCTGTGCAAGCTGCTCGAGAAGATGATCAATAAAAGACTTGCGTACTTTCTTGAGTACAATGGTCTTCTCGAGAGCTGGCAGGCTGGCTTCAGGGTGGGGCGATCAACAAATGATCAACTGGTTTCTTTAGAGGCTTTCATTTAGGATTCATACACACACAAGCAATACTGCATGACGGTATTTTTCGATATTGAAATCGCATATGATACGGCATGGCGGTACGGCATTCTTAGAGACCTAAAATCCTTTGGTATTTTAGGTAACATACTGAACACTCTTTCTAGTTACTTGTCTACGCGAACATTTTGTGTCAGAGCTGGGTCGGCACTATCAAATGTTTACGTGCAGGAGAATGGCGTGGCTCAAGGTGGTGTTTTGAGCTGCACATTACTTATCGTTATGATGAACTCTCTCTGAAAGACACTGCTGCCCTCTATTTCTTGCCTCGTTTACGTCGACGGCGTTTAAACATCTTTTATATTATGTAACATCTCTATATATGAACGTCAGGTATAGCTTGGGGTAAACAAACTTTCTCGCTGGGCTGACGAAAATTGTTTCAGTCTTAATCATCCGAAAAGTACCTGTGTTGTGTTGAAAAAAAGGTGAGGCATTCTGCCCGATCCTGAAATTAAACTCAATGGTGATTCAATCCCAGTGAAAAAAGAACACACGTTTTAGGGTGTGGTGTTTGACGAAGAACTTACTTTCACCTCTCACATAAAACCACTCACACAAAAACGCCTAAAAAAAGAATATTCGGAAAGTCCTGTCTCACCAATCATACGGTGCAGACAAACAACTTCTGCTTCGCATTAATACCGCGTTGGTAGGGTCACGGTTATACTACGGAAGTGTTGTTTAAGGGTCAGCCACGAAAACAGCACTGAAAATGCTCGACCCAGTGCTTCACTTGGGGCTTCGCTTGTCTTGTGGCGCATTCCGTACTAGTCCTGTTCACAGTCGCTATGCAGAGTGCAACACGTGATTTTTACGGCACCAGCGAATTTATGGTGACATTCTATATGCCTCCAAAATCTCATCAATAGATAACCATACCTTTAAACCATTTTTAATGATATATCCACAACTAAACTCTTTTTAACCGTTCATCAATTTCTGTTCTCTTCTCGCAGAGAGTGAGGGATGAGGTGACCATTCATGAGGTCTTCTTCTTGGATACATCCAAATCATTACACACTGATCTTGTAGCACCATTGCCTCACCATCCTGTGTTTTCTGACTTGTCTTTCGTTCAGTACAATAGGAAGAGGACACCAGGAACTGGGATTTTGCAGCGTTTCTTGTATCAGCAGGACAAATACACCACTGCAGAGTTTTCAGTGATGCATCTAAAACGTTCACTGCAGTGTCTTGTGCTGCGTATGGACCCAATTTTGAAGCATGTAGAAGCATGAACGTAAAGACAAATATATCTACGGCAGAGGCATACGGCATTTTTCTAATTATAAGTCACATAGTTGAACATCATATTTATGAATCCATTATCAATACAGATTCGCTGAGCGTCGTTCGTGCATTATTATCCAGAAAGTCATCGAAAAACCATGTCCTTAATCTTGTCCCCAAATCATTTATGCTAGCTCATTCATCAAACCTTGGGGTGACTGTGTGTTGGGGTGACAGCAGGCATAACAGACATTGATTAACTTGCCGAGCAAATGCAAACACAAGCAGGAACAGCAACGAAGACGATACCCGAAGGACCAGATCTTAAGCGGGTTGACAGCAAACTCTTGCACATGTGGGAGGATAAACAGAGCCTTCACAGACGGTTTAGCAAACAGAAGCTAAGCCGCAACCTACGAAGGCGAATCACGTATTTGAGCAGGGAAATAGAAGGGTATGCTAAAACGTGGCCCGCCCGAATCGGTACAGCACGTGCAAAAAAATTGACTTGCAAATGGGCCTTGGGAAAGCCTTGAATATACTTCGGTATCTAATAGATTCCCGGTAATGCAAAAGCACCCAGAGACACAACCTCAGCAAGATCATACAGGATTATCCAAGATCGACAAGGACCTTATGAAAGAAATAAAAAAAAAACATTGAACGAAACCTGGCGGAGAAGCTCAAACCGTAAAGGCCCGTTCACACTTGCGACGAAACCGAGAAAAGCGATGAAAGTGACGGAAATTTCTGTCGCTTTCGCCACCTTTCATCCCTTTCGTCGCGCGACGAAAGCGATCGTTCTCGACCAAATTTTGTCGCCTCCGTCGCGCCGTCGCTTATGAAGCGGAAGCAGGAGGCGAGACTTCCTGACGTCATATCCTGCCAAAGCACCCGGATGCTGTGTCTCCACAAGCGGCAAAGCTCCCGTGAAGTCTCACTCCGAGCGCGAGACAATAACAAGAAAAGCAAAAAATAGTCGTCGCCCGTCGCTCGATGTCGCGTGCAAGTGTGAACAGGAAGGTGGAGGTCGCTTTTGCCTTTGTCGCTTTATCGCGTCGCTTCGTCGCAAGTGTGAACGAAAGAGGGAAATTGAAACCCCGAACTCGACCGCCCCGTTACAACAGCAGATGTCTGGGAAGTCATTCAGGACTTTGGGACAAAATGTGCACCGGGAAAGAATGGGAATACAAACAAAATTGTAAGAAATCCCAATGACGATTTCGTAGAAGCACTTACACAGTATATGCCAAAAATGAAAAACGGAGAACATCCCGAAGCAATCAAGAACAGCAAGATCATCTTGATTCCCTAAACTGGAAACAAGTTAGGGGTAGAGAACCTACGACCAATTTCCCTGACTTGGTGCAAGGGAAAGATTATAGAGCACGTTGCACTCAGAAGACCTAATGAATATATGAAGAAGAAGAATATATACCTCCCTTATGATCATCTTTAGAACAAAGTTAAGCACTCAAGACGGCCTACTAGAGCTCAAACGTCAGATTGTAGGCGAAAATTGCCCATCATCGAGCAACAAAAAAGCCAAGCAAGGCCAAGACCCAACAAAAGGCCTTCGATAACGGGCGCCACAGCGCTATCCTGGAAAATGTCAGGACATTATAAATTTGGTCTAGGACGTACCATTACGGGAGGGTTTCCTCTCGCGCAGAACGGCAAAAATAAGAATCGGCCGTATTGAATCAAACCAACTCGATCTGGGTGTGAGAGGCACACCGTAAAGGTGCGTAATCTCCCCCTTCTTGTTCAACATAGCCATGATCACAGTGCCTTCGAAATTGAAGAAAATAGAAGGCCTACTGCATAGCATCTACGCGGATGGCCTCACGCTCTGGGTAACCAGAGGCAGTTATGATGCCATACAAGACACCATTCATTCAGGAAGCAATTATTACTATAGAGACGTACGTCGAACCAAAGGGTCTCGTATGTTTTCTAGAAAAATGATAAGTACTACTATATCAGGCGAACAGGGGCACAATCAAAGACTATTTTCAATCTCCGTTATTCAAACTACAAACAAAAGATGGGCTCATTAAAATAGTGCAGATAATAAAAGTCCTGGGTCGGCGAATTTAAGAAATGTCCCAACACCGAAGCCATCAGGCTATTAGAAAATAGCGCATTCCAAACGACCCAATTGATTTCCCGAGTCGCGATTAAAAACCAAGAAATCATAAAAGCCAGTCTGGTCAGACTGATTCAGACTTTTTCCGCTGTAGGGTTGTGTCCAGAGCGCCATTCCTCTCTCAACACAGACGAAAGAAAAAAAGATCAACAATATACTTCTAAAAACAAATAAACAAGTCTTAGGCATACCTATAACAACGCTAACCAACAAATTCGATGCGTAAGGGCTGACAAATTTTTTGACCAGCTAAACGAAGCGAAAAAAATCTCCCCATTGGAGGGGCTCACGAAAGTCAGACTGGAAGACATGTGCGGTGATCCCTAAGCATTGTTATGATTCGCAGCATTCAAATAAAGTTGACGTTCCCCCCCCCCCCCCCCCCGAAGCACAAGAACAATTTCAAATTCCTCGTTTACTCAGGAACATGGACCCATTGCATAACCAACCGCGCAAACAAAAAAGAGCCAAAGCTACCCTAAATCGCTTTGAAGAATCCAAGGTCGCGATATACATCGAAGCGGCTGAACACTGAAACCACACTGCCTAGGCAATAATGGCGCTTTACGAGCACGGCTGCCTTATACTCTCAGAACCACTCTGCGGAAGCACACCTGAGACTGGGGAAGAAGCTGACATTACCACAGCGCTGGCATCAACCGAAGCAATATAGATAATCTGTAGCTCCATGACAGCAGTTATATGCTTGCCGCATATGTCAAATGTCGCATATGTCACATGGTCACTTAGAGGAATTAAATATTTTTAATGATTGCAGAGGCAAACCTACCCAGTGGATCAGAAAACATTACATCAAAAACAATCAAAAAGAAATGTTGGGCGAGTCGTAGGTTCAGCATGATGTGAATTAACAGCGCCATAAACGACGAGGGACCGAGAATTCACAGCGCTCGAATTGTGAATATTATGTTTCAGCGCAGGTCTTGTGAATTACTGCTCTGTCCCTCGTCGGGTAAGTGTCCATTACTTCTGATTATAAAATAAACAATCAGTGTTGTGGAGACTACCACGACGGGGATGTACCCCCAACCCTTTACTGTACAGTCAATATTATCCCGAACTGCACAGCGAATCGCTGACTGCACCGGCCATCTGCCCAGGAAGGGACGACCTGAACGACACACCCTGTGCCAAGCCTGCCACCATCACCACATATAAAACAAGAAGAACGATACCTACAACGGGGAAGTGGGAGGCGATACTGCTCAGCTCGGATGCCGAGTCTTAGTCTTGCGCTGTCCGGATGACCGAGTCCGCCGCCAAGGAGCTGGCGCTGCTGGCCGATGGCTGAAGAGGGAGGGAAGAAAATTCAAGCCTACCCCCCCCCCCGACCCCATCCTGGTCAAACAATGAATTTACTTCTCTCTTGCAATCTGAAATTATGGCCAGACACCATTCCGCAGAAACGACGCTGGGTGAACGGGGCGAAGCAGGTTAAAACTCCTGCAAGCATGTTGGTGTACTTGAGTTACGGGCGCAGGGGGTGGGTCCTGTTTGTAGAAAAGAGCATAGAACCAAGTGGCAGCTGAAACACTGCAGGGAAACCTGTAGAGGTGTCATGCGAAGACGCGGAACACAAAGGCCCAGAGACTGCGGGGGGAGAAAAGACGCGTTGAAAGAATGCGACGACAGAAAGGGAGACGCAAGGCACGCGATGGCAAGGCGTGCCTTGCCCCCCGCTTTAGAGCCGAGTGCTCGAGACTACGGCTCGAGCTCGCGCCGGCCGCAAGGCAATCGGAAGTAGGCAGCGACAGCGGCCAGTGGCAGAGGCGGCCCCGTGAACAAATACGGAGGGATGATCGGCTGGTGGAGGGTGACCGGGATGCACGGCGGTGGGGCTCACCGCACCCGTTATGTACTCGAAAAGCTCATACACAGGTGCCACCTCCTGGACATCTCGACCGCAAGGAAGTCGTCTCACCGCGCATCGGTGAAAGATGGCCGGCGCTTTCAGAGAGCTACGGTGCCCACGGTGGTGATGGCAGGCGGTGCTCGCTGCCCTACCGCAGTCTAGGAGACGCCACATTTATGCTACCAGGCGTGTGATTCAACGACCGGACGTGCTGACATCGTCAAGTCACAATCCCGTACTGTGTGTCTCTTTCCTTCACGCCTCGACTTAGACATCGTCCCCTTTTTTTAAACTCTCGCTACGGTTCTCCCTACGTCTTGATACATTTACCCATTGTTAGCTTGCCGTCTGTGTCTGTTGTATTTTGTTTTGGTTTTGAGTATTATATGGGCTAGTCTCGCTTACATCTTCTGTTTCTATTTACCACCACCCGCGAACCTGACATTACGTCCACGACAGGACGAGTTTAGTTTTTTTGTGTAAAATACTCGTAGACACCCACCGTGGACACAGAAGAGATATTAGAACTTTGGGAGCCTTTATTATTTAGCAGCTAAAAGCTATCAGACCGAGTGCTCGCGGGGCAAAGGAGGTAGCGCGAGGAAGAAGATCTAGACTTAGCAGCCCTGATCGAAATACCCCAGTTGAACCACAAATTACAAAATGAAGATGGCTACTTCATTTACAGCTTCCTGATATTGAGGCGACGCGAAAAGCAGAAAGTCAATCTAAGCATGGCAGGTTTGGTATATAAATCCGAAGGTATCCAATCATGCGGATGGCTTTGTTAATTATTTGTTCAATAGGCAATGACCATGAAAGCTACGAAGGTATGTGAAGCCTTAAGTAGCGATATGATGTCACGGCTTCGTGCAGTACATTGTTGAGATGATAAAGGGCGGGAGAAGTTGAAATCCGTAAGACACGCATAGCTTTGCAGTTCAATGTGCCAGTTCCTACACCATGCGACTACTCCATCAATATCCTACTGAAGAAGAAGAAGAACAAAACATTTATTGAATACAGTAGACAAGTAATATAAAAGTACAAAACTTTTCTGAGAAGGGTCTGCAATTCGAAGCCTGTGCGGGGACCCTCGGTAAGTTAACAACAGGGGTAATCACTGAGTAAACTTCTGTCAGCAAACAATAAGTAGCGACAAGCAATAAATATCCAAAAAAATCAATAATTAGCATAAACAAAATATATTGGAAAGGTATTGGAATTAAAACATAAAAACAACTACAACATTTCGAGTAAACCATAGAAACAGGAAAAGTACGAGGTAGGTGAACAAGGCCATCATATCAATTGCACATTAGGAATGACTAACAAGAACAAAAATAAGCGATAGAAACACAATTAATCAGGTGAGAGATGGTTTTTCAAGGATGATAAAATCAATAAACGCATTTAGCGGATTTAACTGCAGCTGTTAGAGTATTCCAATTTGGTATGGCTGTGAAAGATGAAGTCATCTTGAAGTATTTAGTTGAAACACCTGGTAGTAGACATTTTTTAGGCCAATAATGTGCTGTTCTCGTTTTATACGACTCTGAAGTGAACGAAATTAAACATAAAGACTTAAAAATTTCATGTTTTAATTACGCTGAAACAAGTTCTTGATTGGTTACACATCATAATGGCGCAACAAACCCAGGTAATTGGAATGACGGTGGCTCGTGGTGATAATGCAAATTGATCGATTTTACATATGTCGGGTTCATGATGTAGGACAATAATAGCTGTTGCCCCAGGCTGAAGTTCTGTAATTTAAATGACTACGAAATAAACAAAGTAAAGTGATAAAAGCGCCTTATGAGAAATACGGACGAGCTTTAATTAGGGTTCTTATACCGGCTGGAGTTTTTTTTCTTGATGAGGTTGATATGAGAAATAAACTTCAGGTTAGAGTTCAGTAAAACACCAAGAAAGGACGCAGAGTTACAAACAACAATATTATTCGTATCTAGCGTTAAAGCAGGAACGCAAGGTATTTGCCTTTGGCTAGTTTTAAAGATGTGATGCTTCGTTTTTATAGGGTTAATATATAGGCAAATATTACGGCCCTATTAACCATGTTCACGAGTTCAGTGTTTAACTTATATGTAGGGCCATCGGTGGATTTGCCTGAAGATGTATTGCTGTATCATCCGCACATAAAACACAATGATATAAATTCTGGCAATTAGGAAGATGATTGATGTACAGTTAGAACAGCATGGGTCCCAGTACCGAACCCTGGGGCACACCTTGATTAATAGTTTTCATTCTTAAAATACCCCGTTTATGCACACAACGTATTAACTGTGTAAAAGGTAGTTTCTTTTGAAAAGTTAGGTCGGGGGAGTTACTCCAAAGATGTGAAGCTTTGGTGAAGTCCAGAAATACTTGTCGATGTAAGCATTGCAAGCGAGTTTAGAAGAATCCCATCGCTGAAAGAAAGAAAAGCGCTTATTTTCCCTGAAAGAACGCTTGTTACGATTAGATAGTCCTTTAGGTGGCTGTTGTACCATGGTGCGTTTGGGATAGAACGGAAACTGCGCAGGAGAATGTATTTGGTTACAAGCTCGTGTACTTTGTATCTAATAGTGTTCCAATTCATTCCCATCGCTTTTTCATGAAAGGGCTTTAAGAAAGACCCAAAAAACAGAAAAGACTGGCGTTAAAAATTTAAAAGTTTGCTTTGAAGTTATCGCTTCGTTATGCCATCGTTTTGTGACAAAGGTTCTAACTTCAAATGAGATAAGCAGGTGATCACTAAGTCCTGGTAAGTGTGATACTTTAGGGAGGAGTTTGTGGTTAGTAGTCAGAACTATATCAAGGGTGTTAACAATTGAATTCGAGCCTCTAGTTGCCCCCAACTAGTTAAGACAACAAAAATAAAGAGCGCAGTTCAAAAATACCGTACATTGAGTAGAGGACGGGATGCGATTCGGAGGTGCAGCAGTCAATAAAATTGACGGGAAATTTAAATCGTTTATTAAAAATAGCGCAGCATCGGAGTGTCGTGGTAACAAAATATAGGGCATCGTGCTGTTCGGAAACAAAACTAGGGTGTAAGAGGGAGGGCGGTAGCAGACGGCAAAGATACATATGCGATACCCAATTTCTGCACATGCTCAGACCGCTTTAGGAAGAAACTGAACCTTAATCACAAGTGACGGTATAGATTTTCTTATTTCGAGCAGTACACCACCGCCCTGACGCAAAGTTTGGTGCGTGGATAAAGACTAAAACTCGACTGATTCACTTGAATCGTTGTCGGTTTGCTAAGGTTAATATTGATCGCGACCCGTGTCTGCAGAAAATCCTGTTTAAAAAGCATGTTTGTGTACGAGAAGATTTACGTATCAGAGAGAGAAACGTTTCACCACCTTATATTTCATTACAGGCCATGCATTTCTCGAGAAGAAACCACCTGCCGCGCAAGCTCCGAAGAAGATTCTTTGGCCAGCCTAAGTTGCGTGACAGGGGATCCAAGAAATAAACGCTTAAGGCAGGAAAAAAAAAACAAGCTACAATTCAGCCGTTCGCGCAAAAAAACAAACCTTTGAATGAATTTTTGCCTACACCGCGTTCATGAACTTACCATGAATACATATAGAAGTGTACAGCTGGCACAATTAGAGGAGAACATAATAACCAACATGCCATAAAGGTGTATGAAACAGCCCTGGAGTAGCGCCATAGTCACTGTAGAAAATGAGACTATGTTTGTGCCAGCCTGACATTTCACTTGTTTCAAGTTCGTCTTCGCAGTAAGCGGAAGCCCTGTTTAAATACAGGCACTGAGTTGATGTGTTCGGGCCTTAATGAACCATCGTTCCGTGTTCGAGTTGACGCTTAACTATGTTTCCATGAGAGATAGCTTTATGAATTTTGGGACTGCGGCGTTACTGATGGACAGCAAACAGCTTTTTTTTTAACTCATGCTGAACTCTGCTTTGGGTATGAATATTTTTTGGCAAAAATTCATGAGTGATAGGATGCGTCACGCAAAGAAACGAAAGACAAATACCTATATACGACGAGGAGAAAAACACGCGTTAAAAGAACGCGATGACGAAAAGAGACTCAGGGCACGCCACGGCAAGGTCACTTCCCCGACTACGGCGCCGAGCGCTCGAGACCAGGGCTCGAGATAACGCCCGCCGCCAGCCGATGGGAAGTGGCCCTACGACCATGTTGAGGGATGGTCGTAGGGTGGAGCGTGACCAGATTGCTCGGTGATTGAGCAACCGGACCCGTGCTGTGCTCGAAAAGGTCCTACACAGGTGCAACCTCCAGGGCATCTCCCCCGCAAAGAATTTGTCTCGGCACGCATCGCGGAAACAGGGTGGCGGCTCCAGAGAGCTTACTTCCCCACGGCGGGTGCGGCCGCTCCAGAGAGCTTACTTCCACACGGCAGGTGCGGCCGCTGCGGCCGCTCGCTGGTCGGCCCCGATTTACGAGACGAGACCTGCAAGCTACCAGGCATGCCATCCATGTACCCAATGTGCCAATAGCCTCAAGTCAAAACCATATACGGTGTGTCTGTTTCCTCCTCTCCTGAACTTATACTTAGTCCCTTTTATTTGAAGTCACGCTACTGTTATTTTTACCTGTTCACTGCATCTACCCATTTTTGAGCTTCCAGTCTCTGCTAGTAGTATATTGTGTAGATTTCGGGTAATATATCAAGTAGTCTCGCCCACAGTTCCTTCTTGTATTTATTATTGTCCGCGAACATGACAATATTTGGCTCCCGCGACGGGACCAAACTAGTCTTTTTTATGTAGTAGTCGTAAACACCCATCATTGATTAAGGCAAACTTCTGGGCGAGTTCGTATTTCATTAGAAAAGAGTCTGAAACGCAAAACATACACGAGGTACGACGAGAGAGCAGGGACAAGCGCTACTTCCAAATAAGATTTATCAGAAAAAGAAGGCATATATATACAAAGAAATCATGCGCACACCGGTACATTCTAGAGGTCACGCTGCACACAACCAAGACACACATGATACAATCAAAATAACGATTTAAACGATAAAACAAAATAACGAATACAAAAAACTATTTGTTTGACAGCAGCTTCTGCACACGCGTATTCAGATTCGTATTCCCAGATACGAAACTTCCTTTTGTGATAGAGTCAGAGATGGCTTGCTCACACACGCATCCTCTCCGAGGCGGGCCAGTTTAGAAGATTTCATAAGTTCCCTTATTAACTTGTTTTGATGTCTTGCTATTGTTATAGTCTGATTGCAGGCAGGTTTACATTTTATCACAATCTCGGCAGTGCGGACTCAGGTTCTCTGTGTTTCCACGCTCTACATTCCATTTCTGCTCCCGCAGTCAATGATTTAAACACCGGGATGTCTAGCCTACGCATTTGCGACCACAGAAGAGCGGAATTACTTACACCACATTTTCGGTACACGCAGTGAACTTGGTTTTGTGTTTTACCTTGCTTGTCCTTTTCCGCTTTTGTCCTGGGGAATTTTTTTACAAAGCTTTTGAAGCTCTTCAGGAGCGGAAAAAACTACCTTCACATTGCTGCGGACACGGATCTACTTGAGCCTATGGGAAAGGTGGTGTACGTACGGGACAACTGCGGTTTTCCCCCTGGCCAGCTCCTTCACGGCAACCTCGGGCGGCTCATTTCTGAGGGAACGTTTGACGTCTCGCAGGAGCTTATTAGCCACAAAGGTAAAAACTGCCACTGGGTATCCGGCCAAGCCTAGACGATTCACTTCGCCAACAGACTGTGCTCGCACTTGTGAAAGCAGGAATTATAGCGCGTTTGTCAGGCAAAGGGTAACGATGCAAGGTTCTACGAGGTTTGAGTGGCCCGAAGAGTGGGGAAGCAGCGGCTTCATTGATCCTGGCTCGTTATCCCAGCACACATGTTTGTAAATATCCGAATCCGGAGATCCAAAAACCTAATGCTCTCGCGTTCAGGAATCTCGTGGGTGAATACAAGCGGCTTTAAGGAATCCGTGAACACTTGTAGCGTTGTTGAGACTGCTGTTTCAACATCGCCGACCGCGTCAATGAGATCAAGAAAGTCATCAATGTAACGAAAGACGCGAATGACGTTTGACCCTTCAATGAGTAAGGCGACATTTCCGTTCTTTGCTGTAATATATAGGTCGCTGATAATGGGGGCGATGCATAACCCAATGCACACACCTTGCTTTTGAAGGAAGATGTTGCCGTCCTATTCTGCATAGGTCGACCTAGGGTAAAGCGAAAGCAGCCCCAAGAAACCTTCTACGGTAACGCCTGCGTTGTTTTGAAATGCCACTGCTCCGAAGGCGTCAATGCTGCCTTCAACGCATTTCAAGAGTTCGTTTTGGGAGAAAGAGTAATATAAATCCTTGACATCAATGCTGAGGCCGGTTACAGAGCGTCCACTCTGCTCTTTAAGATAGTTAATCACTCCTGAGAACTCGTTATTAAAAATGGATCCTTAATATTTACCCGCCCAGTTCCTGTTGCAGGAATAAGGCAACAGTTTGTGGCCATGTACCTCGTTCCGAAACAATTACCCGCATGGATCTGTCGGGTTTATGCGTTTTAGCTGAAAGGAACATCCTCAGTCCACAATATTCAGCTTTATCGAGCCTATTTTCCAAATTTTTTAATCCTAGCCGCGCGCAGACCTTCTTAGCCCTGGCCTTCATCTTTCCAAGCTGTACATCTGAACATTGGTTAAACGTCGAGGCAGTCGCCTCGCCAGCTTTTTTTCGATATGAGTCGACTGAGAGAACCATAAACCCTCCCTTTTTGTCCGCGGTAACACACATAAGTTATTGTCTTTCAAGAAACCACTCACACGTCTGACAGGAACGATGGGGCGGGGCTGCTTCAAGCGCGATATAGCGTCTAAACCGGACGCCACACACTGGGTTTCGTCTTCAGCAGAGGCCAACCTGGACACTTGACTCTATCACAAAAGAAACCTTAGTATCTTGGAATACAAATCTGAATACGCGTGTCGCACAAGCTGCTGTCGAACAAAAAGTTTTTTCGTTTTGGTAATTTCGTTTTATCGTATTTATCGTTTTTTTATTGTAACATGTGTGTCTTGGTTGTGTGAGGCCTGACATCAAGAACGTACCGGTGTGCGCATGATTTCTGCGTATATGTATGCCTTCTTTTTGTAATAAATCTTAGGTGGAAGTGAGGCTTGTCCCTGTGCTGTCTTGTCGTCTCTCGTGTATGTTTTGCGCTTCGAACTGTTTTGCTATCCATCATTGACAAAGACGAGTTTTTGGAACTCGGGGAGTGTTTAGCCTTGAACCGCGAAAAGCTTACAGAGTGTTTGGTCGCCGAGCAGAGAAGGTTGCACGAGGACGCAGCGCTATAGTTAGAAACCCGAAAAAGATGTTCCAGTGACAAGACGCGCAAGCACAAATTGGAAACGTAACATCGCTACATTGTCTTCAGCTTGCTAAATTGAGGCGAAGCGAAATGCAGGAAGTCAATTCAAGGATGCGAGAAAAAAGTTTGATCAAGAACTAGCATTCCCACTACCGTGCTCTAGTCACACCAACTTCCGGCAGTCTTGAAGAGGCCCGATTTTCGCATAAACATTGAGGACGATGTAAATAAAAAACATCTAGCGTTGGTTTCGTCTCCTTTTTAGGTTTCTCATTGTCTTAGTGTTCACTAGTACGACGAAATCTTGACATGCAGATATAAGTGCATACAAAAGTTTAATACATACACGAGTTCAAAGATGGTAAGATTTGGGTAATACCAAATCATCCACATGCAAGACGAGTGAATGAAAGAATCAGGTAGTGGCACCATAGTCACTCTATAGAATTGTGTGATCTCTGTGCCAATATGACATTTCGATTGTTTCCAGTTCGGCTTCTCAGTTAGCGCGCGCCCTGTGTAAAAATACGCACTGAGATGATGTGTTGGGACTTTGGTAGACCAGCGTTCCGTGTTCT
The DNA here is from genome assembly GCF_048455015.1 of Haemaphysalis longicornis. Lineage (NCBI taxonomy): Eukaryota > Metazoa > Arthropoda > Arachnida > Ixodida > Ixodidae > Haemaphysalis > Haemaphysalis longicornis. The sequence continues at coordinate 205,667,791 of NW_027526385.1, forward strand.
GAACGATGTCCGTGAGAGGTAGGCTCATGAAGCATGGGAGTGGTCTGTTACTGGTGGACGGCAAACGGTCTTTTTCTTAACTGATGTTGAACTTTGCGTGGGGTATGGACATTTTTTTGGTAAAAAATGGTGATGTGAGGGGATGTGTCATTCAAAAAAACGCGAGCAAAGCCTATGGGCGGCTAAGGAACAAGTCGCGTTTAAAGAAGACGACGACGAAAAGGCACAAGCCGGGTACCCTACGCTAAGTTCATTTTTCCGGGTTTGGCGAGGAGCGCTGGAGGCCACGGCACGAGCTCGTGCTGTCCACCAGCTAAGCGGAAGTAGACAAGACCCTGGCTAGATCTCGCCCCAGTTCAAAAACCAACGACAAATTTTCACCGACATGCCTCGAGCATCACTAAGGAGTAGCCTGCCTCTTTTCTTTTGCGGTGGATGGTGTGGTGCAATCCTGTCGCGCCCCTTTATCGAAGTCGAACCGAAACCAGCGGAAATTTCTGATTAGAGGACTTTGAACTGCTCACGTCTGTGACAGTCCCTTTGTGAAATAGAAGTTTTAGGCCTACAGACTACAGGCTGCAGTCAATGACTTCAATGAGCGGATACGTTCTCTTAACTTTGTGCGAGCCATGTCACGGCCATGGACCTATTGTCAATAAATTGTTGGTTAACTCACCCTCAACTCACGGGATTCATCACTCAGCTCTACTTGGTACAGGAAGAAGAATGAGCAAGGCACTCTTACAACAAAACCTTGACGATGTTATAAGGTTCTCTTAATTGCACATTGGGGCGCACCCCATCCAGCCCCACATACACCAATTTGCAAGGAGGGGCAATGAAACAAAACGAGGGAAGTGCGACAAAGCACCTGGATAAAAAGGTGATTCACTGAATTTCATATGCGAAAACGTTCTGTGGCTTTTTTGACGAGGTGGTCAACTTCTTACCATAATCGTTAACAAATAAAGGCCGGGGTGAACGTGTGCTGCAGGAAAGAAGGTAATTGTACTTTCTTCACCTCGCAGAGTGAAACGTTCTTCCAGATGATGGGGCCCTGGCGGGGAACGCTTTCTCTTAAGCAGAACGCGAGAAATTGTAGTCCTGCCTTACATATAGCTATATACATACCTCTCTCTCTATATATATATACAAAAACTTGGGTGCGACCACTTGGAAAACACTAACAAAGACTTTATTTCGAAAGTTTCGACCAGTGGCCTGGTCTGCTTCAGCGAAAATTACAAGTGACTGAATATTCTCTACGATACACACTTCACGAGAGAGGGGAATTTTGCCCTCTACCTCTCCTTCTTGCCAGAAAAGGAACCAAATAAATGAAAGCAAACATGTACAATAATCTCAGTTGCACATATACACGTCTCTCCCCAGGCGAGCGGTGATACAAAGCAAGGAGAGGGGAAAAGGAAAACAGGAGAAAAGAGGAGTATAAACAAGGAGGCAATTAGAAACGGAGAAAGAGGGGAGAAAAGGAGAGGCAGAAGAAAGGGGGGTTCTCAGAAGCAGACACCGACGAATACGAAGGTCGAACAGCGGAAACTTGAAAGGTAGAGTGACGGACCCCTCAGCGGCTCAGAATGACGTGACGTGCGGTATTCCGCGTACTGTAGAGAGAGAGAGAAGAAGAAAAAAAAAGGGAAGAAAGACTCTAACAATCAGGGTCAGGTGCTTGAAACAAGAGTCACTTGGCTTCTGTTCGTTGGAGAGAAGGGTCGCGCCAAAAAGCAGTAGGACAGGCAGTTTCGACAGGAAATGAGTGTACATTGGTATACAAAAAGCCGAAAAAAAGAGACACCGTCAAAGAAGTCATGAAATGTAAGAAAACAGAAGGCAGGTGCACGAGTGTGACGCGGCACCGGGCGGTATGCATCTGGCCGCCGCATGGTACCAGTACAGGGAACGCCGAGTCGGTAAACAACGAATATTAGAAAACAGCAATACAAAAAAGGGGAGAGGAAAGGAATCATACAGGTTTGCGTGCACAAATTGATTACAAGGTGGGACTTTAATAGCTAACAATGGTACCGCAGCCTTCTACCCTGAGCATAATGTCCAGACTTGCTTGTCAAATTTGGTTTAGTGAAGCCATTGTGTTAAAAAACGCGCGATGCTAGTACGAAACTATACCCATCTACGGGGGATGGCGAACTGACGGGAGAATATTATCGAGCGAAAGAAATGAACAGGCATAACAGTAGCCTGAGAAATGCAGCCGAAACTTTAATCGGAGGAAAGACACGTCAATTTTTTATAACTTTCATTGATGCCAAACCACACTGACCTAAATGGATAGATGAGGTAGCACTCACGAACCTCGCGATCGAGATGCGTTTTCAAACTCGATTCAAGAATTGTGGCCTTCAGTTGTTCAAAACAATGACCACAAGTGTTAACATGCTTTGATAGGGGCAAAAAAGGGCAGCTTTTTGCATGAAAGCGGTGATTGTTAAACCTCAAACGAAAGAGTGTTTCAGTCTGGCTGATGTATTGTTTGCCGCAGAGGGTGCATTCCAGCAGGTAGATGACGTTGGCGGAATCACAGTTAAAGTTCCATAATACATTAACATAATAGTTTGAAGCTGTGGTGGCGGCGCGCTGTGTGGTGGACATTTCTGGGCATACTTGACACCGTGGTTTGTTACAGGCATGCAACCAGTAGTCTGTGGTCGGCGGATGCTGGATTTGGTGAGAACATTGTCCAAATGTTTGCTGCGTCTATAAACAACACGTATTGGTTCGGAAAGTATTCTTTTTACGCGTTCACTTTGAGCAAGGATATTGTGATGTTTCCTTAGTAAGGATGCAACTTAAGGAAAAGATTCCCAATGGATCAAATCGAGCTTTGTTTGTGCGTTTGGTTTTGCAGCTTTTTTACTCAGAAAGTCGACGCGGTTCAACTGGTTAGCTCGTGTAATCGCGTCATCGATCACCTGCCATGGGAAGTTTTGATTCAAGAATGAGGTTTTGAGTTCTCTGCAGTTAAAATCGAAATCCGCCTGGCTTGTGCAGATTCGCCTAAAACGGTGAGATTGACTATAAGGTATTGCAGTTTTGCAGTGCCTAAAATGGCTGCTGTGGAAGTGCAAATACTTGCGCGTGTTCGTAGGTTACCTATACAAAATATTCCGAAGCCTGCCCTTAAAAACTGTTTGAGTAACATCCAGAAAATGTATGCTGTGTTTCGAGTAGGAATGAGAGAGGGAGATATTAAGATGCGCAAGGGTAAATTCGCCAATAAATGCAAGAAGCCACTGGAAAACGCCACCAGCGAATCCGCACCGCCTTCGGATGCCCCAAAGACAGCCCATGCCCCGTACAACCTCCGCAAGAAAGTGTCTTCTGCACCGAAAAACTGACTAGGACTCAGAAAACCCTGTAATGCAGCCTCCTACCCAGTTTCAAAGCAGTTCTTAAAATTAAGAAAGATTACTGAAAAACGCATACGTTTACAACTGCATGTTTCCGCACTTTCACAGTATTTGTCTTCCGAGGTAGCTCCAATGGGTTTGATGGTTAGGCTGAGACCTGCAACTGCCGCACTCTCCCCATCCAACATAAACAAGTGGCAACAGGCACTAGACAATGCAACCCTCCATTAATACAGATAATTTTAAATCACTACGATACTATATTCCATTCCCTCCACCAGGAAGAAGAAATTCTTAGTAAGGAGCTAAGCGAAAGAGAAGCATCCGTTCTTCGCAGCTATGAATCTAAAAAGGCATCCGCCATATCCGAAACAAGAGTCCTAAAATTTTCTGAGAAAATATTCTTAGCGATGACTACACCAGTAGGAATAAAGTTACCCCACTACTAAAAGATGTCCATTATCTGGGAATGCACATAAAATTGCCCCATTAACGCGATTGTTTCGCCAAATACTGACCATTCACCACCTCACATTAGCGCCTGTACTAATCACTGTGCCAACGCAAACCCAAATATTTATCTCCCTTCTCTGAGCTCTACCCAGGTTATCAACGCTGACAAAAATCTCACTGGAAACGTGATGAACCTCTCTAGTATTACCCTGTCACCATATCAGATGAATGCACTGTCAAAAGGTCTGAATTTTTGCCCGGCAACTAGCGGTTTCGACGAATGTCAACTTTTTAGAGACTTAGATAACTTCGCCAGAAATATGAGACTGCGAGAGTACTTCCACGACCATCCTCCAACCAACGAAGCCGAAACGGCATTACCTAGCCATAAGCACTAGACCCCTGCGACACAGCGCGATACATATCTGGACATATACATAAAAGCTGTTCATCGCGATGTACGAGCACCATACCAAAAGAAAATCTTTTTCCGCCGTAACTTCACAAGCGAGGAAAAGAAAGCCCCGGAGGAGCTCGCAGGTTGCCCCGAAATAGTAATGAAACCGGCCGATAAAGGAGGCGCCATCGTGGTCCTCGACAAAGCTGACTATGTCAACGAGGCTTATAGACAACTATCAGAATTGACGTTCTACAGAGTACTCACTGTGATCCCACTAATAATTATAAGCTATTTCTCAAAGATAAACTCACTGAGCTTGTTAAAAAACAGGAAATAACTGAAAAATCTGCTCGTTCTCTTATCCCCTTAAGCCCAGTAGCAGGTAGATACTACCTTCTTCCTAAGATGAATCAAAATAACAACCGAGGTCGCCAATTGTTTCTGGCATTGGATCTGTCACCGAGAACCTCTCGTGCTATATCGACTCTCCCATTCGCGATATTTCCCCCAGCTTTCCATCCTTCATTAGGGATACAAATGATTTTCTCTCGGATAATATGAACATAGAAATTCCAAACTGTTTACTTTGTCACCCTGAATGTCGTGTCACTATACACTAACATTCCGCATGCTGATGGAATCACCGCTGTATCATGTGCGTATGAGCGGTCGGCGGGAGACAAACCTATCGATTCTCTCGGCCTTGAAACTTTCCTTCACCTTATCCTTGAGCTTAACAAATTTGAGTTTGATGGTGTCAATTGCGTGCAAGTCAGCGGAACGTCAATGGGCACCATATTCAAGCCCAACTACACGAATATCTTTATAGGATGTCTAGAGTCCAACTTTGCAACCCTTAAATTTGATGCCACTCTACTACAAAAGGTATATAGATGATATATTCGTGATATGGCAGCACAGTGAAATGAAACGTCTTGCGTTTATTGAGCCTTCTAACCTTTCGTATCCTACTATCTCCCTCTCTCCTTCCTACTGGACGCACAGCATAAATTTCCTGGATGTTACTGTCCCTGTTTCTCAGGGCAGGCTTCAGACTAATCTGTATAGGAAACCTACGGACACGCGCCAGTATATGCACTTCCACAGAAGCCATGTCAGGCACTGCAAGACTGCAATACCTTATAGCCAATCTCACCACTTTAGGCGAATTTACACAAGCCAGGCGGATTTGGATTGTAACTGCAGAAAACTCAAAACCGCGCTCTTGATTTAAAATACTCCAGAGCAGGTGATCGATGACATATTACATGAGCTAAGCAGTTGAAACACGCCGACATTCTCATTAAAAAGCGGCAAAACCAAATCCACAAACAAACCTCGTTTTGACCCATTCGGCATCTTCTCCGAACGTTCCATCCAAATAAGAAAACATCACAATCTCTTTGCTCAAAGTGACGCCTAAAAAGAATATTTCCCGAGCTAATACGTATTTTTCATAGACGCAGCAAAAATTTTGGTGACGTTCTCACCAAATCCAGCATCCGCCGACCACACACTACTCGTTGCATGCCCTGTAACAAACCACGGTGTAAGGTATGCCCACAAATGACCACCACACAGCACGCCACCAGCACAGCTTCAAACTATTATAATAATGTAAAAGGGAACCTTAACTGTTATTCCGCCAACATCGTATACCTGCTGGAATGTACCCTCTGAGGCACACAGTACATCGGCCAGACTGAAACACCCTTTCGCGAGACTGAAACCACCGCTCTCATGCAAAAACTACCATTTTTTGCCTCTATGAAAGCATGTTAACACCACTGGTCATTCTTTTCAACAACTGAAAGCCACTATTCTTGAATGTAGTTTTAAAACGAATCACGATCGCAAGGTTCGTCAGTCCTACATCATCTATAAGTTTAAGTCAGCGTCGTTTGGCATCAATGGGAGTTATGGGAAATTGACGTGTCTTTCCTCCATTAAAATTTCGGCTGCATTTCTCAGGCTAGTGTTGTGCCTGTTCATTTCTTTCACTCCATAATATTCTCCCATCTCTTGGCGATCCCTAGTAGATAGTTATCGTTTCCTACTAGCATCGCGCGTTTTTTAGCACAGTGGCTTCAATAAACCAAAGTTGACAAGCAAGTCTGGACAATATGTTGTGTACGAGGCTGCGGTACCATTGTTAGCTTTGACACTCCTACCTTGTAATCAATTTGCGCACGCGAGCGTGCATGATTGATTTCCTCTCCCTTTATTTATATTGCTGTTTTCTAACATTCGTTGGCGGCCGCCTCGGCGTTCCCTGAACTGGTACCATGCGGCGGCCAGATGCATACCGCCCGGTGCCGCGTCACACGCGTGCACCTGCCTGCTGTTTTCTTTCTTTTCATGACTTGTTTGATGGTGTCTCCTTTCTTTTTTTTCTACGTTTTATACACCAATGTACACGCATTTCCTGTAGAAACTCCTTGCTTTTCTGCTGTTTGGCGCGCCCTTCCTTCCCACGAACAGAAGCTAATTGACTCATGTTTCAATCGCCTGACACTGGTTCGTAGAACAGGTGTGTAAGGCACGATGTTCGCCCTTTGTGTGCATAGGCCTATTTTCACTGGACCTTCTTCATTCCGCGTGACTCATTTTTTCGCCCATGTCCAACACGTGCATGGGCATATCTTTTGACCCCTCTTTCACCCCGGTTGCCACTGGGGATGGGGGAATTACCCTGTTAAATTTTTTTCTCTCGTTGTTTCTTTTTTTGTTTGGATTGTTTTTCTTTCATGTTCGTACCGCCGGACTGTGGGTTCTTATTCTTTTTTTTATTTTCTTTTATTTTTATTTATTTGTTTCTTCCCTCCGCCTTCCACTTCCCTCTTTCTTTTGCTGCCCACCAAGCATGACCACATTGTAGAAACTTTCCCTTCCTATTGCCCTACCCTCGCCCTGGCTACATTTTCTGTATATATACAACCCTGAAACCAACCTATTCTGGACTTTGAAGAATGAAAGTCCTCATCCTGAAACGTCAGTACACTCATTTTTATTTTCTATGTATATATATATATATATATATATATATAAATTGTTAGAAAGTGCGACCACTATCGTAGACTTTATTCTCCTGGAGCACCCGCTTCCTTTTCTCTCCTTCCCCGTAAGGCTTCGGTTGCACCACCTTCGTGGGCGATTGCCCGCTGACCGCGCTTCCAGTTTTGGCTTTCGGTTTTCGCCTTCACACTCGGCCACGACTGCTATTCTGACCGAAGCATAGCGAAGTGTCAGTCTGCATGTCCAATCGTCTTTTTCATGCGCGACGCATGGACAGCGACGTTGTCTCTTTTCCGCTTGTCAATGTTTGCAGTGCCCGAGGGAATAGCCACTCGTCAAGTATTCATGCCTATGTGCTCCGTCATAAAACTGGACCATGAAACTTAGGTAGAAGCTTGTAGCCTGTTGCTTGAGTCCCTCGTGGCACTCATACCTGGTCACCGACACCATACTGCGGTGCGCGTCGATGTCGGCGATAGTAGTATTTCTTCTTGGTCCTCTGCGCATTGATAGCGTTCCTCCGTGCTTTTGTTCTGATATTGCGGCACACCACCTGCCGATCGCCAGGTCGGCCGACATTTACGGGAGTGTCGAAACTGGGCGCGACGACCAACTTCCGAACTTGCCTGTAAACGACTTCATTCGTGGTTTTTCCCGTGGAAGATTGCAAGGACGTGTTGGCCGAATAAGCAGCGGACTGCAGGTGCTGTCTTAGTCGGCTTCCCCTGCCTTGTGGGTCTCCACGCACGGTGCCAGTTAGGAGGTGGTAGGAGGACGCAAAATAGTTTCCGATTTCTGCTTGGCGAAGAAAAGAGCGTAGCTGGCGTCTGCGGAAAGCCGGTAAGCGGTCTGATATTATATTTTTGGGCAGTTCATGTCTCCGATTTAAATTCGTTTTCAGGAACTCGATCACGTGACTTGCAGCTAGGGAGGGCACAGCGGCTACGTCGACGTATTTTGAGAGGTAGCCCACGGCGACAATGACATAGCGGTTTCCGTCAGCCATGGTGGGCAAAGGCCCCACGTCATCTATGCCAATGGTGTTAAATACTGCCCCTGGAGGCGTGATGGGGCTGGGTAGCCTGGCTGACTTCCCGGAATTCTCTTGTACCACTGGCAAACTTCGCAACGGGCTACATAAGAGCGAATTTGGCTGTGCATCTTCGGCCACCAAAAGTGATCCTGTTCATTCTGGAGACTTGCACGCTGGCCGATGTGTCCACCTTTGGGGTAATCATGAACGGCGCGCACAATCTCAGCCCTCAACGCTGCAGGGATTGCAATGAGGTGGTGTTCCTCGTTGTGAGTTTTGGACCACACGCGGTGATATAGCCTTTCGTTGCGAAGAACGAAGTTGGGGTTTGCTGATGAGGTGCTAAGAACACCAATCACTGCAGCCAGGTCGGGTTTGTAACGCTGTGCTTTACTAACGTCTTCCTGCGGAAATAGGATACAACTGTCCTCACGGCGAGACTGCGAGAATTCACCAGTGGGCAGACGTGAGAGCGCATCAGAGAGCTTGTTTAGCGCTCTTAGCGATGGCTTACGTGGTAGGTGTACTCTTGAAGAGTAATGATCCACCTGGCGAACTTTTGCTTGAGGTGGCGCTTGGTGAACATCCACGCCATTGCGGCGTTGTTCTTCACCACCGTGAACTCGCAGCCGAACAAGTAATGCCGGAACTTGTCGACGCTCCTGACAACGGCGAGGCACTCCAGCTCATTCGAGTGGTAAGGCCGCTTGGTGTCGGACAGCTTCCGGCAAGCGTACGCCACGATGTGTTCTCTGCCGTTTGTATCGCGCTGCATAAGCACAGCCCAGAGGCCAACCTGGCTGGCATCAGTGTGCACTTCTTTCTCCCAGTCTTCGTTAAAATGGCTTAGCACCAGGCCATGGGTGAGCTTCTCTTTCAGCGTTTCAAAAGCCTCTTGTTGAGCAGCACCACAAAACAAATCTTGCGTCTTTCTTTGCGAGGTCTTTAAGGGGGCAGCGGTAGAAGCGAAGTGAGGGACGAATTTGCGTAAGTACGAGGCAACGCCAAGAAATGGTTGCACGTCTCTTAGGCAGGATTGCGTGGAGTAGTTCACCAGGGCCGCGATTTATTCAGAAAGTGGCTCTATCCCCTCTGTGGCAATCCTGTAACCAAGGTACGGGATGGGGGTGGCCCCTAACTGGCATTTGTTGCGGTTCAGTCGAAACCCAGCCTCGTACAGCCATGTTAATAAATGATCCACATTTCGGAGGTAGTCTTCAGGGTTTGACCCAAGAACCACAAAATCGTCCAAATATACGACCCAAGCTTAGCCTTTCACGGAACCCAGGACTGCATTCATGGCCATTTCGAAAGTACTGGGTGCCATATGCAATCCCTTGGGATGCGGTTAAATTCAAATAGTCCTGAAGGGGTATCAAAGGCTGTCCTAAATTTCTCCTCTTCCGATACGGCAATTTTCTAGTACCCGGTGTGTAGGTCCAGTGATGAAAGTGCGTAGATTTGCGCACCGTGTCGAGAGGGTCGTCGATGTGAGGCAATGGGTACGAGTCTGTTACGGTGAGTTTCTTCAGCTCCTGGTAGTCAACACAGAATATAAGCGCTCCGTCCTTTTTGCGCATGAAGACGACGGGAGTAGCCCAAGGGCAGAACGAGTTCCTGATGATTCTTGTGTTGAGCATCTCAAAAACCTTCTCGTCGATCACGGCTCGCTCTTTTTCAGCATAGGGACGTAGCGTACACAGACTGGCGGGTGACCGCCTGATGGTATTGTGTGTACGAGTAGGTTAGTGCCGGGAGCGCTGCGCTGCGTCGTCAACAAAAAGAGCTTTGTGGCACTCAAGGAAATGGGACAGAGCATCCGCAAAAGCTGGTTCGCCTTCATCAATGGCCGGAGAGGACTGTCCGATGATAGTGGGACACAGGTAGACTTGCTCACGCTCGATGTGTGCCTCCACGTTGTTTGAAAGAAGGTAGTCTGCCCTCAGGATAACGTCTGCTGACAGGTCCTCAAAGACCGGGACTGCCGCAAAAGACTGCGGCCAACACCCCTCCTTATGGTCACGTCAGGGGCTCCTACGGGCAAGGCCCAGCCCACGAGGCCAGGTAGCAGTGTCTGTGTCTATGGCTTCATAACGTCGTCCTGGGCGTGTCTTCGGTGGATCGTAGTGCGCCCAGCATCAGTGTCAACCAGGGCCATTACATAACCGATCCCATCGATATGCACCTGAACCATGGGCACGGGAGGTTCTTGGTAGCGTATCTGTGGCCGTGGTGCCGGACAAGCCTTGTTCCTAGGGTCAGGGCGCCCGGGCGAAAAGCATCCATGGGGCTGAAGAACGCCTTATCTTCACTTTGACGGGCCGTTCGGTGCCACGGTGGCTGTGGTAGCGGCGGGATGCCTGCGAGTGGTACCGTCGTGCAATTCTGGAACCAGAGGGATGAATACCGGTGGGCTCAAATCTGTCCTCTGCATGGTGAAAACTGCAGCTGAACAGGGTTCGTTATGCCATCTAAGCCATACTGCCTAGTAGCAGGAGTCTCCCAAGTAAGGTTGCATGCAGAGAGGAGCCGCAGTTTGTCGTCGACATAGGTTGCGACGTCCTCGCCAGATCCTTAGCGGGAGGCACGCATTTGCATCAGGCGGTCATCATGAGCGCGCCTGCATGTCACCAAACGCCGTTTTACGTGCCCCACTCCAGCTTGCCCAGGTAGAGTGCGAGTGGCTGTCATAAAGATGCCACGCTTGAGCGGCATCGCGCAGTCCAGTTTCAGCGAATGACCACTTGACGTTCTCAAGCCACGCATGCAGAGGGGCAAAGGAGTCTATTTTCTGCAGCCAGCTCACCGGGTCGTTGCGGAACACATGGAACTCCGGGACAGCGACATCCAACGAAGATGTAGCCGCCCCACTCAGGAACGAAGCGGAGACGGAACCGGTGAAGTCTGCAAATTGTCGGGTCAACTACACCACGGCGTGAAGAAGATCAGCGGTGGTAGGGGCGTTAGGCGGCGTGTCGGTACGCAATTCGCGCCGGTGCGCGCTGCCCTAGGATGAAGGCGCTTGAAGAGATGGAACGACTCTGCCTCTGCGAAGTACAGTCCCTGAGGCCGGATCGCGGCGAGGGAGATGGGTTCCAGAGGCGGGGTAGCCTGGACTTTGGAAGTTTGTCGGCTGCGCCGATGTGAGAAACTGCGACCGGTAGTCTGCATGGTTGGCTGTTTCCGAGACTGGGGAAAAATATTACGCATCGGGGTGGTAACTGAAGTATAGTGTCCAAAGTAGAAGATGGCTCACGTCCGGATAATAAAAAGAAAGGCGAGAAGCTCGTGGTTGTCTGCTTGGCAGTAATGTAGGCGTAAGTAGCGAAAGGCCGAACTAAATCCCAGTTTCAATGGTCCTTAGAAACGTACCTTAAAATAATGTCACCTAATGTACGGTTCACGCGCTCAGTCAGTCCTTGAGTTTGCGGGTGATGGGTGGAGCTCGTTCTATGAACTACTCGGCATTTCGGTCAGCAGTGCCTCCGAAACGTCTGAAAAGAAGACGCGTCCCCTCTCACCAAAAAGAGCACGTGCGAGATCTGGGAGCGCTGGACGCGTCTTCACTTCGCTCCGTCTTTATCCGCCAAAATCGCCCAGACATTTTGACTATCACCCAAAACCATCGGCACCAGAAGACTCAAGACACCTTCCTGAACAAGATGACACAAAAAGTTTCCGGTTTCGTTGTAAAGATGAATTTTTAAAGCCAATTTTCGACCCTGCACGTTGGAAGGCCACTCGGTCAACCTCCGTGACGCCGACCCGACCACGGCAGTGCCGACTACGGCGACTCGAGTGAGGACTGCCATGGCCCCAAAAAGGTACTACCGACAGTGCGAAAACGGGTGGCACCATCCCCTCGCCAAGGACCAACAGGTGAGGGCCACCGAATTGATTTTACGGGCAGGAGTAGCCTTGCGGTTGCCTCACATAGCCCCATCAGTGTGACAAAGAAGCTAGGCCTGACTGCTCAGCTAGCGCCGAATGAATCGGCTAATACCACCATGCAAGTAGAAGCCATGAAGAACATAATTGTTATAATCACTCACTCCGTTACCGCAAAAGAGAAACTACTGCGGGTAAAACAGAGTTTTCTGGCCAGCTGTACCCAGAGAGCGTATACCACGCAGCAGACCGCGACAGGTGTCGAGGAGTGATTCACCAAATTCCAGCCAACACCCTCTCGGACACACTACTTCGCAATTTATCAGCCCCGGGATATCAAATCTTGGCCGCACGTATGATGGGACAAAATACTTCAGCGTTGATTACATTTCAAGCCACTTACGTCCCTACCAGCGTCCTGTACGAGTACACACAAATACGATGCTACACTCATCGCCCAAAGGTACAACAGTGCTACAAATGTCTAGCGTTGGGCCACCGACAGGATGTTTGTACTCAGCCAACAGAGAGATGCGCTGAATGCGGCTTCCAGAACAAATGGGGAGCCCACAATTGCATTACAAAGTGCATTAACTGCTCTGGCCCACACTCAGCACTGGATGAGTTATGCCCGGCTCGTATCGGGTCAAGCAAAATTACTCGAAAGCAAGAGTATGCAAAACTATTAGCCACCCAAAAATTCCAGCAAGCGCAGGCCGAACGGCACAGCAATCCCGACAGTAGACAAAACTGTACACCTAAATCATCGAAGCGCCACAACGGACTTAACTACGCACAAGTTATTCAACCGGCAGCATTCACAAAACTACTCAACCACTTCGAACCCCTAACAAAAACACAGGAACAAACCCCACCGCCCGATAGAGCAGAATATTTTCCGCAACTTGCTCCACCTGCTAAGAAGCCCCGCACGCCATCACTACCACCAAGTGCGCCCAACCCACCGCAAGTACCTAGCCGGTGCATCCACAAACCAAACATGTACCAATGTCTCAAGCGCCACCGATATATGAAAGCTCTGCGTACCTCCAGCACATCACTCCGATGGACGCAGAGCACATAACGCAGAAGCGAGCACGAGAAGAGCCTACGCAAGACATGACTTCCCCAATGCTCGATTCCATTCATAAAGCCATTGTTTCCATCCAGTCTGCTATAAAGACACTCACTGCATCCGTACAAGAGATAAAGAGAGAAAATTGCATCCTTCAAAAAAAGCAAACTGAAACTCGAATCCATCCTGTCGTCCTTCCAAAAACAAGAAGAAATAAACGCCCAATTCTCACAACGTATCAATAACCTAGAATCAAAGCTGGATTCTATTCTACGCACTCTTCAGCAACAACATGGGGACACAACCGCTTCGAGTGCTACAATGGAATTGCCGAGGCCTACCGAAGAAAAAACAAGAGCTCACCGCATGGCTTCACACACAAGGTAGAACACCGGACATCATCGCCCTTCAAGAACCAGGCAAAACACCGAACATCAGAGGATACGTAACGCATCAATACGACCCCAATCTTGCAATTTTGACGAGCAAGCAGCTCTTAGCTCACATCACTCATGATGACGAGCATGTGCTCCCATTACAAATCGGCCCTCCCAAGCAGATGCTAATAATTACGAATATCTACAGCCCCCCTAAATACCAACTGCAAGACATCTCCACCCATCTCCTCCCATTAGGAAGCCCCAATGCACATGTATTGCTCGGCGACTTCAACGCGCCCCACACCTAATGGGGTTACATCACAGATATGAAGAAAGGAGCGCTACTGGTGAAACACCACTGCCAATCAATACGTGCTGCACAACGACCTCCATAAGCCCACACGTCACGGGAACTTGGTAGAGCGCGATACGGCCCCCGACATGACGTTCTCCACTGCAGGACTACAAATCCGATGGTACAACACACAAGAACATCTCGGTAGTCGTCATAACATGATCCTAATAGACATCGACTTTGCACCACCTCGTATCAAGTGGAGACGACAACTCACCGACTGAGACAACGTCAGAGCCACCCGCTCGCAAGTCTCAGCAAAAGACATCAGAGAGTGGACCGATCAGCTCAAACGGGCGTGGAAAAAATTTACGCAATGTGCAGTAAAACAAGAAGGGGAACCCGCTGCAGACAAACATTTACTTCACTGCTGGCAAGCTCGGCATAGCTCAACGAAACGCTGGAAAAGGAACAAAACGAATCGCTCACTCCGTACTCGTATCAACAAACGGAACAATTACATTCATCAATATACTTCCAAATTATTAGCGCAGAAATGGTCGCATCTATGCGACAGCCTTCAAGGAAGGCGTAGTGTGAAGGAGACATGGCTTAGTATGAAGAAGACCTGCTCAATCCAGCGATTTCCAAGAGAGTTAGCACTCAGAAAATAGCCCAACTGGTCAATGAACACGAAGAGCCGCAAAAACTCTTTACAGAAATCCGGCAAAAAACATTCCACCAATGGCCTCCCCCAAGTATGTAGACTATCAAGGACCTGACAACAAATACATGGACGCACCCTTCATAATGAATGAACTCGAAGCGGCCATTAACACCTGATAAGGCTTCGAAACCCCGGGGCCTGATCAGATCTCCACTCCAGCCCTCTGTAACCTTAGCGATGCCAATCAGAAATTTCTCCTGGACAAAATAATGACATTTGGGCCGGCAAAATTTCGCTCCCCGAGGAGTGGAAAACGGGCCAGCTGATCTTCATACCAAAGCCCGGTAAACCCATCACCACCACAAACCTCAGACCCATCACTCTAAACTCCAATGCAGGAAAACTATTAGAGAGGATGGCTCTTAGATGACTTCAGGACCACCTGGAAGACGCTCACTGACTCCCACACAATTTACTCGGCTTTCGGCCCAAATTGTCGACCCAAGACGCCCTGCTAGACCTATATGAAGACGTCACAAAGGATCCCAGCTCGGCGCAACTCAAAGCCATCGTGGCAGTGGACCTACAGAAAGCCTTCGATAACATAGCCCACGATGCAATTCTACGCGAATTGGAGGAGGCTACAAAATGTGGGCCAAAATTGTAAAACTACATCCGGGACTTCCTCAGGGAATGCAAACTGACCCTACGGGTACGAGACCACCAATCGCCTACTATCCCACACCCACAACGAGGCATTCCCCAAGGAGCAGTGATCTCCCCGACACTGTTCACGTTGGCCACGCTAAGATTACACAGGGCCTTGAAGAATATACCCGACCTCCAACACCTCATATACGCGGACGACATCACGATTTGGACCTCGAAAGGATCCCCAGGACAAATTCAAGACACTCTACAAAGAGCCCTTCTCGCCATCATCTCACCCGCCAAAGAAATCAGTCTTCAATGCAGCCCTGAAAAGTCCCAACTCCTCCCAGTTCACCACCCACGCTGGAATCCTCCAAGTATTCAACTGCACTTAGACGACCAACGCATCCAAACCAGCAAGGAGATTAAAATACTGTGACTACACGTCCAAAGCAATGGCAACGCAGACTCGGGGGTAGCGCATATATTAAGACAAGGAGCACAATTACTCAGTGTCTGCTGAAGAATTGCAAAAAAAACCCCGGCCTGAAGGAAGCTGATCTACTAAAACTGCAGGATGCTCTTGTTATCTCCCGAAATAGATACGCGCTACCGTACTGCACTCTGACAAATCAACATCACGAGAGGATTAACGCTCTCATTCGAAAGACGACTAAATTTGCTTTAAGTGTTCCTATCTGCATGGCGAACACCCACATACAGAACACGGGGCTCTATGTTACGAGCAAGGAAATCATCGCGGCCCATCGGCACAATCAACTATTACGATTTCGGAACACCCAACCAGGCAGGGAATTATTACGTTCTTTGGGATTTTCCGCTCATCAGGCAATCACGGCAAACCTAGCGATTCCCCGCGAAGACCATGCCCGCATCACTGTAGCACCAATACCTAGGCACATGGCGGCTCGCAAAAACGACGAAAGACGACAAATTCTAGCCAAATATTTTTCGAAAACGATCTCTAGAGCCCTTGATGAAAAACATGTTTTCACGGACGCTGCATGCCACCTTACTAAGAACATCTGGGCCTGGGCAGTAAGTACGTGCGAGGCTCGCTTCTCATCCTCCGACGTATGCCCCTGCATTAATAGCACAGAAGCAAAAACCTACGCTATCGGAAAAGCCATTGTCCACCATGCATCCCCACACAGTCCCCTTAACAACTATACTGACTCGCAAGAAGCATGCACCCGCATACTGCACAATTACATTCCACTTAGCGCACACAGCCTCTTTCAAAACATCAAAGGAGAAGTAAGGATTTACTGGGTACCTGGTCATGCCGGGCTGCAGGGCAATGAAGCAGTCAACCAGCTCGCCCGTGATTCCGCTCTCCGGGCTCCGTGCAGCCGCAGCCAAAACCCAGGAACCTATGCCCCCGACACCCATTACTCTTCAAGACCTCCGCCATCACCCTAACCCGTACGTTCACCCTCATCCACAACTATCGAAACACGAACAAGTACTTTTTAGGCAAGCGCAAATTGGTACCCTCTTAACCCCTTCGAGAGTGGCCCTCTACAACGGAACGCCAACCCCCACTTGCCCGAAGTGATTCAAGGCCCTCAACCAGGACTACATCTTCGAAGGATGCAGCCCGTTCACCGGAGGGAGAGCAGCACTCTAATCACCAGCCCTAAACGACCAACGCCGCCTTGCAGATTTCGTAAAGAAATTTGTTAGAGGTGCCCTAAACTGAGGGTACCTAACCCGGCTGGTAGTTTTGCAATAAAGCTTTATCCATTCGTTCATTCGCGGCGCTCCATGGCGAAGAATAAAACTTTGAAGCAGGAACAGTGCGACGTCGCTGGCGGTCAGTGGGTAGCGCGGTTGTTTCTGCATACCTCGTGATGTGGTCAACCGCGACGATATTCCTTCGGGTCCTGTAGTCGTGGTGGGGAGCGGACAATATATGTTGATGCCGACATGGTCGAAAGGGCGAGCCGGACATGGTAGCATCGGCAGCGGGCCGGTTGGGTGTTGAGGGGAAGACTTGCGACGCTGACAATCTGTAAATGAGCGGATCTACTTGGTTACAAACGTGTACATTCCACGCCAGGAATTGCAGAAGCGCAAGCGCTGGTACGTTTGGAGCACCCCAGCATGCCTGCATGTGGCGTCAGCGTGGCAGTGGGAGCAGAAATTAGAGCGCAGAAGCCCAGGGATGACGAGTAACCACTTCGGGCCCTCAGATGAATATTTGCGGCGGGAAAGAAGGTAGTCCCGAAGGGCGCAATGCGAAGCCTGGCGGCGCAGCCCATGAGAGGCGGCAGCTGTCGACAGACTCGAGAAATATATATAAAAAAGTTTACCTAATTAACCGTAGTGAAAAAGAAAAGAGCCTAACCACACCCCTATGCCTCTTTTGGCATTGTAGACTGCCGACCTATATTCCTGTATATCCTCAACGAGCCCCTCATTTCCTTACTATATTATTCTGTGATAGCCTAGCGAGGGTCTCGGTTTATGGCAGCCTTGATGCCTAGGTAGCATAAGAGGGCTTCCCGCCAGTAACCCGCCCATGACAGGCTGTAGACGTTCGAGTTACGCCCCGGGGGTTAAAATGAAGGTCCCCTTCTCCCCGTATAGTCAGAGTGGCGCTGGCTACCACCCTCAAGCGTCAGATACACCTCTAGTAAATATAAATAGCCCAGAAAGTGAAGGAGAGCACAGTCGCCCAGATAGCCGAATTGGTAAGGCATTCGACATGTAATCGAAAGCGTGGGTTCGGTCCCCACTCTGGGCGCGTGTTTTTTTTTCTTTCTTCTGTATATTTAAAAAAAAAGTTTACCTAATTAGTCGTAGTGAAAAAGAAAAGAGCCTAACCACACCCCTATGCCTCCTTTGGCATTGTAGACTGCCGACCTATATTTCTGTATATATATAAATATATATAAATATATATATATATATATATATATATATATATATATATATATATATATATATATATAACCGCACCGGTTATGTGGAGATGTGGGTTCGAGTCCCGCTCCCGGAAAAACGGCGGATTTTTTCTCGACTTTATTTTCGCTTATTTATCAATGAATCAAAGAAACGTGACAAGCACACGTCATTCGGCCCTATTAAATATTTCGAAAAAAGCCGAATAGCACTGGCACTGACGACTGCAACCTTGATATATATATATATATATATATATATATGAAGGTTGCAGTCGTCACTGCCAGTGCTATTCTGCTTTTTCCGAGATGTTCATTACTGCCGAATCACGCGTTTGTCATGTATTTTTCATACAGTGATAAATAGGCGAAAATTAAAGTCGAGAAAAAATACGCCGCGTATTCCGGAAGCGGGAAAAACTCTTCTGGAAAAAACCGCACATTTTTTGTGTTAACATTTTATTATTGCAAATAGAAACAGCGCATTGTAGCGTAATTTACCAGTTTTGTTGGCAGAGATGTCCTTTTCCTTCCTTTTAGCACAAACTCGGTGCGGGAAGGGCATGTGCATGGTTTTTTTAACATCAGTTGGGAGTCAGCGCTTGTTTGTGTCATCATCTTGCGTGTTCTTCGAGTTGTATTTGCTCCGGGGATCTTTTGGTTTGGCTCGAACACTGCCTCGTGCGTTCTGTATCTCGTAAGGGTGCGGCTCCTTCTGGCTGTTGCCAGTTAATATTGGAGGGCTCCTCTCCCCACGCCAGTTAGAATTCCCCCGCCATTTATTCAAGGCTCAGTGAAACTCGTATACCCATAAAGCACTGCTGCTGCATTGAAGCGGTTACAAAACACTTGAACTACCAGTGCGCTGGCTGATGACAGAGCGGATGGTTCTCTCGAGTTTTGTAATACCACGCTGAGAGGTTTCGTGCTAGGAACATCGTCGTTTTGGCGAGGAGCTCTTTCTGGGCACCATCTAAAAGTCTGAGGCACGCTTTTCGCTGGCAGTTCTATGTTAGGTTAAAAGCGATCGACTGGCCTTGGGTGTGAGGTTTTGTTGGGATAAATGCTAAGCCAACAATACCAGTCCCCATACTGGCAAATGTGTGAACCACACAAAGTCGTTTCGAAGCATTTCCTCTGATTGCTAGCAGTGCTGCTGAAGTTGCTGAACATAGTGCTGTAAACGTTTCAAGAAGACCGCTGAGCTGATTGGTAGGGCCATGTTTCGGCGTTGATGCAGCTTTGGCGGGCATCATGTGCTAGACTGGATGTGCCACAACAGGAATGTACCACTACACCGGTATAATTAAAAATAAATACGCGTAACATTAAGGGACAGGAAGAGAGCGGAGTCGGTCAGGGAGCAAACTGGTGTTAAAGATATATTAGTAGAAATTAAGAAAAAGAAATGGACGTGGGCAGGGCATGTAATGCGAAGGCAAGATAACCGCTGGTCATTAAGGGTAACAGAGTGGATCCCTAGAGAAGGCAAGCGTTGCAGGGGGCGGCAGAAAGTTAGCTGGGCAGCTGAGATCAAGAAGTTTGCGGGGATAAATTGGTCACAGTTGGCTCAGGACCGAGATAATTGGAGAATAATGGGAGAGGCCTTTGCCCTGCAGTGGGCGTAGATAGGCTAGTGATGATGATGATGATGACGCGTAAGAAGTAGCGGTGAAGCACATGATGTTGCGGTTATGAGCACTTTATTGGCCGGTCGACCACCTGGTGTCACTGTGTGTGGGTTGTGAACATTGTTACAAATACGGTGGCGGATTAGATAGGGGTCATGTTTGGGTACAAGATGGATTTTTTTCTTTATGTAGCAGCAGGAGCACTGTGGGAAGTGGCTGTATGAAGTAGTGTCGAACGGTTGTACCAACATACGGGAAACAAGAATCTATGAAGAAATCCCCCCGATGTTAATTGATTGCGCCTACCGGCACATATGTGAAGTTATTTAGGGAAAATTGCACAGCTTGAACACGGTCGGAAAGGAAGGGAACAGACATGCACGAGCGCTGTGAATGAGAGTTTGTTGAAAAAAATAAATACACATATATACCCACGTTGCTTTTTTATCAGCAGCGCCTGCTTAGAAAGGACGATGACCTTATCGCACGAGAGAATACAGACCGAAAGATCAACAGGTTTAGATTGGAATGCGTCACCTCGCAGACCATACCACTTAAAAAGAAAGAATTTAACTCCCTACGAATACAATTTGTATATAAGAGTGTGTATTTCTTCAAATATATTGTGAGTCCCAGCGCTAGTGTGTGCCTAGTTTTCTTGCCTCTGTCCGTCTCCCAGAGGCGCTGTCGTCCCCTATTTATGTTCAACCAACAAGTCCAGACATCCTATTCAGTGCCTTTCACATCTGTTAAGCTCAAAAAGTTCAGGTTTTGGAGCACTTTATAATCCAAGTCGGGCTGATAATGTCGCTAAAGTTGGTGCTGCCTTCAAATCATCTAGAAGTAGTGTTACGCTTGGGCGCAATTTTTCGCCGTTTCCAGGAACTCTTCGTTTGTTATGGATAGGCATTAAACACTGTTTTTCTGGCTTTTACACATAGAATCTTAGGGCTTTACTTGGAATTCAGATGCAACAAAACGCAAAAAAATCCTAGATCATGAAGAGAATACGCGTTGTATTAAAGCTGCCAAGTGAAAAATGCGGCTTCTGCGACGCCCTTTTATGACATGTCGGTGTGCATACGTTGAATACGGTATTTCTGTAGAACGTTTCTAAGGCACAGTGATCGTTTAAATCAATGACGAGGACACAGTTTTGTTTTGGGTGAAACGTTCCTCGGTTATGTTGCAGCTGTTAGGGGTCGTATTCGTTCTAGGTTTGATAAATCAGTGAAGAGTTTGACACTGCTTGAAGGCGCGCAAGTAGTCGCAAGAAGTGAGGACACCATGAACAAAATCCACAGATCCTCCTTAAAAAAACACTTGATTTTAGTTTGTGCGCTGAGAATGTCTTCGTAGCTGTAGCTTATACCAGGCAGCGGCGGTGGCAGCTGCGATGAAGTTGGATATTTGCAACCGTTCGTGTGACTTTTGCAGTGTTTCCTTAAATGCTCATTGAATGAAATCAGAAAGGCATGAACTTCGCTGCATCCTGATATGATCTCCATGGTTTCGCAGTTTGCTGAGTGGCAAACAAAAGGACGGAAGTGTTGAGTTTGGTTTTTAGGTAATGGTTCGGAGGACTCGCATGTAGGGAAAACTGGGAATCGTGGATGTATCGGCTGCGAAGAATGTGCTCCTTATACCAGTAGGGCTGCTGTTGACACTTAGTTGGGTGCTGTAAGATTTAGAGGTTGCAAAATGAGGACTAATATGGTCGATCTATTTGTTTCGCTGGAGCACTCAGAGGTCGGCAGACTCACTAATGAGTCCACTCAGAGTCATTTGGAATCAAACTCACGCGTGAGTTTCAGTTTGAATGAGCACGAGGCTAGTGTAGAATGGTGACTTTGAGTGATTTTGAGCGCGAATGAGTGAGTATGCCTGAGACCGAGTGAGGTCTGAGTCAATCTTGAGTTTTGAGTGCATTTTGATTTTGAGTACAGTTTGAGTACATTTTGAGTACTGAGTGCATTTTGAGTGAGACTACATTTTGCGTTTTGAGTACAATTTTATTTTGAGTACATTTTGAGTTTTGAGTGCATTTTGAGTTAGAGTACATTTTGAGTACTGAGTACATTTGAGTACATTTTGAGTACATTTTGACTTCTGAGTACATTTTCAGTTCTGAGTGGATATGACTAGCCTGGGAGGCACATGTAATTGGTGTTAAACTTTCATGTGCCACTTTGGGCTAGCTATTCGGGTTAGCTGCGGGTACGGCAGCATTCGCGATACGCATGATCATTTAGTAAGGAGTTAGCATTAGAGGGTGGGGTTGTCTGATTTAGCTGCTGAGCGTGTGAATAATGATCGACTGGCGAGGTCATAAAAAGGGTTATCCCACCTTTTCCTCTCGATAGATCCTCTAAGAAGTTGGGAAAGGGTGGTGAGAAAGCACACGGCGGCGCTTACTTGCTGATTGTTCGCCTGAATCTTTTAACGAATCGATTTGCTGGGGTCAAAAGGAACAGGTGAGCACCGGCCCGTAGAGGGGTGGCGGTCCCCCCGTTGTTTCAATTAAGTTCTCGACTAAACTGACTGGCCGACACCGTTTAGATAGAATATTGACCGCATTAGGAGATATATTTTGTAAAAATTCAAACAGCTGTCACTAAGGCGTTTAAGGTATTAGGTTGAATGTGCCGATTAACGGAATCACCTTGGTGTGTGAGAAAAATGCTTCCTGTGTAGAGTCATCAGACAGTCATAATTAGTCATACATTTAGTTAAAATACAAAATGATGCTACGAGTGCGTGTGTGCAGTCATAATAACTGTCTAGACGAGGGAATCGCGTGGGACAAAAATGGGTTATGGTTATAGAACAACCTCGTCATGTCTAGTCACAGATTGGGTTAAAATTCAAATTCCTGGCACTAGGGCATGCATCATATAAAATTAAAGGTCTCGATAAGGGGAATTACGTCTCAC
Source organism: Haemaphysalis longicornis (assembly GCF_048455015.1). NCBI lineage: Eukaryota > Metazoa > Arthropoda > Arachnida > Ixodida > Ixodidae > Haemaphysalis > Haemaphysalis longicornis. The sequence continues at coordinate 205,690,528 of NW_027526385.1, forward strand.
AAAAATAAGTAATGCTTCGTGAGTATTATCATACGCCATTGTCACAGTACGTTATAAATTAGGTTAAAATTAAAAATCATGCCACTAGGTTGTGCGGGACAACAAATTTAATGTTGCGATTAGGTAAATCACATGGGACAAAAATACGGTATGGCTTTTTCAAATGCGCTATGGCACATTCAAATGGATGCCACTTGGATGTGTTGGGTATCAATGTAATGGTCTCTAGGATGGGAATGATGTAGCGCAAATAAAAATTTCTTCCTGGTGATAGTCATTAGATAGTCATGGCGAGTATTATACGGCATTAAAATGCGAATTGATCCCGATCGGGCGTGTAGGGTACCGAATTTGCGATCTTGATGAGGAAAATTCCTTGTGATAAATAATAAGGCGTTGTGTTATAATCATGGTATAGTCATGGTGAGGCATAAATTAGGCGCAAATACAAGAAGAGACCGTTAAAGCAAATGATTTATCAAATTTCAGGTTTCAATTAGCGAAATACGTCGGGCATATAACTAATGCGTTCTGCTTACAGTCATTTTGATAATGGTTAGTGAGACCTAATTAAAACCCCCATCACCCTACTAGGGTGTGTGGGAAATCACAATAAATGTCTTGTTGAGAGGAATCACGTAGGTCAAATACAAAAATGCTTGTGGCTATGGGTATGACATAGTCGTGTTTAGACATAGATTGAATGAAAATTTACAGTGACGCCAATGGAGCTTGTTGGGAATCAAGTAAAGCTTCGGTGAAAGGAATTGCGTGCACTAAATAAAGAAATGGCTGCTCTTTATAATCATAATATTTTCATGGCTAGTGAATGTTAGGGTTAAAAGTCAAAGTGGTGCCGATAGGCGTGTAGAATATTATTGTAATATTTCGGTGGAGGAAGGTGGATCCGGTGCAACCATCAGAAATCATGGCACTGAACAATGACCAGTTCCGTAAAAAAGTCTCATTCAGTGCCCGATAGACATATTTTATTCGTTATTTTTGCAGGCCATCTTGAAAGCGTAGTTGGTTCGACAAATTCCAGTCCTGAACACATGTCAACAAGCCTACGTTCTTATGCAACAGCTTAGGAACTATTGGGCTGATGTGCCTCCTACGTAAATTCTAAGAGGTAAGTGGGTTGGCGCAACCAGAAAATGCATACGATCGTGCGCGCGAGAGTGCAAATGTCCAAGCATGGCTTGCTGCTGACAGTGCGCGAACGTGTTGACACTCAATACGCGCTCCTATTCCACATAATGAGTTGTTAATAAATAAGGCCATGAAATATTCCTTTAACTTTGCAGGTCGTAGACGTACATGCTCATAAAAGTAAAATTTTTGCCGCCTCATGACACTATTTTCCGCTCGCAACATTGGCATCTCATGTGATTCAGCAAGATTTTGCAAGCGGTGATCGCTTGCAGAAGTCCGGCGGGTCTTGTCGGCGGCGTTTTTCGTCGCTGGCAGTCACGGCAACTCCGAACGTAGTGGGTGACGTCGGATGTAAGGCGGGGCCAGAAGTACTTCGCCTTTATTTTCGCAATAGTGGGAGCTGTGCCGAGATGTCCGAAAGACGGGTCGTCGTGGGACACTTCCAAAATTTTGTCACGAAGGTCTGCGGGGATGACAAGAATATAATTCGTTCTTGTTCCGGGGCTGAAATTCTTCACGAGGACGGAGTTTTTGAGGCTGAATGCTGGTAAGTTCCGCTTGAACGTTCTAGGCACGGCGACGTTTCGTCCTTCAAGATAGTCGATCATTACGCGCAAGTCCGGGTCGGCACGCTGCTGGGCGGCGAGGTCGCTCTTTGTAACAACTCCGACGAACGCGCTGTCTTCATCGGAGTCTTGTGGTGCTGGGTCGACAGGGGCGCGGGACCGGCAGTCGGCGTCGGAGTGTTTCCTTCCGGATTTTTAGACGATTGTAACGTCGAACTCTTGCAGGCGCAAACTCCACCGCCCAAGACGGCCAGAGGGGTCTTTCATATTGGCGAGCCAACACAGCGCATGGTGGTCTGTTAGAACCTTGAACGGTCTGCCATACACATATGGGCGAAATTTTGAAATGGCCCATATAATAGCCAGGCACTCTTTTTCGGAGGCCGAGTAGTTTTTCTCCTCCTTCAACAGACCGCGGCTAGCAGAGGCGATTACGTTTTCGCACCCGCTTTGTTTTTGGACAAAGACGGCACCCAAGCCTATATCAATGGCGTCCGTGTGTATTTCCGTTTCGGCGTTTTCGTCGAAATGAGCGAGCACGGGCGGGATTTGCAGGTGTTTTTGCAGCTCGCAGAATGCCTTTTCTTGGTCGTCTTCCCAGCTGAAAGGGGTGCTATCTTTCGTCAAGTTTTCGCCGGGCCTGTCAGGACTCCCGCAGCGTTGACGACATAGCCCAAAAACTCAGTTCCTGGTATGCGAAGCGGCACTTTTCAGGCTTCAGCCTTAACCCCGACGTACGGATGGCCTCGAGTACAGACTTCGACCTTGCGAGGTGTTCGTCGAAAGTCTGGGAGAATTCCACAACGTCGTCGAGGTATACGAGGCAGGTGTGCCACTTGAGGCGAGCTAGCACAGTGTCCATGACTCTTTGGAACGTTGCTGGTGCCGTGCATAGCCCGAACGGCTTCACCTTCAACTCGTATAGGACGTCCGGGTTATGAATGCAGTCTTCTCTCGATCTCTCTCGTCCACTTCAATTTGCCAGTAGCCTGTTTTCAGATCTATCGATGAGAAGTACCTCGCATGGCAGAGGTGGTCGAGGGCGTCGTCGATTCGTGGCAGGGGGTTCACGTCCTTTTTGGTGATCTTGTTCAATCGCCGGTAGTGAACGCAGAACCTCAGTGTGCCGTCTTTTTTCTTTACGAGTACGACCGGTGCAGCCCAGCGGCTTTTCGATGGCTGTATAATGTCGTCGTTGAGCATGTCGTCGACTTGAGTCCGAATGGCTTCCCGTTCATGGGAAGAGACGTCGTATGGTGACTGTCGTGTAGGTCGGGCTCCATCTTCAGTTATAATACGGTGCTTGGCCAGGGGTGTCTGACGTAATTTTGAACTTGACAAAAAACACTACCTGTAGCGACGCAGCAGAGCCAATAGTTTGTTCTGTTGTTCTTGCGGTAGCGCCGGATTCACGTCGAAGGGCTGCAGAAGCTTGAAGGTGTCATCGGTTGTGCGTTCAAAGTCGGCGACCGCGATCACGTCACTTGCTTCTTGCGTTTCTTCGAGGAACGCAATTGCCACTCCCTTTTTTAAATGCTGGTACTGTTCGAGAAAATTAGTGACCAAAACGTGAGATTGGCGTTGCTTAAAGTGCGCAATCCCTCTTACGACGGAGACACCGCGGTCGAGAAGCAATATTTGGTCACCCTCTACGGTAGCGTCGATGTAAGGAGCAGCATCCTTACAGTAGACGGCGATCATCAAGCTTGCGCGGGGTGGCAGGGTGACGTGACCGTCGGCGATCCTTACAGCAGCACGGTGATCGGGGTTCAGGGGCGGTGTCGTAGAGTGATCAGAGGAAAAAGTTATCGACTCGGTCTGGAGATCAATTATTGCGCAGTTGTCCGTCAAAAAGTCAATTCCGAGTATTACGTAGCGGGAGCAGTTAGGTAAAATTACGAACGCAGCAGGGTACGTGATGCCGTCTATGGTGAGTCGGGATGTGCACGTTCCTCTTGGCGTTACGAGATGGCCTCCTGCTGTGCGTATATGCGGACCGTCTCATGTTGTCGTAACGTTCTTCAGCTTAGTCGCGAATTACCCCCTCATCACCGAGTAGTCGGCTCCCGTGTCGATGAGGGCGACTACGTCAAAGCCATCGATGGACAACTGGACGTCGGAAGCTGCCTTCCTCGAGTTCCGGGTGCGTCGGGGTGTCGTATCTCGGCTTGTGCGTGTTGACGGTCGGGTACTGTGTGTCGTCGTTGTCGTCGTCTCAGCGGCAGATTTGGTTATGTCAAGTACGCGTCGCGCCGTGTGGCTGTGGTCCTGTTCAGGAGTCACGTCAAGGTTAGGTCGGGTCGTCGGGATGAGGGCATGTCGTAAGTCACACTCTTCGGCGAATCGTTATGTCGTTGGAGGATTATTGGTTTTCCGCCGTTGTGCAACTTCACATCCAGAGGTTGCTGCTTTTAGTTTCCCCCGCGTGGGCTGGGGGACCTTCCACGTGATAAGTCAGCGGTGTTATGGTGGTTGGGCGACTGGTACCGGTAGGAGGACGGCGAGCGGTTGAAGCGGGCAGGTGCTCGGTTCGTGTTTGACAGGTATTCGTCGATCTCAGTAGGGCGCTGGCCGGGTCGGGGGCGTGGTGCGTCCGCTGAGAAACCACGCAGTCCGGGTCTCTTGTATGGGCAGCGACGGTAGATGTGGTCGGCCTCTCCGCAGTGGTAGCACAGAGGACGGTTATCGGGAGTTCGCCATACGTCCGTCTTTCTTGGCCTCTGGTTTCGGGCTTACGGGGGTCGGGCGGGTGGCAGTGGGCGGCGGTACGGCGGGGCCTCTTGACGGCCTGTTGGAGCAGGGCGGGGTCGACTAACAGCCGCCGAGTATGTCATAGCTTGTGGCTCTCGGGGTACCTCGGATGGCGTAGAAGTTCCCGTCGCTTGTTGCACTTCTTCTCTAATCACGTCGGTGAGGGAAGTGGCTTGGGGCTGCGGCGGCGTTGGGAGAAGCTTCTGTAGCTCCTCTGTCACTATTGCGCGGATAATCTCGCGTAGGCTGTCGGCCAGGATCTGCGTGCTGCCAAAGTCGTTCGTAGTGGGCGCGCCAACAATGTTTCGGTCATACTGCTTAGCACGCATTTCGAGGGCTTTCTCAATGGTGCTGGCTTCGGTCACAAAATCGGCGACGCTTCTGGGCGGATTTCGGGACAAGTCCAGCAAACAGTTCCTCCTTCACTCCGCGCATTAAGAAGCGCAACTTCTTTTCTTCCGTCATTTCGGGGTCCGCGCGGCGAAATAGCTGCTTCATCTCCTCAACGAAGATCACGACTGCTTCGTTGGGGTGTTGCGTGCGCGTTTCCAACAGAAGGGCGGCTCTTTCTTTCGCCGTGACGGTGGTGAAGGTCTTAGTGAACTCGCTTTTGAACTGAGCCCAGTTTGTCAAGGAGCTCTCGTGGTTCTCGAACCAAGTGCGAGCCGAATCTTCCAAGTAAAAGAAAACATGCCGGAACGTTTCTGCGTCGTCCAACCTGTTGAATTTCTAGACGCGCTCTACTTTCTCCAACCATTCTTCTGAGTCTTTTGCGGGGGCTCCTATGATGGCGGTTCCCGTGGCTGCTGCAGAACGACGGGAGGATTGGCTTGGTTGGGCATGGTGCTGGTTGCGACGTCTTTCTTCTTCGCTTTCTCCGGTAGTAGACCGACCTCGGGTGGTAAATCTTGCTGGCGGAGGCTGGATCTTGTTAGACTTGCTTGGCGGCTTACAGAGGTTGTAGTGGGCATGAAGGGTGCGTACCCAGCACCTCTACCAGATGTCATGAAGCCAAGGATGACGCAGTTGTTTGGAAAAGAAACAAGTTCATTGGGGCGAACTTGTCCTCCCCTAACAACTGAAAAGGATACAGAGGCGGCGAAGCAGCGGTCAACAAAGTGACGTACGTGCGTCGGCGAGCTTCGCAGAATGGAATGCCCCGGCGTCTGCTGTGCAGGCTTTTATCTTTCGGCGCGAGAGTTTCTGGAACCGTCGATTTGCATCCAGAACATTGTAGATCACAGAAGATAATTCTGGCTAGCGGCGTTAGGGCGAAACACTCTGCTTATCTGAATGAGATAGCCCGTGCGGCATAAAAATAAAGAATGGAACACGCGCTTCGCATGGGACACAGATAACAGAGACGGGCGCGGCCGAGCATTAAAAACAAACAATAAATAAACAAACCCGCACATGGTTCGCGGCAATAAATCGGTTTTAGAATTATAAGTACATTAGGCACTTGGTGAAGTAGGACGTTTATTTTTTGCGACAGCCTTATCCGAACACCGGTCCAGGAACCAACGATGATGATGGTCAGTCCAGAAGAAGACGAAGGGTTCCTCGAGGTGTTTCATGGCGGGGAAAGTGTGGAAGTGAAATAAAGGAATTTTCACGCTTTGGGGAATCGTGCTTACAGTATTGCCGTCCTTTAAAACTCTACTTGCCATTACTAGGTAGTATGTGTTAGCTTTAGCTACATGCGACTCCCACCACGGAAAGCAATAATTGTACAGCTCCGATCAGCTTACGACACAACTCCGAATTTTTACTTAAGAAGTTAGTGTACATAACGGTCTCACGATGCGGTTATTGCCGGGTTTATATTTTCTCCCTCAAACCCTCCCCTCTAAAACCACAATTACATTTGTGCTACCCTTCTAGCATCTGCGATGATTTTTCGCGCAGATTGCCCCTTACTACTAATAATCATCGGGATGGCCTCTTTATCTGTCTCAAATGAGTTTATTAATCGAAACCTTTATTTAATACCCCACGCACTCTGTCGGAACTCCTTTGAATTTTACCCTAAGGTATGACTTACCATAACTATAACATGAAGAAACGAGAAACCATATCTTATTTTTCCCAAGTGTTCCCCTAAAGACTTTGAATTCGATACTCCATACCTCGCCGCGGCATCACTTTGATTTTTAACCCAATTGATGAGTCACCATAACTATGTCATAATTTTCACCACGAAGCACTTTTTGTTTGTCCACGGCGATTTCCTTCCTCGAGACCTTCAATTTCATACCCCACATGCCCTTGCGGCACATCACTTTGAATTTTAGGCCAATATGTGGCTATTCATGACTCTCGTGTTACACGGTTCATCATTTTCGATATTGTTGCCTATTATTTTTTTCTTGAGATTTTAAAATTTCTTTTGCTGAATTATCTAGATTTACGCTTTTTAATGATTACAGGTTGACCTTCTGTGATCTTTACATTTTTTCTGGAAATAGAGGGCGTTACGATCCTGGTCAGCGGAACCGGTGAGGTGTATTCTCCAAAAAATGCTACGCATAAAAAAGAAAATTCATATCTATGAACGCCTCGCACTTCACAGATTCGCGGGGACAGTATCAGTTTCACGCAAGGCGTTTTTTCAGGATGCAGAGCAAGAATTTACAGAACCGCAACCCTAAACAGCTTCGACATAAATGAACTGAGAGTTAGAGCACGTCCATTCGCCCAATCTTCTTTGTTTCGCCCCAGAGCCCCAGCACACCATCATGTCTGGACCGCCTCGGCAATGAACACGAACACAGCCCCTACATCAAGAGTTTTGAATCAAGTATGAACGTACAATGGCTTGCAAGCAGTGCTAACCCTAATGACCAGCTGGTATAGCTGTAACAAATCTGCAATGAAAACTGTTTACGATCTGACAGGAGTTTCGATGTTGTGTCGCACCGTATGCAAGAGTTTCAGCTCACAAATTCACTCCCGTAATATCTTTACCGCGCGTGCATTTTAAACATGTGATTACTAATAAAATAAGAGTCCATCCGAGCCCGAAAACATTCCTAGCACGAGAGAGTTGTGAGACCATTTGAGTTCTGAATTCCTTTTTTTGCAGTCCACTTTGAGTTCTCTGTTCATTTTGAGTACATTTTGAGTTTGCAGCCAACTTTGAGTTTGAGTACATTTTGAGGTTTCAGTACATTTTGAGTTAGAGTACATTTCGAGTACAGAGTACATTTTGAGTGTGAGTACATTCTGAGTTCTGTACACATTTTGGTTTGAGAACATTTTACTACTCAGTACATTTTGAGTTTTCCGTCCGAGTGAGTGAGTTTTTGCTCACTCACCCGGACGGAGTTAGAGTTTTACTCATGTGAGTTAGAGTTTCAGTGAACGCTGATGTGCTGCTCAGCATTTATTCTGAGTTTGAGTGAGTCGTGACTCAAAAATTACTCCCACCTCCCCTCGCGGGAACCCCTGTGTAGATGTAAGGCATAGGGGGTTCCGTTGTTGTTTCCGCTAGGTTGAATCTCCCGTCGCGTGAAACGTGCCGTGAGCCCCCTGCCGCGGCTATGACGCGACGTGGTGGTGCTATGACGCAAAACAATCCAACACAATCCACTTTATTCCAATCGAATTCAAATACATTACAATCCAATCAAATTCAATCAAAGCCAAGCCAAGCCAAGCCAAGCCAATCCAATTCAATCGAATCCAATCCAATGACCCTCACAAGAGAGTGTTCGCTATGGGAGAGGAGAGGGGGTGTGCGGCGGAGAGCACAGCTCGCGCGGGGAGGAGAATGTGAGGAGGGGTGTGGACGGACAACAACAACGCCGTGTGGAGGGACAAGGCGAGTGAATGAGATGCAGTCGCATCTAAAAAAAAAGTTGTGAGTGAGTTTGAGCGAGCCGCACCAAATTTGCCGTGGTTTGGGAGCAGAGCTCTATGGCCATGCAATGGTTTAAGTTGTACCCTACACTGCCTGTTGCCCGTAGCAGCGAAGGGCCAACGCAATTTAGCAACACAGGCCTACGCACTAAATGCTAAAAGTGCAACGCAGCACCGCTATGAAAATATTTGCAGAACCAGCATACCATCATTTTTTCATGCAACGTAATGAAGTGGTAATCAATTCTGCTAGCTTGTACAATATCTTTCGCATATTGTAGCATGATAAACCATTCACTACATATTAGTTAATTAATGGTAACCCGCAGCCGCGTGAATAGAGTCACACTGTGACTGTGATCGCGCATTATTTTATAGAAAACTGTGATAGAAAACTGTGATCACGCATAATTTTATAGAATCACAATTACCTTTCGTGTCAGGCGTTCCAACGTTCAGATTCAGTTACACTAAAATCCTGGTAAAACACAATCATTTTCGTATAAAAATGATTCACCAAAGTAAATCAGCGTTATGCTTGAAGAACTAAAGTCGTATGGGCTTCCCTCAGTTCTGTAGCAAGAAACAGTAGCTGTTCGCGAGCATATCCTGTAGCAATTGGTTGTCCGTAGTTAAGGTTTTTTTGTCGGTTATCAGGTTACTGTGAGCAATGGAAAATTGTTTTAGCACACTACTCACGCAAAGAAAGCAATCAGTATAACATTTGGAGTTTGTTGAGACGGGAAAAGAGGAACCGTTTACTAATAAAAAACGTTTTCATTGGGAAGAAATGTTGCTTGTGCAAATATCAGCAGGTTGTTTTGTCAATAATGTTTTCATATTTTATTCTTTCACTTAGTTCTTGTAAGCATTACACAAGACATTTAACCGACAATGTACAGAGAAGTGTGAGCCAACATACAGCAACGACCAAACAATTAAAAAGTCTGAACTATTGATAAAGTGTATAAACACCTGTATATCTTACATAACAAAGTGTAAAGTTGTCATACCTGTCCTTAAAAAAACAGAAGCTATAAAATCTTTATTATAAATTAAGAACAGTAAAATAAAAATCTGCTAGCAAAAAGACAATAAACAAAGAAATATTGCATAAAAAAACAACACAACCTAAATAAAAAAAATTGCACAAATATTATATACAGCCTAAGTCCCTACGACGCCTTATGAAAGGGAGTAAAATGAGGTATTGTTACAAGCCACTAGAAAACAATACTAGCAAAAAAAAATTTCTTCCATTACCTCAGTCGAATTTTTGCCTTTCGCGCAGATCTGTGCATGTTGGCGCGTCGTGACAGTTTGGACGCGCTTCGCCGATTTGCAAAAAGAAGGTGAATGCGTGCGTTCTGCCATTGATATATCCAACAAGTCTATTGTGAAGTATATGCAATGAAGTTCTGTTCGTTCGGCAAACAATTGCGAGTTTCAAAACCGCGTTCTTTGACAACTGTGAACAAATTGAGCAGAGCGAAGATAATGGTTCATTGCGTATCCTTATTGCTGTGTGATATACACTGTTTCAGATGCAGCGATGGCGTAGAGGTGGAACAACCGCCTCGCGTGCAGAAGGACCGTGGTTCGAATCCCGGTGCTGGAAATTCCCACCGGATTAATAAAAAAATCCGCGTACTGATGGAATTGCACAACGGGGCTTGGGGTGCGGCCTGACCGCGGCGACCATTGCCGGTGACGCACTCCCTCACCATAGCAGGACTGGCCACCCTGGTTTAGTAACGGCCACAACCTCCCATGAATACTCCAATTAACCCTCGGCCCTCAGTCACCAGCAGCTCCGAAGCAACTGACCACGGCGGCGGTCAGACCTGTGACGCCGAAGAGGGTGCTAAGAATCCCTGGATCCGGACAGGCCGCCAATGGAATCTGAACCTGGCAACGTTTAACGCGCGAACCTTATCTAGCAAAGCGAGTCTATAGGTGTTGTTCGAGGAGTTAGAGGGCCTTAAATGGCATGTAATAGGGCTTAGCGAGGTTAGGAGGGCGAGCGAGGCATTTACGGTGCTGATAAATTGACACGTCCTATGTTACCGGGGTCTAGAGGAAAGAAGAGAACTGGGAATGGGATTTCTAGTCAACAAAAGCATAGCTGGCAACATAGAAGAATACTATAGCAGTAACAAAAGGGCAGCAGGTCTTGTAATTAGGCTAAATAAGAGGTACAAGCTCAAGGTGGTCCCGGGCTACGCGCCCACACCCAGCCACGACGACCAATTAGTGGAACGCTTCTATGAAGATGTGGAATCGGCAATGGCTAAAGTAAAAACACAGGATACCGTAGTTATGGGGGACTTAAATGCTAAAGTAGACAAGAATCAGTTTGGAGACAAGGCAGTTGGGAACTATGGTCTGGGCTGTAGAAATAGCAGGGGGGACCTACTAGTTGAGTTTGCAGAACGGAATACCTACGCATAATGAATACCTTCCTCTGTAAACGGGAGAGTCGAAGTGGACCAGGAGGAGCCCGAATGGTGGTCACAAATATGAAATAGACTTCATATTAGGCGATAACCCTGGCGTCATGCAGGATGTGGAAGTTGTCGGAAGGGTAAGGTGTAGTGACCATCGTATGGTAAGATCTCGAATTAGGTTAGATTTGAGGAAGGACCGCAACAAGCTAGTACGAAAGAAGCCGATAAATGAGCCAACAGTAAGACGTAAAGTAGAAGAATTCAGGATCGCGCTGCAGAACCGATATTCCGCTCTTAACGAGGAACCCGAACTTACGACACAGGAAGCCAGCGACAGCTTTACACGCATTATCACGGAGTGTGCAGTAGAAGTCGGGGGCACTACGGCTAGACAGGCTATTGTAAGCTTTCACAGAAGACGAAAGATCTAATCCGGAAATAGAAAACCATGACAATTTTTACGGCAGCTGACAGAATAGAACTAGAGGAGCTCTCGAAGTTAATCAATAAGCGTAAGACAGCTGACATACGGAAGTGTTATATGGAGAGGATCGAATACGCTGTAAAGAACGGGGGTAGCCTGAAAGCAGTGAAGAGACATCTTGGCGTGGGTAAAAATCAGATGTATGCACTTAAGGATAAGCAAGGCAATGTCATCACAAATAGGGATAAATAGTCACAGTGGCCGAGGAGTTCTATAGGGATCTGCACAGTAGCCGGGATATCCAGGATAATGCCGAACGAGACAGTAGTTCAGAAGATGGATAGACATCCCACCAGTAACGACCGAAGAAGTAAGGAAGGCTTTGAAAGAAATGAAAGGGGGCGAAGCACTTCGTGAGGATGAGAGAACAGCAGATCTCTTGAACGATGGCGGAGAAATTGTACTTGAAAAACTGGCAAACCTGTATACGCAATGCCTAATGACCGCAATGGTACCGGAATCTTGGAAGAACGCTAACATCATCCTAATCCATAAGAAAGGCGACATGAAGGACTTGAAAAATTACAGGCCGATCAGCTTACTCTCAGTCGTCTACAAGGTATTTACCAAGGTAATCGCTAACCGAATCTCTGCAACCTTAGATTTCAGTCAACCTAAAGAACAAGCAGGGTTCCGTAAAGGTTATTCAACAATGGACCATATTCACACGATCAATCAGGTGATAGAGAAGTGCGCTGAGTATACTGAACCCCTATATATAGCCTTCATAGATTATGAGAAAGCATTTGACTCGGTCAAAACCCTAGCAGTCATTCACGCATTACGGATCGAGAGGGTAGATGAGCATTATGTAAGAATACTAGAGGATATCTACAATGGGTCTACAGCTACCATCATCCTCCGTAGGGAGAGCAGTAAAATACCTATAAGGAAGGGTGTCAGATAAGGATACACAATTTCTCCAATGTTATTCACAGCATGTTTAGAAGAGGTGCTCAGAACATTGGATTGGGAACAGGTGGGAGCAAGGGTTAATGGAGAATACCTCAGTAACCTCAGATTTGCTGACGACGTTGCCTTGCTAAGCAACTCGGGGGACGAATTGCAAAGCATGCTTTCCGCACTGGGCGAACAGAGTAGAACCGTGGGCCTGAAAATTATTATGCAGAAAACTAAAGTAATGATCAATAACCTCGGGACAGTACAGCGGTTTGAGATAGGTGGCGAGGCAGTGGAAGTGGTAAGCGAATATATCTACTTAGGCCAAGTTGTGACCCCAGATCCCAACCATGAGGCAGAGATAATTAGAAGGATCAGAATGGGGTGGGGTGCATATGGCAGACATTCTCAGATAATGAATAGCAGACTACCATTGTCGCTGAAGAAGAAAGTGTATGACAGCTGCATCTTACCGGTACTCACCTACGGGGTAGAAACTTGGAGGCTCACTAAGAGGGTTCAACTTAAATTGAGAACGACTCAGCGGGTAATGGAGCAGAAAATGATAGGTGTAACATTAAGGGACAAGAAGAGAGCGAAGTGGGTCAGGGAACAAACACGTGTTAAGGACATATTAGTAGAGATTAAGAAGAAATGGACGTGGGCAGGGCATGTAATGCGAAGGCAAGATAACCGCTCGTCCTTAGGGGTAACAGAGTGGATACCTAGAGAAGGAAAGCGTTGCAGGGGGCGGCAGAAAGTTAGATGGGCAGATGAGATCAAGAAGTTTGAGGGAATAAATTGGTCACAGTTGGCACAGGACCGAGGTAATTGGAGAATAATGGGAGAGGCCTTTGCCTCTTCGGCGACTATGGTGCGTTCACGCTTTGATAAGTTTTATATATACCACTTCCCAGGTATCATTGAGATAGTTGTCTAGCAATAATGTTCAATAAGAAGCTTTAGAATTTCTTCTTTAGTTTTGTCGTTCTTCAAAGGAACCAAGCTTCGCTTGTCACCTTTCTTTATAAGGGTAGTGGCACTCATTTCTTCCAACAGAGCATTACGTTGAATAAACAGAAGTTTATTTCGTGTGCAATTTCTTGGCTGTACAAGGATAGAACAAAATTCTTTCGATGCCTTATTTCAAACTACACTATAACTTTTTAGCGATGTATTTTTTTACAAAAACACTGGTAATATGAGTTCGAAAAAGATAAGGACTATAAATTACAAATAAACTCAAACTGCAGATGCCACGGCAGAAGTTCTCAGAATGGAAGGGATAGGCGAAGCATGCATCTGGAATAAAGGATGCAGAGTGGTAGATCCAAGGTGTGCAAAGCTACTTTGATTGAGCGGTAAAATTACCGACGAAAGTTATAGCGACAACCGGTGTTATGTTTATCGTAGCGTAGAATAACACTCGTTTCACACGTGCCTCGAATGAAGCGTCGCGTGGTGCACAGCAACAGGATGATCAGAGTATAACTAGAATAATAAAGCACAACTAAACATCACTTCTCTAGAGTGATCACAAGCCGCTTTCGTGTTTGTGTGAATTATCACTATGCCATTCATATTATAAAAACAGACTTCTTTTCCTTAGCAATAAATCCAAATCAGAACCCCCTTTATCGTTTTTGATAACCAATCGGTAGTAAGTGTTTATGCATAGAAACTATTACACGACATACGCGACATTAAAAGATAGTTAAAAAACAAAAAATAACTCGCTCAAATTTTTTAACTTATGATCTTTGCCTGTTGTATTATTTCTGAAGGCGAAGGAGGCCATTTTGTGGTATTTTCAGTAAGCTACTGCTCACGGCGCTTTTTATATAGCATTGTTCGCTTAGTTCGCAATGTGTGGATGTGACAGGGTATCTTTGTCTATGCTTCAAACGCACCCAACAAATTTTATGATATTAAAGCAAAGCTGTAAATGGCTAGGATCCAGCATATCGTCTCCGGTCCAAGAGCGATGTAGACAGGAATCAAATCCCCAGAATCGTAAAACTGTGCCCCACACCCCCGGGGCATAGGAAAAATCATACAAAATAAACAGGTCCGAGGGCCTTCATAGAGAGGCGCCGCGATTAGCATACCCGCTCTATAATGTATTCCTACCCACAATTTCTGTATTTTTGTAGCGTAGGGTACACTGGCCGAGGTTTAGCAGTTTCGCGTGTGCCGTGAGAGGCCGTTCTGCGCAAGCGCGAGGGTTATTGGATTGAATTCGATTCGATTGGCTTGGCTTGGCTTGGATTGGCTTGGATTGAATTGGATTGGATTGGATTGGATTTAGATTGAATAGGATTAAAATTAGGTTGGATTGTGTTGCGTCACTTCCGCGGCAGAAGCACTGACACCGGCGCGTGCCCAGGTGCGCCTCAATTGCGCAGTAGCTAAGTCTGACGCTGCGTCGGAGCCGCTTGATAGCCATTTCACGTGGCTCGTGAAGAGCCGTGCTGAGCATGCGCAAGGACCAGTGACTGGACAGGACTGGACTTACAGTTAATAACCAAGAACAATGCTCCATCGCAAATTACAAGCAAACGTATTTTGCTTCATGCACCCCTTAGACTACGACGGCACCGCAGCTTTGCTTGCCATCCCTCTTCACGGGGTGGAAGGGCTCTGAATTTTTTTTTGCGAAGGGTAATATTCTATGAAATAAAGCTACCTTATCACAAAGCAGGACTCATTGTGTGGTAACAAGAGTCTTTTAGGACAAGTGTGATAGTGGAGGTAAACAAGCATTTAGACACAAATATGCACTCTGCTAATACCTTTTTATTGCGTGCGCTGAACAGAGCGCAGCAGTTAGTTGACTCCTTATTAGACTGTTGTGTTCTTGAGATGCTTATTGCGGAGCAGAATCGTGCTTCACAAATGGTATTATAAATAGATTTGGCTTTCTTTTAATTGGGGAAAATATTTGAAGCTTAAGGGTTGCAATCTTTTTGCGCTCTAATCTTTCCAGAATCCCCTAAAAAGCTCACGGTATACTCGCTGACTGCAGAAGGTTTCACATAAACACTGCGTTTACTGGGAAAAACGAGAAAACGACAAGGCAACCAACACACCATGGTCAACAAAACCACTGTCCGTAGCCCCTCCGTTTCTAAGAGAACAGAGACATTTTCTGGTGAATACTAGGAAGGATGGTGATTAGAGTTTAAGCGCGTTTCTATTTCGTACACCTGGGTTTATAATGAAACTGGCGAACTGATGTTCTGTTAGTAAGAGACGGAGATGGAGCACAATTTATTGACAATTTGGTTCCGCTGGAGTGTACTGAACGCCCTAAGCATGGGCTGGTTGTGAGGACTAAACCTCGGCTTGTAAAGCAGTTTAGGGCGCTCTGATAGAATTGATATTTTAGTGATGTTTTGTTTATTTATTCAGAAACTACAATAGCACAGCAGAATGTACCGGCAAAGAAGGGAAAGAGACACACAATCCACTGAAAGGAACCGTAGGGCCGTTTGGCAAGATACGTTCAACATCGCAAACAGAAACACTGTACCCACATTACAAATTAGCCAGCACAGACACCACAATAAACTGCTACCATCCAATGCAATGAAAGAAGCCTTGCTAGCAAACAACAAAAAAACAGGACCTGTCTTATTGGCAGTAAAGGATTTGCCAAAACAATGAAGATAAAGCACAATAACCAACCCGTAATAGCCAACCGAAGTAGCCTACAAAAAGTGTTACCATACTCGTATATTCCAACATTGTGTAGAGAGTCAGACAAAAAAACAGTTGAAAAAAGAGGGGAAGTAATACGTACCACCCAAAAACAAAAAATCTAATTGTTTGCAAGGCACACGCATGAATCTGTACTTATCTATACGGTCTATTACAGTCAGACGTTCGTTAATAGGACACAAAATTTTATAAGAAAGTTCGCCACATTTATATTCAGTTTTCGACGTTTTAGAAATATTGTGTATTAAATTCTGCTGACATTGATGATCGGCATTCATTAAGAATGCATCACGGTCGGTTATTTCATAAGAAAACAACTTTCAACACTGGCAGTTTACACAATACAAAACTAGGAGGTATCTGAAGTTTGCAGTCTCAAGTTGATTAGAAAAATTCCAAATACTACATCGAAAAAGGTTATAAGTAGCACAGAAATAGCTCACATAGTTTACAACTGTGTAGGAACCTCTTATTATAAACTAAATATGAACATGTAAAAAATGATGAGTCAGAAAATATAGGCGGAAATGCAATAGAGACACTCAAAAATCATTTGCTCATGGGAATACTGAACACACTGGGAGGATAATCGTTGATCAGATTCAGTCAAACATTCCTTGTGGTTTCTAGCAAAACAAGAACCGTCACTGTACAGTCAGGATCAATTTGAATGTGATCGCTCGCTGGGGTGTCAAATTAACAGGCAGCAGCGCGTTGTTGCGGGTTGTATTAGGGTTGTATCAGGCAAAAGACATCGAAATAAAAAAGGCACTGCTTCCTCTATCTGCAAAGTTCTAAAAGTAGCCGCTGTGTAGGTTAGAAGGCCCGCTAATCGATGCTGCCGTGATCACCTTCAAATTAATCCCGACTGTAGATAACCAATTTAATAATATAGAAGACAAAGAGGTTAGTCGCGGCAAGAGAAGATTGACTGGTTTTTTATGGCTTCAATAAAGTACCTAAAACATATATAAAAGCAACATATTGCAAAGTAACTTTATACTATAAATCCACTTCATAAATCGAATTTATATATTCAGAACACAGCTTATGAAAAAAACTGTTTCGGGAAATACTGCCATGCTTTGGTAATGTCGATGAAGGCAGAACCAACAATTTTCCCATAGTCTCACTTTTACGTTTATCTGTTAAGGCTTTTAAAGAAACGTTGGTTGTAATCTCACGAGACAAGCCGATTTGCTTTTTAGTGTTTTGTTCTATTGTTGAAGGTAAAAAAGTCGCTGTTGCGAAAATGTTTGAGCAACTTAGTCACATGAGGACTTTTAAATTGGAAAATAGTTTGTATTTTCTTCCTTCTTTCGGAAAACCGCCTGTTTCCTTTATAATTTAACAATGTGCTCAAACATATCGAAGGTTATATTAAGAACGTCTTTCAGGTAGCTTGCATTCCTATTATCGTGGGCATAACTCGCATTTTTAAGGATACGAATAGTAAACTTAACTTATCTGGGAGTAGTAAGTAATAGGAATAGCACTATGCCAGTTGTGATAGATTATCTGGATTAGGAGAGTCAGATGAGCATGATGGGGCAGAAAAAGGATGCTTAAAACATTGACTTTTTTATCTGGAAGGGTGAAGATGTGGCCATCGTGATGTATTCCTGCTATCAAGTTCCTGCTATACCTGTGCATAATTTTGTTGATTGAGCGCCAATGCCTAATGAACGAGTTGCTAAAGAAAGATTCTTGGCTTGTTAAACAAAAATGTATAAAAAAGAGACGTGTGTTCGTATTTTTTTATGTTGAAGGTGAAGCGGAAGTTTCGGTCATGATGTAAAAACTGTTAATGTATTTAATCAGTTGCCCCATTTTGGTGCACAGAGGTCGACTAGCAACCACACCGTAGTACAATAAATTTTTGCGTTTAAGATATGTTGGTAACAGAGTACGAATTTTTTTCACCGGACCTATAAAATATGTGCTCTTGTGTCATTGATTATATTACAGGTTTGCAAGGGCTCGGGCTTACCCAAACGCCGGAGCCCGCCCGGCCCGCGGTCCAGGCTCGGGCCACCCGACTTATTTTACTCCCATGCTTCGGACGAGCCGGGCCGTCCTGGCGCAGCGGGCTGGCCCAGCAGGCTGAAGCAATACTTAGGTTTTCTATGATATCACCGAAATTACTCAATGCTGACGCCGTAAAAGCAAGTGTCAGATTTCTTTTCACATTACAGGGACTTATCTTTAGGCCCTGAGGCACTTGTGGGCGCGTATTGCAAGCCGGTAAGTGTGAAAGATCTGCAACTGCATGCCTTTGGATGAACTGAGCCAAACATGTGGCTCAGCGACACACCGTATACGGAAGTACAACGAATGACAGTTCAGCGTGACAGGTTTCCACCTCTAAGTACGGGCAAAAACAAATTTTCAAGATGGAACACTTTGAACTGCAAACACTGCTAGAGAAACCTGCGTCTCCATCTGTTTTCTGCAGCCGTGCCCTCTTCAGAGTTGTGTTTCCTTCTCACAGCCAACAACAGTGAAGCTGTCAAAGACTGAGGTGACAACTCAACTTTAGTTTTGCTCTTTGTTTCGGCGGGAAAACACTGTGGGGGACGTAGGAGGTGGTAGGAGGTGGCCTGTGCCCTCGGGAGTCGTGGCGGGCAGAAGAAGACGAAAGGAAAAGCGCAACAGAGCAGTACGGTAGTGTAATTGCGCCAACAGCCGCCTAAACAGTAACAGTTATTATGGATGAAACGTTATAGGTAAGGGATAAGAATTGGTATAAAACGTAGTGAAGCGGCAACAATAAAATCTGCATAAATGCACGCGTGTACTTCGCGTTAGGATAAAATGAAGGGACCGAGTCGGACTGCACTATATACTCTTGTGAATAGGAAACGTATACGGACAAAATAACAAAGCAAGTACACACCCAGTTTAAACAAACACGGGCCAGCTCGTTTTCTGGTATACAGGTTCCACTTCTGGATAGCAATCGCTAGAATTAGGTTTAAATGCCCAAGGTGCAACTATTTCAATGGCTTGTTTTAATTCATGTAAGGCACATGAAGAAATCCTACACAAAATTCCGGGTGGTTTTTATTTTAGGTGAGCATCAGTTTTTTTTTACTTTTGAGTTGTTTGGGCCATTTTGGTTTCGGCTACACTTCTTGAATATTTTTCAATATTAGCTTGAATTTGTCTATGGTTGGTGGTTCTCGGTTCATTTTTTTAGGTTGAGCGGTCACCTTTATGTCGGTTTCAATTCTTTCGTATGTAGCTGAGCGAAGGACAGCTGCGGTAGGGAGATGTGCATGATTGTTTTGTTTATTTTGAGTTGTGTTGCTCTTGTAATGTTGGTTTTGCCGGTGATTATTTCCCTTACGATACTTTGTACCTACTTTGGTAGTTTTCGCTTCCAAACGTGCCGCAATCAGGCGAAGGCCCCAACGATATTTGGGTTGGAAACACGCAGCCGGGCCCGGCAGGGCCCAGGTCATAAGGTTAATGTCTCCAGCCTGGCCGAGCCGGCTGCTCGGCCTTCTTCGTCGGGTCGGGCCGGGGCTACTACGGTAAGCACTGGGCCCTGGCTGGGCTTGGGCCCGTAGTTTTGGCCGGTGCACAGCTTTAGATTATATACCTAAGATTTCTACTTCAGATTTTCATAGAATTGCACACACACAATTTGTGCTCGGAAACGCATTCGAGTAGGTGTGTTTGAAAAGTCACGTTGTCGTTAATTTCAACTTTTGGTTTAATAATGAAATAGGTATGTATATTTTGTAGTGTTTTTTTCAGCTTAAGCTGCTTCACATGAAGCTAATTTGACACGTTTTTAAAAAATGTGCTATCTGTCACACTGTAGATTGTATGCGGTGTACTCAAAATACTACAGTAGGGTCATCGGCGTATAGAACAGTGTCTTGTTTACCCACAGTAGCGGTTATATAAATAACATAAATGATAAATACAATTGGACGTACAATAATTCTTTTTGTTACACCGAAGAAAATGTATTTTAAAATTTTCAATAGCAACAAAACAAAAAATGCAGTCCGCTGAGTACTTTTACAGCTCCTCGTTCGAGATACCTAGAATGCCAAAAGTGGGTAATTTTGCTAAACCTACCTAGTACTTAAGATAACAACACGTATTCCTGAAATCAAGACGATTTGCAAAGTGGGAAGGTGGTTGTATAAAATTGCACCTCTATTATTTTTGCCTTTATTTGCCTTTTTGAAATTTTTATTTTTAAAATTTTTGAAAACAGTCGGAGAATTCATATCGGATGGTGATTGCTGTAACATTCATTACAGCCTGCTTTACACAAAGTACATGCATTGACAGTCTATAGCTTATCTTAAAAGAGAGATGCGGACGGAAGTCAAGATCAAAAAAGGGCTATTCAAAAGGAACAATAAGCTATAAACACTACACGGAGCATTTACAATCATGTTGTGTTCCATTCTTTCTTATTGATCTTTCTTTTTTAATATCGCTGTTCTAATCATAAGCGTATAACAACGTGGCCAAAAAGATGTTCTACTAAGGAAGAAACTAAATATGTTACATTGCATAGTAGGTAGGCAGTAAAACCGGACACATGGTTATTCCGCATTGCGCTGAATATAAATCTACACAATATTGTTTTATATTCCTCATAATGTTAATTTTTAATCGGGGGAAGCAGGATATAGGCACACCGAAATAGAAAACTGTCAGAAACAATTTTTGAAACATCCGGTGCTCTGTAAAGGTGGGGTCCCGGACAGCAGAAAGAGTCAACAAATTCAGCGACACAGCCTTATCACTAATCGTTCGCGTAGAAACTGTGATCGCATCCCTTAAATTGATTTTCGAATAGGCAATAAATTTTGAGGTGTGCGATATGTTTTTCGCAGATAACACAGTGAATAGCAAAACTTGATAGTGTTACAGTAATGGGCGACTTCTTCACATCAGCTCCTAGTATATTTTAAATTTTTATACGTGTAATGATTCAATACCGCTACAAAAAATGAACCTATGAAACCCTAGATTACGTAATTTATTGAAGCCTTGAGAGGTTTTTGAGCTCAGTGAACGAACTAGCGCAATTGTTTGTTGGTCAACGTCGTCTGTGCCAAGTACAACTTTTACGTGTAGCCGCAAGCTCATAATTTAGGTTCTCAAGGTATAAGCTGACACACCGGCTTACTGATAAGATTCACAGTTCTCTGGCCATTGAAAAGGTAAGCTACTGAAATGCTCATACGTATAGCTGAAATGTGGCTATTTCGAAGCCAAGTTGTTTAAGGAGAAACTGGCCCAAAGAAGCTGAGCTTCTTAGCTTCCGATCAGCTGGCTAATTTGAAGCTCCGATCGCGCAGCTCTGTCTATACACCTAGAACGGACGGTTGTTGAAGTTACACTGCCGCTTAGTTTACATTTCGACGTTAGCTGTAACTATACTAATAATGCGCCTAGCGAGCTGATTTAGCTTCCGAAACTATTGGAACAGCAACGCGATAACGGGAGCATGGCGTTTAAATAGTCAGATTTTGTGTCAAATTTGAGTAATTTTGTTTGCGTGCATATTCATGGGATAATGGGGTGGAGGTCATACGGCAGACATT
The DNA here is from genome assembly GCF_048455015.1 of Haemaphysalis longicornis. NCBI lineage: Eukaryota > Metazoa > Arthropoda > Arachnida > Ixodida > Ixodidae > Haemaphysalis > Haemaphysalis longicornis. Next base: position 205,711,991 of record NW_027526385.1, read on the forward strand.
CTCAGATAAGGAATATCAGCCTACTATTGTAACTGAAGAAGATTGTGCATGACAGCTGCATCTTACCGGTATTCACCTACGGGGCAGAAACTTGTAGGCTCACTAAGAGTCCTTTAAACTTCAAACGAGAACGACTCAGCCGGCAATGCAGCAAAAATTGATAGGCGTAACAATGGGGACAAGGAGAGAGCGGAGTGGGTCAGGAAACAAACGCGTTTTAAGTACATATTAGTAAAAATTAGGAACAACAAATAAACTTGGCGGGACATGTAATGCGAAGGCTTTTTTGGATTTCCTGCTTCACACTAACGCAATATTGGGCCCCGTTTCCAGGACAAAGTAATGTACCGGTAGGTATTCCGACAGAGCTCTAGTTCAGGTTGCGAAGTACCTTTTTTTGTTACGCCTTCTTGGCCCGGCAATGATCACGTCTGCAGGAAATAAATGCTGCTTTAAACTTCCCTAGTTTGATAGGACAGAACGTCATTTCATTCTCTTTGTCCGTGTTTAATTTAAACTTTTTTTCTTGTTCCTTCCTCTAAATCTGTAGCACATTTATTCCAAAAATTATTCAATCGACTTTTGGAATTGCTTCAGTAGAAGGATCGGGTTGTGTTTTTGAAGAATTCTGCTAGTTTCTGATGTGACGAGGCAACAGAGAAGGCTTCAAGCTTTTTCTGAGTCAGTCTGGGACTTCATGCTTTCTCATAAGTCATGCCAAATGTGCCAATGATGCACATTTTTATGGTTTTCCGTCTCCTGGTTGATAGATGCCACTTGTATGCATAGATTACTGTGCAACTGCTCTCTTTTCAGTCTCCTTTGTAATCTTTGCTTGAACTTCCGTGTGGGATATTTCCTAGTATCAACTTGTCTGATGTTGGCTTCATCCAGTATGTCTTTGCCCGGTCTGTACTGGCCGTTTTTAATATCTTGAATATTCTTCGGTTCGTTGCTGCGTGGTCACTCTTGCCTAGGTCACTATTCTGATTTAGGAAAACTATTGAAGTCTGCTTTTTGAGTAGTGGTCTTCTCCGTTTGTATTTGCGGCATCTGCTTGGGATGTGTTCGCAATTAAAATGTTGTCGCTGCCGAAGTTTTCTGTGTGCAATAAATAACGTGTACTCTGTTTGCCAGCTTTTTTTCTAAAAGCGTGGTCTAGGGATGTGTTTCCACCAACCCTATTTTATTTGCATGTAGGTTGCGCGGAATCGATTTGTCGTGTAATCTCCTCCTGCTACTATCAATCAAGGCTTCATTTGCCTTAAGTTTTTGCAATTGTATACCCCTAAGTGGTATGGGCTTTAGAACCGGTTACTCCTGTGTAAGCGTTTCCTTTGGCTTTTACGCCTTGTTTGCAGAACAGCTATGCAAATTTTTGGCTTTTACCGAGGCAGCTGTGTACTATTGTCATACGTATACCGCCCACCTTGTATATCCTCTCTGGTAATAGTCCTACGAGAAAGCGATTTGCGGAAATTTCGCTGTCGTCAATGCCGCGACGTAAGGCCAGCTATAGCGCTTAACGAGGGTCTCCCTAGCCATTTCATCTTTACTTTATCAGCCGAGTAGCCATTCTTTTCCTGACAGAATGACTTATAGCGAGATAGTTTCGCGGTGCCAATAGTATCCTGGAGAGAACTGAAGCGCAATGTATAAGCTGGGTTTTTGATCTGATCAAATTGCTGTGTATTGTCACGTAGCCAAGGACGAAGCAGTTGTTTGGAAAAGAAACAAGTTTATTGGAGCGAACTTGTGCTCCCCTAACAACTGAAAAGAATACAGAGGCGGCGAAGCAGTGGTCAACAAAGTGACGTTACGTGCGTCGGAGAGCGTCGCAGAATCGAATGCCCCGGCGTCCGCACTGCAGGCTTTTTATCTTTTGGCGCGCGTGGTTCTCGAAACGTCGATTCGCATCGAGAACATAGTAGATCCAAGAAGATTATTCTGGGCTGTTCCCGTTAGATCGGAATGCTCTCCCTATCACAACAGATAACACATGCGGCACAGAAAGAAAGAATGGAACACGCGCTTCCCTTGGCGCAGAGATAACACAGACCGGCGCAGCCGGCGGTAAAAGCAAAACACAAATAAACAAACCCAATGTATGGTTCGCGGCATTACCCCCCCTCTAAGAGTGCATCGACCCGATGCTAACATAAGCGACAGTCCGAACAAATGAAAATAAAAGTTCGTCATCGTCCGTAGAAAGGTTTTAAGCGAACCACGTGGACGACTTCAGGCCGCGTGCGTTGTCGTGATGTGCCGGAGTCACCATCGGGGATCACTTCGTAGGAAAGTTGGCCAACACGTCGTAGAATCTGGTAGGGTCCGAAATACCGTCGCAGGAGCTTCTCACTGAGTCCGCGTCGTCGGATGGGAGTCCAAACCCACACACGATCCCCTGGTTGGTACTCGGCGTCTCGGCGTCGGAGGTTGTAGCGGCCGGCATCCACCAGCTGCTGGTTCGTTATACGAACTCGAGCGAGCTGGCGGGCCTCCTCCGCACGTTGAAGATATCCGTGGACGTCGGCGTTGAGGTCGTCGTCTTCTACATGCGGAAGCATGGCGTCGAGCATCGTAGTCGGCCTTCTACCGTAGACAAGCTCGAACGGCGTCAGCTGCGTCGTCTCCTGGATAGCCGTGTTGTACGCAAACGTGACATACGGGAGCACTTCGTCCCAAGTCTTATGTTCAACGTCCACGTACATTGACGGCATATCTGCGATTGTCTTGTTCAGACGTTCTGTTAGTCCGTTCGTTTGGGGGTGGTACGCCGTCGTTCTTCGGTGATCCGTGTTGCTGTAGCGTAATACTCCTTGCATCAGCTCCGCAGTAAATGCCGTTCCACGGTCTGTGATTAGGACTTCCGGGGCTCCATGCCGCAGCACAACTTGGCTTACAAAGAACTTCGCCACTTCTTGTGCAGTCCCCCTCGGAAGAGCGGCGGTCTCTGCGTAGCGCGTCATGTAGTCTGTCGCTACGACAATCCACTTGTTCTGTGATCGTGACGTAGGGAACGGGCCTAAAAGGTCCATTCCAATCTGTTGAAATGGTCTCGATGGGACGGCGATCGGTTGCAGAAGTCCGGCGGGTCTTGTCGGCGGCGTTTTTCGTCGCTGGCAGTCACGGCAGCTCCGGACGTAGTGGGTGACGTCAGAGGTAAGGCCGGGCCAGTAGTACCTCGCCTTGATTTTTCCAATAGTGCGGGCTGTGCCCAGATGTCCGGAAGACGGGTCGTCGTGGCACGCTTCCAAAATTTCGTCACGAAGGTCCGCGGGGATGACGAGAAGGTAATTCGCTCTTGTTCCGGGGCTGAAATTCTTCTTCACAAGGACGGAGTTTCTCAGGCTGAATGCTGGTAAGCTGCGTTTGAAGGTCCTAGGAACGGCAACGTTGCATCCCTCGAGGTACTCGATTATGACGCGTAAGTCGGGGTCAGCACGCTGCTGGGCGGCTAGGTCGCTCTCCGTCACAATCCCGAAGAACGCGCTGTCTTCATCAGAGTCTTGTGGTGGTGGGTCGACGGGGGCGCGGGACAGGCAGTCGGCGTCGGAGTGTTTCCTGCCGGATTTATAAACGACTGTAACGTCGAACTCCTGCAGGCGCAAGCTCCACCGCCCAAGACGGCCAGAGGGGTCCTCCAAATTGGCGAGCCAACACAGCGCATGGTGGTCTGTTACAACCTTGAATGGCCTTCCATACACGTATGGGCGAAATTTTGAAATCGCCCATATAATAGCCAGGCACTCTTTCTCAGAGGCAGAATAGTTTTTCTCCTCCTTCGACAGACCACGGCTGGCATAGGCGATTACCCTTTCGCAGCCGCTTTGCTTTTGGACAAGGACGGCACCCAAGCCTATATCACTGGCGTCCGTGTGCATTTCCGTTTCGGCATTTTCGTCGAAATGAGCGAGCACGGGTGGGCTTTGCAGGAGTTTTTGCAGCTCGCCGAATGCTTTTTCTTGGTCGTTTTCCCAGCTGAAAGGGGTGCTATCTTTCGTCAAGCGCGTGAGTGGCTCTGCAATTCGTGCGAAGTTTGCGACGAAGCGCCGGTAGTATGCGCACAGCCCGAGAAATCTTCGCACGCCCTTCTTGTCTTTCGGTCTTGGGAAGTTCGCAATGGCTGATGTTTTTGCCGGGTCATGTAGGACTCCCGCGGCGTTGACGACGTGGCCCAAGAACTTGAGTTCCCCGTATGCGAAACGGCACTTTTCAGGCTTCAGCGTCAACCCCGACGTACGAATGGCCTCGAGTACAGACTCCAACCTTGCAAGGTGTTCGTCGAAAGTCCGGGCGAATACCACTACGTCGTCGAGGTATACGAGGCAGGTGTGCCATTTAAGGCCAGCTAGCACAGTGTCCATGACTCTTTGAAACGTCGCTGGTGCTGTGCACAGCCCAAACGGCATCACCTTGAACTCGTATAGGCCGTCTGGGGTTATAAATGCAGTCTTCTCTCGGTCTCTCTCGTCCACTTCAATTTGCCAGTATCCGGTCTTCAGGTCCATCGATGAGAAGTACTTCGCGTGGCAGAGGTGGTCGAGGGCGTCGTCGATTCGGGGGAGGGGGTACACGTCCTTTTTCGTGATTTTGTTCAGTCGCCGGTAGTCAACGCAAAACCTTAATGTGCCGTCTTTTTTCTTTTACGAGTACGACGGGCGCAGCCCAGGGGCTTTTCGATGGCTGTATAATGTCGTCGCTGAGCATGTCGTCGACTTGAGTCCGGATGGCTTCCCGTTCGTGTGAAGAGACGCGGTACGGTGACTGTCGGGTAGGTCGGGCTCCGTCTTCGATTATTATTCGGTGCTTCGCTAGAGGGGTCTGACGTAGTTTTGCGCTCGACGAAAAACATTCGCTATAGCGACGCAGCAAAGTCAATAATTTTTTCCGTTGTTCTTGCGGTAGCGCCGGATTCACGTCGAATAGCGGCGGGAGCTTGAAGGTTTCTACGGGTGTGCGTTCAAAGTCGGCGACCGCGATCACATCACTTGCTTCTTGCGTTTCTTCGAGGAACGCAACTGCAGCTCCCTTGTTTAAATGCTGGTACTATTCGGTGAAATTAGTGACCAAAACGTGAGATTGGCGTTGCTTAAAGTGCGCAATGCCTCTTGCGACGGAGACACCGCGGTCGAGAAGCAACTTTCGATCACTCTCTACGATAGCGTCGATGTCAGAAGCAGCATCCTCACAGTAGACGGCGATCATCAAGCTTGCGCGGGGTGGCAGGGTGATGTGATCGTCGGCGATCCTGACAGCAGCACGGTGATCGGGGTTCGGCTGCGGCGTCGTGGAGTGATCGGAGGAAAATGTTATCGACTTGGTCTGCAGGTCAATTATTGCGCCGTTGTCCGTCAAAAAGTCCATTTCGAGAATCACGTCGCGGGAGCAGTTAGGCAGAACGACGAACGCCGCAGGGTACGTTGTGCCGTCTATGGTGACGCGCGATGTGCACGTTCCACTTGGCGTCACGAGGTGGCCTCCTGCTGTGCGTATGTGCGGACCGTCCCATCTGGTCATAACTTTCTTCAGATTAGACGCAAATGGTCCGCTCATTACGGAGTAGTCGGCTCCCGTGTCTACGAGGGCGACTACATCAAAACCGTCGATGGACACCTTGACGTCGGAGGCCGCCTTCCTCGAGTTCCGGGTGCGTCGGGGCGTCGCATCTCGGCTTGTGCGTGTTGACGGTCGGGCACTGTGCGTCGTCGTTGTCCACGTCTTCTCAGCGGACGTCTCGGTCAGGTCGGGTAAGCGTCGCGGCGTATAGCTGTCGTCGTGTTCGGGAGTCTCGTCAGGGTTAGGTCGGGTCGTCGGGATGAAGGCATGTCGTGAATCACTGTCTTCGGCGAGTCCTTGCGTCGTTGGAGGGTTTTCATTTTTCCGCCGTTGTGCAACTTTACCTCCCGAAGTTGCTGCTTTTAGTTTGCCCCGCGTGGGCTGGGGGACCTTCCACGTGAGAAGTCAGCAGTGCTGCGGCGGTTCGGTGACTGATACGGGTAGGGCGACGGTGAACGGTTGAAGCGGGCTGGTCCTCGGTTGGTGTTGGAGAGGTATTCTTCGATCTCAGCAGGGCGCTGGCCGTATCGGGGGCGTGGGGCGTCGACGGAGAACCCTCGCAAACCGAGCCTCTTGTATGGGCAGCGACGGTAAATGTGGTCGGCCTCTCCGCAGTGGTAGCACAGAGGACGGTTATCGGGAGTTCGCCATACGTCCGTCTTCCTCGGCGTCTGGTTTCGGGCTACCGGGGGTCGGGCGGGTGACAGTGGGCGGCGGTACGGCGGTGCCTCTTGACAGCGTGTTGGAGCAGGGCGGGGTCGACGAACAGCCGCGGAGTATGTCATAGCTTGTTGCTCTTGGGGTACCTCGGATGGCGTAGAGGTTCCCAACGCTTGTTGCACTTCTTCTCTAATGACGTCGGTGAGAGAAGCGACTTGGGCCTGCGGCGGCGTTGGGAGAAGTTTCCGCAGCTCCTCTCTCACTATTGCGCGGATAGTCTCGCGTAGGCTGTCGGCCGGGATCCGCGTGCTGCCAAAGTCGTTCGCATTGGCCGCGCCAACAAAGTTGCGGTCATACTGCTTAGCACGCATTTCGAGGGCTTTCTCAATGGTGCTGGCTTCGGTCACGAATTCGGCGACGGTTTTGGGCGGATTTCGGACAAGTCCAGCAAACAGTTCCTCCTTCACTCCGCGCATTAAGAAGCGCAACTTCTTTTCTTCCGTCATTTCGGGATCCGCGCGGCGAAATAGCTGCTTCATCTCCTCAACGAAGATCAAGACGCCTTCATTGGGGTGTTGCGTGCGCGTTTCCAACAAAAGGGCGGCTCTTTCTTTCCGCACGACGGTAGTGAAGGTCTTAGTGAACTCGCTTTTGAACTGAGTCCAGTTTGTCAAGGAGCTCTCGTGGTTCTCGAACCAAGTGCGAGCCGAATCTTCCAAGTAAAAGAAAACGTGCCGGAACGTTTCTGCGTCGTCCCACCTGTTGAATTTCCGGACGCGCTCCAGTTTCTCCAACCATTCTTCTGGGTCTTCTGCGGGGGCTCCTCGGAATGATGGCGGTTCCCGTGGCTGCTGCAGAACGACAGGAGGATTGGCTTGGTTGAGCATGGTGCTGGTTGCGACGTTTTTCTTCTTCGTCTTCTCCGGCAGTAGACCGAACTCGGGTGGTAAATCTTGCACGCGGAGGCTTGCTCTTGTTGGACTGGCTTGGCGGCTTCCAGAGGTTGTAGTGGGCATGAAGGGTGCGTACCCAGCACCTCCACCAGATGTCACGTAGCCAAGGACGAAGCAGTTGTTTGGAAAAGAAACAAGTTTATTGGAGCGAACTTGTGCTCCCCTAACAACTGAAAAGAATACAGAGGCGGCGAAGCAGTGGTCAACAAAGTGACGTTACGTGCGTCGGAGAGCGTCGCAGAATCGAATGCCCCGGCGTCCGCACTGCAGGCTTTTTATCTTTTGGCGCGCGTGGTTCTCGAAACGTCGATTCGCATCGAGAACATAGTAGATCCAAGAAGATTATTCTGGGCTGTTCCCGTTAGATCGGAATGCTCTCCCTATCACAACAGATAACACATGCGGCACAGAAAGAAAGAATGGAACACGCGCTTCCCTTGGCGCAGAGATAACACAGACCGGCGCAGCCGGCGGTAAAAGCAAAACACAAATAAACAAACCCAATGTATGGTTCGCGGCAATATCACATTTTTGCGCGGAAAGCACACAAAGCTCCTGTGCAAAATAAACGCTTGCTGTTTTTGCGCAACAGTTCTTTAGATTAGTGTTTTTTAGGATGGTCCTTTCTCTGTCCACAAAAGTGGGTCTGCAGCACGGTTTTGTAGTTTTTATTATGTCGGCTCCCCCTGATCCTCCCAAGCTAATGGGCGGTCTGGCGAGCTCTGGTATGGTCACTTTGGCACTATGGGGTGCCATTATGTCGCGGATGCTCTGAGTGATTCTGCAAGTGAGACGTAAAGTTTTCTCTTAGTGCCTCTGCAGCACTGTTTCCAAGAATTATGGATCATTTTTTGTTAGGTCATTGATGGTCGGATGTTCCTCAGATATATAATGAGTATCTAGGCCATGCTTGAGATAGCTTTCGTGTATTTGCAGCTCCTTCAATCTTGCTTTGGATTGCGCTTATATTTCGTGCCGCTGACACTATATTACCGTTTTCTCCCATTAGCTTCGCAGTTTCTGACTGTACACCATATTTTTTTACCGCCATCTTCGTATTATCCTCGTTTTATTATTTTTTATTGCTCTACCTTTCTTTGCTATTTTTTTTATTCTTCCGGATTGTTCTTCCAAATTATGCTTTCGAACGCCTAGTTTGCTAAAATTTCTTTCGTATTTAGGCTTCCTCGTGGTGGATTCTTACCGCTGTGCGATTGATTATGATAGGAAGTGTTGGCGACCCTCAACGTAAGCAGGTTTTGTCACCCGGCGGATCGGTCTTGAACTCCAGCTGTTCTGCTTAGGTCTTCTCCACTCTGTCATTAACAAAGTGGGAAAAGAGTGAAGGTGCTGGATCCAGCCACTTGCTTTTATAGTTGCCCTTCGCGCCATGCTCGTGTGTGTACATTGTGGCCGTGTGTCAGCCACCGTGTGTCTGCCGTTATTCCTATGTGTTTGTTGCTTTTTTCACTCTTGTTTTATTTAGGTACAGGATGCGGCACCATTGCCGGCATGTTTTTTTTCTCCTGTGCGGTGATGTCTTCATATAGCACAATTTGGCGTCCACTGATGGCTTCGTCCAAAAATTTTAAGGCAACAGTTTTTGTACATCTTGCTATCTGTTGTGGGGGATATGGCAGGATGATGTCATCTGCCTCGTGTGTCGCATCGCCTATCTCAAGCCTCTTCTTGTGACAGAACCCGGTATAATTGCAGCGGGGAAACACAAGTACTCCGGTATTTTCTTGCCTCCAAAAACAATAATGACTAAGTGGGTCCAGCCCATCATTCTCGCTTGTAGAATCGCGCTAATTTTTTTCCTACACGAGATTCTCGCTATATGATGGGCGCTGTCATCTTCAAACATCTTGTGTATCACCGCTTCGGCGATGTCTCACAGGGCGAGAGATTTTGATGGCTGCTTACAGGGCAAATATTTCAGCTTTGTGACGGCAATTGTCATTGTGGTTCATTAACGCGACTTTGAAAGCAGGTGGCACAGTGGTTAAAGTGGCCATTAGGAGGTAAAACGGGGCTGCTTTAAGAGTGAATTGCATAAGTGTTGCCGTGGTGGTGGCAGACTAGAGAAACAGTGCCATGCATCAGTAAACAAGATCGCTTCACTCTGTGCTTCCACGTGTTGCTTAACCATCGCTATAGATGCAATAAAAAGGCCGCAGCAGTCTCCGCCTACTGTAGCTTGCTGTTGAGTACAGTGTGTATGCAGTGGTGCACTGAGCATCAGGTGTAGGAGGGTGGTGTGGGCTGTCAGAGGAGCGTGAGTTACTGGAGCGGGAGCAGTCATGCCGTCAGCGCCAGTCGAAATAATCTGGACTGGTACAGCTCGTTGACCACTTTCGCCGGCTTGTGTTTACCTGGAATGGTGAGCAGTGTGTTCAACGTAAATGTATAATGAATGGTTTCATAAATCATAATAGTTCATTCTGAACATACGGTATATAGCCTAAAGATCTTTTAAACAGTCATAACGTGGTTTATTTGCAGCAAGGTTGCACCTGCCAAAAACAAATGTTTATGGGGTGTGGATTGTTTTTCAGGCCGGTTTTTTATGCTTTGTTTTCCTCGCTTTCTTTTTTATTGTTCTTTTCTGGAGAAAATGAAGTTCAGCTATAAGTAAGCGCTTCGTTTGTCTTCTTAGTGTAGTTCATGTATCAGCGCTTGCGCAGTGGTTCACCCGTTAGCGCTCTCGTCATGTGGAAAAACAACAGCTTTTCGCTGGAGTGACGCCTAATGCCCTCGGCTAAAGCGAGCACGTTGATGTTGGTGTATGGCCTTTCAAGTGCCCCTTGACGCGTTTTTTTGCAGATCATGTCAAAACACTACTCCATCTTGACGCACAATGACGAAGAATTACCAACGTAAGAGAGCGACCCATGCTTGAAGAGGAGGCTGAGTACACAAAATTAGTTGATGACCGCTCCTACGCATCCTTAGATGGGGTCTTTTTCTGCCTTGTTGAAACAAAGCGGCTCACACGATTGCCCGGTTTGCCTGGTTCTCTTGCCTTCTTGCCCTTTGATAGCCAAACATTTAGGTGTCATCCACCGCAAATGCAGGTTGGTGGAGACATTGCGGATCTTTCTCAATAAAAAAAAAACCTATGGCTGCGTCGATGACGGTGAGAAGTTCATTAACTATAGGCTTCGGAAAACCCGTGATCGCTGATGCCACAAAGAGCACCTCTAGGCTATTGTAGAATCGGGGAGCAGTTGGCGGACGAAGTGGCGTGAGTGAATATTCACCTAACATTTGGCCATGCAGTGGCTTCCACGTTGGGCCTTAGCGGCTAATATGCTGGGATACGGGGCTTGACATGACCACCTATTTGTCATAAAATGGCCACCTAGTGACATGACCACCTAGTGGCCCACGGTTGATATTACAGGCAACAGGAGACCAACATATTTACCCGAATAATTTTTATCACATTTTGTTGTATTTTTGAGCGTCATTGGTGTTATAAGACCACTAGATAAATTCACATGAGACGGCTTGTTATAGGCATCGGCATTTCAGCGTTTACTTTAGGAAATTTTTTTCGAGTAATTTTAGTTCGACAACAGAAAAAAAATTAAATTTCACAATCAGCCGCCCTTGTGTCAATGATAGAGTTGTGTTCCCAAATAAAAATCCATACATTCCACCGGCTTCTTTTTCCAGCCGCCATGTGCACACCATGCTCTCTGCTAAACGAACATTGTTTGTGTATCTTAACATCAGAAATAACACACAGAAAACGGCATACTCCAGTCAACCACGTTTTTATTTCTGGGTCTTAGCAAAGTGACTCAGGGCAACACAGCAAGTGGGTGTTTTATAGCAGCCGTTATCCGTGTCCTTAAGCTTATTCTGTCTGATGTGGAGAAAGCAAAATCACAGAGTCATTATTCCCTGGGCACCGTAATTTACCTTGCCCGAGAACTTCACTGCATGATACATTTTACTTCAAACATAAAATCTCTTGAAACGGTTTCGTTTGCCCTGTGTTTTCTACCCACAGATGTTCAATGCTTGACCAGTTGAATAATTATAAGCAGAGAATGACACCTAATTGTTTATTTTTGTTTTGTTTCCTGAATTTCTGGGGAGCTCGAGTAGGATACAATTATCGTACGAAGTGTTGAAACTGTAGCTGGTCTGAAGTGATGGAATTGTCGTACTCTTTTGACAGCGATTCCGACGGGAAATGTTCAACCACGTTGTGCCTCTGTTTCTTGTATTTTGGAAAATGGAACCAAGTTGAGTGTTGTTACGTTTATGTTCTCTTCAACCGAGGCATACAGGTTCCTTTGGTTCTGAATTTTATCTTGAAAAGGTTTCTGAACTTGTGCTTCCACCAAACGTTAGGTGTTCTCTCGGCCCCGTGACATATGCTTTTGCCGTGTCAAGTGGCAAAGAAAATCAAGCCTGCCGACAGCTTACAGTCCTCTCTGTTGTAGGGGAGATTCACGAAGTTGTTTTTACGTTAAAGCTGTTAGCCTCTGGTTAGTCGGAAAATTCCGCGTCGTAAACAAACAACCCAAGCAGGGCACAGAAGTTCTCGCACAGATTGCCGAGCACATGCGTCAGGTTATCAGGCGCGCATTGTGGAGCTTAGTATTCGTGCAAAAAAACCACCCCAAATCAACCATCGAAACAGCTTGGCGGATGTTAAGGCGCCGGTGAACAATGGTGCCACCGCCTTCCCCCATGTGTTGTAATAAAGGTTATGTTTCAAGTGTTCACGAAAGGGAGGGGTAGATATCAATGGAAAGCTAGGGCATGCGACAGGCTAGACGGTATTCAGCTGTTCTCGCCCAAGACGCCGATCGCATGTGAACGGACACAGCGTTTGCCCCCAGACAAGCCGAGTGCAAGCGGCAAGCGCGCAGAGAAAACGCCGAACATTTCATACTCTTTCCATCAGCATCCGCAGTGGTTTACAACAGCTGCAGTGGACATCCACTTTGGCAGGGCGGGATGGCGTCCATTTGGTTTTTTCGATGCAGTTCCGTAAGAATAATAATAAATTTCTTTTATTTGGATCAGGACTTCTTTGTGTATCCCGAGCACTGGTCTTAGAAATATTTGAACAGCAACTTTGCAAAGTGAGTGGGCGAAGACCCAAAAATAAAACGCGGCGGACAAGAGGAGGCCGTTAACGGTTAAGTTTTTCTGATGTCAAGCGACATAAATAATATCCGTTGAGCAGACAGCCAGGTGTGCCCATGCCGGCTTAAAAAAATCCGGCTGTACGAAGGCTATCCCACTTGGGGACACAGTTCCATATATAGTGGGCACATGTCCAGCTGATTGTGAAATTTAAAAATTTGTTTCTCGTCTGAAACAAAATTGACTTGAAAGGTTTTTCTATATTTGAAGCTTAAGTACTGATGCGTATAGTGAGCCGGTTCGTGTTTTTTAATCAAGGGGCTTGGTGCTTGTTTGGGGGGACTGTATTTTGGTGAAAACGTTTTTTTTGCATATTAGTAGGTAATTTGCTTAAACGTACGCTCTTTAAACGACTTAAATAATTTTGAGTGGACATTCAAGGACCACATCAACACACAATGAAAATATTATGCAGACGCTTTCGTGGTGTCTTTGAAAAATATTTGAGAACGTGTCATTTGTAGCATTTTGACATGGAGCATACAACACCGACATTCTTCACAGGGATTCAATCATGGTACCACATCAAAGAACAATGCATGCAGAAAGTTCAAAAATAATTTTTGTCATTCCAGATAGCTGCCCTCTATATTTTAAATATATTATCTCCAACCACAATTTGCGTGTTAGGAGCGGTCAGGCTGAGAAGAACCGCTTAGCCATCTGAAAAACCTTTTTCAACGAAAATACTCCGTGGAGACCTCCTACACTTAGGCAGCTACTAGAGCAAAATTTTTCAATGAAATTGGCGCTGGTGGTTTTTACGGCAGGGACGTTCCTCGCACGGGTACCTTGAGTAATCTGGGTGACAGTATTGGTGATACAGCGGACCCCGAGCCCCCAAACAAGCAGAATCCAACTGTAGAGATGTTTATAGGTGGAGGGTGAGAACCCACAAACGGTGGCGTCGGATCCCAGTTCAAGCTCCGGTGGATGGGCTCCCTGTCTGTGTACCAGGCAGGGAGCTCGAGGACCTCTCTCGGTATCAGGGTAACCCGAGCGAAGGAAGTAGCCCCCGTCCCCTGCATTGATACTGTACCATATGGTATTTGGAATCCCACCAAACGTTATCGTTTTCTGAAAAGGGGCCTCATTGCAGTTACTTTTCTTTCTTCGCCTTCCATCCCTCTTCCAAAGCCTGATAATTTCTCGCGCCTTTTAATAATAGAATCTCTTGATTAGACAAAGCCAATCACTTCCAGTCCGCGTTCCTGATCTCCAGGAATCTTGAAAGCCTTGTCGTTAAGTCGTACAAGGCTAAGAAGCAGAAAACGGGAGAGCTCCTGAGTGAGATAGACAACAAATATCAGTCTGCTAACCTCCTCGCACAAACGCACATGGTTGATGTTGACATCAAGATCACGCCCAATCTGCCATATAGCTGCCAGGGCGTGATCTCTGATTGGGATCTTGTAAGTGAAACTCAAGCAGATCTGATGGAGGGCCTTCGTGATCAGGGTGTAAGGGCCGTGAGGCGAATAACCATACGCCGGAATGATCAGATACTACCAACCAAACGCATATTCACGACGTTTGGCAGCTCAAAACTTCCTGAGTCTGTCAACGCAGCCTTCATGAGATGACAGTTCCGACCGTACGCGCCAAACCCACGTCGATGCTTTAAATGTCACCGGTTTGTGCACGGCAGAGCCTCTTGTCGCAGTAAAGGGACGTGCGCAAAATATGCAGCACAAGATTATCCAACCGACAATTTCGAGTCGGAAAACTTCACCTGTCAAATCTGCCACTGATCGCACGATGCGTATTCCAGGAGCTGCGAAAAGCTTCAACAAGAGAAAAAATCATTGCGAAAGAGGTTCGCCTTCTTCCTCCTTGGGAGGTACGACGACGAAGCTCACCGGAGGGCGGAGTGGCTTCTGGTTTCGATGAGGACCCAATACTGACAGTCTGACTTGGTCCTGCCATCCACTTCCACCCCCCCACCTGGGTTGCCTCGGGCAGCCCGACTCGCTTTTGCACCATTCTCTGAGCCAGCAGCTGTGGTAGCATCCACGTGTGTTTAGGATGCTCCTCTCCACCGGCCCGAAACACATGCGATCGCACGGAGGAGATGGACGAATCTGCAGTAGTTCTCACCTCTGCTTTATTGCTTGCGCCACCCGGGGCGCTCCTGACGCCATCGGCGAGGGGCATCGTAGGGGAGCCGATGCCCGTCGAAGGGCATCGGTGCTTAAAGAAGGGCACCTGATAGTGTTCCCTGTCCGGGACTTTTCCTGTCTGCTTCGCAGTGGAAGGTTCTAGTCCCTCCATGGAAACCTCCAGAGAAGGTTAAAAAAGCCCGCCCGAGAGTGCAAGCACCGAAAGACTTTCCGTAAATACTCACACTTCAGTAGCTTCGAACACATCCTAATGGGAAGAGAAAACATATTACAATAGAACTGCAGAGGCCTTCCTAAAAATCTTGACGATGTATACAAAATACTGCATGCTAATCACCCAAGTGTAATGTGTGTTCAGGAAACCCATTTGAATTCCAAACACACAATTTTTTTTAATAGTTACCTGGTATACAGAAAGGACAGGGATGGCTGCACACGCTCTTCGTGGGGTGTGACCATATTCGCAAGGAAATTCTTAGCTTGCCACGCTGTCATTGTGAACACTGTGCTTGAGGCTGCAGGAATTCGCACAAAATTATTGAATAGGTTGATAACGCTATGCCCAAAATACATTCCTCCCAAGCTTGCACTTTCGAGCTTTCACATCGAGGCGATGGTCGACCAGCTGTCCGAACCGTACATCCTAACAAGCGACTCTAATGCACACAATTCTCTTTGGTGCTCTTCTCGCACGGATGCCTGAGGTCGTCTGATCAAGAAATTCCTTACATTTCTAAGAGCATGCTTTTTCAACAAAAATAGGCAAACATATGTTAAAATGGGACACAACACACACTGATGTGTTGACCTGGCTATTGGGTCCGCAAATCTCTTTCCTCTGCTGGAGGGGGTGTGGGCACTGACTGATATGGTAGTGACCAATTCTCCATCTCACTTACATATATAGGTAAATGTTCATGCAGTCCATCTTGCGACAGCATGTTCAAAGAAGCAAGTGCTAACAGAAATACATTTACATAGACATCCAAATCACACTACACAACCATGAGACACCTACACATTGAAGAAGCTACCGAACTCCTCACGGCGCACATCCTCGATGCCGCCAGGAAGTCCATTCCCCACGCCTCTGATGCCCCGCGTAACAACAGGAGGGCGTGCTGGAATGAGGAGTGTAGGCGGGTGTTACAGGGCCACAGCAAGAGGTTGGGTATTCTTCGTCGGTATTCCATATCGAGTAACCTTATTTTGTTCAAACTGGTCAAGGCGTTTGGAAAACGTGTCCGCCGTTAGGCAAAACGAGAGAGTTGGCACACCTTTTTGACATCTATTAGTTTCAACACGGACACACGCAAAGTCTGGGCACATATACGTAAGCTCAAAGGACAACAGACACACCGTGCCCTTGTTAACAGAACAGGAAACACACTGGAAGATCAGGCTTACACACTTGCATAACACTTGGAAAAAGTGACCAGTTCAGCACACTCCACAAACACTTTCGTGAAACACAAAACATATGCAGAAATGAAATCCCTCCGTGATAGCAAGAAGCCGGAGATTTCCTAAAAATCTCCTTTTTTATGTTCATGAGCTGAAGCCAGCCCTGACCACATGTAAGGCTTCGGTCCCAGGTGGAGATGAAATCACATACATCAGAATAGAACCGCTACACTTAGACACCCTCGAAACACTTCTACATCTATACAATAAAATGTCTTTTGGGGTGCATTCCACACTCTTGGAGGAAGTCCATAGTAGTAGCTTTCCTAAAAGAAGGGAAGGACCTTCCTCTCCTGCCAGTTACCGGCCCATTGCTTTGACAAGCTGCCTGTGCAACCTTCTCGAGAAGATAATAAACAGAAGACTCGTGTAATTCTTAAAGTAAAACGGTCTTCTTGAGATACTCCAGGCAGGCTTTAGGGCGGGACGATCTACCAACTATCAGCTCGTTGCATTAGAGTCGCATATAAAAGATGCTTTCCTCCACAAACAATATTGTATGACGGTATTCTTTGATCTAGAAAAAGTGTAAGATTCGGTTCGGCATCCTAAGTTACCTGAGAACCTTCGGCATGTCTGGTAGTATGCTAAACACACTTGCGAGCTACTTCTCTGAAAGAACCTTTTGCGTTAGAGTTGGAAATGCGCTCTCAAGGGTTCATGTACAAGAAAATGGCGTGCCGCAAGGCGGACGTTTCAGTTCCATTGTTTATTGTAACAATGAATTTACTCAGAAACGCACTGCCACCATCAATTTGCTGCTGAATTTATGTAACCTGTGAATCTGCGAGCAACAAGGCCAGCTTGCTGTTAACAAGCTTGATGTTTGGGCAGATTGCAACGGTTTTTAATTTATTTCGGGAAAGCGTACTTTTGTTTTGTTTTCGAAAAGGCGTGGCATTCGGCCAGATCCAGATATCGAACTGAATGGTGTCTCAATTCCCGTCAGAAAGGAACACAAGTTTTAGGTGCAGTCCTTCACGAAAAGCTCACATTCATTTCACATGTAAAACAACTTTAACATAAATGCATAAAGGCTATGAATATACTCAAGGATCTCTCCCACTTTTTCATGTGGTGCTGACAAACAACTTCTTTTACGTGTTTTTTTAGGAACCTGAAAGGTTCCCGATTGGGATATGATAGAGTTGTCTATGAATCAGCTAGTAAGACATTCATTAGAATGCTGGACCCTGTGCTACATCGTGTGCTTCGCCAGGCGTGTGGTGCCTTCCGGACTAGTTCCATCGAAAGCCTGTGCAACAAATGGAGCCTAGAACGTTAGCAAGGTAGCACATCTTCTTTATGCTTTTAAAATTTCATCCTTGCCTCACTGTCTTTTTAAATAGGTTTTTGATGCATCCATGACTGAACTCCTGCTACATTGACCATCGTGCTCTGCGACCTTCTCTTACTGAGTTAGAGAGGAAGCGTCAGAGCTTGTTGTCTCATTTTTTGATACCCTCTAAACTCCTGTAACCGATTTTATAGCACCGTGACATATTCGCCCTGTATTATGCGACACATCTTTAACATAAAAACCAAGCTCCAAGTTTTTAAATTCTCCAGCACTTCTTTAGACGGACGCCTCTAAGACAGCCACAGCTGTATCCTGCGCTGCGAATGGACCCGACCTTAATGTCACTAAAAGTCCTAATAGTAATACTAGCATTTTTATTGCAGAGGCTCATGGTGTACTCCTTCTTGTTAATCATTTATTTTAAAGCCACATCTCAAAATCCATTATCTATACAGATTACCTCAGTGTTGTACATGCATTGTCGCCAACAAAGCATTCTAAAACCCACTTTGTCAAAGGGATACTCAAGGGCATCATATCTGTGCATATCCAGAAACTTGAACTGTCCTTTGTGGGTCCCTGGCCGCTGTGGTATAGCCGGGAACGAAGCTGCGGTTCGAATGGCTGCTGCTGCTACTCTTGAATACAGGAGACATAACCTCATTACCCTACACCGACGTGAAGCAAAACACATGTGACAACAACTTCCTAAAACATGGCATACACACTATAGTGAACAAACAGAAAATATACACGTAATAAAAGTACACTTACACCACCGACATATGCAATAGATACACGGAAGTCGCATTGGCTATATTACGGATAGGGCCCACACATACAACACACACGAACCTTCTCAGTGGATCTTCAAAACCTCTGTGCAGCAGGTGCGGAGAAGCCCTATCCGAGAATCCCATCCTCATAGAATGCAAAGCACTTGACACAACACGATGCAAAACCTTCCCACCACTATACACATGACATACTCCACCACACCCGCCATACCTGTTAGGAGACGACCCTATGTCTTCAATCATGTCTTCACGTGTTTTTGAGTTTCTTAGGGAAGCAAAATTTTTACAACCCATTGCTTGCCATTCATTTTGACAACCTGGCCCTTTACACAAGACGTCTTCATTACGTTGTGCTTTACTTTGTTTATTTTTACGGAAATGTTCTACTTTTTCTTTCAAGTCGCTCTCATGTAATCACTTTTGTTGGCGCTCTTAGTCCTTTGTTTTCGTTGCGCCAATAAAATTCAAACATCATCATCATCCCAAGCAGGGACGTTTCGCGTGGAATGCCCCCTTTTTTTGCTTGCTTCGCTGACTATTTTAGTTCTTGGGAAGAGAGTATTGCCTGCCGTTACAAAAACGGAATGTTTTTTTCTTGTCGCCAGAGATTAAGATCTTATTCCATCGTTCTCGAAGGTAACACCGAAGGATACGTAGCCGCAAGGGAAACACCCCGGCATTGAAATCGCCTACGCCGAACTGCACACGTAACTTCGTTAACTGCTTGTACAAGACGTGTTTTCTTTGAGGTTTTGAGGAGCACTAGCTCACTCCGACAAATGTTTGTTCCTCGAAGAAAACACGCGTTGCCTTTGGATACGTGCTCTCTTGTGAGGTTCTGGCTGCGCACCTGTCAGGCTATATACGCCCTCTTGATTCCGCCAAGCACGTACAACTGAAGCGAGCCTGCGACTTCTATACTTAAAGCCAGATTCATTCTCCTGTAAGAATGACGCACGAGAATGACCGTTGCGACCACCACGTCGTAGGCAGAACCAAACTCGCCAATCGCCGTGCAGCAACACCGGAAAGCTGCAAATTTTCACGGCTCACCTTGGTGGTAAAAAATGGCCTTACTATCTCCAGCGGGTCCGCACATCCAACTCATGGGGTCGGGAAGTTCAACAGTTCGCTTTTGCCCTACCCATACCGATCGCCGAGCAGCCGCTCCAGCTTACCCGACACCACCGGGCCAGCAGGTGAGAAGACGACAGCGCGACGAGACAGAGCCCCGGCCGCGAACACGCAGAAGCCATGATACGACATCCCGAAACACCCGTAACTCGAGGAAGATGGCGTTTGAACTCAGTTTTCTATCGACGGCTTCTGTGTAGTCGAGCTCAGACACGTAAGCCGACTACCCAATATGAAGTAGATAATTCGCATCTAACCTAAAGAAAGTTAATAATAGAGGGGATGGTCCGCGCGTATTTCAGCAGGAGGCAATATCGTAACGCCAAGTTGAAATCGCACATTGCTCGCCACAGTACACGGTCGCACCTGCGGGCTGAGTTCATCAATTTGTATAGATGCTCCCGCTAGAACATTCCATAAATGAACTTTTTGGTCACCATCCAAGCCCAACCCTTGCTTGAACCCGACTGGATGTCCTTCTGACTGGGTTCAGTATTGGCATAAATCACCAAATGAACGTAGAGGTGGTAATTACAGTCTAGTCCACTTATAACCATATCCAAGTGCCAAGAAAATCCCATCGTTATAACCGATAATCGTTATAAGCGGGTCGAGAAAAAAAAGCCACAAGAGAGATCAAAACATTTTATTAGCATGCAAGTTAGGTAGTGCAACTACTCGTTTGCAGAAAAGCCATAGTAAGTCATCTTTGACTGCTTCACGCGAAGCTGACGCACATCTTTTTCAAGAGCATCTAATTGCTCCACATAGCTGAGCGGGAGGTCCTTCGCGAAAATGAAGTCCCGTAGGGACTGTATCATTCGTTGGGCCTCGTGCAATGACGGTACCTGGGTAGGCTGCTCAGCCGCGTCGTCGTCGTCGTCGCTCTCACCGCTGTCCGCTGCACCACGCACACTCGCAACGATCACCTCGTCACTGAGGCACTCGGACGTTTCCACACCATCGTCGGCATGGAGAAAATCGTCGAGACCCAACACGTCTTCGTGAAGCGCCGACCATAACTGTGGCACCCCTTCATCGTCGGGTGCTTCCGTGGCCTCCCCTGGGATCGCTTCCTCCTCGCATGCTTCCTCCTCGTGACGTCGCCGAACGAAGCCAGCCTGCCGAAAGCAGTTTCGCACCGTGGAGGCGCGAACTCCACACCACGCTCCGAAGATAAACTGCGTGGCCATGAGCAGTGTTACCTTCAGGTCAGGTTCCTGGCTTCCCCGTGCGGCGTTGTCCACGTTCGCGTGCTGTCGGCGCCGAGTGCCGGCGCCAGCGCCGGCGGCAGCTCGCATTTTTGGCGCACGCGGTAAGCGGATTCAATCGCTATATCCGATATCGCGGCTCGGGAGCATCGTAATAAGCGGGTTATTTTACCATAGAAAGCATACAAAATTGGACGTTGCAATCATTGTCCATCGTTATATCCGATATATTGTTATAAGCGGTATCGTTATAAGTGGATTCGACTGTATACCTAACGCTGTCAGTACATCACTAGTCGTCCAGCCGGAGCCACGAAAGCCCCTTGGTAAAGGGTTAGCTGCAGAGCCGTGAAAATGTTCTCTCACCACTCCTGGGGCACATTGATTAATCATGTTTAGTGTATTGGCGACACCGCGGACCCCGAGCCCCCATACTCACGCTGTAACCAACCGTGCTAATGAGATTTCAGCTTAAGGGTCGAAACCACAAACCGTGGCTGTCGGAGCACAGGTCAAGCTCCGGCGGATGGGCTCCTTGTCTGTTTACTAGACAGGAAGCTCCGGGACCTGTTTAGCTATCAGGGTAAGGCTGACAAAGAAAGTATCCCCGTTCCTCGGAAATATACAATAGGTTGTGGTATTCTTTAACCCCCCCATCCAATTTATGGGATTCCTAAAGGGCTCGCACCCAAGTAACTTCCAAACCTCTTCTGAACAGTGACCTCCAAAGCAATGACAACTTCCCTCACTTCCACATTTTGTAATCTCTTAACAATGAAACCCCTGTAAGTGGAAAATCAGTTTTACTTGTTGTAAAGGTCATTGAAAATATTGCTGAGAAAAAACTACAAAGCAAAACACTTACCTCTGCAGATGTGCTAATTAAAGGCAACCGCAAAGAGCAGGCAAATAATCTCCTCCAGCAAACTAAGAACCTAGGTCTAGAAAATGCAATCACTGCTCACACAACCCTAAACTCTTCTCAAGGCGTCATCTTTGAAGTTGATCTAATCAACTACTCCTAAGCCGACATTTTCGAAAGACTTCGTGCACAAGGCGTCACCGCAGTTTCGTGCATCACAATAGGACGAGACGGCAAAGATATCAAATCAAAGCACTTATTCTTGACCTGTGAAAGATCCCCACTACCAGAGTTCATGAAGGCATGTTTACGGCGATATTCCACGCCCCTTACGTGCCAAACCCACGCCGCTGTTGCAAATGCCACTGGTATGAGCACGGCACGAACTCTTGCCTGGGGAGACCGTAATGTGAAGAGTGTGGTTATTCTGACCTTATCACAGACAACTGCGATGCGAACAACTTCACCTGACCTGTATGCCACGGACCTCACGCAGCATAATTACGATCTCGGGAAACATTCAAGCAACAAAAACTTAACACATCACTGTGAAGGTCAAAGAAAACATCATATCAGAAGAGGTTTGCACTCTTCAGCTCCGGAAGGTACGCCGAAACTGCTCGCCGGTGGGCGGAGTGGCCCCTGGTGTCAGCGGCGACGCAATACAGCAAAGCTGTTCGGCTACCGCCCCCTCACCGGTTACCACGCCACTTTCTTACCCGCAGTGGTTGAGGTGACCACCCACGCTTATGGGAGCGGAGTCACTACTGTTCGTACCTTACGGGTCTCGAGCACACCCGCGAACCTACTAATGGACACGGAGGGAACCGCGCCCTATTTAAACCTCGCCCCACCATATGTCCTGCCCGTTGCACCCATGGCGCCCGCGGAAATGGTGGCTGAAGAGAAGAGCGCTGTAAAGGGTGCTACATCAAGGGCCCAGTATGTCGGGCACACCCAGGCCATCTGGAGATGAGATGGACGTCACGCCGTTCCTGCCTGCATCGCAGCGCAAGGAATAACCTCGGACGTCCGAGCCAGCACACAGGCCCAAAAAGCCCCTTTCAAGAGTAGAAGCCCCGAGAGACAAAACATAAATACACACTCGCACACAAATTCCAGTAGCTCTAAATGGCTATAATAAAAAGAACAAATATCATCCAATGTAAATGCAGATGCCTCCTTAAAAATCGTGATGATGTGTACGAAATACTGCATGCCAGCCAAACAAGTGTCATCTGCTTACAAGAAACGCATATAAACAGAAAACATACCATTTTCGTCAACAATTACCTGGTCTAAAGAAAGGACACGGGTGGCGCTAACTTCGTGTGGTGGTGTTGCCATAATCTCTAAAAAATAATTAGCACGTCATCCAGTCACACTGAGCACTGCCCATTAGGTTGTTGCTATCCGAACGATAATCTTTAACAGGCTGGTAACAACACGCTTCCTTATATATATCCCTCCTGAGTATCGGCTGACAAGAACTGATTTTGAAACACTGATACATCAGTTACCTGAACCATATATATTGTTAGGTGACTTGAATGCACACAACTCACTCTGAAGCTCTTCTTGCACAGAAGCGAAGGGTCGCCCCATCAAAAGGTTCTTAAGATCATTAGGACCATGCTTATTTAACAAGAAACAACCTACATACCATAACATAGCACACAACACTTACTCACACCTAGACTTTGCTGTTGACTCAGCAGTTGTCTTCCTATTTTTGCAAATTGAGGTTTCCGCCAACCCGTACAGTAGTGACAAATTCCCTACCTCCCTACTATATATAAGCCGAACCAGGTCCCTTTCCTACAAAAAGTTGAATGAAGCGAGAGCTAACTTGAGCACGTTCACAGAAACATTATAAACTACACCACACATTTACTACACATCTACACGTAGAGACGGCCAACCAACTGGTCACGGCGCACATCCTTGACACCTGCGAAAAGTCCAATCGCCAGGTCTTCTGTCCCCGCACAACCAAAGGCCTACAGTACTAGTGGAACCAGGAATGTACTCAAGCAGGAGAGGCACAGAAAAAGGCGTGGGGTATCCTTCATCGATACCGTACTTCAGATAACCTGATAGCTTTCAAACGAGCGAAAGCCCGGGGGAAGCGCGTGCGCCGTTAGGCAAAGAGTGAGAGTTGGCGGGCCTTCCTCACACCCATCAACTCGTGCACTCACACACACAAAGTGTGCACACGAATACGAAAACACAAAGAGTAGCTCACACACAGTCTGCCTCTGGGTAGCACAACAGGGGACACACTCGAAGACCAGGCTAACACACTCGGACAACACTTCCAACACGTGTCCAGTTCCGCACATTACACAAACCCTTTCCTGAAACATGAAACCGCCGCGTAAAAAATATTATGTGATAACAACAGGCCAGCCACTTCTTATAACTGTGAGTTCATGCTTCATAAGTTTAGCGCTGCTCTGAGGTGCTGTAAACCTTCAGCTCCGGGCCCAGAAAAAATAGAATATACAATGATACAACACCTACACACACACTCTTGTAACACTTTCTAACATTTAAAACAAGATATGGCTTTGGGGGGCAATTCTGAAGTTTTGGAGGGAGGGTATAGTCATTACTTTTCTGAAGGAGGGGAAAGACCCATTTTGTACCATCAGTTGTCACCCTATCGCCCTGACAATCTCCTCGAGAAGGTCATTACACAGGACTTGTGTACTTTCCAGAGTAAAACGCACTTATGAAATCATATTATGAAATGGTTGCCTTAGAATCCTACATCAAAGATGCATTTAATCAAAAACAGTATTTTATGACAGTATTTCTTGATAATAAAAAGGCGTATGATACGGCATGGTGCTATAGAATCATTAGCGACCTTAAGTCTTTTGCTTTGTCGGTCATTGTGTTTAATACGCTTGCAAGGTACATGTCAGAAAGACCTCTTCGTGGGAGAGTGGGCAATACACATTCCCGTGTTCACCTACAGAAAAACCGTGTGCCTCTAGGGTGTGTTTTGAGCTGCACGATGTTTATATTAAAAATGAAGTATCTTGGGAAAGGATTGCCACAACCATTTCTTACTCTCTATACGTATACGATGTTAAAATCTCCTTCAAATCCTGTAATCTGTCCGTTTGCGAGACTCAAGTCGGGCATGGTGTCAACAAACTCGCTGACTGGGAGACAGGATTGTTGGTAAGCCAAATCCAGAAAAGTGTACTTGTGTTGTATTTCCAAGGAGGCGCGGAATCCATGCGCATCTTCATATCAAGATTAATTGTATCTCAATCCCTCCCAAAACGGTACACATATTTTTAGGCGTTGTACTTGAAGAAAAACTGACTTTTATTCCCCATATAAAACACCTGAATAAGAATGCCTGAAAACCATAAATATCCTGAAGGTCGCCTCGCAGTGCTCCTACACAGCAGGAAAACAAATACTCCTCCGCGTTTTTACCAGGCTTCTTGGCTAACGGTTGGACTGTGGAATTGTCGTCTATGGGTCCGCCTCTGAATCTGCTCTGGAAATATTAGAACCAGTGCTGCATTTAGGGCTCAATATTGCGTCTGGAGCGTTCGGGACGAGTCCCATTGAAAGCCTATATGCAGAATGTGATAGGTGGAGCCTTGAACGCCAGCGTTCTTAGACTGCATTGCTGTTTTGTATTAAGTTACTTTTATAAAAAAAACTCACCCATGTAATTTGATCATAAACATCTCGCCCTATCCGCTGTTCGCAGCCCAGGTATCGATAGCCGCTCCTTTCTCTCTCTGATTGAGAACCCTCGCTGAGGAACTAGGGATTTTATTTGAGGAGAGCATGAAGTCTTCTAGTGCTCACGTGATTTCGCCTTGGGAGAGGTCAGAAATTTTGTGTGATATTTCTTTTAAACATATCGACTAACAAAATGCGCCCAGAGAAATTATACTACAGCACTTCCTACTGTTAAAACACAAATACCCGCACACCGCCGACTATACCGATACTTCCAAGACTTCTTCAGCCGTCGCATGTGCTGGACATGGCACGAACTGCTCTAGTACGAAGACATTACACAGAAAGGGTACCATGTTTACGACTGAAGAAAATGCTATCCTATTAGAAGTACAACACAATACACAAACGAGAACAGAACACTCAATATCTTGACAGACTCACTAAGTGTCGTGACTGCCTTACATTGCCTCAAACCTAAAGAAAACATTCTCCACACGCATATAATCAAAGCTCTAAACTCTGCTGCTCACTCAAAACAAAAAGTAATTGTTTGCTGGACTGCGGTTCACAGTGGCATTCTGAGGAACAAAACTGCGGACCAGAGTGCTGCTTTTGCTGCTCTCCACAGTAGCAAAGATGTACCGTGTGTTCCCTACCTCGCCCTTAAGCCGTTGATAAGGACAGCTTTGCGCACATCTTGGCAGGAAACATGGGACACACAGTGAGCAAACTCTACACTATAAAGTCACACATAGTCGATAGATAACAGAAAACAAGACAGACACACGGAAGTAGCCTTAGCCATGCTACGGATAGGCCACTCCTATGTAACACATTCACAATTGCTCACTGAGTCTTCGAGACCCCTGTGCGGCAGGTACGGAGAGAGCCTATACGTCGTTCGCATACTAATCACAGGCAAGGCACTCCACACCACATGACGAAAATAATTTTTAGGAATATACAGACGATAAATCCCACTCCACCCATCGAACTTCTTAGGTGATGAACCAATGTTTTCTGTCAAACAAGTTTTTAGAATTTGTCAGAAGTTAAATTTCTCAATCTCACATCGTATCATGCATGATCACAACCTCGCTCTCTTCACTAGCCATCTCCATTGTCTTTGCTTTTATCTTTATCAGTTAATTTTAGTATTCACTTTTAATCTCTGGTAGGTAACCATCTGTGTTTGGCCCTCTTTGCCCTTGAGCTGGGGCGGATATTCACGCAGTGTAACGACAAAAACAACCATGAGGAGTTGAGCCTCAGTTTAAAACACAGGCGTTTCGTTACATCTTTTGTAAAGGTTTCCAAACAAACCAAAACGATTACTCTAGTGGTTCCCCTTGGACGGCTCAGTTTGTGCTGCATCCTCGCACGCTAAACCTCAATGAAAGGGTTGGGATAAATATTTGAGTAATCAACACCCTCTAGCCATGACTGGACAGAAAAAGTACGGAGGAGAAAAAGCGGTTGTTTTCAGAACATGGCATCACAGAAGAACGGTCGCTGGTCTAATCGGCGATGGCGAAACATTATTGCAGATTTCGCGTCTGAGGCCATCATGAGTGAATAAGTTCTAAACAAGTGATCAAGACAATTACACCGCAAGTAAACAGATTTACAGCGAAGATATTCCATACCCCTAGAGTGACAACGGAAGGCCTACGGGAAACAGTCGATGCCGTCGTCCTTAAAGAACTGTTTAGGCCCTCTCCAAAAACACCACAGGGCAAAGTCGCTTCTCTAACCGACGTGACCAGAGAAGTGCTACAACCCATGAGAACGCCTACTCCGCTGGACACACTCCAGGAGTCAGAAGGTAGAGCTTGCACTGCATTTATTCGTCACCTCGCACGGTTGTTACATTGGTCAAGGAGGCCCGTGGGACCATCTTTGGTTCGCTGCTCAACAGCCTTTACTGCAACAAATCAGCCTTAGAATAAATCATGCACACTCCACGTAAGGACACGTGGTTGAATGTGAAGCTTTCTGGGGAAGGTCTCTTCGGATGGCCAATCCCACACTGCGAGTGTGTGCGAGAGGTACGCACCACTTTTCAAGAATACCCACAGCAACTCCGGGGGGGGCGGCACCATGTATAATGTTTTGATTAGGGATGTACGGCGAGAATCTGTACATGATGCATGGCGTTCAGTGACGAGTTTTTTTAGTGGTTGCGTAACCTCCATATAACTTTAGGTGTGGCGCCTTAAACTTCCCAATGGATCATAAGAACCGTACGACGCGCAGCGCGTCGCCATTTTTCTAACGACGAATTCGATTTTCTTTTTGTCGTCTAAGCCTCCAAATCGATTGCCTCACCCAGATGCCTTCTCTGCTCTCGATGCGAAGTATCCTGGCCCAAAAACGAAAGGGGAGTATGCGAGCGAATTGCCTTCAGTTCAGTGCGCAAAGGCGAACGATGCATGTTTTGAGGCATGCTCAAATTCATATTAGTAGGACGTGCACCCACCAGAAACATAAAGATTCGAAAACGTAAGCATGCTTCGAAGCATGCATCATTTTCTTTTGCGCACTGAACTGAAGGCCACGCGCTTACATGATAACCTCTAATTTTTGGTCGACTTTAAATTTCATTTCTCATTGGTCATTTTTAAGTTTCGTACGCCGCGCGCCAAATCCTATTTGATACAAATATTCTTTTGCTGGTTGTCCATAATCTAGAATGTTTATCTTTGATCGCACTTGTTTGCACCCAATTCTACGGCTACAAAAATTACCGCTAGGAAATACCAATTCCCGCACGGAACACTCCACTGTATTCAGTTCGGTGGCCCTCCCCTGTGCACGCCAATTTGTTGGCTCCTGCCTCGCTGCTTGTGCATTTTCTTAGTTACTAGCGTAGCACAAGTTCTGTCAAAAAATCTATCGTCCTTGAAGAAACGTCAGTCAACGGTGACTTCGTGAGAATATTGAAGAGGGCATTACAATGTTTTATAAAATTCTTTGCAAAAAATACTTTTTCAGAAAGAAGCTTTAGCCCTTAGTTGGCACATTACTGATCCGAATATAATAACAAAGTATTGTTTTGCAGTAGCAGCAACTTGTTCAAAACTTTAGGGTTTTCAATCCGCATACCAAAGTCGCATTTTCATACCGCGAACAAAGTAAAATATTTCAACAATACACAATTTTAGGAATATCATAGTTTATCGTATTATTCCTTAGTGAAATGTTATTATACTTGTTTGATAAAATACAAGTGACGACATTTACAGACACAAAGCATCCAAATGCCCCATTTTAGTCCGGACTAGACATACTTTGGGTAAACCGAAATATTTCTTTGGGCAAAAATACTTTCCTATCATTTTTTTTCCGGCTGTATTTGCTTTTGGGGGTGAACGGAAGAGATAAGTTCGGAATAAAAACTCTTGCCTATGATTCAAATTGCTAACTGTAAATTGCTGCCTCCTTTTATGGGCCTCGAGCTTTCTTCAGTTCTTGAAAATTTAGATGAATTGGTATATGTATGTTTATTTCAACCTAAGTGGTGATTACTCTAAAAATAATTTTGCTGCTGGAATGTCTAGAACTCGCATCACAGTTAATCAAAAGCATCCACAGTAGGGCATCCCGTCAAAACGGCAATAAATACTCACACGGTACACTCACGAAAAAAAAGGTACACAAGTGGAAGAGGGATCATACATTTATTACATACCGTTGGGCGGAAGCAGGCGCACAAGGTTTCGGGCTCAATTTTTCGCGCTAACACCTCATTGCTTCACTTCACGATGGTTAGAGACAAGGCTAGAACCAAAATCGTCACGTTTTCTAGCGCTTTCAATGCCACATTTTTGCGGACGCGCCTACTGTCCACAGCCGCCGGAGGGCTAGCGGAAACGCGGCTGCAGACATGGGCTGCGGGGTGTATACACTGGTTAGGCGGTGCCCGATGTCTTGAACCTTCATGCCACAAAGTTTTCTTACGTTTCAATTATTTGTTTGAGTTACCGGCATAGTTGCTTAGTTAACGGAACCTGTTTTGGAGTATTCATTGCTCCTTGTCACAGCACCCAAAACACCTCCGGCAAATAATAATTGGCTCTGACAGAGCCCCAGTCACCCGCATGGGGATGTCGGCGTCCTCCATCTTGACTGCCCCAAAGGCCTCCTGGATGAACGAGTATTGACCAACAAGGCTGGGGCTGAACAGCACAGCTGACAGCCACCGCCGGACGGTTCCGACATTAGCACCTAGCGGAACTTTGGTACAATCCCTTTAGCATGCGGTTTAAGGTGGCTATCTCATTTCGGCAATCTTTACGCTTGTTCATCACGTATTTTCCGGGTTACATTCTGTGCTACTGTGCCGGGTTAGGGTAGGTGCGCGCAGAAAAAAGCGCACAAAAATTGCATGTAGTAGAGACTTGGTGGGAAAGTAGAGTGGCCCTGCTTAGTATTTAGGTGTTTTCTGACACGTTCAATAAATTGAGCTGCACAAACCGTTTTCCACAAATCTCACTTAGCCACCAGGTTAAATTTGGCCGACGGAAAATGCCAATTCGACTCAATATAGGCCCTTGGCTTCGGTTTCTTTCCCTGAAATCTTGGGACTTGAGCGTCCAAGGTGCTGGCGTTCTGACAAAACCACCAACGCCATTTCGAGCCGCGTCGATTTCGTATAGCCCAGGCAGTTTCAAAGTGATGCATCGTCTACTCCGCCGGATCATGCTCTCATGGATTTCTCCCAACCCGGCGAAACTCGAGTGCGTTGTGGTGGTGGGACATTGAACGTTGCTCTGCGTGAAACTGATGAACACAAAGTAAGGCCCTGCTTATGTGAGCTCTTTTCTTTAAAGTCTAAATCTAGTAGAATTACAGACACGCTTCTGCTTAAATATTCGGTCTGAAAGAATTTAAAACAAGGAATTGTATATGCTAGTGTCCTGTATAAGCTAGAATAAACATGCCAGACTACACAATTGCAGAGCAATAATTACTTCAGGCAACTTTTTATCAACTGTTACTTCCTGTGGCGACAAATGTAGGTCCCGCATGGAGCTTTACATACCAACACCAGATATCACTGGCTGGTGTTCTTTCTAATATGCGACCTTTTCTTTTATTTTAATGGCACACAGAACCCCTTGACTACTCTGACTTGGGTTATTCTGAATGTCCTGCGGCTCAGTATTCGCCTCGGCATCCCGACACATTCCCTCATTCACCACCAGCAAATCACTACTTTTGACGCACAACATAAGCCCTCTGCAGTTGACCGCCCTTGGACTTACCATCTATTCTTCAGCATCTTAAGCTGGCCTGCCCTACTAAGGTTTAAGCATGCGACACGGTTGTCGTCATCTCGTACTATGTCACGCCCAGTACTGCAAGTGTATACCGACAGCTCTCATTCTTAACCATCTGGTGCTGCTTCGTTCACCGATTTCAAGACTTCGAAATAACACAAGCCGTAGAAATAGTCCGCTTGCAATTTAGCCAGTTTCATCAAAGGCAAAAAAGTACGCAACCTAGCTATTAAATATTTACAGGTCTTGTAAACCACGTGGCTAAAGATCTACCCGAGGTGTACCTACCCCAGAAACCTGACTACACACCTATTTCAAAAGAAGACAAAGCCCTTACGTGGCTATGTGACTGATGTGGTCCAATTGTGTTGTGCAGTTCAGTGAGGCTGTGCACTGAGAGTTGTTACGTTTTCCATCGAGCTAATCTGCTTTGTAGCGGCTGTTCTGTCTTCTCGGGGCAATGCGGAGAAAGCTAAATTTTAGTTTAAGAACACAGCAAGACATGGGGTGACAGGCCAGTAAACATGTGATAAAACTGATGTACAGCCACGGTTAATAAGATGCAAGATCTTGCTGGTCTTTATTTAAAACGAACTACGATTCTATTTATGGTTAAACTTAATTACTCGGACGGGGCACCTTGAGCAACCTTGATTACGGTGTTGGCGACACCGCGGACTCCGTGCCGCCAATCATAAGGTGGATCCAACCGTGGCGAAGTGTTGTATAGTGGAGGGTAAAAACCAAAAACGGTGGCTGTTGGAGCCCAGGCCAAGCTCCGGCGGATGGGTTTTCTGTCTGTTTACCAGGCAGGGAGCTCCGGGACCTCTTCAGCTATAAGGGTAAGGCTGACAAAGAAAGTACCCCCGTCGCCTGCTACTTTTATGTCATACAAAAACCACCCCAAAAAGTGATCTGTCCCCGAAAAGGGGCCGCACCGAAGTATTCTTTCCTTCTTTGCCTTCGATTTTGCTCCAAAATCCAGAACACTACGGTTGTTTTTTGATCATTGGATCTTTGGACAAATCAAAGCCGGTTTCCTCTCAATCTGTATTTCTTGTTTTGAAATACCTTGAAGGTATCATCGGCAAAACATACGACGCCAGAAAGCTCAGAACTTTGAAGTGCTAATTGAAGAAAAAACTCAGTAGCAATCCACAATTCTCCTGAAACAAACTCGCGTGGCAGATCTGGAGATGAGGGTCACACCCCCCCGCAGCCTCTACAGTTGTCAGGGTGTGATCTCTGAGGCGGATGTAATGTGTGAGACCGAGGCCGACCTTTTGGAAGGCTTAAGTAATCAGGGCATTACGGGTGTAAAGCGCATATCAATAGGCCGCGATGACAAACAGGTCACCATTAGACACATTATATTGACCTTGTGTTGATCCAACCTTCCAGAATCTATAAATGCCGATTACATACATTGTTCTGTCCTCCCATACATCCAGAACCCACTGCGCTGCTTCAAGCGCCAACGATTCGGTCATGGCACAAACTCTTGCCGTGGCCGGCTTACGTGTGCTAAGTGCGGCCAGCATGACCATCCTTCAGACATCTGTGAATCCGAAACCTTCACTTGTGCCAACTGCGAGGATCCTCATGCAGCGTACTCGCGAAAATGTTAAAGTTGAAACAGGAGAAGCAGATACTGACTGTTAAATCACCGAGAACATAACCTACCCCGAGGCGCGAAAGGGGCTCTTTTCCCCTGGGTAGGTACGCCGACGCTGCTCGCCGGGGGGCAGAACGGCGTCTGGTTTCGGCGGCGACCATGTACCGCAAGTCGGACTTGGCCCCCGCCACCCCCACCCTCCTGGGATGCCCTGGACAGCCCAACCCGCCTCCGCACCAGTCGCAGAGTCAGAAGCGATTGAGGAGACAACCACGTCTGGTGGGAGTGATTCTGCATCCTCCACTTCCGCTCCATTATCCCAAACCACATGCCAGGGCACGGAGATACAGATGGGTGAGCCAGCGGCAACTCCCACGCCCATCGCACTGACGCTCAATCTGAGGCATTTTCTAAACCCTTAGCGGTTGCGGGCAAGGAAAAGTGCCCCAAAAGGTCCACGATCCAAGGAGCCTGATCTCTCAGGCGCTCCGAGGACGTACGAGGATGAAATGAATGCGCACCGTTCTTCTCTCTGGTGTACCCCAAGGAACGCCTCCCGATGCCAAAGCCTCCCGACATGACAAAAAAGACGTGAATAGGAGCCCCGAAAGACGACACATAAATAACACAGTCCAGTAGCTCTGAACACTTCCTTATGGGGCTGGAACTGCAGTCCAATAAAACTGCAGAGGCCTGCCTAAAAATTTTGATGATGGATACGAAATACTGCATGCTAATCAGTGAAGTGTTGTGTGTTCAGAAAACACGTTTGAATTACAAGCATACAAATTTTTTGAATAGTTACATGATCTTCGGAAGGGACAGGGATGGCTGCACACACTCTTCTCGCGGTGTGGCCATAATTTCCCGGAAATCCTTAGCCTGCCACCCTGTTATTCGGAATTCGAACAATAATATTTAATAGGTTGATAACTGTAAGCTTCATATATATTCCTCCTGATCTTGCACTTTCGAGCTCTGACTTCGACGCGCTGGTCCACCAGCTGCCCGAACAATACATCTTAACAGGCGACCTGTATGGTCACAATTCCCTTTGGGGCCCTACTCGTAGAGACGCCTAGGGTTGCCTGACAGAGAGGCTTCTTACATCCTCTGAAGTAGCATGCTTTTTCGAAAATACACAGCCTACATTACATAACATAGGGCACAACACATACTCATATCTTGACTTGGCTATTGGCTCCGCAGTTCTCTTTCCTCTTCTCAGGTGATGTGTGGGCACTGACCCATATGGCAGTGGCCACTTTTCCAGCTCACTAGCATATATAAGTAAAAGCCCAAGCAGGTCATCTTCCCATATTAGGTTCAATGAAGCATGAGCTAACTGGAACACATTTACAGACATCGAAACTACACAACTCAACCATAAGACACCTACACGTAGATGAAGCCGCTCAACTCCTCACTGCACACATCCTTGACGTCGCCGAAAACACCGTGCCCCGTGCCTCTGGTGCCCTTCGCTACCTGCATATGCCGTCGTGGAATGAGAACTGTAGGCGAGCTTGAGAGGCACAGAACAAGGCGTGGGGTATCCTGCGTCGGTACCCCAGTCGGGAAACCTCTTCTTGTTCAAACTGGTTAAGGCAATCAGAAAACGTGTGCGCTGTGAGGCAAAAAGAGATAGTTTGCGCTCATTCATAACCTCTGTAAACTCATTCACAGACACACGCAAGGTATGTACACGTATACGCAAACTCAAAGGACAACAGACACATAGCCTGCCCCTGGTCTGTACAACAGGGGACACAATGGAAGACCATCTGACACACTCCCACAACACTTCCAACACATCTCTAGTTCAGCACACTCCACAAACAGTTTCTTGAAACACAAACCCTCAGCCAAAAAGAACCCTCTACATGGCAGCCACAGATCCACCACATCCTATATCTCCGAGTTTGCCCCTCATGAGTTGTGGGGTGCTCTGAGTACATGTAAGCCCTCAGCTCCAGGCCCAGACAATATCACATATACAGTGATACAGCACTTACACGCAGACGCTCTTGTTACACTCCTTCACCTTTACAAGAAAATTATTTCTTTTGGGGCACATTCCAAAGTCTTCGAGGGAGACCATAGATGTAGCATTCTTGAACGAAGGGAAGAACCCTTCCTATTCTGTTAGCTATCGACCCATTGCCCTGACCAGCTGCCTTTGCAAGCTTCTCGAGAAGATGATCAACAGAAGACTCGTGTACTTCTTCGAGTACAGCGGTGTTCGCCAAAGCTGCCAGGCAGACTTCAGGGTAGGGTGATCTACGAACGATCAAGTTGTCGATCTTGTATCAAATATAAATGGTGCCTTCGTGCATAAACAATTTTGTATGACGGTGTATTTCGACATCGAGAAAGCCTATGACACCGCTTGGCGGTACGGGACGCTTAGTGACCTGAAGACAGTCGGTGGTTCGTGCAACATGATGAACATACTTTGTAGTTATATGTCGAGAAACAGTATTGCGTCAGAGTTGGTTGTGCACTGTCAAAGATTCACGTGCAAGAAAATGGCGTGCCGCAAGGTGGAGTGTTTACATTCATCTCGCATGTCAAACCACTCAAGTGCAAATGAATATTCTTATGGGCCTCTCACATCAATCGTATGGCGCCCACAAACAAATCCTCCGGCGCCTTTACACAGCCTTGGTGGGGTCTCGGCTCGACCACGGCTGTATTGTGTATGGGTCGGCTACAAAAACAGCACTGAAAATGCTCGACCCAGTGCTGCATCTTGGCCTTTGCCTCACATGCGGCGCATTCCGCACTAGCCCTGTCGAAAGTCTTTATGTCGAGTGCGACAAATGGTGCCTAGGGCATCAGTGGGAGTGTGTAGACCTGTTGTGTGCATCTAAGATCGTGTCTCTCACCATCCTTTCTTTTAATCCCATCATGAACTATTCACAAATATACAGCTATTTTTGAACGGGCCATCTATTTCCTTGCCCTTCTCCCTCAGAGTTAGGGAGGAGGCTTCTGCACTCAATGTCCCCCTTTCAACCACGCACAAGAAACCCATTAATAATTTCATTCCACCACGGCATCTTCGTCCTGTATTATGCGACCTGTCATTCACACTAGTACAAAAATAGGGTACCCAGGAGCGCGATTCCGCCGCACTTCCTCTTCCTGGAGGACAAATACAGGTGCACACAATTCTTTAGCGGTGCGTCGAAAAGTGGTTCTACTGCCTCTTGTGCAGCGCATGGACCAGATTTTAGAGATATCAAAACAATACGTTTTCACAGCAGTATTTACACGGCAGAAATGTATGGCATTTTACTCGTTTCAAACCACATCACAAACATAAAATTCCCAAGCCCATTGTGTCAACGACTCTCTGAGCATTCTGCAGGCACTGTCATTTAAAAGGTCATCTATAAACTGTGTGATCAATGCTCTTTACAAGGAACAATTGACTGGATATGCCTCAAATTTTCAAATAACTATATGCCGGGTACTAGGGCACTGTGGTATCCCTGGCAATGAGGCCGCCGATCAAATGACTGGTGATGCTGCTCTCATGACTACAGTTGACATTACAACGGTACCTTACACTGACCTAAAGACAGACATCAGGAGACAGCTTCGTAATACGTGGCAATTACACTGGAGTCAACAAACAGACAACAAACCACTCGTATCAAAACCACAACTGGGACGCTACATAACTGGCTCACACAACAGATACACTGAAGTCGCTCTGGCTAGGCTGCGGATATGTCACACACAGGTAACGCACTCCCACCTTCTTACTGAATCTTCGCGACCCTTGTGTAGCAGATGTGGAAGGGACCGATCCGTAGTCAACATACTAATCACCTGCAAGGCACTTGACACAACACGACACAAACATTTCTCTGAATTATATAGATGACACATTCCTTTGCACCCATTATACGTTTTACCCGATAAGCCAATGTTTTCTACTCGGTGTGTTCTGAAGTTTTTAGCAGAAGTAAAGTTTCTGCAGCTCGTGTAATCACGTGTAATCACGTAATCACATGTATCACGGGTAATTATCCTAGTCCTATACACCAGGCTTCTCTATTGTGTTTTGTTTTGCATGACTCTTACTTCTAAACACAGGGTGTAGTATGTTGTCTCAGCAACCAATAAATAACTTCTCTGGCCCTCTTTGCCCATAGTCGGCCTTGCGCCAAAAAAACCGAGCCATCATCATTGAACATAATTGCGATTTATCAAGATAATATTGCCGCGAACCATACATTGGGTTTGTTTATTTGTGTTTTGCTTTTACCGCCGGCTGCGCCGGTCTGTGTTATGTCTGCGCCAAGGGAAGCGCGTGTTCCATTCTTTCTTTCTGTGCCGCATGTGTTATCTGTTGTGATAGGGAGAGCATTCCGATCTAACGTGAACAGCCCAGAATAATCTTCTTGGATCTACTATGTTCTCGATGCGAATCGACGTTTCGAGAACCACGCGCGCCAAAAGATAAAAAGCCTGCAGTGCGGACGCCGGGGCATTCGATTCTGCGACGCTCTCCGACGCACGTAACGTCACTTTGTTGACCACTGCTTCGCCACCTCTGTATTCTTTTCAGTTGTTAGGGGAGCACAAGTTCGCTCCAATAAACTTGTTTCTTTTCCAAACAACTGCTTCGTCCTTGGCTACGTGACATCTGGTGGAGGTGCTGGGTACGCACCCTTCATGCCCACTACAACCTCTGGAAGCCGCCAAGCCAGTCCAACAAGAGCCAGCCTCCGCGTGCAAGATTTACCACCCGAGTTCGGTCTACTGCCGGAGAAGACGAAGAAGAAAAACGTCGCAACCAGTACTGTGCTCAACCAAGCCAATCCTCCTGTCGTTCTGCAGCAGCCACGGGAACCGCCATCATTCCGAGGAGCCCCCGCAGAAGACCCAGAAGAATGGTTGGAGAAACTGGAGCGCGTCCGGAAGTTCAACAGGTGGGACGACGCAGAAACGTTCCGGCACGTTTTCTTTTACTTGGAAGATTCGGCTCGCACTTGGTTCGAGAACCACGAGAGCTCCTTGACAAACTGGGCTCAGTTCAAAAGCGAGTTCACTAAGACCTTCACTACCGTCGTGCGGAAAGAAAGAGCCGCCCTTTTGTTGGAAACGCGCACGCAACACCCCAATGAAGGCGTCTTGATCTTCGTTGAGGAGATGAAGCAGCTATTTCGCCGCGCGGATCCCGAAATGACGGAAGAAAAGAAGTTGCGCTTCTTAATGCGTGGAGTGAAGGAGGAACTGTTTGCCGGACTTGTCCGAAATCCGCCCAAAACCGTCGCCGAATTCGTGACCGAAGCCAGCACCATTGAGAAAGCCCTCGAAATGCGTGCTAAGCAGTATGACCGCAACTTTGTTGGCGCGGCCAATGCGAACGACTTTGGCAGCACGCGGATCCCGGCCGACAGCCTACGCGAGACTATCCGCGCAATAGTGAGAGAGGAGCTGCGGAAACTTCTCCCAACGCCGCCGCAGGCCCAAGTCGCTTCTCTCACCGACGTCATTAGAGAAGAAGTGCAACAAGCGTTGGGAACCTCTACGCCATCCGAGGTACCCCAAGAGCTACAAGCTATGACATACTCCGCGGCTGTTCGTCGACCCCGCCCTGCTCCAACACGCCGTCAAGAGGCCCCGCCGTACCGCCGCCCACTGTCACCCGCCCGACCCCCGGTAGCCCGAAACCAGACGCCGAGGAAGACGGACGTATGGCGAACTCCCGATAACCGTCCTCTGTGCTACCACTGCGGAGAGGCCGACCACATTTACCGTCGCTGCCCATACAAGAGGCTCGGTTTGCGAGGGTTCTCCGTCGACGCCCCACGCCCCCGATACGGCCAGCGCCCTGCTGAGATCGAAGAATACCTCTCCAACACCAACCGAGGACCAGCCCGCTTCAACCGTTCACCGTCGCCCTACCCGTATCAGTCACCGAACCGCCGCAGCACTGCTGACTTCTCACGTGGAAGGTCCCCCAGCCCACGCGGGGGAAACTAAAAGCAGCAACTTCGGGGGGTAAAGTTGCACAACGGCGGAAAAATGAAAACCCTCCAACGACGCAAGGACTCGCCGAAGACAGTGATTCACGACATGCCTTCATCCCAACGACCCGACCTAACCCTGACGAGACTCCTGAACACGACGACAGCTATACGCCGCGACGCTTACCCGACCTGACCGAGACGTCCGCTGAGAAGACGTGGACAACGACGACGCACAGTGCCCGACCGTCAACACGCACAAGCCGAGATGCGACGCCCCGACGCACCCGGAACTCGAGGAAGGCGGCATCCGACGTCAAGGTGTCCATCGACGGTTTTGATGTAGTCGCCCTCGTAGACACGGGAGCCGACTGCTCCGTAATGAGCGGACCATTTGCGTCTAAGCTGAAGAAAGTTATGACCAGATGGGACGGTCCGCACATACGCACAGCAGGAGGCCACCTCGTGACGCCAAGTGGAACGTGCACATCGCGCGTCACCATAGACGGCACAACGTACCCTGCGGCGTTCGTCGTTCTGCCTAACTGCTCCCGCGACGTGATTCTCGGAATGGACTTTTTGACGGACAACGGCGCAATAATTGACCTGCAGACCAAGTCGATAACATTTTCCTCCGATCACTCCACGACGCCGCAGCCGAACCCCGATCACCGTGCTGCTGTCAGGATCGCCGACGATCACATCACCCTGCCACCCCGCGCAAGCTTGATGATCGCCGTCTACTGTGAGGATGCTGCTTCTGACATCGACGCTACCGTAGAGAGTGATCGAAAGTTGCTTCTCGACCGCGGTGTCTCCGTCGCCAGAGGCATTGCGCACTTTAAGCAACGCCAATCTCACGTTTTGGTCACTAATTTCACCGAAGAGTACCAGCATTTAAACAAGGGAGCTGCAGTTGCGTTCCTCGAAGAAACGCAAGAAGCAAGTGATGTGATCGCGGTCGCCGACTTTGAACGCACACCCGTAGAAACCTTCAAGCTCCCGCAGCCATTCGACGTGAATCCGGCGCTACCGCAAGAACAACGGAAAAAATTATTGGCTTTGCTGCGTCGCTATAGCGAATGTTTTTCGTCGAGCGCAAAACTACGTCAGACCCCTCTAGCGAAGCACCGAATAATAATCGAAGACGGAGCCCGACCTACCCGACAGTCACCGTACCGCGTCTCTTCACACGAACGGGAAGCCATCCGGACTCAAGTCGACGACATGCTCAGCGACGACATTATACAGCCATCGAAAAGCCCCTGGGCTGCGCCCGTCGTACTCGTAAAGAAAAAAGACGGCACATTAAGGTTTTGTGTTGACTACCGGCGACTCAACAAAATCACGAAAAAGGACGTGTACCCCCTCCCCCGAATCGACGACGCCCTCGACCACCTCTGCCACGCGAAGTACTTCTCATCGATGGACCTGAAGACCGGCTACTGGCAAATTGAAGTGGACGAGAGAGACCGAGAGAAGACTG
Source organism: Haemaphysalis longicornis (assembly GCF_048455015.1). Taxonomy (NCBI): domain Eukaryota; kingdom Metazoa; phylum Arthropoda; class Arachnida; order Ixodida; family Ixodidae; genus Haemaphysalis; species Haemaphysalis longicornis. The sequence goes on from NW_027526385.1 coordinate 205,751,310, forward strand.
CATTTATAACCCCAGACGGCCTATACGAGTTCAAGGTGATGCCGTTTGGGCTGTGCACAGCACCAGCGACGTTTCAAAGAGTCATGGACACTGTGCTAGCTGGCCTTAAGTGGCACACCTGCCTCGTATACCTCGACGACGTAGTGGTATTCGCCCGGACTTTCGACGAACACCTTGCAAGGTTGGAGTCTGTACTCGAGGCCATTCGTACGTCGGGGTTGACGCTGAAGCCTGAAAAGTGCCGTTTCGCATACGGGGAACTCAAGTTCTTGGGCCACGTCGTCAACGCCGCGGGAGTCCTACCTGACCCGGCAAAAACATCAGCCATTGCGAACTTCCCAAGGCCGAAAGACAAGAAGGGCGTGCGAAGATTTCTCGGGCTGTGCGCATACTACCGGCGCTTCGTCGCAAACTTGGCACGAATTGCAGAGCCACTCACGCGCTTGACGAAAGATAGCACCCCTTTCAGCTGGGAAAACGACCAAGAAAAAGCATTCGGCGAGCTGCAAAAACGCCTGCAAAGCCCGCCCGTGCTCGCTCATTTCGACGAAAATGCCGAAACGGAAATGCACACCGACGCCAGTGATATAGGCTTGGGTGCCGTCCTTGTCCAAAAGCAAAGCGGCTGCGAAAGGGTAATCGCCTATGCCAGCCGTGGTCTGTCGAAGGAGGAGAAAAACTATTCTGCCTCTGAGAAAGAGTGCCTGGCTATTATATGGGCGATTTCAAAATTTCGCCCATACGTGTATGGAAGGCCATTCAAGGTTGTAACAGACCACCATGCGCTGTGTTGGCTCGCCAATTTGAAGGACCCCTCTGGCCGTCTTGGGTGGTGGAGCTTGCGCCTGCAGGAGTTCGACGTTACAGTCGTTTATAAATCCGGCAGGAAACACTCCGACGCCGACTGCCTGTCCCGCGCCCCCGTCGACCCACCACCACAAGACTCTGATGAAGACAGCGCGTTCTTCGGGATTGTGACGGAGAGCGACCTAGCCGCCCAGCAGCGTGCTGACCCCGACTTACGCGTCATAATCGAGTACCTCGAGGGATGCAACGTTGCCGTTCCTAGGACCTTCAAACGCAGCTTACCAGCATTCAGCCTGAGAAACTCCGTCCTTGTGAAGAAGAATTTCAGCCCCGGAACAAGAGCGAATTACCTTCTCGTCATCCCCGCGGACCTTCGTGACGAAATTTTGGAAGCGTGCCACGACGACCCGTCTTCCGGACATCTGGGCACAGCCCGCACTATTGGAAAAATCAAGGCGAGGTACTACTGGCCCGGCCTTACCTCTGACGTCACCCACTACGTCCGGAGCTGCCGTGACTGCCAGCGACGAAAAACGCCGCCGACAAGACCAGCCGGACTTCTGCAACCGATCGCCGTCCCATCGAGACCATTTCAACAGATTGGAATGGACCTTTTAGGCCCGTTCCCTACGTCACGATCACAGAACAAGTGGATTGTCGTAGCCACAGACTACATGACGCGCTACGCAGAGACCGCCGCTCTTCCGAGGGGGACTGCACAAGAAGTGGCGAAGTTCTTTCTAAGCCAAGTTGTGCTGCGGCATGGAGCCCCGGAAGTCCTAATCACAGACCGTGGAACGGCATTTACTGCGGAGCTGATGCAAGGAGTATTACGGTACAGCAACACGGATCACCGAAGAACGACGGCGTACCACCCCCAAACGAACGGACTAAAAGAACGTCTGAACAAGACAATCGCAGATATGCTGTCAATGTACGTTGACGTTGAACATAAGACTTGGGACGAAGTGCTCCCGTATGTCACGTTTGCGTACAACACGGCTATCCAGGAGACGACGCAGCTGACGCCGTTCGAGCTTGTCTACGGTAGAAGGCCGACAACGATGCTCGACGCCATGCTTCCGCACGTAGAAGACGACGACCTCAACGCCGACGTCCACGGATATCTTCAACGTGCGGAGGAGGCCCGCCAGCTCGCTCGAGTTCGTATAACGAACCAGCAGCTGGTGGATGCGGGCCGCTACAACCTCCGACGCCGAGACGCCGAGTACCAACCAGGGGATCGTGTGTGGGTTTGGACTCCCATCCGACGACGCGGACTCAGTGAGAAGCTCCTGCGACGGTATTTCGGACCCTACCAGATTCTACGACGTGTTGGCCAACTTTCCTACGAAGTGATCCCCGATGGTGACTCCGGCACATCACGACAACGCACGCGGCCTGAAGTCGTCCACGTGGTTCGCTTGAAACCTTTCTACGGACGATGACGAACTTTTATTTTCATTTGTTCGGACTGTCGCTTATGTTAGCATCGGGTCGATGCACTCTTAGAGGGGGGGTAATGCCGCGAACCATACATTGGGTTTGTTTATTTGTGTTTTGCTTTTACCGCCGGCTGCGCCGGTCTGTGTTATCTCTGCGCCAAGGGAAGCGCGTGTTCCATTCTTTCTTTCTGTGCCGCATGTGTTATCTGTTGTGATAGGGAGAGCATTCCGATCTAACGTGAACAGCCCAGAATAATCTTCTTGGATCTACTATGTTCTCGATGCGAATCGACGTTTCGAGAACCACGCGCGCCAAAAGATAAAAAGCCTGCAGTGCGGACGCCGGGGCATTCGATTCTGCGACGCTCTCCGACGCACGTAACGTCACTTTGTTGACCACTGCTTCGCCGCCTCTGTATTCTTTTCAGTTGTTAGGGGAGCACAAGTTCGCTCCAATAAACTTGTTTCTTTTCCAAACAACTGCTTCGTCCTTGGCTACGTGACAATATTGATTGAATTGTAGTCAAAATATGGTCATTAGGTGCGTATCAAGGCACAAACCGACAGTAATTACTCATCAAACTTTGCCTTAAGCAAAGTTATTTTTTGTGATATGAATAGTGTTTTTTAACGAACGTACGTTTTCTAGTGCATTCTACTTTCATAACTCCATTCAGATATTTTCGCATTATCTAGTGGAAGTCGCTAGCTTTCGTAGTGAGCTTTAATTTCTAACGTCATTTTTTGCCTGAAGGTCGATACTGAAGCCGTAATTGAAAAATTGTAATTTGGATCGAAACCAAGAGTCGTTTTTTTAGAAAATACCCCTGCCCTAGTTCCCATTTTTTTTATTTTGGATTGCAGTACACCTGCGATATCTCTGCGTGAATAGGAGCTGTCCTGAATTGTTTTTCTATAAATATGGTTTTGTGCATTGGCTATAGAAATCTGGAAAAAATGAGTTGATTGTAGCAGATGACTCGGAATTTACACATGCCATTACTAATAAGCAAAAAGAAAAATTTTTATTTAAAAAACTATCTCTTTCGCAAGATTCCATGGGGAATTATTGCGAGAGTTTTGGAGAACCTATTGAAAATCATTGAAAAAACGTTACTTGCCCTGAACGTCATGCTACATTTTTTGTTTGTGCACATAAATAATACTTATTGCATCTTACAATGGTAATTTATATACATTCGTGATCTTTATGACTCGTTACAGTAGATATGTACATGACGCAAGCATGTAAAACGAAATGATTATATAACATAAATTTGAAACTATTACCGGCGATAACTTTGCGCTTCTACGATCCTATTCTGCCGACACTATGCTAAGATGGCTGTAACTTATCAGCCAGCAACGTCTAGTTAGGGCAGCTTTCAGACCAATTTAAATTATTACAAAGTATAAAATAAAGGCAAAGTAAAAGCTTTCTGCACAGTGCGGCTTATGTTACCTGATATAATTATACCGGCTTCCAGAAATAAAAGTGGCTGCAGCTAGCTCTTGCAGTTAAACCCTTGTTGCGGGCTCTCAGTATACCCTTCATCAACCCTTCTTCTCTACAATAGACTCTATTGCGATATAAAAAAGTAGGCTCATCTGGCAATATTCTCAAAAACAGCCCGTCATTTAGGGGAATGGTCCCGCCGAAACAATGCTATATCGCATGCGTCGCTCTCGTTACAGTTTCGTGGTAGCTGAAAATTTTTGTTTCAATTTTTTGTTATAAAACTTTCTTGGTGCCCCATGTTGTGCCCTCTTGGCACGGTAGTTTTTTTGTAGCCCACGATGGTTACTGTACAGAAAAAAATTACATTTGTACACAACAGCTTCTACACTACAGCGTGTTTGTAGCTACAAAAGATATAAGCGCAATGATGTACAGGCACGTTGTTATCGTAACAAGGTGTTGCCGGGTACTGTAGTGTATGAAACGGGAAATATATACTTTGGTAGTTGAAATCAGAGTTTTGCATTAAAGCACCAAAACATCTTCTCTGGCTCACGCGTTTTCTGCATAACATTGGTTCTTCTTCTGTTGTCAATAATTATGATATGAAAACACGTTTAGCTAAAGATTCTCACATTTTTTTCCAGGATGATGTAAGCAACGTAAAATTCTCTTCTTTATGTGGGTACGACCACTAAAGTGCTTAGTTCTAGAGGGTGGTGTATGAATAAATACACACTTTTATACATAGTTTCTCAGAGAACGGCTGCTCCGTTTGCCTCAACCTTTGCGCGAATGTCCTATTTCGTGTTTCAATTTCTTTAATACCTAAAGCAAGAATGGTGCTGAACCTCTTTTTCTATTAAATACATATAAAAACCTTCGTTTGCGTTTAGGAAATAAGCGTTTTCTTGGCAACCTTGACTTCGTGCGAAACGTGGCGCCACCTGACTTATGAAGCACACAACCGCGTATGCGCTACCAACCCGCCTTGAACCATCAAATTGGCATTCCTGCCGAATACACAATGTGGCGACACTCTACAAGTGCCGTTAAAGTATCCAGATTCGCACGCAGGATTTCAATAGTTCAATAGGCGAAAATCTTTTCTAATTTGATTTTTTTTTCAAATAGCCCTGTTATTCTTACTGTTGTTAACAAAAAAACTTAAATTCAAACGGCGTTTACGCATTGTAACACCACTAACAACGCGAGACAAAGACAAAGGGCGTAAACACAGCACAGTTTTATTTCTGATGCCAGTGGTTTTTGTACACACATGGGCAAAAAACAACAAAAAAGAAAAAAGAAGAAAACAATAAACAACAACGCGAACATTTCAGGGGGCGTTAGTGTTGCATTATAGTGACTTGACGTTTGTGAAAACTTTAATCAACTTACGGGGCTAGATGTACAATCGACACAACACACAATCACTTTTTTAAAACTGCAAGAGCAGTGCGGAAACTAAACAAAGAGAAGCGCGGTGAGGCTTACTGCTCCAAGAATATACACTCTTTGTCTGTATGGGCAATCTACGGGGTGCTTACGTATTGGTCACCTATTTTGTTATTTCCATGGCCTCAAAGGTTTCGTGTAGGATTTTGTTGGCATGCTCCCCTATCAATATCCTCTGACGCAAAAATGGCTGGTATTTGCTATCGCAATCACGGCACTGAAGGGCGAGATGACCACTGAAAGTTTTTGAAACGTTTAATGGTATTCGCTCAGTCTGTCATTTAGGCATCGGACCGTTTGCCTGACGTAATGCTTGCAGAGCCAAAGAGGCACGGTATAAACGAATGTTTCGGTGCAGCCACGAAACTTTTTTTTATGCTTCATTGTACACTTGTTTTACATAGTTAAACTCGAGTGAACTTTGCGACGCATTTGTGACAGTTTCAGAGCAGCTGAAAACACCACTCACGCTCACACTCTCTCAAATGTTTACTTGTAAATTTAGTGTATCCTTTTTTTGTTGTTTTTTGCTCATGCGTATAAAAATCACTGGCATAAGCTATAAAACTCTTTGCTTGGTAGCGCTGTGTGTGTGCCATCTGTGTCTCCTGTTGTTTGCGCTGTTACTATGAATTTGTACCAACTAGTCAATCTTCCCTTTTAGCGCCGTTTTATGATGGAGCACGACCGCAGCAGCTATTCATTAGGAAAATATTTCTGGTGGTGGCCATTTTTTGATGTACCATCTAAGTGCCGTAATACCCACTGTACGAAATGTGTGAACAATTAGGATCTCATGAAACCAAAATTGTGTATTAGCAGAGAATGGCCGGTCCTGAAAATATATGCCCAATTGTTTTAAGGTTTTGATTTATTGGCAGGATTCTTTACATACCAAAATGGGGTACTAGAATAATATTACAGGGTAACTTTAAAAATAAATTGTGATTAGGAGTTTATTTAAAAGAGTATAAATAAATAGTAAGCAAACCAACTTCTGTAATCTTTCCTTGTTAAGGAAATTTGACACTTTGGGGTAAAGAAACTTTGTGCGAATAAAAATCCTAATCCACTTTCAAGAATAAGCTGAGAGAAGATGTTTATTTCTTGTCGGATTTTTTCTACACGTTTACAAAAAAATCCCATAAATATCTTGCGGTATCACCTTGTGACTATGCGAATTAAACACACATTTGAAGGTATAACGAGAAAGCTCCGTGAACCAGTTTTTTTTATTAACTGAGCATGTATACTCAAAAATGGTAGGGCAATATGTAACATGAGATGGAACAGAAATTACCAAACCAATTTTTGGGGCTTGAATACTTATTTATTTATTTATTTTTACACACTGCAGCCACAAAAGGGCTACAGAAGGAGTGGTTCAAATACAGAGCACCAAAAGTGCAGCACTTCAGGAAACTAGAAAGACAATCTGCACCCATACACACATTACAGTTTCAATATATGTAGTGACCAAAGTGTTGTGGAATTTCACAAAAACTGACTTGATGAATCTACGCATACAGTGTTGTTTTGCCATAAAAGTGACGTCTTCAGCGAGACGAAGTTGACCGATTTATTTTAACATAGTGCGGTTTCTCTTGTAGATATTTGTAGCGTAATCGTAAAACGCATTGCTAGCAAACCAGTAAAAAGACTACTCGTTTCTTATGGATGAGAATAGTGAAGTCATTAACGTCTAAACGTATATAGCTGAATAAATTTCAAGGTTTACGGTACGCTGGTTATGTAAACGCTTTTTAAGCAGAAACGAAGAAAGGTGAGCCGTTTATGTGCGAGAGAGGGCGGATAACCATTCCCTTAAGCTCTGCACTCCCTGGCTGAAGGCAATTATGGTTGACTTGTTGCCTTGCTTTGTTAATATTATTATTGATGGTTTTCTTGTCCCCTAGGAAGAGTATGAAACCCTAAGCAGAAAACTAGGCAGACGTCTCTGTTGATTACGACTTGAGCGTTTGTTTTCTTGTGTTTGAAGCCAACCTTTTGTCCTTCGTACCTTGTATTGGACATCACAAAGTTTATTTGCAGGCCAATATTTTGAGCACTGAAATTTACGTTGGCGCCACAATATTATGTGCACAATATTATTTTGAACATCCACACCAGGCTAAAGCCTTTCTTCACTTCATAGACAGTAGCGCAGGTGTAGTTTGAGTTGCTTTTGTAAAAGCTATATCATACTTCTCTCCAAAAATTTAAGAATATTTTAGTTGACGTTATGTGAATAAACTACAGCGTCATAAAACACAGCAAGCGGACGTGGATTGTCGGGGAAAAAATTGTCAAGGTTTTTTTAGTGTAAAAATTGAAATTCGTTCATATAAATAAACTTTTTTATAACATTGGGCACAAAAAAACAAGTTTTATTCACGCAAAACTTAGTACGAGCGTAAATACAACATACAAAGAACCAGCAAACAATCTCAGTTTTAACTTTTTACCATATACCACATTTGGGAAAAGGCTGTAGTCCTGCACTTTCCTATAAGTAGAAAGTTATTTTTTTACGTGCCCCCAGTGAAGTTTCGCATCATCGAAAGAAAAAGACGGCAGTTTTGTCTTGCTAGGAGATAATATGGCTATTAGTGACCATGTTTTTGTGCCTAAAGAAATAACTCCCACAAACATTGTAGAGTTTGAGGTGTTACACAGCCGAAATTATTTTCTTGCAGAATGGCATTTTAAACTTTTTGGCATTTGGACGTACATCAGCTAACTTTTGTTTTCGTGTGCTTCAACGTCTTATTGAGTGCCATCTACCTCCCTACATGGTGAAAACATAAAATGACACTAGATGGCAGCTGTACGTTAGGTTTTCATATTATATGTTTCCCCCTTACACGTTTGCATATTCCTCGGTCGAGTCTTGGGAGTGGTGCAGAGACAAAGACACCTCCAATCAAACAGAGCAAACAAAGCAAACAGAGGCAAAATGACATAAAAGGTAATATTTATTATTCCAACCCGTGCTTCTTCTCAGTGACCTAACCTTCAGGAAAAAAACTGGGTGTTGCAAACCTCTTTGAAGACGTTATGTTTTTTTATTCGTTCGTAATATAGTTCTGTCTTGTGCCCCATTGTGCCAAGTCTCGTCACTGCAAATCATTCCTCTATATTTTTTAAAACCACCTGTACAAACAATTGGAAGTCACGTGCATGAATTACCGTATTAAGTACATTGTATTTCGCCGTAACATATAGCGACTACAACACCGTCGTAATGAAAAAAAAAACAGGTTCTACAAAACATCACATAAACAACACATCTCATCAACACCATCATTCCTCGTTGTCTTCTTCTAGCATCCTAAGAGATCATTTACTTCTCGTGAAAATAAAGTTCCAACAAAGAGCAATTACACAATAGCTGGAAATTTACTCTTCCATTATTTATTCATTGCCGTAAATTGAGTGTTGCCGTATACGTATTGTTTAACAGAGGATTGGTTTTATACCTAAATAGGCTGAAAAACAATTGCTAGAGAAAGTTCTTATATGGTACGGTGGTCGTTGTTCCTGAGTCAAGTCGCGTACAAAAATTTATTGGTGTTCTGGCAAACAGTGCAATCTTCGTACCTGTCGAATGCTCGGATACCCCGTGCAGAGGTAAATGAAGGCGACCTCCAATAAAGCGGGGTTGCTTCACCGTAATAATTGATTGTAGGATACGTCCATTACCGGCCCCTACACGGAAGGGTAATAAACCTTCATTCTGTTAACTTCAACAGAGCATAGAACACGTTACAACACCATGTAGTCTTCGTGTCAGCACTCGTTCAGTTTATTCCTCGCTGATGAAAATAGGAAAGCAGGGACGGCTGGGAGGGAACTGTTGTTTCCTGCATTACTCACGAAAGCAAAAGACTGTGGATGTCCTGCGTGTATTTATTTATTTATTTACTGGTAATTCTGGCTTCATAAACGAGACATTGGAGGAGTGCGTTCGTCAGACAAGAAACATAAATCGAATGTTGTGAAACAGACTTTAAAATCATTTTAAATAAATTTAAATATGGTGAGGTAGTTTTGCAAAGTGTAAGCTTGTTTTTTATCGTGGGGAACCACGTATGTTCCGAATTTCAAGAATGCTTGGAAAACAAAATATCTAAATAAAGTTACAAATGGATGAAAGGGAACAATATTAGGGTTAGATAAGAGCGTGGCACCTTAAGTGGATGACGATGATGAATATACTTCGAGTCGAGGTGCTGTTGTATGGCACCCGTTACTTGGGAGCCTTCTTTAGTCCGGGATGTTTTGGACTGTGTTGGCCATCTGTGCCTTCTCCTATAATCGTCACTGGTGTGAGAGTTTGCTACTGTTAACCAGCTACACCCTGTACTCTATCGTAGGATTGGGGTTAGGGGTGAGGGTAGGAGATTGCTGGCACTCTAAGACTATGAAGTACAGGGTGCCTGTTTGGGGGCAGCATTTGCACTTGGCAGGGTATAGGGTGCTAGACAAGGCATGTGAAGGGTGTTATGCAGTCAGGAGGTTGTCTGTAGTCGCCAGAGTGTCGGTAGTCACCGAAAGGGGAAAATCAAAAAACAAATCGTTGCTTCAGTGCAACTGCTGCCATGTACAATTTTATGTAACAGAGTCACAGCATCAAGCGTGCGTCCATGAGCCAGGGGTTCTAGCAATGTTAAAAATGCGTGACGTAACGAACAAAAATTAGGTCATACCTCGGAAAACTATCCCGTATTACATTTTGTGTATGCCCTCACGCATAATACCGCGAACCATGCATGGGGTTTGTTTTTATTGTTTGTTTTTACTGCCCGGCTGCGCCCGCCTGTGTTATCTGTGTCCCAAACAGAACGCATTTTCTATTCTTTATTTTTATGGCGCACGAGATATCTCATTCTGAAAGCGCTTTGCACTAACTTCTCTGGGCTAGAATAATTTTCATTGATCTATCATGTTCTGCAAGTAAATCGATGGTGCGAGAAATACTCGCGCCGAAAGATAAAAGCCAGCAGAGCAGGAACCATGGAATCCCAATCGGCGACGCTCGCTAATCCACGTCACTTTGTTGACTGCTGCTTCTCCGCCTGCGTACTATTTGAGTGGTTAGGGAAGCACAAGTTCTCTCCTATAAACTTGTTTGACTTTGAGGATGACTTGGTCATCTTTGACTTGGTGACATCTCGTGGAGGTGCTGAGTACGCACCCTTTACGCTCCCAACAACCTCTGGAACCCGCCAAGCCAGCCCAACTCGTGTCAGCCGCCGACAGCAAGGTCTTACGCCAGAGTTTGGACTGCTTCCGGATAAAGTGAAGAAAATAAACGTGAAAACCACGATGATCAACGCAGGCTCCATGACCAGCGCTACCAATTCTGCCCTCGTCCTTCAGCAACCTGGGGAGCCCTCAGCATTCCCTGGGTCAGCTTCTGTGGATACCAAAGACTGGTTGGTTCAAGTCGAACGGGCAGGCTGTGTAACCAATGAAACGACGCGGAGACACTGAGGCAAGTGTTCTTCTACCCTAAAGATTCAGCACGGATCTGGTTCGAAAACCATGAGAGCTCCCTGGAGCCTTGGAATGACTTCATGAGGCAATTTTTAGCAAAGTTCACCCCGGTTATGCGTAAAGAGCGCGCGGAAATAAAGCTGCAGAAGCGGACACATCCCCCTAACGAAAGCATTATTGTGTTCGTGGAGATGAAGAGGCTTTTAAGGCGTGTTGACCATAGCATGGCAGAAAAAAAGAAGTTACGCTTCTTTATGCGCGATGTGAAGGAGGAAGTGTTTGCTGCACTTGTCCACACCCGCCCGAAACCATCACCGAATTTGTGACCAAAGCTAGCCTAATTGAGAAGGCCTTGGAAATGCGTTCTACGCATTATGACCACTGGTTTGTTTGCGCGGCCAATGCGAACTACGTCGACAGCATGCGGATTTCCGCAGACAGCCTACGCGAGACTATCCACTCAGAAGTGAGAGGGGAGCTGCAGAAACTTGTCCCAACGCCGCCGCAAACCAAATTCGCTTCCTTGCCAGCGTCATCGAGGAATAGGTTCAGCAAGCCCTGACCTACGCGGCTGCTGCCCATCGACGTCGCCCACCAGCACCCTATCGTCACGAGACTCCATACCGCCATCCCTTGTCGCCGGCCCGACCGTCGGTGGTGCAAACCCCGGCCTCGAGGAAGACCGACGTGGGGCGAACGCCAGATAATCGTCGGCTCTGCTACCACTGCGGAGAGGACGACCACATATACCGTCGCTACCCCAACAAGAGGCTCTGTTTACGAGGGTTCTCCGCCGACGCACCTCGCTCCCCAACAGGCCAGCGCCCATCGGAGATCGAAGAATACCTGTCCAACAACAGCCATGGACCAGCCCGTTTCAACCGATCGCCAAAGGCCTAACCATACCAGTCGCCCAAACGCCGTAGCAATGCTGATTTTGCATGAGAAAGTTCCCCCAGCATGCGCCGGGAAACTAAAAGCAGCCACTTGTAGAGGTAAAGTTCTACAACTGCTGAAAAATAAAACCCTCAACGACACAACGACTCGCGAAAGACGATGATTCCCGACATGCCTCATCCCGACGATCCGATCTAACACGGACATGACTGGTGAACGCGAAGACAACCACCTGGCGCGACGCGTACCAGACATGAACGAACCTGCTGCTGAAACGACAACGGCGACGCACAGTGCCCGACCGTGAACACGCACAAGCCGAGACGCGACGAACCGATGCATCCGGAACTCGAGGAAGGCAGAGGCCGGCGTCCAGTTGTCCATCGACGGCTTTGGCGTAGTCGCCCTCATCGACAAGGGAGCCGACTACTCGGTGATGAGCAGGTCATTCACGTCTAAGCTGAAGAAAGTTTTGACAAGATTGAACGGTACGAATATATGCGCAGCAGAAGGCCATCTCGTAACGCCCTGTGGAACGTGCACATCACGCGTCAACATAGACGGCATCACGTACCCTGCTGCGTTCATCATTTTACCTAAATGCTCAAGTCACGTAATTCTCGGAGGGAACATTTTGACGGACAACGGTGCAATAATTGATCTGCACACCAAGTCAATAACTTTTTCCGCTGATCACTCGACGACGCCGCCACCGAACCCCGTCACCGTGCTGCTGTAAGTATCGGAGACGATCACGCCACCCTGCCACCCCACGCAATCTTGATGATCGCCGTCTACTGGGAGGATGCAGCTCCTGACATTGACGCTACCGTAGAGGGTGACTGAAGGTTGCTTCTCAACTGCGGTGTCTCCATCGTAAGAGGCATTGAGCGCTTTAAACGATGCAAATCCTACGTTTTGGTCAACAGTTTCACCGAGGAGTACCAGCATCAAAACAAGGGCCCTGCAATTGCGTTCCTGGAAGAAACGCTAGAAGCAAGTTAAGTGATCGCGATCGCTAACTTTGAACGAGCACGCGCAAATGCTTCCAAGCTGCCACATCCTTTGACGTGAACGCGGCGCGCCGCAAGAAAGTCGGAACAAATTACAGGATTTGCTTCATTGTACAGCGAGTGCTTTTCGCCAAACTCAAAATTACGTCAGACACCCCTAGCGAAGCACCGAATTATTACCAAAGATGGAGCTCGATCTACCCGACAGTCATCGTAACACGGCTCTTCACACAAGCGCCACGCCATCCAGACTGAAGTCGACGACATGCTATGAGAGGGCAATACACAGCCGTCAAAAAGTCCATTGGCTACGCCGGTCGTACTCGTGAAGAAAAAAGACGGCACTTTAAGGTTCTGCTTTGACTGCTGGAAACTGAACAAAATCAGCAAAAAGGACGTATACCCCCTGCCACGAATCGCCGAAGCCCTCGACCACATCTGCCATGCGAAGTACTTCTCATCAATGGATCTGAAGACCAGCTACTGGCAAGTTCAAGTGGACGAGAAACACCGAGAGAAGGGTGCATTTATAACCCCGGACCGTATATACGAGTTCAAGGTATTGCCATTTGAGCAGTTACAGAAAGAAATCTTAAAACGGTTTTGGAATTTGCGGCACGGTTTTTCGTCAAGCACTGTAAATACCTCGTAAAGGGAGCGATTTGGGTTCGAAGTTACTGCCTGAGAGACTTCTTTTTATTATTAATAGGTGCCGGTTGAAAGCGCTAGCTTCATGGCGGAAAAAAGCAAAAAGTTCGAGATTTTGGCGCACGTTAATCATCCACATGTGCTCAAAACTATTCCCGAGCCCTCCACTACGCTGCTCCTAATCGCATGTCTAGCATTGTTGCGTTCAAACCCACGATCAATCAATCAATCAAGCAACCAATCAATGAAAGGGCTAGCTGACCTGAGGATGTATAACATCTCGTCACAAGAAAACATTGTTGTTTGATGATGTCCAATCTTCTAGATCGGGTTGCGTGGTTCTCGCGGGAATAATCCCAATTAATAAATGTTCGCAACGAGAGCACCACAGCAATAGTTCCTCTAACGCTCATCTATGCGCGTCGCTCTGCAGTCTCCTTCTTTGCCACTTGTGTATTGTGTTATATTTTTGAACGGCACTAGTCCGCTTCAAATAAATTGTATTTATTCTAACAGGCAATGAGGAAAAGCGTTCGAGATAGAAAGTCCAGTGGTATAGATAACTTATAACATCAAAGTATGCTACAGCAGACACCGATTTATAGATGTCTCAGAACATAGACTGTAGAAGAATGACCCAGCATTTTTACCTTATCAATACTAAAAATGAAAGTGTGGGGTTACCCAGCGCTGGAAACAACGGCAGACGAGGTATTAAAAAAACGGAGAACAGGTTGTTTTAAAAAGGCAAAAGGTATTGCGAAATCACCACTCTTTTTTACACAAGCCGTTAGAAAACATGAGAAGGCAGAAGTGCCTACAATTAGGAGAAGCCACAAAAATGAAACGTGGAAGATGCACGTAGAAAAAAGTAGAATGCGGGAGACCTAAATTGCAATAAACCATTTCCAAGAAAATTTCTAGAGGCCAGAAGCAAGCAGTTGCACATAATCGGTTACAAAACAAGTACAGAGACAAAGGCGCATCGGTATAGACAGGAATGACAAACTATAGTGGAGAAGTATAAGAGTGATTGCCACGATATTACAAAAATAGTGGCGAACAAATACACATTTTACAGAAAAATAAGTAATATTTAGGGCATCACTAATAAAATCTTTTACAATTCATTGCAAAACGTAGCTCAAGGACACCGAGTTCTTGACATGCAGTGACAAGAACTTTAAGGCCAGGAGAAAATTAAACACAGCTTAGCCATAGTTAAGATTGTGAAGTTAGTTCCCCGGAGTCCAGTGCCGATGAGGAACCCAATCAGCAGGGTTCCGGTTGATTTGGCAGCTTGCTAGTGGGCGATGTTGTAGAAGTTCTTGGAGGTGGTGGCGGAAGGGATCAAGGGTAACGAGCACTTTACATAGAACTTTTTACATTAGAGTAAGGTGATAGAAAAGTGATAAAAAAGGATAACTTCAACTTGGAGTTAGGCTCTAGCTCTAAATGCGTACAAGTCGCTCATGCTTCTCAAACTCCGTGTAACCGTGCTATGGTCTGAGCGTGTGCAAACAACTTGAGTGACAGCGGCCGACACTCTGATCCCGCTGCAAAACCCTTTCGTAGCCCGGTACACAGCCGTGCCGTAAATTTTCCACGATTACCTCAAATCTACCTCTCACTTAAGCGGCTCACAAATCCGAGTCTAGCTTCAATGGTAGAGACTCTTGACTCGCAGGTAACTGCCTCCTTGATAGCTCATACAAGAACGCTCTTTTGTGGCCACGTTCGGCATTAAAATGTGGCCCTCGGCATACCTTTCTCTCGGGAAAACCCCTCCAGCTTCCATATACGCGCATGGGAGGGCCCAAATTCACGTTGACACCTGTCACTCAGCCATTTGCCGAAATATCTATTAGGCGCCACCACATACATGGGAAAAGCTTTCTGCACAGGGGCGCAAGAACACGTTGGCGGCTATACATAACGGTCCTTAAGGGTCTGGCGAAAAGCGGCGGCTACCAAACAGCAGCCCTTCCTCGGGTGGCGTGCAACCAATACATCTCGCTGAAAAGCCGCTGCTGCCGTGGGGTTAGACGAAAATAAGTAACCCTTCATTGTCCAGTACGCACACAATCCTCGGAAATTGGCGGGAACCTCTCTCTTCGTAAAAGCGATTATTCCTGCCGTGTCCTCTCCATCCAGAAAAGCCGTCTCCTGACCGCGCCGCAGTGAACGATAGCAACAGTAAAGTTTTGGCGAGGGCGTAGTTTTGGCAGTGCTGTGCTTTTAGACGAAGCGGCGGGGATCCATCCTTTCACAAACAAGGTCGGGGGTGCCTGGCCACTGACCTGGCGAGTGGACTTTACAGCAATTACTTAAAATTCGAAGCGAGAATAGCCATGCCTATACACGTGATTACAATAAATAAGTGGCGAAGTAAAAAGATTTAAATTACTTTAAAACCAGTAGTGAAGGACAACACCACAGCAACACGCGATCAATTACAGAAACTGTAGGAGCTAACAGTGAAAGATACCAACAACTCATTAAAATTGCTATTTTCAAGAAGATCCAGTGTAAGTGTAGGAACTAAATGTGCTGGTCGAGTATAGAGAGTTATAAAGAAATCAAAACCAAAAACTATCAAGCGAGAAAACCTTTATTGTACAAAAGCCAAAAGTGAACATTGGGGAGGAAAGAAAGTATTCCTATTGAAAATACATACAAAAACCCAAACTGGAGCAGCAAAGGGACACTTTAAGGCAAGCCAATCAAAATGGGTGTGATTAAGAACACCCCAAGGTATACAGTGGCATTTCAATAAGGGAAGACGACGGAGAAATAATTTATTATCATGCCCTTGCCCACTCATACACTATTGGAAGAGACAGAGCTATGCACAAGTAATTGCTAAAATACTGCTGTACGTACCAAAAAGGTTAATATCCGTATATGTATGGGTTGGACGTGAAGGAAGTATAGACAAGACCTTATAACATATGTTGGTGAGATGGCATACACAAGCAGTTATAATATTGTACTCAATCAAGTCCCAGACATTTATTATAGGTCACCACCGAAAGCGTTGGTATAGAAGACCCATAAAGAACGCAATGCAACCAAATATAAAAAACAAGGATGAATTTTAAAGATATTTTCCACAGGCCGGGTTTTTACAACACAACTCACGTTTTTACAGTACGCATGGTTTTATACAAGGCAAAAAGATAATAAAGGAGAAAAATGGGAGAGCGACACATAAGCCAATTTATATATAGGGTGGAGCAGTCCCGATGTTGCTCCCCAATAGGTACAAGAAATCTACTAGATAAGTGACGGCAATAAACTGAAAAGCCGTGAAAAAGGTTGGCGAAAATTCTCTGAGGTTATACGACGCATAAATAATTCAGGCCACAGAAGGCGTGCGATATGTAAAAGCCCTCCCTAGAAAGGCTCGGTGAGGAGATTCAGAAATATAGATGTGAAATTCCAAATAGCTGTTCGGGCAAAAGTAAAGACGTGCTATTAGAAAAGAGTAGAGACGTGCTATTAGAAAATGTTTCGTGATGGAAAACACTGCGTATAGGGCAACATTACAAAAGAGTTAGAGAAAAGAGAGAAGTGTACTTACAGCCATTATTATAAATCAAAGGTTTTCAAGATCTGTAACCGGAGACAAGCAGTTCCAAACACGCTGAGTTGAAGACCTAAAGGTCTAAATGAGTTATACAGAAAATTCACCTTGAGGAAAACGAAGAAGTATGAAAAAGTGACAAAACAAATTGATACAAATTTCCCATAATTGCACAGAATAAAATAAAATGGAGAAGAACAAGGGCAAGAGTTTAAAAAATTTTAATTCAAATAGTGGTACTTCTTGGCTAAGGACATTATACAATTCATTAGAATGCATGTAGGAGCACTATACCGGGACATGAAGTCAAAATTGGTAGGCGACAGAACTCCGAAAGGTATTGAATTGTGCTCCAAAATGTTGCGCTGAGAAAAGATCGAGAGCTATATACAAACAACACAAAACATCTCGTTGGTATGACCCAGCATCTCGAAAAGCCCTTACCAGAAGATAAGGATTTGAAGACATACTCAGAGAGTAGGGACAACTCAGTAGCAATGTACCAGAAGAATACCCATAGGCATGTACAAGGCCAACCAAAACAACCTGAGAACAATGTCCACAATGATAAGGATCCCACTACAGAAACGTAAGGGCAGAAGACACAGGTTTAAAGAAACCCAAAAGTTTGTTCCTCAAGAAAACCTCTAGGTATAAACAGGCCCGTAAAAATGCAGTGCCCAAGACAAAGAAGGTTAGATGAGCCAAAAAAAGAAGTATAAGATGAAAACGAAACTAGATACAGAAAACCCATTCGCTAATATAGCGGAGAGAAGACCCACGGGACTCGTGAAGCTATTTACAAATAAAATATATGCGGAAGCACGCCCTCATATAACGAACTATTACAAAGTACTTTGAGAATAACCACAGGTAAAAAGAAGCCATAAAATTACGTAGGAGGGATTAGGTACCGCATACATCAGCACTACCACAATACCATTGCGGCAAACGTGGTAGGTTCCTCTGGAGCCACTGGTCACCGACCAGAATAAAAATGGGGAAAGGCGCTGCTCGTATGGGGGATAAGCTGTACTGGAAACCGTTCAACCACGTCGGTTCGTACCATGGGGTACGAGAATGCGTCAGGCGCTTCGTTACCGCTCAGCATCGAAAACGCTAAAAATGAGTACAAGCACCCCCTGCACAGGGACTCTCGTGCTTGGGAAGCTAACCGACTTCGTCGGGAAATGCGCCGGTGGATGGAACGGTGGATGGTGGAAGTTTTACAAATGGCAATGGTCGAGTTCTAAACCACATGTATCGTTAGCGAACATACCAGGACCGAATCCGGCGCAACGGTGCCCACCAGTTTGTTTAGAGGATAAAATTGTTCCGTGGCGTAGCTCGCGCAAAAGTGGAACAAACGCTTGCAGCTTGACCACAAGCAGCCATCCTTTCTTTTAATCCCATCATGAACTATTCACAAATATACAGCTATTTTTGAACGGGCCATCTATTTCCTTGCCCTTCTCCCTCAGAGTTAGGGAGGAGGCTTCTGCACTCAATGTCCCCCTTTCAACCACGCACAAGATACCCATTAATAATTTCATTCCACCACGGCATCTTCGTCCTGTATTATGCGACCTGTCATTCACACTAGTACAAAAATAGGGTACCCAGGAGCGCGATTCCGCCGCACTTCCTCTTCCTGGAGGACAAATACAGGTGCGCACAATTCTTTAGCGGTGCGTCGAAAAGTGGTTCTACTGCCTCTTGTGCAGCGCATGGACCAGATTTTAGAGATATCAAAACAATACGTTTTCACAGCAGTATTTACACGGCAGAAATGTATGGCATTTTACTCGTTTCAAACCACATCACAAACATAAAATTCCCAAGCCCATTGTGTCAACGACTCTCTGAGCATTCTTCAGGCACTGTCATTAAAAAGGTCATCTATAAACTGTGTGATCAATGCTCTTTACAAGGAACAATTGACTGGATATGCCTCAAATTTTCAAATAACTATATGCCGGGTACTAGGGCACTGTGGTATCCCTGGCAATGAGGCCGCCGATCAAATGACTGGTGATGCTGCTCTCATGACTACAGTTGACATTACAACGGTACCTTACACTGACCTAAAGACAGACATCAGGAGACAGCTTCGTAATACGTGGCAATTACACTGGAGTCAACAAACAGACAACAAACCACTCGTATCAAAACCACAACTGGGACGCTACATAACTGGCTCACACAACAGATACACTGAAGTCGCTCTGGCTAGGCTGCGGATATGTCCCACACAGGTAACGCACTCCTACCTTCTTACTGAATCTTCGCGACCCTTGTGTAGCAGATGTGGAAGGGACCGATCCGTAGTCAACATACTAATCACCTGCAAGGCACTTGACACAACACGACACAAACATTTCTCTGAATTATATAGATGACACATTCCTTTGCACCCATCATACGTTTTACCCGATAAGCCAATGTTTTCTACTCGGTGTGTTCTGAAGTTTTTAGCAGAAGTAAAGTTTCTGCAGCTCGTGTAATCACGTGTAATCACGTAATCACGTCTATCACGGGTAATTATCCTAGTCCTATACACCAGGCTTCTCTATTGTGTTTTGTTTTGCATGACTCTTACTTCTAAACACAGGTTGTAGTATGTTGTCTCAGCAACCAATAAATAACTTCTCTGGCCCTCTTTGCCCATAGTCGGCCTTGCGCCAAAAAAACCGAGCCATCATCATTGAACATAATTGCGATTTATCAAGATAATATTGATTGAATTGTAGTCAAAATATGGTCATTAGGTGCGTATCAAGGCACAAACCGACAGTAATTACTCATCAAACTTTGCCTTAAGCAAAGTTATTTTTTGTGATATGAATAGTGTTTTTTTAACGAACGTACGTTTTCTAGTGCATTCTACTTTCATAACTCCATTCAGATATTTTCGCATTATCTAGTGGAAGTCGCTAGCTTTCGTAGTGAGCTTTAATTTCTAACGTCATTTTTTGCCTGAAGGTCGATACTGATGCCCTAATAGAAAAATTGTAATTTGGATCGAAACCAAGAGTCGTTTTTTTAGAAAATACCCCTGCCCTAGTTCCCATTTTTTTTATTTTGGATTGCAGTACACCTGCGATATCTCTGCGTGAATAGGAGCTGTCCTGAATTGTTTTCCTATAAATATGGTTTTGTGCATTGGCTATAGAAATCGGGAAAAAATGAGTTGATTGTAGCAGATGACTCGGAATTTACACATGCCATTACTAATAAGCAAAAAGAAAAATTTTTATTTAAAAAACTATCTCTTTCGCAAGATTCCATGGGGAATTATTGCGAGAGTTTTGGAGAACCTATTGAAAATCATTGAAAAAACGTTACTTGCCCTGAACGTCATGCTACATTTTTTGTTTGTGCACATAAATAATACTGATTGCATCTTACAATGGTAATTTATATACATTCGTGCTCTTTATGACTCGTTACAGTAGATATGTACATGACGCAAGCATGTAAAACGAAATGATTATATAACATAAATTTGAAACTATTACATGCGATAACTTTGCGCTTCTACGATCCTATTCTGCCGACACTATGCTAAGATGGCTGTAACTTATCAGCCAGCAACGTCTAGTTAGGGCAGCTTTCAGACCAATTTAAATTATTACAAAGTATAAAATAAAGGCAAAGTAAAAGCTTTCTGCGCAGTGCGGCTTATGTTACCTGATATAATTATACCGGCTTCCAGAAATAAAAGTGGCTGCAGCTAGCTCTTGCAGTTAAACCCTTGTTGCGGGCTCTGAGTATACCCTTCATTAACCCTTCTTCTCTATAATAGACTCTATTGCGATATAAAAAAGTAGGCTCATCTGGCTATATTCTCAAAAACAGCCCGTCATTTAGGGGAATGGTCCCGCCGAAACAATGCTATATCGCATGCGTCGCTCTCGTTACAGTTTCGTGGTAGCTGAAAATTTTTGTTTCAATTTTTTGTTATAAAACTTTCTTGGTGCCCCATGTTGTGCCCTCTTGGCACGGTAGTTTTTTTGTAGCCCACGATGGTTACTGTACAGAAAAAAATTACATTTGTACACAACAGCTTCTACACTACAGCGTGTTTGTAGCTACAAAAGATATAAGCGCAATGATGTACAGGCACGTTGTTATCGTAACAAGGTGTTGCCGGGTACTGTAGTGTATGAAACGGGAAATATATACTTTGGTAGTTGAAATCAGAGTTTTGCATTAAAGCACCAAAACATCTTCTCTGGCTCACGCGTTTTCTGCATAACATTGGTTCTTCTTCTGTTGTCAATAATTATGATATGAAAACACGTTTAGCTAAAGATTCTCACATTTTTTTCCAGGATGATGTAAGCAACGTAAAATTCTCTTCTTTATGTGGGTACGACCACTAAAGTGCTTAGTTCTAGAGGGTGGTGTATGAATAAATACACACTTTTATACATAGTTTCTCAAAGAACGGCTGCTCCGTTTGCCTCAACCTTTGCGCGAATGTCCTATTTCGTGTTTCAATTTCTTTAATACCTAAAGCAAGAATGGTGCAGAACCTCTTTTTCTATTAAATACATATAAAAACCTTCGTTTGCGTTTAGGAAATAAGCGTTTTCTTGGCAACCTTGACTTCGTGCGAAACGTGGCGCCACCTGACTTATGAAGCACACAACAGCGTATGCGCTACCAACCCGCCTTGAACCATCAAAATGGCATTCCTGCCGAATACACAATGTGGCGACACTCTACAAGTGCCGTTAAAGTATCCAGATTCGCACGCAGGATTTCAATAGTTCAATAGGCGAAAATCTTTTCTAATTTGATTTTTTTTTTCAAATAGCCCTGTAATTCTTACTGTTGTTAACAAAAAAACTTAAATTCAAACGGCGTTTACGCATTGTAACACCACTAACAACGCGAGACAAAGACAAAGGGCGTAAACACAGCACAGTTTTATTTCTGATGCCAGTGGTTTTTGTACACACATGGGCAAAAAACAACAAAAAAGAAAAAGAAGAAAACAATAAACAACAACGCGAACATTTCAGGGGGCGTTAGTGTTGCATTATAGTGACTTGACGTTTGTGAAAACTTTAATCAACTTACGGGGCTAGATGTACAATCGACACAACACACAATCACTTTTTTAAAACTGCAAGAGCAGTTCGGAAACTAAACAAAGAGAAGTGCGGTGAGGCTTACTGCTCCAAGAATATACACTCTTTGTCTGTAAGGGCAATCTACGGGGTGCTTACGTATTGGTCACCTATTTTGTTATTTCCATGGCCTCAAAGGTTTCGTGTAGGATTTTGTTGGCATGCTCCCCTATCAATATCCTCTGACGCAAAAATGGCTGGTATTTGCTATCGCAATCACGGCACTGAAGGGAGAGATGACCACTGAAAGTTTTTGAAACGTTTAATGGTATTCGCTCAGTCTGTCATTTAGGCATCGGACCGTTTGCCTGACGTAATGCTTGCAGAGCCAAAGAGGCACGGTATAAACGAATGTTTCGGTGCAGCCACGAAACTTTTTTTTATGCTTCATTGTACACTTGTTTTACATAGTTAAACTCGAGTGAACTTTGCGACGCATTTGTGACAGTTTCAGAGCAGCTGAAAACACCACTCACGCTCACACTCTCTCAAATGTTTACTTGTAAATTTAGTGTATCCTTTTTTTGTTGTTTTTTGCTCATGCGTATAAAAATCACTGGCATAAGCTATAAAACTCTTTGCTTGGTAGCGCTGTGTGTGTGCCATCTGTGTCTCCTGTTGTTTGCGCTGTTACTATGAATTTGTACCAACTAGTCAATCTTCCCTTTTAGCGCCGTTTTATGATGGAGCACGACCGCAGCAGCTATTCATTAGGAAAATATTTCTGGTGGTGGCCATTTTTTGATGTACCATCTAAGTGCCGTAATACCCACTGTACGAAATGTGTGAACAATTAGGATCTCATGAAACCAAAATTGTGTATTAGCAGAGAATGGCCGGTCCTGAAAATATATGCCCAATTGTTTTAAGGTTTTGATTTATTGGCAGGATTCTTTACATACCAAAATGGGGTACTAGAATAATATTACAGGGTAACTTTAAAAATAAATTGTGATTAGGAGTTTATTTAAAAGAGTATAAATAAATAGTAAGCAAACCAACTTCTGTAATCTTTCCTTGTTAAGGAAATTTGACACTTTGGGGTAAAGAAACTTTGTGCGAATAAAAATCCTAATCCACTTTCAAGAATAAGCTGAGAGAAGATGTTTATTTCTTGTCGGATTTTTTCTACACGTTTACAAAAAAATCACATAAATATCTTGCGGTATCACCTTGTGACTATGCGAATTAAACACACATTAGAAGGTATAACGAGAAAGCTCCGTGAACCAGTTTTTTTTATTAACTGAGCATGTATACTCAAAAATGGTAGGGCAATATGTAACATGAGATGGAACAGAAATTACCAAACCAATTTTTGGGGCTTGAATACTTATTTATTTATTTATTTTTACACACTGCAGCCACAAAAGGGCTACAGAAGGAGTGGTTCAAATACAGAGCACCAAAAGTGCAGCACTTCAGGAAACAAGAAAGACAATCTGTACCCATACACACATTACAGTTTCAATATATGTAGTGACCAAAGTGTTGTGGAATTTCACAAAAACTGACTTGATGAATCTACGCATACAGTGTTGTTTTGCCATAAAAGTGACGTCTTCAGCGAGACGAAGTTGACCGATTTTTTTTAACATAGTGCGGTTTCTCTTGTAGATATTTGTAGCGTAATCGTAAAACGCATTCCTAGCAAACCAGTAAAAAGACTACTCGTTTCTTATGAATGAGAATAGTGAAGTCATTAACGTCTAAACGTATATAGCTGAATAAATTTCAAGGTTTACGGTACGCTGGTTATGTAAACGCTTTTTAAGCAGAAACGAAGAAAGGTGAGCCGTTTATGTGCGAGAGAGGGCGGATAACCATTCCCTTAAGCTCTGCACTCCCCGGCTGAAGGCAATTATGGTTGACTTGTTGCCTTGCTTTGTTAATATTATTATTGATGGTGTTATTGTCCCCTAGGAAGAGTATGAAACCCTAAGCAGAAAACTAGGCAGACGTCTCTGTTGATTACGACTTGAGCGTTTGTTTTCTTGTGTTTGAAGCCAACCTTTTGTCCTTCGTACCTTGTATTGGACATCACAAAGTTTATTTGCAGGCCAATATTTTGAGCACTGAAATTTACGTTGGCGCCACAATATTATGTGCACAATATTATTTTGAACATCCACACCAGGCTAAAGCCTTTCTTCACTTCATAGACAGTAGCGCAGGTGTAGTTTGAGTTGCTTTTGTAAAAGCTATATCATACTTCTCTCCAAAAATTTAAGAATATTTTAGTTGACGTTATGTGAATAAACTACAGCGTCATAAAACACAGCAAGCGGACGTGGATTGTCGGGGAAAAAATTGTCAAGGTTTTTTTAGTGTAAAAATTGAAATTCGTTCATATAAATAAACATTTTTATAACATTGGGCACAAAAAAACAAGTTTTATTCACGCAAAACTTAGTACGAGCGTAAATACAACATACAAAGAACCAGCAAACAATCTCAGTTTTAACTTTTTACCATATACCACATTTGGGAAAAGGCTGTAGTCCTGCACTTTCCTATAAGTAGAAAGTTATTTTTTTACGTGCCCCCAGTGAAGTTTCGCATCATCGAAAGAAAAAGACGGCAGTTTTGTCTTGCTAGGAGATAATATGGCTATTAGTGACCATGTTTTTGTGCCTAAAGAAATAACTCCCACAAACATTGTAGAGTTTGAGGTGTTACACAGCCGAAATTATTTTCTTGCAGAATGGCATTTTAAACTTTTTGGCATTTGGACGTACATCAGCTAACTTTTGTTTTCGTGTGCTTCAACGTCTTATTGAGTGCCATCTACCTCCCTACATGGTGAAAACATAAAATGACACGAGATGGCAGCTGTACGTTAGGTTTTCATAATATATGTTTCCCCCTTACACGTTTGCATATTCCTCGGTCGAGTCTTGGGAGTGGTGCAGAGACAAAGACACCTCCAATCAAACAGAGCAAACAAAGCAAACAGAGGCAAAATGACATAAAAGGTAATATTTATTATTCCAACCCGTGCTTCTTCTCAGTGACCTAACCTTCAGGAAAAAAACTGGGTGTTGCAAACCTCTTTGAAGACGTTATGTTTTTTTATTCGTTCGTAATATAGTTCTGTCTTGTGCCCCATTGTGTCAAGTCTCGTCACTGCAAATCATTCCTCTATATTTTTAAAACCACCTGTACAAACAATTGGTAGTCACGTGCATGAATTACCGTATTAAGTACATTGTATTTCGCCGTAACATATAGCGACTACAACACCGTCGTAAAGAAAAAAAAACAGGTTCTACAAAACATCACATAAACAACACATCTCATCAACACCATCATTCCTCGTTGTCTTCTTCTAGCATCCTAAGAGATCATTTACTTCTCGTGAAAATAAAGTTCCAACAAAGAGCAATTACACAATAGCTGGAAATTTACTCTTCCATTATTTATTTATTGCCGTAAATTGAGTGTTGCCGTATACGTATTGTTTAACAGAGGATTGGTTTTATACCTAAATAGGCTGAAAAACAATTGCTAGAGAAAGTTCTTATATGGTACGGTGGTCGTTGTTCCTGAGTCAAGTCGCGTACAAAAATTTATTGGTGTTCTGGCAAACAGTACAATCTTCGTACCTGTCGAATGCTCGGATACCCCGTGCAGAGGTAAATGAAGGCGACCTCCAATAAAGCGGGGTTGCTTCACCGTAATAATTGATTGTAGGATACGTCCATTACCGGCCCCTACACGGAAGGGTAATAAACCTTCATTCTGTTAACTTCAACAGAGCATAGAACACGTTACAACACCATGTAGTCTTCGTGTCAGCACTCGTTCAGTTTATTCCTCGCTGATGAAAATAGGAAAGCAGGGACGGCTGGGAGGGAACTGTTGTTTCCTGCATTACTCACGAAAGCAAAAGACTGTGGATGTCCTGCGTGTATTTATTTATTTATTTACTGGTAATTCTGGCTTCATAAACGAGACATTGGAGGAGTGCGTTCGTCAGACAAGAAACATAAATCGAATGTTGTGAAACAGACTTTAAAATCATTTTAAATAAATTTAAATATGGTGAGGTAGTTTTGCAAAGTGTAAGCTTGTTTTTTATCGTGGGGAACCACGTATGTTCCGAATTTCAAGAATGCTTGGAAAACAAAATATCTAAATAAAGTTACAAATGGATGAAAGGGAACAATATTAGGGTTAGATAAGAGCGTGGCACCTTAAGTGGATGACGATGATGAATATACTTCGAGTCGAGGTGCTGTTGTATGGCACCCGTTACTTGGGAGCCTTCTTTAGTCCGGGATGTTTTGGACTGTGTTGGCCATCTGTGCCTTCTCCTATAATCGTCACTGGTGTGAGAGTTTGCTACTGTTAACCAGCTACACCCTGTACTCTATCGTAGGATTGGGGTTAGGGGTGAGGGTAGGAGATTGCTGGCACTCTAAGACTATGAAGTACAGGGTGCCTGTTTGGGGGCAGCATTTGCACTTGGCAGGGTATAGGGTGCTAGACAAGGCATGTGAAGGGTGTTATGCAGTCAGGAGGTTGTCTGTAGTCGCCAGAGTGTCGGTAGTCACCGAAAGGGGAAAATCAAAAAACAAATCGTTGCTTCAGTGCAACTGCTGCCATGTACAATTTTATGTAACAGAGTCACAGCATCAAGCGTGCGTCCATGAGCCAGGGGTTCTAGCAATGTTAAAAATGCGTGACGTAACGAACAAAAATTAGGTCATACCTCGGAAAACTATCACGTATTACATTTTGTGTATGCCCTCAAGCATAATACCGCGAACCATGCATGGGGTTTGTTTTTATTGTTTGTTTTTACTGCCCGGCTGCGCCCGCCTGTGTTATCTGTGTCCCAAACAGAACGCATTTTCTATTCTTTATTTTTATGGCGCACGAGATATCTCATTCTGAAAGCGCTTTGCACTAACTTCTCTGGGCTAGAATAATTTTCATTGATCTATCATGTTCTGCAAGTAAATCGATGGTGCGAGAAATACTCGCGCCGAAAGATAAAAGCCAGCAGAGCAGGAACCATGGAATCCCAATCGGCGACGCTCGCTAATCCACGTCACTTTGTCGACTGCTGCTTCTCCGCCTGCGTACTTTTTGAGTGGTTAGGGAAGCACAAGTTCCCTCCTATAAACTTGTTTTACTTTGAGGATGACTTGGTCATCTTTGACTTGGTGACATCTCGTGGAGGTGCTGAGTACGCACCCTTTACGCTCCCAACAACCTCTGGAACCCGCCAAGCCAGCCCAACTCGTGTCAGCCGCCGACAGCAAGGTCTTCAGCCAGAGTTTGGACTGCTTCCGGATAAAGTGAAGAAAATAAACGTGAAAACCACGATGATCAACGCAGGCTCCATGACCAGCGCTACCAATTCTGCCCTCGTCCTTCAGCAACCTGGGGAGCCCTCAGCATTCTCTGGGTCACCTTCTGTGGATACCAAAGACTGGTTGGTTCAAGTCGAACGGGCAGGCTGTGTAACCAATGAAACGACGCGGAGACACTGAGGCAAGTGTTCTTCTACCCTAAAGATTCAGCACGGATCTGGTTCGAAAACCATGAGAGCTCCCTGGAGCCTTGGAATGACTTCATGAGGCAATTTTTAGCAAAGTTCACCCCGGTTATGCGTAAAGAGCGCGCGGAAATAAAGCTGCAGAAGCGGACACATCCCCCTAACGAAAGCATTATTGTGTTCGTGGAGATGAAGAGGCTTTAAGGCGTGTTGACCATAGCATGGCAGAAAAAAAGAAGTTACGCTTCTTTATGCGCGATGTGAAGGAGGAAGTGTTTGCTGCACTTGTCCACACCCGCCCGAAACCATCACCGAATTTGTGACCAAAGCTAGCCTAATGGAGAAGGCCTTGGAAATGCGTTCTACGCATTATGACCACTGCTTTGTTTGCGCGGCCAATGCGAACTACGTCGACAGCATGCGGATTTCCGCAGACAGCCTACGCGAGACTATCCACTCAGAAGTGAGAGGGGAGCTGCAGAAACTTGTCCCAACGCCGCCGCAAACCAAATTCGCTTCCTTGCCAGCGTCATCGAGGAATAGGTTCAGCAAGCCCTGACCTACGCGGCTGCTGCCCATCGACGTCGCCCACCAGCACCCTATCGTCACGAGACTCCATACCGCCATCCCTTGTCGCCGGCCCGACCGTCGGTGGTGCAAACCCCGGCCTCGAGGAAGACCGACGTGGGGCGAACGCCAGATAATCGTCGGCTCTGCTACCACTGCGGAGAGGACGACCACATATACCGTCGCTACCCCAACAAGAGGCTCTGTTTACGAGGGTTCTCCGCCGACGCACCTCGCTCCCCAACAGGCCAGCGCCCATCGGAGATCGAAGAATACCTGTCCAACAACAGCCATGGACCAGCCCGTTTCAACCGATCGCCAAAGGCCTAACCATACCAGTCGCCCAAACGCCGTAGCAATGCTGATTTTGCATGAGAAAGTTCCCCCAGCATGCGCCGGGAAACTAAAAGCAGCCACTTGTAGAGGTAAAGTTCTACAACTGCTGAAAAATAAAACCCTCAACGACACAACGACTCGCGAAAGACGATGATTCCCGACATGCCTCATCCCGACGATCCGATCTAACACGGACATGACTGGTGAACGCGAAGACAACCACCTGGCGCGACGCGTACCAGACATGAACGAACCTGCTGCTGAAACGACAACGGCGACGCACAGTGCCCGACCGTGAACACGCACAAGCCGAGACGCGACGAACCGATGCATCCGGAACTCGAGGAAGGCAGAGGCCGGCGTCCAGTTGTCCATCGACGGCTTTGGCGTAGTCGCCCTCATCGACAAGGGAGCCGACTACTCAGTGATGAGCAGGTCATTCGCGTCTGAGCTGAAGAAAGTTTTGACAAGATTGAACGGTACGAATATATGCGCAGCAGAAGGCCATCTCGTAACGCCCTGTGGAACGTGCACATCACGCGTCAACATAGACGGCATCACGTACCCTGCTGCGTTCATCATTTTACCTAAATGCTAAAGTCACGTAATTCTCGGAGGGAACATTTTGACGGACAACGGTGCAATAATTGATCTGCACACCAAGTCAATAAATTTTTCCGCTGATCACTCGACGACGCCGCCACCGAACCCCGTCACCGTGCTGCTGTAAGTATCGGAGACGATCATGCCACCCTGCCACCCCACGCAATCTTGATGATCGCCGTCTACTGGGAGGATGCAGCTCCTGACATTGACGCTACCGTAGAGGGTGACTGAAGGTTGCTTCTCAACTGCGGTGTCTCCATCGTAAGAGGCATTGAGCGCTTTAAACGATGCAAATCCTACGTTTTGGTCAACAGTTTCACCGAGGAGTACCAGCATCAAAACAAGGGCCCTGCAATTGCGTTCCTGGAAGAAACGCTAGAAGCAAGTTAAGTGATCGCGATCGCTAACTTTGAACGAGCACGCGCAGATGCTTCCAAGCTGCCACATCCTTTGACGTGAACGCGGCGCGCCGCAAGAAAGTCGGAACAAATTACAGGATTTGCTTCATTGTACAGCGAGTGCTTTTCGCCAAACTCAAAATTACGTCAGACACCCCTAGCGAAGCACCGAATTATTACCAAAGATGGAGCTCGATCTACCCGACAGTCATCGTAACACGGCTCTTCACACAAGCGCCACGCCATCCAGACTGAAGTCGACGACATGCTATGAGAGGGCAATACACAGCCATCAAAAAGTCCATTGGCTACGCCGGTCGTACTCGTGAAGAAAAAAGACGGCACTTTAAGGTTCTGCTTTGACTGCTGGAAACTGAACAAAATCAGCAAAAAGGACGTATACCCCCTGCCACGAATCGCCGAAGCCCTCGACCACATCTGCCATGCGAAGTACTTCTCATCAATGGATCTGAAGACCAGCTACTGGCAAGTTCAAGTGGACGAGAAACACCGAGAGAAGGGTGCATTTATAACCCCGGACCGTATATACGAGTTCAAGGTATTGCCATTTGAGCAGTTACAGAAAGAAATCTTAAAACGGTTTTGGAATTTTCGGCACGGTTTTTCGTCAAGCACTGTAAATACCTGTAAAGGGAGCGATTTGGGTTCGAAGTTACTGCCTGAGAGACTTCTTTTTATTATTAATAGGTGCCGGTTGAAAGCGCTAGCTTCATGGCGGAAAAAAGCAAAAAGTTCGAGATTTTGGCGCACGTTAATCATCCACATGTGCTCAAAACTATTCCCGAGCCCTCCACTACGCTGCTCCTAATCGCATGTCTAGCATTGTTGCGTTCAAACCCACGATCAATCAATCAATCAAGCAACCAATCAATGAAAGGGTTAGCTGACCTGAGGATGTATAACATCTCGTCACAAGAAAACATTGTTGTTTGATGATGTCCAATCTTCTAGATCGGGTTGCGTGGTTCTCGCAGGAATAATCCCAATTAATAAATGTTCGCAACGAGAGCACCGCAGCAATAGTTCCTCTAACGCTCATCTATGCGCGTCGCTCTGCAGTCTCCTTCTTTGCCACTTGTGTATTGTGTTATATTTTTGAACGGCACTAGTCCGCTTCAAATAAATTGTATTTATTCTAACAGGCAATGAGGAAAAGCGTTCGAGATAGAAAGTCCAGTGGTATAGATAACTTATAACATCAAAGTATGCTACAGCAGACACCGATTTATAGATGTCTCAGAACATAGACTGTAGAAGAATGACCCAGCATTTTTACCTTATCAATACTAAAAATGAAAGTGTGGGGTTACCCAGCGCTGGAAACAACGGCAGACGAGGTATTAAAAAAACGGAGAACAGGTTGTTTTAAAAAGGCAAAAGGTATTGCGAAATCACCACTCTTTTTTACACAAGCCGTTAGAAAACATGAGAAGGCAGAAGTGCCTACAATTAAGAGAAGCCACAAAAATGAAACGTGGAAGATGCACGTAGAAAAAAGTAAAATGCGGGAGACCTAAATTGCAATAAACCATTTCCAAGAAAATTTCTAGAGGCCAGAAGCAAGCAGTTGCACATAATCGGTTACAAAACAAGTACAGAGACAAAGGCGCATCGGTATAGACAGGAATGACAAACTATAGTGGAGAAGTATAAGAGTGATTGCCACGATATTACAAAAATAGTGGCGAACAAATACACATTTTACAGAAAAATAAGTAATATTTAGGGCATCACTAATAAAATCTTTTACAATTCATTGCAAAACGTAGCTCAAGGACACCGAGTTCTTGACATGCAGTGACAAGAACTTTAAGGCCAGGAGAAAATTAAACACAGCTTAGCCATAGTTAAGATTGTGAAGTTAGTTCCCCGGAGTCCAGTGCCGATGAGGAACCCAATCAGCAGGGTTCCGGTTGATTTGGCAGGGTGCTAGTGGGCGATGTTGTAGAAGTTCTTGGAGGTGGTGGCGGAAGGGATCAAGGGTAACGAGCACTTTACATAGAACTTTTTACATTAGAGTAAGGTGATAGAAAAGTGATAAAAAAGGATAACTTCAACTTGGAGTTAGGCTCTAGCTCTAAATGCGTACAAGTCGCTCATGCTTCTCAAACTCCGTGTAACCGTGCTATGGTCTGAGCGTGTGCAAACAACTTGAGTGACAGCGGCCGACACTCTGATCCCGCTGCAAGACCCTTTCGTAGCCCGGTACACAGCCGTGCCGTAAATTTTCCACGATTACCTCAAATCTACCTCTCACTTAAGCGGCTCACAAATACGAGTCTAGCTTCAATGGTAGAGACTCTTGACTCGCAGGTAACTGCCTCCTTGATAGCTCATACAAGAACGCTCTTTTGTGGCCACGTTCGGCATTAAAATGTGGCCCTCGGCATACCTTTCTCTCGGGAAAACCCCTCCAGCTTCCATATACGCGCATGGGAGGGCCCAAATTCACGTTGACACCTGTCACTCAGCCATTTGCCGAAATATCTATTAGGCGCCACCACATACATGGGAAAAGCTTTCTGCACAGGGGCGCAAGAACACGTTGGCGGCTATACATAACGGTCCTTAAGGGTCTGGCGAAAAGCGGCGGCTACCAAACAGCAGCCCTTCCTCGGGTGGCGTGCGACCAATACATCTCGCTGAAAAGCCGCTGCTGCCGTGGGGTTAGACGAAAATAAGTAACCCTTCATTGTCCAGTACGCACACAATCCTCGGAAATTGGCGGGAACCTCTCTCTTCGTAAAAGCGATTATTCCTGCCGTGTCCTCTCCATCCAGAAAAGCCGTCTCCTGACCGCGCCGCAGTGAACGATAGCAACAGTAAAGTTTTGGCGAGGGCGTAGTTTTGGCAGTGCTGTGCTTTTAGACGAAGCGGCGGGGATCCATCCTTTCACAAACAAGGTCGGGGGTGCCTGGCCACTGACCTGGCGAGTGGACTTTACAGCAATTACTTAAAATTCGAAGCGAGAATAGCCATGCCTATACACGTGATTACAATAAATAAGTGGCGAAGTAAAAAGATTTAAATTACTTTAAAACCAGTAGTGAAGGACAACACCACAGCAACACGCGATCAATTACAGAAACTGTAGGAGCTAACAGTGAAAGATACCAACAAATCATTAAAATTGCTATTTTCAAGAAGATCCAGTGTAAGTGTAGGAACTAAATGTGCTGGTCGAGTATAGAGAGTTATAAAGAAATCAAAACCAAAAACTATCAAGCAAGAAAACCTTTAATGTACAAAAGCCAAAAGTGAACATTGGGGAGGAAAGAAAGTATTCCTATTGAAAATACATACAAAAACCCAAACTGGAGCAGCAAAGGGACACTTTAAGGCAAGCCAATCAAAATGGGTGTGATTAAGAACACCCCAAGGTATACAGTGGCATTTCAATAAGGGAAGACGACGGAGAAATAATTTATTATCATGCCCTTGCCCACTCATACACTATTGGAAGAGACAGAGCTATGCACAAGTAATTGCTAAAATACTGCTGTACGTACCAAAAAGGTTAATATCCGTATATGTATGGGTTGGACGTGAAGGAAGTATAGACAAGACCTTATAACATATGTTGGTGAGATGGCATACACAAGCAGTTATAATATTGTACTCAATCAAGTCCCAGACATTTATTATAGGTCACCACCGAAAGCGTTGGTATAGAAGACCCATAAAGAACGCAATGCAACCAAATATAAAAAACAAGGATGAATTTTAAAGATATTTTCCACAGGCCGGGTTTTTACAACACAACTCACGTTTTTACAGTACGCATGGTTTTATACAAGGCAATAAGATAATAAAGGAGAAAAATGGGAGAGCGACACATAAGCCAATTTATATATAGGGTGGAGCAGTCCCGATGTTGCTCCCCAATAGGTACAAGAAATCTACTAGATAAGTGACGGCAATAAACTGAAAAGCCGTGAAAAAGGTTGGCGAAAATTCTCTGAGGTTATACGACGCATAAATAATTGAGGCCACAGAAGGCGTGCGATATGTAAAAGCCCTCCCTAGAAAGGCTCGGTGAGGAGATTCAGAAATATAGATGTGAAATTCCAAATAGCTGTTCGGGCAAAAGTAAAGACGTGCTATTAGAAAAGAGTAGAGACGTGCTATTAGAAAATGTTTCGTGATGGAAAACACTGCGTATAGGGCAACATTACAAAAGAGTTAGAGAAAAGAGAGAAGTGTACTTACAGCCATTATTATAAATCAAAGGTTTTCAAGATCTGTAACCGGAGACAAGCAGTTCCAAACACGCTGAGTTGAAGACCTAAAGGTCTAAACGAGTTATACAGAAAATTCACCTTGAGGAAAACGAAGAAGTATGAAAAAGTGACAAAACAAATTGATACAAATTTCCCATAATTGCACAGAATAAAATAAAATGGAGAAGAACAAGGGCAAGAGTTTAAAAAGTTTTAATTCAAATAGTGGTACTTCTTGGCTAAGGACATTATACAAGTCATTAGAATGCATGTAGGAGCACTATACCGGGACATGAAGTCAAAATTGGTAGGCGACAGAACTCCGAAAGGTATTGAATTGTGCTCCAAAATGTTGCGCTGAGAAAAGATCGAGAGCTATATACAAACAACACAAAACATCTCGTTGGTATGACCCAGCATCTCGAAAAGCCCTTACCAGAAGATAAGGATTTGAAGACATACTTAGATGTAGGGACAACTCAGTAGCAATGTACCAGAAGAATACCCATAGGCATGTACAAGGCCAACCAAAACAACCTGAGAACAATGTCCACAATGATAAGGATCCCACTACAGAAACGTAAGGGCAGAAGACACAGGTTTAAAGAAACCCAAAAGTTTGTTCCTCAAGAAAACCTCTAGGTATAAACAGGCCCGTAAAAATGCAGTGCCCAAGACAAAGAAGGTTAGATGAGCCAAAAAAAGAAGTATAAGATGAAAACGAAACTAGATACAGAAAACCCATTCGCTAATATAGCGGAGAGAAGACCCACGGGACTCGTGAAGCTATTTACAAATAAAATATATGCGGAAGCACGCCCTCATATAACGAACTATTACAAAGTACTTTGAGAATAACCACAGGTAAAAAGAAGCCATAAAATTACGTAGGAGGGATTAGGTACCGCATACATCAGCACTACCACAATACCATTGCGGCAAACGTGGTAGGTTCCTCTGGAGCCACTGGTCACCGACCAGAATAAAAATGGGGAAAGGCGCTGCTCGTATGGGGGATAAGCTGTACTGGAAACCGTTCAACCACGTCGGTTCGTACCATGGGGTACGAGAATGCGTCAGGCGCTTCGTTACCGCTGAGCATCTAAAACGCTAAAAATGAGTACAAGCACCCCCTGCACAGGGACTCTCGTGCTTGGGAAGCTAACCGACTTCGTCGGGAAATGCGCCGGTGGATGGAACGGTGGATGGTGGAAGTTTTACAAATGGCAATGGTCGAGTTCTAAACCACATGTATCGTTAGCGAACATACCAGGACCGAATCCGGCGCAACGGTACCCACCAGTTTGTTTAGAGGGTAAAATTGTTCCGTGGCGTAGCTCGCGCGAAAGTGGAACAAACGCTTGCAGCTTGACCACAAGCAGCCATCCTTTCTTTTAATCCCATCATGAACTATTCACAAATATACAGCTATTTTTGAACGGGCCATCTATTTCCTTGCCCTTCTCCCTCAGAGTTAGGGAGGAGGCTTCTGCACTCAATGTCCCCCTTTCAACCACGCACAAGATACCCATTAATAATTTCATTCCACCACGGCATCTTCGTCCTGTATTATGCGACCTGTCATTCACACTAGTACAAAAATAGGGTACCCAGGAGCGCGATTCCGCCGCACTTCCTCTTCCTGGAGGACAAATACAGGTGCGCACAATTCTTTAGCGGTGCGTCGAAAAGTGGTTCTACTGCCTCTTGTGCAGCGCATGGACCAGATTTTAGAGATATCAAAACAATACGTTTTCACAGCAGTATTTACACGGCAGAAATGTATGGCATTTTACTCGTTTCAAACCACATCACAAACATAAAATTCCCAAGCCCATTGTGTCAACGACTCTCTGAGCATTCTGCAGGCACTGTCATTAAAAAGGTCATCTATAAACTGTGTGATCAATGCTCTTTACAAGGAACAATTGACTGGATATGCCTCAAATTTTCAAATAACTATATGCCGGGTACTAGGGCACTGTGGTATCCCTGGCAATGAGGCCGCCGATCAAATGACTGGTGATGCTGCTCTCATGACTACAGTTGACATTACAACGGTACCTTACACTGACCTAAAGACAGACATCAGGAGACAGCTTCGTAATACGTGGCAATTACACTGGAGTCAACAAACAGACAACAAACCACTCGTATCAAAACCACAACTAGGACGCTACATAACTGGCTCACACAACAGATACACTGAAGTCGCTCTGGCTAGGCTGCGGATATGTCCCACACAGGTAACGCACTCCTACCTTCTTACTGAATCTTCGCGACCCTTGTGTAGCAGATGTGGAAGGGACCGATCCGTAGTCAACATACTAATCACCTGCAAGGCACTTGACACAACACGACACAAACATTTCTCTGAATTATATAGATGACACATTCCTTTGCACCCATCATACGTTTTACCCGATAAGCCAATGTTTTCTACTCGGTGTGTTCTGAAGTTTTTAGCAGAAGTAAAGTTTCTGCAGCTCGTGTAATCACGTGTAATCACGTAATCACGTCTATCACGGGTAATTATCCTAGTCCTATACACCAGGCTTCTCTATTGTGTTTTGTTTTGCATGACTCTTACTTCTAAACACAGGTTGTAGTATGTTGTCTCAGCAACCAATAAATAACTTCTCTGGCCCTCTTTGCCCATAGTCGGCCTTGCGCCAAAAAAACCGAGCCATCATCATTGAACATAATTGCGATTTATCAAGATAATATTGATTGAATTGTAGTCAAAATATGGTCATTAGGTGCGTATCAAGGCACAAACCGACAGTAATTACTCATCAAACTTTGCCTTAAGCAAAGTTATTTTTTGTGATATGAATAGTGTTTTTTTAACGAACGTACGTTTTCTAGTGCATTCTACTTTCATAACTCCATTCAGATATTTTCGCATTATCTAGTGGAAGTCGCTAGCTTTCGTAGTGAGCTTTAATTTCTAACGTCATTTTTTGCCTGAAGGTCGATACTGATGCCCTAATAGAAAAATTGTAATTTGGATCGAAACCAAGAGTCGTTTTTTTAGAAAATACCCCTGCCCTAGTTCCCATTTTTTTTATTTTGGATTGCAGTACACCTGCGATATCTCTGCGTGAATAGGAGCTGTCCTGAATTGTTTTCCTATAAATATGGTTTTGTGCATTGGCTATAGAAATCGGGAAAAAATGAGTTGATTGTAGCAGATGACTCGGAATTTACACATGCCATTACTAATAAGCAAAAAGAAAAATTTTTATTTAAAAAACTATCTCTTTCGCAAGATTCCATGGGGAATTATTGCGAGAGTTTTGGAGAACCTATTGAAAATCATTGAAAAAACGTTACTTGCCCTGAACGTCATGCTACATTTTTTGTTTGTGCACATAAATAATACTGATTGCATCTTACAATGGTAATTTATATACATTCGTGCTCTTTATGACTCGTTACAGTAGATATGTACATGACGCAAGCATGTAAAACGAAATGATTATATAACATAAATTTGAAACTATTACCGGCGATAACTTTGCGCTTCTACGATCCTATTCTGCCGACACTATGCTAAGATGGCTGTAACTTATCAGCCAGCAACGTCTAGTTAGGGCAGCTTTCAGACCAATTTAAATTATTACAAAGTATAAAATAAAGGCAAAGTAAAAGCTTTCTGCGCAGTGCGGCTTATGTTACCTGATATAATTATACCGGCTTCCAGAAATAAAAGTGGCTGCAGCTAGCTCTTGCAGTTAAACCCTTGTTGCGGGCTCTGAGTATACCCTTCATTAACCCTTCTTCTCTATAATAGACTCTATTGCGATATAAAAAAGTAGGCTCATCTGGCAATATTCTCAAAAACAGCCCGTCATTTAGGGGAATGGTCCCGCCGAAACAATGCTATATCGCATGCGTCGCTCTCGTTACAGTTTCGTGGTAGCTGAAAATTTTTGTTTCAATTTTTTGTTATAAAACTTTCTTGGTGCCCCATGTTGTGCCCTCTTGGCACGGTAGTTTTTTTGTAGCCCACGATGGTTACTGTACAGAAAAAAATTACATTTGTACACAACAGCTTCTACACTACAGCGTGTTTGTAGCTACAAAAGATATAAGCGCAATGATGTACAGGCACGTTGTTATCGTAACAAGGTGTTGCCGGGTACTGTAGTGTATGAAACGGGAAATATATACTTTGGTAGTTGAAATCAGAGTTTTGCATTAAAGCACCAAAACATCTTCTCTGGCTCACGCGTTTTCTGCATAACATTGGTTCTTCTTCTGTTGTCAATAATTATGATATGAAAACACGTTTAGCTAAAGATTCTCACATTTTTTTCCAGGATGATGTAAGCAACGTAAAATTCTCTTCTTTATGTGGGTACGACCACTAAAGTGCTTAGTTCTAGAGGGTGGTGTATGAATAAATACACACTTTTATACATAGTTTCTCAAAGAACGGCTGCTCCGTTTGCCTCAACCTTTGCGCGAATGTCCTATTTCGTGTTTCAATTTCTTTAATACCTAAAGCAAGAATGGTGCAGAACCTCTTTTTCTATTAAATACATATAAAAACCTTCGTTTGCGTTTAGGAAATAAGCGTTTTCTTGGCAACCTTGACTTCGTGCGAAACGTGGCGCCACCTGACTTATGAAGCACACAACAGCGTATGCGCTACCAACCCGCCTTGAACCATCAAATTGGCATTCCTGCCGAATACACAATGTGGCGACACTCTACAAGTGCCGTTAAAGTATCCAGATTCGCACGCAGGATTTCAATAGTTCAATAGGCGAAAATCTTTTCTAATTTGATTTTTTTTTTCAAATAGCCCTGTAATTCTTACTGTTGTTAACAAAAAAACTTAAATTCAAACGGCGTTTACGCATTGTAACACCACTAACAACGCGAGACAAAGACAAAGGGCGTAAACACAGCACAGTTTTATTTCTGATGCCAGTGGTTTTTGTACACACATGGGCAAAAAACAACAAAAAAGAAAAAAGAAGAAAACAATAAACAACAACGCGAACATTTCAGGGGGCGTTAGTGTTGCATTATAGTGACTTGACGTTTGTGAAAACTTTAATCAACTTACGGGGCTAGATGTACAATCGACACAACACACAATCACTTTTTTAAAACTGCAAGAGCAGTTCGGAAACTAAACAAAGAGAAGTGCGGTGAGGCTTACTGCTCCAAGAATATACACTCTTTGTCTGTAAGGGCAATCTACGGGGTGCTTACGTATTGGTCACCTATTTTGTTATTTCCATGGCCTCAAAGGTTTCGTGTAGGATTTTGTTGGCATGCTCCCCTATCAATATCCTCTGACGCAAAAATGGCTGGTATTTGCTATCGCAATCACGGCACTGAAGGGCGAGATGACCACTGAAAGTTTTTGAAACGTTTAATGGTATTCGCTCAGTCTGTCATTTAGGCATCGGACCGTTTGCCTGACGTAATGCTTGCAGAGCCAAAGAGGCACGGTATAAACGAATGTTTCGGTGCAGCCACGAAACTTTTTTTTATGCTTCATTGTACACTTGTTTTACATAGTTAAACTCGAGTGAACTTTGCGACGCATTTGTGACAGTTTCAGAGCAGCTGAAAACACCACTCACGCTCACACTCTCTCAAATGTTTACTTGTAAATTTAGTGTATCCTTTTTTTGTTGTTTTTTGCTCATGCGTATAAAAATCACTGGCATAAGCTATAAAACTCTTTGCTTGGTAGCGCTGTGTGTGTGCCATCTGTGTCTCCTGTTGTTTGCGCTGTTACTATGAATTTGTACCAACTAGTCAATCTTCCCTTTTAGCGCCGTTTTATGATGGAGCACGACCGCAGCAGCTATTCATTAGGAAAATATTTCTGGTGGTGGCCATTTTTTGATGTACCATCTAAGTGCCGTAATACCCACTGTACGAAATGTGTGAACAATTAGGATCTCATGAAACCAAAATTGTGTATTAGCAGAGAATGGCCGGTCCTGAAAATATATGCCCAATTGTTTTAAGGTTTTGATTTATTGGCAGGATTCTTTACATACCAAAATGGCGTACTAGAATAATATTACAGGGTAACTTTAAAAATAAATTGTGATTAGGAGTTTATTTAAAAGAGTATAAATAAATAGTAAGCAAACCAACTTCTGTAATCTTTTCTTGTTAAGGAAATTTGACACTTTGGGGTAAAGAAACTTTGTGCGAATAAAAATCCTAATCCACTTTCAAGAATAAGCTTAGAGAAGATGTTTATTTCTTGTCGGATTTTTTCTACACGTTTACAAAAAAATCACATAAATATCTTGCGGTATCACCTTGTGACTATGCGAATTAAACACACATTTGAAGGTATAACGAGAAAGCTCCGTGAACCAGTTTTTTTTATTAACTGAGCATGTATACTCAAAAATGGTAGGGCAATATGTAACATGAGATGGAACAGAAATTACCAAACCAATTTTTGGGGCTTGAATACTTATTTATTTATTTATTTTTACACACTGCAGCCACAAAAGGGCTACAGAAGGAGTGGTTCAAATACAGAGCACCAAAAGTGCAGCACTTCAGGAAACTAGAAAGACAATCTGCACCCATACACACATTACAGTTTCAATATATGTAGTGACCAAAGTGTTGTGGAATTTCACAAAAACTGACTTGATGAATCTACGCATACAGTGTTGTTTTGCCATAAAAGTGACGTCTTCAGCGAGACGAAGTTGACCGATTTATTTTAACATAGGGTTTCTCTTGTAGATATTTGTAGCGTAATCGTAAAACGCATTGCTAGCAAACCAGTAAAAAGACTACTCGTTTCTTATGAATGAGAATAGTGAAGTCATTAACGTCTAAACGTATATAGCTGAATAAATTTCAAGGTTTACGGTACGCTGGTTATGTAAACGCTTTTTAAGCAGAAACGAAGAAAGGTGAGCCGTTTATGTGCGAGAGAGGGCGGATAACCATTCCCTTAAGCTCTGCACTCCCCGGCTGAAGGCAATTATGGTTGACTTGTTGCCTTGCTTTGTTAATATTATTATTGATGGTGTTATTGTCCCCTAGGAAGAGTATGAAACCCTAAGCAGAAAACTAGGCAGACGTCTCTGTTGATTACGACTTGAGCGTTTGTTTTCTTGTGTTTGAAGCCAACCTTTTGTCCTTCGTACCTTGTATTGGACATCACAAAGTTTATTTGCAGGCCAATATTTTGAGCACTGAAATTTACGTTGGCGCCACAATATTATGTGCACAATATTATTTTGAACATCCACACCAGGCTAAAGCCTTTCTTCACTTCATAGACAGTAGCGCAGGTGTAGTTTGAGTTGCTTTTGTAAAAGCTATATCATACTTCTCTCCAAAAATTTAAGAATATTTTAGTTGACGTTATGTGAATAAACTACAGCGTCATAAAACACAGCAAGCGGACGTGGATTGTCGGGGAAAAATTGTCAAGGTTTTTTTAGTGTAAAAATTGAAATTCGTTCATATAAATAAACTTTTTTATAACATTGGGCACAAAAAAACAAGTTTTATTCACGCAAAACTTAGTACGAGCGTAAATACAACATACAAAGAACCAGCAAACAATCTCAGTTTTAACTTTTTACCATATACCACATTTGGGAAAAGGCTGTAGTCCTGCACTTTCCTATAAGTAGAAAGTTATTTTTTTACGTGCCCCCAGTGAAGTTTCGCATCATCGAAAGAAAAAGACGGCAGTTTTGTCTTGCTAGGAGATAATATGGCTATTAGTGACCATGTTTTTGTGCCTAAAGAAATAACTCCCACAAACATTGTAGAGTTTGAGGTGTTACACAGCCGAAATTATTTTCTTGCAGAATGGCATTTTAAACTTTTTGGCATTTGGACGTACATCAGCTAACTTTTGTTTTCGTGTGCTTCAACGTCTTATTGAGTGCCATCTACCTCCCTACATGGTGAAAACATAAAATGACACGAGATGGCAGCTGTACGTTAGGTTTTCATATTATATGTTTCCCCCTTACACGTTTGCATATTCCTCGGTCGAGTCTTGGGAGTGGTGCAGAGACAAAGACACCTCCAATCAAACAGAGCAAACAAAGCAAACAGAGGCAAAATGACATAAAAGGTAATATTTATTATTCCAACCCGTGCTTCTTCTCAGTGACCTAACCTTCAGGAAAAAAACTGGGTGTTGCAAACCTCTTTGAAGACGTTATGTTTTTTTATTCGTTCGTAATATAGTTCTGTCTTGTGCCCCATTGTGCCAAGTCTCGTCACTGCAAATCATTCCTCTATATTTTTTAAAACCACCTGTACAAACAATTGGAAGTCACGTGCATGAATTACCGTATTAAGTACATTGTATTTCGCCGTAACATATAGCGACTACAACACCGTCGTAAAGAAAAAAAAAACAGGTTCTACAAAACATCACATAAAGAACACATCTCATCAACACCATCATTCCTCGTTGTCTTCTTCTAGCATCCTAAGAGATCATTTACTTCTCGTGAAAATAAAGTTCCAACAAAGAGCAATTACACAATAGCTGGAAATTTACTCTTCCATTATTTATTCATTGCCGTAAATTGAGTGTTGCCGTATACGTATTGTTTAACAGAGGATTGGTTTTATACCTAAATAGGCTGAAAAACAATTGCTAGAGAAAGTTCTTATATGGTACGGTGGTCGTTGTTCCTGAGTCAAGTCGCGTACAAAAATTTATTGGTGTTCTGGCAAACAGTACAATCTTCGTACCTGTCGAATGCTCGGATACCCCGTGCAGAGGTAAATGAAGGCGACCTCCAATAAAGCGGGGTTGCTTCACCGTAATAATTGATTGTAGGATACGTCCATTACCGGCCCCTACACGGAAGGGTAATAAACCTTCATTCTGTTAACTTCAACAGAGCATAGAACACGTTACAACACCATGTAGTCTTCGTGTCAGCACTCGTTCAGTTTATTCCTCGCTGATGAAAATAGGAAAGCAGGGACGGCTGGGAGGGAACTGTTGTTTCCTGCATTACTCACGAAAGCAAAAGACTGTGGATGTCCTGCGTGTATTTATTTATTTATTTACTGGTAATTCTGGCTTCATAAACGAGACATTGGAGGAGTGCGTTCGTCAGACAAGAAACATAAATCGAATGTTGTGAAACAGACTTTAAAATCATTTTAAATAAATTTAAATATGGTGAGGTAGTTTTGCAAAGTGTAAGCTTGTTTTTTATCGTGGGGAACCACGTATGTTCCGAATTTCAAGAATGCTTGGAAAACAAAATATCTAAATAAAGTTACAAATGGATGAAAGGGAACAATATTAGGGTTAGATAAGAGCGTGGCACCTTAAGTGGATGACGATGATGAATATACTTCGAGTCGAGGTGCTGTTGTATGGCACCCGTTACTTGGGAGCCTTCTTTAGTCCGGGATGTTTTGGACTGTGTTGGCCATCTGTGCCTTCTCCTATAATCGTCACTGGTGTGAGAGTTTGCTACTGTTAACCAGCTACACCCTGTACTCTATCGTAGGATTGGGGTTAGGGGTGAGGGTAGGAGATTGCTGGCACTCTAAGACTATGAAGTACAGGGTGCCTGTTTGGGGGCAGCATTTGCACTTGGCAGGGTATAGGGTGCTAGACAAGGCATGTGAAGGGTGTTATGCAGTCAGGAGGTTGTCTGTAGTCGCCAGAGTGTCGGTAGTCACCGAAAGGGGAAAATCAAAAAACAAATCGTTGCTTCAGTGCAACTGCTGCCATGTACAATTTTATGTAACAGAGTCACAGCATCAAGCGTGCGTCCATGAGCCAGGGGTTCTAGCAATG
Source organism: Haemaphysalis longicornis (assembly GCF_048455015.1). Classification (NCBI taxonomy): domain Eukaryota; kingdom Metazoa; phylum Arthropoda; class Arachnida; order Ixodida; family Ixodidae; genus Haemaphysalis; species Haemaphysalis longicornis. The sequence continues at coordinate 205,794,716 of NW_027526385.1, forward strand.
TTAAAAATGCGTGACGTAACGAACAAAAATTAGGTCATACCTCGGAAAACTATCCCGTATTACATTTTGTGTATGCCCTCAAGCATAATACCGCGAACCATGCATGGGGTTTGTTTTTATTGTTTGTTTTTACTGCCCGGCTGCGCCCGCCTGTGTTATCTGTGTCCCAAACAGAACGCATTTTCTATTCTTTATTTTTATGGCGCACGAGATATCTCATTCTGAAAGCGCTTTGCACTAACTTCTCTGGGCTAGAATAATTTTCATTGATCTATCATGTTCTGCAAGTAAATCGATGGTGCGAGAAATACTCGCGCCGAAAGATAAAAGCCAGCAGAGCAGGAACCATGGAATCCCAATCGGCGACGCTCGCTAATCCACGTCACTTTGTTGACTGCTGCTTCTCCGCCTGCGTACTTTTTGAGTGGTTAGGGAAGCACAAGTTCCCTCCTATAAACTTGTTTTACTTTGAGGATGACTTGGTCATCTTTGACTTGGTGACATCTCGTGGAGGTGCTGACTACGCACCCTTTACGATCCCAACAACCTCTGGAACCCGCCAAGCCAGCCCAACTCGTGTCAGCCGCCGACAGCAAGGTCTTCAGCCAGAGTTTGGACTGCTTCCGGATAAAGTGAAGAAAATAAACGTGAAAACCACGATGATCAACGCAGGCTCCATGACCAGCGCTACCAATTCTGCCCTCGTCCTTCAGCAACCTGGGGAGCCCTCAGCATTCCCTGGGTCACCTTCTGTGGATACCGAAGACTGGTTGGTTCAAGTCGAACGGGCAGGCTGTGTAACCAATGAAACGACGCGGAGACACTGAGGCAAGTGTTCTTCTACCTTAAAGATTCAGCACGGATCTGGTTCGAAAACCATGAGAGCTCCCTGGAGCCTTGGAATGACTTCATGAGGCAATTTTTAGCAAAGTTCACCCCGGTTATGCGTAAAGAGCGCGCGGAAATAAAGCTGCAGAAGCGGACACATCTCCCTAACGAAAGCATTGTTGTGTTCGTGGAGATGAAGAGGCTTTTAAGGCGTGTTGACCATAGCATGGCACAAAAAAAGAAGTTTCGCTTCTTTATGCGCGATGTGAAGGAGGAAGTGTTTGCTGCACTTGTCCACACCCGCCCGAAACCATCACCGAATTTGTGACCAAAGCTAGCCTAATTGAGAAGGCCTTGGAAATGCGTTCTACGCATTATGACCACTGCTTTGTTTGCGCGGCCAATGCGAACTACGTCGACAGCATGCGGATTTCCGCAGACAGCCTACGCGAGACTATCCACTCAGAAGTGAGAGGGGAGCTGCAGAAACTTGTCCCAACGCCGCCGCAAACCAAATTCGCTTCCTTGCCAGCGTCATCGAGGAATAGGTTCAGCAAGCCCTGACCTACGCGGCTGCTGCCCATCGACGTCGCGCACCAGCACCCTATCGTCACGAGACTCCATACCGCCATCCCTTGTCGCCGGCCCGACCGTCGGTTGTGCAAACCCCGGCCTCGAGGAAGACCGACATGGGGCGAACGCCAGATAATCGTAGGCTGTGCTACCACTGCGGAGAGGACGACCACATATACCGTCGCTACCCCAACAAGAGGCTCTGTTTACGAGGGTTCTCCGCCGACGCACCTCGCTCCCCAACAGGCCAGCGCCCATCGGAGATCGAAGAATACCTGTCCAACAACAGCCATGGACCAGCCCGTTTCAACCGATCGCCAAAGGCCTAACCATACCAGTCGCCCAAACGCCGTAGCAATGCTGATTTTGCATGAGAAAGTTCCCCCAGCATGCGCCGGGAAACTAAAAGCAGCCACTTGTAGAGGTAAAGTTCTACAACTGCTGAAAAATAAAACCCTCAACGACACAACGACTCGCGAAAGACGATGATTCCCGACATGCCTCATCCCGACGATCCGATCTAACACGGACATGACTGGTGAACGCGAAGACAACCACCTGGCGCGACGCGTACCAGACATGAACGAACCTGCTGCTGAAACGACAACGGCGACGCACAGTGCCCGACCGTGAACACGCACAAGCCGAGACGCGACGAACCGATGCATCCGGAACTCGAGGAAGGCAGAGGCCGGCGTCCAGTTGTCCATCGACGGCTTTGGCGTAGTCGCCCTCATCGACAAGGGAGCCGACTACTCGGTGATGAGCAGGTCATTCGCGTCTAAGCTGAAGAAAGTTTTGACAAGATTGGACGGTACGAATATACGCGCAGCAGAAGGCCATCTCGTAACGCCCTGTGGAACGTGCACATCACGCGTCAACATAGACGGCATCACGTACCCTGCTGCGTTCATCATTTTACCTAAATGCTCAAGTCACGTAATTCTCGGAGGGAACATTTTGACGGACAACGGTGCAATAATTGATCTGCACACCAAGTCAATAACTTTTTCCGCTGATCACTCGACGACGCCGCCACCGAACCCCGTCACCGTGCTGCTGTAAGTATCGGAGACGATCATGCCACCCTGCCACCCCACGCAATCTTGATGATCGCCGTCTACTGGGAGGATGCTGCTCCTGACATTGACGCTATCGTAGAGGGTGACTGAAGGTTGCTTCTGAACTGCCGTGTCTCCATCGTAAGAGGCATTGAGCGCTTTAAACGATGCAAATCCTACGTTTTGGTCAACAGTTTCACCGAGGAGTACCAGCATCAAAACAAGGGCCCTGCAATTGCGTTCCTGGAAGAAACGCTAGAAGCAAGTTAAGTGATCGCGATCGCTAACTTTGAACGAGCACGCGCAGATGCTTCCAAGCTGCCACATCCTTTGACGTGAACGCGGCGCGCCGCAAGAAAGTCGGAACAAATTACAGGATTTGCTTCATTGTACAGCGAGTGCTTTTCGCCAAACTCAAAATTACGTCAGACACCCCGAGCGAAGCACCGAATTATTACCAAAGATGGAGCTCGATCTACCCGACAGTCATCGTAACACGGCTCTTCACACAAGCGCCAAGCCATCCAGACTCAAGTCGACGACATGCTACGAGAGGGCAATACACAGCCGTCAAAAAGTCCATTGGCTGCGCGGGTCGTACTCGTGAAGAAAAAAGACGGCACTTTAAGGTTCTGCTTTGACTGCTGGAAACTGAACAAAATCAGCAAAAAGGACGTATACCCCCTGCCACGAATCGCCGAAGCCCTCGACCACATCTGCCATGCGAAGTACTTCTCATCAATGGATCTGAAGACCAGCTACTGGCAAGTTCAAGTGGACGAGAAACACCGAGAGAAGGGTGCATTTATAACCCCGGACCGTATATACGAGTTCAAGGTATTGCCATTTGAGCAGTTACAGAAAGAAATCTTAAAACGGTTTTGGAATTTTCGGCACGGTTTTTCGTCAAGCATTGTAAATACCTGTAAAGGGAGCGATTTGGGTTTGAAGTTACTGCCTGAGAGACTTCTTTTTATTATTAATAGGTGCCGGTTGAAAGCGCTAGCTTCATGGCGGAAAAAAGCAAAAAGTTCGAGATTTCGGCGCACGTTAATCATCCACATGTGCTCAAAACTATTCCCGAGCCCTCCACTACGCTGCTCCTAATCGCATGTCTAGCATTGTTGCGTTCAAACCCACGATCAATCAATCAATCAAGCAACCAATCAATGAAAGGGCTAGCTGACCTGAGGATGTATAACATCTCGTCACAAGAAAACATTGTTGTTTGATGATGTCCAATCTTCTAGATCGGGTTGCGTGGTTCTCGCGGGAATAATCCCAATTAATAAATGTTCGCAACGAGAGCACCGCAGCAATAGTTCCTCTAACGCTCATCTATGCGCGTCGCTCTGCAGTCTCCTTCTTTGCCACTTGTGTATTGGGTTATATTTTTGAACGGCACTAGTCCGCTTCAAATAAATTGTATTTATTCTAACAGGCAATGAGGAAAAGCGGCATGGCGGAAAAAAGCAAAAAGTTCGAGATTTCGGCGCACGTTAATCATCCACATGTGCTCAAAACTATTCCCGAGCCCTCCACTACGCTGCTCCTAATCGCATGTCTAGCATTGTTGCGTTCAAACCCACGATCAATCAATCAATCAAGCAACCAATCAATGAAAGGGCTAGCTGACCTGAGGATGTATAACATCTCGTCACAAGAAAACATTGTTGTTTGATGATGTCCAATCTTCTAGATCGGGTTGCGTGGTTCTCGCGGGAATAATCCCAATTAATAAATGTTCGCAACGAGAGCACCGCAGCAATAGTTCCTCTAACGCTCATCTATGCGCGTCGCTCTGCAGTCTCCTTCTTTGCCACTTGTGTATTGGGTTATATTTTTGAACGGCACTAGTCCGCTTCAAATAAATTGTATTTATTCTAACAGGCAATGAGGAAAAGCGTTCGAGATAGAAAGTCCAGTGGTATAGATAACTTATAACATCAAAGTATGCTACAGCAGACACCGATTTATAGATGTGTCAGAACATAGACTGTAGAAGAATGACCCAGCATTTTTACCTTATCAATACTAAAAATGAAAGTGTGGGGTTACCCAGCGCTGGAAACAACGGCAGACGAGGTATTAAAAAACGGAGAACAGGTTGTTTTAAAAAGGCAAAAGGTATTGCGAAATCACCACTCTTTTTTACACAAGCCGTTAGAAAACATGAGAAGGCAGAAGTGCCTACAATTAAGAGAAGCCACAAAAATGAAACGTGGAAGATGCACGTAGAAAAAAGTAGAATGCGGGAGACCTAAATTGCAATAAACCATTTCCAAGAAAATTTCTAGAGGCCAGAAGCAAGCAGTTGCACATAATCGGTTACAAAACAAGTACAGAGACAAAGGCGCATCGGTGTAGACAGGAATGACAAACTATAGTGGAGAAGTATAAGAGTGATTGCAACGATATTACAAAAATAGTGGCGAACAAATACACATTTTACAGAAAAATAAGTAATATTTAGGGCATCACTAATAAAATCTTTTACAATTCATTGCAAAACGTAGCTCAAGGACACCGAGTTCTTGACATGCAGTGACAAGAACTTTAAGGCCAGGAGAAAATTAAACACAGCTTAGCCATAGTTAAGTTTGTGAAGTTAGTTCCCCGGAGTCCAGTGCCGATGAGGAACCCAATCAGCAGGGTTCCGGTTGATTTGGCAGGGTGCTAATGGGCGATGTTGTAGAAGTTCTTGGAGGTGGTGGCGGAAGGGATCAAGGGTAACGAGCACTTTACATAGAACTTTTTACATTAGAGTAAGGTGATAGAAAAGTGATAAAAAAGGATAACTTCAACTTGGAGTTAGGCTCTAGCTCTAAATGCGTACAAGTCGCTCATGCTTCTCAAACTCCGTGTAACCGTGCTATGGTCTGAGCGTGTGCAAACAACTTGAGTGACAGCGGCCGACACTCTGATCCCGCTGCAAGACCCTTTCGTAGCCCGGTACACAGCCGTGCCGTAAATTTTCCACGATTACCTCAAATCTACCTCTCACTTAAGCGGCTCACAAATCCGAGTCTAGCTTCAACGGTAGAGACTCTTGACTCGCAGGTAACTGCCTCCTTGATAGCTCATACAAGAACGCTCTTTTGTTGCCACGTTCGGCATTAAAATGTGGCCCTCGGCATACCTTTCTCTCGGGAAAACCCCTCCAGCTTCCATATACGCGCATGGGAGGGCCCAAATTCACGTTGACACCTGTCACTCAGCCATTTGCCGAAATATCTATTAGGCGCCACCACATACATGGGAAAAGCTTTCTGCACAGGGGCGCAAGAACACGTTTGCGGCTATACATAACGGTCCTTAAGGGTCTGGCGAAAAGCGGCGGCTACCAAACAGCAGCCCTTCCTCGGGTGGCGTGCGACCAATACATCTCGCTGAAAAGCCGCTGCTGCCGTGGGGTTAGACGAAAATAAGTAACCCTTCATTGTCCAGTACGCACACAATCCTCGGAAATTGGCGGGAACCTCTCTCTTCGTAAAAGCGATTATTCCTGCCGTGTCCTCTCCATCCAGAAAAGCCGTCTCCTGATCGCGCCGCAGTGAACGATAGCAACAGTAAAGTTTTGGCGAGGGTGTAGTTTTGGCAGTGCTGTGCTTTTAGACGAAGCGGCGGGCATCCATCCTTTCACAAACAAGGTCGGGGGTGCCTGGCCACTGACCTGGCGAGTGGACTTTACAGCAATTACTTAAAATTCGAAGCGAGAATAGCCATGCTTATACACGTGATTACAATAAATAAGTGGCGAAGTAAAAAGATTTAAATTACTTTAAAACCAGTAGTGAAGGACAACACCACAGCAACACGCGATCAATTACAGAAACTGTAGGAGCTAACAGTGAAAGATACCAACAACTCATTAAAATTGCTATTTTCAAGAAGATCCAGTGTAAGTGTAGGAACTAAATGTGCTGGTCGAGTATAGAGAGTTATAAAGAAATCAAAACCAAAAACTATCAAGCGAGAAAACCTTTAATGTACAAAAGCCAAAAGTGAACATTGGGGAGTTAAGAAAGTATTCCTATTGAAAATACATACAAAAACCCAAACTGGAGCAGCAAAGGGACACTTTAAGGCAAGCCAATCAAAATGGGTGTGATTAAGAACACCCCAAGGTATACAGTGGCATTTCAATAAGGGAAGACGACGGAGAAATAATTTATTATCATGCCCTTGCCCACTCATACACTATTGGAAGAGACAGAGCTATGCACAAGTAATTGCTAAAATACTGCTGTACGTACCAAAAAGGTTAATATCCGTATATGTATGGGTTGGACGTGAAGGAAGTATAGACAAGACCTTATAACATATGTTGGTGAGATGGCATACACAAGCAGTTATAATATTGTACTCAATCAAGTCCCAGACATTTATTATAGGTCACCACCGATAGCGTTGGTATAGAAGACCCATAAAGAACGCAATGCAACCAAATATAAAAAACAAGGATGAATTTTAAAGATATTTTCCACAGGCCGGGTTTTTACAACACAACTCACGTTTTTACAGTACGCATGGTTTTATACAAGGCAATAAGATAATAAAGGAGAAAAATGGGAGAGCGACACATAAGCCAATTTATATAAAGGGTGGAGCAGTCCCGATGTTGCTCCCCAATAGGTACAAGAAATCTACTAGATAAGTGACGGCAATAAACTGAAAAGCCGTGAAAAAGGTTGGCGAAAATTCTCTGAGGTTATACGACGCATAAATAATTGAGGCCACAGAAGGCGTGCGATATGTAAAAGCCCTCCCTAGAAAGGCTCGGTGAGGAGATTCAGAAATATAGATGTGAAATTCCAAATAGCTGTTCGGGCAAAAGTAAAGACGTGCTATTAGAAAAGAGTAGAGACCTGCTATTAGAAAATGTTTCGTGATGGAAAACACTGCGTATAGGGCAACATTACAAAAGAGTTAGAGAAAAGAGAGAAGTGTACTTACAGCCATTATTATAAATCAAAGGTTTTCAAGATCTGTAACCGGAGACAAGCAGTTCCAAACACGCTGAGTTGAAGACCTAAAGGTCTAAACGAGTTATACAGAAAATTCACTTTGAGGAAAACGCAGAAGTATGAAAAAGTGACAAAACAAATTGATACAAATTTCCCATAATTGCACAGAATAAAATAAAATGGAGAAGAACAAGGGCAAGAGTTTAAAAAATTTTAATTCAAATAGTGGTACTTCTTGGCTAAGGACATTATACAAGTCATTAGAATGCATGTAGGAGCACTATACCGGGACATGAAGTCAAAATTGGTAGGCGACAGAACTCCGAAAGGTATTGAATTGTGCTCCAAAATGTTGCGCTGAGAAAAGATCGAGAGCTATATACAAACAACACAAAACATCTCGTTGGTATGACCCAGCATCTCGAAAAGCCCTTACCAGAAGATAAGGATTTGAAGACATACTCAGATGTAGGGACAACTCAGTAGCAATGTACCAGAAGAATACCCATAGGCATGTACAAGGCCAACCAAAACAACCTGAGAACAATGTCCACAATGATAAGGATCCCACTACAGAAACGTAAGGGCAGAAGACACAGGTTTAAAGAAACCCAAAAGTTTGTTCCTCAAGAAAACCTCTAGGTATAAACAGGCCCGTAAAAATGCAGTGCCCAAGACAAAGAAGGTTAGATGAGCCAAAAAAAGAAGTATAAGATGAAAACGAAACTAGATACAGAAAACCCATTCGCTAATATAGCGGAGAGAAGACCCACGGGACTCGTGAAGCTATTTACAAATAAAATATATGCGGAAGCACGCCCTCATATAACGAACTATTACAAAGTACTTTGAGAATAACCACAGGTAAAAAGAAGCCATAAAATTACGTAGGAGGGATTAGGTACCGCATACATCAGCACTACCACAATACCATTGCGGCAAACGTGGTAGGTTCCTCTGGAGCCACTGGTCACCGACCAGAATAAAAATGGGGAAAGGCGCTGCTCGTATGGGGGATAAGCTGTACTGGAAACCGTTCAACCACGTCGGTTCGTACCATGGGGTACGAGAATGCGTCAGGCGCTTCGTTACCGCTGAGCATCTAAAACGCTAAAAATGAGTACAAGCACCCCCTGCACAGGGACTCTCGTGCTTGGGAAGCTAACCGACTTCGTCGGGAAATGCGCCGGTGGATGGAACGGTGGATGGTGGAAGTTTTACAAATGGCAATGGTCGAGTTCTAAACCACATGTATCATTAGCGAACATACCAGGACCGAATCCGGCGCAACGGTACCCACCAGTTTGTTTAGAGGATAAAATTGTTCCGTGGCGTAGCTCGCGCGAAAGTGGAACAAACGCTTGCAGCTTGACCACAAGCAGCCATCCTTTCTTTTAATCCCATCATGAACTATTCAAAAATATACAGCTATTTTTGAACGGGCCATCTATTTCCTTGCCCTTCTCCCTCAGAGTTAGGGAGGAGGCTTCTGCACTCAATGTCCCCCTTTCAACCACGCACAAGATACCCATTAATAATTTCATTCCACCACGGCATCTTCGTCCTGTATTATGCGACCTGTCATTCACACTAGTACAAAAATAGGGTACCCAGGAGCGCGATTCCGCCGCACTTCCTCTTCCTGGAGGACAAATACAGGTGCGCACAATTCTTTAGCGGTGCGTCGAAAAGTGGTTCTACTGCCTCTTGTGCAGCGCATGGACCAGATTTTAGAGATATCAAAACAATACGTTTTCACAGCAGTATTTACACGGCAGAAATGTTTGGCATTTTACTCGTTTCAAACCACATCACAAACATAAAATTCCCAAGCCCATTGTGTCAACGACTCTCTGAGCATTCTGCAGGCACTGTCATTAAAAAGGTCATCTATAAACTGTGTGATCAATGCTCTTTACAAGGAACAATTGACTGGATATGCCTCAAATTTTCAAATAACTATATGCCGGGTACTAGGGCACTGTGGTATCCCTGGCAATGAGGCCGCCGATCAAATGACTGGTGATGCTGCTCTCATGACTACAGTTGACATTACAACGGTACCTTACACTGACCTAAAGACAGACATCAGGAGACAGCTTCGTAATATGTGGCAATTACACTGGAGTCAACAAACAGACAACAAACCACTCGTATCAAAACCACAACTGGGACGCTACATAACTGGCTCACACAACAGATACACTGAAGTCGCTCTGGCTAGGCTGCGGATATGTCCCACACAGGTAACGCACTCCTACCTTCTTACTGAATCTTCGCGACCCTTGTGTAGCAGATGTGGAAGGGACCGATCCGTAGTCAACATACTAATCACCTGCAAGGCACTTGACACAACACGACACAAACATTTCTCTGAATTATATAGATGACACATTCCTTTGCACCCATCATACGTTTTACCCGATAAGCCAATGTTTTCTACTCGGTGTGTTCTGAAGTTTTTAGCAGAAGTAAAGTTTCTGCAGCTCGTGTAATCACGTGTAATCACGTAATCACGTCTATCACGGGTAATTATCCTAGTCCTATACACCAGGCTTCTCTATTGTGTTTTGTTTTGCATGACTCTTACTTCTAAACACAGGTTGTAGTATGTTGTCTCAGCAACCAATAAATAACTTCTCTGGCCCTCTTTGCCCATAGTCGGCCTTGCGCCAAAAAAACCGAGCCATCATCATTGAACATAATTGCGATTTATCAAGATAATATTGATTGAATTGTAGTCAAAATATGGTCATTAGGTGCGTATCAAGGCACAAACCGACAGTAATTACTCATCAAACTTTGCCTTAAGCAAAGTTATTTTTTGTGATATGAATAGTGTTTTTTTAACGAACGTACGTTTTCTAGTGCATTCTACTTTCATAACTCCATTCAGATATTTTCGCATTATCTAGTGGAAGTCGCTAGCTTTCGTAGTGAGCTTTAATTTCTAACGTCATTTTTTGCCTGAAGGTCGATACTGATGCCCTAATAGAAAAATTGTAATTTGGATCGAAACCAAGAGTCGTTTTTTTAGAAAATACCCCTGCCCTAGTTCCCATTTTTTTTATTTTGGATTGCAGTACACCTGCGATATCTCTGCGTGAATAGGAGCTGTCCTGAATTGTTTTCCTATAAATATGGTTTTGTGCATTGGCTATAGAAATCGGGAAAAAATGAGTTGATTGTAGCAGATGACTCGGAATTTACACATGCCATTACTAATAAGCAAAAAGAAAAATTTTTATTTAAAAAACTATCTCTTTCGCAAGATTCCATGGGGAATTATTGCGAGAGTTTTGGAGAACCTATTGAAAATCATTGAAAAAACGTTACTTGCCCTGAACGTCATGCTACATTTTTTGTTTGTGCACATAAATAATACTGATTGCATCTTACAATGGTAATTTATATACATTCGTGCTCGTTATGACTCGTTACAGTAGATATGTACATGACGCAAGCATGTAAAACGAAATGATTATATAACATAAATTTGAAACTATTACCGGCGATAACTTTGCGCTTCTACGATCCTATTCTGCCGACACTATGCTAAGATGGCTGTAACTTATCAGCCAGCAACGTCTAGTTAGGGCAGCTTTCAGACCAATTTAAATTATTACAAAGTATAAAATAAAGGCAAAGTAAAAGCTTTCTGCACAGTGCGGCTTATGTTACCTGATATAATTATACCGGCTTCCAGAAATAAAAGTGGCTGCAGCTAGCTCTTGCAGTTAAACCCTTGTTGCGGGCTCTGAGTATACCCTTCATTAACCCTTCTTCTCTATAATAGACTCTATTGCGATATAAAAAAGTAGGCTCATCTGGCAATATTCTCAAAAACAGCCCGTCATTTAGGGGAATGGTCCCGCCGAAACAATGCTATATCGCATGCGTCGCTCTCGTTACAGTTTCGTGGTAGCTGAAAATTTTTGTTTCAATTTTTTGTTATAAAACTTTCTTGGTGCCCCATGTTGTGCCCTCTTGGCACGGTAGTTTTTTTGTAGCCCACGATGGTTACTGTGCAGAAAAAAATTACATTTGTACACAACAGCTTCTACACTACAGCGTGTTTGTAGCTACAAAAGATATAAGCGCAATGATGTACAGGCACGTTGTTATCGTAACAAGGTGTTGCCGGGTACTGTAGTGTATGAAACGGGAAATATATACTTTGGTAGTTGAAATCAGAGTTTTGCATTAAAGCACCAAAACATCTTCTCTGGCTCACGCGTTTTCTGCATAACATTGGTTCTTCTTCTGTTGTCAATAATTATGATATGAAAACACGTTTAGCTAAAGATTCTCACATTTTTTTCCAGGATGATGTAAGCAACGTAAAATTCTCTTCTTTATGTGGGTACGACCACTAAAGTGCTTAGTTCTAGATGGTGGTGTATGAATAAATACACACTTTTATACATAGTTTCTCAAAGAACGGCTGCTCCGTTTGCCTCAACCTTTGCGCGAATGTCCTATTTCGTGTTTCAATTTCTTTAATACCTAAAGCAAGAATGGTGCAGAACCTCTTTTTCTATTAAATACATATAAAAACCTTCGTTTGCGTTTAGGAAATAAGCGTTTTCTTGGCAACCTTGACTTCGTGCGAAACGTGGCGCCACCTGACTTTATGAAGCACACAACAGCGTATGCGCTACCAACCCGCCTTGAACCATCAAATTGGCATTCCTGCCGAATACACAATGTGGCGACACTCTACAAGTGCCGTTAAAGTATCCAGATTCGCACGCAGGATTTCAATAGTTCAATAGGCGAAAATCTTTTCTAATTTGATTTTTTTTTGCAAATAGCCCTGTAATTCTTACTGTTGTTAACAAAAAAACTTAAATTCAAACGGCGTTTACGCATTGTAACACCACTAACAACGCGAGACAAAGACAAAGGGCGTAAACACAGCACAGTTTTATTTCTGATGCCAGTGGTTTTTGTACACACATGGGCAAAAAACAACAAAAAAGAAAAAAGAAGAAAACAATAAACAACAACGCGAACATTTCAGGGGGCGTTAGTGTTGCATTATAGTGACTTGACGTTTGTGAAAACTTTAATCAACTTACGGGGCTAGATGTACAATCGACACAACACACAATCACTTTTTTAAAACTGCAAGAGCAGTGCGGAAACTAAACAAAGAGAAGCGCGGTGAGGCTTACTGCTCCAAGAATATACACTCTTTGTCTGTAAGGGCAACTACGGGGTGCTTACGTATTGGTCACCTATTTTGTTATTTCCATGGCCTCAAAGGTTTCGTGTAGGATTTTGTTGGCATGCTCCCCTATCAATATCCTCTGACGCAAAAATGGCTGGTATTTGCTATCGCAATCACGGCACTGAAGGGCGAGATGACCACTGAAAGTTTATGAAACGTTTAATGGTATTCGCTCAGTCTGTCATTTAGGCATCGGACCGTTTGCCTGACGTAATGCTTGCAGAGCCAAAGAGGCAGGGTATAAACGAATGTTTCGGTGCAGCCACGAAACTTTTTTTTATGCTTCATTGTACACTTGTTATACATAGTTAAACTCGAGTGAACTTTGCGACGCATTTGTGACAGTTTCAGAGCAGCTGAAAACACCACTCACGCTCACACTCCTCAAATGTTTACTTGTAAATTTAGTGTATCCTTTTTTTGTTGTTTTTTGCTCATGCGTATAAAAATCACTGGCATAAGCTATAAAACTCTTTGCTTGGTAGCGCTGTGTGTGTGCCATCTGTGTCTCCTGTTGTTTGCGCTGTTACTATGAATTTGTACCAACTAGTCAATCTTCCGTTTTAGCGCCGTTTTATGATGGAGCACGACCGCAGCAGCTATTCATTAGGAAAATATTTCTGGTGGTGGCCATTTTTTGATGTACCATCTAAGTGCCGTAATACGCACTGTACGAAATGTGTGAACAATTAGGATCTCATGAAACCAAAATTGTGTATTAGCAGAGAATGGCCGGACCTGAAAATATATGCCCAATTGTTTTAAGGTTTTGATTTATTGGCAGGATTCTTTACATACCAAAACGGGGTACTAGAATAATATTACAGGGTAACTTTAAAAATAAATTGTGATTAGGAGTTTATTTAAAAGAGTATAAATAAATAGTAAGCAAACCAACTTCTGTAATCTTTCCTTGTTAAGGAAATCTGACACTTTGGGGTAAAGAAACGTTGTGCGAATAAAAATCCTAATCCACTTTCAAGAATAAGCTGAGAGAAGATGTTTATTTCCTGTCGGATTTTTTCTACACGTTTACAAAAAAATCACATAAATATCTTGCGGTATCACCTTGTGACTATGCGAATTAAACACACATTTGAAGGTATAACGAGAAAGCTCCGTGAACCAGTTTTTTTAAATAACTGAGCATGTATACTCAAAAATGGTAGGGCAATATGTAACATGAGATGGAACAGAAATTACCAAACCAATTTTTTGGGCTTGAATACTTATTTATTTATTTATTTTTACACACTGCAGCCACAAAAGGGCTACAGAAGGAGTGGTTCAAATACAGAGCACCAAAAGTGCAGCACTTCAGGAAACTAGAAAGACAATCTGCACCCATACACACATTACAGTTTCAATATATGTAGTGACCAAAGTGTTCTGGAATTTTCAAAAACTGACTTGATGAATCTACGCATACAGTGTTGTTTTGCCATAAAAGTGACGTCTTCAGCGAGACGAAGTTGACCGATTTATTTTAACATAGTGCGGTTTGTCTTGTAGATATTTGTAGCGTAATCGTAAAACGCATTGCTAGCAAACCAGTAAAAAGACTACTCGTTTCTTATGAATGAGAATAGTGAAGTCATTAACGTCTAAACGTATATAGCTGAATAAATTTCAAGGTTTACGGTACGCTGGTTATGTAAACGCTTTTTAAGCAGAAACGAAGAAAGGTGAGCCGTTTATGTGCGAGAGAGTGCGGATAACCATTCCCTTAAGCTCCGCACTCCTCGGCTGAAGGCAATTATTGTTGACTTGTTGCCTTGCTTTGTTAATATTATTATTGATGGTGTTATTGTCCCCTAGGAAGAGTATGAAACCCTAAGAAGAAAACTAGGCAGACGTCTCTGTTGATTACGACTTGAGCGTTTATTTTCTTGTGTTTGAAGCCAACCTTTTGTCCTTCGTACCTTGTATTGGACATCCCAAAGTTTATTTGCAGGCCAATATTTTGAGCACTGAAATTTACGTTGGCGCCACAATATTATGTGCACAATATTATTTTGAACATCCACACCAGGCTAAAACCTTTCTTCACTTCATAGACAGTAGCGCAGGTGTAGTTTGAGTTGCTTTTGTAAAAGCTATATCATACTTCTCTCCAAAAATTTAAGAATATTTTAGTTGACGTTATGTGAATAAACTACAGCGTCATAAAACACAGCAAGCGGACGTGGATTGTCGGGGAAAAAATTGTCAAGGTTTTTTTAGTGTAAAAATTGAAATTTGTTCATATAAATAAACTTTTTTATAACATTGGGCACAAAAAAACAAGTTTTATTCACGCAAAACTTAGTACGAGCGTAAATACAACATACAAAGAACCAGCAAACAATCTCAGTTTTAACTTTTTACCATATAACACATTTGGGAAAAGGCTGTAGTCCTGCACTTTCCTATAAGTAGAAAGTTATTTTTTTACGTGCCCCCAGTAAAGTTTCGCATCATCGAAAAAAAAAGACGGCAGTTTTGTCTTGCTAGGAGATAATATGGCTATTAGTGACCATGTTTTTGTGCCTAAAGAAATAACTCCCACAAACATTGTAGAGTTTGAGGTGTTACACAGCCGAAATTATTTTGTTGCAGAATGGCATTTTAAACTTTTTGGCATTTGGACGTACATCAGCTAACTTTTGTTTTCGTGTGCTTCAACGTCTTATTGAGTGCCATCTACCTCCCTACACGGTGAAAACATAAAATGACACGAGATGGCAGCTGTACGTTAGGTTTTCATATTTTATGTTTCCCCCTTACACGTTTGCATATTTCTCGGTCGAGTCTTGGGAGTGGTGCAGATACAAAGACACCTTCAATCAAACAGAGCAAACAGAGCAAACAGAGGCAAAATGACATAAAAGGTAATATTTATTATTCCAACCCGTGCTTCTTCTCAGTGACCTAACCTTCAGGAAAAAAACTGGGTGTTGCAAACCTCTTTGAAGACGTTATGTTTTTTTATTCGTTCGTAATATAGTTCTGTCTTGTGCCCCATTGTGCCAAGTCTCGTCACTGCAAATCATTCCTCTATATTTTTTAAAACCACCTGTACAAACAATTGGAAGTCACGTGCATGAATTACCGTATTAAGTACGTTGTATTTCGCCGTAACATATAGCGACTACAACACCGTCGTAAAGAAAAAAAAAACAGGTTCTACAAAACATCACATAAACAACACATCTCATCAACACCATCATTCCTCGTTGTCTTCTTCTAGCGTCCTAAGAGATCATTTACTTCTCGTGAAAATAAAGTTCCAACAAAGAGCAATTACACAATAGCTGGAAATTTACTCTTCCATTATTTATTCATTGCCGTAAATTGAGTGTTGCCGTATACGTATTGTTTAACAGAGGATTGGTTTTATACCTAAATAGGCTGAAAAACAATTGCTAGAGAAAGTTCTTATATGGTACGGTGGTCGTTGTTTCTGAGTCAAGTCGCGTACAAAAATTTATTGGTGTTCTGGCAAACAGTACAATCTTCGTACCTGTCGAATGCTCAGATACCCCGTGCAGAGGTAAATGAAGGCGACCTCCAATAAAGCGGGGTTGCTTCACCGTAATAATTGATTGTAGGATACGTCCATTACCGGCCCCTACACGGAAGGGTAATAAACCTTCATTCTGTTAACTTCAACAGAGCATAGAACACGTTACAACACCATGTAGTCTTCGTGTCAGCACTCGTTCAGTTTATTCCTCGCTGATGAAAATAGGAAAGCAGGGACGGCTGGGAGGGAACTGTTGTTTCCTGCATTACTCACGAAAGCAAAAGACTGTGGATGTCCTGCGTGTATTTATTTATTTATTTACTGGTAATTCTGGCTTCATAAACGAGACATTGGAGGAGTGCGTTCGTCAGACAAGAAACATAAATCGAATGTTGTGAAACAGACTTTAAAATCATTTTAAATAAATTTAAATATGGTGAGGTAGTTTTGCAAAGTGTAAGCTTGTTTTTTATCGTGGGGAACCACGTATGTTCCGAATTTCAAGAATGCTTGGAAAACAAAATATTTAAATAAAGTTACAAATGGATGAAAGGGAACAATATTAGGGTTAGATAAGAGCGTGGCACCTTAAGTGGATGACGATGATGAATATACTTCGAGTCGAGGTGCTGTTGTATGGCACCCGTTACTTGGGAGCCTTCTTTAGTCCGGGATGTTTTGGACTGTGTTGGCCATCTGTGCCCTCTCCTATAATCGTCACTGGTGTGAGAGTTTGCTACTGTTAACCAGCTACACCCTGTACTCTATCGTAGGATTGGGGTTAGGGGTGAGGGTAGGAGATTGCTGGCACTCTAAGACTATGAAGTACACGGTGCCTGTTTGGGGGCAGCATTTGCACTTGGCAGGGTATAGGGTGCTAGACAAGGCATGTGAAGGGTGTTATGCAGTCAGGAGGTTGTCTGTAGTCGCCAGAGTGTCGGTAGTCACCGAAAGGGGAAAATCAAAAAACAAATCGTTGCTTCAGTGCAACTGCTGCCATGTACAATTTTATGTAACAGAGTCACAGCATCAAGCGTGCGTCCATGAGCCAGGGGTTCTAGCAATGTTAAAAATGCGTGACGTAACGAACAAAAATTAGGTCATACCTCGGAAAACTATCCCGTATTACATTTTGTGTATGCCCTCAAGCATAATACCGCGAACCATGCATGGGGTTTGTTTTTATTGTTTGTTTTTACTGCCCGGCTGCGCCCGCCTGTGTTATCTGTGTCCCAAACAGAACGCATTTTCTATTCTTTATTTTTATGGCGCACGAGATATCTCATTCTGAAAGCGCTTTGCACTAACTTCTCTGGGCTAGAATAATTTTCATTGATCTATCATGTTCTGCAAGTAAATCGATGGTGCGAGAAATACTCGCGCCGAAAGATAAAAGCCAGCAGAGCAGGAACCATGGAATCCCAATCGGCGACGCTCGCTAATCCACGTCACTTTGTTGACTGCTGCTTCTCCGCCTGCGTACTTTTTGAGTGGTTAGGGAAGCACAAGTTCCCTCCTATAAACTTGTTTTACTTTGAGGATGACTTGGTCATCTTTGACTTGGTGACATCTCGTGGAGGTGCTGAGTACGCACCCTTTACGCTCCCAACAACCTCTGGAACCCGCCAAGCCAGCCCAACTCGTGTCAGCCGCCGACAGCAAGGTCTTCAGCCAGAGTTTGGACTGCTTCCGGATAAAGTGAAGAAAATAAACGTGAAAACCACGATGATCAACGCAGGCTCCATGACCAGCGCTACCAATTCTGCCCTCGTCCTTTAGCAACCTGGGGAGCCCTCAGCATTCCCTGGGTCACCTTCTGTGGATA
Source organism: Haemaphysalis longicornis (assembly GCF_048455015.1). Classification (NCBI taxonomy): domain Eukaryota; kingdom Metazoa; phylum Arthropoda; class Arachnida; order Ixodida; family Ixodidae; genus Haemaphysalis; species Haemaphysalis longicornis. The sequence continues at coordinate 205,812,708 of NW_027526385.1, forward strand.
CCAAAGACTGGTTGGTTCAAGTCGAACGGGCAGGCTGTGTAACCAATGAAACGACGCGGAGACACTGAGGCAAGTGTTCTTCTACCCTAAAGATTCAGCACGGATCTGGTTCGAAAACCATGAGAGCTCCCTGGAGCCTTGGAATGACTTCATGAGGCAATTTTTAGCAAAGTTCACCCCGGTTATGCGTAAAGAGCGCGCGGAAATAAAGCTGCAGAAGCGGACACATCCCCCTAACGAAAGCATTATTGTGTTCGTGGAGATGAAGAGGCTTTTAAGGCGTGTTGACCATAGCATGGCAGAAAAAAAGAAGTTACGCTTCTTTATGCGCGATGTGAAGGAGGAAGTGTTTGCTGCACTTGTCCACACCCGCCCGAAACCATCACCGAATTTGTGACCAAAGCTAGCCTAATTGAGAAGGCCTTGGAAATGCGTTCTACGCATTATGACCACTGCTTTGTTTGCGCGGCCAATGCGAACTACGTCGACAGCATGCGGATTTCCGCAGACAGCCTACGCGAGACTATCCACTCAGAAGTGAGAGGGGAGCTGCAGAAACTTGTCCCAACGCCACCGCAAACCAAATTCGCTTCCTTGCCAGCGTCATCGAGGAATAGGTTCAGCAAGCCCTGACCTACGCGGCTGCTGCCCATCGACGTCGCCCACCAGCACCCTATCGTCACGAGACTCCATACCGCCATCCCTTGTCGCCGGCCCGACCGTCGGTGGTGCAAACCCCGGCCTCGAGGAAGACCGACGTGGGGCGAACGCCAGATAATCGTCGGCTCTGCTACCACTGCGGAGAGGACGACCACATATACCGTCGCTACCCCAACAAGAGGCTCTGTTTACGAGGGTTCTCCGCCGACGCACCTCGCTCCCCAAGAGGCCAGCGCCCATCGGAGATCGAAGACTACCTGTCCAACAACAGCCATGGACCAGCCCGTTTCAACCGATCGCCAAAGGCCTAACCATACCAGTCGCCCAAACGCCGTAGCAATGCTGATTTTGCATGAGAAAGTTCCCCCAGCATGCGCCGGGAAACTAAAAGCAGCCACTTGTAGAGGTAAAGTTCTACAACTGCTGAAAAATAAAACCCTCAACGACACAACGACTCGCGAAAGACGATGATTCCCGACATGCCTCATCCCGACGATCCGATCTAACACGGACATGACTGGTGAACGCGAAGACAACCACCTGGCGCGACGCGTACCAGACATGAACGAACCTGCTGCTGAAACGACAACGGCGACGCACAGTGCCCGACCGTGAACACGCACAAGCCGAGAAGCGACGAACCGATGCATCCGGAACTCGAGGAAGGCAGAGGCCGGCGTCCAGTTGTCCATCGACGGCTTTGGCGTAGTCGCCCTCATCGACAAGGGAGCCGACTACTCGGTGATGAGCCGGTCATTCGCGTCTAAGCTGAAGAAAGTTTTGACAAGATTGAACGGTACGAATATACGCGCAGCAGAAGGCCATCTCGTAACGCCCTGTGGAACGTGCACATCACGCGTCAACATAGACGGCATCACGTACCCTGCTGCGTTCATCATTTTACCTAAATGCTCAAGTCACGTAATTCTCGGAGGGAACATTTTGACGGACAACGGTGCAATAATTGATCTGCACACCAAGTCAATAACTTTTTCCGCTGATCACTCGACGACGCCGCCACCGAACCCCGTCACCGTGCTGCTGTAAGTATCGGAGACGATCATGCCACCCTGCCACCCCACGCAATCTTGATGATCGCCGTCTACTGGGAGGATGCAGCTCCTGACATTGACGCTACCGTAGAGGGTGACTGAAGGTTGCTTCTCAACTGCGGTGTCTCCATCGTAAGAGGCATTGAGCGCTTTAAACGATGCAAATCCTACGTTTTGGTCAACAGTTTCACCGAGGAGTACCAGCATCAAAACAAGGGCCCTGCAATTGCGTTCCTGGAAGAAACGCTAGAAGCAAGTTAAGTGATCGCGATCGCTAACTTTGAACGAGCACGCGCAGATGCTTCCAAGCTGCCACATCCTTTGACGTGAACGCGGCGCGCCGCAAGAAAGTCGGAACAAATTACAGGATTTGCTTCATTGTACAGCGAGTGCTTTTCGCCAAACTCAAAATTACGTCAGACACCCCGAGCGAAGCACCGAATTATTACCAAAGATGGAGCTCGATCTACCCGACAGTCATCGTAACACGGCTCTTCACACAAGCGCCAAGCCATCCAGACTCAAGTCGACGACATGCTATGAGAGGGCAATACACAGCCATCAAAAAGTCCATTGGCTACGCGGGTCGTACTCGTGAAGAAAAAAGACGGCACTTTAAGGTTCTGCTTTGACTGCTGGAAACTGAACAAAATCAGCAAAAAGGACGTATACCCCCTGCCACAAATCGCCGAAGCCCTCGACCACATCTGCCATGCGAAGTACATCTCATCAATGGATCTGAAGACCAGCTACTGGCAAGTTCAAGTGGACGAGAAACACCGAGAGAAGGGTGCATTTATAACCCCGGACCGTATATACGAGTTCAAGGTATTGCCATTTGAGCAGTTACAGAAAGAAATCTTAAAACGGTTTTGGAATTTTCGGCACGGTTTTTCGTCAAGCATTGTAAATACCTGTAAAGGGAGCGATTTGGGTTCGAAGTTACTGCCTGAGAGACTTCTTTTTATTATTAATAGGTGCCGGTTGAAAGCGCTAGCTTCATGGCGGAAAAAAGCAAAAAGTTCGAGATTTCGGCGCACGTTAATCATCCACATGTGCTCAAAACTATTCCCGAGCCCTCCACTACGCTGCTCCTAATCGCATGTCTAGCATTGTTGCGTTCAAACCCACGATCAATCAATCAATCAAGCAACCAATCAATGAAAGGGCTAGCTGACCTGAGGATGTATAACATCTCGTCACAAGAAAACATTGTTGTTTGATGATGTCCAATCTTCTAGATCGGGTTGCGTGGTTCTCGCGGGAATAATCCCAATTAATAAATGTTCGCAACGAGAGCACCGCAGCAATAGTTCCTCTAACGCTCATCTATGCGCGTCGCTCTGCAGTCTCCTTCTTTGCCACTTGTGTATTGTGTTATATTTTTGAACGGCACTAGTCCGCTTCAAATAAATTGTATTTATTCTAACAGGCAATGAGGAAAAGCGTTCGAGATAGAAAGTCCAGTGGTATAGATAACTTATAACATCAAAGTATGCTACAGCAGACACCGATTTATAGATGTGTCAGAACATAGACTGTAGAAGAATGACCCAGCATTTTTACCTTATCAATACTAAAAATGAAAGTGTGGGGTTACCTAGCGCTGGAAACAACGGCAGACGAGGTATTAAAAAAACGGAGAACAGGTTGTTTTAAAAAGGCAAAAGGTATTGCGAAATCACCACTATTTTTTACACAAGCCGTTAGAAAACATCAGAAGGCAGAAGTGCCTACAATTAAGAGAAGCCACAAAAATGAAACGTCGAAGATGCACGTAGAAAAAAGTAGAATGCGGGAGACCTAAATTGCAATAAACCATTTCCAAGAAAATTTCTAGAGGCCAGAAGCAAGCAGTTGCACATAATCGGTTACAAAACAAGTACAGAGACAAAGGCGCATCGGTGTAGACAGGAATGACAAACTATAGTGGAGAAGTATAAGAGTGATTGCCACGATATTACAAAAATAGTGGCGAACAAATACACATTTTACAGAAAAATAAGTAATATTTAGGGCATCACTAATAAAATCTTTTACAATTCATTGCAAAACGTAGCTCAAGGACACCGAGTTCTTGACATGCAGTGACAAGAACTTTAAGGCCAGGAGAAAATTAAACACAGCTTAGCCATACTTAAGTTTGTGAAGTTAGTTCCCCGGAGTCCAGTGCCGATGAGGAACCCAATCAGCAGGGTTCCGGTTGATTTGGCAGGGTGCTAATGGGCGATGTTGTAGAAGTTCTTGGAGGTGGTGGCGGAAGGGATCAAGGGTAACGAGCACTTTACATAGAACTTTTTACATTAGAGTAAGGTGATAGAAAAGTGATAAAAAAGGATAACTTCAACTTGGAGTTAGGCTCTAGCTCTAAATGCGTACAAGTCGCTCATGCTTCTCAAACTCCGTGTAACCGTGCTATGGTCTGAGCGTGTGCAAACAACTTGAGTGACAGCGGCCGACACTCTGATCCCGCTGCAAGACCCTTTCGTAGCCCGGTACACAGCCGTGCCGTAAATTTTCCACGATTACCTCAAATCTACCTCTCACTTAAGCGGCTCACAAATCCGAGTCTAGCTTCAACGGTAGAGACTCTTGACTCGCAGGTAACTGCCTCCTTGATAGCTCATACAAGAACGCTCTTTTGTTGCCACGTTCGGCATTAAAATGTGGCCCTCGGCATACCTTTCTCTCGGGAAAACCCCTCCAGCTTCCATATACGCGCATGGGAGGGCCCAAATTCACGTTGACACCTGTCACTCAGCCATTTGCCGAAATATCTATTAGGCGCCACCACATACATGGGAAAAGCTTTCTGCACAGGGGCGCAAGAACACGTTTGCGGCTACACATAACGGTCCTTAAGGGTCTGGCGAAAAGCGGCGGCTACCAAACAGCAGCCCTTCCTCGGGTGGCGTGCGACCAATACATCTCGCTGAAAAGCCGCTGCTGCAGTGGGGTTAGACGAAAATAAGTAACCCTTCATTGTCCAGTACGCACACAATCCTCGGAAATTGGCGGGAACCTCTCTCTTCGTAAAAGCGATTATTCCTGCCGTGTCCTCTCCATCCAGAAAAGCCGTCTCCTGATCGCGCCGCAGTGAACGATAGCAACAGTAAAGTTTTGGCGAGGGCGTAGTTTTGGCAGTGCTGTGCTTTTAGACGAAGCGGCGGGCATCCATCCTTTCACAAACAAGGTCGGGGGTGCCTGGCCACTGACCTGGCGAGTGGACTTTACAGCAATTACTTAAAATTCGAAGCGAGAATAGCCATGCCTATACACGTGATTAAAATAAATAGGTGGCGAAGTAAAAAGATTTAAATTACTTTAAAACCAGTAGTGAAGGACAACACCTCAGCAACACGCGATCAATTACAGAAACTGTAGGAGCTAACAGTGAAAGATACCAACAACTCATTAAAATTGCTATTTTCAAGAAGATCCAGTGTAAGTGTAGGAACTAAATGTGCTGGTCGAGTATAGAGAGTTATAAAGAAATCAAAACCAAAAACTATCAAGCGAGAAAACCTTTAATGTACAAAAGCCAAAAGTGAACATTGGGGAGGAAAGAAAGTATTCCTATTGAAAATACATACAAAAACCCAAACTGGAGCAGCAAAGGGACACTTTAAGGCAAGCCAATCAAAATGGGTGTGATTAAGAACACCCCAAGGTATACAGTGGCATTTCAATAAGGGAAGACGACGGAGAAATAATTTATTATCATGCCCTTGCCCACTCATACACTATTGGAAGAGACAGAGCTATGCACAAGTAATTGCTAAAATACTGCTGTACGTACCAAAAAGGTTAATATCCGTATATATATGGGTTGGACGTGAAGGAAGTATAGACAAGACCTTATAACATATGTTGGTGAGATGGCATACACAAGCAGTTATAATATTGTACTCAATCAAGTCCCAGACATTTATTATAGGTCACCACCGATAGCGTTGGTATAGAAGACCCATAAAGAACGCAATGCAACCAAATATAAAAAACAAGGATGAATTTTAAAGATATTTTCCACAGGCCGGGTTTTTACAACACAACTCACGTTTTTACAGTACGCATGGTTTTATACAAGGCAATAAGATAATAAAGGAGAAAAATGGGAGAGCGACACATAAGCCAATTTATATATAGGGTGGAGCAGTCCCGATGTTGCTCCCCAATAGGTACAAGAAATCTACTAGATAAGTGACGGCAATAAACTGAAAAGCCGTGAAAAAGGTTGGCGAAAATTCTCTGAGGTTATACGACGCATAAATAATTGAGGCCACAGAAGGCGTGCGATATGTAAAAGCCCTCCCTAGAAAGGCTCGGTGAGGAGATTCAGAAATATAGATGTAAAATTCCAAATAGCTGTTCGGGCAAAAGTAAAGACGTGCTATTAGAAAAGAGTAGAGACCTGCTATTAGAAAATGTTTCGTGATGGAAAACACTGCGTATAGGGCAACATTACAAAAGAGTTAGAGAAAAGAGAGAAGTGTACTTACAGCCATTATTATAAATCAAAGGTTTTCAAGATCTGTAACCGGAGACAAGCAGTTCCAAACACGCTGAGTTGAAGACCTAAAGGTCTAAACGAGTTATACAGAAAATTCACTTTGAGGAAAACGCAGAAGTATGAAAAAGTGACAAAACAAATTGATACAAATTTCCCATAATTGCACAGAATAAAATAAAATGGAGAAGAACAAGGGCAACAGTTTTAAAAATATTAATTCAAATAGTGGTACCTCTTGGCTAAGGACATTATACAAGTCATTAGAATGCATGTAGGAGCACTATACCGGGACATGAAGTCAAAATTGGTAGGCGACAGAACTCCGAAAGGTATTGAATTGTGCTCCAAAATGTTGCGCTGAGAAAAGATCGAGAGCTATATACAAACAACACAAAACATCTCGTTGGTATGACCCAGCATCTCGAAAAGCCCTTACCAGAAGATAAGGATTTGAAGACATACTCAGATGTAGGGACAACTCAGTAGCAATGTACCAGAAGAATACCCATAGGCATGTACAAGGCCAACCAAAACAACCTGAGAACAATGTCCACAATGATAAGGATCCCACTAGAGAAACGTAAGGGCAGAAGACACAGGTTTAAAGAAACCCAAAAGTTTGTTCCTCAAGAAAACCTCTAGGTATAAACAGGCCCATAAAAATGCAGTGCCCAAGACAAAGAGGGTTAGATGAGCCAAAAAAAGAAGTATAAGATGAAAACGAAACTAGATACAGAAAACCCATTCGCTAATATAGCGGAGAGAAGACCCACGGGACTCGTGAAGCTATTTACAAATAAAATATATGCGGAAGCACGCCCTCATATAACGAACTATTACAAAGTACTTTGAGAATAACCACAGGTAAAAAGAAGCCATAAAATTACGTAGGAGGGATTAGGTACCGCATACATCAGCACTACCACAATACCATTGCGGCAAACGTGGTAGGTTCCTCTGGAGCCACTGGTCACCGACCAGAATAAAAATGGGGAAAGGCGCTGCTCGTATGGGGGATAAGCTGTACTGGAAACCGTTCAACCACGTCGGTTCGTACCATGGGGTACGAGAATGCGTCAGTCGCTTCGTTACCGCTGAGCATCTAAAACGCTAAAAATGAGTACAAGCACCCCCTGCACAGGGACTCTCGTGCTTGGGAAGCTAACCGACTTCGTCGCGAAATGCGCCGGTGGATGGAACGGTGGATGGTGGAAGTTTTACAAATGGCAAAGGTCGAGTTCTAAACCACATGTATCGTTAGCGAACATACCAGGACCGAATCCGGCGCAACGGTACCCACCAGTTTGTTTAGAGGATAAAATTGTTCCGTGGCGTAGCTCGCGCGAAAGTGGAACAAACGCTTGCAGCTTGACCACAAGCAGCCATGGGAGACGTTGTGATAGGCCCCTCCAGGCAGGGTCTCGGACTGATAGAAACATTACAATAGAAATGGCAGAGCGCCCACTTTTTCGGCGGCGGAAGAATAAATTGGACACGCACTACCACTGTGGCAGACGCGTGAGCTTCACTGGAGCTGCTGGTCACCCACAAGAATAATGATGGGGACAGGCGCCTCCCATACGGGAACGAGTGTAGTGAAAACTATTCCCCCACGTTGGTTTGTATCATGCCGTACGAGAATGTTGGAGGTATTATTATCAGCAATGTGAAAGGGAACACGGGAACGCGTGGCAAACAGCCTCGAAACCTACTTGGAGCGATACGCGGATGGCGCTGTGAAAATAAAATGGGGAAGGAGGGCGCTTGTCCACTAACTGTTGGCGCTCCTGCTGCTTCTACACCGATGGGATTTCTACAAAGCAGCAGCGTACGTCATTTCGCCGATGATATGGTATCGTCCGACACCCGACAAGGCGCAAGGCGGAAATGGTTGCAGTTGTTAGAACAGCTCTTTCTTTCCACTTTTTTCCCGACGGTCGCCGCTGCGTATCACGCATAGCTGGGTCTGAGGGTGTTTTATAAGCGTTCCTGTGTTCCCTTTCATATTGCTCATAATATTACGTCGGTTCCACTGTGCAACAATCAATAAAAAGTGGTACAAGCACCCCTTGCGCAGAGAATCTGGTTCTTGGCAAATTTCCCACCTTTATCGGGAAATACCCCGGGGGAAGGCGTCGTAGGTTTTAGAGGGCAGTGATGGCTCAGAGGTGCAGCATTCGCCTCATATGCGGTAGGTACAGGGTTCGAATCCCAATGCCGTCGGGCCCCTACTGGGTTTTTAATGGTTAAAAAGGTCCCTGTTCTAGGAGTAGTGTTCCTGGGGACACCTAAAGGGTAATCCAATTGTGGAATGCTCCCTTTACTCTTGGGAGGGGCTTCTCGACTCTTGTCCATCTGGCGGGGCCCAGGGCTATCCTACCACGTTGCTGCATTGCCGGGGGTGAAAGAGTGACAGCATTTCCCGCCGCAGGCTGTCGTGAGTTTAGCGTCCACCGTAGCTGCGAAAGACACCATGTGCATTCGTGTGCATTGGTGGCGCCGGTCACCTACCGGTAAAATAGGTACAAGCGACTCGCCGGTCTGGCGGTCATGCTTTGTGTGGTACTACAACGCTTAGGAACTTCACCTGGCTTGCACTGGAAATCACCCTGTATGGAAACGGGCAGCTGCAAAAAAGCAAGAACTTTTTTTTAAATTTATTTCTGCTTCTCGTCTCGTTCCATGCGCCGTTAAATTCTGCTACATTAGAAAATTACAATAAATTGAACACAAAATCGGGAAGACATTATAGACATTTTTGGAGAAAATAAAGAAGGACAGACAAGCCATTACAAACATGAAGCAGCGGTCTCTCTGAGTTAGAGACAAGAAAATTGTATGGCACCTACCCGTGAATAAGGAAATGCTTACAGACAAGACTTTACAAATATTTAGGGGAAACAACCACAGTCAGACACCCTATAACAAAAAGTAGTACGGAGAGGAGCCAGAGTAAAAGACCGAGCAATAGCAAAACTAAATGTAGCGTGGCGGAAGTTTAGTACAACCATGTAACGCGAAAGAGATATAGAGTTAAGATAAATCCAGTAAGAAAGTAGAGTGAAGATTGATTGATTAGATGAATATTTGATGCATTCATTGATTTATTGATTGGTTCATTGTTGGGTTTACAGCGTCAAAACTCCCCAGGTTATGATACAAGCACTGGTGAGTCCTGAGGAATAACTTTGACTGCCTGGGGATCCCTAGCGTGCGTATTAATCTCGAAAATGAGGGCGTTTCAGCTTCTCGCGTTCATCAGAATAGCGCCGCTGTGGACGGGAATTGAATCCGCGTCCGTTAGATGGGAAGACCAATAATATGAAAACTTAATACAAACAATATGGGGTGGAACATTGAGAGTTTTAAACAACAAAATAAAAAGTCGCAAGGGAAAGGAGATCAGGTATCATTTCTTGATTGATTGTATAGTTTAACGCGCGGACGCATTGCAGGCTGTGAGGCGCGCTGTAGTAGAAGGCTCAGGAATAAGTTTGACCAACTGTAGGCCTTTAACAAAATCCGGGATCATAAGCAATCCTTTAGAATAAATAAAATGCGGATAATACTTGTGCTGTTATCGATGCCGTTCAAGAAAGTATTTCTTGGAGAAGATACTAAAGCTCAGAGAGAACAATAGCTAGAGAGAGAGAGGCAGCCTTTCATAGAAAAGGATGACCACTGGTCACGATGGGGGAAAGGAATGGGGAGGGAGGGTAAGAGAAAAAAAAATAAATGCTGGTTGTTCTCAGTAGGCTCAATAACTGGGCCAGTTCTTAGAACCTGCAATTCATTGGCCAGTTCATGGTGATCGCAATAGGGTTAGAGCACATACACCAGTTCGTTCGGGGGAGGACCCGCTCGAACAACCCGTGCCAGACCGCTTTTAAATGAATAAACCGCTATTTCATATAATAGTTGTGCATCAGTTTGTTGTGGATCGGGATAGCACTAGACCAAGACTGGCTGAGAACCCATGACAGAAATTGTAAAGACCAAGAGTCAGGAACATTAGAACTGAATGCCCTGCTAAGGCAAGAGCAGACAGGCAGGAGGGCTCGGTGTCATGGCTGAGCCGAACGGGGTTCTAAGCTTCAATGACATACATTTGAACACGATGATGATAATAAGGAAGCATACCCCTGCGCGAGACTCAACATCCTCGGTTCGCCGTATTGCGCATGTTTTACGCTGGAGAGTTGAGGCTCCAACCACACTACGCCACTGAACTTGCCGGTAGTTGAGACTTTTTTTCAGGTGAGCCACGTCTCGATCAAAAGCGTTGCAAGCAACGAAGGCACTGGCGTCGGTAAACAATCACGCGTGGCTCTGTGGATGCTCTTACTTGTTCTGAAAGGTCGCCTTATTCTTCCTCAATTCAAAACGGCTCTCTCCAGCCCGCGAGATCAACAATGGCAAGACATGAATCCTAACTTCTAACTTGTGGTTTTAAATCTCTAATGTAGATTCTTTCATGCGGCCGTCAAGTCGGGGTGCCTCTATCGGATCCAGCGGTGCTGAAGCCGGTTTCTCAATCTCAGAAGCGACAACCGTCGCCAACGTTAGGTACCGCAGAACCACACCGTTTCTCCAGTGTCTGTCGTGAACAAATTCTAAATACGTCTTCGGACAACTTTCACTGGGTTGGCTCTTTTAGGGTAATTGTTGTGGCCTGATTTGAATGACGCACGCCTACCCCTTTCGTGCATGCCAATGCCTGCGCCTTTTTTTCTTTCCGATTGACTCCGATTCTGAGTACGTTAGTTCCGTAATGATCCTCAACACAAAAAACAGTTCTACCTTTTTTTGACAAGGCTACGCTGTTTCCTCAAGTTGATCAGCATTGACGAGCAGCGATTGTTCAGATTTTCCAGCAAGAGGAAGATATAACTACTCATATACGCGAACCGGTGCAACCTCATAGATTTGAGCTATTGAAGTTTGTAGGTTTAATTATTCTCCGTGAAGAACTTGCCCTCCATGAAGTCTGGAAAAAAGATATCCTCGAACTCCTACGATGGCGGGTCAATGCGCGTTTCTTCAGGAGATCTTAGTGCTTTCGATTAGATAAGGTCCGTTTGAAATTTCTCTACCTCCATGGTCGGTGGTCTCGCAGTCTTTTCGTAGAGGCTTTGGCACGCTTTCAGTGAACGAGTACAAGAAGGATCTGGACGTTTCTAGAAAAAGCGGCCATATCGGAAAATGATGTAAATTTGATGTCTCTATGATTTGGAGGCATTTTATCTAATGATTTAGGTAAGCATTTGTTCTGAAAAGCACAGTGTCAATCGATCGGCCATCTCTACCTCCTGCGGGATTCCTTCTACGATCCGGTGAAAAAAATATGTAATCCAATTTGAAAGAAATCTCCTGTGAATTGTTGGACCCTCTCTAAGTTAGCTTCCAGTTTTGGTACGCGGTGATGCGGTAAAGTCGAACTGGTTCGGAATCAGTAAGAATTCTCTTGACATCAGCACGTAAGTGCATCCGCAATTGACGCAGAGCGTCCTGCTCACCAATTTGCTCTTTAGTAGCGTTACTCTTTCGGCCAAGCATGGGGGGCTGGATGGTACGTGGCTTGCCTGCGTCGGTAAGTCGGCACCAAATGTTAGGGCAAGAGCAGACAGGCAGCAAGGTTCGCTCTCATGGCTGACCTTAACAAGTTTCTGAGCTTTAACAACATGGTTATGAACACGATGATGATAATGATGGAGCAGACCCCAGAGGGGGATTCAGCCAGCCCAGAGAATAATTTTAAAAAGGGATGGTAAGAGATAGAGCTAAGCAGAAGCCCGCAGCTAAAGAAATTAAGGAATGGTCCTGAGTTATATAGAATTTGTTAGAAGCACAATAAAAACACCATAACTGCGAAAAGCATTTAGAAGTGTAGAGAGAGAAGATGCAAAGGTTCAAACAAGCGTCAGAATAGGTAGAAAGATGAATGGCGAAAATTGTAGTCCAATGGTGAGAAAAACAAAGGGGAGAATAGAAGTTTAGAGTTATAGACAACCATTGCCCGTAATTGCAGGTACGATGAACGAGCGTAATAACAAGCAGTAGAAAAAAACTAGCATCAGGTTGCAGAGCTATCTTCAAGCAAATAATTGTGTACAGAAGATAGAGTTTGCTTTAAAGACACGTTATTAAAGTGCAACAAAAGCTCCTTGATTTTTAAACAGGCCTTTAAATAATAAAGCAACAATCGAAGCACAGTTATACGCAATCACCACAAAAACAGGAGAAGAGATTGCATAGTTAATACAGACCGTTGGGCGGAAGTGGACGCACTCGGTTTCGCGCTCAATTCTATGCGCTAACACGTAATTGTGTCAATTTTCATTGGCTAGAGACAAGCTAGATTCGAAACCGACACGTTTTCCAAGGCTGTCAATGCCATATTTCTGCGGACCCGCCTATTGTCCTGAGCCACCGGAGGGTGAGCGGGCTAGGGGCTACAGACATGGGCTGTGGGTTCAATCAAAGGGTAGGTGGTGCCCGAAGTCTTGAACCTCCCTGCCACAAAGTTTTCTTACGTCTTTCTTATTTCTGTGAGTTACCGGCGTAGTTGCTTAGTTTGCGTAACCGGTTTTGGAGTATTCACTACTCCTTGTCATAGCACCAAAACACCTCCGGCAAATAAATGTTGGCTCTGACCGAGCCTCAGTAACCCGCTTGAGGACATCGCGGTCCTCCCGCTTGACTGCCTCACAGGCCTCCTGAATGCCCGAGCGTTTACTATAAAGGCTGGGGCTACACAGGGCAGCTGAGAGCCACTGCCGGAGGCTTCCAAAATTAGCACCGAGCCCATCTTTGCTAAAATCCCATTAGCGTGCGGGTTAAGGCGGCTACCTTATTGCGGCAATCCTTACACGTGTTCGTCATGTATTTTTCGGGATACACTCTGTGCTACTGTGGCGGGTTAGGGTAGGTGCGCACCTGCATTTGGCTGAGCGCCAGTGCCTGTACCCAGTCTAACTTGTCGTTTGGCGGAGGGAAGGTCAGTCGGGCCAACTGAAGCAGCCGGGTGATTTCCTGGTAGCTGGTCTTTTGGTCCGTGGTACTGTACAAGATGAGTGATCTAACTTCGTCAGCGCGTCAGCCGGAGGCAAACTAGTCAGTCCCGTACCGTGTGTACGTAGCGGTGTATAGATGCTGCGGTGTTTTCTGCGAAGCTGGCACAAAAGATGACTTTCTTTGGTGTGAGAGCAAATGTCACTTTTATGTGTTTCGATTAGAGTTTACATTTTGTTTTTGGTGGTGCGTTTCAAAGAGGTCCCACGACGGAAGGGGCTCCACATGCTCGAACACCTCTGTCTGAGTGCTTGCTCTCACCGTCACTATGCGCTAGAGCGCTTTAGAGAACAGTAGTAGAAATGGCGGGGCGAGCGTGTTATTACCGCTTCGCAAAAAACCACAATAGGTAGGTCGGCACGGCTTTTACTCAAGCTTTCTAGAATTTCTTTGGACTAAGACCCATTTTTTACACATGTCCTGTACAAAAAATATAGGGCTCTCGATGTACAGAACTATTCAGAGTGGTTGGTAAATTATTACAAGATATGTAGAGTGAGTGGTAAGCCATCTTTAATATGCACGTGCACAAAATACTTATTTATAAATTATTTTTACGAAAATGCAAGTGGAGGAGATACAGATTTGTAGACAATACAGATATTTCTCAAAAAAAGTGTAAGGTTAGTTAGACCCAGTTGGTTAAATAAGACAATACAGGAACTCCAAACGAAGATTTAAAGTTACCAACAACCAATACACAAAAATCTTAGGGGTTGAGATTTGGAAATACAGACAAACCATTTAGAAAACTCAGCTATTTGGAGCCTGTAAAAAAAGATGGAGTGGAGCTGCGTGTAGAAAAAAGCCCACAAAATTTACTTATAGTAGAGACTTGGTGGGAAAGTAGAGTAGTCCTGCCTATTTCAAAGTTTTTAGGACCCGTTCGATAAATGGAGCTCACAGAGCGCTTCCCAGAAACCTCACTAAGCCGCCAGGTTGAATTTCGTTGACGGAAAATGCCAATTCGACTCACTCTAGGAACTGTGTTCCGGTTTCTCTCTCTCAAATCTTGGTACAGGAGCGCCCTCGGTGCTGGCATTCTGACAAAAGTGCCCACGCCCATTCGGGCCATGTTGAATTCGTATAACAAAGCCATGTACAAAGTGATACATCGTCTACTCCGACGGATCACGCTGTCATGGTGTTCTCCCAACTCGACGGAACTTGGTTGCCTTGTGGTCGTGACATAGGGAACGTTGCTCCGCGTGAAACTGATAAACACATGGTAAGGACCTGCTTATGTCCGCTCTTTTCTTAAAAGCCAAAATCTCGTAGGCTTACAGACACGCTTCTGCTAAACATATTCTGCCTGAAAGAATATAAAACAAGAATATGTATAAGCTATAATGTTCAGGTGGCCAAAATAAATGTAATCTGTTAGTTTTCCTATCACCTTGCATTTGTTGCCAATTAAAATATTTGAACCCATAAAAAATATTGGCTTCACTAACAAAACGTGCCATACTACACAATTTATGAGCAATGCCTACTTCAGGCAAGTTCATCAACTGTTACTTCCTGTGGAGAAAATATGGAGGTCCCGCATGGAAGTATATATACCAACAACAAATATAAAAGGCTGGTTTGTAAATATTATGCGACCTGTTCTTTTATTTTTACTGGTATACAGAACCCCCTGACTACTATAACTTAGGTTATAGTGAATGTCCTGCAGCTGAGTGTTCACCTTGGCATCCGCATACATTCCCTCATTCACCACCAGCAAATCACCACTTTTGACACACAACTTAGCCACTTTGCAGTTGACCGCCCTTGGACTTGCCATCCATTCTTCAGCATCTCAAGCTGGCCTGCCATCATAACGTTTCGGCATGCGACACGGTTGTCGTCATCTCGTACTATGTCACGACCAGTACTGCGTGTGTATACCAACAGCTCACATTCTTAACCATCTGGCGGTGCTTCTGCTGATTTCAACACTACAAAATAAAACAAGCCGCAGAAAACTCCCGCTTGGTTTTTAGCCTGGTTTCATCAAAAGAAAAAATATTACACAACCTAACTATTGAAATATTTACAGGCCTTGTAAACTACGTGAATAAATATCTACCCGAGGTGTACCGGTCTCAGAAACCTGCCAACACACCTTTTTCTTCAGAAGAAAATGCCCTTACCCGGTTCTTTGACTGATGTGGTCCCATTGTGTTGTGCAGTTCGATGAAGTAGTGTACTGAGAGTTGTTACGTTTTACACCGACGTAAGGTGCGTTGTAGGGGTTGTTCCGTATTCTGAGTGCAGTGCGGAGAGAGGTAAATTTTAGTATAGGAAAGCAGTAAGGCATGGGGTGACAGGCCAGTAAACATGCAATAAAGCTCAAGTACTGCCACGGTTAATATGATGCAAATGTCTTGTTGACCTTTATTTAAAACCTACTACGCTCCTATGTATGATTCAAACATAATTCCTCGCACGGGACACCATGAGCAATCTTGGTGACGGTGTTTGCTTTACCGCGGACCCCGAGCTCCCAAACATAAGCTCTATCCAACCGTGGCGATTTGTTGTATTGTGAAGGGTACAATCCACAAACGGTGGCCGTCGGAGCCCTGGTCAAGCTTCGGTGGATGAGCTCCCTGTGTGTTTACCAGGCAGGGACCTCCGGGACCTCTTCAGCTATCAGGGTAAGGCTGACGAGGAGAGTACCCCCGTTCCCTGCTTTTTTCAATATCATAAGGCATTTTCTAAAGCACCACCCCAAACATGATCGGTACCTCAAAAGGGGCCGCACCGAAGTATTCTTTTCTTCTTTGCCTTCTATCTCGCTCCCAAAACCAGATAGATACCCTCGTTTTTTGATCGTTGCATGTTTGGACAAACCAAAGCTGGTTTCCTCTCAGTTTATATTGCTTGTTTAAAAAAACTCAGCAGTAATTCACAATCCCCCTGAAACAAACTCGCGTGGCAGATCTGGAGATCAGGGTCACACCGCACGCAGCCTCAACAATTGTCAGGGTGTGATCTCTGAGCCGGACCACATGTCCGAGACGGAGGCCGACATTTTGGAAGGCTTAAGTGATCATAGAATTAGCGGTGGAAAGCGCGCATCAATATGCCGCGATGACAAACAGGTCGCAACTAGACACATTATCGTGACCTACCGTAGATCCACCCTTCTAGAATTCATAAATGCCGATTACATACATTGTTCTGTCCGCCCATACACCCAGAACACACGGCGCTGCTTCAAGTGCCAACGAACCGGTTCGGGCAAGGTACAAACTCTTGCCATGGCCGGCTTACGTGTGCTAAGTGCGGCCACCAGAGCATCCTTCAGACAACTCTGAATCCGAAACCTTCACCTGTGCCAACTGCCAGGGACCCCATGCAGCGTACTCCCGAATATGTGAAAAGTTCTAACAGAAGTAGATAATCAATGTAAATCACCGAAAACATGACCTACCGAGAAGTGTGGAAGGGGTTCGCCTCCTTCCCCCGGGGGAGGAACGCCGACGCTGCTCGCCGGGGCCGGAACGGCGTCTGCTTTCGGCGGGGACCCAGTACCGTGAGTCGGACTTGGCGCTGCCACGCCTCCCTCCCTTGGTGTCCTCGGTAGCCCAACCCACCTCCGCACCGCTCGCTGAGCCAGCCGTGGTTGTGGATACAACCACGTCAGGAGGGAGTGATGCTGCATCCTCCACTTCCGCTCCATCGTCCGAAACCACATGCGAGGGCACGGAGTGGTAGATGAGGGAGCCAGCGCGACCCAAAGGGTCCGCGATCCAAGGAGCCTGATCTCCCGACGCTCCGTAGACGTCCGAGGATCAAATGGACGTCGGACCATTCTTGTCTGTGTTAAACTGCAAGGAACGCGTCCCGATGCCAAAGCCACCCGACAAGACAAAAAAGACGAGAATAAGAGCCCCGAAAGGCGACACATAAACACCACAGTCCGGTAGCTCCGAGCACTTCTCAATGGGAAAAGACAGCATAGTCCAGTGAAAATGCAGAGGCCCCCTTAAAATCTTCACCATGTATATGAAATACTACATGCTTATCAGCCAAGTGTAATGTGTATGCAGGAAACACAATTGAATTTCAAGCAGAAAAATTTCTTCAATTGTTACATGTTTTTCAGAAAGGAAAGGGACGGCAGCACACACTCTTCTGGCGCTGTGGCCATATTTTCCCGGAAAGCCTTAGCCTGCCACCCTCTCATTCTGAATACAGTCCTTGACGCTGTAGCGATTCGAACAATAGTATTTATTAGGTTGATAATGGTATGATCCATATATATTCCTAGTGATCTTGCACTTTCGAGCTCTGACTTCGAGGTGCTGGTTGACCGGCTGCCCGAACTGTACATGTTATCAGGCGAGCTTTATGCTCACAATTCTCTTTGGGGCTCCTCTCGTACGTATGCCCGGGTCGCCTGATACAGTGGTTTCTTACATCCTCTGGAGCATGCCTCTTCAACAATAAACAGCCTACACATCATAACATAGGACACTACACACACTCATGTCTGGACATGGCTATTGGCTCCGCAGTTCTCTTTCCTCTTCTCAGGTGAGGTGTGGGCACTAACCCATATGGCAGTGACCGTTTCCTCACCTCATTAACATATATAGGGAAAGACCCAAGCAGGTCGTCTTCCCTTAATAGGGTTAATGAAGCACGAGCTAACAGGCACACTTTTACAGAGACATCGAAACTACACTACACAAACATAAGACACCTATACGTTGATAAAGCCGCTGAAGTCCACTGCACACATCCTCGACGCGGCCCCAAAGTCGGAGGCTGTGGTGGAATGAGTACTGTATGCGAGCGCGAGAGGCGCAAAACAAGGCGTGGGGTATCCTCCATCGGTACCCGACGTCCGGAAACCTCCCCTTGTTCAAACGGGCCAAGTCATTCGCAAAACGTGTGCGCCATCAGGCTAAAAGAGATCATTGGAGCTAATTCATAACATCTATAAACTCATGCACAGACACACACAAGGTATGGACACGTATACGGAACCTAAACGACAACCGACACATAGCCTACCCCTGCTATGTACAACAAGAGACACACTGGAAGACCAGGCTGATACACTCGCACAACTCTTCCAACACGTGTCTTGTTCTACCCACCACACAAACAGTTTCATTAAACACAAAGCCTCAGCCGAAAAGAAGCATTTACATGACAGCGACAGATCTACCACATCCTATAATTCCGAGCTCTCGCTTCATGAGTTGACGGGTGCTCTGAGTACGTCTTAACCTTCTGCTCCAGGCACAGACATCACATAAACAATGATACAGCACTTACACGCATACACTCTTGTTACACTCGTTCACCCTTACAACAACATATTTTTTTCGGGGCGCATTCCAAATTCTTGGACGGAGACCCGAGTTGTAGCATTCTTCAAAGAAGAGAAGCACCCTTCCTCTCCGGCTAGCCATCGACCCATTGCCCTGACCAGCTTCCTGTGCTATCTTCTCGAGAAGATGATCATCAGAAGACTCGTGTACTTCTTGGAACACAACGGTCTTCTCGAGATCTGCAACGTTTGCTTCAGGGTGGGGTGATCTAAGAAGACAAATTTGTCACTCTTGAATCTTAAACAAACGATGCCTTCGTGCATAAACAATTTTGCCTTACAGTGTTTCTCTTCATCAAGCAAGCCTATGACACCGCTTGGCGGTACGGGATCCTTAGTGACATGTAGTCAATCGGTGTTGCGTGCAACATCTTGAACATCCTTTGTTATTATATGTCGAGAGTGACTATCGCATCAGGGTTGGTTGTGCACAGTCAAATGTTCACGTGCAAGGAAACGTCGTGACGAAAAGTGGAGTGTTGAGCTGCACTCTCTTCATAGTAAAGATGAACTCTCTTGGGAAGGCATTGCTACCTACAACATCCGTTTCCATGTATGTATATGACGTCAAGATATCCTTTAAATCGTGTAGCCTGTCCACCTGCGAACATCAAGTCCAGCTCGCCGTGAAAAAACTTGCTGGCTGGGCTGACAAGAATGGTTTTAATCTTAATCTCACAAATAGCTATTGTGATCTCTTCTCCAGGTGGCGTGGGGTCTACCCGGACCCAGACATCACTTTTACGAATATTCCGATTCCTGTGAACAAGGAGCACACGTTTTTAGGTATTTTATTCGACGAAAAGTTTACATTCATACCGCATGTTAGACCGTTCAAGTGCAAAGGCTCAAAAACAATGAATATTCTTATGGGCCTCTCACATCAATCTTATGGGGTCAAAAATACTCCTCTGGCGCCTTTAGACAGCCTTGGTGGGGTGTCAGCCCGACTAAGGCAGTGTCCCATATGGGTCGGCTACAAAAACAGCACTGAAAATGCTCGACCCAGTGCTGCATCTTGGCCATTGCCTCTTTTGTGGCGCGTTCCACACTAGCCCTGTCGAAAGTCTTTATGTCGAGTGCGGCAAACGTTGCCTAGGGCATCATCGGGAGTGTGTTGACCTGTTGTGTGCATCTAAGATCGTGTCTCTCACCAACCATCCTTTTAATCCCATCATGAACTATTCACAAATATACAGCTCTTTTGAACAGGCCATTTATTTGCTTACCATTCTACCTCAGAGTTAGGGAGGAGGCTTCTGCACTCAATGTCCCCCTTTCAACCACGCACAAGGCACCCATTCAGAATTTGATTCCACCACGGCCTCTTCGTCCTGTATCATGCGACCTGTCATTCACACTAGTAGAAAAAAATAGGGTACCCAGAAGCGCGATTCGGCAGCACTTACTCTTCCTGCAAGACAAATACAGGTGCACAGAATTCTATAGCGACGTGTCGAAAACTGGTTCTACTGTCTCTTGTGCAGCGCATGGACCTAATTTTAGACTTATCAAAACAATGAATTTTCATAGCAGTATTTACACGGCAGAAGTCTATGGCATTTTTCCAAGCCCATCGTGTACACAGACGGTCAGAGCGTTGTGCAGGCACTGTCATTAGGAAGGTCTTCTATAAACGATGTGATCAATGCTCTTTTAAAGGAGCAATTGACTCCATATGCCTCAAATCTTCAAATAACTATATGCTGGGTACCAGGGCACTGTGGAATCCCTGGCAATAAAACTGCCGATCAAATGGCTGGTGATGATGCTCTCATGGTTATAGTTGACATTACAACGGCACTTTACACCGACCTAAAGACAGACATCAGACGACAGCTTCGTGACACATTGCAATTACACTGGAATCAACAAACAGAAGACAAATTACCCCTATTAAACCCACAACTGGGACGCTACTAACTGACTCACACAACAGATACACTGAAGTCGCTCTGGCTAGGCTGCGGATATATCACACACAGGTAACGCACTCCCACCTTCTCACTGAATCTTAGCGATCCATGGGTAGCAGGTGTGGAAGGGACCTATCCGTAGTCAACATACTAATCACATGCAAGACACTTGACACAACACGACACAAACATTTCTCTCAATTATATAGACGACACATTCCTTTGCACCCATCATACTTTTTATCCGATGAACCAATGTTTTCTACTCAATGTGCTCTGAAGTTTTTAACGAAAGTAAAATTTCTGCAGCTTTTATCATATCACGTGTAATCATCCTGGTCCTATACACCAGCCTTCTCCATTGTGTTTTGAATTACATGACTGTTACTTTTAAACACAGGTTTTAGTATTTTGTCTCATCAACCAATAAATAACTTCTTCTTTGGCCCTCTTTCCCCATATGCGGCCTCGCGCCAAAAAAAACTCAACAATCATCATTGAATATAATTGCGATTTATCAAGGTAATATTTATTGAATTGTAGTGAAAATATGGTCATTACGTGCGTATCAAGGCACAAACCGACAGTAATAGTCCTCAAACTTTGTCTAAAGAAAATTATTGTTTGTGATATGTACAGAGCTGCTTTAAGGAACGTCCTTTTTCTAGTGCATTCTATTATCATAACTCTATTATGATATTTTCGCATTATCTAGTTGAAGTCGTTAGCTTTCGAAATGAGCTTTTATTTATAACGTAATTTTTTTGCCTGAAGGTATACACTGGTTCCCTTATATAAATATTGTAATTTGAATCGAAACCAAGAGTGTTCTTTTTTTAGAAAATGCCCCTGCCCTTGTTCCCATTTTGTTTATTTTGGATTGCACTACACCTGCGATATCTCTGCGTGTAGGGGAGCTGTCCTGAATTGTTTTCTTATAAATATGGTATGGTGCACTGCTTAAAATGAGTTATTGTAGCAGAGGACAAGGAGTTTTACACATGCCGTTAGTAAGAAGCAAAATGAAAATTTCTGTTTTTACAAAAATCTATCCACAAGACCGCGAGGGGAATAACAGCGAGAGGTATGGATAACTTATTGTTAAACTAGGATAAAAACGTTAGCTGTCCTAAACGTCAAGCTTCATTTTTGGTTTGTGCACATAAATAAGAATTACTGCATCTCACAATGGTAATTTATTTATTTTCGTGCAATTTTTGACTCGTTACTGAAGGTAGGTACATGACGCTAGCATGTAAAACGAAATGATTATTGAACATAAATTTCAAACTATTACAGGCGATAACTTTGCGCTTCTAGGATTCTACTCTGCCGTCAGAATGTTACGAAGGCTGTAACTAATCAGCCAGCAATGTCTAGTTAGGGCATCTTTCAGACTAAGTTAAATTATTAGGAAGTAGAAAACAAACGCAAAGTAAAAGCTTCGCGCACAGTGTGGCCTATGTTACCTGATAATACAGAAACCCGCTTCAGAAATCAAAGTGGTTGCAGCTATCTCGTGCAGTTAAACCCTTGTTGCGGGCTCTCAGTAGGGTATATATCAACTCTTCTTCTTTTCAATAGACTTTATTGACGATATAAACAAGTAGGCTCATCTGGCGTTATTTTAAAAAAACAGCCCCTCCTTTACGGGAAAGGGTCTGTCGAAACAATGTCATATCACCTGCGTCGCTATCGTTACAGTTTGGTGGTACCAGAAAAGTTTTATTTAGTTTTGTTTGCTATAAAGCCTTCTTGGTGCCCGTTTTGTGTGCTCTTTGCCCGGCTGTTTTTTGTAGCCCACGATGGTTACTGTACCGAACCAAAATTCTTTTGCATACAACTGCTTCTACATTACAACATGTTTGTAGCTAC
Source organism: Haemaphysalis longicornis (assembly GCF_048455015.1). Lineage (NCBI taxonomy): Eukaryota > Metazoa > Arthropoda > Arachnida > Ixodida > Ixodidae > Haemaphysalis > Haemaphysalis longicornis. Next base: position 205,835,127 of record NW_027526385.1, read on the forward strand.
AAAACATATAAGTGCAATGATGTACAGTTACGTTGTCATCGTAATGCGGAATTGTCGGGTTCTGGAGTGAATGAAACGGAAAATATATACTGTTAGACAGCCTGACCACGACTCTGTGCTCTTCAACACGTTACGAACATTTCCTCGTAATCGGTACATTATCATCAGTGCTAGCTCTCATGGCCCCGGCATCATCATCACCTGTACATAATCATCATCAGCACTTGATGGGGTCTTTCGTCCGAGTGTCCGAATAAACCGGTCACGCCCTCCATCGTCTTTCAAGTGGTGGAGGGTGCCTTTCGATCCCGCAGTCTACCTCTGCAGCGCCACTCCTGGAGCTCCGTTCGGGCCGCCGTCTGCCTGAGGAGACCATGCCCATGACGCTCGATCCAGCCAGCGCCACGACTACGCCTCCCCCGCAATGTTTTATCAGCCGCCAGCGAGATCCGCCCGACTTCGCTGGCCTTCGTGGGGATGATGTAGAAGAGTGGTTGGAGAACTTTGAAAGGGTCAGCGCATATAACGGGTGGGACGACAAGATAAAACGGCTGACTGTCGGCTTTTCCCTCACCGAGATCGCGAAGACGTGGTACCGCAATAACGCGGGGCGCCTACCCGATTGGACGACCTTTACAACCGAGATCCGCAAGATTTTTGGGACATCCGCAGCTCGCTCTGAGGACGCGAAAAAGAAACTGGAAGCGCACGTGCAACACCCGTGCGAAAGCTACACCTCTTATATCGAAGATGTTCTCTCACTGTGCCGGAAGGTCAACAAGGATATGTCAGAGTCGGACCGCGTACGCCAGATACTGAAAGGTATTAACCAGTTCGCTTTCACTGCGCTCGCCCTTCAGAACCCAAGAACCACTAGTTGCCAACGTCTTGACGATCTGCAGTCGATCCGCATTCAGCAGGATACATCGGCCACGCGCTTAGGCGACGAAGACCTTCGCGTGCTTATAAGGCAGCTGATTCGGGAGGAGCTTGACGGCCGAGCCTCCATGTGTGTTTCTGCTCCTGCTCACCACTCAGCAAGCACCAATCTTCGACAGATAATCAAGGAGGAGCTTGCCTGTGTACCTGGTCGGTCAGTGCCTGATCTTGCCGCCCCTTATGCCGTACCGTCCTATTCGGAAGTCGCTGGAAGGCCGCCCCTGCCCATGGTCCCGGTTACCTCGCACCCTCTGCCCGGATATGTGGCAACGATCAACCATGCCATTCGGCCGCAGCCTTACTATCGCACGTGGGGACCGCCAAGCCCCGAGCGCCCACCTAACCGGCCAGTGTGTTTCTACTGCGGAATTCGCGGCCACATTGCTCGGTTCTGTCGCAGGCGTGCACAGGATGAACGGCGTGGCTACGACACCTACGAGCGCGACGTAACGAGCCCTCGTTATGGATATCGCCAGCGAGGCTACCAATCTCCGACCCGCCAGACTCCTCCCCCAGCCGATTCCCCAGGGATACAACGCAAGTCACGTGATCAACGACGCTGCTCTCCTTCGCCTTTCCGCCGATCTGTATCGCCGCTTCGCCCCGTCGTGCACGACAGTGCTCGTCTCTCGGAAAACTAAGCCATGCAGTTTTTGGAGGGGAAATTGCATACAGGGAAAAGATAAAAACTCCTCCAAAGCATCCCTCGAACATTTTGTGTGTATTCGTCGAAGGCATCCGCATCGAAGCGTTGGTGGACACTGGTGCAAGCGTCTCAATTATTCATGCTGATCTGTGCAAAAGGTTACGCAAGGTGAGAACACCGTTTATAGGTCCCTCATTACGTGGCGCAAATGAGGCACGCATCGATCCTTCTGCATTATGTACAGTGCGCGTCTCCATTGAAGGAATTTGTCATCATCTCCAGTGTTCCGTGCTCTCCACGTGTCCATACGACCTAATTCTTGGCTGGGACTTTCTTTCATCGACGTCCGCTGTCATTTGTTGTCGAACTCCTGCTATTAGCATCACAGATACTCATCATTCAACTGTTTCCCCGACAGAGCCGATTTCTTTGGTGCTGACGACCGATCACGTAGTACCCTCCCGTTGTGAGCACATCCTTTCAGTTTCTGCTAGCACTATACTTGACGGTGATGTCCTGGTCGTTCCCTGCAGCCGCCTCCTTTCCCGTGGACTTGCTGTTGCCGCGTGTCTCGTTCGTTTTTGCGAAGGGCAAGCTCTTATACCTGTGCAAAACACCACCGAAGAAGACGTTCTGCTTCCGCAAGGATCCACAATTGCATCTGTCTCCGATGTCGAGGTGACCATTCTGCCTTCGCGTTCCCGTCCCCTTACATGCCTGGCTTCAGCTACTACGTCCTCGAAGCCTTCTCTTGCAGTCACCGTCAGACCGGACCTCACAGAGTCACAGAAATTATCAGTATTGGAGCTTTTAAATAAGCACCGTGCATCGTGCGACTCCTACTCAACCGTTCTTCCCCACACAACCACGGCCACGCATCGCATCGAAACCGAAGGGTTGTCTATTGTTCGCCGTCGCCCGTATCGCGTATCCTCATGAGAAAGGCAAGTCATCGAGGAAAATGTGGCTGACATGCTGAAACGCAATGTTATCCGGCCTTCATGTAGTCCTTGGTCGTCCCCGGTCGTGCTGGTCGAGAAGAAAGATGGCACCGTGCACTTTTGCGTTGACTATCGTGCCCTCAACAAGATTACCAGAAAGGATGTATATCCCATGCCACGCATAGACGACGCTCTGGACTGCCTTCAAGGAGCCGAATACTTTTCGAGCCTTGACTTGCGTTCTGGCTATTGGCAGATCCCGATGCATGAGTCCGACAAAGAAAAGACCGCGTTTGCAACTCCCGATGGCCTATACGAATTTAATGTCATGCCATTCCGGTTGTGCAACGCTCCGGCGACATTTGAACGCATGATGGATTCGGTGCTCAGAGGATTGAAATGGAAGACCTGTTTCTGCTACCTGGACGACGTCGTTGTCTTCTCGTCGACGTTTACAGAACATCTTAAGCGTCTGAACGAGGTACTCACATGCATTTCTAACGCCGGACTTCAACTCAACTAAAAAAAATGCCGCTTTGCTACCAAAACCATCAAGGTGCTTGGCCATGTCGTTAGTAAAGATGGCATCAGACCCGATCCTGAGAAAATCGCTGCCGTTGTCAGCTTTCCTCGTCCCCATCAACAAAAAGACCTCCGTAGTTTTCACGGGTTGGCTTCGTATTTTCGCCGCTTTTTCCGGAATTTTGCCACCATTGCGTCCCCAATGAACCATCTCCTACAGTCTGGCGCCCAGTACGTTTGGTCCGATGACTGTCAACGTGCTTTTGACGATCTGAAAGCCGCCCTAACGTCTGTTCCGGTGCTCTGCCACTTTGACGAAACAAAGCCCACTATACTCCACATGGATGCTAGTGGCCATGGCATTGGCGGTGTTCTTCTCCAAAGTGATGATAAACTTCGGGAGAGGGTCGTCGCCTACGCAAGCCGGTCGTTGACACCTGCAGAGAAGAATTACACCATAACTGAACAGGAGTGCCTTGCCATCGTTTGGGCTGTTCAGAAATTTCGCTCTTACCTTCATGGCCGTCATTTTACAGTGGCGACCGACCATCATGCGCTATGCTGGTTGTCCACCATGAAAAACCTTTCTGGACGCCTTGGCCGCTGGGTTCTCCGCCTCCAGCAGTGCGATTTTTCCGTGGTGTATAAGTCAGGGAAGAAGCACATGGACGCCGATGCTCTCTCTCGTTGCCCATTGTCCTCTTTATCTTACGATGCGCAGGAGCCTGCCGATAACACACTTTGTTTGGCGCCCGTTATCTCCTCAAACATTAGAGAGTTTTAGCTAACCGTTTTCGACGGTCCGCTCCGGTATCGGCGGCACGGTCAGCGCAACCGGAGCCAATGCCGTTCGCGCCAACCGGGCCAGGCATGCGCAATGACGCTCCCGCTTGCTATCGGAGCGGAGCGGACCGTGAAAAGCGGTCAGCTAAAACTCGCTATTGAGGGACGCGACGATTTGCCGTCGCTGCAACGCGCAGACGCATATTGTGGCCCCATCATTGATTATCTCGACGGTCGTTTAACACCTCCAAACAGCCGTGCGCATCGCCAACTCAGTAAGTTCAAACTATTTCATGGCGTTCTTTACCAGCAAAATTACCATCCAAATGGCAGAAAATGGGTCCCCGTTGTGCCTCGTACACTGCGGCGCCCTATTCTCGAAGCCTACCACGATGCAGCTACCGCTGGGCACCTTGGTTTTGCAAAAACGTACGAGCGAATAGGTAGTCTCTACTTTTGGCCTGGCCTGTTCACTTCTGTTGCCAAATACGTTCGCTGGTGCGCCTCCTGCCAGCACCGCAAGCGCTCAACTACTCCTCCTGCCGGACTACTTCAACCTCTCCCTTGTCCGTCAGAGCCTTTCGGGACCGTCGGCATCGATTTGTTCGCACCACTACCTCCAACGCCATCTGGATACCGTTGGATAGTTACGGCTGTAGACCATCTGACACGATACGCTGAAACAGCACCCATTCGCTCTGGAACGGCTGCTGAAGTCGCTCAAATTATACTGCACAACCCTATTTTGAGCCATGGCGCGCCACGCGTCCTCCTCAGCGATCGCGGCAGGGCTTTTCTGTCCGCTGTAGTCGAAGAGCTTCTGCGTGCCTCCAAGACCGTGCACAAGATAACGTCCAGCTACCATCCCCAGACGAATGGATTAACAGAGAGATTCCATCGAACCCTCGCGGACATGCTCTCGATGTACATCAGCCCTGATCATCGCAACTGGGATACCATCCTGCCATTTGTGACTGTTGCGTACAATACTGCAACGCAAAAAACGACTGGATACTCACCATTCTTCCTAGTATTTGGCCGCTCTCCCTCTATTACCTTCGAGTCGACTTTCTTCTATGCTCCTGTCCCCTCTGAAATGTCATCCCGGGAGCAGTACGTTTCACGGCTCGCCCACTGCCGCGAACTCGCGCGAAGTCGAACCGAAAGTCAACAACAAGAACGCAAAGCTCGCTACGACGTCGCACATCGCTCTGTTCAATTTCGGCCAGGTGATGAAGTATTGTTATGGACCCCTGTTCGTGTACCCGGTCTGTGCGAGAAATTCCTTCATCGCTTTCTTGGTTCCTACAAAATCACAGAACAGACTTCGCCAGTTAATTACCGTGTGACGCCAGTTGAACAGTCGTCAGATCGGCGCCGCCGTGGTACTGAAATCGTACACGTGTCTCGCCTCAAGCCGTTCAACCGCAGGACAGAACAATCAGCCGCGGCCAGGTGGCCGCTTCCGGCCGCGGAGGGGTAATTATGTGAGACAGCCTGACCACGACTCTGTGCTCTTCAACACGTTACGAACATTTCCTCGTAATCGGTACTTTATCATCAGTGCTAGCTCTCATGGCCCCGGCATCATCATCTCCTGTACATAATCATCATCAGCACTTGCTGGGGTCTTTCGTCCGAGTGTCCGAATAAACCGGTCACGCTTTCCATCGTCTCTCAATACTTTGGCAGTTGAAATAAGAGTTTTGCAAAAAAGCACCAAAACATCTTATGTGGCTCACACGTTTTCCGAATAAAATTGGTTCATCTTCAGTCGTCAATAATTGTGATACGAAAACACGCTTAGCTTGGGGATCCCGCATTTTTTCCGCGATGACGTAAGCAATGTAATATTCTGTTTTCAATTTGGGCAAGACCTCTATAGTGATTAGTTGTAGGGAGTGGTAAATGGATAAATACACACTTTTAGACATTGTTTCTCAGAGAACCGCTGCTCCGTTTGCCTCAAGCTTTGCGCGAATATTTTATTTTGTGTTTTATTTGTTTAATACCAAAAGCAGGAATGGTGCTCAACCGGCTTCCCTATTCAAATACACAAGAACCGTCGTTTCAATTTACGAACTTAAGCGTTTTCTTGGCAACCTTGACTACGCGTGAAACGTGGCGGCAGCTCACTTATGAACCACAAAACAGCGTATGCGCTACAAACCCGCCTTGAACCACCAAATTGAGATTGCTGCCGAATGCACAATGCGGCACCTCTCTACAAGTGTGGTTAAAATATCCAGCGGTGCACGCAGGTTTCAATAGTCCAGTAGGCCGAAATCTTTTCTAAGTTGCTTTTTTTTCAAATTAGCAAATAATCCATGTTATTCCTACTGTTATGAATAAATAAAATAAATATTCAAACGTCGTTTACGCGTAGTAACAGCGTTAACAACACGAGACAAAGACCAGAGGGCACAAACACAGCGCTTACTTACAACTGAGTTTTATTGCTTATCCCAGTAGTTTTTATACACAATTGGGCAAAAAACAACAAAAAGAAAAAAAGAAGGAAACAATAAATTAACACGTGAACATTTCAGAGGGCGTCAGCGTTCCATCATACTGACTTGACGTTTCTTACCACTCTAATAAACTTACGGAGCAAGATGTACTATGAACACAATGCACACTCCCTTTTTTTATCCGAAAGAGCAGTTTGGAAACTAAAGAAAGATTAACGGTGTGGGACTTACTGCTCCAAGAATCTTCACACTTTGTCTTTGAGGGCAATAGAAGGGGTGCTTGCGTATTGGGCACCTAATTTGTTATTTCCGTGGCCTCTAAAATTTCTTGCACGATTTTGTTGCCATGCTCCCCTATCAAAATGCTCTGGTGCAAAAGTGGCTGGCATTTGCTATGGCAATCAACACAATGCCGGGCGAGATGACCACTGTACGTTTTTGAAATGTTTTATTGGTATTCCCTCCGTCTGTCATTTAAGCATCGGCCCGTTTGGCTGACGTAATTATTGCCGCACCAAAAAAATCGCGCCAATCCACCCCATGAATATGGTTAGAAAGCAAAGCTGTAAACGGCAACCATAACGATTACCAATGCGACGTCACTTAAATTCACTCACATCGCTCTACAAATAGCAAATCAAGAGAGAAGTGAAATGCATTTAACCACACCATTTATAACTTCAAAGAGATATTCTTGTTAAGGGTAAATCAATGCATGAAGCATGAACGCCGTTTGGTTGAGTTGAATTGGTGTAGCACAAGAGTGAAAACTTCTTTTATAAAATTAAAGTAAGCTCCAACACGGTGTTAGATGATCTCTTTTCTCCATCTCGTCGCCTCCTTCCCCGGCGCCAAGATTTGCGGCATAGAAGGAGGAGGAGGAAGAAATACTTCGGTTCAGATTTCTGAACGGCCCAGAGTGCAGCCCTGTGGAGTGATTCCTTCTTCTGTGGGGCCCATATGCAGCCCGCGCGGCCTGTGGTCTGTCCACCCGCTGAAGCTGGGTAGGTAGAGAGGACCTGGACAGCAGCATCTCCAGTTTTTCTGGTTAGGTAGGTGACGGAAAGAGAGGAGGGTGCTCAGAGCTAAAGTAGCGCACCCCGATTATGGGGCATAGTGTTCCTACTTCTGAGCAAAATTTACATTCAACGTCGTAGGAATTCGGATACATTAATTGAAGACGCGTAGGCTTTGGGAAGGGGCCCGGATTGTATGAGCCGTAGGGTAGTGTGTTGTTCTCTGGAAAGGTCAGGGTAAGGCGATGGTACGGTCTGTCCCAGAAGGCAATAATGCTGGGTTATCTCCCTCAACTTGACAAGCGGGTGACTGTCCTCGTGCAGCTCCGTAGCACGGGAGGTAAAAGCGCAGGCTTGTTGGCTGGGCGTATTTCTTGCCCGCCATTGAAGCGTGAGAGGGTGTCCAGATGAGCTGAATGGAACCGTTTGGGGAGTGGGTTTATAGCACGCGCTGTGCAGGTAACGACACCCAACCCTACTGGTAATTCCATTAGGCTTGCTGGGAATCGATGAATACTCTCCAAACCCCTGGTTGAGCGAGAGCCAAGGTGACGGCTGCCTCTTCTGCTGCCGTCATTTCTTGGGTATTAAGCGAGGTACACGATTGAAGGTTGGTTCTGCAGGTTGCCACGATGATGGCGTATTGCTGCTCTCGATGTTTGGAGGCGTCTGTGTAGATAACTGCATGATCCCCACCGAGGGTGGTGTTTAGTGCTTGAGCCCGTGCTTTTCGGTGACCCTCGTCATGTGAGGGGATCATATTTCTAAACAAAGAGAGCATACTTATTTTTGTCGCCAAGAATCTGGGAGTAAGTCAAGCGGATTGACATTCTGGGATGGCCTGCCAATCTGGTGAAACATGCGGTTACCCATCGCAGTTCTGACTCAGACCTTCAGGTTAGAATGATGGCCTTCTATCAGCTCTTCCACCGTGTTGTGGAGCCCCGTGCTAAGCACCCTCTGTGTGGACGCACTCATCAGAAGACCAATGGCCTGCTCGACCGCATTTTTAATCATTACATAAAGCATCTCTATGTCTTCCTTGCCGAGAAGAAAAACGGGTTTACGTAAATAACTGTCGAGAGGATAAAAGCTTCAAATAATCGATAGGTACCAGATTCTATTAGACCTCTCTTCTTGGTGGCAACTGGCCTGATCATGTGTATGATTTGATTATTGCTGTTTTTGAGGCGCAGAAAGTAGACGTAACTATAGGTCTTAGCCTCGAGATGTAGGCCCAGGATCTTGATGCTGGTGCTTGAGTGATGGCCTGGTCATCAAGAAGTATTTGAATGTATTCCTTGTTTTGGTGTTAGGGCGGACGACCAGGAGCTGTGATTGTTTATGTGAAAACTGGAGGCGACAGGCCTTAGCACATTGGCCTACTAGAAGTGTGATGCCATGCATTGGTGTGAGCTCACTTTATTTTTTGTAACTCTTAGCCCGTGAGCAAGGTGCGCCCAGAGCCGGTAGACGGGCGTGAGTGGTCGCGCGACGCTTTCATGTGCCATTCAGCGAGAACGCAGGGGGTAAACCCGTAGATGTGCTTGGTGAATACACCACCTGTCTTCCCAGTCTTCGCGTGGGCTCGTAGGTAAATCGGTAAGACAACGGGCTCTCGCTTTGTCAGTTTATTAGTTCAAGCTTCGATTCCGGGCGGTGCCCGTAAATTCTTTTATTTGTTCGCTGGAGTTTTCTGGTGACACCAACGGTCGCGAAAGAACCCTTGAGGCGTAGAGGTAAAAAGCTTTGCTTTAAAAGGCACGGGATAAACAACTTTTCCGTGCAGGCAAGAAACTTTCTTTGATGCTTCGTTGTACACTTGTTACGCATACTTAGACCAGAGTTTACTTTACGACGCATTTGTAACAGTTTCAGCGGAGCTGAAAACACCACTCACGCTTACGCTCTCTCAAATGTTCACGCGTTCTTTTGGGTTTCTTTCTCTTTTTTTCTGGACATGCCGGACATGCTACGCACCGGACATGATAAAACCTGACATGCTACGTACCCGTGGCGGTAGAAACACATACTGTGCCGTTTTCCAGAGTGTGACGTATTTTACCGTTCGCTCTACTTCGTTAACGCCTTACCCCTAGCTAACTTCTCAGCTCTGTTTGTTGTGCGTATTTTGCCCTAGGTTTGAGTATTAAAATATTATAGTTCGGTTTACAAATTTAATCTCTCATAGCTATTGCTAAAATCTGACAACAACCACGTATTTGCGGAAGAATAGAATTAAATAACTTTATTCTGAAGTTCATTTTCGTCGCATTCGTTCAATGCACTCACATTGCCGTAGCTAAACAGCTATTCTGGAAAGTTGCCTCCGCGAAAGCCCGCGAAGACAAGTACTAAAGCTCTTTCTCGTAAACCATGTGTATTGCAGAGTCACTCACGCACTTGACATAAAATACCACCTCTTTCAGCTGAAAACCACACAAACGAAAGCGTCGCAGGAGCCCCAAAAATGCCGGCGAAGCCCTTCTGTACTGGCCTAATTTCGAAGGAAGCAAGGAAATGCTTAAGGACGTCGGTGATAAAGTCTTCGGAGACGTTTTCATGCAAATATAAAGCGGTTGGAAAGAGAGCTCGCCAATGCCAGCCTTGGGCTGGTAGAGGTAGAGAAAAACTTCTCAACCGCTGGGAAAAGTGCCTCGCTTCTGTATGGGGTCATTTCAAAATTTGGCGGATACGTTTAGAGTAGACCATTCAAAGTTGTGACAGACTTCAATGCGCTGTATTGGCTCGCCAATTTAACGGCCCGTCAGGGATTTTCGGGTGGCGGATCCTGCGCCACCAACAATTCGCCATGGCGTTTTTATATGTCCATAGTTAAACATTTTGGCACCGAATACTTGTCTCGGGCCTATGTCCACCCTCTGGAAAAATACTAAGATAAAGACGACACATTCATCAGGGTCGTGAGGGCGAGCCACGTGGCCGCCCAGCAGCTGAGCTACTCGAGTTACGCGCCATGATTGACTATCACCAAGGACGCACCATCACCGTACCAAGGGTCATCAGACGCAGATTTCCTGCATTCAAAAGAGATCATCTTCTTTTCATCTCTTCAGACTTAGGTGACGAAATTTTGGAATCATGCCACGCCAAACTGTCTCCCAGACATCTCGGCACAGCAAGGCCTGTCGGAAAAATCAAGGCTAAGTAATACTGGCTCCACGTTACATATCATGTATTTCCCTAAGTCCGGAGCTGCCGCCACTGCCAGCAACAAAAAACGCTACCGACGATACCCGGCGGATTCCTGTAGACGGTCGCTGTCCCATCAAGGCCTTTCAAATATATCTCAATAGACGTTCTGGGCCTGTTTCCTTCGTCACTAGCCAAAAACAACTGCGTTTCCCTAGCGACAGATTACATGACGTGCTGCGCAGAGACCACTCCACTTCCTATGGGAACTGCACAAGAACTTGGAAACATCTTTATCCACCAAATTATGCTAGGGCACAAAGCCACGCAAGTACCAATGACGGACCCCGGTAAGGCATTCACTGCGGAGCACATGCAAGCAGTTTTATTATAGAGTAACGTGCATTACCGAATAATTACGGCGCACAACTGTAGTCAACCTAAATTACGGAACGCATGCATAAGGCAGTCGCTCATATGCTGCAAATGCCCGTTGATAAATATCATGAAGGCACTGGGAAGACAGAGTGACGAATACTGCTCCTGCGTGCGAGAGCGTGCTGCTTCTATTCTTCACTAAACGTGCTCTCTTCAATGCCCTCACTAAACTTGCTCATCAGAATAAGTGGTGCCGTGACCACGATCCTACCTCCCCGCCCACAGGGATCGTAAGCCTGCGAATGTGCAGCAGCGAAAGAAACTGCTGCGGAGCACCGCACTGACGTCCATGACGCCCCGAAACCAAACTTTCCAACAGAGGCATCAGAACGGTTAAAGAGTAAGGCGTCAATATTGGCCGCAAAGGAATCAGCAAAGAAGAAAAAACAAAACAAAATGCCGGCACTTCGGTGCAAAATCATGCACGTTATCTATGCAGCCAAGCAACAAATTGATCAAGGACCTCTCAGAGAACAGGTATTCGCAACTCAAGCGCAGAATAAAAAAATCGGCGAAATCATCACCAACACGAAACTGCAAATGGAAGAGTATCAGTCTCAGGAAACAAGATGTCAAATTTCACAGAATAATTACTACACCTTGAAAATAATTGCCATCATGTCAACTATCCAGTTTATACCTCCTGTACAAATGAACTTGAACAGCAGCGCAACGTGGCTGTGGCCCCAAGTACAGCGCAAAACGCAGCGCATCTAGTTACACTCCCGAAGCTGGAAATGACGAAGTTCGGCGAAAGAGCTTTTTACTTGCACAGATTCTTTGCTCAGTATGCGTCAGCAGTTCAGCTTAGACATAACCTGCCCAGAGGTCAAAAGTTCTGTAATTTTTAGCATCTCCCATTGGTAAAGCAGCCACTGCTATAGGAGGACTTCAATACTCCGCAGAATAAAATTACGATAAAAGTATATATTACTTAAATGCGTGTTGGGAAATCGAGCTGCACATGAGTGAGATGTAAAACTTAGAGAAATTAGGTTAGCCACAAAAAACTCACGACCTCCACAGGTTTGTTCATAGAGTGCAGATCAAAGCAGTGGCACTGAAATGAATGAATATGAAACCCGATAGTTACGCACCATTGTTGTTGGCAGGTTTGTAAAGAGCATTCCACGGTAGTTATCCGCGCAGTTCAGTGAAAATAAGAGATAATACGCAGCTCAGCCGTGGGTTTTAACGCCCGACCAACTGGACAAAGAACACTGCAGGGAAAAGATAAGCGGATGACATTTTCACGAGAGGAGTTAAGCTTTTGGCAAGTCACGCAGCGTGAACTGGAGATAACAGCTGAAAATTTAACAGACAGCATCATGAGCGGCGCATAACTTGAAGCTTCAAAAGCACAGTGCATACAATATGCCTTTTCTGCAAGCAGAAAAACCGTGCGACTGAGGAATATTGTGAGAGTATTGCAATGACTGAAAAGAGGCCATTCTTACAAGAAAATTACTTAAGTCTTCAATTGCAGGCTTCCGAATCCCAACGCGCGGGTCAGGAGGGACCGCTTGAACTCCAAGAAATGCTAGAGGTGATTTGTATGACTTTGTGTACAACAGTGGGGCAAGGAAACCTGGTGCAGGTTGAAGCTCCGCAAGCAAAGGCCACGACGTCTACTTCGTGCATCACTGAAAGTGCAGAGCATAGTTCTTTGATTTTGCAGATGGCTCTAGCATCGGTAGTGGTCAGACGTCTCGCCGACATTTCCTCTTGCTTTTGGACAGCGGAAATCAGTGGTCATTTGTTGAAACTGAATTGCCAAATCAAATAGGTGCAAAGGTAACACAACAGAAAAAGCTGACAATCGTGGCTCTCGGAGGAAACATGATAATCAAATACTTGCCCGTATTTCAAAGCACTATAGCTCCCCAAGACAATCAAACACCATAACTAATCGAAGATATACAGGTCGACTTGATATCGCCCCGTAGAGTGTCTGTTCTTAATCAAAACATCAACAAAAAATAGAACTGCAGCTACATGTAGCGGAAGAAAGGACCAAAACAATAAAAAAATGAAACTGCAGCTACGTGTAGCGGAAGAAAGAACCAACATAGTCGCAACAAAAGCAATAGGACTAGTAGTAGGATCCGATTTTCATTGGGCGTTGTTTACTGCTAGAACACATCGACTAGAAAAAACACCGATGGCAGTCGAACAACTTTCGGTTCGGTTGTTCAAGTTCCTTCATGGAAAAGTAAAACCACACTAACGTAAACGCAAACGTTAATATTACTGAAATTTAAAATTACGCAAGCAGAACTTACGCAAATACTGGAGCCTTGAGTCAACTGGCATCAGAAACACAAGTTGCAATACTCAAGAAAGTGAAACCGTACAAGAATTTCAGTGGAAGATAGAGCAGCGAAATAACCCCTATCAAGTCCGCTTGTCGTGGAGGGAGAACGTTGATCAGCATACAACCAAAAAATACGCCATAAAAAGACTCTTCTAATTGACTAAACGGTTAGGGAAAATTACGCCCACCTCCCCTCACGGGAACGTTCTATTGGCGTTTTCCATTTTATTGATTACTCTTACAGCAGGGATTCTCACGTGAAGGGGAGGTGGGCGCAATTTTCTATTTTCACAATGCAATACACATGCAGTACACGTATGCCCAGGTACGGCCTTTTTTGCAGACGAGAATGAGTGCCTTGTTGTCCGTAAAGTGCACAGTTAGGAGCTCGACGATTGCATCAAGCAATCGTCGAGTACTGCAAGAGAGTGCAAGCGTAACGCGGACAACCGTCGACTGAGACCGTCGGAGCGTGACAGGCCGCTTTATATTCACAGCGCCCGATGGAGTGGAGAGCGCGGAGAGAGGGAGTACTGCACATGTGAATCGCGCAGCGCAGAGCACAGCGCCGCCCACCGGCAAATAGCAACGGAGTGAGAGCGCGCTGCGCCAACCCGCCGCTGTTTTGGAGAGAGCGTTCGCTATCGGAGAGAGGAGAGGAGGAAAGGCGCAGCTATGCGGACAACGCCGGACAGACGCAGGAAGGACAGAGGGGCGAGCATGAGATGCGCTGCATCTACAAAAACGAAGCCATGCTGCGCCGTTATGACTATACAATCTCAGAATATGTGACATTCAGATTCGCAGAAAAGGTTCAAAAATAGGCGGAACCGCTCATTTAACAATGTAACTACGTGCCACAACTCGCGTTTTTTGTTAGGAACGAGTCACTAAAAATTTTCGTGTAGTATTCGATGCGTCTTAACACATGCAGAAGGGTATACCGTTAACCAACAACATTGAGGCAGCACCTAACTTCACCGAGGACTTGCTGTTGTGGCTCACCAATTTCCCCAAAGAAAGGTGGCACTAGTACGAGTTGTCGAGTATGCATTCCTACAAACTTCTGTCCATGAAAAGGAATGAGAAATCTACCCGTAACACCCGTTAGAGCTGGGGGAACAGATAACATCAAGCGTACATAAAGGGAATAGGAGCCACTGTTAAGACCAAGACACTCCACGCGAATCCACTGTCGATGGGAGATGTGGTGCTAATTGAAGTCTGCGGTCAGGACGCGCTTCGAAAAATATGCAGAAAACTACTCTGGACGCGACGGAGTTCGAGGGGTTTCTTACCTCGTTCACACGGGCAACTCATAACTCAGAAGTTCGGCTAACCCCATCTATTCTTTGGAGGGCTGCTTTAAATGACAGGTCAAAGCACCGCACCATGCAAGTTGGCCAGGAGGAGCTCGTTAAATATCGCCATCAAGGCGATTGAGGAGGAAGAGCGATGAAGGCTGCTCCTTAGAGCGAGCGCGTGCTGCTTCTACTTCTGCATTGTCTTGTTACCTGCCGCCTAGGAGGTCTCCTCGCGCCGCCAATCAGTGAATACATCTTCTTCTTAGCTCTGTGATTTCAACGACTCGCACAAAGTTTTTCGTGACTCTATCTAGTTTTCGCGCCGCTATGTCACAGTTCTTTAGGAGCTATTCTTGATAGAGTGTGTGAAGATGTCTATGGCCGGCAGCCTGCCTCCGCCTTCGACCAGCGCATCGGCCACGCGTGAGCAAATTATACATCGTTAGTCGAAGAGTTTAGGGTGTTGCCGGGGCCTTGGGAGGCTTATGGCCATGTGCGGGGAGAGTAGTCAGCAGCTGCAGTGTGCCCAGCAATTTGTGGGGATGCTGCAAGACAAGCCCGCACACCTCCTCGTGTAGGTAATCGCCGCGCAACCCGCCGAGTCGACCCAGGTTAATGCCGGTGCGTCTGCTGCCTTAACACCCTCATGGTGCTGGGAACTCTTTGTAGGACGACCCCGCCGCAACCGAGAAGGAGCCAATGGATGAGACGGCGTACTTGAAGCGGCAGCGGGACATCTCGGATGGCTCGGATGACGAGCCCCCGCACGGGGCAACTTGAGTAATATTGTTGACGGCATTGGCGACACTGCGCACCTCGAGCCCCCATTAGGAAGCTGTAACCAACTGTGGTGATGAGTTTTAAGGCAAAGGGTAAAAACATCAAACGGTGGCCATCAAAGCCCATGCCTTACACTCCGGTAGATGGGCTCCCTGCCTGGTAAACAGACAGGGAGCTCCGGGACCCTCTTGGTATCAGCGTAACCCGAACAAAGAAAGTCGCCTTGTCCCCTGATTTTCCCCATGCCATATGATAAATCGACAACCCCCTCCATGCATGATCGTGCACTGAAAAGGGTCCGCGCCGAAGTAGTTTTCCCCCCCTTTTCCGGACACAAACCTCTGAAACCAGACAACAACCCAGGCTATTTGATAGTTGCATATGTTGAAAATTCCAAGCCTCTTTCTTCACAATTTGTATTCCTTGCATCTATGTTTCTCGAAGCGATACATTGCTAAAAAACTAAGAACTGGGAATATCTTAGTTGGGGCAACACGCAGCAGCAAGCCACGACTCTCATTAGCCACACCAGCATGGCAGACATGGATATCTGAGTCCCACTTCACCGTACTCTCAACAGCTCCCACGATGTGATATCTGAGCCAGATCTCTTTACCTAAACAGACCGTTCTGCTCGAAGGTATAAAATACCAAGGCATGAAAGCAGCAAGGGGCATTGTCATTAGAAGAGATAACAATGAAATAGCCACCAAACACCTGATACTCACTTTTGACCACTGCACACTGCCCGAGCCTGTCAACGGAGGTTCCATCCGATGGTGCGTCTAGCTGTACATCCAGAAACCGCGGTGCTGTTTTAAGTGCCAGCGGTTCGGGCATGGTAATAACGTCGGTCGCGACAGAGCAACATGTGCTAAATGCGCCCAGCATGATTATTTATCCAACACCTGCACTGCACCAACTTCCCCTGCCCCAACTGCCACGGTCCACACGCGGCATACTCTCTCACATTTGAAAAGTTTCAATTAGAGAAAAAAAATTATTAACGTAAAGGTAACAGAAAACATTACCTTTTCAGAGGGGCGGAAGATGAGCGCCTGTTTCCCTCTGGAGAGGTACGTCGACGCGGCTCCCCGGGGAGCGGAGTGGCAACTGGTTCCGGCGGGGTCCCACTACCCAAGTCAGAACGGGTCCCGCCGGAGCCCTCCTCGGGTTTCCTCCGGCGGCCCTTCCGGACACAAAAGCGCTCACTGAGCCAGCTGCGCCTGAGGTGGCAAACAGGTCTCGTGGGAGTGATGCTGCATCCTCCACTTCCGCTCCACCGTCGCAAAGCACAAGCGAGGGCACGCTGGAGATGGAGACGGAAGAAGCAGCGGCTGCTCCCACCCCCACCCCACCACCCGCGCCGTACGAGCCGTCCCGGAAACCACCGACGGTTGTGGGCCAGGAAACGCACGCCATAAGGGTCCCCGGCAGGGAGCCAAGAACACTCAGGCACTCCGAGGACACACGTGGACGGAATGGACGTAGGGCCGTTCTGGTTTGCGGCGCACCGCAAAGAGCGCGCCCAGACGCTAAAGCCTCCCGACAAGCCAAAAAAGACGAGAGTGACCGCCAAGAAAGACGACACATAAACATACACAGTCCAGTAGCTCTTACACTAAATAATGGGAAGAGAAAATGTTATGCAATGTAACCGCCGCAGACTCTAAAAACCTTGACGATGTGTACAAGATACTGCACTCGAATCAGCCAAGTGTCATGTATCTTAAGAAACACAACTAAACTAAAACACACAAAATATTTGAATAGATACATAGTATTTATAAAGGAAAGAGATGGCGGTGGTATATCTTCAGGACGTGTGGCAATCATTGCTCGGAAACCGTTGGCGTGTCCCACCATCCAATAACAGACGGTCCTTGAGAATATTGTCATTACAACCATATTCTTCAAAAGGCTTATAACAGTATGCCCTATCTACATTGTCCTGATTTCCGGCTTTGGAGCTCCGATTTTGAGGGCCTTGTAGATCAGCCACTCAAACCTTTTGTGCTTATTGGCCATCTGAATGCCCTGAACTCTCTGAGGGGATTCTCCCACGCGGATACTCGAGGTCGCCTCGTCGGGAAATTCCTTACGTCGTCAGGAACATGGCTGTTAAACAAAAACAAGCCGATACAAGCCCTTATAATGCAATATAAAGCACAACACATACTCATATCTTGACTTGTCTATTGGTTCTACAGTTTTCTTTCTTTGTCTTGAGTGGGGCAAGGGCAAAGACCCATGTGGTAATGACAACTTCCCCACTACAGTAAGATGTATAGGTAACCACTGAAGCAGTCCATCTTCCCACAAGAGCTTTAATGAAGAAAGAGCAAACTGTTATACATTTGCAGAAACATATAAAGTACCCCACACATTCATAAAGCACCTACACGTGTAGGAAGCACCCTAACTTATGACAGCGCACATCGTCGACGACGCTGAAATGTCCATTCCCCACGCTTCTAGTAACCCCGCCCAACAAAAGGAGGCCGTGTGGAATGAGGACTAGAGGCGGGTGCGAGAGGTCGAGAACAAAGGGTGGGTGGTCCTTCGCCAGTACCCCACGTCAGATAATCTCACTTCTTTTAAGCGGGCAAAGGCTTTTGTGAAGCGAGTTCGTCGTGAGGCAAAAAGGGAGAGTTGGTGCACCTTCCTCACTCTCATCAACTCATATACAGACACACACAAAGTCTGGACACGAATACGAAATCTAAAAGTACAACACAGACACAGGCTGCCCCTGGTTAGTACAAAAGCGGACACACTGGAAGATCAGGCCAACACACTGGCACAAACTTCCAGCACGTGTATAGTTAGGCACACTACACGAACGCATTCGTGAAGCGTAAAGACTTGTGAAAAGTACCTAAGCGACAACAACAAATCACAGACTTTTTACACACTCCCTGTTTTCACTACGTGAGCTGAGGAGTGCTATGAGCAGGTGCAAACCCTCGGCTCCGGGCCCCCATAACATAACGTCTACAATGATACAACACTTACATGCAGGCACACTTGAAACACTTCTTCATCTGTACAACAGAGGATGGCTTTCGGGGAACTTTCCAAGATCATGGCGGGAGGCCATAGTTGTAGCTCTCTTGAATAAGAGAAAACCTCTCGTCCCAGTCAAGTTACCGCCCAATTGCCCTGACAAGCTGCCTGCGCAAGCTTCTCCAGAAGACGATATACCGGAGGCTCGTGCACTTTCTGGAGTACAATTGTCTCCTCGAGAGCAGCCAGGCAGGCTTCACAGTGGGGCAATCAAGCAAAGATCAGCTTGTTGCATTGGAATCCTATAGAAACGATGCATTTGTTCATAACCAGGTCTGCCTTAGGGTATTTTTTATATTGAAAAGGCTTATGACGCAGCCCAGCGATCAGGCATCCCTAAAGACCAAGTTCGTTGGTGTGTCAGGTAACATGTTGAACGTCATTTCTATTTACATGCCCACGGGGATATTTTGTTTTAAGTTTGCGTCATTCTGTCCGGTGTACATGTGCAGTAAAATGGGGTGCTGCAAGGCAGTTTTAAGCTGCACATTGTGTATAGTCAAGAGGAACAACCTCCGAAAGGGACTACCGCCATCGATTTCCTGTTATATCTATGTAGACGATGTACAAATGTCTTTTAAATTCTGTACCCGGTCCATTTGCTAGCGTCAAGTACAGCTCGTTGTAAAAAAACTTGCTGGCTTAGCGGACCTTACCTATTTTAAACTAAACCCGTTAAAATGTTCTTGTGTTGTGTTCTCCCGCACGCGTGGGATTAATTCTTACCCTGAGATTACCATTAATCGTGCATCTATCCTGCGAAAAGGGAGCACAAGTTTTTGGGTGTCTTTTTGATGAAAAAACCTTTTCGTTCCCCACATCAAACAACTTAATTATAAATGCCTCAAAACACTAAACATCAACGAATGTACATAGATTTGTTATATGCTTTCTATGTTTCATCACTGAACAAAAATGCTATAAAATATGTCCAAAATGATACATGCACCACCCAGCTCCTCTCAAGTCGTCTATCTGTTTCTTTGTTCTTTTCACTGACTCCGAGAGAGCAAGCTTGAGGTCTTTCCGTAGGGTTTTGATATGTATAAAGATCATCATTTACTGACATTTTGCCATTCTTGCAACCAGCCTGTATTATGTGATTTGGACTTGATGAAAATACAAAAAAACGGGGTTTTGAGAACTGCGATTCTGTAGCACTTCTTCCCGCAGCAGGTTATAAAATGATGTTCTGAATTTTTTAGTGGTGCCTCCGAAACTTCAACTAGGGTGTCGTTCGCCACTCATGGTCATAATTTTTTTTTTCTAGAACCATGAGTGTACACACCACTGTCTTCTCAGCAAAAGTATATGATGCTTTACTCATCGTTCAGCACAACCCTAAACAAATTTTTAAGCCTGCTCTTTTAACAGACTCTTTGAGCATTGTTCGTGCATTGTCTCCACAGAGACCGAGAAAAGACCACACTGCCAATCTTCTCTTTATGCCGTATTGTCTGTATATGCTAAAAAAATTTCAACTAATCCTGTGCTGGCTTTCAGGGCATGCTGAAAGAGCGGGTAATAAGACCGCCCATCACATGGCCGCCGCTGATGCACTAGCAAACATAGTGGGCACAACAGCAATACCCTACACCGACCTCGACCCACACGTAAGACAACACCTTCGCAAAACATGGCAAGCGGAAGGGAGTACAGAGGTAGACAACAAGTTAAACAAAAGAAAACCATACTGAGGGCGATACGCTAGTGACTCACAAGACAAAATCATCGAAGTTGCCCTACCTTGATTACAGATAGGCCACACACACTCGACACACTCCGATCTGTTCACTGGATCTCAGACATCCCAGTGTACCAGTTGTCGGGAGGGCCTATCCGTATTTCACATGCTTATTATACAGAAAGCAATCCACACAACAAGACGCAACCACTTCCTTAAACTCTACAGACAACACGTTCCATTACACCCATGACTGTTTCCAGTGGATGATCCCATGGTTTCTTTACAACGCACCTTTAGGTTTCCAGTCATTTCCAGTCATTTCCAGTCACGCGTATTTTGTTACCTAATTCAATCTCACGCACAATCACAACCTGCGCTTCAACATCAGCTACCCTCATTGTATTTTACTGATATTACTTTCGTGTTTTATGTACGATTTTACAGTTTAAGTCTGTATCCATCATTCATAACCACTGTTTTAACGCTCTTTGCCCTAGTTGGCCTTGCGCCATTAACATCCAACCATCATCATCATCATGAAATAACAACCGCAGTGCAAACGCCGCCATGTTGAAGAACGGGTGGGTGGTGGCCACTGCTCGGTCCAACAA